>NC_086103.1:75907804-77112387 GCF_963921235.1 Mobula hypostoma
TACGAATGCCTCATGGGATGTTTGCGCCACATCCAGGATATTCCATATTTCAATATTTTTGCTCCCTTTTAAATAATTACTTTTGCCTTATTGTGAAGAACCTAGACTTAATTCAACTAATTCTCACCCTGAACCCTCTCTTTGAATAAATCTCTTCACTTCCAATGCTGGACCCCTGTTCAGATCAAGTAGATTTATTTCTTTATTACAGCAAAAAAATCAACATATCAGCATCTTCCAAGCCCAAAAACCTCAGGCTAGTATAAACATGCTACATGAAAAGTTTATAAAATTTTGTAAACAGGTTACAAGAAATGCTATTGAAAGTTGCCTGCTTTATCAATGAGATCCTTTAGACATGGCACTTGGTAACAAAGTTATGGCCTATCATACCTTCTCCATAATAAATTTACATTAACTAATTAGGTCTAAATGTGAGCACTAAAAGGGAATGGCCCTACCTAAGCATCACAAAATTTCTTTGCATTTCACATACCTTGCGGCGGTCGACTCTTCCTCATCCTGTAGCAATCAAGGCATACACCAAAACCACATTTGCGACAGACCCAGTGGATGTTAAAGAGTGTTGTCTCACAAGCATCACACATTTCTCGAATACCACGCACTGCCCGTTTCCATGCCAATTGCTCTTAAAGTAAAAAGAACAGAACAATCAATCCACAATAGGCAATAGAGGAAAGTAAAGGACGTAACAAGCCACAGGTTCGTATGGGTAAGTCCAATGCAAACCTTCAAAAGAAAGTACTTTGGTTAGAGTCATAGAACACTACAGCACAGAAACAGGCCCTTCAGCCCATCTAGTCTGTGCAAAACCATTAATCTGCCAGCAAACTGCGGCCGGACTATAGCCCTCCATACCGCTCCTATCCAATTTCTCTCAAATATTGAAATCAAACCTGCATCCACCACTTATGCTGGCAGCTCTTTCCACTCTCACCACCCTGAATGAAACTCCCCCTCATGGTCCCCTTAAACATTTCACCCTTTACCCATGGCCTCTGAATGTAAGCTCACCCAACCTCAGTGGAAAATGCCTGCTTGTATTAACCCTAATTATACCCCTCACAATTTTGTATGTTTCATCTGATTGGGGGGGGGGGGATTTTTTTTTTGGCACAACTCTATATTACTAGGAACTGTGTATGATACCATTATGGTTACTCAACTAGTACCTAGAAGTCATTACTAATTCTGAGAGTTCAAAATATACAAAATGTAGCTGGGAAATTTAAATTCACTTTATTAAAGAAACAGAATAAAAAGCTATTATCAGCAATAGTGAGTGTGAACCAGACTTATATAAACCAGTCATCTGGTCTACTGATGCCCTTGAGGGAAGAAAAATGTCTTACTTGGTTTTGCCTAATATCCATAAACATGACTTACTTTTAACTGTCAATTTAGAGACAATCAGGTAAAAATAATAAACAACAGTATTAAGAACACTGTCTGGAGCCCATGGAAAAAATAACAGAAAAGTTTGAAGTGTCAAGGATGGCCAATCTTTTATAATTTGCTTTCACCTCAATAGAGTATCAAATTACATTAAAGAATCCAGCCATGTATTTTTATTGTAAAATACCATGGCCCAAGTAAGAGAAGTTGTATTTGTAGCAATTAATTACAACTTGTCAAAAATGAATCAATTCTCACCAGCTGTCTTTGGTCATATTAACAAGAATTTAAAGAACCTATCAAAGTCTATTATGCAAGTAATTTTCATAAACTGACTCAAACTTCAATTTTGTGTATTAATTTGCCAGCTCTGCAAAACATTCTGAATTGATGTTCACCTTTTATCTACGATTGTTAAATCTAATTTTGATATTGGGAAAGCTATTCCAGTATCATTTAAGTCACTATACCAGCCATCGGATATAGCAGGCAAATGTTTGTACCTGTTTTGAGCAGTGTGGAAATCATAAGACATCATTGGATGAGGCCCAAATTTGTTTGTTTTATTTAACTTCCTGTGTCAATAAATATGACACATTCTGACTTTCTGATCACGCACTGGTACCTGAAATCACACCCAAAAGTAATGTCAGATTACATTACCTTCAGTAGGACTCATCTCCTTTGCATTACTGATCTTTTTTCCCCTACATTAGGTTCTGCTGCTATTCAACTTTAGCACAACAGGTCCCAAGCTCAAGCCTTCTCCTCACTCTCAAGTAGCCAGCAGGTATTTTAAATTACATGATCTGAACGTACTGCTCAAAATAGTTCTCATAATTTTCAATTTTCCTGCTGAGTGTCACTGCAACATCACTATTACTGATCAATTGATTCTCTGGATATACTAATATCAGTTCTTGTCTATACCTGGCATGAAATAGCATTTTATCGCAAAACCATATATAATTGGCTATAGTGCCTTTGCAAATGCTCACTGCTATACTGAATTTGAAAGACTCACTATCAAGATGTAACCAGGATAAAAGAACAATAATGAAGGGAGAATCAGAGATGAGAATGGAAGAAAAACATTTAAAGAAATGGAATTCAAAGGATGAAGCTAACTGCGTTGATTAAGGGATAAAGCAGCCAATTGAAAATGTAGAAACGTGACCAGTGGAGACCATAGTTGGCAATGCTACATAGTCCAAGTGGGGGGTAGCACAATGCAGAATGTGACAATGAAGTCAGCTGAAAGTATCCTTTGTGGGAGAGTATACAGCAAGAAATGAAAATGCAAATGACGTCTGTATGATACTGGGCAACCAGATTTGTTCAGTCCAATCCTGTTAGGGAAATTGTGTAATCAGATGGGAGAACTGACTTTTAAAGTAGTTCCACTACTTGCCTAATTTGGGGGGGGGGAAGAGAGAGAATTGGGGGAGTGGAGGGAATAAGAGAAGTTGGAAGCTAAAGGCCTGAAGGCATTCAGTAGATAAAAGGGCAGAGAGGGAGAAGCAAAGAACAAATTTCATGTTGGGGGAAAGAATGGAAGGGTTAAGGGTGAAACCTTTGCTCAGTTGAGTTACTAGCACTTGCTACTCTTAGTAGTCACAATATTTGATTCTGTTAACTGCTCCAGAAAGAATAAAAAGTGCATCATCTGCCCTCACTGTGAGTGCCCAGCTCAATTCTAGTTGTCAAACTTTCAACTTCCATGCTATTTTTCTGAACTTCTGAGGATAAAAACATCGAGAGATTTTCTAGTTAATATCACTATTACAATTCACATATGCACTCACGCACGAGATATCACCCTTTGTTGGAGAAATGTTTAAAGTAGTAGATTGAAATATACTAGTCAAAGTTGCTTGACATCAACAGTTAATAAGTAGTTACCTCTAAATTTGGAGCACTGGTGGCCTCAGTGGCATCCCATTATCAAATTCTACATGTCTACCGATGAGACACTTACTCATCAAGCAAGTTGTAACTTTCCAAGACAGTGAAAAACTCCTTTCAAATGACATAAATCATCTTGTCTGCAGTAGACAGCTCCTATACCAGTCATGCTGTCTTAGAATATCCCCTCCTCTTGCAGACCAATGATGCACAGCAATAGCAAAACATTTAAACTTTGAATCAGAAACAAGTTGGTGCTAGTGAACAACACAATCAATAGCGACGTCCTGCAGACAATTCACAAAACTATTTTTTTTACTACGACGTCTTTCAAATATGATTCTACTACTAAGCATTGTGTGATTGGAACCTGTTTTTTTACATATAAATGGGCTGTTTTTGGGCCCTGACCAAACTCGTACTTCGCGGTCTCTGAGGGAGTTCAGTGAGGTTTGGTGCATAGTGTGTTGCCTGGAGACAGTGCAAGTCCACAACTGACTTCCCCTCTGATTGAGGCGTGAACAAGACTGGAGTCGACGAGTATGAGAGTGGAGGACGCCAGGTGTTCAGTGTTGTCTGCCTGCGTTTGACTAGTCCTTCTCATCCTCTTGCTAGCTGTTGATGGAGGAAAGTGCAAGAGTCTTGGGACCCACACTGCAAGGATTGATTGGCGAGGCTGTGGACCCATTTTAGGGGACTTAGAGGTCCATGTTGCATGTGTATCTGGATTCTCGTTACTCTTATTTTGCTTTTGAGCAGTTTGATCGGGGTGGATGTGTAATGGAGTGCTTCAGCAAAGAATGGCCCTACAGTCTGCACTGGGCTACCAGCGTGGCGTTGATCCGAACTAAACTGAATACTACTGGACTCCTGGTGTAATGTTTGATATTCTATATGTTGTTTGCTTGCTTTTTGCCATTTGCGCAATTTGTTCTTTCGCACTTGTTGAGTATTTGGGGTTTTCTGGAAAGGATTCCATGGTGTTTCTTTGCTTTGTGGCTGCTTGGGAGAGGACAAATCTCAGAGTTGTATTCTATATACATATTTTGATGATAAATATAAATGTACTTTGAATTTTCAAATATTTAGGTGCAAGGTTACTAAGTGACTTCTGCAAAAAAACGAGCTCTGGGTTTCCCAAACTAGTCTCTGTTGACCACAAAATAACACAAGGTACAAACATAACTGGGGAATTTTAATTTCATATTCCTTGACAAAATACCTGTGATCTACTTCAATGTAGACAATATTCAGTACCATGAATTCCATATATAAAGAAATGAAAATCGAAAACATTGGAACAATCAGTTGGTCAGGTATTATCTACTGAGAGAAAAAAAAGAGTTAACGCTAATGGTCAATAATCTTTCATCATAACTGGAACTGTGTGTGCGTGCACACATATATATGTATATACATAATATGAATACACACATGCACACAGTACTGTGCAAAAGCCTTAGGCGCATGTAAAAAGATTCTGTAAAGCAAAGATGCTTTCAAAAATAATGTAATGAGAAGTTTCTAGATATCAAAAAATTACTATAAAGAGCACCAAACAGTAAAAAGCTAAAATTAAATCTATATTTGGTGTGACTATATTCTATATTCAGTTTTTTGCCTCTAAAACTGAATTAATTCTCTCAGGTACACAGTTGTGCAATTTATAAGAAAATCAGTTGGTAGGTTGTTGCAGCAAACATCTTAGAGAATTTGCCACAGTTCTTCTGCAGACTTTGCCTGTCTCGCTTGCTTCTGTCTCTCTAGGTGATCCCAGACAGCCGTGACGGTGTTGAGATCAGGACTCAGTGAAGGCCATACTAACTGTTTCAGAACTCCTTGTTTTTCTTTTTGCTGGAGGTAGTTCTTTATGACCTTGGCCATGTGTTTAGGGTCATTGTCCTGTTGCAGAATGAAGTTGGGACCGATCAGATGCCTCCTTGATGGTATTGCAATATTCAAGAATCTGCTTGTACTTGTCAGCATTGAGGATTCCATTAATTCTGACCAGATCACCAACTCCATTTGCATAAATGCAGCCCCAAATTTGCAGGGAACCTCCACCATGCTTCACTGTTGGCTTCAGACACACGTTTATGCAACGCTCTCCAGCTCTTCAACCGACTAACTGCCTCCCGTTTGAACCAAACATTTAAAATTTTGACTTATCAGTCCAGAGCACTTGCTACCATTGTTCAGTACCCCAGTCCTTGTGTTTTTGTGCGTAGGTGAGTCTCTTGGCTTTGTTTACACTTCAGAGAAAGAAACTTTTGGCAGCAACTTTTCCCACGAAGACCACTTCTGACAAGACTTCTCCAGACTGTTGAGTGGTGTACTTGGGTGCTAGTGGTTTCTACATGCTCAGAGACAAAAGCAGTGCTGGACTTCTTCCGATTTAGACAGGTCGTTCGTTTGATGTATCTCTCATCTGCTGCAGATAGTTTCCATGATCGACCACTGCATTACCGGTCCTCAATGCTGCCCATTTCTTTGTGCTTTTTCAGCTTGCATAGCACATTTTGAAACTCCTGTCTGCCGCAAAATTTCTGCTTGAAAGAGACTTGACTGAGACACCATCTTGTGTCTTGTTGCTATGCTCACTTTTGCTATGGTGTAAGAATGGATGATTTGAAGGATAAACTGTCACATCTGCCACACCCTCACCTTTTAGTTAGTTGTCCAAAGGGAGAGTAAAAATGGTTGAAATATGAAATACAGATTAGTAGATTGGAAATAGCTGGTATCTATTATTATTACAAAGTTGAAACACTTAGAAATGTTTAACCACAGCTAACCACAATTGAGATCAGATTTGGATCAGGGAATCATACAGTTGCAAGAAAGAGTTTTTGAACCCTTTGCAATTAATTGCTCATAAAATGTGCTCTGATCTTCACCTAAGTCACAATAATAGACAAACACAATCTGCCTAAACTAATAACACCCAGACAGTTGTAGTTCTTCTCGTCAATATGGAGTACACCATTTCAACAATCAGTCCAGGTTCAAAGAAGTATGTGAACCTCTAGGGTAATGCCTTCAACAAAAGCTATCTGGAGTCAGGTGTTCCAATCAATGAAATGAGGTTAGAGGTGTGGGTCGTAGAGGTGCCCTGCCCTATATAAAAAAAGACACACAACATCAGGTTACTGACAGAGCCTGGTCTTCTCAAGAAAGATCTGTTTATGTGCCCCATGCCTCAATCAAAACAACTTTCGGAGGACCTTAGAAGAATTGTAGAGAAGCATGAAGCTGGAAACGGCTACAAAGGCATTTCTAAAGACCTGAGTGTTCATCAGTTCACAGTAAGAGAAAAATGGAGTATATTCACTACTGTTGCTACTCTCCCTAGGAGTGGGCGTCCTGCAGAGATCATACAACAGCACAGTGTGTAATGCTGAAGGTGGTGAAAAAGAACCCAAGGGTAATAGTAAAACACCTGCTGGAACTTGCTAACATCTCTGTTCGTGTGTCCACTACAAGAGAAACACTGAACAGGAAGGATGTTGCTCATAGAAGGTCACCATGGAGGAAACTACTGCTCTCCAAAAAAACACTGCTGCAAGTCTCAAGTTTGCAACAGACCACCTGGATTTTCCACAATGCTTCTGGGACAATGTTCTGTGGACAGATGAGACAAAAGTTGAACTTTTCAGCAGAAATGCACACTGCTGTACTTGGAGAAAAATGACAATGCAAACCAACACCAAAACTTCATCACAACTGTGAAGCATGGTGGAAGGAACATGGTCTGGGGCTATTTTGCTGCCTCAGGGCTTGGACAATTGGGAATTGTTGAGGAAACAATGCATTCAAAATTATATCAAGACATTTTACAGGAGACTATCAGGGTAGTGGTCCTTCACCTGAAGCTTAATAGACATTGGATGATGCAACGAGACAATGATCCGAAACACAAGAGTAAATCAACAACAAAATGGACTGGGAAGAAAATCTGTGTTTTGGAATGCCCAAGTCAGTGTCCAGATGTGTACCCCCAATTGAGATGCTGTGACATGACCTGATAAGGGCTGCTCGTGCAAGTATTCCAGATATATTGGTAAACTGGAACGATTCTGTATGGAGGAATGGTCTAAAGTTTCTCCTTGCCGTTGTGCAAATCTGATCAGCTGCTACGGAAAATGTTTGGTGGAGGTTATCGCTCCTTTAGGAAGTTCTATCGGTTATTGAGTACAAGGGTTCACATACCTCTTCCAGCTTGGACTGTGAATGATTAAACAATGTGTTCATTAAAGACATGAAAAGTACAATTGTTTAGGTATTAGTTTAGGTAGATTGTGTTTGTCTATTATTGTGACTCAGATGAAAATCAGACCATATTTTATGCAGAAAACCAGGTAATTGCTAAGGGCTCACAAACTTTTTCTTGCAACTGTATGTAACACATCCAAATTCCATTTTATACATACACACGTGCAGACTGAAAGTGCAGAGAGGGGATTGAAGTTTCCCCTTGTTGGGATATCTGGAAATAATAGTCAGTCTGAAAGTAAGGGGCTGGCCTTTCACAGACCCAAGAAAAACTTTGTACATCAAAGGTACAAAACCTTGGCATTTTCTTCTCAAGAGGATTGTGGGAGTGCAATCATTGAGTAACCAACTCAACGTTTTAGGAACAACTTTTTCCCCTTCACCATCAGATTTCTGAATAGTCAATGAACTCATAAGCATTACCTCATTATTCATCTTTTGCACTTTAAAATTACTGCAAGTTACAAAAATAATGTCTGGCACTGTACCGCTACTGAATAACAAATTTTACAACATGGCAGTGATAATAAGCTTGATCCTGACTCTGATCAACAGATTTGTACGTGACATAGGAATCAAAGGATATGAGGCTACGGCAAGAAAGTGGGCATAAAATATCTACTGTTGATTTACAGTAAACTGTAAATGCCTTCTTTGTAGGAGTATTGAAGATTCTGCTATTGAAAATCATTTGCTGTTTCAGTTCAAAGGCAAACAAAGCTCTTCAGGATAAAGATCTACTCACACATAGAAAAGTTCATTAACTTGATATTTTAAAACTTGTGAATAAACAACATATAGACAGTATTACCTAAAATAAAATTAACTTACGGTGTGGTTCTACCAGAAGCATAGCTTCTTTCTCAGACATCACCAGCTGACAGAATTGGTCACCGACATTTGCCAAGATGTACTTGGATGTTTCCAGGTCGAGGCCTTCAGCAGGCGTACGTGATGGAATCCAAAGACTCAGGGCTTCAGCATCACACTGTCTAGGATTTAAAAAGCCTCCTACACGCAGGACACCTGTCCTTGTAAATGCTAGTCTGGAAGAAGAATAGGAAACTATACAGCAAATATTCAACATTTAACTTCTACTGCCTCAAAACAACGAATTTCATGTCACGTTAAGTCAGTGACAATAAATCTGATTCTGTATAACATTTGAAAACATAGATCAATTATTTATAAATAAATTACCGGTTCTAGGCTGGAGAACTAACACAAAAATCTTCTATTGGCTGAATGATCAACATGCTACAGGTAACTTATCAGCAAAGGTCATGTTAAGCTGTCAATTATATTATGTACTGAACAGAGAAGAGCCACATTACTTTGCTTCTCAAATTACACAACAGATGGGGGGGGGAAAACAATGCAAATAGATAAACTAAACTTTGGTATTAAGTGACTGTATTTCTTAAATATTTAAGTGTTAGAACAAAAATTTATGGAAAGCTAAAGGCAATCTTTATTTTTCATCTCCACTAGTCTTGCGTGAGACACTTCAAACTACAAGGACACTGAACTACAAAACTGAAAAGTTCTTCGAATCCACTTGAATGGGGCACAGTGGGCTTGAGAAAGCTTTCATTTGTAGGTTGGCACCTACAACTATGCAACTGTCTTTGAGTATATCAGTGGGATTAGTCAATAGGGATTATATTCTTGAATCCTTGCGGCAAGAGTAGCCACACAGAGCAAAATAAAAATGATAACATTAACTTCCGTCTTTGAATTGTCCCTTGCCCCAGTAAAAGTCTGAAACGTAATTAGAAATAAGTGCAACCTTCTACAAATCTAACCAAGTTTTGCAAGCAAACAACATTCTGTAAAGCCAGTAAAATGAAAAGTTTTCAAACTGAAGCTCCCGGTAAAAAGTTGAACACTAACAATCCAATTCAAATTAAAATTCTTCAAAATAAAATGCAGAACAGACTATGGTTTACTAATATCAGAAACGATGCAATTACTGGGATGGAGTGTCACAGTCCAAATCATTAATTTGTTCAGTCTTTTGCTCTGATTAGTGGACTTGGATAGATTTGTAATCAGCTCACTTTTTCTTGTTTAGTTTATTGGACAAAGTTCATTCTCCCCTGAAAAAGCCTCAAAACTATGCATAACGGTGGTGGAGAAATATGACTTAAACCAATTAACAAAATCTATCTAAGAATTAGAAATTTAAAACTGCACAAACAGACTTGTACTGTCTAATTTCCCAGTGCACTTACTTTCTGAAATGAAAGAAACGACAGGACACTGTTGATTCATCATGATCTTTAAACTTTCTGTAACGCACCAAACGACATTCTCTGCACTTATGAAGATGTGGAGCAACATTGATACAAGATCCATCTTGCAAGAAGGACTCTCCAGACTGCTTCAGCTTTCTCACCTTGGATACATCCTTTAAAACTGACTGATCCACTGAAACTGAAGGGAGGAAATAAAACCTGAATTAGAAACCACAACTACATGAAAAGGAGTCTTGTACAACCCCTGGAAACGTAATTGATACAAGAATTCAATAATCAATTTATTACCGCAATCAATTTCTATCAATGTAATCCCCAAAAGAATCAGGCATGAAACAAGGGGAAACAACTCGTGACAAAGAACTTAGAAATCAAATGCCATTTGTTCCTCCAAGCCGAAGACATTTACCATATGACAGGTCTCAAATTACTGAAACTGACATTTCAAAAGACTCTTGTTTACACTTCCACAATGTATTAATTATGTCTTTTGACCACTTGCTTGTGGAGCAGTTTCTAACCATGGATAGGAGCTCCGCAAGGAAAACTCATGCACTTCCAATTGGCTAGAAAACTAACCATATAATCTCCCCATATCTACAAAAATTCTGTCGAAGTTTAGTAAATAAAAATCTTAATTGCACAGTAAATTAAGGGTTCTGTTCGGACATCAAAAAAAAGGTAATCTGTAATACCTCAGGTGTATCTTCATCCTATGGGATGGACAGCCAGAGAGATCTTCTATCAAATAGCATTGCTACATCATTTTATTCAAAGTTGTGCTATATAGTTAAGCGATTAAATTTTCTATTTATGCAATTCTATGAAATTAGGCATTTGTAATGTCATAGCTTTTAAAATAATCACTATTTATTGGTATCTAGCAAATATGTGAAAATACACTGAAAGACAAAAATCTCTCCTAATCAGCACAGCTAATATAGCCACTTTTTTGACTAAATAGAATCTGAAAATACAAAAACACTTAACATAATTATCCCAAAGAGTTAAAAATATTAATTCCTTCTAAATTCAAACCCATCACAGAAAGGAGATCATATTGCAGAACCTACTAACATTTGCCACAAAATTCTGTGGTGTAATAATGCACTCTTTGCCATTTAATGAAGCTAAAATGCTGTCTTTATAAAGAATGTTGTTAAGTCTAGTTACTTCTAGGAACACTGGTCACCGAGTTACGAACAAAGTGAAAACAAACATTGAATATAAATACTTCTAAAGTCTATTCAAATTGTGTGCTCATGACCACAATACAGAGGCTTTATATTTAGTGATTAGTAACAAAAAAGTCAACTACAACCTATTCTTTCCACCGCATGTACCCAAGATTAGTCTTTTAGCATTACTTCCAAGGTTTTATATTTTGCTTATGGTGCTGTGAACTCACTTTTTGGAGGTCTTCCTCGGGGACGCCCTCTCCCACGGCCTCTTCCCTTGCCTAGTTGTTCTTTATTCCCTTCACCATCTGGCTCCCTCCTTTCATGAACATAAGACAGATATCCTTTTAGACCGGTCTTTGATTGCAATCGCATCTGCATCTCAGAATCACTGAGGTCTGATAAATCGCTGTCAGAAGCAGAGTCTGACTCATGCTTGATACCCAAGCTCCGTTCATCCAAGGAAAATTTCCTCTGATCAAAATGAGATTGCTGGCTGAATGGACCATCAACACCATTATCAGACGGATTAAAGCCAAATGGAACCTGCTGCTGCTTTCCAGAATGGGGGGTGTCTGAGAAAACCCGCAGATGTTGATTATCTGGAGTAACAGAACTAGAAATAGGAACTGAAAGACCTGAAATGTGATCCCCAGTTGGACTGGTAGACAAAATGGGCATCTCAATATTGGTTGCACCAAACTGTGTTTCTGGAGAGTCTGGTCTAGCTGTACTTAAAATAGTTGTTGTTTGAGTAGAAGATGAAAATGGGGATGAAAAAATCTTTGGAAGTTCAGTTTTATTACCAGCGACATCTGTTGCCTCTTTATCAGTTTTCTTCCAGTTAGTTAATAATGGAGGCTTCACGATAACTGATGCTGGAGTGGAAGCCGTAGACCGTGTCGTATCACTTTTGAACAGATTTGTGTGCGACCTGTTAGTAGGCAAAGCATCCCCATTTCCCTTTAGATCTGCAAATCCAAGAAATGGATTTGCTGATGTAATGGTAGGCATTTCTTCCTTTAGAAGATCTGGTGGCTGAACTGACTGAAGAAACTGTAAGCTTGAGGTGCTTCGTGGAAATGCTGGAGTTAGAGTTGGCATGACTTCAGAAGCTCCAAGTGTTTTTTTTCTCTCAGATTCTTGTCCATGTGTACTTCCAGGTTTCAATCCAACAGGAGTTCCAACTGCCTGTGTCAGAGCACTTTTCTGACCAGAAGCATTAGAAGCTACCTTGAAGGAATTGAAACTGAGAGGATCATTTGACAAGCTTTCAGAAATTGCAGTGAAGTAGTTGCTCCGTGGAACATTCTGAGGCATGCACTGGAAAAACAAATTATTCGATAAGCTGCCCATGTCCATGGCAATCTTGTTACTAGCTTTATTGCCAGGTAAATCAGCCAGATTCCTGCCAAACCCAAATCCAAAGGCCTTGTTCTCTTGGACAAATGTTCCATTTGTTCCTTCATTACCATTTCTTTTTGACTCTTCCAGAAAAATTTGATTCTTATCTGATACTTGAATGGCTTCATCTTCAGTTGAAATTCCTTCTTTTCGAGTTTGGCTTGGATCTCCAAACCATTTTTTTAACGGTTCCCTAAAATTGTAATTTTTAAAAAGTTAGTGAATTAATCATGAATGAATTAACTGAAATTGAATTGACTACAAGCATCGTATGTCTGAACATTGCAAAAAAGCATTGAAAAAATACAAGAAAGTTAAGCTTCAATTTTTCAAAACTCATCAAGTTTTATTTCATAAAATTGTATTTAGTGATGAATACAATGATATTACCTTATTTAAAATGGGTAAGTGCTGTTATGCATTTTATTCTGAGAAACTTTCATATGTAGTTGAGTACCAAGTTTCCAGATTAAGTAAACAGTCCTCACCTAAGCTATTGATTCCCAGGAAACAAGATAAAAATCCAAAATGAATGTATACTCCATTGCAACAATATTAACTAAAAATTTTTATTGAGTTTATTGATTTCATTAAGTCAGACTAAAATATTCTGCAAGATTTACTCAAATTTGCAGTTTAGGCGTGTAACAAAATCAAGTTTACTAACATCTCATAAATAATTAGTACCTGATCACTTCAGTAGCAACAGAATAGCATGATTCTCAGAGAAAAATTGTTTCAGAGATTTTAAGCAGCAGCAGCAAAGTAAACCAAATCTAAATGATTTACTCATTCACTCTCATCAGAAAATCAAAACACCATGAAAATACGAATAAACAAACCATCTTTTTAGACAACTATTTTTGACAAAAATGGACTTAAAGTAATGTTTACTGCATAAAATGCCCAGCTTTTACATGCTCTCGATATTTTGTTCTAGCCTCCTTCAAGTGGGCTCAGCGGGCCACCACATGGAATATGAATTCTCAGCTTGAAGTTATAAAGAGGAGTTTAAAAATACTTCTATGTTTAAAAAAAAGAACTGAACAACTCACAATAAATCACGATATTTTATCTTTAAGGCTTGTTTTCAATTTTGCAGCAACAGCAAGTTCCAGAACAATATGGGGAAAGCATAAAAGATATCAGTGAACACATCCTACTTTTGTTATTCCAGAGGGCTTTTATCACCTCTGGTGGCAGGAAGCACAAATACAGTACAGTGGGTGGTCTCATCGTTTGAATAAAAAAACTCTAAAGACTCAGCCACTTTCTGTAGCATAATAGGCAGACAAAAGAAATGTGAGGATCAAGGAAGGGTTCCGGTGACGTCATCGTCCAGAATAGCAGCTTAAATCAACAGCTCCTCCGGAAAAACGCATATTTTCCCCCGTTAATCCATCAAATACAAGATCTTTCAAAAATATCTGAATTGATAAGGGGGGCAAGAATGGGGAAAAAGAATGGAGATAAAAAAAAGCATCACTGCGGAGTCTATGGAAGAGAAAGGAGCAACTCGCGGCTCTCCTACATGTGCTCGTGGTGCCGAAGCTAACGCAGGGAAAAGTGCAGGCGAAGCGGCAAATACGATAAGGATTCGGGAAGAGATAAGGGAGGTCCAAAAAGATATAAAACAGCAACTAAATTATATGAAGTCTGAGCTAGCCAACGTCAATCAGAAAATAGCGGTGGCAGAGACTCAAATTGAGAAGGTGGAAGATCGCGTGCAGAACGTGGAACAGATACTAAGTAAGACGATAAAAATATTAAATCAACAGGAAAGTAAATTGCTTGACCAGGAGGGAAGATCACGATGGAAAAATATCAGGATTTATAATGTTCCCGAAGGAGCGGAGGGGTTGTCGATGATGGATTTTGTAGAAAAGTTGCTGCGGGAGGCGCTGGAGATTCCCCCAACTATGGAGATTGAAATTGAGAGGATACATCATTTGCTCGTCCCGCGGCCCTCCGGAGACAGAGGAAGTAAGCCGCGCTCAATAGTACTTAAATTCCTTCGATTCAAGAGCAAGGCAGAGATTCTACAAAGGGCCTGGGGTAAGAAGAGGGTGTTTTGGAACAGGAAGTTAATATATTTTGATCATGATTACCCCCCCCCCCGGCAGTCTTACAGAAACGGAAGGGATATTCCGAAGCGAAACGAACATTAAAGCAAGAAAAGATTAAATTCCAAACCCCGTACCTTGCTAAACAGAGTATTTTACGAAGGGGAGATACAACTATATTAGACAGTGGAAGAGGCGACTACAGACATGAACAACAGAGGACTGCCCGTCAGCGTGGTCAAACCAAGGGAAAGTTTGGCTGAGTAGTTATCCCAATCTGTTGGCGAAATAGTAAGAGAACCGAGAAAGCAGGCGACGGGAGGAGAACGAGAGAAGGATATTAGAAAGAGACTGTGGGTTCTCCGAAGACAGCCCTCACCTCCTCCAGAAGAGCCATAATGTTTGGCTAACTTTAAAAGTGCTGATAAACTAAATGGAAGCAAAAATAGACGGTGATATACCTATCTCAAGAAATATGTATTATAATCTGGATGTTATATTACTCAATTTACTTTATTCATTCATTCACTCCTTTTTCCCCACCTAAAGGGAAAATCACAGCGATATCTTCATATAAGAAAAAAAGGAATAAAACATTAGAGGAATTACAAAATAAGCTGAAGGAACTAAAAAAAACACAAATTGAGTTTGGCACAGGATACACTAGAGGAAATTTAAAAAATTAGGAATGAAATTAATAGTTTGGCTACACAAGAAATTAGAAAAAATTTAATGTTTCTGAAACAGAGACACTATGAAAGTGGATCTAAATCTATGAAAATACTGGTGGGAAACTGAAAAAAATAGCAGAAAATACAATTCACAGAATTAGGAATCCAAGAACAAAAGTGATAAAAAAAAAGTAAGCTAAGTGAAATTCAAGAAGCTTTTGAAATGTTTTACAAAACTCTATATTCCAAAGTTCAAGGCTGAAACATAACCCAAATTGACACCTTTCTGAATTCTTTAGAATTACCCACTTAAAGCAAAGAACAAAATAGAATGATGACTGCTAACATAAATGAAGCTGAACTAAAAACTGCAATTAGTAGGCTTAAATTAAGCAAGTCACCAGGATCAGATAGATATATGGCAGAGTGGTATAAAGAGTTTAGAAGTGAGTTAGTTCCTGTTTTACTCCCCATACTGAACTGGGCTCTAAAAAAAAAGGCGCAAATGCCACCCAGCTGAAAGGAGGCGATAATCTCAGCTATACCGAAAGAAGGCAAGGATAAAATGGAATGTGGGTCATTTAGAGCAATATCTGCTCTTAATGTGGATTATAGATTATTTACCTCCATCATGGCTAAAGGATTAGAAGAGTTTCTACCCACACTGATACACAATGATCAGACAGGTTTTATACAACGCCAAACACAAGACAATATACGAAGGACACTTCACATTATGGATCATATACAAAAAAATGAATTTGAAGCAATAGTGATAAGCGTGGATGCAGAAAGGGCATTTGATTCAGTTAATTGGAATTTTCTATACAGAGTTTTACATAGATTTGGTCTACATGACACAATTATTAAAACTATACAAGCATTATATGACAATCCAACTGCCAAGATTAAAATCAATGGATAATTATCTAATAGTTTTACCCTAGAAAAGGGGCACAAGACAGGGTTGTGCATGGTCACCACTACTCTTCGCATTATATCTGGAACCATTAGCTCAATACATCAGACAAAATGAAGATATCAAGGGAATTACTATTAAAGGGACAGAGCATAAATTGGCCTGTTACGCGGATGACATTTTGATCTATCTAGGGCAACCAACATACTTTTTACCTAAATTGATGCAATCCTTTGAACAACATGGCCAATTATCAGGATACAAGATGAACATAGATAAAACCCAACTACTTTCATATAACTATAGCCCACCAGGAGAAATTGAAAGTAGATATCCTTGGGCATGGCAAACAGAGTCTGTCAAATATTTCAGAATGCAATTATCTGCCTATATATAAAAAAATTAAGGAAGATAAAACAAAATGGATCCTAATTCCTTTTCTTGGTCTCAGTTCAAGGATTGAATCTATTAAAATGAATATACTGCCCAGACTACTATATCTCTTTCAGATCCTACCAATAGAGATTAACCAAAATCAATTCAATGAATGGAACAAGATGCTATCAAGATATATATGAAAAAGGTAAAAGGCCTAGGGTTCATCTCAAAACTTTGCAATTAGCCAAGGAAAAGGGGGGATGGGGCCTACCTTCTCTTAGAGATTATTATTTTGCAGCACAGTTGAGAGCTGTGATATGCTCAATGGAAAAAGATTGAGGGGAGGATACTTTCCATCCCCATACAGGCAATTTTGGCTGATAACAACCTACAAAGTTACATAAATACTATTGATAACCTGTGGGTGAAATGGACTCTTAAAATATGGAAAACTATTATAAAAGAATGTAAACTAGAGAGAGACACTGCAATTCTTAAATGGTGTGCATATGACTTGGATTTTATGCCAAATAAACTGGATGCTAGATTTAAAGACTGGACAGCTAAAGGAATAACAGTTCTTTGCAATATAATGAAAGAAGGAACACTGCTCAGTTTTGAAATGCTCAAAGAGAAACACTTACTAGAAAAACAAGACTTTTACCAGTATTTACAGATGCAACAGTATGTTAATAGGACGGTTAAAAACATAACCAAGGCAAATACATGTCTGATAGAGTCTGGGGTTGGCTGCTATGCACCTCCATCTTCTTCGATCTTGCGACAGCACCCAGTACAGCCTCTCCACCAGTTTGTTTTCGCTGGCCGCCTTGGCACCGCCCGCCGCCACCCCACCGAACTCAAGCCCGAGGCCGTGTCGGCCTCCAGCCGTGGCCGCTTCTTCGAGCTTGGCCCTTCCTTAGGCGGAGGCCTTAGGCAGGTCCAGGCACACGGTGCAGCGCCAAAGTTCATCATGTCTCTTCTAACTAGCATATGATTCGTAGATACGTGGTGAGACTTTAATCTCTTCCACGGAAGATGGCCGTTGGCTCACAAGGAGCTCATCCGCCCTTAGTCTGGTGAGGAAGGTGTGACGACACCCAGCAGGACTAATAAAAACAAGACCTGACAAAGTCCGGTGGGGGAGCTGGCTCAAGTCGTCAACCACTTGACCACGGCTCCTGGCCGAGCGCCGGGCGCCCGCCCCCTGCCAAATCTGTCCAAGCGTCCAGCGCCCAACCAAAAACCATATATTTTAGGTATATACTTCAAAAATGGTTGAAAAGAGATAAATATTTAATGAATGTACTGCTGGTGGCTGGTAAAAAGACCCTTACCAGGAAATGGTTATCACAGGAGAGCCCAACTTTAAATGTATGGATGGAAATTACAATGGACATTTACAAAATGAAGAAGATAACAGCATCTGTTAATCGTAAGTTGGAATAATTTTGTTCATACTGGAAAAAATGGTTTAACTACATAACACCTCATAGGCCTGATTTTATTCTCACAAGTCAATGAATATGTTGTTAAAAAATCACTCCCTACTTTGTACATAGTTTTCTTCTTTTGTTTGTTCTTTCTTTCCTCTCCTTTCTATAAGTATGTACCTCAGATAAATATTATGTGGAGATTTGTGACAAATATGACTATATGATATATATGTACAGTATCTGAAATACATCTTATGGAAAGTTTTGTTTGATGATGAACTTCAATAAAAAATAAATTACAAAACAAAGAAATGTGAGGATCAGTGAAATTAAAAAGCAATAGTGTGTATCAAACTCTTCCCTGTCCTTGGAGACAAGAGAATGGAGTTACAGGAATCTGTAGCAAGAAAATAAACTGCTTAAAGAACTCAGTGGGGGGGGGGGGGAGGAAGAGGTAGAATTGCCAACGTTTCAGGTCAAAACCCTGCATCAAGACCTTCCTTCCCCCCCTCGTCTACCACACAGATACTGCTTGACCATTTTAGTTCCTCCCACTGATTAATTGTTAGCTATTCTTCCCTACCTTTTCTACATATTACTGGAAATGTTTTAACAAAACCTTTTTACTTGGATATAGTAATTTTAATGAAAAATCAACCATAATTGGAACAGCAGTGGTGGTGCAGGTACATAGAACAGAGAACAGAATTGCAGACTACATGCTCTTCAGCCCAAGAGGCCATGCCAACCTTTAAGATCAATATAACCCTTCCCTATCACATAGCCCTCCATTTATCCTGTATCCATGTACCTACCCAAGAGACTCTTAAACGTTCCTTATGTAGCTGCCTCTACCACCACTCCTGGCAGTGTGTTCAGGCTTCAACCACTCTGTGTAAAAATAATTATACCTCCAATATCTCCTTGATACATTCTTCCAATCACCTTAAAAGTATGGCTTCTTCTATTACCCATTTCCACCCTGGCTGTCTATCTATGCCTCTTATCATCTTGTACACCTCATCAGGTCACCTCTCATTCTGCTCTGCTCCAAAGAGAGAAGCCCTAGCCCGAGCAGTGAAACTGCTTCACCTTCAGTTGCCCACATTTAGTTCTGATATTCAGTGTTGTCCTTGTTACATTTGAAAACTCACCCTCTGATCATATGGGTTTCCCAATGATGTTCTGCTTTGCTCCCACACAATAAAGAAATGTTGCTGTTCAATTTATAAAATTAGAAGAGAACTACAAAAGAACGTAGCACACACCATAAAGGAAAGAACATCAACAAGCTCAAAACAAAACTGTATCTAATAGGAGGTTTTCCTTACCCCTTAGCAGTACTGCATGCCACTGTCTGCTGCCCTGTTGAAGACTCCAATGAAGCATTTCCCAAAGAATTTTCTGATCCAAGTGCAGCTGAACTGGATGCCTGCAGGCTTTTACTTCCCTGAAATAAAGTTTGAAATTTAACAAAGAAATTTTTATACCTTTCAATCTTATGAACTTTTCTGAAAATATCTCCAAATTTTCCTTTTTTATTTGAGGCCCATAACCTCACTTGACTGAGATGGACTTGGATTTTGCCCTGTACTATATCTTGCACTCCTAGTATGATCTATTATGAACTTTTATCTACCCTTGTTAAATTGTCCGGAAATACAAACCCTATTCCCACAGGATAGGATAAATTTTTTTTTGAAAGAAACTGCGTTCATTATAGTTAAAGATATTTTATGTTGGTTCTTGCGATACCACCTATTTCAAGAAACCACTGCTGCAGTAAACCAGGAACATTATAAGCCAAAATTTCAGCCTGCCATCCTCCACAAAGAGTCTTGATTGATATTTCAACTGCTTGCATAGCAAATTGTCTAATTAAATATCATTCCAATTTTAGATTTGACTGATAACATAATTACTGATGTTAGGGTCCAATACTGATTACAAGGTACCAGTCAACTGGCTTAAATCCAATATACTGAAAATATTGTTTACTATTCTTTACAGTAGAACCTAAATTGAGTCAAGTGGCTGCTTTAGCAAACACTTCCACCACCTTCACAATTAGTCTTCTATACTATTCAATTGAAATTCAATTGAAAACCCAGATTAAAAAGACATTTTTTCCTCATTGATAATACAGCTTCTTGACCATAAAACATTTAAGATTATTTGTCACGTGTACACTGAAACAGTGAAATGCATTGTTGCATTAACAACCAACGAGGGTGTGCTGGGGGTGGCATACATTCCACAGATATAGAAGAATTAGGCCATTTGATCATGGTTGATTTATTTTTTTCTCCCTACTTCATTTTCCTGCCTTTTCCCATATCCTTTGACTCCCTTACTAATCAAGCACCTACGTGCATCCTCTTCAAATATACCAAATGACTTGGCCTCCACAGCCATCAGTGGCAATGAATTCCACAGATTTACCATCCTCAGGCTAATGAGCTCCCAAGTACCCCAAAAGTCTCATCCTCAAATTGGGATTAAGGATGAGCTTTTCGGGATACTTGGAGGGACATGATAAAATAAGCTGAAGTCAGCATGGTTTCCTTAAGGGGAACTGTGCATTCCTAAGTCATGTCCGGTTTATTAACCCATAATTTCTTGTCTTTTCCATTCTTCCCTTAAAGACTGGAGTGACATTTTCAATTTTCCAGTCCTCCAGACACATTCCAGAATCTAGAGATGCCTCCACAATCTCTTCAGCTACCTCTTTCAGAACTCTAGGATGTAGTGACCTGACCAAAGTACTTTAGTAACCGAAAAAGCATAACTGCAGCTTTCATTTATTTCATTGTGGTTCTTAGTATTTGGTACTATCAGTGAAGGGGTTGGAGAAGAATCCAGTTGGCTTAAGTAGTGAAAGCTCAGAAAGGAGACATTAAATGAATTTTCCATTCACACTTTGGCAATATAGTCTATTTTCAGAATTCATTCTTGCCCATGTACCGACACACTTCAGTTATTCAGACAAGGTTCCTGATGAGTTAAATTGCAAAAAATTTTTCAATTATCTAATCTGCCAATATCATTTTATAGGACAACAACTTGGGAAAAAAAATCTATAGAATTCTTAAGAATTGATAGTGAGCTCTACAATGAGATTTTTAGATAAATCATCAAATATTTGGGCAAATTAAGTTTTAAGGAGCATGTTAAAAAGGGATTAGACAGTGTAGTCATCATCATCAGGTGCCATGCCCAACTTGAGCTTTGATTGCCATGGCCCACAAACTGCTGTTTCAGGTCAAGCCTTACAGTATTCTATATTATCAACGTTCAACAGTGTCTTGCAATCATAATACAAATGCCCAAAATAATCACTCACACTGCATATCTTCTAATGGTACACAAGTCCAGATGTTCCGTGTTGAACTTGATGAGACAAATTCAACACAGAAGAAAACATGCAAGTCAAACCTGGTGGTGTTTTGGTTGAGATGTGATCGGCAGAAAGGGCAGAGGAAAATTAATAGATATGGTGTATTTAAATTTTCAAAAGAACTCTGATTAAGTCTCATTTAAGAGATCAATGTGCAGAATTAAAGCATTTGGGACTGGGGTTAATATAACAGATAAAAAATTGGTTGATAGACAGGAGATAGGCAACAGGAAGAATAAATGTGGCATTTTCAGGTTGATCATACAAAACACAACTACTCATGATATACAGCAATGATTTTGGCGAGGACAAAGAAGGTAATATTTCTATTCTTGCCAGCAATATAAAAACTGTGAGATTGTGAGTTATGTCGAGGGTGCAGAGAGTTTCAAGGTGATTTAAACAAGATGAATGAGTAAATACAAGGCAGTAGAAAGTGGATAAATGTGAATCCAGAGGTAAAAAGGCAGATTGGGAATGCTGATCTACAAAAAAATTCAAGGTGCCCCTTTACACCAGTTACTGAAAGCAAACATGTAAATGTTGCAAACAGTGAACAAGGCAATGGTATGCTGGTCTGAATGAGGTTTAAATGTAAGGAACAAGGCAAGTTGCAAGACTGAAGTGTGTAGTTCTGGTTTTCTCACCCAAGGAAACATCAAGTTTTCCATAAAGGGAGAGAATTGTGATTTCTAGGATGATCAGTATTGTGCGAGAAAAAATTGTGTTGGCCAAACCTGATCTTACTAGAGCATGGGAAAATTGCTATGCAAATAAAGAGACTGAATGTGGAAGAATGTTGGGGTAAGAGTGGGGAGAAATTCAAAATAAGGGTTTGATGCCTCAGGATACATGATAAAATATATTGGACTGAGTCAAGAATAATTTTTTTCACTCAAGGAGTATGGTCCATCAGAGGTGCTGGTGCAGGCCAATTGCCTGAATGTATTTACAGAGGCAGACAGATTTTTAAAACACAAAATGCATTCAAGGTATATTAACGGGATGTATGACCTTTCTCCTTATTTCCCTTATTGTCAAAAAACACCAAGCTCTTACTTAAATACACTATTTAATGAAAAACTAAGAATGAAGCTAAACCCCAAGGATACTCCAGTCTATCCTTTAAGAACTGAAATTAAGTCATACTAGTTGCATATGCATAACCTATTTATTAATATCTGATGTTGTGTAACCTAGTTTGCTGTGAATGGTCCTTTTGAATTTCAGTTGCATAATCTCATGACGCAGGCTGAGGGAGTTCCAGTAAGCAGGCAACTACAGTTCCTATTAAAAACTCACTTGGAAGTTTTAATATTTTACTGTTTTACAACGCTGAATCACAATGGATTTAATTTAGCTTTTTTGACACTGATCAACAGAAAAAAATCTTACATATCAAAATGAAAACACATCTCTACAAAGTGTTTAAATTAATTACAAATATAAAACAAAATAATTGATTGTATAAGTATTCATTCCCCCCCACCCCATTAATATAACACACCATATCATCACTGGTGAAGCCGATTGCTTTTAGAAGTCACATAATTAATTACATGGAGATCAGTTTTGGAGACCTGTGTGCAGTCAACATGTTTCAAATAATTGTAGTAAAATACACCTGTGTCTGGAAGGTCCAACTGCTGGTGAGTCAGTATCCTGGCAAAAGCTACACCATGTAGACAAAAGAACATTCCAAGTAACTCTGTGAAAAGGTTATTGAAAAGCACAAGTCAGGAGATGGATACAAGAAAATTTCCAAGTCACTGAACATTCCTTGGAGTACAGTTAAGTCAATCATCAAGAAATGGAAAGAATATGACACAGCTGTAAATCTGTCTAGAGCAGGCCAGTCTCAAAAACTGAGTGACCATGCAAGAAGGGGATTAGTAAAGGAGGCCACCAAGAGACCGATGACAACTTTGGAGGAGTTGCACGTTTCAGTGGCTGAGATGGGAGAGACTGCACACACAACTGTTGCCTGGGTGCTTCACCAATTGCAGCTTTATTGGAAAGTGGCAAAGAGAAAGCCCACTGTTGAAAAAAATTCATATGAAATCTCGGCTGGAATTTGCCAGAGGCACGTGGGAGACTCTGAAGTTAGCTGGAAGAAGGTTCTATGGTCTGATGAAACCAAACTTGAGCTTTTTGTCCATTAGACTAAGCGCTATATTTAGCGTAAGCCAAACACCGCACATCATCAAAAACATGCCATCCCTACCATGTACTGTAAGGCATGGTAGCGGCTGCATCATGCTGTGAGGATGCCTCACTGTAGCAGATCCTGGAAGGCTTGTGAAGGTAGAGGGTAAGATGAATGCAGCAAAATACAGGAAAATCCTGAGGGAAATCTGATGCAGTCTGCAAGAGAACTGCGACTTGGGAGAAGATTTGTTTTTCAGCAAGACAGTGACTCCCAGCATAAGGCTAAAGCCACACAGGAATGGCTTAAAAACAAAGTTAATGTCCTGGAGTGGTCAAGTCAGAGTCTAGACCTCAACCCAATTGAGAATTTGTGGCTGGAGTTGAAAAAGGCTGTTCACTTACAATCCCTATGCAATCTGACAGAGCTTGAGCAGTTTTGCAAAGAATGGGGAAAATTTGCAGTGTCCATATGTGCAAAGCTGATAGAGACCTATCCACACAGACTCAAAGCTGTAATTGCTGCCAAAGGTGCATCCACTAAGTACTGGCTTGAAAGTGGTGAATACTTATGCAATCAACTATTTTGTTTTTTATATTTATAATTAATTTAGATTACTTTGTAGAGATCAGTTTTCACTTTGACGTGAAAGAATATTTTTCTGTTTATCAGTGTCAAAATAAAGTCAAATTACATCCACTGTGATTCAATGTTGTAAAACTATAAAATATGAAAGCTTCCAAAGGGGATGAATACTTTTTATATGCACTGTAATTGCTTTATTTATAGTCAAAGAATCCACGCTATTGCCAAATTAGAGAAGAAACCTACTACAGAAAAAAGAACTGAACATTCAGTTGTTATGTATCGACAGATAACTGAAGGTTTTTGAGTTCTTATTTAAGTACTCCAACCAAAAAAGATTAGTGAAGAAATCAGAACAAACTATATCATCTGTGCTGAGTCTAATGGAATCTAAAGGGAAAGGGGTAAGATCCAGAGAATGCCTGAGAAAAAGGAGAAAACTGGATGGACATTAGCAGTTGTAGTACAATCAAGAAAGAGAGAACATGTTCAGTCAGAAAACCAGCATGATCTTTGGACTGTAAAAGAAATAAAAAGATCAGGTGTATACGTCAACTGGACAAGTGAAAAAGGAAAAGGAGAACTGTGACAAAAAGCCAACACACAAAAATCTAAAGAACAAATCTATGTGTTAGTTGAACAAGTGAGAAAGCAGCTCCCCTCCATCACCACCCTCCTCTGTCTGTCCGAACTAATTCTTACCCAACAGTTTCTCCTTCAGCTCTTCCCATTTTCTCCACACCAAAGGTGTAGGTGTTGGCACTCGCAAGGCTCCACCTATGTCTGTCTTTTCATTGGTTACATGGAACAGCCCATTTCTATGCTTACACTGGTAATGCTCTCCAACCTATCTTCTGCTACACTGACAACTGTACTCATGCTGCTTCCTGTACTCATGCTGAGCTTGTCAATATCATTGACTTTGTCTCCAACTTTCACCCTGACCTCAAATTTACTTGGTCCATCTCTGATGGTTCTCCGTTCCCTTTCTCAATCTCCGTTTCCATCTCTGGAGACAGACTATCCCCTGACATCTTTTACAAGCCTACCGACTCTCACAGAAATGGCAACGGATATTATGAAAGAAGAGGAGTTTTTTTTCTCATCAATCTGCTGTACCTGAGAACATTGAGAGGTGGTCCAAAGAGATTCCAAATCCTAAAAAAGGTCTGAGGACCTGGGTTGAACTTCTGCATATTGAGAATATATATAACCTGCACCTCTATGATAGCATCCATATTTTAG
The DNA here is from genome assembly GCF_963921235.1 of Mobula hypostoma. Lineage (NCBI taxonomy): Eukaryota > Metazoa > Chordata > Chondrichthyes > Myliobatiformes > Myliobatidae > Mobula > Mobula hypostoma. The sequence continues at coordinate 75,933,078 of NC_086103.1, forward strand.
TCACTATGTTGTCTTCTCGTCAAGTCAAAAAGCTGACATATAGAATTGGTAATGACATGGGGATGATATGTAAAATCAGCAGGTGATTAGAATGCCATTAAGCTGTAATTGAATGAACAGACCCCAACACAAACACACTGGAGAAAGGTAGTCAGTTACAAGCAAAAGTATTTTGAGGGCGTCCTTGAAAATGAGGAATGCTTCAAAACAGTGTGGTTGAACTATTCAGGAGTACCAATATAAAACTAAGATGACAGAGGGGTCTGATTCTGGTCCACTGAAGTCAACCTTTATCGATGGCCTGAAACCAGACATTGCCAGAATGGTCAGAATGAATTTAAAACTTTATACAGTGAGTCTGTTGGTACTGCTACACAAGTGGAACAAGACAAGGAAGTTTACAGGTGGAACTACCCACTGACTAAAGAAAAAAAGAACTAAGTCCCTGAAGAAGCATGTCACTAATGTGGTAAAATGGGTAAGCCAGGAAACAAAGGTCAACAGAAACAGGCTCAAGCATCTGCTCCACCAATATTGGAAAACTGTGACCTGATGTATGGTTTTAGTAAATAACTGCTGATTAATAAAAGCAACACTCTGACGTAATCAAATAATTTCAAAGTCAAAAAATGACTAACTCCTTCCTGCAGCCCTTCCTTGCCTTAGGGTGCAAAAAGAAACTGATTGTCTATTGACACTACCAATTTAAAATAGATGTGCTGAATTCTTATTAGATACAGGAGATAAGCTAGTGTGTATAACCAGAAACAGATTTATTTATTACATGTACATTGAAACATGTTGTGAAAGGCGTCATTTACATTAACAACCAAAACAACTTAAGGATGTGCTGGGGGAGGCCCACAAGTGACACCACACATTCTGACACCAACATTGCTTTTCTACAATGTTCAACAAAACAACACAAGCAACAACAGAACACCAGCAAAACAAGCCCCTTTTCTCCCTCCCACCCACATAGACAGTCCTCCAACCCCAGAACAGGCCACCTCTGGGCCTCTGGTGGACTTGCCAATGACAGGACCCTGAACTCCGGACTCACTGATGACAGTACCCAAACTCCAGACTCGCTGACTTGCATAGCTGGGGAGTCACCGACCCTTGTGCTTCTGCCCGCATGGATTTCCAATTGCAGGACCTAATGACTGAGGGGACTTGCTGATGTGGGGATGGGGGGGGGGCCATGAGACCTCACCTCGGCGATCTTCATCCACTTCGCTTGCCAACCCAGCATCCATCCATGCCATGTACTTTTGTCACAAGTGCACTTCGCAGGCCTTCTAACAGAGTGAAGGACTAGACTTGAACCTGACCTCTCACTCCTTTGCATCCCTGTCCCCAAACTCTTAACATGACCTCCAACTCCTCTCCTGTCCCTAAAACCATCCCTATGAACCTAAAACACAATTAAGTTTGAGCCACAAACTCCAGGGAGACTGCAGCTCAGTAGCATCTTGACCAAAAGTCTAAAGTACCACTGACCAATATTCACAAATGTGTTTATGATGGTGGAGCATAGGAATTTGTTCCAACCAAAACAAACCAGCTGAAGTACTGCTTGGTCCTCATCTACAAAAAATATGATTTCAGGTGGGAGACATCTCACAACTTCTCCTTGGAATGGATGTAACGTTTACTCCAAACTCCACCCTTGAGTTTGTGAAGGGCGAAGTTACCTGGAACTTTTTGCAGTTGGTCAAATCTGACTGAACAAATCACCCAATATAGTCAAAAGACAAAAATAACTGTGGCCTGCTAGAAATGGAGCTCCCATGTACTAAGTAGTATCTTGTTAGCAGAATGTTTGAAGAAATGAGGAATTTTAGATTAGATTAGATTATGAGGACACTCAGTCCTCGTTTATTATTTAGAAATGCATGCATTAAAAAATGATACAATGTTCTTCCAGAAAGACATCACAGAAACACAGGACAAACCAAGACTAAGACTGACAAAACCACATAAATATAGCATATAGTTACAACAGTGCAAAGCAATACTGTAATTTGATAAAGAGCAGACCATGGCCACAGTAAAAAAAAAAGTCTCAAGTCCCGATAGCCCTATCATCTCACACAGACGGTAGAAGGGAGAAACTCTCCGTCTCCAAGCGCCGCAAACTTGCCGATGCATTGGAAGCACCCGACCGCAGCCGACTCTGAGTCCATCCGAAAACTTCGAGCCTCCGACCAGCCCTCCGACACTGAGCAACCATCTCTGCCGAGCGCTTCAACCCCGCCCTGACCGCTAAGCAACAAGCAAAGCCGAGAACTCGGGGCCTTCCCCTCCGGAGATTCTGGATCACACAGTAGTAGCGGCAGCGAGACAGGCATTTCAGAAGTTTCACCAGATGTTCCTCCGTGCTCTCATGTCTGTCTCCATCAAATCAGGATTGTGCACGGCACCCTACTTGACAGATAACAGATATCATTCACTGGAGTGGCTGCTGCAAGCTGCGTCGCGCCATCTTCTCCTCCCCTAATGTACAGAATTTTTGTCAAAACTCACAGCTTGGCCTATTATGAAAGCAAATGGCACCTGAAGACTAACAACGGATTATAGGGCTATCAATCAAAGTACTGACAAGTTAACCCTTCTACTGGCAAACCATCAGCCATTTTCAATGCAATAAACTGGTCACATAAGTGGATTACAGTTACTGACAGGGCCAATTGGTTCTGGTCTATACTCCTAGCACCTGAATGCCAACTATGGTTGGCTTTCACAGTCAATGGACAACAATACCAATGGACAAGACTACCAGAAGGGTTCCACAACAGCCTAAACATCTACCATTTAGCCCCAAGAAAACTTCGGAGAGACTTACTTGATTAAACCATCAGAAATATGTGGATGATGTCCTGATTGCAACTTGCACTGTAGACCAGCATTAATGTGATATACTATCCATTAATGCGATTACTTATCCAACAAGGGCCATAAAGCAAGCTTGGACAAGGCACAATTGCAATAAAAACCCAAGTAATTTACTTGGGACAAAGAATTCCTCAAGGTAAACAGGAAATCATCAAGGGCTGCATGAAGGCTATCAAATCAATAAAAACATCTGGAACAGTCAAGTTCCAGATGACTGGTCACTGGTCACCCTAATCACTTCTGGGTAACTGCAATTGAACATGGGTCAATTCATACTGTGAAATTACATAACCACTCAACAATTTGAAGGGCAACAAGTATTCAGATGACCCTATGACTCTCACTGAAGAACAATTGAAGTGTTTCAAATTCTACAGACAATATCATGCACAGCATCATCATTAGGACTCCAACATGGGTAAACCGTTTGCTCTGAATATCAATGAGAAATGCAGGCCCGTAACAGCAGTCTCAACTTGACACATGGGAGACGAACAGCATCCTGTTGGATATTGTTTTGACAAATTGGATAATGTAGCACTAGGATGGGGTTCTTGTTAGCGAGCATTGCAAGCAATGTACCTGGTAATCATGCTGTTTCCAGTACTGTGTTCAATCAAGACTTGAATGTCTGATGTCTTCACCTTATACACATTCTGACAATGAATAGGGCTTCCCAAGTAACAGCTGCTTGTTGGCCCAGATGGTCCACTATTCTTGAGGCACCCAATATCTTCACCCAGCAAGTGAGTCCAGATTACGACCGTGGTTGTGCAAGTATAATAACATGCTAAGAAGATGCAAGCCACCACAAGAAATGTCCTCACGGAACCCAGATTTGACTCTGTTCACAGATGGATCCTCGATGGTTGAAGGAGTTAGAATGGCTGAATAGATTTACTGTCTCTGAAAACGAAGTGCCGGCGTCAGGAAATATAGCTCCCAGCTGCCTGTAAGCAGGCAAACTTCAAGGTGTATAATTTATACCTTCTTTGATAATAAATGTGCTTTGAATCTTGGCACCTCCGCACAACAGGCAGAACTGAAAGCTCTGAATGAAGCCTGTAAGATGACAGACTAAAGATCAGCTAACATCTACACAGATTCCCCAATTACTTTTGGTGTGCTGGATTTTCATGGAGACAATGGGAATTTCTTATAGCTGTAGGAACCCTTATCAATTATGGCCAGTTGGTACAATAATTAATGGATGTTACACAATTGCTGCCATTAGTGGTAGTATTAAAATGAAAAAGCATTTTGTATTGGACACATTTGAAAGCCCTGGAAATGTAATAGCAGAAGAGGAAACAAAAAGGAATAAAAATAATAAGTAAAGTGAATCTGACAACTAAAGCTGTGGGAACAAACTTGAACTCTCCACCAGAAAAATATGCAGAATATTTGAGAAATGCAAGATCATTGCTTTGACAAAGAGAAGTGGTCCTGGATGGAGAATGGCAGGAAATTAAACAACTATGGAGCATGGAGATATGGTACTAGTCACAGACTGTAGTCCCAACCACATTACTTCCATATCAGGTACAACAGATACATTCCCTAGGATATACTGGAGTAGAAAAAATGACCAGTAGATTCTCCCAATGATGCTGAAATCCAAAGATCAGATCACAACCCCAACAAACATTGGAAAGGTGCATAACACGCCAGGAAAAGGATTCCCGGAGCAGCAGAAAAGTTACAATTGAGTGCATTGGCCCCACCTGAGCCAAATTTTTGTAACTAAGTGGATTACATTACGTTATTAGAAAATCCCAAGGATACTCGGATATACTGGTAACAATGGACAACTTGTCAAGGTTGATAGAGGCTAATGTAGCATGGACATCCACTACCCAGACAGACAGCAAAAATTCTGATCAAGATACATTCCTATATCTGGATCGCCATGTCACGTTGACTCTGACCAAGGGACACTTCACTGGAACTGTGTCAGGCATTATGCCAACTGATAAATATCAAATGATCCTTCTGCTGTCTACATCATCCAGAATCATCATCAGGACACACCTCAGAATGCTCACCAGTGTTATACATTCTTGTAGACATTACAAACATGCACTCTTCCTTAAATGATTTTCAACATTACCATCCAACAATGACAGCTTTACATCCTTGGTTCACCACTTTCAAGGAAACGACTGTGCCCCGGTACATGTACTTCAATGAACATTTAAGAAAACATCGGTAACCATAAGACTTGCAACTCATTCTTGACTTCCAAAGAATCCTCTGGACAGTATCATCTCTAGATCTAACAACACCTTACCTTTGTGACTAATGTGTGTGGGTATGAATCCAAAGAGTCACTATAATCAGTCTATATTTGGAGCAAACAAACCAGGAATGGGCTAGCAAAAATAATCTCCAGGAAACCCGGAATTTTGCTTGGAAACTTTCTCTCAATTATTGACTATCAGTCAAACATTCATCGATTCCAAATGATCAATGAAAGATACTGTAAACCTCAACTATCAATAGGTACTCACATCAAAATTGTGTGCCTCATTGGGGCTTGTGAAAGACTGATGAGAGTCGAATACCCGCAAAGTGGACTGCAGCCTATCTTGGGATGCTGGGAAGTTGTTCGGGTTCACCAGAGTGCATGTGGGACTTTCGTTTTTGGATTCAGGCATTATATTCTGTGACCGTTGTTGGGATAATGAATTAATAGCAAAGTTTTCTTTCATCGCATGTTCAGGTAATCCAGTTCCCATAAAAGCTTTCTTATCTGTATTTGTTGAATCTTGGGCAAAATTTGTAGGCTCCACAATCGGTACATCAGAAACTTTGCCAGAGTCAGTAGTTGGCAAACTCTTTTTGCTCTGAGGATTCAAAGAATCTGCGTTAGAAAATTGCACTCCACTTAGCCTAGCTACAGCACCACCAGCAGCAGCAATTGGCACAAAAGGCTTCCCATGTATTGGTTCATCCTGGACAACTAAGGTCCTGCCATTCTCTTTGGTATATGTGGCATAGCGCAAGCCTGCTTGTGGTTGAGGTACAAAACGTGATCGATCTGAAGCACTGTCAGCATTTCCCCAAGACAAATCCCCAATTCTCTTGGAGTCAAAGTTTCCTTGTTCCACATCAGGGATGTCGTTCTTTGGCAGACTGGGGCCATTGCCTCCAGCACCCAATGCACAAACACTGTTGTCAGACTCCAATTCTTCTTTGTCTTTCACTTTTTTTTGTACAGGTTGATTCTCTCCATCAGCTGCATTTTTTCTTCTACGACTATCTTTATTTTTATCTAAGGAGAAAACACAGACTTTGTCATTATACACTTGCAACCGTACAACACCTCTGATTTAAATTAATCGCATAGACATTCTCAATGATTTACATTAGTAACTGAAATTTTAAATAGTAAAATGTGATATTCATTTCATTACTCAAACTTAATAACAGTATTTCAATATTACATTAATGCTTCCTCATATTAAATAATCTGTAAAATAAAGCAACTCTACTGCTTATCGACTTCAACTTCAGTTTTCATTATATTTACTGACAACTACAAACATAAATAACTTACACAAATAGGAAAATTTTAAATGCCGAGGCAAAAAAAATCCTAAAACTGAAGCCCCACAGTACTTTTGATGAGTACAAGACATACAATAAGTATAATTTAGAGGAAGGTGAGTAAATGCTAATTAAAACACTGGAGTTGTATTTTCCTGAATAATGACTACCAAAACACAGATTAAAAAAAAACACAAGAGGATCTACAGGACAACCAAATTTTTCTATCTTCACTGAGCACCTCATATATTTATATTAGTGATTGTAGTAAATGTAATGGACAAAGAACATGAATCCCCATTTGTAAAATGTATTTCCTTTTTGGCCTCAGTTCCCTGTGTACATGCCAGTCTAGCAGGAGGTCCAAGCACAGGCAATTCAATAATATTGATGTAAAAGTCTTTTGGTTTGACAAGATGAATCCCACACGTTCCCTCACTCCAAAGCTTCCTAATGCTAGAACTGTTATTTTCAAGAGGATATTGTCTTACCATTCTCATCACCTTTACTTGGACTATAAGGTGGACTGCCCTCAGCCCCCTTCTTCCGTCTATTTCTGGAGTTTTGGGTAGCTTGCTTTTGAGGAACCTGTCAAAATTGAAAATTAACAATGGGCATACGCAAGGATTTTCTCTCTCAAAAATCCGTCAAGATAAATCACAAACAAATACAAGTACTAAATTGTCCAACAAGTTTCTTTACTGCAGGCTCCTTCGCATTTCCTCCAAATAAGGGCTACAGAGAACAAAGTCACACTCATCTTGGAAAAAGAAAAATTAAAAAAACAAGGATTTCTTTTTTTGGAAAAAAAATCCTGTTATATAACTAATTATGCCAGGTTATTCTGCTTTCCATTTTAATTATTTTATTAAATAGCAAATCAGCATATTTATTACAATATATTGAATATAGAAAAAATGTTACATTTTTTAATGTATTCCCCATCACCTAAGTACAGTGTTTCTCAAACTTTTTTCTGCTTGTGGTCCATGTGTGACTCATTCAAGTCTTGTGGCCCCCCCCCCACCCTCTGTAGTCTCCATTGTTGCTAAAGTTTTATTGAGTCAACAGTACTGATTATTCGAATATACAGTCAATATTTATGTTTTAACAGGTTATAGGTATTATATGTTAAATATGTTACAAGTATATATGAAAAGTAAAAATATTTCTGAATAGGATACTTTATTTATAACATATATAATATTCTTCCAACCAGCAATGAAAAAGCACTTAATATTGTTACTTTGGGTATTTAGTAAGACCCTTGTGACTAATGCAGACTAGTGAGTTTCTGAATATCTTTAACCAAGGTACAACCAGATGATCAAAGATCACCTCTTTTCATAACACTGAGATGGCTTCAAGCTTTTGATAGCAAGTGAACAACTTGACTAAATCCACATTCAACTAAATAAGAGATGGAAATCCAATTAAAGACAACTCCCAGTGCTATGAAAACCTATTTTGAATATCACTAGTTATCCAGAAATTTTGCTTGCTGTGCTTGAAATCTGCTTGAGATGGTATATTACTCTGCAGCTCAGTAAGACATCCTTGCAATGTGGCGTCAACATCACTCACATTCACTCCAAATGGATCCACCACCCAATCTGGAATATGCATCTCCAGCAGGTCTCTAAACCGAAGTTCTATATCAGTGTGCCGTTGATTCAAATGATCAAGATAGACATCATCTTGCAATTCTATTTTAAGAGTGACCAGTGAGTAGACTCGATATAACATTAGTAAAGTCGAAGAATTATTAGTATGATCTCATGTGAAAAAGTTTCAATATTAAATATACATGTAGGAATAAAACAAGCTTTTTTAGGCAGTTCTCAGATACATGTCACAAATATGTTATAAAAATATGATTATTTATGCAAATCCTATGTGACAATAAAGAGCGTGTACTCACTGAGAAAAGCAAATTGAACTTACTTTCAATATATGACAAGTATCAGGGATCACCTGGAAGTTGTAGTGGCAGATAGTGATGCAATGGTAGACTACACATGCTCTTGCCTCTCTGCAGTTTAGCCATTTCTGACAGACAATCTACTGCAGTAACTACAGCCTTCATGACACATTTTAAGTAAGTATTTTAATACACACAGGTCAGTGGAAGGCAAACAGAACGAGCCTCCTGCTGCACGCTCAGTGATTTGCCTTGCTGCGGACAACCCATCCAATCTTCAGCTTGTTTGAGATGCTCATAACTATTTTAATTAGAATACTACTGCACGGGCCATGCCAGGCTTTCCATATATTAATCCCCTTCTAATAAGGGTTTAGATAGGGAAAACCTGGCAACTTGCGACGGCCTTTCAGTTGGAATTACACATGGATGGTTTCCTATTAACATGTAATTATCCATAATAAAATAATCATAATCACTAACTGGTGGAGCACGTTGCAGGGTATTCTGGTGGGTCACACCCACCTGCTCACTATATAATCAGTGATTTGAAGGTGGAAGTGGAATGAGGCTCAGTGGGCCATCCAGCAGGGTGTGAATGGTGCTTTGTGAGTGGTCAAGCAGGAGCAGTGATAACCCCTCTTTCCACACACAGACTAAGCTGGTCTGCTGCCTCAAATGCATCATCTAGCATATTTTATATTTTCCCATTTTTTTCCCTTTCAGAGTTCCAATTAAATTTCATAAATTCATTTGCATTTTATGTATACATTTTATTAATATTTAATTGTAACGGTTAACTTATCAAGGCCTATTCAGAAACTCTTGACGTCCCCAGTTTCTTGTTTTTTACTTGAGGCCCCTATGAAATTTGGCAGGGTCCCCTGGGGGGATGAGGAGCTATGTGGCCCATGTTGAGTACCACTGTCCTAGCACAAAGCACCAATACATCCAGTGGGTGCGACAGTTTACATCCCAGGTAACTCGTTTGAAACAAGGACCTGGTGTGGGCTGGGAAACGAGAAAACTTCATGTGGTGGACCAAGTTTCAGTATTACTTCCCTATGGTTAGGATAGATAGTACACGCACAGGACCAAGTCTTCACTTAAAGTAACAGAAAAGGGAGCAACCTGCAAAACACTCACCATTGATGAATTGCTCTCACTTGTCCCAAAGTTTTTAGGCATTATCCCAGTTTCCCCTTTCACTGACTGGAGTGTTTCATCCACAAGTGTAACGTAAATCCGCATAGGATCAATAGACTTTCTCAGCTGCTCCTGTTAGAAAAGGCATGTAGAAAAATGGAAGCAAATGTATAGAAGAGTTGTACTTCTCCCTCCTCCTAAATCATCCAATTTCTATCTATAATTTGATATACTTTTCCAGAATGACAAAGATGTTCAGGATCGGCTGGTGGCGCAACGACATCGGCGCCGGAACCGGGAGCGGAGGTTCCCGGGTTCGAAACTAGTCGGGTCCACCCCCGAGTACGCTTTCCAACCGTGCCGGGTTGAGTGTCGAGATCGCAACTCGACCTCATAAAATAAAAGGAAAATACTGCGAAAATGTCTGTGTGAGGACTGGTGCATCACACAGTCTCTCTCTCTCTCTCTCGCTCCGCGCCTTGTAAAAAGCCATGAAAAAGACATCAGCACGGACGCACGCACGGACTCACATGCACATGCCAAAAAAACCACAGATGTTGAATATATCCTAGACTATGCCAGCTATATTTTACAATCATTTTATTTATTGATTCAGTGTTATCATTCATTTTCCTTTCTCAACTTGCAGCCTTAAAAATACAATCCCTATAAAAATTTTTAACAAGGAAAATGAGGACAAAGATTTCTTTAGTGTTGACATCAATTACTTTATTCACACTTTCTTACAACAGATTCTCACAAGACTCAAAGTTGCTCGAAATAAAAGCACAACCTCCTCCAGCCAAAGAAATTGAATTGTCCTAAACAATACCAAAAATTCAAATCAATAGATTAGACATCAAAGGAAAAGCTAACAACAAATATGCAAGTTTAAAGTCAGCACATTATACCTGTTCTGTTGTAACTACTATGGTGCGTGAACTTGGGTCATGATGTGCAACAACTGCAAGGATCCACTCTTCTGTGGAATCTGGTTGGTAGATCTTCACCTTGTGCCCCTGCAAATTGTATGGACCTAACAGAAATAATAGTATACTAAAGTCAAAGTTACATAATTATAGAAGGCACAAAAACATTTCCATTAATCAAATTATACTAGAGCAGTAAATAAAAGGAAGCAAATGGCAACCACCTAAAATGTGTACTGAATCTTATCGCTAAGGAAAACTTTAGTTAATACTGCTGACTACTCTAATGTGGATTCTGAATTCAAGGTATTTTAATACTACCTACAGTACTGTGCAAAATTCTTCGGCACGTAAAAAAAAATTCGATAAAGCAGAGATGATTTCAGAAATAATGAAAAGAAAAGTTTCTAAATATCAAAAAAAAACATAAAGAGCAGTAAACAATAAAAAAATCAAATCAATATTTAATGATGCAAGATGATCACCATCATTCTATGCTCACTGTTGTAAGAATTGATGACTTGAAGGTTAAAATGTCACATCTGGTACACCCTCGCCTTTTAGCTTGGTTGTCCTTTACCCAGTTTGATTCCTTCTACAACCGTTTATGTTTCAGTTAATCAGTTTAGTTCATTCAATTCATGTCATTGATCACTAGCATTCAGTTTGTTATTTTTGTTTAATCATGCACTGGGCTATATACCTACAAAGTAATTAAGATTTTTATTTGAAAAGTGGGGTCTATTACTTAATATGTTAATTTCTTTACCAAATACAAAAATTTGTGTAACTTTTTTTTGGAAAATTAATGTTTGGAAATCTAAAATTTGCTCTTTTCTACCAACACACTAATGTAGATGACAAAAAAAAATAAGCATCTGGAACAAAATTTATATTTAAAAAATCTAGGGTGCCTAACATTTTTGCACAGTACTGTATAAAATATCATTTATAAAACACTTCAGAGCAGGAAAAATTGTTACGTTAGAGGAATACAATGCCATTTATTTTGCTTCAGAGAATTCAGGAATGAGACACCTTGACACGAAGAAATCTGCAGATGCTGGAAATTCAAGCAACACACAAAAAATGCTGGTGGAACGCAGCAGGCCAGGCAGCATCTATAGGAAGAGGTACAGTCGACGTTTCGGGCCGGGACCCTTCGTCAGGACTAACTGAAAGACCAGGTTGGAGGAACAGGTGGAACTCAACTCTAGAAACTGAGTCAAGTAAAAAGAAACAGACCATGTCAACCATTAAGTACCTCAATATACCAATCGCATTTCACACCTTATGGTTGTAGCCCTCTGAATTTTGGTGTTCAAGTGCTCAATGAAGTTTTACTTAAAATGTTGTGAGAAAGTCGGCCTCTATAACCCACTCAGGCAATGTTTTTCCAAATTCCAACCAACATCTGAGCAGGAAGGTTCTTCCTCAGATTCCCTCTATACCTCAACCCAATCCAACACCTCTGATTTCAGACACCTCATATAATGAAAAGCTTTCCACTATCTACTCTATGACCCTGTTTGTTTTATATTTGTCTATCAGGTACCTCTGCAGCCTCCTCTTTCCAAGGAAAGCACATCCAGTCTAAAAAGGTCTGTCCTCACAACCAAAATATTCCACCCCCGCAACATCTGGGTGAATCTCCTCTGCACTCTCTCCAGTGCAGTCATGTTCTTCCTATGAAGCAACAAGACTAATATCCAGAACCCCAGCTATGGTCTAACCAATGACTATAAATCACAATCAGACTTATTATCTGCAACCCATGTCATGAAATTTGCTGTTTTGCAGTACACAGTACAAACATTAAAAATTATTATAAACTGCTATAAATAATCAATTAATGCAAAAGAGGAAAAGGAACGTAGTGCTCATGGTCCATTCAGAAGTAAAGTTGTAACATAACTTCCCTTCCCTGTGTATATATTATTTGCCCTGCCAATGTATTCTGTATGCTTTTGTTTTAATACCAAGTGATCCAGCTTTGCTGTTACATTGATTTGTACACTGAGGTTCCTGCATTCCTCAATACTTCTCAGGGACCTACCATTCATTGTGCATGTACTAATCTTATTAATCCTGCTAAAGTGGTTTACCTTGAACTCATCAGTCTTAAATTCCATATGTTTACCTTAATAAGTTATCAATAACATTCTGAAACACAAAACTAACTTCTTCACTATTAAATTACTTTCAAATAATCTGCAAACTTACAAACTATATATTCTATGTGCATGTACAAATCTTTAATGAAAATTACAGACAACAAAGGTTTTAGTACCAATCCCTGTGATGCACAAATGCTCAAAAGGCTTCCAATCACAAAAGCAACCTTCCACCATCATCCTTTCTATTACCAAGACAACTCTGAATCCAACTTGACAACTTGCCTTGAATCTCATGGGCACGAACTTTCTGGATCTGTCTCCCTGTGGGATGTTACTCAAGTCCACGTGGACCACAGAGACCACAATGATTTCTTGTTACCAATACATTTTGTTACCTTTTCATACAATTTGAATAAATTGTTCATAAAGGATCTTCCTTAATAAAGTCACACCGACCATCCTCGATTAATCCCTATTTTTCCAAGTGTAGATTAAACCTGTCCCTCAGGATTTTTACCAATAGCTACCAGTGATTTCAGACTCAGAAGCCTGTAATTACCTCATTCTTACTGCATTCTTGATTACAGGTTACAGCTATCCTTTCCAACTCTTAAACAATACCTCTTGCCATTCATATTTTCTTAGTCCCTTTGTCTATTATCCATCTGTGTACAAAGTGATTTGAACTGCTTTCTATGTTCAAGCACAACTACAAGAACATATTTTTAATGCAAGTTAAATTGTATCAATGTTACTGGAAGAATAAAAGATTCATTATAGTACTTGTTGGGGAAGAGGTGGTTAAATCAAGATCCTGCCCAATGAGACCTTTTAAGTTAATTTACTACCCAAATTTTCAAACTAAATGAACAATAAACATGTTGGTAATATATATGAATAAAATAACTGCATTTTAGCAAAGTGTATCAAAGTTAAAAGCAATAAAAATTTACATCTCACTTTTTTCAAAGAATCAGAAATTTGTTTCCAATACGAAGATTTTTTATAAAATAAATAACCTTTATAAGTTAGAATACTTATATCATTTGCCCACAATACCTCTTATGATTTCTTGAATTTTTTTCTCTTTTATCCAAGATTTCATTGCTTCCTGGAGCTTTGGATTATCCTGAACAACGGGATGCTGGCTGTCAGCATCCTCCTTCAAAAACAAATATAAATATTACAGGTGAGGTGAGGGATGAAGTGAACAGACGTCTTGAAATAAGGTTGAAGAGACCATATCTACTGAAAACCACTATTCCGTATTCTGCATATTTGCAGATGTATATTTAAATGAGCACAACACTGCTGCTGCTCTTTTATAAACACAAGATTCTGCAGATATCGAAAATACAGAATAAAACATACAAAATGCTGGAGGAACTCAGAAGGTTAGTGTTGCATCCGACTGTTTAATTATTTTCTTTGCAGTCTAATATTTAATTATCTGCTTGTATTTTAAGTAGTTCTTATATGCATATAACAGTTTAATATGCCTCCAGTGGCTATATAAAGTATAATTCTGGAAAACTCAGGAAGCTTCTTTGTTCTCCATTATTTGAATAATTGTTTTCTCACTGGTTAACTTGGTATTGGAGTATTTGAATAATTTGAACAGGAGAGTGACACACACACCAGGGGAGGATTATCATCCAGGGGATGGTAAGAGAAGATGTGTAGTCACCTGGCCTCTGCAAGATAGGTATCAGTCCACCAGACTATTAAAGACACCACAGGCTTAGATTTCCACTCATTACCATTTGTTGTTCAATGGAAAACAACAGTAACTCCTCAAAACTGATAATTCACCATCTCCCACATCACTGCTCAAGATATCAAACTATTTCTGTAACGATATCAATCTGCATATAATTCCCACAGCCTGGAACATTAAATTCTGACTTGAAATGTTATGTTTTAACTATGAATTGAGCAAAAGACAACTAGATGAACATTCTGACAAATATTTCTTTTTCAGCAAACTACCCTAAGTACCTTGTCTCACTACTAATCTGTTGACCTCTTACTCTGCCACTGAGTTCAAAGAAAATTGCTTGAGCATCTATTTATTTCTAGGTTCATTGCAATCCCAAAGACTTCACCCATGATGTATCACTTGTCTGGTGATTTGGAACTTGTGCTTATCAGAAGAGATAACATTTTAACCCTTGGCTTGCAGACACAGTCATTATATTAAAGAACCTCATCTTCCTTCTTGTTCTATTCTGTGCTACCCACAGTTCTCATTTTTAACTTTAGGCCTAATTTAAAGGCTGGAAATACTTAATCTTCTTTTCCCCCAGTTTTTAAAAGTACTATTTCTCAAAAAGATTTCTATAAGTTTTCAGTTACTTTTTCCTATTCCTTTCCTGCTGCTTCATTTAAGAATCAAATTTGCATTTTCTGTTTCCTGCACCATTTTTAATATCCATTTCCCCAACAGGGAATTTCACTTGTTCAGTTATCAAGGGCGAAACCTCGCTTTTCTATTTATTTCAGACATGAAATTTACTTCTGGCTCTTTTATTCTTCAGTTTCAATTTTAATAGTATTAATATAATGGAAATTTGCAAAATAATTGTCCAGCACCATTTTCAAAGTTAAAAGAGAGGCAAGTTATACTGCAGAAGAAAGGAGCACTGCACAACTGATGAACTTCTGTATCTGAAGAAGCAGAAGCTTTCTCTGAAACGACACATTAATTCAGCTGTGTTGACAGTATCTTTATGCTATTATAGCTTGGGGAGTTGGAGTTTGGAGTCTGTACATCTTTCCCGTGGAATGCGTGGGTTTCCTCTAGGTGCCCCGGTTTCCTCTCATAGTCCAAAGACATACAGGATAGTAAGTTAATTGGTCATTGTAAATTATCCAGTGATTACATTAGGGTCAAATCAGCGATTATCAGGGGTTGCTATGCAATGCAGCTTGAACAGCCAGAACGGCATATTCCGCACTGTATCTCTAATAAATAAAAACTCCAACTGATCTGTCATAAACACAAGCATGCTGGGCAATTTTCACTGACTGTTCCTCCATTCCCATAGTTTTAAGCTTTCATCTGAACTTCAATTTCGTTTCATGCAAGGGTCACAATGTCAAAAACCAAGTATTTCTCCTCTAATAAAACGCACTGAAAACTGGACATGTTAAAACATATTCCTTCCAAACATGGAGAAAGAACTGAATTGTACTCACAAAAGTTGCCCTGTCAGTTTTGTTTCAGGTAGGCATATTAGTACAGGTTGAGTATATCATATCAGAAACACTTGGGACCAGAAGAATTTCGTATTTTTCTGTATTTTGGAATATTTTATGAGATAGCTTGGGATCACTATAATTTCTGACTCTGAATTTACATGCCAAGCAGTCTTTATCTTACACTTGTTCATCACACGTATGTACTGATGCAGTCGTTCAGCACATTAAGATTTTCATCAGCCATGATCTAGGCAAACTCAATGAACTTCTGTGCTGCTTCTCAGCAGATGTGTTATCAGCTCAAATCCTGAAAAATTTGATGCTGTGGCTTTTCTTAAATTTCTGCAATCACCCTGCTGAATATTCACAATTACCTTCAATTTTCAGTTCACCATGATAGATCTTCATTTGTTCCATGATCAGCATACCATTAAGTGGTATATGTTCACTCTAATGCCAATAAATCCACTCTTTCAATATATGATCAAAATCTTCATTTTTGCCTCATGCAGTTTTCTATTTTTCATTAACTTTTGCTCATTACATATGTGAGGTCGCTTCTCAGATCTGCCTGTGGTGTACAGAGACCTGTACATCGACTGGGAGCCTTCCCAGTGTCTTCTGGAATTTTCCATTTGTGATATGTCAGTGCTTAAAATAATTTTGGATTTCAGAGCTTTTCAGATTTTGGAATTTCGGGTAAGGGGTACTCAATCTGTGCTTCAACAGGCAAATTACTATGAAGTCAAAGTTTAAATAAACATGGGAAATCATAAATAAATGTGAGAAATCATCAGAAAAAACAAGCTCATTTTCTAATATGTAGAATGCAATTCTAAATAAAATAAAATTTTCATGAACACCAAAATTTACAAAGTTTGTTTACATACAGTGCTTCGTAAAAGTATTCAGCCCCCAACCTTCTGTTCATGTAAATGAGTATTACAACGACGGATTTTAATCAACTTAATTGATCATTTTTATTTATGAATCACATGCTCCTTCCCCCCCCCCAAAGAGAGGGAAAATTGTAAAGCATGAAAAACTAAAAATTCAAAATCTGAAATGTCAGTAGGTCAAAAGTAATTTTGCAAGGAGGAATGGGCAAATCTTGCTCCATCATGTTGGGCAAAGTAAATAGAGACTTTTGCTCAGTACTTTCTTAAATCATCTCTTGCAGCTATTACAACCAGTAGTCTTTTTGGGTAAGTCTCTATTTACTTTGCCCAACATGATGGAGCAAGATTTGCCCATTCCTCCTTGCAAAATTACTCAAGCTGTGCAAGGTTAGTTGGGGAGCCGGGGTGGACAGCAAACTTGAGGTCTTGCCAGAGATGTTTGATTGGGTTAAGGTCAGGACTCTGACTGGGCCACAAAGGGCATCAATTTTCTTCATTTGAAGCCACTCTATGGTTACTCTGACAGTGTGCTTTTGGTAGTTGTCTTGCTGAAAGACAAACTTCCTTCCCAGTTTAAGATTTCTGGCGGAGGGTAGCAATTCTTTTATCCAGGATCTCTCTGTATTTAGCAGCATTCATTTTCCCATCAATCCTGACTAGATTTCCAGTCCCTGCTGCTGAAAAGCATCCCAATAGCATGATACTACCTCCATCATACTTTACAGT
Organism: Mobula hypostoma; assembly: GCF_963921235.1. Taxonomy (NCBI): domain Eukaryota; kingdom Metazoa; phylum Chordata; class Chondrichthyes; order Myliobatiformes; family Myliobatidae; genus Mobula; species Mobula hypostoma. The sequence goes on from NC_086103.1 coordinate 75,950,464, forward strand.
AGGGATGGTGTAACCTGGCTGAATTTAGATTTACATTACACGGACCACTTAGAGTTGAGGCCAGAAAGTACCACTTTAGTCTCATCCAACTACAAGACTGCCTTCCACATCATTAAAGTATCATCTAAGACAGCGGTCCCCAACCACCAGGCCGCGGACCGGTACTGGGTTGCAAAGCATGTGCTTCCGGGCCACGAGGAAACAATATGATTTGGCGATATGAGTCAGCTGCACCTTTCCTCATTCCCTGTCACGCACTGTTGAGCTTGAACGCACGCGAGGTCATTACACAGGCGTCATCCATGTCAGTGCAGGAAGGAGGTCAACTCCTCGAGCTTGCAAATGACGGCGGGCTGAAAAGTAAGTTTGACATAACATCTCTGCCGGCATTCTGTATCAAAGTCAAGGCTAAATATCCTGAGACAGCCACAAAAGCACTGAAAACATTGCTTCAATTTCCAACGCATCTCTGTAACAAAAACAACAAAAACTAAATTGTGGAATAGACTGGACATAAGGAACCCCGTTCGAGTATCGCTGTCTCCCATCACCCCTCGATGGCACCGTCTTGTTGCAGGGAACAAGTATCCAGCCCGGGGCTCCCACTGATTCAGCGATATTGGTGTGTTGCAATGACTTTATATGTTCATACGGGGAAAATATTTGCTGTGTGTTTAATATCCAAACGTTACTTAAAATGTTATGATGCTATTGACTTAAGTGACTTATATAACCATATAACAATTACAGCACAGAAACAGGCCATCTCTGCCCTTCTAGTCCGTGCCGAACGCTACTCTCACCTAGTCCCACCGACCTGCACTCAGCCCACAACCCTCCATTCCTTTCCTGTTCATATACCTATCCAACTTTTCTTTAAATGATAATATCGAAACTGCCTCTACCACATCTACTGGAAGTTTGTTCAACACTTACTTCAAGCTCCCCTGTCCTCCCCTGATAACTGACTTATCACTATATTCATGCCAGGAAAATATGCGCTGTGTGTTTAATATTAAATTCGTTAGATAAACCCTTTTAGAAACAAAATTGAGTATATTAGCCACTTATCACCTATATTCTGGTCATGATTAACACCCCCCCCCACCCTGCAAACAGAATCGCCAAAAACGATTTGTAGAAAAAAAAAATCAGTACGTACACGCATGTGCAAGTCATGTATGCGCACTGGTGCCCGCACAAGGATTCATGGTCATTGTAGTTTCTCTTGGGGTAAAGAATGTATTTGACTGCTACACTTGTCCGTTGGCAACCCTCCCCCCGGGGTAGGCTGGTCTGCAAGAATATTGTTAATAATAAACCGGTCTGCGTTGCAAAAAAGGTTGGGGACCCCTGATCTAAGAGACGCTTTGCAAAGTCTTTACGGGCAAGGATATGCGCTTTTTTTAAAGCCAGGGCTTTTTCCTTGCCACTCTTCCATAAATACCCTTTTTGTGCAAGCCCTGAGAGATTGTGGAGCCATGAACTTCATCTACAGTTGCAGTCACCGACTTCTGCAGCTCACTCAAAGTGACTGTTGGCATTACGAAGCGCCATTCTTCTTCAGTGACTAAGTTCAGGGGGTGCCCTGACCTAGGCAGTGTGGCTGTGGTTTCATATTTTTCCACGATGGACTACACTGAGCTCCAGGTATGTTCAGTACCTTTGAGATGGTCTTGTACCTTAACCCAGATTTGTACTTCTCTATTATCATTTTCCGTCGTTGTAACAGTCATCTACAGGAACAAAAGGTTGGGGGCTGAATACTTTTACAAAGCACTGTATGTAAACATACAGTGTTTGAATGTTGTTTTGTCTTCGTTTTGGTTTTGTCTGTTGAAAATTTACCATGCTGTTGGATTTTGGGGGGGGGGCAGGGGGGAGGTTATTTATTCAGGTGATCCTCCAATTTTCTACATCAACAAATTAGTGAGTTGGTATGGTAATATACAGTGTTGCACCCGAGGAATATAAGCGTAGTAATAACAAAGGGAATGAATGGTTTTTCAGCTTCACAAATCTGCTTTTAATTTTTAGTTAATTGTTGATAGGTTTAGAAATTTTTCTTTTGATTTGTCATGAAGCATAATGCTCAAAAATTCCTATTTTATATTTTAAATTTAGAAACTAAGAGTGAAATGTGAAAGTAGTTGTGAAGGTACTTTTTCAAGGCACTGTATCATTAAAAGACAAGACCATGACTTATAAATCTATTATAGTGGATGGAGAATTATTAAGAGTTACAACATTCAGAATATAAAGTCTTCAACTAAAAAAACCTTTGCCATAAAAAGGTTTTCATTAGTTCAAGTCACGGAATTATGATTAAAGGTTCTAATGCCTTTACAGAACTGGACTAAACTTAGAGAGCTTGATCATTCTGAGAAAATACTAAAGTAATTACCTTAAATAAACGAAGGGCAGCACCATCTGTTGCAAAATTCTTTACTCTGTCACCAAAGAATTCAACTGGAACAATGGAGCCCAACCCTATTTTATCTACCAGTGCCTTATAGGTCTGCAAATACAAAACAAAGTGAATTAATCAGACAACAAATGGATAATGCAGTGATTGCAGAATGATCTAACAGATACACTGTTGTAATGTGATTTGCTTTCATTTACAATCAAAGATAGCAAGAGAGATTCAAAGAACATGCAAACAAATCAAAGGTAACTGCAAATTGGTAGCCTTCACTCCTATGCACTAGAATAAAATAAGCAAGAAACTGAATTCTGTTATTAGAACAGTTTAACCAACACATCAGTCAAATGTTGTAGAGAACATCAAACATTAGAACATTACTCAAAAATGTAGGAAGAATTAATTTTCCTACCAATGCAGGCCACTGGTTAGCATTAATCCTTCCTCCCTGTAGGACTATCGGTTCCTTCCTGGGGGCCCACACCACAGTGTGCTCCACAAGGAAAACAAGGATATCTTCAGCATAAACCTTCACCCAGGCTTGCTTCTTCCACCGTGAATCATCAAATTCAACATACACCTGCAAAACAAAGTAACTTATAGACTACAACCCAAATTTCATTTTGATGTCAATCATAATTAGATTTGCTAAGTGTAAATTTTGACAAGTAATTTTCACACAAAGCAAAGCATTCACACTATAATTAACAGTAAAAAATAAGGGCAGAAGGCAAATGTAAATGTTGGAAATGTAGGCAGATATTTATGGAACAATTGTCAAGTCAAGAAAGATAAATTAATAGCTTGAGTGAACTATGAATCAGAACGAAAGACTGAACAATAAACAAGCCTCTTAACAGCAATGATAAGGATAAATCAAGAAACTGATACAGAAACAATGACCAAAAAATTCAAGACTAAAAACAGTTAAAAAGCCAATTCTGCATTTAAAGCTATCGATACATACACAGCTTTTGTTTCAACTTCATGAGTAACTTAATTACAACTTAAATCAATTTTATATAAGTAATTTTGAATAACGTCACAAGGCACCACACAAAGGCAGGGTCAGGAAAAGAAAGTTTCTTAAACTTCTAAAATCAAGAACCACAGCAGCAACATGCCTAAAATACATAAATAAATTTTAACAGATGCAATTCTTACTCAAAGAAACATAACTGAATGCCATGTGATTTTCTTTTCCAGTTGTAACGAGTCCAAAGGTAAGTGAAAACTTCTGAGATATGGAACAAATGTAACTCCATTAAAATAATGGAAAATGTTAAATGAGATCTTGAATTGCAGGGTTTACAGATATCACTACTGGGTTTCCTTGCACAATACTACAAAGAAAATGGCAAATTTTAGTGTTACGTGCTCCACTGACTTATTTCAAGTTCCTGCAACCTCTTCGCCCCCTGAACTGTGATACCTCCAAGGGGCTACAAACAATTTTCCAGCTACAAGAGATTTTCATTGATGGGAGAAAAAGACAGTAAAAAAAAGTGCATAAAAGACATGCCTCCTGCATGCAAATGAAATGCAGGTGACGTCCAGGTGTTCCTGGTAAGAGAATACCGGGGAAATGTTTGTAAAGAAACAAGTCCATTCTATGGATGTTTGTACTTTAGAGATACCTGCAGTTTTGGTGAACACCTATATTCACTTTATATGTCATCCTGCCTTTCGATTTAAAGTTTGATAAATTTCTTCAGTGCAGTCTGGATTCACATCCCTAATACAGCAAGAAGCATGAAATTCAGGTGTGGCAGTAGCATGATCCCAAAGTTAACATAATTGTGACCCTATTCTCCATGAGCAAAGTAGGAAGACACATGCAAGGCGGTAACTGAGGTTACAGAAAACAAAATATGGTCTGCATGCTTAAATAACACAGTTTCCACAGAAATATGGTTAATAAGACCATAACATATAGGAGCAGAATTAGGCCATCTGGCCCATCAAGCCTGCTCCGCCATTCAATCATGGCTGATCCTTTTTTCTGTCTCCTCCTCAACGCCAGTTTCTGGCCTTAATCAAATCCAATTTTACCAAATGATGTCTTCATTTTCAGAATCAGAATCAGGTTTATTATCACCAGCATGTGTCCTGAAATTTGTTAACTTAACGGCAGCAATTCAATGCAATACATAATATAGAAGGAAAAAAAAGTAAAAATAAGTAAATCAATTACAGTATATTTATACTGAATAGATTAAAAAATGAGGTAGTGTTCATGGGTTCAATGTCCATTTGGGAATCGGTTGGCAGAGAGGACGAAACTGTTCCTGAATCACTGAGTGTGTGCCTTCAGGCTTCTGTAACTCCTACCTGATGGGAACAGTGAGAAAAGGGCATGCCCTGGGCTGGGGGCCCTTAACAATGGACGCTGCCTTTCTGAGAAACCGCTCCTTGAAGATGTCCTGGGTACTACCCAAGGTAAAGCTGACTCAATTTACAACTCACTACAGCTTCTTTCGGTCTTGTGCAGTAGCCCACCCCCCTCCCCCCCACACTAAACAGTAATGCAGCCAGAATATTCTCATGGTACATCTATAGAAGTTTTTGAGTGTTTTCATTGAAATACCAAATCTCTTCAAACTCCTAATGAAGTATAGTCGCTGTCTTGCCTTCTTTATAGCTGCATCGATATGCTGGGACCAGGTTAGGTCCTCAGAGATCTTGACACCCAGGAACTTGAAACTACTCACTCTCTCCACTTCTGATCCCTCTATGAAGATTGGTACGTGTTCCTTCATCTTACCCTTCCTGAAGTCCACAATCAGCTCTTTCGTCTTACTGACGTTGAGTGCCAGGTTGTTGCTGCAGCACCATTCCACTAGTTGGCATATCTCACTTCTGTACACCCTCTCATCTCCATCTGAGATTCTAACAACAATGGTTGTATCATCAGCAAATTTATGGATGTTACTTGAGCTATGTCTAGCCACACAGTCATGGGTATAGAGAGAGTAGAGCAGTGGGCTAAGCACACCCCCGAGGTGCACCAGTGTTGATAGTCAGCGAGGAGGAGGAGATATTATCACCAATCTGTACGGATTGTGGTCTTCAGTTAGGAAGTCGAGGATCTGATTACAGAGGAGTGTACAGAGGCCCAGGTTCTGTAACTTATCAATCAGGATGGTGTTAAAAGATAAGCTATCGTTGATGAACAGCATCCTGACATAGGTCTAAAGCCATGTGAGGAGCCATTGAGATTGCATCTGCCATTGACAAACTGCGGCCATAGGCGAATTGTGGTGGGTCCACGTCCTTGCTGAGGCAGGTGTTCAGTCTAGTCATGACCAACTTCTCAGATCAGCGAATTTGTAAATCTCACTGGAACTAGATGTGCTTTGTATCACTGTAGGCATTAGTTAAGGGAGGCTCCTGCAATGCAAAACTTGCAAGAACGAACAAATCTTGCCATAAGGTTATAGGTTAAAATCCCTATCATGAACTAAGACACCTGACGAAGGGTCTCAGCCTGAAACGTCGACTGCACCTCTTCCTAGAGATGCTGCCTGGCCTGCTGCGTTCACCAGCAACTTTTGTGTGTGTTGCTTGAATTTCCAGCATCTGCAGAATTCCTGTTGTTTAAGACACCTAAAGTGTGTTAAATTGTTTTACTCAGGAGAGAGCCATTTTTCAAGGATGGTACTTTGCTCTCACAATGGTAGTTTAAAAAATGTTTGATCAGGGATGCAAGTAAGGAGACTTTATTTAACAGCTCTTCATATTTTAACTGATAGTTACTGTAAGTGTAAGACTGGGGTTATGTATTCATAGGGGTGGCAAACATCTTTCCCTAAAGGTCATGAAAAAAACTAACTGGGTTTGAAAATGAAGAATTGTATGCCAAGTACAATTATGTTAGCTGTACTCTTCATAGGAAATTCCTTGATGCATCATAGTTAACACCCAAAAATGTTCAGAGTATCTTGCATACGTGAACACAAATATATGTGTAAAATATCTACTAAATTAACACCCAACACTAAGAACTGATTGAAAAAGAAAATAAATTTATATAGCACCCAAAAGTGCAGAACACTTGGAAAACTACGCTGAGAAAATAATCTCAGGAATGTCTACGTCTCTATATCCAGAGGGAGGTAAACTCAGTCTCTTTATTCATCCATGAAAATCAGCATTGAACAATTGCTTCGACAGAATGTCCAATCCAAGAAACTGTGTGTTCTCAGCAGCCTGATTACTAAAGATTCATGTCACTGGCCTTCATAATTATTACTCAAATTATTGAATCAGTCCTTGAACCAGTTTGCAGCATAACTTCACACAAAGTGTCTCCTTTGCCAAAGCAACTCAGCTGTAAACGAATTCAGAAACAGTGCCAACATCTCTAGTGTTTTCTATAAACCACTTCACTTCCTCTAAGGAAAACAGTACAGCATTACAACTTCATGAAATCTACAGGGAGTCTTTAACATTTTTACATGATTTTTGTAAAGGAATTAAAGATTACACTGATTAACCCAGTTATTTCTTATATGACAGAACTCATCTTTGTAAAAATATATCAATATGGCTGTCCAAACCTGACAGATTCAGCTTCTGCAACAATCATTCTGCACACACAGAAAAAAACTAAAGACCTGATTAAAATTAACACTGAAAGGTTTTCAGTGGCCTTGACCAAGCTACTGATTGTACACCAATCTGAAAGCTTTTACCAGAGCAAACACATCACAGTAAAAGCAAACTTAAAAACTTCTCAGATTTGCAATGACCCATTAGAAATGTACTGTCATAAGGTACTTTTGACAAGAATCAGCAGAAATATTATTCAAAACATCTATTACAGAGACCAAATTTTAGCTATTTGGAGTACTTCCAACACCCCTCCCATCTCCAGCATCATTTTGGAACCTGGGGGAAAATAAAGACTTTTTTCGTATACACTCATGTAACGTCATGATACTAAATATATACTTGCATGAAGATGATGCCTACACAGACACACACGTTAAAGTAAATCTTTAATAGTATCTTTGCTGCCTTCTCTGATAGCAAGTAATTATAAATATAATGTCTAAAGAATATCAGTCTGCATAGCAGATGTACCCTGATTCAAACCCAACAGGAGCAAGGCAATGTTATTGGAACTATGGAATACATGACTCCAAATATCCATTTCATTATAGCAAAATAAAGTTGTTTCTCATATAAACATTACAGCACTAACTATTATTTGGGAACATCAGTCTAAACACAAGAATCTCTGGCAAGCCAGTTCTCTCTGCAAATCAAGTACATAAAGTGACTGGATGAATAAAATTCACACATGGCTAACTCATCTGCTTATATTTGACATTACACTCAAGATTAAATGCAAAACATTAATGGTAAATACATGACTGCAATATTCAACCAGGAACAGCTGAAACAAACTTCATAGAAAATTAACATGTCCATGAAATTTTAGACATTGCTTACCACCCGCCCCTCCCCCAACTAAAAGCACCAACAAACTACAAAATCACTTGGAGTAAGAGTGCAGAAGTTGTATAAAAATGCCTCTCGCTAAAAGTAACACGAGCCTGCCTGTACATCATGATTACATGTTTGTGAGAGATTCATATTCAATATAAATCAGAATAATCACAATACGCTTACTGGTTAGGATAGCTATTTATTGTCTTTGATTAATGAAGGCTCATTACATGCACATGACTCCCCCACTCCTATTCAATTTCTCATTCCACCTTCACTGTAAGGTCAGAAACTAAAGGAGTAACTTCAAAATACACCAAAATACATTAAAGCAGCTGAGCACATGGTCAAAGAACACAAGGAAATAGAGTGGCAGCCACCTGGTTCAAATCTGCCCCTGCCATTCAACATCAGATCTGTGTTGACCTCAATTTCACTACTGTTCCACTTTCCCATAACCATCAATACCCTACTATTTCAAACATTTATCAAGCTTTGTCTTAAACATATTCAGTGATCCAGCCTCCATGGTTGAGATGAAGAATTTCAGAGATTCACTTCCACCTGAGAAAATGCTTTTTCCTCCAGTGGTAACAAAGCCACTAGTTTTGATACCCCACAACTCCACCTTCCTCTCCATCACAAAACTATCCAGCTCCACCTCAAAAATGTTCCTTCCTTCAGTTCACCAATCAATTGTACACATTTTTCACCTTATCCTGAATTATCACTTTTCTTACATCAGTAGCCAGAGCACTTTAGTTCATCCAGAAATATTATGAAGGGTAAACGTCCACAGCAGATTTTCTTCCAGAAATAGTTAAATGTGATTTTACAAATTCCTTCTTTCATGTAACACACAAATTAACAACTAAAAGGATTGGTAATTTTCAAATTTTCCCAAGGCATTCACAAGATTTATTTTTAGATTCCAAGAAGAGTGTTTTAGACTGAAAAGATCTTTGGTCAAGTACAGAATTTCTCTGTACCCCAATGAACAGATTTCTATTTTTACCATCATAATTTTCACTTTTCTCCAAAGGCACGGATGGCAATAAGGACTAAACGGTGCCATATTTTTTCTTGAGCTTTGTCTCCAGCTTTCATAATTCCAAGTTCAATGCATCCGTTTCTATTTTTATGAATGATAGAGGTTTTTTTTGTTGATCTTTAGATCATTTCACATGTGGTTTCCAATGTCATTATTGCTCTGGGACACTTGCAACAAGCATGCAAGCTTGTTTTCCCTTCAGGATTAATTTAATGATTGGTTGCAACTATGCTCTGATTTTTCCCCTCACTAGCAATGTAATGTTAGCATCAAGCTGGTCAAAGGATTTGTCAGAATGTCATGCTCTTCATACACCTGGAACACAGGGTTTTCAAATTTATTTCTCTTTTACTAGATTTTATATTCTGATAAAACAAAACACACGAACAACCCTATTACTGCTGCCTTGTAGTACAAAGACTACAAAAAGAATAGGCAAAAGAATAGAATGTTTAAAATTGTTCAAGTAATGAAAATAGATATGGAAAATGAAATAAGCTTCCAAAATGCAAAATTTCTAACATTGAGACACTATCAAATTCTTCTACTGGTATCCATGGGGAGATGCTCACCCTGTTCCTTTCTTTACTTCAGAAGATGAATCCACTGTGAAGTTCAAATCTCTGATATTCTGTTGGGAAGATACAGCTTTTGTACATCCAAGGTGCTAAAGGGAAAATATTTTCAGGATTCCTGCAGTAACTTTCTTTAAGAAAATGCTCTGGTAAAAACTTGCAGCCAAAACTTGATTTGATGTTTTACAGTATAAACTAAGGGAATTTGACCTCCTAACATCATACTTAAATACTATTCTTATGTTCATTTTTCCTCGCAGAAATTTAGTTACCATTTCTATTTCACCTAAAAGGCAAGCTACTACACCAAAAGATCAGCTACCACCCAACAGAAATCATTTCGGTAATTACATAATAATGTTGGGCCAAACATCCTTACCTGAAGTTCACCGCATAAAGGAACAATTACTTATTTTAACCACGTTTTATTTTCTTAATGAGCTAGCAGCAGTTGAACCTAACTAAAATCATATTGTACCAAAGATTAATTTGAGGCCTGCAGCTTTGAAGTTGTCTGTCATCATAATGCCTGAGTGAACTGCGCCTCTTTTGCGTTGTAAGGTAAAAACGATCATCTCAACCTTCAATGCAAACACCATCCGCCTCTTGCCTCGATGCACAGAGTTGGCATCACAGGCAAGCAGATACGAGATCTCCATCCTGGGGATCCAAGAACACCATCATGTACACCCTGACAAAGAGATAAGGTTCACAGAGGTAGGGGGATGCACCTCATCACCTTGTCCGCATGGAGAGAGCCGACGACGATGTCAGCACAAGGTGGAGTAGGGCTGATGTTGAACCGCAAGGCGAAGGAGGCACAGAGGAGCGTAGTCTCAGTCAGTGACAGAATCCTTACTGTGGAATTTGACGGAAACCCAGCGACCTCTGTCATCATCTGTTACTCCCCGCACAACTGCAGCGAGGAGAAGGAGGTGGAGGCCTTCTACAGTAAACTTCACGAAGCTGTCACTTCAATACCGGCACATAACTTCCTGGCTGTGCTCCGCGATTTTAATGCCCAGGTCGGACTGGAAGATGTTCCAAACTCATACCAAGACTTTACCAACAGAAATGGACAAGAAACGTCGACTGCACCTCTTCCTACAGATGCTGCCTGGCCTGCTGCGTTCACCAGCAACTTTGATGTGTGTTGGGTGGACAATATCCAGTTGATTTCATCCAGGAACACAGTCTTATTGCCACCAACACACAATTCAAGGAGCGAGCTGGTAAACTGTGGACATATGAAAACAGAGCCTCCATCTACAGGAAACAACTTGATTACATCCTCGTAAAAACAAAATGACATAATTGTGTGATCAACACAGAAACCTACAGCACCTTCAACTCGGTCAGTTCTGACCACAGAGTAGTGTCAATGCAAGTGAGACTGAGCCTGCGGCAACCCAAAGCCACAGGTCCCAAGGAGAAAATAGAGTGGAAGGCATTCTCCTCACAACCTATTCTTCAAGCTCAGAACACAGTGGAGGTGAGAAATCACTTCGGCCCACTGGAAAGGGGGGAGGAAGAGACTGCCACCGACCGCTATCAACAGCTCACAGACGCACACACAGATGCAACAAAGAGTTTGCCTACTGTGAAGCCAATCAAGAAGAGTCGGATCTCGGAACATCCTGACACCGTCTCAGCAAGAAGTGTGGTCAATGCTTGTCATGCCGAACTTAGAAGGAGCAAAACAGAAGAGCTAAGAGACAAGTTCAAGACTGCAAAGAAGAATCTCTTTGCCATCTATGACCGACTGAAGGAAGAGGACACTCACAACAAGCTAGAGGAACTTAGCAGGTCGGGCAGCATCCGTGGAAAAGATCGGTCAACGTTTCGGGCTGGAACCCTTCGTCAGGATCTCGGTTGAAATGTCAACCACTTACTCTTTTCCATAGACGCTGCCTGGCCTGCTGAGTTCCTCCAGCATTTTGTGTGCATTATCTGAACATTTTATAATATCTTAAGAGTCCAAAGTCAAGAATGGATGGACAGAAGTTTCCTCCAACTGAGTATCAAGAGTCAAAGTAATCATGTTTAGTTTGCACCACAAAATCATCTTCTAAACCAAAAAACCCATTCATCTCCCTGTCAACTTTCTCAAACCAGACTTTCGTCAGCTTTTTGTCATATTTAACCATACAATAACCACTATTCTATGCCATCTCTACAAGGCCTGAAGAACAAAAGGTTGAGGAGGTTAGCGACAAATAAATTATGAGAGGAATAGATAGTATCTTGGGGCCCCCCCCCCCCCCGGCAAAGATGTCCAACATCAGAGGGCATGGGTTTCAGGTAAGTAGTTCAGACCATGTGCAAGACAGACTTTATTCACCCAGGGAGTGGTTGTAATCTGTAATGCACTGAGAAGGTGGTGCAGGAAGAAACTTCCACAATACTTTGGTAGTATATCTTCGTAGTATTTTATTGGCAAGGCAAGGTAGGTACCAAACAAGTGCTGACAAACAGGATTACTATAGATGGGTACTAGTTCATCAGCATGGTCATTTTTATTTTCAAAATTTTACAAAGTGCAGGAAATGATACAAATACAGTGGCTAACCCATCTCAAATTGAATGTAGTTGGTGCAAAATGAAGAATGGATAATGTTTTGCAGAACAGTTCCATTGGTCCAGTAGCATGACAATGAACTTCTCATTGCCAGGCCTTCTCGTCAATCATTTTACTCTGAACTCTTGATCCTTAGACTCCTAAGCTGTCCCAATGAAGGTCAATGCAGGTTCAAGGAACAGTACTTCATCCTCTATCTGGACCATCCCGTCATTACATCTATCTGAACTCAACGTGGAGTTCAACAATTTCAGGTAAATATTTTCCTGTTCATGTTGGCACAAGAACACCTTTCAGTTCTTCATTGGTACATTTTCACCTTCTGTTACCATGCATTATCACACCTTTGTCACTTACTTTTTTCTTCTTTCCAAAATATCACAAAACTTAAAAATATTAGAAATACACAGATGCTGAGGCAACAAACAAAATAGAATTGAAAAATCTTACATTGATAACGAAACATGACCAAAATAGTTAACTTTAATCTTCCCTCCACAGATTCTGCTTCTTCATCATTTCCAGCATCTGTTTCTATTTTAGTCTTACAACAAATGCAAGTTTTTGTTTTTTTATTATCACATATTTTCCCTTTTATTCTCATTTTTCCTCTGTATTTTGTAATCAGTTTTAATCTTTAACCTTTTCCACTCCTGAAGGCAACTCGTTGGTCAGAAACATAAGCTCTCATTATATATCCTTCCTGGATACTTTTCAGCAAATAGCTTTTTCTCCTGCCAAGGATATGAACAAAGAAGGTAACTAATGCCAGGAAAATCTATTAGCTAAAATCGTTACACATTTATAAATCTTATCTTTATTTCTAATCTTCTAGCACAGCAGCATGTTGAAGACTCCAATCATGCGCTGTCAAGTGGATCAATGCCAATTAGCAGAAAATACAAAATAATAATGGTGTTGTTCAACTTAATTACTTTGTAGATATTTTTTAATTTCTACAAGTTAACCACAATAGAATATTCTGAAATTAATGCACAAGTTCAGCCAACAAAAAATAAACTTTACTCAAGTTATTTTCTTCACAATTTGTACCAGCGAAGAGACAGACAACTATTGCTAAAGCAACACAAACAGCTTTAGGCAAAGTTTGAGGAAAATTCAGAGCAACCTACCAGCTCAAGTGAAGTCACTTTTTTATTGTCATTTTGACCATAACTGCTGGTACAGTACACAGTAAAAATGAGACACGTTTTTCAGGACCATGGTGCTACATGAAACAATACAAAAACTACACTAGACTTCAGACCTACAGGACTGCATAAAGTGCACAAAACAGTGCAGGCATTACAATAAATAATAAACAATAGGCACAGTAGAGGGCAGTAGGTTGGTGTCAGTCCAGGCTCTGGGTGTTGAGGAGTCTGATGGCTTGGGGGAAGAAACTGTTACATAGTCTGGTCATGACAGCCCAAATGTTTCGGTGCCTTTTGCCAGATGGCAGGAGGGAGAAGAGTTTGTATGAGGGGTGCATGGGGTCCTTCATAATGCTGTTTGCTTTGCGGATGCAGCGTGTGGTGTAAATGTCTGTAGTGACAGGAACAGCTAATTGCTCTGCCAAAAATAAATGCAACTAATATCTTACTTTTTCATTCCTCATAGAACCAAAGGGACTAGTTTCTCCCCTTTTAAAAATTTACAGGACCATTATAGGTAAAATTATAGCATTAGCAATTATTGAATCAAAACTCTATTTCAACTTCATTCAGTAATTCTATTTTCTTAAGCAATTATTTTCCACTCAGGAGCAGCATTTCCAGTGGTTGCAACTGACTGATGAAGGGAAACATAAGCTTTTCAATACAGTCATTAAAGCAATATATACAGTTTGTGTAAACGTCTTAGGCACCCTAGAGTTTTAAATAAATTTTGTTTTAGATTTTTTTGTCTGCTGTATTGGTGTGTCAGTAGAAAAGAGCAAATTTCAGATTTCCATTCATTTTTTGTATTTCATTAAAGAAAGTAACATATTAAGTAACAGACCCCACTTTTCAAATAAAAGCTTGATTACTTTGTAGATATATAGCATAGTGCATGATTACATAAAATTAACAAATAGGTCCTAATGGTCAATGACATAATGAGTTGAATTAACTAATCTGATTCACTGAAACAGAAATGAATGGAGAAGGAATCAAACTGGGCAAAGGACAACCAAACTAAAAGATGAGGGTGTGGCAGGTGTAACAGTTTAACCTTCAAATCATCAATTCTTAGAACAGGGGTCCCCAACCTTTTTTGCATTGCGGACCGGCCGACCGGGGGGGGGGGGGGGGGGTAGGGTTGCCAATGGACAAGATAGCAGTCAAGGGTCTCGGCCTGAAACGTCAACTGTACCTCTTCCTAGAGATGCTGCCTGGCCTGCTGCGTTCACCAGCAACTTTGATGTGTGTAGCAGTCAAATGCGTTGTTTACCCAGAAAGACTACAATGGCCATGAAGCCTTGCGCGGGCACCAGTGCGCATGCGCGTCGTGACCTGTCGATTCTCGCCCTGCCCGCCCAGCAAATCCTTTTTGACGATTCTGTTCGTGGGGGTGGGTGTTAATCACTACTGGAATATAGGCGATAAGTGGGTAATACACTCAATTTTGTTTCTAGAAGGGTTTATCTAACGAATTTAATATTAAACACACAGTGCATATTTTCCTCGCATGAATACAGTGATAAGTCAATTATCAGGGGAGCTTGAAGTGTTGAACGAACTTCCAGTAGAAGTGGTAGAGGCAGTTCGATATTATCATTTAAAGAAAAATTGGATAGGTATATGGACAGGAAAGGAATGGAAGGTTATGGGCTGTGTGCAGGTCGGCGGGACTAGGTGAGAGTAGCGTTCGGCACGGATTAGAAGGGCCGAGATGGCCTGTTTCCATGCTGTAATTGTTATAGGGTCACTTATAAGTCAATAACATCATAACATTTTAAGTAACATTTGGATATTAAACACACAGCACATATTTCCCCCGTATGAATATATAAAATCATTGCAACACACCAATATCGTTGAATCAGTGGGAGCCCTGGGCTTGTTTCCCTGCAACAACACGGTCCTATCGAGGGGTGATGGGAGACAGCGATACTCGAAGGGGGTTCCTTATGTCCAGTCTATTCTGCAGTTTAGTTTTCGTTGCATTCATTGCAGAAAACTCCGCTTCGTAGAAAAATGTTGGAAATGAAAGCAACGTTTTCAGTGCTTTCGTGGCTATCTCAAGATATTTAGCCTTGACTTTGATCCAGAATGCCGACAGAGATGTTATGTCAAACATAATTTTCAGCCCGTCGTCATTTGCAAGCTCGAGGAGTTGATCTCCTTCCCACCCTGCCAGGGATGACGCACGGGTCATGACCTCACATGCGTAATGGCTGATCAGTGACCGGGACAGGGAATGAGGAAGGGTGCGGCTGACTCATATCGCCAAATCATATCGTTTCCTCACGGCCCGGTAGCGCATGCTCTGCGGCCCAGTGGTTGGGGACCGCTGTCTTAGAACATGGCTAGAGTATGCATTATGACAAAGACATCAGCAAGATCTCTCTCAGGCAAAAATTTCATAGCAGACAGGAGTTTCAAGACTTACTGTCCAAGCTCTTCTGAAAAAGCATAAAGGAATGGGCAAGGTCGAGGACCAGAAACGTCGTGATCAATCACAGAAACTGAGTGCAGAAGACGAGAGATACATCAAACCGGCACCCTTGTACGAAGTCTAACACTGCTGCCGGCTCTGAACTCACAGAAATCACAGGAACTCAAGTACACCCCTCTTCACTCCAGAGAAGTCTTGTCAGAAATGGTCATCATGGAAGAGATGCTGCCAAAAAGCTAAGAGACTCACCTACGCACAAAAACATAAGGACTGGGGTGCTGAACAACTGCAGCAAGTGCTCAAGATTGACGAGTCAAAATTCGAGATTTCTGGCTCAAATAGGAGGCTGTTTGTCCATTGAAGGTTATATGGTTGAGTGTCTGCAGCCAACAGTGAAGCATGCTGGAGGTTCCCTGCAGGTCAGGGGCTGCACTTTTGCAAAGTGAGTTGGTGATCTGCTCAGAATTAATGGAATCCTCAATGCTGAGAAGTACAAGCAGATTCTCGTCCAAGTTTTAAAAGCAGAGGGTGATCACACCAAATATTGATTTGATTTTGTTTTTTTTTAAACTGCTTGCTGCACTCTATAGTAAATTTGATTTTTAGAACCTTTCTTTCATTAATTTTGAAATCATTTTCACTTTACAGAATTTTTTAACATGTGCCCAAGACTTTTGTGCAGTACCGTATCTGTTTACCTTTCTCTTTTCTATTGTCAACAGTCCGTTTCACTTAGTTATACCGCTCATTGTCTGCAATACAGCCTTTGCTAAGTTCAGGAGACCAAGCACAATTTGGAAAACTGCTTTGTTACACACTTTCATTCCACAATCAAAAAAATTTACAAGTGACCCGATGGCAAGAAAGACAAGTGATTCACCAATCTTACTTCTTAGCAAGTCCCTTGGGTTTGAGGATGACTTGCTACCATTCCCAATTTGTGGGTTCAAAGGTAACCAGTGAGATCAGAAAAGCAGAAGCCTAAAGGATAGGCAGATGGATAATTCTATAGAACAACATGCTTCTTCAATTATTTCTGCAGATTTGTATATGCCTCTAATGAAGAGACTCAGTGCTATCTTAAAGACTCCTTCACAATTTGGAACTATCACATGGCCAAAGATTCTGCAAAGTCAAAGAGTTATTGTTATCATTCTTCAGTGTTTTCGTATCCACCTATTAATCTTTTACTTTATTCTTTACTTTAGAGTGTAGGTGCTGTACTTTGAGCAGTTTTCCATTAGTGCTGTGCATAGAGCTTAGAAGGCATAAATCTTTACTGACATTGGCTCTATTGTGGATGCATTGGTTTGGCATACCACCACAAATGTATGACAGAAACATATTCCTACAGGCAGCTGAATTTAAAGGCAATGTAAGAAAAATCCTTCCAATTTGACAGAGTTTAGGTCTTTCGTGAGTTTGAAAAAGGCTACATAGTAATTAAGGTTGTTCCCTGCTTTCAATTGAAGTTGCAGTGAAGATCACACCCACTAAGCTACGAGACCAAGGGTTCCCAACCTGGGGTCCATGAATCCCTTGCTTATTGGTATTGGTCCATGGCAAAAAAAAAGTTGAGAACTTCTGCTCTACACAAATGGAACCAGAGCAAATGAGAGTGGCCCTATGTCCACTGAGAAAAGGAATGTGTGGACCTTGACGGTGGCTTTTCTTGATCAAGCAGCAAGGAGACCTCACTGTAGCTACTACAGTAAAATTTTGTTCTTAGTGCACTGTTACAATTCTGTGTTTCTGAGACCCACTGACATATCCTCTTCCCAGATCTTTTTTTAGATTATGAGAACACTCAGTACTCTTTTATTGTCATTTAGAAATGCATACATGCATTAAGAAATGGTAAGTTTCTCCGGAGTGGTATCACAGAAAACAAGACAGACCAAAGACTAACACTGACAGAACCACATAATTATAACATATAGTTACAGCAGTGCAAAGCAATACCATATTTTGATAAAGAACAGACCATGGGCACAGTAAAAAAAAAGTCTCAAAGTCCCGAGTCGATCGACTCCCGAGTCCCCAATAGCAGGCGGCAAAAGGGAGGAACTCCCTGCCGTAAACCTCCAGTCACCGTCAACTTGCCGATACCTTGGAAGCAGCCGACCCTGAGTCCATCCATCCGAAAACTCCGAGCTTCCGAGCAACCTCTCTGATACAGCCTCCCAAGTGCCTTCGACCTCGCTCCGGCCGCTGAAACACGCAAAGCTGAGGATTTCGGGGCCTTCAGCTCTGGAGATTCCAGTCACCACACAGTAGCAGCGGTAGCAAAGCAGGCATTTCAGAAGTTTTCCAGATGTTCCGCTGTGCTCTCACATCTGTCTCCATCAAATCAGGATTGTGCACAGTCCCCTACTTCACAGATAACACATATTTATCACTGAAGTGGCCGCGCGCCTTGTCGTTGCGCCTCCATCTTCTCCCCCCTCTTAAACAGCACATTGTGGATTTGTAACTGAAATGAAATTTCAGAACTGAAGCAATGTAAGCATTTGTTCTCAAAAACTTGTTTTTTTCTATTGACATATGACTTATGACTTTTTGTTCATGAGCAGTGGCAAGGCAGGACTGAATAGGCTGCTGTGTGATGGGAGTCAATGGTGCCCACGCAAGATAGTCTTCAGCATTCTGACCTGCAGGTTTTGGTTTTCTCTGTCTCTGATGCTCATAACCATTCTTAGTTCTAAGCAGAGTTGGGCCTGACAGCACTGAAACGGTTGCCAGTCTGCCGTTGATGTCCTCTGCTCTTACCACCTACCATTTTAAGGCTTTGAGTTTTCTACTGACCTCAGTCCTGAGATACCGATGGCAATGTTTTTTTTAAAGGCACAACGAAGATTGCAAACTAGCACACCTTGCACCTGAGCTCCTGGACCCACTGACCAGTTCTCTTTGGGAGAGAGGCTAAGGGTGTCTTAACATATGATAGACTACAGGGCAGTCTGGCATTTCCATTATTAGGTACTCCTTAAGAAGATCTATCTGTGCACATTCCTCAAGAGCTCAGAAAAGTTTACAGATAAAAAATTCTCTTAACATTGGTGCTTTGGGGGCCAGATTGATAATACAGTGGATTAGATAGTAATAAGTCCAGCAGCCATTGGTCCCAATGCAGATGATAAATATATTTGCAAACCCTCACTCTGACAATGATATACTGCACAGGTGACAGTGGCTGGATCAGGGATGTTGCCATTGGTGTTCATCTCTGACAAATGAACTGTTAGCAATGACAAGAAAATGCTCCATTTTATCCTCTATCACACAGGACTGCTTCTTAACCTGCCCTGGCTTTGAATATTGCACAGGAGGAGGAGTCTTGTCTGCCTTTTGAATGCAGACCATGTTTCCCCCTGAACAAAATAGGAGTTGACTGCCCAACAATAGTCCATCATTAAACATGCTCATGGCTGATCATCCACTTCAGTAACCCTCCTTCTTCCCATATTCTTTCATCCCTTCAGTATTAAGAAATAAATATATTTCCTTCCTGAATATATGAAATGATTTGACCTCCACTGCCTTCCACAGGAGAAGGAAATGAAATCAACTCCATGAAGACAGCATTCTTCGACCAGCCGTTCTTTCTGTAAAGATGTATTCACTGCAGTCAAAGCTATCAAAGAGTGTATGAACATAAATGTGTGAAGGGAAAGTACAGTTATTTTCTTTTTGAAAAAAATCCTCGATCATTTTCAAGGTGATCTCTATATTTAACAGGAAGCATGGAGATTGTTACGAGATAAAATTCTTTGTGATCCTCAGAACAACACTTTATAAAAGCAAATACTAATAATTTAAACATCAATTGCAACTGTGATAGAAGCACATTTCTCTGCTTCCTTATTTCCTTTCTCCCCTTCACCCAGCTTAGTATAAGAGAAATGCTTTTGGGCTGGCAGGAGCCAAAATAGATCTGAATTAAATTTCTATTCATTCTCCAGCAGAAATTCTACTATGATCCATCTTTATTGGGTACCATAAATAGTTAAAAATAAATTACTTTGAAATAATTCATGTAAAATGAGTTGGTAATTGATTACATGAAAATAATCTAGGGCACTTAAGAATACCAATAAATAAATTTGTATGCTAAAGCCAAAGTCCAGGTCAATTTAAAAATATAAAATCACTTGCACACACACAACACACAAAAAACTGAAAAGTAATAAAAATAAAGAATTGTAAATGCTGAATGCAAAAAGTACTATGATACTATGCAAAAGTGTGGTGGATAGAGAGTGGGGAATTTCAACAAGATTTCATGCGACAGCTAAATTATCTATGGCATTGCCCAACTTTAAAGAGTAAATTGCGTTTGCTTTCAAAAGCAAGATGTCAACATTGTGGAAACACACTCCACAACCACATCCTGGCATGACACTGCAAATGTGTTCCAAAAGTTAATCTAAATTTTAAACCAGTGTGATATTGCTGCAGCAAAGGTAAATATTGACTAAAATGTTACAAAAAATATCAATCCACTATGGTTTTGTCAACAAAAATCATAGCTTTCCAATTACATTCTTTAAAAAAATTACACACATGTCTATTAATGAAATTTAGTATAACCTTCATTTATTTGAGATTCATGAAGTGATACATGGAGCATTTAGTCAAGCAAGGATCAAAAGTTTACAAAACGACCAGTCAGTATAAAAAGAACTGAAAATCGAATGGACATTTTAAATATAAATTTCAATGCATCTATTTCTGGAACTCATTACAATACAAACCTTTATGAAAAAAGACGGAATGTCTTGAAATTTTTAACAGGCGTTGCAATTTACTTCTTATAATGCTATGAACTATACTCATCTAGGCCAAACAATATACACACCTAAGCTAATCTCACTTGTCCATGTTTGGCCAATAGTCAAATAATTCCTATCCAATTGAAATGATTCACATAGAATTATGATCTACTCTGATTAAGATTAATTTATTTATCACATGTACATCAAAGCAAGATGAGCTGGGGGCAGACTACAAGTGTCGCCACATATTCTAACGCTAAACACAGCAACAGCAGCAAAAAAGGCCCTTTCCCACCCTCCCTCGTAACTACTCAGGAATACAACAGCACCTTTTCGTTACTTAGAGTGATATTTCAATCTTTCCACTGTTTATTCAAAAAAGACACAATCATAAGCCATTTCATTTTGCAATAAGTGGCTTTCAAACATGTACATTCAAAATGGCACAAATAACTTTATGTATTATTTATAATAATGAAGGAACAGTCTTCTCCCCATATCAACTAAGTTATCTTCCAACTATTGTCCAGCACTTCTAATTTTCTCACACAACCAAATTCCAGTTTTCCTTTACAAACTTAATAATCAATGTATTTCTTATAGAAAAACACTGCTTTTAATCTCCTCTATGCCTGGATAACTGAAAGAGATATAATTAACCCCAAAAAACTGCAAAAAATACAAGGCTAATGATCTAATCAACCTATTGTTTAATGCTGCTTGCATTGAAGAAAATTTCCATCTTCACAAATTTTATGTAACAAATTATCAAACCAATACTGTATTTAAATTAGTAACTAGATTTCGGTTAATTGGGACACAGCCGGCCAGTACATTTTGACCAAGTTTAAAGGCTGCTCCAATTAGCCAAAGTTTAATGGAAATAGTTAAATAGGTATAAAAATACAAACTCAGAAACAAAGTATGTATTTAAATAATATACAGAGCAGATTAGACACTACCAATGCCATTACAGTACTAAAAACCTGCATTAGCTCCGAATAGTTATTGATGGAGGAATTCATCCAGTATACGCTGTCATGTATGGGGTGTCCAGGTAGGGGTGGCACCTCTGTGAAGGGACTTGTCATGTCCATTCTGGAGCAACTCATTCACCTTTGGTCCCCACCAGACACTGAGCTCTTAACTGTGGCTCCAAGTACCGTTTGCATAAGATAGTGGCAACACGCCAGTACACCACTTTGACAGGCGGGCTAAACCAGTTGAGGGTAGTCAGAGGGCCTGATACCCTGGTGAAATAGGGACGTGCCTGTCCTAGCTTGTGAAGTCAGCTCCAGCAGACTGGGTAGATGAGATCAACAGTGAGAACCAACAGCCAAGATGACGACGCTGCAATACTTCACGGAGAACTAGGGGCATGATAGAGGACAGAAATTATGCTTATCCGCTGCAACCAAAGAAGGCCTTTGTTTGAGATGACTACTCGTCTAACTGGACCTGGACTTCTGAGGTTGAGAGAGATGAAGTCCCAGTGCAACGGCCTTTTCACTTTAAAAACTCTCGCACAGGTTTCACTGCCATCATCGGATATGACAGACAAACAGCAGGCTGCCATGTTTTATTTTAAAAGTATTACTCAGCATTTTGTAGAGCCTAAAGGCCACACAAGTTCATGTGACTGATGCTTGTTAGAAACTGTTCAGCAACAGTCCACTGCCCCAATTAAGCAACATAGTATCCCAAATAAATGAAGGAAATCCTGGCTATTTTTTTGATTAGCTTTTGTTTTTTTAAGAGTTGTTCCAAATAGTGGCTGCCCCTATTAACTGACGGACCAATTAACCAGAATCAACTACAGGTCGACCTTCACTAATCGGACTACCTATAATCTGGTTCCTTCAATAATCCGCACTGATTTCAAATTTTCCAGGCCACCGTACCAATCTGCTGCGCATTGTTTTGGTTGTGCTAGATCTGTTCACTTGTTGGCGCACTCTTGTAAGCATAGATAGGCGATTCCTACTTGTTTTCCTGCATTTATTAATATAATTTGCGTGAGGCGCGGGGGAGCTGGCATACGCTGGGTTGGTCCGCCTTCTCGCCCGCCTGCCGGCAGTTGCGTACTACCCTCCAGCGTTGTCCAGCCAGTGCTCCATTCTCTTCTGCCTACGACTTCAGATCAGACGTGGCGACCCACTGAATTCAAGCATATTACTAAGCGGAGGAAAAGAAACTAACAAGGATTCCCTCAGTAACTCTGAGTGCAATGTAGTCTTTGGGGTAACTGCAAGTCTGTGTCTTTGCTATCGCTTAGCTCATGCTTGAGTGCTGGTAGTGGGTGGGCTTTATTTTTTGCCGGTGGGGGGGGGATTGTTGCTCGCTGCCGCTTACGTGCAGGAGGGAGGGGAGCTGGGGGGGCTTTGGGGTTCTAACACTTAACTGTCGTTCATTCTTTGGGGCAATCTTCTGTTTTTATAGATGGTTGCGAAGAAAAGGCATTTCAGGATGTATATTATGTACATTTCTCTGACATTAAATGAACCTTTGAATCCTTAGATATTTTAAAGGTATGATGAGGCGGTTAGCTATTGCTTAATGTGATCCTTCTGTAATTTGGCATTTTCACTTATCCGGCACTCCTCAGGTCCCAATGGTGCCAAACTATAGAAGGTCAACCTGTATTTCTTTTTAAAGTGTCTATACCAGCGGTCCCCAACCACCAGGCCGCGGACCGGTACCGGGCCGTGAGGAAACGATATGAGTCAGCTGCACCTTTCCTCATTCCCTGTCACGCACTGTTGAACTTGAACACAGGGTTGCCAACTGTCCCATATTTGCCGAGACATCCTGTATATTGGGCTAGATTGGTTTGTCCCACATTTCCCCCGCTAATGTTGAGCGTTCTATGAAACCTTTCGTGCCGAAATGGCGTGAAGCACAGAAGCAATTACCATTAATTTATATGGGAAAAATTTTTGAGCATCCCCTGACCCAAAAAACAACCTAACAAATCATACCAAATAACACATAAAACCTAAAATAAGTAACACTAACATATAGTAAAAGCAGAAATGATATGATAAATACACAACATATATAATGTAGGAATAATGTATGTACAGTATAGTCGGGAAGATTAAGGCAAAACCAATTTGTGCGGAAAGAACTCGGCACGTACATGCACACATGTGCCCGCTCAAGGCTTCATGGTCATGGTAGTCTTTCGTGGGGTAAAGTGACCCGGGATTTGACTGCTACTTTTGTCCCTTATTTGGGAGTGAGAAAGTTGGCAACCCTAACTGTAAAAGACATGTTCAGGTGAGTTTAACCTTATTTGAACCACACTACGGCCCCCCCCGCCCCCCCCAGTCAGCAAGAATATTGTCAATATTAAAGCGGTCCGCGGTGCAAAAAAGGTTGGGGACCCCTGGTCTATACCATCTCCAACATTGTTGTACTGTTTGGCAGGGTAACTGACTGATGTAAATTTCCCCAATGACCCTATAGTGAAGACATTGAGCCAATGTGTCAAAAGCTTTCTTCACAACCCTATCTACCTGGGACAACACTTTCAAAGAATTATGGATCTGTATTCCCACATCCCTATTCTACCGCACTCCTCAGCGCCCTTCTACTCACCATGTAAGGCCTACTGAGGTGGGTCCTCCCAAAGTACAACACGTCACACTTGTCTGTAATAAAATCCATCTGCCATTTTCAGCCCACTTTTCCAACTGGTCCAGATCCCACAGCACAAATTTGCTGATCCAGTTAACTACATTCTCATCCAGATTGGTGATATAGATGACAAATAGCAACAGACACTGCACCAATCCTTGCAGCACACCACTAGTCACAGACCTCCAATCAGAGAGGCAAACATCTACAACCACTCTGGCTTCGCCCATGAAGCCAAAGTCCAATCCAATTTACCACCTCATCTTGAATGTCAAGTGACTGAATCTTCCTGACCAACCTCCCATGCGGGGCCTTGTCTAAGGCCTTGCTAAAGTCCATGTAAATAACGTCTACTACCTTGCCTTTATCAACTTTATTGGTAACTTCGCTGAAAAACTCTACAAGATTGGTTAGACTTGACTAACCACATAGAAAGCCATGGTGACTTGATCACTAATCATTCCCTGTCTAACCAAATACTTATATATCTGGTCCCTTAGAATACCTTCCAATAACCTTCCCACTACTGATGTCAGGCTCACCAGCCTATAATTTCCCGGTTTATTCTTGGACCCTTTTGTAAACAATGGAGCATTAGCTATCCTTTATTGCTATAGCGAACTTATATTGGCGAGATCCAACATAGATTGGGAGACCGCTTCGCCAAGCACCTCCACTCTGCCAGAAAAAGCAGGATCCTCCAGTGGCCACCCATTTTAATTCCACATCCCATTCCAACATGTCAATCCACTGGCTCCTCTACTGTCGCAATGAGGCCACACTCAGGTTAGAGAAGCAACACCTTATGTTCCACCTAGGTAACCTCCAACCTGACGGCACAAAACATCATTTTTTCGAACTTCCCCCCACCCCCCCTTCACCATTCCCTTTTCCCTTTCTCATCCTCTCATCATCTCCCTCTGGTGCTCCTCCCCCTTTTCTTTCTTCCATGGCCTTCTCTCCTCTCCTTTCAGATTCTCCCTTCTCCAGCCCTGTATTTCTTTCATCAATCAACTTCCCAGCTCTTTACTTCACTCCTCTCACCCTCTTGATTTTACCTGTCACTCTGTGTTTCTTCCCCCTCTCCCCCCACCTTCTTACTCTGACTCCTCATCTTTTTTCTCCAGTCCTGATGAAGGGTCTCGGCCTGAAACATCAACTGTACTCTTTTCCATAGATGTTGCCTGGCCGTTTCACAGCAAACTGAGGGCTTCTTTTAGCCCTCCTGATTTCCTCAAGTGTTCTCTTGCATCTTATGCTCACATACCTTATTTGCATCTCCAACGTTAACGATCATCTGGGAGACAGTTGTCTACTGTTCAGAGGTGAGATCATGGTCCAGGCCAAGATACAATTAACTGCTTGAAAATTTATTGTCATCACACTGACTGAGAAGACCGCTGAACAAGGGTGGTTTATAGTAAGTGTAAGTTACAAGTGACCAAAAACATGAATTCTACTTCTCCCTTCACAAATTCTTCATAACTTGGTAAGTAAATCTGCATGCTTTTATTTCAAACTTTTAGTATTTTGCAGTTTTCTGCTTTTTATTCACTACCTTAATATAGGTTCAGTAACTAGACCTAGTTTATAAAATGCATGTTTTCTGTGGCAAACCCAAGTTACTTTGGCTTTGCTTTTTTTGAAAGTGTATGTCAATCGAGTGTACGGTGAAGTGAACAAAGCTCAAAGTAAATTTATTATCAAAGTACATAAATGTCATCATATACAATCCTGAGTTTCATTTTCTTGTGGGCATACTCAACGAATCCAATAGCTACATTGAGTCAAAGAAAGACCACACCAAAAGGGTGGACAACCAGTGTACTATGCCAATACAAAAAGAAAAAGAAATAAAAGAATAAATATCAAGAACATGAGATGAAGACCCCTTGAAAGTGAGTCCATAGGTTGTGGGAACAGTTCAGAGAGGGGCCAAGAGAAGTTACCCTCAATAATCAAGAGCCTGATGCTTGAGGAACAATAACTGTTTCTGAACCTGGTCCTGCAAGTCCTGAGACTCCTGCACCTTCTTCCAGATGGTAGCAGCGAGAAGAGAGCATGACCTATGTGGTGGGGTTCCCTGATTATGGACGCTGCTTTCATGTAGATGTGCTCAATGGTGGGGAGGGCTTCACCTGTGATGGACTGGGCCATATCCATTACTTTTCGTAGGATTTTCTGTTCAAGAGCAATGGTGTTTCTACATCACGCTGTGATGCAGCCAATCAATACACTCTCCACTACGCATCTATAGAAGTTTGTCAAAGTTTCAGATGTCATGCTAAATCTTCACAAACTTCTAAGGAAGTAGAGGTACTGCCTTACTTTCTTCTTAACTGCAAATATGAACTGGACAAAAGACAGGTCCTCTGAAATTATAACACCAAGGAATTTAAAGTTGCTGGTTCTCTCCACCTCTGATCTCCCAATATGGACTGGCTCATTTGACCTCTGATTTCCTCCTCCTGCAGTCAATAATCAGCTCCTCGGTCTTGCTGACTTAGTAAGAGGTTGTTGTTGTGGCATCACTCAGCCAGATTTTCAATCTCCCTCCTACATGGTGATTCGGCTGACAACAGTGGTGTCATTAGCAAACTTAAATATGGCATTGGAGCTGTGCTTAGCCTCATACTCATAAGTGTAAAGCAAGTAAAGCAGGGGTGTAAAGCACAGTCTTGTGCTGCACCTGTGCTGATGGAAATTGTAATAGAGATGCTGTTGCGAATCAAACTGATTGAAATGATACAGGAAGGATCAAAGCTCTCATGGTTAACATCAGCAATTTAAATTAATTGGTGGTATTAATAAATCTATCCAAGTGTACTTGAAACTAACAATAAATTCAGTAAATGTAATTCAGGCTATTACCATTAAATCTGCCAGATTAGGAATAAAAGTAAAGCCTAAATACAAAATTCAAAAAACAATGCAAATGAATAATCAATTCAAAGTACTTATGCCATCAAATACTGAACTTTTTTTTCTTATTTTCTTATTTCTTATTGCCTTTCATGTCAGATCAACAACTATTCAATACTTAACTCCGTTTGCAAATTTAAAGATCAAGTTATTTTTTCCTTTAGAAAACCAGACCTGTAACTTCAGGACAAGGATTGGCCCAAAAGGGCTGGAACGGTTGGTCTGAAGTGCAAAGAAGGATCGGACATCAGGCACAGCTGGAAAAGGCACTACTTCCCCTCTCTCCAAGAAGGGATTGTGCAATGGCAACTCTGTCACTAGTTTCATTAATCATGATACAAATATATCTCAAGTGAAACGCAGCAAGATAAATGTACATAAACCAAATTCACACACAGAAACAACTTGATCGTTGTGTGTTATTAAATTGAGTCACAAATTCTTGCACCCAATTCATTGAGTGTTTAAAAGGAAAAAAATAACAACTTACTTTCTCTCTGAAATAAGTACAACATACTCCATATTAGTTTCTGTAATTCACAATTTGTGCAATAATATACCTAAAAAGCCATGGCAGTGTAGTTTCACCCACACTGAGAAATCTAATTACACACGTGCTGTATACACAAGTGATGTGGTCATTTTTGGCAGGCAGGGATCACTATGAGAATTCAACTTGTGCAGAAACAATCATAAACACCTGTTCTACCATGGCTGCAGCGAGAGGTTGATTCCTTCTACCCAAAACACTTTAATCACAAAACATACAATGGTTTGAAATAAAATAGAATCATATTAAGTCACTACTTCAACATCATTGGAAAAAAAACTTGCAACTGCACTAATAAACAAAACAGATAACATCAAGAGAACATTCTAAGAGTGATTTGTGATCATAAAGTGGCAAAATTTTGAAGCTGAATAAGTCCAAACAGATCTTGATTGGCCTGGTGTATTTCTAGTAATTTCCACTGTTGCTTCAAATTTCAAAGATTCAAAGCACGTATATTATCAAAGAAGGTATAAATTATACACTTTCAAATCTGTCTGCTCACAGGCAGTCACAAAGCAAGAAACCCAAAAAACCTAATTTTAAAAAGACCAAAAATTGCATATGTAAATACACACTGATAACTGTGGGTGGATAAATACAGATTAACCACGATTGAACTGTATTCTAAATCAGACTGCTCAGGTCCTATTTAGGATTAAATGACATTTCAAACCAAATGGATTGCACACTTAAACTTGAATATATGTGAAATCAACACCACATCCCAACATACACACCACGTTTCGTAGGAATCTTTTGAATAGTTTCCATGACCATACACGGTTTACACATACGCTATGGCAAATAATCACAGTAAAGTTTCTCAAATAGTGCAAGTTTTGATTTGTTTTACAGATCTTCTGAGCATAAATTTTCAATAAATGCAAATCAAACAGCCTTAAATCACTACGTCAATTAAGTTAAAAACTTCAGTGAAATTCAGCCAAGTTCTTAGTTTCCGTACTTTGGTGCCGTCAAGATCAAGTAAAAAGAACCCATCTTACCAAAGTAGACGAAAACATTCGCCTTCGAATCACTCATTGATACCACTTTTTAAAAATCCAGTATGCATTTCCACCAAATTGGAGGAGCAAATTATTTACAAGAATTTGAAAGTAGATACTTGATGCAATATGCAAAAAGACGCACACGAAGGCATTACGGCAGATAACTGATGTCCCTTCGCCTGGACGGCTGTGGACACATTTGCAGGGCCCCTTTGTTGTTTGTTAGTGTGAGTGTGTGTACACACACAAGGGGGAGGGGGGCGCATCGCCAGTGTGCAGCGTGTTCTCCTGCCTCTCCCAACCCCCACCCCTTAAAACTAGTTTAAACCCGAGACATTAAGGAAGAGGGAAGCTCTTTGGGTGGGCTGAATAGGTCACCACTGAGCGCAATATATCTAAAATACACAGCGTCCCTTCAGTGCAAAAGTCCACTACACAAGTTACTTTCAACAATGGGGGGGGAGGAGAGATACCTTTCTTCCCATCAATTTTTGTATGGCGCCAGCTTCGCCGCGTTGCTTCATCTCTCCCTAAACTATTCCTCTTTAGATCCATTGAATCAGACCCTACTCTCCCCACACCCATTGATGACCTCCTCCACCAACTAATGCCCGGAATCTCTGCTCTGTACCCCGGTCCCAATACCCCTAAGCAGAACCCGCTGCAGCCCGGCAGGCCAATCCAGGCGCCGTCACTCACCGTCAGTGAGGGCCCTGAGAGGACGGCCCGGATGAGGCCAGCATGCCAGTCGCGATCCCGGAGAGAGAGGGGTTGTTGTTGGCTGGGCCCAGACCCGGGCCGAGCACCACCAGTGGCCGAATCCCCGAAGAGGCACAGCAACCGCTTCCCGGTCAGCTCGGTTCCCACCGTCGCCATGGAGAGGAAGAGAGCTGGAGGAAGGGGAGATGGATTTATTCCTTTTCCAGTAAGCACGGTTTACTCTCTGAAACGGAATCACAACGATTCCGCCATTACACTTTCTGCACCGCCACTGCAGCCGGATCGACGAACCCTGTCAGAACAGCGCCCCACCAGGCCGGAGGACTGGCATTGCACCTTCGCCGCGACCTCGTGATGACAGCGTCCCCTAAAGGACCGGAATACCACTAGCTCGGCTGCTCCGCGAACATCAGGGCGCCGTTCTGCGATCGGTGTTTGGTACCTGCAGAGCTTGCGACCGTGTCACCGACGAAAGGAAAGAAAAAATATTACATCATTATATGCCTTTTAGAGGTACTGAAAGCTCGATCCGAATTAGGACATGAAAGCCAGTTTGAACAACATCAGTTAAATTAAGATCAGAAAATGCTGGAAACACTCAGAAGGTTGGGCAGCATCTGTGGAAAGGATAACAGGATCGCAAATTCGAAAACTGTGCTGTTTTTCTTTCCACAGATGCTGTCTAACCTGCTGAAGTTTCCATCATTTTCAGTTTTGTTTCATATTTTGATTTCATTTTTTGAAGAACACTGGAACACAGTCTTGCTCAGAGGAAATAAATATGTTTCAGCTGCAAACTAAATGAGAAATTAGAAAAGTGCAAGAAGCAATAATATTGATAATATAGCAGGTAAACAGTATATTTGAATGCATAAATGTGGTGGTACAGTCAGCTTTAAACAATGACGAAAAAAATGAATTTTATGTTAAAAAAAACAGATGTCCTGCATAAAAACTGAAGACGACGCTGAACTGGGCAGAATAGTGAGACCCTCTGGTGCAGCTAAGATCTGGCCTTGAGATGCCAAAATTTTTGTTTTAAAAGATTAGCCAAATATTAGAATCTGGTGTCCAAAAAAAACCACTTCTGTGTGTCTGTAGCCGTTTCTTTACATATGGAATTTTAGATATTCAGTTCAGCAAATAGATTGGCAGTTTGATATATTGACTATTGCAATTATCTTCTTTCATGCTCAGACCCCAAACATCTTCCTAGCAGATGGTCCTTTCATATTTCAAATGATCCATACAGATCTGAAGATGCTGTCCCTAGGAACCAGGCCTTCCAAGAACTTCGGAAACCCTAGCCAGTTTGACTGTCTCTTGCCTGGAGGCCAGTGCTGATGAGCTCCTTGTGAAGTCTAACAGGGTAACAGGACTTTAACAAGGTACCAGCTTTTGGGCTGGAAAATATTCCTGCTGAGGCAGCACCGTTTGGCACGTCCAGTGAAGACCATTAGCAGCCATGGGAAGAAACAACCTCGGACCAAAAGGTAATTTGCATTTGAGATAATTAAAATGCATTTTAATTGTCTTGAAGCATGCCAGAGTTTGTTTTGTAAATACAAATAACATTATTAGAAGGAACTCAGAGGGCCAGGCAACATTTCTCTTTCAAGAAAGAGATGGATAGAGCTCTTAAAGATAGCGGAATCAAAGGTTATGGGGAGAAGGCAGGAACTGGATACTGATTGTGGATGATCAACCATGATCACAGTGAATGGCAGTGCTGGCTTGAAGGGCCGAATGGCCTATTCCTGCACCTGTTGTCTATTGTCTATTATCTGTGGAGGAAAACAAACAGTCGGTGTTTCGAGTTGTCACCTGCCTCTTCGTCCATTGAGCCTGCTCCACCGTTCAATTATTAGACCACGGCAGGCTTGAATGTCATCTCAGCTCCACGTACTCCAGACCATGATATTTATAAAGCATCTATCACGTGGCCAAGTGGTTAAGGCGTTCATCTAGTGATCTGAAGGTTGCTAGTTCGAGCCTTGGCTGAGGCAGCGTGTGTGTCCTTGAGCAAGGCACTTAACCACACATTGCTCTGCGACGACACCGGTGTCGAGCTGTATGGGTCCTAGTGCCCTTCCCTTGGACAACCTCTGTGGCATGGAGAGGGGAGACTTGCAGCATGGGCAACTGCTGGTCTTCCATACAACCTTGCCCAGGCCTGCGCCCTGGAAACCTTCCAAGGCACAAATCCATGGCCTCACGAGACTAACAGATGCCTATATCTAGATGTGGCGGGGTTTTTTTAAAAAAAAGTAATGGGTGTGGACGGACAGAGGCATGAAATGCCACCAGTGGGCAAAAATTCCAATACCCTTTTGTAAATATGTTGGTGGCTAGAAGGTCACTATGGAAGGAGCAAAGCCCATGAGGGACCAAATCACTGCGTAAGTTTGTGGTTGACTGTGAGAAATGAATACTTCTTGCTTTTGTTTAATGTGGAGACATTGTACTTGGAGAATACAGGAAGAGGGACAAAAATTTCCAGAACAAATTACCATTGGAAAATTGGAGGCATAAGGTAACTTAGTGGGCTCAAAGTCCGCAGGTCCTTATGAGATGTATCCCAGGCAAAGGAGGAGTTTGCTGGGCCTCTGACAGAACTTTTCTGATCTTCTCTAGCCACAGGTGAGGTGCCAGAGTTTGGATGAAAGCATTCAAAAAGTACAAAATGGATAAGACATGTAATCACAGGCTGTCTGCTCTAACAACAGTGGAGAAAAATGCTGAGGGACAAAAAAAGAGATTGATCAGAGATAGACTACCATTTCAGTAACAGGAGATCCTATATGACTAATTTGAATTTTTTAAAGGTGATGACTTAGTTTGTCAAGAACGGCAGTGCACGGATATGCTCTATATGGACTCCTTTACCTTCCCTGACAACCTTTGATAGTGTCCGCACATGGGGTAAAGGTAAAGGTAAAGATCCAAAGGTAAAGGCCTGTGGCTCATAGGAGGCTTGGCAAACTGGGTCTGAAAGTAGTTTGATGAAAGAAGGCAGAAAACAACGGCTGACGATTATTTTAGCAAATGGAAACCCGTGATCAATGGTGCACCACAAAGATTGGTGCTGGGACCCTCAATGAAACCAAATACTTCAATGATATGAATCTGAGCGCAGAATCAGGATGATGAATACATTTGTAGATGACTAGAACACTGAATAAGGAGGGAAGGTTGGCTACAGAATTATATGATGCAGATGGTGAGGTAGGGAAAGAAAATGCATATGCAATTCAATCCTGAATAATGTGAGGTGAGAACTAATAATGCTGCCATTCACACAATGAACAATTGGAATCCTACAAGTTCTCAGGACTGGAGAGATCTTGGTGCACATATCCAAATGCACCTGAAGATGGCAGCATAGATAGATGAAGTTTAATAAGACATTTGGGATATTTGCCTTCAGAAGCTGAAGTACTGTAATAGATTATGCAGTACAAGTACAGAGATAAATAATATTGTGCTTATTTCTGGTCAGCACATTATGGGAAGAATGTCTTTGCACTGGAGGGGTGCTGAAGAAACTCACCAGAGTGTTGCTTGGGATGAAGCATTTCAGCTCTGAGCAGAGATTGAGTAGAGTTAGGTTGATGACATTGGAGCAGAAAAGGCTGAGGAGGTGACCTGATTGAGATATTAAAAAGTATGAGGGGTATGAAGTAAACTTAAGAAAATTTACCCCTTAGCAAAGGGTCTATAACCTGAGGAAGAGGTTTATGCCAGAGGGAAGGAGATTTAGGTGGGTTACACAGATTGATTAAAAACTGGTAATGACTGCTTCAAAGCAGGTACTCTTACAACAGTGAAGAAGAATGGAGATGAGTTCTGGGGGATGAGATCAATATAAATCATACCTGATGGCCAACATAGGTACAGTAGCTGATATAAGAGGAAAGGGAGGTTACTTGCAAAGATAAGGGGGCCATAGCTGGATTTTTTGAGAAGAAAGTGATAAAGCAGATTGGGAAAACATCAGCAAACTCTCACTACTAGGGACAAATATTCACCTTGAATACTCCAACTGTGGTTCTAAAACCTGTGATCTCTTCTGCCAAGAGGGACAAAGACAGTAGGTGCATTCTGGTGCCACCCCATGTCATGCATCTCCTATCAGAATGCCATGGAGATATGTCATAGTCCCTTCATCACTCAGTCTAAATTATGGAACTCCCTCTCAACACAGTGGAAATACATTTACCAGAAAGATTACAGCACCGGTAAAAGTGGCTCACTACCCCCTCTCAAAGGCAAGTAGGGCTGCACACCTTTTCAATAATTCTGAAGTGCTAAAATACTGAGCAAATCTGATCGACAAGAACTGACATTGAAGAGTTACTAATATGCTTATGGATGAAATAATGTGGAAGGAGTCATGCATGAGGTACATTCACTTTTTCTGTAAAAGGGATCTTGCAATTTAATTGTGTAATATCACATCAGGGTTTTGAAGTAAATTATGAAAAGTTTTGATCAAAGCTATTAATGGATTTCAATGTTGTGGGAATTCCAACTGACATATACAGTAGGAGGGATGAATAAATTAGAAGTTGTGTATAACGAAGTGAGTACTTGTTGGATAATTAATTCACAGTGGAATAGGTAAGTAGATTTCATATTAATACATTGTTCATATCGCTCTTGACTGTTTTTCATTTACTTCAAATGACATGGAATGCAATTAATCAGGTTTGTAGATCACAATGTGAAAAGCATTAGACAAAATAGGGAAGAGGACCACATCAGTGAAAGACGTAAATGAATATAGATGAGATGTAGGATATAATTTAGTATAGGTGAGATGGGAGGAACTGTACAAGAAGAAAAAATAAGTTTAAGTGACTGCAGTGAATTAGCATAACAGAATGATGTTAAAATATATGTTAGAAGTGTCAGTAGGAATGACCAGTCACTAGAGAGGAACTGATTTTAGAAAACTCAGAACAATTATTTCCGATTGCATTGCAGAGGGTGCTGAGGAGATTCACCAGGATATTGTCTAGCATGGATCGCTTCTATTTGCAAGGGAACTAGATAGGCTGGATTGCTTTTCTTGGCTGAGAGAGCACTACAGAGAGTCAAACTCTAGGTATTTCTTTAAAATGTTGTATTCCACTATCTGTTTAGATTGTTCATTTCTTCTCAGATCTCCTTGAACTTCTTACCCCTTTCCCAAAGCTATGCCTTCTGGCTTTAGAAAATTTTGCTTTGGGGAAAAGTTTCCAACTATCTGTTCTCCTCATAATTTGGGGGCTATGATGTTGATAATAATTATGAGGAGCCTGGGTAGGTTAAGTAGCTGGAAATGACTCCCCAGAACAAATGTTTGTAAAGCTAGGGGGCATTGATTTGTACAAGGGGTAAGAAATTTAGATGAATGCACAACCTAAGCAGATAGTGGAGGTAAGTACTCCAACAACATTCAAGAAATATCTGGGGAAGTACTCAGATTGCTGGGGCATACAGACCAAGTGCTGGTAAGTGGAATCAGCACAGATAAATATTAGGTGAATGCTATAGACTAGATGAGATGAAGGGACTGCTTTTGTGCTGTTTGGCTTTAGATATCTATATGTGGTTGTTCAGACATGAGAGAGAGACAAAAACAAATTAATTCTCTGGCATCGGAAACTGGCATACCTGAATGTGGTAAGATGAAAGTGGCTTGGTATTTTCCCTTTTGGCTTTGGACACTTGAAAAGCATGCAACTGAAACATACAAAAAGTTTTTAAAAAGTTGATTTCGAAAATTGCTTACAATTTAACTAATGAGAAGACATCAAGGGAGAGATTCTTTCTCACAAAAAAATTTTAAAAGACTGATTTCAAGTCGTTTAGTTGTGTGAAAGGTGAGTTTGTCAGTTTCATATAACAATCAAAAATGCTAGGATAATTTAATTGGATGCCTGTAGTTGTCACATTTCCAACTTTTTGGAGGCATTAGTCACAGAAAGGAATTGGAAAATATGTTACATTTTATTTAAATCTATTTAATCTATTTGCATAATTTAAAAAATGAATTAAATTTTTCCCATAGGAGTTGCTTGGTCATAGACTATACAAGGAGAATCACTTGTTGAGCTACATCAAACTGATCAAGGGGGTGTACAAGAGAACTATGATTGGTTTTATGATATGCGAAGTGGCTTTTAAAACTAGGCACTGAAGATAATATCTATTCACAGTCTATTGCTAAAAGGTTAATCAAAGGAGACTTCAGGGAATAAGGTATAAAACAAAAGCAGAGAGCTAGTCTATTCAAGTAGGACATCTTGGAAAGAAATACTTATTTTTCAGTAAGAACTCAATATAGGGTGAACCATCCTTCACATGGTAATGAAATTACTTCTTTCTTTCAGATGTGGTTCTGCTACTGTTGGGACCTGTGATGTATATTTTAGTGGTGTGTCTCTGAGCTGATTGAGTGATCTGGGGCTTTGTTGACTCTGAGGGGTTCAGTGAGGTTTCCGCGAGGCCAAGAAGCCTGGAGACAGGACACCAGCCCATGATCGGCTGCATTCCTTGCCGATTTATCCAATTAAAGCGCCAAGGAAGATTGAAATTATCAAGGTTGAGAGCAGAAGGTGAGCAGGTGTTCAGCACCGTCCGTGTGCAGGTGACTGGCCTTTCTCTCCTTCTCACTCATTGCTGCTGAAGGAAGTTCCTGCATTTGAATGCTCTCTCTCTCTCCCTCTCGTCTGCTCTCCCCCGCTCTCATCTGCTCTCCCCGAAGGAAGTTCCTGCATTTGAATGGTCTCTCTCTCTCCCTCTCGTCTGCTCACCCCGAAGGAAGGTCCTGCATCTGAATGGTCTCTCTCTCTCCCTCTCGTCTGCTCTCCCCGAAGGAAGTTCCTGCATTTGAATGCTCTCTCTCTCCCTCTCGTCTGCTCTCCCCGAAGGAAGTTCCTGCAATTGAATGGTCTCTCTCTCTCCCTCTCGTCTGCTCTCCCCGAAGGAAGTTACTGCATTTGAATGGTCTCTCTCTCCCTCTCGTCTGCTCTCCCCGAAGGAAGTTCCTGCATTTGAATGCTCTCTCTCTCCCTCTCGTCTGCTCTCCCCAAAGGAAGTTCCTGCATTTGAATGCTCTCTCTCTCCCTCTCGTCTGCTCTCCCCGAAGGAAGTTCCTGCAGTTGAATGGTCTCTCTCTCTCCCTCTCGTCTGCTCTCCCCGAAGGAAGTTCCTGCAATTGAATGGTCTCTCTCTCTCCCTCTCATCTGCTCTCCCCAAAGGAAGTTCCTGCAATTGAATGGTCTCTCTCTCTCCCTCTCGTCTGCTCTCCCCGAAGGAAGTTCCTGCATTTGAATGCTCTCTCTCTCTCCCTCTCGTCTGCTCTCCCCGAAGGAAGTTCCTGCATTTGAATGCTCTCTCTCTCCCTCTCGTCTGCTCTCCCCGAAGGAAGTTCCTGCATTTGAATGCTCTCTCTCTCCCTCGTCTGCTCTCCCCGAAGGAAGTTCCTGCATTTGAATGCTCTCTCTCTCCCTCTCGTCTGCTCTACCCGAAGGAAGTTCCTGCATTTGAATGGTCTCTCTCTCTCCCTCTCGTCTGCTCTCCCCGAAGGAAGTTCCTGCATTTAAATGCTCTCTCTCTCCCTCTCGTCTGCTCTCCCCGAAGGAAGTTCCTGCATTTGAATGGTCTCTCTCTCCCTATCGTCTGCTCTCCCCGAAGGAAGTTCCTGCATTTGAATGCTCTCTCTCTCCCTCTTGTCTGCTCTCCCCAAAGAAAGTTCCTGCATTTGAATGGTCTCTCTCTCCCTCTCGTCTGCTCTCCCCGAAGGATGTTCCTGCATTTGAATGCTCTCTCTCTCCCTCTTGTCTGCTCTCCCCGAAGGAAGTTCCTGCAATTGAATGCTCTCTCTCTCTCCCTCTCGTCTGCTCTCCCCGAAGGAAGTTCCTGCATTTGAATGCTCTCTCTCTCCCTCTCGTCTGCTCTCCCCGAAGGAAGTTCCTGCATTTGAATGCTTTCTCTCTCTCCCTCTCGTCTGCTCTCCCCGAAGGAAGTTCCTGCATTTGAATGGTCTCTCTCTCTCCCTCTCGTCTGCTCTCCCCGAAGGAAGTCCCTGCATTTGAATGCTCTCTCTCTCCCTCTCGTCTGCTCTCCCCGAAGGAAGTTCCTGCATTTGAATGCTCTCTCTCTCCCTCTCGTCTGCTCTCACCGAAGGAAGTTCCTGCATTTGAATGCTCTCTCTCTCCCTCTCGTCTGCTCTCCCCGAAGGAAGTTCCTGCATTTGAATGCTCTCTCTCTCCCTCTCGTCTGCTCTCCCCGAAGGAAGGTCCTGCATTTGAATGGTCTCTCTCTCTCCCTCTCGTCTGCTCTCCCCGAAGGAAGTTCCTGCATTTGAATGCTCTCTCTCTCCCTCTCGTCTGCTCTCCCCGAAGGAAGTTCCTGCAATTGAATGGTCTCTCTCTCTCCCTCTCGTCTGCTCTCCCCGAAGGAAGTTACTGCATTTGAATGGTCTCTCTCTCCCTCTCGTCTGCTCTCCCCGAAGGAAGTTCCTGCATTTGAATGCTCTCTCTCTCCCTCTCGTCTGCTCTCCCCAAAGAAAGTTCCTGTATTTGAATGCTCTCTCTCTCCCTCTCGTCTGCTCTCCCCGAAGGAAGTTCCTGCAGTTGAATGGTCTCTCTCTCTCCCTCTCGTCTGCTCTCCCCGAAGGAAGTTCCTGCAATTGAATGGTCTCTCTCTCTCCCTCTCATCTGCTCTCCCCAAAGGAAGTTCCTGCAATTGAATGGTCTCTCTCTCTCCCTCTCGTCTGCTCTCCCCGAAGGAAGTTCCTGCATTTGAATGCTCTCTCTCTCTCCCTCTCGTCTGCTCTCCCCGAAGGAAGTTCCTGCATTTGAATGCTCTCTCTCTCCCTCTCGTCTGCTCTCCCCGAAGGAAGTTCCTGCATTTGAATGCTCTCTCTCTCTCCCTCTCGTCTGCTCTCCCCCGCTCTCATCTGCTCTCCCCGAAGGAAGTTCCTGCATTTGAATGGTCTCTCTCTCTCCCTCTCGTCTGCTCTCCCGGAAGGAAGTCCCTGCATTTGAATGGTCTCTCTATCCCTCTCGTCTGCTCTCCCCGAAGGAAGTTCCTGCAATTGAATGGTCTCTCTATCTCCCTCTCATCTGCTCTTTCCGAAGGAAGTTCCTGCATTTGAATGCTCTCTCTCTCCCTCTCGTCTGCTATCCCCGAAAGAAGTTCCCTGCATTTGAATGCTCTCTCTCTCCCTCTCGTCTGCTCTCCCCGAAGGAAGTTCCTGCATTTGAATGCTCTCTCTCTCCCTCTCGTCTGCTCTCCCCGAAGGAAGTTCCTGCATTTGAATGCTCTCTCTCTCCCTCTCGTCTGCTCTACCCGAAGGAAGTTCCTGCATTTGAATGCTCTCTCTCTCCCTCTCGTCTGCTCTCCCCGAAGGAAGTTCCTGCATTTGAATGCTCTCTCTCTCCCTCTCGTCTGCTCTCCCCGAAGGAAGTTCCTGCATTTGAATGCTCTCTCTCTCCCTCTCGTCTGCTCTCCCCGAAGGAAGTTCCTGCATTTAAATGCTCTCTCTCTCCCTCTCGTCTGCTCTCCCCGAAGGAAGTTCCTGCATTTGAATGCTCTCTCTCTCCCTCTCGTCTGCTCTCCCCGAAGGAAGTTCCTGCATTTGAATGGTCTCTCTCTCCTTCTCGTCTGCTCTCCCCGAAGGAAGTTTCTGCAATTGAATGGTCTCTCTCTCTCCCTCTCGTCTGCTCTCCCCGAAGGAAGTTCCTGCAATTGAATGGTCTCTCTCTCTCCCTCTTGTCTGCTCTCCCCGAAGGAAGTGCCTGCATTTGAATGCTCTCTCTCTCCCTCTCGTCTGCTCTCCCCGAAGGAAGTTCCTGCATTTGAATGCTCTCTCTCTCCCTCTCGTCTGCTCTACCCAAAGGAAGTTCCTGCATTTGAATGGTCTCTCTCTCTCCCTCTCGTCTGCTCTCCCCGAAGGAAGTCCCTGCATTTGAATGCTCTCTCTCTCCCTCGTCTGCTCTCCCCGAAGGAAGTTCCTGCATTTGAATGCTCTCTCTCTCCCTCTCGTCTGCTCTACCCGAAGGAAGTTCCTGCATTTGAATGGTCTCTCTCTCTCCCTCTCGTCTGCTCTCCCCGAAGGAAGTTCCTGCATTTAAATGCTCTCTCTCTCCCTCTCGTCTGCTCTCCCCGAAGGAAGTTCCTGCATTTGAATGGTCTCTCTCTCCCTCTCGTCTGCTCTCCCCGAAGGAAGTTCCTGCATTTGAATGCTCTCTCTCTCCCTCTTGTCTGCTCTCCCCGAAGGAAGTTCCTGCAATTGAATGCTCTCTCTCTCTCCCTCTCGTCTGCTCTCCCCGAAGGAAGTTCCTGCATTTGAATGCTCTCTCTCTCCCTCTCGTCTGCTCTCCCCGAAGGAAGTTCCTGCATTTGAATGCTTTCTCTCTCTCCCTCTCGTCTGCTCTCCCCGAAGGAAGTTCCTGCATTTGAATGGTCTCTCTCTCTCCCTCTCGTCTGCTCTCCCCGAAGGAAGTCCCTGCATTTGAATGCTCTCTCTCTCCCAATCGTCTGCTCTCCCCGAAGGAAGTTCCTGCATTTGAATGCTCTCTCTCTCCCTCTCGTCTGCTCTCACCGAAGGAAGTTCCTGCATTTGAATGCTCTCTCTCTCCCTCTCGTCTGCTCTCCCCGAAGGAAGTTCCTGCAATTGAATGGTCTCTCTATCTCCCTCTCGTCTGCTCTTTCCGAAGGAAGTTCCTGCATTTGAATGCTCTCTCTCTCCTTCTCGTCTGCTCTCCCCGAAGGAAGTTTCTGCATTTGAATGCTCTCTCTCTCCCTCTCGTCTGCTCTCCCCGAAGGAAGTGCCTGCATTTGAATGCTCTCTCTCTCCCTCTCGTCTGCTCTCCCCGAAGGAAGTTCCTGCATTTGAATGCTCTCTCTCTCCCTCTCGTCTGCTCTACCCGAAGGAAGTTCCTGCATTTGAATGCTCTCTCTCTCCCTCTCGTCTGCTCTACCCGAAGGAAATTCCTGCATTTGAATGGTCTCTCTCTCTCCCTCTCGTCTGCTCTCCCCGAAGGAAGTTCCTGCATTTAAATGCTCTCTGTCTCCCTCTCGTCTGCTCTCCCCGAAGGAAGTTCCTGCATTTGAATGCTCTCTCTCTCCCTCTTGTCTGCTCTCCCCAAAGGAAGTTCCTGCATTTGAATGGTCTCTCTCTCTCCCTCTTGTCTGCTCTCCCCGAAGGAAGTTCCTGCATTTGAATGCTCTCTCTCTCCCTCTCGTCTGCTCTCTCCGAAGGAAGTTCCTGCATTTGAATGCTCTCTCTCTCTCCCTCTCGTCTGCTCTCCCCGAAGGAAGTTCCTGCATTTGAATGCTCTCTCTCTCCCTCTCGTCTGCTCTCCCCGAAGGAAGTTCCTGCATTTGAATGGTCTCTCTATCTCCCTCTCGTCTGCTCTTTCCGAAGGAAGTTCCTGCATTTGAATGGTCTCTCTCTCCCTCTCGTCTGCTCTCCCCGAAGGAAGTTCCTGCATTTGAATGGTCTCTCTCTCTCCCTCTCGTCTGCTCTCCCCGAAGGAAGTCGCTGCATTTGAATGGTCTCTCTCTCCCTCTCGTCTGCTCTCCCCGAAGGAAGTTCCTGCAATTGAATGGTCTCTCTATCTTCCTCTCGTCTGCTCTTTCCGAAGGAAGTTCCTGCATTTGAATGCTCTCTCTCTCCCTCTCGTCTGCTCTCCCCGAAAGAAGTTCCCTGCATTTGAATGCTCTCTCTCTCCCTCTCGTCTGCTCTCCCCGAAGGAAGTTCCTGCATTTGAATGCTCTCTCTCTCCCTCTCGTCTGCTCTCCCTGAAGGAAGTTCCTGCATTTGAATGCTCTCTCTCTCTCCCTCTCGTCTGCTCTCCCCCGCTCTCATCTGCTCTCCCCGAAGGAAGTTCCTGCATTTGAATGGTCTCTCTCTCTCCCTCTCGTCTGCTCACCCCGAAGGAAGGTCCTGCATTTGAATGGTCTCTCTCTCTCCCTCTCGTCTGCTCTCCCCGAAGGAAGTTCCTGCATTTGAATGCTCTCTCTCTCCCTCTCGTCTGCTCTCCCCGAAGGAAGTTCCTGCAATTGAATGGTCTCTCTCTCTCCCTCTCGTCTGCTCTCCCCGAAGGAAGTTCCTGCATTTGAATGGTCTCTCTCTCCCTCTCGTCTGCTCTCCCCGAAGGAAGTTCCTGCATTTGAATGCTCTCTCTCTCCCTCTCGTCTGCTCTCCCCAAAGGAAGTTCCTGCATTTGAATGCTCTCTCTCTCCCTCTCGTCTGCTCTCCCCGAAGGAAGTTCCTGCAGTTGAATGGTCTCTCTCTCTCCCTCTCGTCTGCTCTCCCCGAAGGAAGTTCCTGCAATTGAATGGTCTCTCTCTCTCCCTCTCATCTGCTCTCCCCAAAGGAAGTTCCTGCAATTGAATGGTCTCTCTCTCTCCCTCTCGTCTGCTCTCCCCGAAGGAAGTTCCTGCATTTGAATGCTCTCTCTCTCTCCCTCTCGTCTGCTCTCCCCGAAGGAAGTTCCTGCATTTGAATGCTCTCTCTCTCCCTCTCGTCTGCTCTCCCCGAAGGAAGTTCCTGCATTTGAATGCTCTCTCTCTCCCTCGTCTGCTCTCCCCGAAGGAAGTTCCTGCATTTGAATGCTCTCTCTCTCCCTCTCGTCTGCTCTACCCGAAGGAAGTTCCTGCATTTGAATGGTCTCTCTCTCTCCCTCTCGTCTGCTCTCCCCGAAGGAAGTTCCTGCATTTAAATGCTCTCTCTCTCCCTCTCGTCTGCTCTCCCCGAAGGAAGTTCCTGCATTTGAATGGTCTCTCTCTCCCTATCGTCTGCTCTCCCCGAAGGAAGTTCCTGCATTTGAATGCTCTCTCTCTCCCTCTTGTCTGCTCTCCCCAAAGAAAGTTCCTGCATTTGAATGGTCTCTCTCTCCCTCTCGTCTGCTCTCCCCGAAGGATGTTCCTGCATTTGAATGCTCTCTCTCTCCCTCTTGTCTGCTCTCCCCGAAGGAAGTTCCTGCAATTGAATGCTCTCTCTCTCTCCCTCTCGTCTGCTCTCCCCGAAGGAAGTTCCTGCATTTGAATGCTCTCTCTCTCCCTCTCGTCTGCTCTCCCCGAAGGAAGTTCCTGCATTTGAATGCTTTCTCTCTCTCCCTCTCGTCTGCTCTCCCCGAAGGAAGTTCCTGCATTTGAATGGTCTCTCTCTCTCCCTCTCGTCTGCTCTCCCCGAAGGAAGTCCCTGCATTTGAATGCTCTATCTCTCCCTCTCGTCTGCTCTCCCCGAAGGAAGTTCCTGCATTTGAATGCTCTCTCTCTCCCTCTCGTCTGCTCTCACCGAAGGAAGTTCCTGCATTTGAATGCTCTCTCTCTCCCTCTCGTCTGCTCTCCCCGAAGGAAGTTCCTGCATTTGAATGCTCTCTCTCTCCCTCTCGTCTGCTCTCCCCGAAGGAAGGTCCTGCATTTGAATGGTCTCTCTCTCTCCCTCTCGTCTGCTCTCCCCGAAGGAAGTTCCTGCATTTGAATGCTCTCTCTCTCCCTCTCGTCTGCTCTCCCCGAAGGAAGTTCCTGCAATTGAATGGTCTCTCTCTCTCCCTCTCGTCTGCTCTCCCCGAAGGAAGTTACTGCATTTGAATGGTCTCTCTCTCCCTCTCGTCTGCTCTCCCCGAAGGAAGTTCCTGCATTTGAATGCTCTCTCTCTCCCTCTCGTCTGCTCTCCCCAAAGAAAGTTCCTGCATTTGAATGCTCTCTCTCTCCCTCTCGTCTGCTCTCCCCGAAGGAAGTTCCTGCAGTTGAATGGTCTCTCTCTCTCCCTCTCGTCTGCTCTCCCCGAAGGAAGTTCCTGCAATTGAATGGTCTCTCTCTCTCCCTCTCATCTGCTCTCCCCAAAGGAAGTTCCTGCAATTGAATGGTCTCTCTCTCTCCCTCTCGTCTGCTCTCCCCGAAGGAAGTTCCTGCATTTGAATGCTCTCTCTCTCTCCCTCTCGTCTGCTCTCCCCGAAGGAAGTTCCTGCATTTGAATGCTCTCTCTCTCCCTCTCGTCTGCTCTCCCCGAAGGAAGTTCCTGCATTTGAATGCTCTCTCTCTCTCCCTCTCGTCTGCTCTCCCCCGCTCTCATCTGCTCTCCCCGAAGGAAGTTCCTGCATTTGAATGGTCTCTCTCTCTCCCTCTCGTCTGCTCTCCCGGAAGGAAGTCCCTGCATTTGAATGGTCTCTCTATCCCTCTCGTCTGCTCTCCCCGAAGGAAGTTCCTGCAATTGAATGGTCTCTCTATCTCCCTCTCATCTGCTCTTTCCGAAGGAAGTTCCTGCATTTGAATGCTCTCTCTCTCCCTCTCGTCTGCTATCCCCGAAAGAAGCCCTGCATTTGAATGCTCTCTCTCTCCCTCTCGTCTGCTCTCCCCGAAGGAAGTTCCTGCATTTGAATGCTCTCTCTCTCCCTCTCGTCTGCTCTCCCCGAAGGAAGTTCCTGCATTTGAATGCTCTCTCTCTCCCTCTCGTCTGCTCTCCCCGAAGGAAGTTCCTGCATTTGAATGCTCTCTCTCTCCCTCTCGTCTGCTCTCCCCGAAGGAAGTTCCTGCATTTGAATGCTCTCTCTCTCCCTCTCGTCTGCTCTCCCCGAAGGAAGTTCCTGCATTTGAATGCTCTCTCTCTCCCTCTCGTCTGCTCTCCCCGAAGGAAGTTCCTGCATTTGAATGGTCTCTCTCTCTCCCTCTCGTCTGCTCTCCCCGAAGGAAGTTCCTGCATTTGAATGGTCTCTCTCTCTCCCTCTCGTCTGCTCTCCCCGAAGGAAGTTCCTGCATTTGAATGCTCTCTCTCTCCCTCTCGTCTGCTCTCCCCGAAGGAAGTTCCTGCATTTGAATGCTCTCTCTCTCCCTCTCGTCTGCTCTACCCGAAGGAAGTTCCTGCATTTGAATGGTCTCTCTCTCTCCCTCTCGTCTGCTCTCCCCGAAGGAAGTTCCTGCATTAATGTCTCTCTCTCTCCTCTCCCTGAAGCTCTAATTCTCTCTCCCCTCGTCTCTCCCCAAGGAAGTCCTGCATTTGTGAAGTCCTGCATCTCTCTCTCCCTCTCTCTGCTCTCCCGAAGGAAGTTCCTGCATTTGAATGCTCTCTCTCTCCCTCTCGTCTGCTCTCCCCGAAGGAAGTTCCTGCATTTGAATGGTCTCTCTCTCTCCCTCTCGTCTGCTCTCCCCGAAGGAAGTTCCTGCATTTGAATGCTCTCTCTCTCCCTCTCGTCTGCTCTCCCCGAAAGAAGTTCCTGAAATTGAATGGTCTCTCTGT
This sequence comes from Mobula hypostoma, assembly GCF_963921235.1. Lineage (NCBI taxonomy): Eukaryota > Metazoa > Chordata > Chondrichthyes > Myliobatiformes > Myliobatidae > Mobula > Mobula hypostoma. Next base: position 75,995,004 of record NC_086103.1, read on the forward strand.
CTCCCTCTCGTCTGCTCTCCCCAAAGGAAGTTCCTGCATTTAAATGCTCTCTCTCTCCCTCTCGTCTGCTCTCCCCGAAGGAAGTTCCTGCATTTAAATGCTCTCTCTCTCCCTCTCGTCTGCTCTTACCCGAAGGAAGTTCCTGCAAATGGAAAGTTCCTGCATTTGAAGTCTTCTCTCTCTCTCCTCTCGTCTGCTCTCCCCGAAGGAAGTTCCTGCATTTGAATGCTCTCTCTTTCCCTCTCGTCTGCTCTCCCCGAAGGAAGTTCCTGCATTTGAATGCTCTCTCTCTCCCTCTCGTCTGCTCTCCCCGTTCTGCATTTAATGCTCCCTCCCTCTGAAGGAAGTTCCTGCATTTGAATGCTCTCTCTCTCCCTCTCGTCTGCTCTCCCGAAGGAAGTTCCTGCATTTGAATGCTCTCTTTCCCTCTCGTCTGCTCTCCCCGAAGGAAGTTCCTGCATTTGAATGCTCTCTCTCTCTCCCTCTCGTCTGCTCTCCCCGAAGGAAGTTCCTGCATTTGAATGGTCTCTCTCTCCCTCTCGTCTGCTCTCCCCGAAGGAAGTTCCTGCATTTGAATGGTCTCTCTCTCCCTCTCGTCTGCTCTCCCGGAAGGAAGTTCCTGCATTTGAATGCTCTCTCTCTCCCTCTCGTCTGCTCTCCCCGAAGGAAGTTCCTGCATTTGAATGGTCTCTCTCTCCCTCTCGTCTGCTCTCCCCGAAGGAAGTTCCTGCATTTGAATGCTCTCTCTCTCCCTCTCGTCTGCTCTCCCCGAAGGAAGTTCCTGCATTTGAATGCTCTCTCTCTCCCTCTCGTCTGCTCTCCCCGAAGGAAGTTCCTGCATTTGAATGGTCTCTCTCTCTCCCTCTCGTCTGCTCTCCCCGAAGGAAGTTCCTGCAATTGAATGGTCTCTCTCTCTCCCTCTCGTCTGCTCTCCCCGAAGGAAGTTCCTGCATTTGAATGCTCTCTCTCTCCCTCTCGTCTGCTCTCCCCGAAGGAAGTTCCTGCATTTGAATGGTCTCTCTCTCTCCCTCTCGTCTGCTCTCCCCGAAGGAAGTTCCTGCATTTGAATGGTCTCTCTCTCTCCCTCTCGTCTGCTCTCCCCGAAGGAAGTTCCTGCATTTGAATGCTCTCTCTCTCCCTCTCGTCTGCTCTCCCCAAAGGAAGTTCCTGCATTTGAATGCTCTCTCTCTCCCTCTCGTCTGCTCTACCCGAAGGAAGTTCCTGCATTTGAATGGTCTCTCTCTCTCCCTCTCGACTGCTCTCCCCGAAGGAAGTGCCTGCGTTTAAATGCTCTCTGTCTCCCTCTCGTCTGCTCTCCCCAAAGGAAGTTCCTGCATTTAAATGCTCTCTCTCTCCCTCTCGTCTGCTCTCCCCGAAGGAAGTTCCTGCATTTGAATGGTCTCTCTCTCTCCCTCTCGTCTGCTCTCCCCGAAGGAAGTTCCTGCATTTAAATGCTCTCTCTCTCCCTCTCGTCTGCTCTCCCCAAAGGAAGTTCCTGCATTTGAATGCTCTCTCTCTCCCTCTCGTCTGCTCTCCCCGAAGGAAGTTCCTGCATTTGAATGGTTTCTCTCTCTCCCTCTCGTCTGCTCTCCCCGAAGGAAGTTCCTGCATTTGAATGGTCTCTCTCTCCCTCTCGCTCGATGCTGTTTGAGAATGATGGTGGGGTCCTGGGTCTTGGGCAAGGTTTTAATCAACACGGTCTGATAGTTCACTTTATGATGTGTTTCTGGTTTCTGGTTGCTCCTTTCTTGTTGCTATTTTGTGCAGCTTTGCTCAGGGCAGACTGACTCTGCATCCTGAGGTCAGTGCTAGATTGAGCTAAACTGAGTATGCCTGGACTGGTTTGATGATTTGTGGTTTGGTTTGGTGTTTTTTATTCTGTGCTTTTTGCTCGTTTTTTTTCACTGTATGTGCAATTTGTTCCATATTTTTGTGCGTTGGGGGTCTGATGTTTTTCTTTGAATGGGTTCCATGGATTTTCTTTGTTTTGTGTCTGAGGGGACGACAAATCTCAGGGTTGTATACTGCATACATATTTTGATAATAAATGTACTTTGAATCTTTGAATCAAATGAGCAACTGGCTGCAGACCTTAAATGTGAAATAAAGTGGTTTAACAATTTGATTTAAACACGGCCTGTTTGGCGTTAACATGATCCACATTCGGAGATGGATGAAACATGAGAGAACACATTGTGATTGGATTTAGGTCATGAAGGAGTTATGTTCTTAATTTGTTAATCTCCATAACAATGTAATATATGGTAGCAGAAGTTAACTTTCAAACGTGGGGTTCACAAAGCCTTCACAAAAACAGATGGTATCATATGACTTGAGACTTTATTCACAGTAATTCCTGGCAGCTGGAAGGGGATATGAATGCGCACTATGTTGAGGGTGAATAGCAATCCTATCTTCATCCATGTTCATCATGAGAATGAATGTATAGAACTGGTAATTTCATGGTGCTATTTGCAATTAACTTGCGCCAATAAGAGGAAAGGCACCAATACAGCTGGTTAAAAGGCAAAATGTAAAATATAACTTGCATTTCTTGCCTATATAGGAGGAGGAAAACAGATGGACCTAACAGTCCAGGGAGAGGATAATCGCTGGCACATCCATTTTCCAAAGGATTCTGAGACTTAAGTGTAAGAACACATGCATTCCAATTCCGGTCAAGATGGCACCAGTGAACAATGATTCCTCAGGTGACATCTTTCAGATAGTCAATCATTTCAGCTTTTCTTTATCTTCTACTTACTCCTTTTATCTTAATTTTGTTTTTGAAACTGTTGGAGCCAACAGTTCTGTAGTTCGATTGAGTGAGCTAGCACTCTGCTCTCTCTGAGAGAGCTCCAGGAGAGAAATGTGAGCATGAGCTGCCAGGAGGAGAAGCTCAGAGACGAGACGAGGGGCCGTGATCGACTACATTTCTTAGCAATTAAAACGTCGAGGTAGATTGAAACATCGAGGTAAATGTGGAGCAGAGCGAGTGGTTCTCGGAGATGCCGCTGGTTCGAGTCGCTACCGTCAGAGGGGCCGCTGGTTCGAGACGCTGCCGTCGGAGGGGCCGCTGGTTCGAGTCGCTGCCGTCGGAGATGCCGCTGGTTCGAGTCGCTGCCGTCGGAGGGGCCGCTGGTTCGAGTAGCTGCCGTCGGAGGGGCCGCTGGTTCGAGTCGCTGCCGTCGGAGGGGCCGCTGGTTCGAGTAGCTGCCATCGGAGGGGCCGCTGGTTCGAGTCGCTGCCATCGGAGATGCCGCTGGTTCGAGTCGCTGCCGTCAGAGGGGCCGCTGGTTCGAGACGCTGCCGTCGGAGGGGCCGCTGGTTCGAGACGCTGCCGTCAGAGGGGCTGCTGGTTCGAGTCGCTGCCGTCGGAGGGGCCGCTGGTTCGAGTCGCTGCCGTCGGAGGAGCCAGTGGTTCGAGTCGCTGCCGTCGGAGATGCCGCTGGTTCGAGTCGCTGCCGTCGGAGGGGCCGCTGGTTCGAGACGCTGCCGTCAGAGGGGCCGCTGGTTCGAGACGCTGCCATCAGAGGGGCCGCTGGTTCGAGTCGCTGCCGTCGGAGGGGCCGCTGGTTCGAGTCGCTGCCGTCAGAGGAGCCATTGGTTCGAGTCGCTGCCGTCGGAGGGGCCGCTGGTTCGAGTCGCTGCCGTCGGAGGAGCCATTGGTTCGAGTCGCTGCCGTCGGAGGGGCCGCTGGTTCGAGTAGCTGCCGTCGGAGGGGCCGCTGGTTCGAGTCGCTGCCGTCGGAGGAGCCATTGGTTCGAGTCGCTGCCGTCGGAGGGGCCGCTGGTTCGAGTAGCTGCCGTCGGAGGGGCCGCTGGTTCGAGACGCTGCCGTCAGAGGGGCCGCTGGTTCGAGTCGCTGCCGTCAGAGGGGCCGCTGGTTCGAGTCGCTACCGTCAGAGGGGCCGCTGGTTCGAGTCGCTGCCGTCGGAGGGGCCGCTGGTTCGAGTCGCTGCCGTCGGAGGAGCCATTGGTTCGAGTCGCTGCCGTCGGAGGGGCCGCTGATTCGAGTCGCTGCCGTCGGAGGAGCCATTGGTTCGAGTCGCTGCCGTCGGAGGGGCCGCTGGTTCGAGTAGCTGCCGTCGGAGGGGCCGCTGGTTCGAGTCGCTGCCGTCGGAGGAGCCGCTGGTTCGAGACGCTGTCGTCGGAGATGCCGCTGGTTCGAGTCGCTGCCGTCGGAGGGGCCGCTGGTTCGAGTCGCTGCCGTCGGAGATGCCGCTGGTTCGAGTCGCTGCCGTCGGAGGGGCCGCTGGTTCGAGTCGCTGCCGTCGGAGGGGCCGCTGGTTCGAGTCGCTGCCGTCGGAGGGGTCGCTGGTTCGAGTCGCTGCCGTCGGAGATGCCGCTGGTTCGAGTCGCTGCCGTCGGAGGGGCCGCTGGTTCGAGTCGCTGCCGTCGGAGGGGCCGCTGGTTCGAGTCGCTGCCGTTGGAGATGCCGCTGGTTCGAGTCGCTGCCGTCGGAGGGGCCGCTGGTTCGAGTCGCTGCCGTCGGAGATGCCGCTGGTTCGAGTCGCTGCCGTCGGAGGGGCCGCTGGTTCGAGTCGCTGCCGTCGGAGGGGCCGCTGGTTTGAGTCACTGCCGGCGGAGGGGCCGCTGGTTCAAGTCGCTGTCAGAGCTGGGTCCCCATGCTCTCGGAGATTGTTATTGAAATTCTGGGATATATAGATTAGACTCCAGTTCAAACTAACTCTAGTTCATATTGGCTTCTTTCAGTTCTATATTTTTTTCGTGTTCTCGCCCTTTCTTTCTTGTTTCAGATTGGCGGGCTGGGGGTTTGGGTGATCTGTTAGTTTTTGTGTGAGGGAGGGGTTGGGGATGTTTGGCGTTTTTGTTTCTTTTTCTTTTCATGCAGGGGGCTGATTGATGTCTTTCTTTCAACTACTTGTATGGTTTTCTGTATTTTATGGCTATCTGGAGAAGACAAATCTCAGAGTTGTATTCTGCATTCATACTTTGAGAATAAAGTGAACCCTTGAACCTTTGAACTTCCCAATCAATGCTCCTGCACTCTACACGGACATGTTCGACTTCTGATTTTATACATTTTTTATTTGGAAATCCATGATAAACATGGGCACAGCACTTCTTGTTCATTTAAAAATGAAGTAACTTTGCTCTATTTAACTAAATCTTGGCATTTTACTTATAAGAGTTGCTTACAAGATAAATAACAGGTCAAGTTAGCCACTGAGAGTCAGAAAAGGAATCCCAAATACAATTCCTGCCTTCACAGTAGGAAGACAACACAGTAGTGGAAGCTGATACTCATAATGAAATATAGTACATTAACCACTGCAAAGGTTTACATGAACCCCACTGGTAGGTCAAGGCAACACAAGCGGACTGGATCTCAGAAGAGAAAGCTTTTGTTTGAAAGAAAATGGTTGCTTTCTAAAAGACAGTTATAGCCGTGATGGGGTTGTACTGGGCCAATGGTTAAGGAGAGGTCTTGGTGTGGTAGAGGGTGCCCTAGACAGGAATTTGACCTACTTAGCCAAATTGTAAATTGTAAGGGCACAATTAGATTATTCCTCTCAGCTACAGCTCCTCTAACACCAGCTCCTTGCATTTAGGTTCAAATATTCTCCTTAATTTTTGACACATATCTTTCTTTCAATTCTGTTTTAATCCAATGCCGACCAGCTATTCACCCCTCAACCATTTCACCACTGAACACTAATCATTCCTCTGCCTTCATCAGTACAAGCTGACCACTCCTTCCTCCAGTCTAGCTGAGGTTAACCATCTTACTCCTAATTTAGCTCAAGATAATGTTCTTCTCTCCAATCTAATACCAACTGGCATTCTAGCCCCTATCTGTGTTCATGCTAGATTTCCTGCCCTAACACAGGATTCCTCCTCCCACAATTCAAATAACTCCCTTTCTCATCACCCTTTTCATTTAACACTGCCTTACTCACCGGAATAGAGGTGATCGCTGGCTCTCTCCTTGCTTCGGCTTCCCTCTCAATTCATGTTCAGGCTTTTCTTTCACCTCCATTCTTCACTCTGTTACTTTCCTCACCCTCTCTGCAGCATTATCCCAGGTCAGGGCCCACTTCCCATCTCCAAAAGCACTGCGCTCTGCAGCCCTTTCCAAACAGGTACTGTTTTCAGCTTCTGTACTCTCCCCCATTCTTCAAAGAACAATTCCACCTACAAATTTGTTGTACCCTGCTTGCCTTTTCTTACCCTCTCGGAAGACTCTCTGATTCAGGAATTTCTGATTCCCAAAACGAGTAATGATTAGTACCTCTGGGTTTTACATCTATTAGATTAGAATTGACTTTCAGATTAGAATCTACATATTTCCTCAACTTTTGGCATTCAACTCAATAATGAAACTGAGCTCTATAGAATGACTGATTGTGTCCCATGCTCCAGAACAGATGCAACTTTTCCTGGCACTTTTCTCACATCTCCCTAAAAAAAATCAGGAGCACCAACATGTAGAGATAAATTACACCCAGGAAATATGAGCTGTACAATGAATCCATGATCTGTCTGGACGACTTTTTTTTACTACATATTTATTTAAATAGAGACAATATCACTGTTAATTCACACAACTCCTACACACTAGATGAATGGTTAGCAGTACATTGACATTTATTAAAAATGTTTCCATTTGCAGAGGGCTTTAATCCATAAGTAGGGAAAATTAGATTATTAAGATTATTGCCAACAGTTCGATGAATTGCTCAAAATAGGTGTCGCACCTCGCATACGCCTTTACAAATGACTTTTGTGGTATAACTGAATGTGAATTTCCAAAAATGCCACATCATAGAGACGGCTCAGAAACCCGTCGCCAACTGGCTAGTTAAAGTCTATTGTTTGCAGTGATTGTTTACCAAAAACAATGTGACTAGTAAAGTATTTAGTTGTTTATTTTGTTTTATTTGTCACAGATGACCTTCACCAGCCACTAGTTTCAAAGTAAATATGCAAATAGATAGGTCTGGTCCATGGGTTGAGATTCTAAATTGGAGAAAGGCCAAGTTTGATGGTATCAGAAGGCAAAGGTGTACTTGGTAAGTGGGAGGCCTTCAGAAGAGAAATTTTGAGAGTACAAAGCTTGTGTGTGCCTGTCAGAATAAAAGGTAAAGGTAATAAGTTAAGGCAACCTTGGTTTTCGAGAGATATTGGGACCCAGGTTAAGAAAAAGATGGAGGTGCATAACAAGTATAGGCAGATAGAACAAATGAGGTGCTTATGGAGTATAAGAAATGCAAGAAACACTGAAGAAAGACATCAGGAGGACTAAAAGAAGACATGAAGTTGCCCTAGCAGACAAGGTGAAGGAGAATCTTAAGGGATTCTACAGATATATTAAGGGCAAAAGAATCAAATTGGTCCTCTGGAAGATCAGAATGGTAATCTGTGCATGGAGCCAAAAGAGATGGGGAAGACCTTAAATAAATTTTTTGCACCTTTATTCATTCGGGAAGGGATGCGAAGCAGCTGTGAGGTCTTAGACCCTATACAGATTACAGAGGAGGAGGAGTTTTCTGTCTTGAGGCAAATTAGAGTGGATAAATCCCCAGGGCCCAACAAGGTGTTCCCTCGGAACAGAATCCAGAAATTACCAGTGTCCCAGGAGGGATATTTAAATCATCCTTAGCCACAAGTAAGGTACTGGAGGATTGGAGGATAGCTAATGTTGTTCTGCTGTTTAAGAAATGCTCAAAAAATAAACCAGAAAATTATAGACTGGTGAGCCTGACATCAGTGGTGGGAAAGTTATTGGACAGTATTCTAAGGGTGTCATAAGGTGGCCGGCGTTGATAGCGGACCCAAATGCAAGACACAGACACTGGAGTACTAGGAACCGGACTAGGAACAGGACTAGGTGTGTCAAGAAAGCAAGGGAAGTGGGGAAGAAACGACGCTAGACAAGGCACAGGTCCTGGTTGAGACTAGGATACAGGGCCTGGGCTAGGACTAGACTAGGAAAGTGGGACGTGGACGAGAAACACAGGAATCTGGGAACCTGGACAAGGACTCTGAGCCAGAGACTGGACAGAGACCCGGAACTTGGGTCTTGACTCAGGCTCGGACTCCAGATCCAGGCTCGGACTAGACGTGGCAAGGCAACAGGACTGGACGTGATGACACGATGCAGGACTCCTCGGCAGGACACGGAACCAGAACTGGATGAGGGCTCGAAGCTCAGATTTGGTTTTGGGAGACAGGAACGCAGAACACAGAGCCTTGGTAATCTTGGGAGACAGGAATGCAGAACACAGAGCCTTGGTAATCTTGGGAGACAAGAACGCAGAGCCTTGGTCGTGAGGGAACAGGAATGCAGAGCCGGGACCTCTCCTTGGGAACAGGACTCGGGGCCAGGGCTCTACATAGAGTCAGGACCCCTCCTAGGGAGCAGGGCATAGGGCCGGGACTCATACACAGAACACTGATAGACAGATCTCCACTCAAGGTAGCGGCAAACTGCCGGACCTACCTAGTGAAGGCATGGACACAGAGACAGTTCCTAACTCAAGGTAGCAGCAAACGGCCGGACCTACCTAGCGAAGGTGAGGACACAAAAAGACAATTCCAAACAATGAAAGACAGTTCCTTATCTAGACACAGCAAGACCCAGATCTTGCCCTGGCGGTTGAACCTGACGGTGTTACAGGCGAGGACACAGGCAAAGGCATCAGGCAAGGCTTCAGAAGGAAGCGAAGGGAACATCCAGCAACTGAAGCTGAACCCAGGAGCTGTTTATGTAGCCAGCCCAAAATGAGAATCATGTGCCTCAATTAAGGCACCAATAGAACAAGGGAAACCGGAAAACCTGGAATAGGGATTGATGGACCGGTCCGTGAACCAGAATACAGACTTCACGGACTGGACCATGACAAAGGGACAAGGTATATGAGTATTTGGATAAACAGGAACTGGTTAGTGATAGTCAGTATGGCTTTATGCATGGTAGGTCATGCTTAACCAACCTTGTAGATTTTTTTTGTAGAAGTTACCAGGATAGTTGATGAAGGCAAGGCAGTGGATATTGTCTACATGGACTTTAGCAAGATATTTGACAAGGTCCTGCATGGGAGGTTTGTCAAGAAGGTTCAGTTACTCAACATTCAAGATGAGATAGTTTGCCCTGCCCTGCCTCTAAGTCATTGGTTGACTCAGTGTTGTTAATAGAGGGATCTGGGAATACAGATACAAAATTCCCTGAAAGTGGTGTCACAGGTAGATAGGGTCATAAAGAGAGCTTTTGGTACATTGGCCTTTATAAATCAAAGTATTGAGTATAAGAGTTGGAATGTTATGGTGAGGTGTATAAGGCATTGGTGAGGCTGAATTTGGAGGATTGTGTGCAGTTTTTGTCACCAAATTATGGGAAGGATATTAATAAGGTTGAAAAGAATGCAGAGAAGGTTTACAAGGATGTTGCCGGGACTTGAGAAACTGAGTTACAGAGAAGGGTTGAATAGGTTAGGACTTTATTCCCTGGAGCGTAGAAGAATGAGGGGAGATTTGATGGAGGTATATAAAATTGTCATGGGTATAGATAGAGTGAATGCAAGCAGGCTTTTTCAACTGAGGCTAGGGGAGAAAAAAACCAGAGGACATGGGTTAAGGGTGAAGGGTGAAGGGGGAGAAGTTTAAAGGGAACATGGGGGGCAGCTTCTTCACACAGAGTGGTGGAAGTGTGGAATGAGCTGCCAGATGAAGTGGTAAATGCGGGCTCACTTTTAACATTTAAGAAAAACTTGGACAGGTACATGGATGAGAGGTGTATGGAGAGATATGGTCCAGGTGCAGGTCAGTGGGACGAGGCAGTAAAATGGTTCGGCACCGCCAAGAAGGGCCAAAAGGCCTGTTTCTGTGCTGTAATGTTCTATGGTTCTATGGTTCTAAACATTGGCTCCGTGAGAGATGCCAGAGAGTGGTAATAGATGGTTACCTCTCTGAATGGAGGCCTGTGACTAGTGGAGTGCCACAGGGATCAGTGCCGGGTGCACTGTTGTCTGTTATCTATGTTACGTAGCCCGTAACTGGGTTGCCAAACCAGCAGAAATGGACCACTTAGTTGGAGTCTGGATTACTGGAACTAAGAAAGTTTTATTAAAGAAATAAGTAACACAGTACTCTAACAGTAAGGATATAAATGCAACAGGTTAGCAATGATAAAACACACATGTACACAGAACTAGGTTAATAGGATCAATCAAGCTCTATTGCAGTCTAGGGGTAAAATGATCAGTCTCAAGTGACGCAGAGTTTAATTCAGTTTAGTTCAGTTCGCAGTAATCGCTGTTGTGCCATTGGGGAGAGAGAGAGAGCGAATGATGATATTCAAATCGGATTCAAACAGACCTTTGATATTCCTCGCAGTTAGCTTTTGGGCGAGCCCTTTGTAACGTCTTCTGAGGTCACTGACTGTGACCCCTCCATTCCGGATACGATCGTTCTTCTGCAGTGAACCCGGCACCCAGGCAAGGGCGGACACACACACCAGGTTCCTGCCGATCGTACCTTTTCACCCTGTGCGTCTATGGTCGGTCCTGCGACCAGACCTCCAAAACTCCCACCAACTTGTTGGGGGGGGGGAACACCGCACTTCCAGGGTCTCGTTATCTCGTGGTGTCGTGGTGTGTCGCTTGCCTTAGCGAACCTGTTCCTTTTAACCCCCTGCTGGGGTATCGCCTGTCCATCAAACTTCAAACAGTTCAGGTTCAAAGCAACCGGTCTGACAATACTCGGAACTGTGTCTCTTTTCGTTAATCTCTCTCGTCTCTCATATTAGCATTTTGAATGTTTCCCCATTGTCTCTCTTATCAGCATCAATCTTCTGATAACTTGGTCTTTTGTCACACCCCTACCCTTCAAATGATTTTTACTGGAGTAAAAATTATAGGCATGAATACATTATTAGATACACACAAATATACATGTTCATCAGCTATTTGGCTAATACAGAGAATTTTAAGTTGTCAACACCTTGACAGACAGTCAGCAATCACATTTTCCGTTCCTTTTATATGTGTTATTTTAATAATCCTCTAAGACCAGGCTCCAACTTAGCAAACTTCATAGTGGCCCAAAAACACTAATGAGTTGTGATCTGTGTAACTTCTCAGTGGTTTTCGTCCCAGACCAAGATAACAAGGATCGTCCCACACTCGTATTCTGTTGCAAGAGCTTAGTAAGAGGGAGGGTAATATCCGCAAAGATTTTGCCAAACTTCCGATAGTACCCCACCATCTCCAAGAACCTTCTCAGGGCTCTCTTGTCTGTCAGGGTGGGGACTTCAGAGATAGCACGTACCTTAGCTTGCATCAGAGCCAGCTGCCCCTATCTTACCACAAATCCCAGATAAGTGATTTTTCCGTGGCCAAATTCACTTTTTGCGAGGTTCACTGTCAGGCTGGCTTCAAACAGCCATTTAAACAGTGCCACAATGTGCTCCTCCCACGTGTCCAGACCACTACATCGCTAATATACGCTTCTGCGTTCTTTAGCCCTTTTGTCACTGAATTAATCATCCTATAGGGGTGTTGCTCACTAGGCCGACCTGATGTGACAACAATACCATGTCCCGGCTCTTTGCATCGCCTCGGGACATTTGGACATACGTGTGCGTGCCGTTTAATTAGCTTTGGCAGCAGCTGGCTTTGTTCGGGGGTTAAGTGAGAGAACTCGTCAGCAAAGTTGGTCAACACAATAGAGTTCTCCCATCTGGTCGGCACCACACTTATCTTTTCAAAATGGGTCCTCCCCTTATCAGGTGGCACCCTAGCCTCATTAATTTTCGCGATAACACCGACTAGGTTTGTTCGCCTATCGTGGCAAGCTGTTAGCATATCAAAAGCCTCTAACTGTGTTAACTCACGTCTACAATAGTCAATAACATCCTTCCTCCTGTGTGGTCAGTAAAACTCTTTCATGATTCTACCGACTGTTTTCCTCCCACCAAAATGTCCACCGAAGGGTATCTTGTGGGCCAGGTTAAGAATCTCATCCCCATAAGTTTTTGGCACCACCCCCCATTCCTCATCTGCGGGCACGGTACTTGGTCTCCATTTCTTCCTTAGTACTCCCTCCTCCACACAATAGCCCACTGGCTCCCTTTTTAATTCTGCTTCAGAGAGAGCTGTCTCCGCCAAAACCATCAGCTCCTCGTCTCGCTCCTGTGCCTGTACAAATTCCTTCCTTGCTAATGATAAATTTACCTTAATTTCCGTTTCACTACGCTGCTCCTCACTTTCTAATCCCTTCTGATACAAGGCTGGTAAAAACGTCTCAGCCAAATCTATATTTACTTCGGCAGCCTTTCTGGACATTCGCCGATTCACTGTGCAAACGGGATAAACCTGTGAATCCATGGGCGGGGCCTCAATCCTGGCAGACTGGCTTGTCAATCTTACTGCTGGGTACACCTCTCCGCCGGCGAGGTCATTACCGAGTAAGACCTTCATGTCTTTCATCGGTAGTTTGAGCCTCACCCCGATCGTGACAGGTCCAGAGACCAAGTCGCTTTTTAGGTGTATCTGGTGCAAAGGTACTGCTTCAGTCCCTTTTCCAATGCCTTTTATGACCCTGACCTCCCCAGTCTGGGTCTCTGAACTAAAGTCTAACACACTCTTTAATATCAATGACTGACAAGCTCCAGTGTCTCTCCAGATCCGTACTGGAACTGGGTTTAACCCCTCCTTCACCGACACCAATCCGGCCAAGATAAACCTCTCGCGCCCTTCCTGAACTTTATCAGACCTCTTCTCCCCCAGCGGTTTGTTTACCAGCTCATTACAGCCAGTCAGAACCGCCGTTTTTCCTTTCCCCGTCTGCTTCTTTGGGGCAAAGCACCTGGACGCAAAGTGTCCGACTTTCCCACAATTATAGCATACGACCCCAAGAGATTTCCAACCAAACTGCTCCCGGTCTACCTTATCCTTCTCACTAGTCCCCGGCTTACTTTCTGACTTTTCTGGAGGACTCTCCCCACCCTCTTGACTACCCCTCTGGTAGCCTTTGCTCGGGGAAAACTTTGTTTTATGTGTCAACGCATACTCATCCGCTAACTTAGCAGTTGCGGCTGAAGTGTCTGCCTCTTTCTCATCTAGTTAGGGTCTCATACCTTCAGGGACACAACCTTTAAACTGCTCAATCAGGATGAGCTGTAGCAGTCTGTCATAATCCCCATTGACCCCTTTCGAGGCGCACCAACGCTCACAATATGTCTGCATCTCACGGGCAAACTCTAAATACGTGCGGCCCCACTGCTTCCCCGCATTCCGGAACCTCTCCCGGTATGCCTCCGGGACCAACTCAAAAATCCTGAGTATGGCCTCTTTCACCACATCGTACCTCTGGGCATCTTCTGCGGACAAAGCCAAGTAAGCTTGTTGGCCTTTTCCTTTAAGTACGCTCTGAAGCAAAACAGCCCACTTATCCCTCGGCCAGTCCTGACTTGCAGCAACTTTTTCAAAATGGAGAAAGTACCGATCAACATCGATCTCGTCAAATGGGGGAACCAGACTAACCTCCTGGGTCGCCCTGAACCCTCCATCTTGGTTTGGCATGGGCCCCTGCGCTGCCGTCATCTTTAACCTCTCCAGCTCAAGTTTCCTTTCCCTCTGTTTCTCCAACTGCCTCTCTTCTCGCTCCAACTGTTTGTCCCTCTCTTCTCGCTCCAACTGCCTCTCTCTCTCTTCTCGCTCCAACTGCCTCTCTCTCTCTCGCCGTTCTAACTGCTTCTCTCTCTCTTGCCATTCTAACTGTTTCTCTTTATGTTCTAGCTGCCTTACCCGGAACTCATGCTCGAGTCTCAATTTTTCAATCTGCACCTGCACTGCATCTCCACCAGGTCGTCCAATAGATATCACCTCCAGCTCCCCTTGGGGAAACACACCTTTAGACACATAATGCTCTATGATAGCTCTGTGCATCTCCTCTCTCCTCATTGTCGACTTCCCCTTAAGAAGATTCAACCGTTTGGCCACAGCTGCCAATTCTGCTTTCCTGGCATCCTCTAATGCCTCCAAGGTCGGCGCCTTTAGAAATTCCTTAATCTCCATTTCTGCTGTTTGCCTTTTCTTTCTTTCGGGAATTTTAACCCTATCAATTTACCCAGTCCCAAATTTAGCGTTCAAGATCGCGGACGAGAACCCCACTTATGTTACGTACCCCGTAACTGGGTTGCCAAACCAGCAGAAATGGACCACTTTGTTGGAGTCTGGATTACTGGAACTAAGAAAGTTTTATTAAAGAAATAAGTAACACAGTACTCTAATAGTAAGGATATAAATGCAACAGGTTAGCAATGATAAAACACACATGTACCCAGAACTAGGATAATAGGATCAATCAAGCTCTATCGCAATCTAGGGATAAAATGATCAGTCTCAAGTGACGCAGAGTTCAGTTCAGTTTAGTTCAGTTCGCAGTAATCGCTGTTGTGCCGTTGGGGAGAGAGAGAGAGAGAGAGAGAGAGAGCGAATGATGATATTCAAATCGGATTCAAACAGACCTCTGATATTCCTCGCAGTTAGCTTTTGGGCGAGCCCTTTGTAATGTCTTCTGAGGTCACCGACTGTGAGCCCTCCATTCCGGATACGATCGTTCTTCTGCAGTGAACCCGGCACCCAGGCAAGGGCGGACACACACACCAGGTTCCCGCCGATCGTACCTTTTCACCCTGTGCGTCTATGGTCAGTCCTGCCACCAGACCTCCAAAAATCCCACCAACTTGTGGGGGGGGCACACCACACTTCCAGGGTCTCGTTATCTCATGGTGTTGTGGTGTGTCGCTTGCCTTAGCGAACCCCTTCCTTTTAACCCCCTGCTGGGGTATCACCTGTCCATCAAACTTCAAACAGTTCAGGTTCAAAGCAACCGGTCTGACAATACTCAGAACTGTGTCTCTTTTCGTTAATCTCTCTCGTTTCTCATATTAACATTTTGAATGTTTCCCCATTGTCTCTCTTATCAGCATCAATCTTCTGATAACTTGGTCTTTTGTCACACTATACAAATTATCTGGATGATAATGTGGTTAACTGGATCAGCAAAATTGCAGATGACACCAAGATTGAGGGTGTAGTGAGGAAGACTATCAGAGCTTACAGCAGGACCTAGACCAGCTGGAAAAGTGGACTGAAAAATGGCAGATGGAATTTAATGTAGACAGTGTGAGGTGTTGCAGTTCAGTAGGAACAACCAGGGTAGGTCTCAAACAATGAATGGTAGGGCATTGTGGGGTGTGGTAGAACAAAAGGATCTTTGCATACAGGTGCATAATTCATTGCAAGTGGTATCACAGATGGATAGAGTCATAAAGAAAGCTTTTGGCACATTGGACTTCATAAATCAAAGTACTGAGTACAGGAGATGGGATGTTGTGTTGAAGTTGTATAAGATGTTGGAGAGGCCTAATTTGGAGTATTGTGTGCAGTTTGGGTCTCCTACCTACAGGAAAAAGGGAAATAAGTTTGAAAGCGTACAGAAAAAAATTATAAGGATGTTGCCAAGTCTGGAGGACCTAAGGTATAAGGAAAGATTGAATAGGTTAGGACTTTGTTCCTTGGAACATAGAAGACTGAGGGGAGATTTGATAGAGGTACACAAAGTTAGGAGGGATATAGAGAGGATACATGCAAACAGGCTTTTTCCACTGAGATTGGGTGGGACTACAGCTAGAGGTGATGGGTTAAGGGTGAAAGGTGAAAAGTTTAAGGAGAACATGAGGGGAACTTCACTCAGAGGGTGGTGAGAGTGTGAAACCAGCTGCCAGTGCAACTGGAGCATGCAAACTTGATGTCAACATTAAAGCGAAGTTTGGATAGGTACGTGCATGGCAGGGGTATGGAGGGCTATGGTCTGGGTGTAGGTTGACGAGACAAGGCAGTTTGAATGTTTTGGCACAGACTAGATGGGCCAAAGGGCCTGTTTCTGCATCGTCGTTTCCTATGACTCTGTGACAGCAGGTTCCCTTCCATGAAGAACATTACTGGATTGAATTTGTTTTTACAAGAACCCAATGTTTTCATGAATCTCATAACTGAGACAACCAATTAAAACAAATCCTCAATTTACTTGATTACGCTGCTTTAATCTAAGTTCGTCAGCTGCCATGGTGAGATGTAAATCTGATGTATCTAAATTAATGACCCAGAACTCTGGCTACCGTTTCGTTTACTTAACCACTTCACAAAACTGTCCCAATTAATATATTTTTTATGTGATTTGGTTTAAAATTTTCTTTGTTAGTTACGCCTATAAAGCATCTAGGGACATTTCATTATGTTAGAGGTCCTGCATAAATGTAAGCTATTTAGTTGTTTCAAAATTAGTGTCTACTAATTGTGGTTCTGGATTATACAAAGTATATGGGCTGAGACCATTTAGTGCTATTGTATTTCCCCTACGTTGAGCAAGCTTTACCGAGTCTTAATGGCCTCACAGGTACAGGACTAGGTTCTTCTACCATTCGACCCATGAGTCAGGTCTATCTTCTGAAAAGATCACTGCTTCTCTGTGCGTCAATTCTATTTACTCCATATCCCTGATAGTCTAGACACGCAACCTATAATTATTTAGCATCCAGAGGCTTCTGTGTCAAATATTCCAGATTCTGATCAGTTCCCAGGAGTTGAAGTATTTCCTGATTTCACTCTAAAATGTTCTATCACTATCATTAACTTCAAAATTATGTCTCTTTATTCTGGATTTGCAGTGCTGAATTATATTTGTCCACTCGCATTCTTGCAGCATCGATTACTATATTGTTGAATTTTATTCTGTTCGAGAACTTGCATAATATCGCAAATTGAATAATTAATTACCAAATTAAGTGTTACCTAATAGAATAACTAAGCTTTAATGCTAACAACAGGAATTCTGCAGATGCTGGAAATTCAAGCAACACACATAAAAGTTGCTGGTGAACGCTCAGATGCTAATTCATTTGGTGTGTACTGAAATTCTCATGGGATGGCTGAAAGATATGTGGCTATTATAAATTCAATAGGAAAGAACTTTCATCATATTTCCCTAATTTTTCAATGTTGCATGTATGTTCTTTTTTACTTTGGAGTGGAACACAATTGTGATCGATTCATGTTGAAATGCATCAGTCAAAAAAATTGTCTGAGAACTTTCATTCATGGATCACATGAGCACCAATAATGTATTTCCACACTGGATGTTCATAAGGATGTGCTTTATATTTCTATGAAACCTGCTCTATTCTTCCAAATTGTAGGGAATGAACCAATTTCTCTTCAAGTTACTGTACATTTCCATCATTCAGGATTTAGCCTGGTGAATGTTTGTGGCACTTTCCTTCATGTCCAGTAAATTCTTTCAAAGTTCAAAGTAAACTTATTATCAAAGTAAATATACTGTATGTCACTATATATACTCAAGACTCATTTTCTTGCAGGCATTCACAGTAGAACAAAGAATAGAATAGGATTAATAAAAAGAACTACAAACGATCAATGTGCAAAAGAGGACAAACTGCAAATTCAATAAATAAAAATAGACAGACAGACAGATGGATGGATGAATAGATAGATAAATAAATAAACAAACAAACAAATAAATCAATAACAAATCTGAGATCATGAGTTGCAGGGTTCTTGGAAGTGAAAACATAGGCTGTGGAATCTGTTCAGTGCTGAGGTGAGTGAGATTATCTTTTCTTGGGTAAAGAGACCTGAAATGTGCAAGGTGTGGTCTTGTTAAGAGCAATAATTGTGCTAAGACATCTTTGCTTCTGTTTTCAAAACAGAACAGAACGAGGCCCAGCACTCAATTTCAATTCTTAATTGCAAGTGTAACCCTATCTGCTTTGTAAGGTTATAAGATGGGAGAAAGAGGAATTTTATATTAAAATGGCTGAGTGATTAGGCCTGTGGCACATGTTTGAGGTGGTTTAAGGTGTCTCTATATTGTTAGACTCTTTGAATTAGTCTACAACTAAAAAGAATAGTGCCATCGATGTTCAAGTTCCAAACGGGTAGATAACACAGCACAAAGGAGAAATTAAAGTGCCAATCCCCATCTGTCCCGCGCCAGTATAAAATCTTCCCATCTTTTTAGATGTAGAACCAGGATCCGAGTGGAATAATGAAGGAATTCTCAATTTCCTTGACCAAACCATCAAAATAGTTTAAGAGGCCAATGTTATGTTTCTTCAACTTAAACTAGTTTTTTAAAGAAGATTCTAGAAGGCTTTAATGATGCACTGTATAAATCAATAAAGCTAAAGTTTTCAATGACATTATTGATCAGATTTACAATACAAGATAAGCTGTAATAAAGAGAACAGAGTACTAGCTGGAAAAGGTAATAAAACTGCAAATATAACATACGGAATTACTTCAAATGAAGTCAAGCGGTGAGGTATATTTCTTGTAAATTACTTAATCCAGATATTCTGTGTAAAGACAGCATAATTCATCACAGGTGCTGAGTTCCTTTATCTTGTGCTTCCATTTGAAAATTTGTAATGAAGGTGTTGCAAGAATAAGTCCACTGGAACTTTTGAAGTGACTTATAGTGCCCAGAATTAATTATTTGAGTACAAAACTATTAGAACTCAATGGCGAAAAGCTTCAGTCACAAATCCACAAACTCATCGCTCACACTTAGCTATTCCAGGAACTTCAGAGATGCTGTAATAGTGACCATCGTTAAGAAACAAAACAATCTGAACTGTGATTGAGGGGGGTATCTCTCTACTGTCTCGTACAGAGAAGATAGATATCACCAAGATCAGTGGTCAAGGAGCTGCCACCTGAATCACAGTGTGGCTTCTATCCAGAAGAGCCATAATGCACATGACCTGCACCATGCACCAGCTCCAAAAAGACTTGCAGTGAGCAGTATGAGCATGATCTTTTTCAACCTTGCAAAGAGCTTGACCCCATCAATCAGGAAGTAGTGGAGAACACCGTCTTGGAATTCAGCTGTCCGCAGAAAATAGTCTCCATCTTACACTAGCTCCATGATGGCATGCAAGTTGTGATGTTAGCAATGGGTCCACAACAGAAACATTCTCAGTGAAGGCCAATGTCAAATAAAGCAATGTTTTTCTCAATCCTTCTCGTCACAATGTAATATCTCATTTGTTATATAACAATGTCGTATCTCAGTAAGGCATTTGATAAGGTTCCCCATGCAAGGCTCCTTCAGAAAGTAAGAAAGCATGGGATCCAAGGAGACCTTGCTTTGTGGATCCAGAAATGACTTGCCCACAAAAGGCAAAGGATGGTTGTAGATGGTTCGTATTCTGCATGGAGGTCGGTGACCAATGGTGTTCCACAGGGATCTGTCCCGGGACCCTTCCTCTTTGTGATTTTTATAAATGACCTTGATGAAGAATTAGAAGGGTGAGTTAGTAAGTTTGCTGATGACACAAATGTTGGGGATGTTGTGAATAGTCTGGAGGGTTGTCAGAGGTTACAGCGAGACATCGATAGGATGCAAAACTGGGCTGGGAAGTGGCAGATGGAGTTCAACTCAGATAAGTGTGAAGTGGTTCACTTTGTTACATCAAATTTGAAGGCAGAATATAATATTAATGGTAAGACTCTTGGAAGCGTGGAGAATCTAAGAGATCTTGGGATCCATGTCGATAGGACATTCAAAGCTGCTGCGCAGGTTGACAATGTTGTTAAGAAGCCTTATGGTGTGTTGGCATTCATCAACCGTGGGATTGAGTTCAAGAGCCGTGAAGTGATGTTAGACCTTGGTCAGACCCCACTTGGAGTACTGTGTTCAGTTCTGTTCACCTCACTGCAGGAAGAATGTGGATACTATAGAGAGAGTGCAGAGGAGATTTACAAGGATGTTGCCTGGATTGGAGGGTGTACCTTATGGGAATAGTTTGAGTGAACTTGGCCTTTTCTCCTTGGAGCAATGGAGGATAAGAGGTGACCTGATAGAGGTGTATAAGATGATGAGGGGCATTGATCGTGCAGATAGCCAGAGGCTTTTTCCCTGGGCTGAAATGGCTAGCATGAGGGGGCATAGTTTGAAGGTGTTTGGAAATAGGTACCAATGGGATGTCAGGGGTAAGTTTTTCTCACAGAGAGTGGTGGGTGCGTGAAATGCACTGCCAGCGGCAGTGGTGGAAGCAGATACAATAGGGTCTTTTAAGAGCCTCTTTGATAGGTACATGGAGCTTAGAAAAATAGAGGGATATGCGGTAGGGAAATTCTAGCCAGTTTCTAGAGTAGGTTACATGGTCGGCACAACATTGTGGGCCAAAGGGCCTGTGATGTTCTGTAGACTTCTATGTTCGTTTCCTACAAACTTCCCCTGGGAGTGGAGCTAATTTTCAGAACTAATGAGAAGCTGTTCATCCTACAATAATTGCAGTCCAGAACAAAGATTACTGAAACTGCAGTAGTCAGATGCAGCTTATAGACATACATTTCATCTGCATATATTCAGAGGCCAAGATCCAAGCAATCATTGAAATATTTTCTGAGGGTGAGTCTTATACTCAGCCTCCACCAGACAATGGTCCTCAACCAATTAGCCGCATGGCCCTTCAGCAATAAAGACTCAAGGGCAAGTTGTGGGAAAAGGTGGACCACTTCCCATATCTTGGGAATCAACTAAATTCACCACTGTTTCCAATGCATCAGCACCACCTTTGGCTTACTGAGCAAAAGGGTACATGAAGATCAAGACCTCATTTCTGGCTCATAATTTGGGGTATCCACATGTAATGTAATGCTTGTGTTCTGAGCAGGGTGGATGACCGAATTCCCAATGAACTGCTACTTAGAGCTCTGAGTTCTGTAAAAGTGTTGGGGAAAGATACACTGATTGAATGGTATTTTAACCGATCAGCAGGTACGGATGTCGTGTTAGTCCAGACTACCAGTAACACGACTAAGTCGTGCTGCCCAATAGGATAAGGGTACCTGGACAGGCAGGGCTATGGCCAGTTCATATCTCTAGAGAAGGGGGGAATGAAATACCTTAAAGATAAATTGTTCTCATTTCTGCGAAGTGAGGTAAACGACTTGTCTCATGTAAGAAGTCTAATTAGTCCTTCAGCTGTTGATTTAAGTTCTGAGCTGGTTTCACTGGTTGATAAATGCCAAAGTGTACCCTGCAGAGAGCCATATTGCAGTCTGAGAATGTTCCCTGGAGTTAAACCCACACCCTACAGGGAAGAAGAAAATGAGGCTTGGGCTGAGCAGTTTCTAGATGAATGGCAGCGCTCAGATAATTTGAGAAAACAGAGACCGGTAGAGAGTTTAAAGGGATGGGCGGCTGATATAGTGAGGTTCCTAAAGGCAGAAAGCCTGTTAGCCATGTCAGCTAATTACCTGCAAGCTCTGGAAGATGCTTTTGGCACTACTGAAAGTTCAGCTGATCTTCTGATGAAGTTAGATTAGATTAGATTAAATTATGAGGACACGCAGTCCTCTTTTATTGTCATTTAGTAATGCATGCATTAAGAAATGATACAATGTTCCTCCAGAATGATATCACAGAAACACCAGACAAACCAAGACTAAAAAAAATGACAAAAACCACATAATTATAACATATAGTTACAACAGTGCAAAGCAATACCGTAATTTGATGAAGAACAGACCATGGGCACGGTAAAAAAAAGTCTCAAAGTCTCTCGAAAGTCCCATCATCTCACGCAGATGGTAGAAGGGAGAAACTCTCTTCGCCATGAGCTTGCCGATGCAGCACCCTGGAAGCACCCGACTACAGCCGACTCTTGAGTCCGTCTGAAAACTTCGAGCCTCTGAACAGCCCTCCGACACCGAGCACCATCTCTGCCGAGCGCTTCAACCCCAGCCCTGGCAAAAGGCAATAAGCAAAGCCAAGGATTTGGGGCCTTCCCCTCCGGAGATTCTCGATCGCACAGTAGCAGCGGCAGCGAAGCGGGCATTTCAGAAGTTTCTCCAGATGTTCCTCCATGCTTCTCATGTCTGTCTTCATCAAATCAGGATTGTGCATGGCCCCTATTTAACAAATATGATATCATTTCGGAGCGGCCGCGCACGCTGCATCGCGTCGCCATCTTCTACTCCCCTAGGCACACATTCCAGGAGAAAGAAGAGAAGCTTTTCAGGTCAGAGAAAATGCTGCACTATTTGTGCTACAATAGGGGCATTCAACTGTCTGAGAGAAATTGCTTGAGGCTGGGCAAGTTGTGAAGGGCGCACTGTCGCGTGAGCGATTGCTCTACGTATTCGAGTGACCCGCAAGATGCGCCCTCCTCCATCTTTTATTGAGTTGCTCAGAGACGTTAGTGAGAAGAAACATGATTGGGAAGCGGAACATTTCCAAAAGCTGAGTCGTGTCTTCAGTGGCAGCCCCTGATGCCAATGAGATGGAGCTTTTGAGGAATGCCTACGAGCTGTGCTGACTTGTTAGATGTCTGCGAATGTTTCAGTTAAATGTGATATGTCCATTGGGAAATTTTGACCTGCTGGTAGGACTTACGTTGCAGAGAAACGCTGCTGAAAAGGGTCTCCTGGCTAGAGAGGAAACCTACATCTTCTGTTATAACTGTGGAGAAGATGGACACCTCAAGTGAGCCTGTGAGGGGCAGGAAAATCTTCGAAAAGTAAATCAGCAGTTAATCAAACAGAGAAGTAAAGAAGCAAAATTTTAGAGGGACCCAGTAAAGGAGCGGCCTGGCATATCAGAGAGAACATTTTCCAATAAGTGTATTAAGGGAAATACTAAAATGCAAAACACTATTCCGGAAGGTTTTGTGGGACAAATCTCTGCTGTATTCATATGGTTTGAAGGTATTTATACTAGAGCCATACTTGACACAGGTTGTCAAGTTTCTTTACTTTACAGATCCTTTTACAACAAGTGTTTGATGCATTTAGTGCCTGGAAACCTGGGGCCTTAGTACTAATGATTACCCATATGATGGTTTCTTGTTGAAACTGGAGTTTTCGGAAGCAGATGTTGGAGTAGTTGAGATTGTCGATACATTAGTGTTGGTCTGTCTGGTTCCGGTTGGAAAAGGTGAAGCTTCCATTCTAGTGAGAGCAAATGCTTCCATCGTGAGAAGACTCATGGGAGTATGCAAAAAGAGAGATGGAGAGAAATTTTTGAAAACCGTGTCCATTCACCCAGTGGTCAGAGCTGCTTTTGAGACGGTACAAGTTCCACCTAAGCGGGATGATGAGCAGAAGCAAGGAATTGTGTAGTACACCCAGTCCAAACCCATCACGTTATGCCCTGGGGACATCACTAGTGTGACAGGAAACGCCAAGTTCCCCCAAATGCCCAATGCCAAGACCCTCTTGGCAACTGATAATTGTGTGTGAGCCGTATTTACACGGTATTCATTACAATCAATGTCCCTTATCAGAACATCCAACTTTCCTGTTTATTGGAGCCCAAGTCACACTGACCTGAGATATATATTGCTTATGGAAGGTGGCCTTCTCTCTGCTGAGTCATGTGGCCATCAGCAGTTAGCTAACGAGCCAAGTTTGTATACAAGCCCAGTGAGAGGGTCGCACAGGTTTCAGCATTAATTATCAATGCTGAGCGCTCACATGTTCCCTGCTCGTTTTTTTGCTTCTCTAACTGACTTCATTTATTGAATAACCAGCTGGGTCTGTAAACATTGGGGTCGCCTGGACAGCCATGGTCTCAGCAGAAAAGGGGGTCCAGGGATGGGATTGGTGCAGAGCTGCAGCAGCTGGTAATCGTGCCCCTTGGCTCAGGAACCTGCTTTCAGTGGAGTCTACATTTTCTCCCTGTCTGAACTTCCTCCAGATACTCCAGTTACTTTTCACATTTTAAAGGTAGGCTGGCTAGTGTCTTAATTGATTATTGTAAATGACCCCTAGGGTAGGTCGTGTCGAAAAATTAGGGTGAAGTTGATGAGCACATGAGAGAGAATAAATTACAGGGAAAAGATAGGGAATAGGATTGGTGGATTGGTCTGAAAACCAGCATAGATTTAATTCACTCTCTTCTATTCCATGAGAAATATGAACATTCATTTTATCTCTTCTTTAAATGAGTTTGATGACTGGAAAGTCCAAAGATTCATCACCAAATGTGAAAAGAAATTATTCCCTTCCCTTTAAGAATCATGCTTCTTAGAATTCTTTGCATTTCTTCATCTTAAATTTAATTTTTCAGTGTGTATTCTATTCATCCTGCATCTGTAGCCTTTCTTGTACAGCTTTGAAATCTACCTGTTTGATAAGCAAGTTCCCCCACTTGTGCTGTAAATCTATCAAGGAGCAGTGGAGATCCACATGCATGTCCCTAATGTGGTAGCAGGAAAAGCAACATGACAAGCCTCTTAACAGCAATGAGTCACTTTTCGCAGCCACCTATTTCGATCCAAGAGAACACGGCCTCTGCAGCTTTCGCCTCCCCAGCTGGAAAACAGCATTTGTCAACAACCTTCTCAAAAGCTCTGTTCTTGAGTCGACTGGGCTGTGGGATATTATGACTGGGTTGCTATGGAGAGGGAGTGCAGAACTGTAGAGTCAGCTGACAGCCTGCATTTATCTCTTCATCACCGATTTCTGAAGTAGGCCGGTCACATGGCATGGATGAAGCTATTACAACACATACAATTTATAGCAACTTTCATGTGACAAAGCACTTTGTGAGAAATTCGGTGGTACTGAGACTAGGAGTGAGGGGGTAACTAAGTATTCACTCTTTCTTCCAGTGTTTGCCTATAAACTAGTTTTTTTTAAATCCGGATACTCCTTGAACCCACGTTTGTAGTTTTGAGACACATTAGCCACAAGTGTGATATAGTGGCTCATGGTATTTAATTTATATCCTTAAAAATGAGTTTTTGCTGCTCTGTGATGGCAGAAAGGTAATGCTAAGCAGGAAATATCTTCAGGGTAAGTGATGGAGGAAATAAGTTTTCATAGAAGTAAAGAAACTTACAAGACAGAGGAACCAATCTGCCCATTGTAATCATACCAGATAATTATCCTGATTACACAAATCCCACTTTCCAAATCGCTGTCCTTAACCCAATTGGTTATAGCACACACACACGCAAGATGCTGGAGGAACTCAGCGGGCCAGGCAGCATCTATGAAAAAGAATACAGTTGATGTTTCGGGCCGAGGCCCTTTGGCAGGACTGAAGAGAAAAAGATGAGGAGTCAGAGGAAGAAGGTGGTTGGAGAGGAGGAAGAAACACAAGGTGATAGGTGATACCGGGGAGGGGAGTGAAGTGCCTTCTGTCCTCTCCTATCAGACTCCCTTTTCTCCAGCCTTGTGTCTCTTAGACCAATCAACTTCCCAGCTCTTTACTTCACCCCTTCCTCTCCCGGTTTCACCTGTCACCTTGTGTTTCTTCCTCCCCTCCCTCCATCTTCTTACTCTGACTCCTCACCTTTCTTTTCCTCCAGTGCCACTGAAGGGTCTCGGCCCGAAACATCGACTGTACTCTTTCCACAGATGCTGCCTGGCCTGCAGAGGGGGTGTGTGTGTGTGTGTGTGTGTGTCTTGGATTTCCAGCATCTGCAGATTTCCCCTTGTTTGTGCTTATAGCACACAGAGTATTCCTCCAGTTAAACGTAATGACAGTTTTTGCTTCTACCACCCTTTGTTCCATACCTAGTACACTTAACCATATATAACCATATAACAATTACCTTCAGCGAACTCTACTGCATTCTTCAACACCCTACCATTTACCATGTATGTCCTATTTTGATTAGTCCTACCAAAATGTAGCACCTCACATTTATCAGCATTAAACTCCATCTGCCGTCTTTCAGCCCACTCTTCAACACAACTTTGCATGGAGCCAATTTTCTTAAACCTCTCTCTGGTCCTTTATTTACCTTAAATCTATGTGCCTAATATGGAAAATAGGTCATTCCAGCCCACTATGTCTCAATGTCTTATACATTTATACTGTATAGTTAGTTCACCTTAACTGCCTTTGTTCCCTGGCCTTGTCAGCCTCCCCTGCAACTGACACCTGGCAATTTTCTCTGCATCATCGCAAGTGCTATTACATCCTCCTTGCAGCATGGTAAACAAAACTCTCTACGACACTCTTTTGTTTTATGTCATTCCAGCACAAACTCCCAGGAAATATTCAGCCGGGAAAGGAGAGTTTACTTAATGGATTTGGAGATACCAGTCCTAACACCTTCAGCAAATTGAGGCCAAACACTCCACTGCACTTACTGGTATATTATCACTTGCTGTGTACGACGTTGCCTTTTTTGTTTTCCAAATAGAATTACCTCACACCTTTCTGGATTGAATTCGAGTTGGCACTTCGACTACTCTATTGAAATATTCCTGTAGTTTAGAATTTTCTTCCTCCACCTTCGACATTGTGTATTTGGTATCACTGGCAGATTTCTTAACCATGGATCCAAGTTATCAAAGAAAACATCTAAAAAGCACAGGGCCTGGTACCCCACTTGTAAAAGCTTATGACAGATAGCTACAAATGCAGATACTTGCCCAGGTACTTTGACAGCATATCCCAAACTTGTGACTTCCAGCACCAAAGGCATCAGGCTTCTGCAAATCATCAAGCCACAGAACATCAAGGCTTGGAAAGGTATTGTTGCTGAGTCTAATCCCTGCCAAGCAATGCTGGGAACACATCATCAGAAGGACTGCAGCGAGCCAACAAGACAGCTCACCACAACCTCCTCCAGGGTAACTAGGGATGGCCAGTAAATGCTGGCTTTGCTAACAACACCTGGATCCCAATCTGTTACGAAAAAACTTGAATCATTTCTTTCACAGTTAAGGTTTGGTACCTGATATCTTCTACCATTTTGGTCCTTTCTTTTTGTTCAGAAGTGTTTACATATATTTTATCATCGCTGTATAGGTGATTTTTTTTTTGTGTTCAACATTTCAACACATTTAAAGGTTTCAAAGGTACATTTAATGTCAGAGCAATGTATACAATATACAGTACATCCTGAAATGCTTTATCTTCCCAACCATCCATGAATACAGAGGAGTGCTTCCAAAGAATGAATGACAGTTAAACATAAGAACCCCATAGTCCCCTCCAGCTCCCCTCCCTCCCGCGCGTAAGCAGCAGCGAGCAACAATCCCCCCTCCCCCCATCGGCAAATAAAAGCATCGGCACCCGCCACTGAGCACTCAAGCATGAGCAAAGCAACAACAAAGTCAGAGACTTGCAGTACTCCAAAGACTACCAGTTCACCCAGTATTCGACATACCACAGGCTCTCTCTATCCCTAATGAGGGAGAAAGAGATGTCTCTGTTTCAGAGCGAGAGGGGAGACATAACAAACAACTCACTGGTTTATGATGTTAAAAATCCATTGCATCGCCAGTTCAGAGCTCTGTGCCCAAAGATCTCGGGTCTTTGGGCACACAGGCTTAGATCTTCTACTTCCCACAACACACCGATCTCCTGCCCGGACACCAACCTCCAATCCCCACCGCCGTCTCCAGGGCCATGAAATCTTGACTCTCTGAAGGCGAGCTGAGCTCTTAGGCCAAGTCCTTGGTGTGCCGAATAACGGCCCTTCATGAAACCCCAAGAGCGGGTCTCATTCCCGCAAAGAACTGTAGTCAGTGTGTAACTCCAGGTCAGGGTCTTCAAAAGAACCCTGAAAGGAAAAAATAGAGACATTAAAGATGGAAACAGAGCTGTTTCTGAAGATGTAAGCAAAGGAGCTGCTGTTAGGCGCCATTAACCCTCCTAAGCTCCTCCTTCTGTTAATTGTTCTGGCAGGTTATCCCACCTTGAACTGTGACTGTGAACTTAACCAGCATTGTTCACCCCTCCACTCTCTAACTAGAGATGTTGAGTGCTCGCCCTGCTCTGATACAAAATCCTAAATTTTGTAAGGAATGCTAGCTGAAGATAACAACAATTTGTACAGTACTCCGAATGTAATAAAGCATTACATCACATCATAGGACACCAAGCCAAATAAGGAAATATTTCGGCATACGACCAAAATACTTTACTGAAGAGGAGCACACTATATCTAGTCGAAAGGAAAAGAAACAGAAAAGATTCAGGAATGAATCCTTGTGTCAGGGCGATGGTCGCTGAAAACACAGCTGCAAATGATGGAGCAATCAAACTCAGAGTTGTGGAGCAGTAAATCAGAGACACAAGAGGTACCGCAGGTGCTGGAAATCTAGAGTAATACACACAATGTGCTAGAGGAGCTCAGCAGGTCGGGCAGCATCTATGGATGGGAATAAACAAGCTGAGACCCTTCATCAGGACTGACTTGGAGAGAAGAATTTCAGAAGGTTATAGGGCTGGGGTAATTTATAGGAATAAGGAAGAATGTAACTGTAGAGGGCTTTGAAATTAAGGAAAAGAACTATAAGATCATACAAACATCAATGACATTACAAAGTATCCCATAACTTCACAGCGACATTATCAAAGATGTATAAGGAAGGAATCTGGTAACAAAGCTAGAATGTAAGTTGTTGATTTCTGAAAGATAGTCACAATGCCTTTTTTTTAATGAACCATGGATGTCCTTTAAAGTACACTTGAATCTGCAGAATCATGAGATATTGGTAAAGTGACAGATGTGCACAATAAATTATTTACATCAATTTTCACTAATGTGGACTCTGACTAAATTCCTTGTCCAGTCAACTAGCTTGGATTAGAATATATCTGTTGTCATTATGATATGAGAATCTAGCTGTTTGAAATATTTATTGGGCAATGTATGAGAAAATACAATTTTCAGAAACAACAAGGAATTAAGTGCCAGAACACATCAGTTATCAGGTTTAATACCACCGGCATATGTCATGAAATGTGCTGATTTGCAGCAGTGGTACATTGCAACCCGTAATAATAAAATCTATAAATTACAGTAAGAAGAATATATTAAAAAAAAGAAAATTATATTCAATAAGTGGTGCAAAAATAGAAGGAAATATATTGAAGTAGGGTTCATGGGTTTATTATCCATTCAGAAATTTGGTGGCAGAAGGGATCAAATCAAAACAAATCAAGTTTAATTATTATTGAACTATAATAGATACAGCGAATGAAACAATGTTCTCTGGGGCCAAGATGCAAAATAAATAAAATAACGCATTCAAAATAGCGAGCAAAGAAACATATTTACATGAAAAAATATATAGAGAGTCCAAGCCCCTCAGTAACGTGTCCTGCAGTTGATGGTACAGTCTCCCGGCAGTTCACAAACATATGCCTGTCAGTCCACCGCTTGAACTCAGATGGACAGCACCCAGAGGAGAGGTCAAACCCCACCGGGAGTGTACGCCATGCTCCACCGCCTCTGGTATTTCCTCACATGGTCTGCAGAAATAAACAAGCCAGTGGCTTGAGGCCTAGTTCTTGCCTCAACTGAGGCTGTACAGGTTCCATGTCATCTGTCATGCCACCAGAGAAGGGTAACAGGCCTCCAGCAATGTACATCACCACTGTCCAACAGAGTCTTGAGATCGCAGATGAAATGTCCAAGACAATCTCCCTTGGTTATACTGCACATCACCTTTGTGCACCAGTTCCAATGCCTTCGAGTAGCAGGCAGCAAATTGGTCCGCAGCCTGATCGTCTCCTGAAAACCCAAACCAGCTCCTCCAGCATCCTGGTGAGCTCCTCCGATATCCTGAACGGCCCCTTCACCGATATCCCAGCCGGCTCCTTCACCGATATCCCAGCCTGCCCCTTCACCGATATTCCAGCCGGCCCCTTCATTGATATCCCAGCCGGCCCCTTCACCGACATCCCAGCCGGCCCCTTCACCGACATCCCAGCTGGCCCCTTCACCGACATCCCAGCTGGCCCCTTCACCGACATTCCAGCTGGCCCCTTCACTGACATCCCAGCCGGCCCCTTCACCGACATCCCAGCTGGCCCCTTCACCGACATCCCAGCCAGCCCCTTCACCGACATCCCAGCCGGCCCCTTCACCGACATCCCAGCCAGCCCCTTCATTGATATCCCAGCCGGCCCCTTCACCAACATCCCAGCCGGCCCCTTCATCGATATCCCAGCCGGCCCCTTCACCAACATCCCAGCCGGCCCCTTCACCGACATCCCAGCAGGCCCCTTCACCGATATCCTGAACGGCCCCTTCACTGACATCCCAGCCGGCCCCTTCACCAACATCCCAGCCAGCCCCTTCACCAACATCCCAGCCGGCCCCTTCATTGATATCTCAGCCGGCCCCTTCACCGATATCCCAGCCAGCCCCTTCACCGACATCCCAGCCGGCCCCTTCACCGATATCCCAGCAGGCCCCTTCACCAATATCCTGAACGGCCCCTTCACCAATATCCTGAACGGCCCCTTCACCGATATCCCAGTCAGCCCCTTCACCGATATCCCAGCCTGCCCCTTCACCGATATCCCAGCCGGCCCCTTCACCGATATCCCAGCCGGCCCCTTCACCAACATCCCAGCCAGCCCCTTCATTGATATCCCAGCCGGCCCCTTCAACACCTTGGCTGGCTCCTTATCCGACATCCCGCTGCCGACACCAGTCCAGCTACTTCGATCAATGAGCAGCTCACTGATAGAGTAGCCCTGCAATACCCAATGTTCTTAGAGTAAAATTATCTTGTGATCATAAAAAACATATTTAACAAAGAAAAAAGCACCTTTGATTGGCCCCTGAGAGGCTGCTGCATGCAGACAGGCTGCTATCTTACCAAAAGAAGCCTTTCAGGCTTCTGAGTGTGTCTTCAGGCTCCTGTACCTCCTCCTTCATGGTAGCACTAAGAAGAGGGCGTATCCTCGGTGATAAGGGTCCTTGTTGCTCTATTACAGATTGCCAGGTATGATGTTGTGGCCATCACTGAATCATGGCTGAAGGATGGTTGTAGTTGGGAGCTGAATGTTCAAGGTTATCCTTTATATGGGAGGGATAGGAAGGTAGGCAGAGGGGTTGGTGTGGCTTTGCTGGTAAAGAAGGGCATTAAATTGGTAGAAAGATGTCACATAGGATGAGAAGATGTTGAACCTTTGCGGATTGTTAGGAAACTACAAGGGTAAAAGGACCCTGATGGCAGTTAATACAGGCCTCCCAACAGTAGTTGAGATGTGGACCACAATTTACAATGGGAAATAGGAAAGGCATATCAAAAGGGCAATGGTATGATAGTCATGGGAGATTTCAACATACAGGTCGATTTAGGAAAATCAAGTTGCTAATGGATCTCAAGAGAGTGAGTTTGTTGAATGCCTATGAGATAGCTTTTTAGAGCAGTTTGTCATTGAGTCTAGTGGGGATCAGCCATACTAGATTGGGTGTTATGTAATGAACCAGATGTGATTAGGGAGCTTAAGGTAAAAGAACCCTTGGGAGGCAGTGATCACAACATGATTGAGTTCAACTTGAAATGTGATAGGGAGAAAGTAAAGTCTGACGTAGCAGTATTTCAGTGTAGCAAAGGAAATTAAAGTGGAATGAGAGAGGAGTTGGCCAAAGTAAATAGGAAGGAGATGCTGGCAGGGATGACAGCAGAGCAGCAATGGCGTGAGTTTCTGGGAAAAGTAAGGAAGGTGCAGGATAGGTGTAGTCCAAAAACAAAGAAATACTCAAATGGCAAAATAGTACAACTGTGGCTGACAAGGGGAGTCAAAGCTGAGAGGGGGCATACAACAAGACAAAAATTAGTGGGAAGAAGGAGGATTGGGAGCCTTTTAAAAACCTACAGAAAGCAACTAAAAAAAATCATTAAGAGAGAAAAGATGAAATATGAAAGCAAACAATATCAAAGTGGATATAAAAGCTTTTTCAAGTACGTAAAAAATAAAGGAGAGGTGAAAGTGGATATAGGATCGCTAGAAAATGAGACTGGGAAAATAATAACGGGGGTCAAGGAGATAGCAGATGAACAGAATAAGTATTTTGCATCAATCTTCACTGTGGAAGATACTAACAGTGTGCCAGATGTTGGAGGGTGTGAGGGAAGAGAAGTGAGTGCAGTTACTATTACGAGGGAGAAGGTGCTCAAAAAGCTGAAAGACCGAAGGATACATAAATCACCTGGACCAGATGAACTGCACCTTAAGGTTCTGTAAGAGGTAACGGTCGAGATTGTGGAGGCATTTGTAATGACCCTTTATAAAATCATTGGACTCTGACATGGTGCCAGAGGACTGGAAAACTGTAAATGTCACTCCACTCTCTAAGAAAGGAGAAAGGCAGCAAAAAGGAAATTATAGATCAGTTAGCCTGACCTCAGTGGTTGGGAAGATGCTGGAGTCAATTGATAATGTTGAGGTTATGAACTACTTGGTGACACAGGACAAGATAGGATGAAGTCAGCATGGTTTCCTTAACGGAAAATCTTGCCTGATGAACTCGTTGGAATTCTTTGAGGTTAGTAGGCAGAAGGGGTGGTGTGGCTCTGTGTATAAGAAATAATATTAAATCATTGGAAAGAGATGACATAGGATTGGAAGGTGTAGTGTCTCTATGGGTTGAGTTAAGAAATGGCATGGGTAAAAGGACCCTAATGGCAGTTGTATACAGGCCTCCAAACAGCAGCCGGGATGTGGATTACAAATTACACCAGGAAATAGAAAAGGCGTGTCAGAAAGGCAATGTCATGATAATCGTTGGGGATTTTAACATGAAAGTGGATTGGGAAAACCAGGTCAGTACTTGACCTCAAGAGAGAGAATTTGTAGAATGTCTAAGGGACGGCTTTTTAGAACAGCTTGCTGTTGAGCCCACTAGGTGATCAGCTGTGCTGGACTGGGTGTTGTGCAATGATCTAGAGCTGATAAGAGAGTTTAAGGTTAAGGAACCCTTAGGGAACAGTGATACAATAGGATTGAGTTCACTGAAATTTGAAAGGGAAAAAATAAAATCCAATGTGTTGGTATTTCAGTGGAATAAAGGGAATTACAATGCCATAAGACAGGAACTGGCCAAAGTTGACTGGAAAGGGATATTTGTAGGAAAGACAGCAGAGCAGCAATGGCTGGAGTTTCTGCAAAATACGAAGGAGGTGCAAGACAGATATATTCCAAATAAGAAGAAATTTTCAAAGGGAAGAAGGACACTACCGTGGCTGACCAGTGAAGTCAGAGCCAAAGTAAAAGGGCATACAAGGAAGCCAGAGCTAGTGGGAAGACAGAGGATTGGGGAGCTTTTAAAAACTTGCAGAAGGAAACTAAGAAGGTCATTCGGAAGGAAAAGATGAATTATGAAAGGAAGCTGGCGACTAATATCAAAGAAGATACTAAAGGCTTTTTTAAGTATATTAAGGGGAAAAGAGAGTCAAGGGTGGATATAGGACCAATACAAAATGAGGCTGGAGATATTGTAATAAGAGATGCAGAGATGACAGAGGGACTGAATGCGTATTTTGCATCAGTCTTCACAGTGGAAGATATCTGCAGTATACCGGACATTCGAGGGAAGTGAGGTTTGTGCAGTAAAAACTATGACTGAGAAGGTGCTCAGAAAGCTTAATGGTCTGAGGGTGGATAAATCTCCTGCACCTGATGGAATGCACCCTCGGGTTCTGAAGGAAGTAGCTGGAGAGATTGCAGAGGCATTAACGATGATTTTTCAAGAATCGATAGATTCTGGCATTGTACCGGATGACTGGAAAATTGCAAATGTTACTCCGCTATTTAAGAAGGGTGGGAGGCAGCAGAAAGGAAACTATAGACCTGCTAGCCTGTCATCAGTGGTTGGAAAGTTGTTGGAATCGACTGTTAGGGATGAGATTATGGAGTACCTGGAGGCACATGACAAGATAGGCCAAAGCCAGCATGGCTTCCTGAAAGGAAAATCCTACCTGATAAACCGACTGCAATTCTTTGAGGAAATTACTAGCAGGGTAGACAAAGGAGATGCAGCAGACATGGTATACCTGGATTTTCAGAAGGCCTTTGTCAAGGTGCCGCACGTAAGGCTGCTTAGCAAGGTAAGAGCCCATGGAATTACAGGGAAGTTACTAACATGGGTGGAACATTGGCTGGTCGGCAGAAAACAGAGAGTGGGAATAAAGGGATCCTTTTCTGGCTGGCTGCTGGTTACCAGTGGAATTCCACAGGGGTTGGTGTTGGGACTGTTACTTTTTACGATGTATGTCAATGATTTGGACGGGTTGTGTTGAAGAAGCAGAGAGGCTGCAGAGAGCCTTAGATAGTTTAGGGGAATGGGCAAAGAAGTGCCAAATGAAATACAATGTTGGAAAGTGTATGGTCATTCACTTTGGTGGAAGAAATAAAGTCAGACTATTAATTAGATAGGGAGAGAACTCAAAATGCAGAGATGCAAAGGGTCTTGGGAGTCGTTGTGCAAGATACCCTAAAGGCTAACCTCCAGGTTGAGTTGGTTGTGAAGAAGGCGAATGCAATGTTGGCATTCATTTCTAGAGTATGGAATATAAGAGCAGGGGTGTGTTGTTGAGGCTCCGTAAGGCACTCGTGAGACCACACTTGGAGCATTGTGTGCAGTTTTGGGCTCCTTATTTTAGAAAGGATATACAGTACTGACATTGGAGAGGGTTCAGAGAAGATTCACGAAAATGATTCCAGGAATGAAAGGGTTACCATATGAGGAACGTCTGGTAGCTCTTGGGCTGTATTCCCTGAAGTTCAGGAGAATGAGGGGGGATCCCATAGAAACATTCTGAATGTTAAAAGGCCTGAACAGATTAGATATGGCGAAGTTATTTCCCATGGTAGGGGATTCTAGGACAAGAGGGCACGACTTCAAGATTGAAGAACGTCCTTTTAGAACAGAGATGCGGAGAAATTACTTTGTCAGAGGGTGGTAAATCTGTGGAATTTGTTACCATGAGCAGCTGTGGAGGCCAAGTCATTGGGTATATTTAAGGCAGAGATAGATAGGTTCTTGATTAGCTAGGGCATCAAAGGGTATGGAGTGAAAGCAGGGGAGTGGGGATGACTGGAAGAATTGGATCAGCCCATGATTGAATGGCGGAGCAGACTCGATGGGCCAAATGGGCTACTTCTGCTCCTATATCTTTGGTCTTACGGACTTGGGAGTCCTTGTACAGAACACCCTAATTGTTAACTTGCAGGTTGAGTCAGTGGTGAGGAAGGCAAATGCAATGTTAGCATTCATTTCAAGAGGTCTAGAATACTAGAGCAGGGATGTGATGCTGAGGCTTTATAACGCATTGATGAGGCCTCACCTTGTGTATTGTGAGCAGTTTTGGCTCATCATCTAAGAAAATATGTGCTGGCACTGGAGAGGGTTCAGAGGAGGTTCACAAGGATGATTCTGGAAATGAAAGGGTTATTATACGAGGACCATTTGATAGCTCTGGGTCTGTACTTGCTGGAATTTAGAAGGATGGGGGCGGGGGGGGGGTGATCTCATTGAAACCATTTGAATGTTGAAAGGCCCAGACAGAGTAGATGTGGAAAGGATGTTTCTCATGGTGGGGGAGTCTAGGACAAGAGGGCACAGCCTCAGGATAGAGGGGTGTCCATTTAAAACGGAGGTGCGGAGAAATTTCTTTAGCCAGAGGGGGATGAATTTATGGAATTTATTACCACAGGCAGCTGCGGAGGCCAGATCGTTGGGTATATTTAAGGCAGAGATTGATAGGTTCTCGACTGGACATGGCATCAAAGGTTATGGAGAGAAGGCTGGGAAATGGGATTGAGGGGGAGAAGGAAAAAAAGATTGAATGGTGGAGCAGATTCAATGGGCTGGATAACCTATGGTGGTGGGAAAGATGCTGGAGTCAATTATAAAAGATGAAATTACGACACATCTGGATAGCAGAAGCAGGATCAGTCTGAGTCAGCATGGATTTACGAAGGGGAAATCGTGCTTGACTAATCTTCTGGAATTTTTTGAGGATGTAACTATGAAAATGGGCAAGGGAGAGCCAGTGGATGTAGTGTACCTGGACTTTCAGAAAGCCTTTGATAAAGTCCCACATAGGAGATTAGTGGGCAAAATTAGGGCACATGGTATTGGGGGCAGAGTACTGACATGGATTGAAAATAGGCTGGCCAACAGAACACAAAGAGTAGCGATTAACAGGTCCCTTTTGGAATGGCAGGCGGTGACCAGTGAGGTACCGCAGAGTTCAGTGCTGGGACCGCAGCTGTTTACAATATATATTAATGATTTAGATGAGAGAATTAAAAGTAACATTAGCGAATTTGCTGATGACACAAAGCTGGGTGGCAGTGTGAAATGTGAGGAGGATGTTATGAGAATGCAGGGTGACTTGAACAGGCTGGGTGGTTGGGCAGATGCATGGCAGATGCAGTTTAATGTGGATAAATGTGAGGTTATCCACTTTGGTGGTAAGAACAGGAAGGCAGATTATTATCTAAATGGAGTCAAGTTAGGAAAAGGGGAAGTACAACGAGATCTAGGTGTTCTCGTACATCAGTCACTGAAAGCAAGCATGCAAGTACAGCAGGCTGTGGATGGTCAAAAACCCGGCGCACCTCACTGGTGAAATCCTCATATCTGTTGCAAATGGAGGTCTTATTGTCCCTGTTAGCGGCAGCCCAGGACCAAGAGAATCAATGCTGGCGTGCCTCAAGGATGCATGGTTAGCCCACTGCTCTACTCTCTCACTATTGTATGGCTCAGCACAGCTATAAATTTGCTGATGACATAACTATTGTTGGTAGAAAATCAGATGGTGATGAGGAGGCATACAGGAGTGAGATAGATCGGCTGGTCTCAGCAACAACCTTGCACTCAAAGTCAGTAAGACTAAGGAACTGATTGTGGACGTCAGGAAGAGAAAGTTGAGGGATCATGAGGGATTGGTAGTGGAAAGGGTGAGCAGTTTCAAGTTTCTGAGTGTCAACATCTCTGAGGATCTATCCTGATTCAACGTATTGATGCAACTACAAGGCAGCTACATTTCATTTTGAGTTTGAGGAGAATTGGTATGTTAGCAAAGATACTCGCAAGTTTCTACAGATGCGCTGTGGAGAGCATTCTAACTGGCTGGTATGGAGGGGCCACTGCAGAGGATTGGAAAATGCTGCAGAAAGTTGTAATTTTCAGGAGCTTAGGAGACAATGGCGCCTAATGGTGACTCCTTTGCTTGTACCTTCGGAAACAGCTCTGTTTCTATATTTCATATCTTTATTTTTCCCTTTCAGATTTCTTTTGAAGACACTGACCTGGAGTTACACACTGACTTCGGTTCTTTGCAAAAATGGGACCCACTTTCAGGGTCTCACGACTGGCCACTATTCAATATACCAAGGACGCGGCCTAGAAGACTAGTGCACCTTCAGAGTTTCGGGATTTCGTGGCTTTGGAGGCGGGCAGACTCGACGTCAGTGCCTCTGTAGGAATCTGGTGTGCAGTGGGAGTACATGGAAGATTGAAAGCAGCAAGCAGGCTGCTGGCTGTGTGCCCAGAGACCTGAGTTCTCTTGGGAAGTGGAAGGGAGGCAGTGGATCAGATACTTCACCTGCATCAAGGCTTGTGCTCAGTGCTGAATTACACCATGGAATTCAAAACCCTTGTGGCAGATGTGGCTGGAATGTTGCTGCTGGCCTATTAACATCACGGCCACTTGGAGCCCTTGAAAGATGAACTGTCACCCCAGGAGATGCCACCGACCTCGAAAACCTCATCACTCTGGCCCTTCATCTTGACAAGAGTGGTTTGGAACAACCCTCCAGATCCTCAGCCAGATCCTGGCCCCTTATTCCAGCATCACACCCCGATTCATTCCCCCTGTCCTCCTTCACACCCCAACGGCTCCAGGCACACAGGAGACTGTGGTGGAGGCATCCTTCTGGACCACACTCTGTGCGTGCAGCTTGGGCTTCCTACCGAAGCTTATCGCTCCGCCCTTCTGCATCACAATCATTGATGGATGTCCCTTGAGGTCTGGGATGGTCAGAGTGTGCACACAGCCTGTGTGCACGAGCACCAGTGAGCAGCGCGATTCCATCTCATTCCTCCTTATCGACTCACCAACACTGCTCTCATTGTGGGTTACCCCTGGCTCTCTACTCATGACCCTCACTTTTGCCTGGTCATTTGGTTCACTGTTGGGTTGGGGACTCGCCTGCCTGCAACCTCAGTTGACTTCACCCTGTAAATCCCTGGAGATGGAGGAACCCTTCAAACTCACCAAACTCCCACTGGAACACCCTGACCTTGCCGTCACCTTCAGTAGGAGGGAAACCAGCACCCATCTACCTCACAGACCACATGACTGCATGATCGACCTCTCCCAGCCACCACCCCTTCCCGAGCCCAACTGTGCCTACTGCCTCCGAGCCACCTGTCAGCGGTGCCCAACCAGACTATTCCAGCATGGGGCCGTGTCTGGCTGTCCACACAAGATCTGCCCCTGCGCATTGACTCCCGCAAGATCTCTCCCCGGTTCATTGGCCCCTTCAAGACTACTCATCGCATCAATCCGGTCACTTACCGTCTCCAGCCGCCACCGCCCCCCAGGGTCATATCTACTTTCACGTGTCCTGCCTCCCCATTGCATCACTCAATCCACACAAGCCTGCACCTCTGGATACGAGGAAGATGGAAGGTGGTCTCGTGTTGATAGATTGACATCATTGTGGTTGCGGCATGCAGTACTTGGTTGACTGGGAAGGGTACAGCCCAGAGGAGAGGGACTGGGTGCTATCTAGTTTTATCTTGGATCCATCACTCACTGAGGACTTCCATCGGATCCATTGGATCACCCTGGGCCGTCAGGTCCCTGTCCTAGGAGGGGTGGGTCCTATCAGCCACCAAAAGGCAGGCACCTCCCAGTCTCCATCCGGCTATCAGGAATCACCTGCCACTCATTTCCAACTCATCACATGCAGCCTATTAAAACCCAGCTCTCATCCACGGTCCTTGTTCGCCCATTGAACCAGCCAGGTTCAACCAGTGATCCTAGCCTTCAGTTAGTACCTGTTCTCACTTGTCTTGTAGTCCTTCGTGGCTTATTATTTTGCAGTTTATTATTAAAGTTATTGCTCACTCCAAAATCATCCCTGATGCTCTGCTTTTTTGGTCAAGCCTCCTCTACATTTCCTGGCAGGAGGAGTGAACCAACAGAATTTGCTCGCCTAAAGGTACTCTTCTGTCGGCATGAGCATACACTCCAGAAGCAGCAGGAAACTATTGACCATCTGCTCGCCACTCTCAATCAACTCTCTGTCTCGATACGGAACCCCGCAACGGTCAAGCTCCTCCCTTGGAGCCCTGAGTATTGGTGTCAAATGCTTTGATGGATCCCCAGCCCGGTGCCACAACCTCCTGGCTTACACTGTTGAGCTCCAGCCATCCCTGCATTTTACAGACCAAGTCAAGATTGCCTTCGCCATCTCTCTCTTGACAGGGCAAGCTATCACTGGGAAAATAAGACCCCCATTAGCAACAGATCTGAGGACTTCACCGCTGAGATGCACTGGGTTTGTGACCATCTGGGAAGTGGAAGGGAGGCAACAGGTCAGAAGTTTTGCCTCCATCAGGGCTCACGCTGGGTGCTGGATTACACTGCGGAATTCAGGACCCTTATGGTGGAGTGCAGCTGGATTGCTAAAGCACTGCTGGCCCGTCACCATCACAGCCCCTCAGAGTGATTGACAGCCTAGCTGTCTACCCAGGAGATGCCCACCAACCTCAGACGCCTCGTCACTCTCGCCCTCCATATTGAAAAGCTCTTATGGAACAACCCTCCAGATCGTCAGCCAGACCCTAGCCCCTTGTTCCAGCACCACAGTCCAATTCACTCTGTCTGTCTGCCTCCATAGCCGGACATCTCTACGCACGCGGGAGGCTCTTGTGGATTCTGGCACAGCGGGCAAATTTCTGGACCAGGCGCGCGCGCGTTTGTGTTTGTGTTTGTGTGTATGGTCAGAGCGTAAACACAGCCTATGCACATGAGCATCAGCGAGCACTGCAATTCCATCCCATTCCTTCTCATCGACTCACCAACACTGCTCTCATCATGAGTTACCTCTGGCTCTCCACTCATGACCCCCACTTTGTCCGGTCATCTGGTTCACCGCTGAGGTGGGGGCCCACCTGCTGGACCACCACCTTCAACCTCAGCTGACTTCACTCCATAAGTCCGAGGAGACGGAGGAAACCCTCGCCTCGCCAAGCTCCCACTGAAACACCCCAGCCTTGCCATCACCTTCTGTAAGAAGGAGGCCAGCACCCAGTTGTCTCACAGACCACACAACGTACACAATCGACCTCTCCCAGGTACCACAAAGCTGTCTGTTCTCCCACCACCCTGCTAAGACCCAAGCCATGATTGATAATATCACTGAAACATCGCGGTATGGCTTTATCTTACCATCCCGGTACACAGCCGGTGTTAAAAAGAAAGGTGGGAATTTCCGTCCCCACATTGACTACCTTCAACTCAATAAAATCACCATTAAGACCTGCTACCCTCTCCCTTTGATGGGTAGCACATCCAAAACACTCCGCGGGGCCTGGGTCTTCAGCAAACTGGGCCCCCGGAGCGTACGCAACCTGATCCGCATCCACCAGGGAGATGAGTGGAAGACGGTGCCTATGACACCCACCGGCCACTGCAAATAGTTGCAGAGGCCATTTGGACTTCCAACAATCCAGCCATTTTCCAAGCCATCATTAACAAAATCCTCTGACATGTTACATAGATATATGCTTGCCTACCTCAACGACAACTTCATCCTCTCCCTAGAACCCCTAAGATCATGCTTGTCAGGTCCATTCTGTCCTTCAGCATCTCCTCGAAAACTAACTGTACTGCAAGTTAGAAAACTGACTGTTCCACACCACAATTGTTTCCTTCCTGGATTATGTCCTTTGAACCCAAGGCGTAACAGAAGTCATTTGTTTCCAAATCATCACATGCAGCCTACTTAAACCCAGCTCTCATCCACGGCCGTCGTTCACTCATCAAACCAGCCAGCCTCAACCAGTTGCCCCTAGCCTGCAGTTACTTTGTTGTCTGTGGTGCTTAGTATCTGTTCTCCCTTGTTTTGTAGTCCCTTGTGGCTTGTTACTTTGCAGTTGATTATTTAAAATCGCCTCTACTGCTCTACTTTTGGGTCAAACCTCCTCCACGTTTCCTGACAAAAGGGGACCTTTTCTAGCTGGCTGATGGTGAGTAGTGGTGTTCCACAGTGGTCAGTGTTGTGTCCATTACTTTTCATGCTACATATCAATGATCTGACTGATAGAATTGACGGCTTTGTGACCAAATTTGTGAATGATACAAAGATAGGTAGAGGACGCAGGGAGTATGCAGAAAGATGTAGACAAGATTAGGAGAATGGGCAAAAAAAGTGGCAAAATGAATAGAGTAAGGAATTGTGTTTTCATACATTTTGATAGAAAGAATAAAGGCGTAGAGTATTTTTTAAATGGGGAGCAAATTCATAAATTGTTGATGCAAAGGGATTTGGGAGTCTTAATTCAGGATTTTCTAACAGTTAACCTACAGGATTAGATGATAGTAAGAAAAGCAAATGCAATATTAACATTCATTTTGAGAAGCTGAGGCTTTATAAACCATTGATCAAGTGACATTTGGAGTATGGTAAGGAAGGATATGCTGGCATTGGAAAGGGTCTAGAGGAGAATGAGGGGCGATCTATCAGATATTGAAAGGCTTGCTAGAATGGGCATGTAAAGAATGGAAAGAATATTGGGAGAGCCTAGGACCAATGGACACTGCTTCAGAATGGAAGGACATCCCTTTAGAACAGACCTGAAGAGGAATTTAGTTAGCCAGACGGTGAAGATCTGTGGAATTTGTTGTCACAGTCCAAATCATTGGGTATATTTAAAATGGAGGTTGATGGATTCTTGATTAGTAAGGGTATCTAAGATTATGGAGAGAAGGCAGAAGAAGGGGTTGAGGGTGTAAATAAATCAACCATGATCAAATGGTAAAGCAGACTTAATAGACCAATGGCCTAACTCTTCTCCTACATCTTTATGATATTATGGCTTTTCTCAGGATACTTTGGTACTTCTCCAAATTTCTACAAATTTTAGCCTCCATTTTGAACCTTTACTCAGTTTTTACTCAGAGTGGAATCCTGGGCTCTGGGATGAAGAATAATGAATGGCATTGTCATGGTTGTTTTAGAAAGATGCAATGATTAATTGAAAGCAAGACATTTTGCCGAAGAGATTGCTTCAGTCAACTTGTCAGGGTGGACTGAATCAGAGACAAGATTAGTCTCTTCTGGAGAAGTTAACATTAACTTTTTGGGAGCCTGAAGTGGGCTGCTTCCAAAAGTGCACATATGGAAAGCTGTCCATGCTCAACAGATGGGAGTAGTTTGCATATGGATGGTGACCAGACATCCTGTGTAATGGCCTGTGATTGTTCAGAACATTGTAAATCTGTTGATGTGCTGCCTAGTGTGCTGGGACTACGGGCCACAGTGGTTGCCAGCTTGTCCCTTCTGGCTGACATACATTGATTTTATTTTTCTTCCAGCTTGTCAGTAGTCATACTAAGTGAATGATTGTTGGTGTGACATTTGGGGTCATGCATCACAACAGGATGGAACAGAAAGGCCCTGAATTCAGATTTTATGACTTGATTTCCCTGTCCAACCAGATACTAAAAATGGTGTCCATCTCAGGTCAGCTTATTCCCTGATACTGCTTTGCAAATGAAGGAACCAATAAGTCCATAGTTGCAGGAGAATGTCCCATGCAGTTCATTAATCACTGCTGGCATTACACAGGACTGTCCACAGCCAATTGCAGTGTGTTCCCCTGCTGAGAGGCTGATGGGTTCATGGCTCAGGACATAGCCTATCTTGAAAGCACGGGTGGTAGAATAGAAAAGGAGTTAGAAGGAATGGCACAAAGCACAAAGCTGGGAGAAACAGTTTAAGGAGGGAGATGCTGTGAGAATATTTCAACCAGTAGGCAGTGGAGGGTTGTTGGCAGGAGCCATGGTGGGATTGTGGAGACACTGTGATTCAGGAACTACACTGTATATGGTGAAGATGAGCAAGTATTCATGTAGCTCAATCTGCATGTGCACTTAATATGCTAGAGCAGGGGTTGCCAACCTGGGGTTCACAAACCCCTCGGTAAATGGAAAGACTCCCTGCATAAAGGTTGGGAACCTCGGTGATAGAGGATGGTAACTTAGAACGGGATGAGCAAGGTTCAGAGTTACTGGGTTGGTTCAGTGGGGCAGCCATGTTTTGGTCAGGTGGCACAGGAGACTTTATACCAGACTGACAATGTGCAGTGTCTAGATAGAGCTGATCTGGCAGAATTGAGGGCAGCAAGAGTGGAGATTTTGGGAATAATGAAAGCACTTTGCAAGTGAGACAGTGTTATGTCATGAACTTTGTTAGAAAGAATTCAGAAATTGAAGTTGTAAAGAGGGACTTGGGAGCCCTGGTGCAGGATTCCCCAAAGCCATTGGAGAGCATCCACAGGAGATTTGTGAGCATGATTTGGGAAATGAAAGGGTTAATGTATGAAGAGCATTTGATGGCCCTGGGCCTGTAGTTGGAGTTTAGAACCATGAGGGGGGAGCTCATTGAAACCTACCAAATTTTGAAAGGCCTGGATAGAGTGGACATGAAAAGAGAGAGTTAGGACTAGAGGGCACGTGCTCAGAATTGAAGGGTGTCCCTGGAGAACAGATATGAGGATATGGGGAGGAATTTCTTTCACCAGAGAGTGGAGAACCTGTGAAATTTCATTGCGGCAGGTGGTTGTGGAGGCCAAGACATAGGGTATATTTAAAGAGGAGGTTGAGAAATTCTGGATTAGTCGGGGCATTAAAGGTTATGTGGAGAGGGCAGGGGGATGGGTTTGAGAGGGATAATAAATCAGCCATGATGGGGTGGTGGAACGGAATCGATGGGCCGAATGGCCTAATTGTGCTCCTAAATCTTATGGTCTAAAGCAGATGCTTCAAATGGACGCACTCGAACAGAGATACGGGGAACATAAAGCGATTAGCGCAGACGGAGAGCTTCTGGTGCACTTCGATGATTAAAGACGTGGTGTTTGACGTGTTAGGGCTGATCACTTCCACCGTTAGACCGGTCAACGTTAAGGTAAACACTATTGTGACTTTGAACCTGATAAGAAACGAGCCACCGTCTAAAACGTTCACAAGATTAGATCTGTAACCAGTGGGTTGGCATTACATCATTGCGGATTTACAGAAAGATAGCAAACCGTTCCTCCACGGGGAGAAACAGGGATGACATCAACAGACATATCACGGCTACAGGACAAACTTGGCTGTTAGGGCGGTGAGCAAAGGCTAAAGACGAGACTTATTTATTTAATTTCTTGCAAAGAAGGTCGCTGCCTGCGTCATTCCCCTTTAAAGCAGCTCGCCTGTGCTTGAGCAGCCGGAACTCCGCCTGGTATCTATTCGCCGTGCGGGGGAAAGGTAGCGCCGCAGCCTAGGAGACAGCGCCCGCTGCGGCGGATCCTCTCTCTCATCTGGACACAACACTGGCTCCAGCTTCGGGACACATTGCCGGCCGCAAACTCGAGTCCTCGCCATGGTATCCTGGATGATCTCACGTCTGGTAGTGTGAGTATTGCGGAGTACGACCGGTATCTCCCCGATCGGTGCGAGCGGTCTGCCTCAGTCAGTTCCACTCAATCATCTCGCATTTTATCATCAGCAACCCTCACTCCACCTCCCGTACCCATTGAGATGTCCTTGTTAAA
Organism: Mobula hypostoma; assembly: GCF_963921235.1. Taxonomy (NCBI): domain Eukaryota; kingdom Metazoa; phylum Chordata; class Chondrichthyes; order Myliobatiformes; family Myliobatidae; genus Mobula; species Mobula hypostoma. The sequence continues at coordinate 76,039,617 of NC_086103.1, forward strand.
TGCCTTTGGAGAAACAAATCAAAAAAGCGTATTTTGTTTAGCACGTAGCGCTTAGAGAACCCTGGCATAGATCAAAAGAAAATGTCAAATGGAAATATTCTCATTTTGTTGCTTGCATTCATTTGGAAATGGTCGCTCACAAGAAGTTCGTTTTTAAATTATCTTTAAAAACGGAATCCGGTTGATGTAATCGCTTCTGGCTGTCAGATGGATATGAACGTTCTCGGGCTCTGGCTACAACGGTGCCCGCGCTGGGAGCTCGCTCCAGTTTGGTTGCCGCTGGCTCTTTGCTTTAATACGATGGAGATGGCCGGGGGACCATGTGAGAGGGTGCGGGAACCGGCGAGTGCAGAGCGACAGGGCGGAGGAGGGCTGAGGTCGGATGAAGAGGCAGGGTCATAATGGAGACGGGCGTGGATGGGAGGATGGGAGTGTTGGAGGATGCCAAGGTGAGTCCAGCACAGGGGCTCCGTGAGGATGTCGGGCTGGGTGGCAATTAACAATGGGTTCCTTGGTGACAGTGGGTTTCTTGGAGCTAAGATGGACTCTGCTGTGACTGAGGATGTGGAGAGGACAGGAGCCAGATGTTGCCAATGGAGGGATTCTCCTGCAGGGCAAGGTTGGACTTCAGGAGGTCAGAAGTAAGGGTGACCTATCTCAAGGTGACCTTATTACTTCCTCCGGTGAGTGCAGGGCAGGAGCATTGAGAGCTGAGCTAACGCCAGGTTATAGGGAGAGAGATGTTTTCTGGACTATGCTTGGTCCTTGCTCATTATTTGGAGGTTGGTATCATTGAGGTGTTTGGTGACATTTATTTTACCGTTCCCCCAACTGTCTCAGCACAGACTGTGTGAACATGGACCAGAGCTGGGGTTCACAGCTGTACTGTGTGAATGTGGGAAATAGTTAATGGCTGCATGGCGTTGCACAGACCCTGCCACAGGGTAACACTGTGTCAATGTGGGAAATGTTCCCATTGCACAGATCCTGTGAGGGGGTTCAGGAACACAGGGTAACACTGTGTGAATGTGGGCCAGATTGTATTTGCATGAGGACTAGTGTCAGTTGGCCTTGATGAGGACCGATTGGACGAGTGTTGTGAATGCTAATAACACCTGGATGTTTGCGTTGTCAGTGCTGTGATTTAGTTGTTCTGCACTGATTCTTTATGCAGCAAACAATGTTTTAATTGATCAGGTAATGCAAAATCCTGTTTTAAAATAATTAAATGTTGCGGTATAGGGGTTGAAATAATATATGACTCAAAGTGCATAAAGCTTTTGATTTTTAATTGGACTAGTCATCTGCCTCTTGTCAATTGAAATTATAATTATCAAATCGAGTCCTTTCCTTTCTGTCAAGTCACAAGATTAAATAAGGGGGAATGTGCATAATGGTTGGAAACGGAAAACCGATGTGTTGTATTTTGGTCTGGTTCTGCCATTTAGGTACCTAGAGTTTGTCTATAGTCTACCACAGACATGTTGGTGTAGCTGGCAAAGTCAACCATTGGAACTGGTCGGCAGCATGTCAGGAAATGTAGAGGAGGCTTGACCCAAATACAGATCAGCGGAGACAATTTAGAATCAGTTTTAACATCATCGGCACATGTCCTGAAATTTGTCAGCTTAGTGGCAGCAGTACAATGCAATACACAATAACATTGAAAGAAATAAGTAAATCAATTGCAATAAGTATATATGTATATTATATAGTTAAATTAAAAATAGTGCAAAAACAAAAATAATAAAAATGAGGTGGTGTTCAATGTCCATCTGGGAATCGATGGCAGAGTGGAAGAAGCTGCTCCTGGATTGCTGAGTGTGAGCCGTCAGGCTTCTGTACCTCCTACCTGATGGTAAAAGCGAGAAGAGGGCATGTACTGGGTGCTGGGGGTCCCTAATAATGGATGCCCCCTTTTTGAGGCACCGGTCTTTGAAGATGTCTTGGATACTGAGGGTAGTACCCAAAATAGAGCTGATTAATTTTACAATTTTCTGTAGCTTCTTTCGACCCTGTGCAGTACCCTCCCCCCCAATACAAGACAGTGATGCAGCCTGTCCGAAAGCTCTCCATGGTACATTTATAGAAGTTTTCAACTGTTTTAGGTGACAAACCAAACCTCCACAAATTCCTAATCAAATATAGCCTCTGTCTTGCCCTCTCTATAGCTGCATCGATATGTTGGGACCAGGTTAGGTCCTCAGATCTTCACACGCAGGAACTGGAAATTGCTCACTCTCTCTACTTCTGATCCCTCTATGAGGATTGGTATGTGTTCCTTCCTCTTACCCTTCCTGAAGTCCACAATCAGCTTTTTGGTCTCACTGACACAGAGTGCAAGGCTGTTGCAGCTACACCACTCAACTATCTGGTATATCTCACTGCTGTACGCCCTCTCATCTCCATCTGAGATTCTTCCAACACTGGTTGTATCATCAGCAAATTTATAGATGGTTTTTAGCAGTGAGTGATTACTTCAATAATAAACTGCAAAATTACAGGTGACGGGAGAGAATCGAAACTTAACACGACAAGGAAACAAAATAACTGAAGGCTAGAAGCAACTGGATGAGGCTGGTTGGTTCGTATCAGTGAACAAGGACTGTGTATGAGAGCTGGGTTTAAATAGGCTGCAGGTGATGCTTTGGAACTGACTGGCAGTTCTCTCCTTTTAGTTGGGTGGAGACGGGGAGGTGCCTACTTGTGTAGGCCTAACACCACTCATCCACAATGTGTACTTTAGTTTTACTTGCACCATAAGTGTACATTGGAAATGTATCTTGGAGATCTTAGCACTGTAGATTAACTGCACCGATGCCAGGCTTCATGTGGAACTGCTTACAAAAAATGGCCCACTGATGCAACAGCTGGTCAGACGAAGATAGCCAAATTTTTGGATCTGGTGCTAGGAGCTGGTTGGTGACTAGTTTCAGATGCCAGTCTTCTTGACACCATGCCATGTCTGTAATGTCCTATAGCTGTTGTGATACAAGATCTGTAGTTGGTTGAATGAAAGTTTGTTAACAAAAGGAAGCTTTGGTTGGCAAATTCATTGCTGGGCATGTTGTTTGTAGCATTCAGAGAAGGTATATAATATACAACCTGAAATTCTTGTTCTTCGCAGACATTCCACAAAAACAGAAGAGTACCCCAAAGAATGAATGACTGTAAAAACATTAGATTTATGGTGTTAAAGTCTGCCATGTCACTTTTTTCGAGTTCTCTGACTTGAGAATCAGCAGCAAATTCTCCCCCACCAATGAGTGAGAGAGAGAGGTTTGTGAGTACAGAGACCTCCGACAGCTAATCCGCTGTTCCTGGTATTCCGTTTTACCCCTGGTGCTTATACCAGTAGCACCGGCATTGAATCAGCTCGTCCACAGGGTCTCAAAGCCTCGGAACCCCAAAGGCACGCTCGTCTACTTGGCCACGTCCATGGGATATCAATAAACAGCTGGTTGGTGAGCCGCAGGAGCAGAAAATACCACCGCAAAGAACTGCAGTTTGAGTGCAACTGCAGGTCAAGGACACTGACGGAACCTATCCACCTTTTAAAGGAAAAAAGAGACATTAAAGGTGGAAATTAAGTTGTTTCCATAGATGAGCCCTCTAGTACCACTGTAGCTCCACTCAGTAGCTCTTTCCTATTCTGAATTGAAGAGTTCCTGTAATGCTGTAGATTGTGGATGCACCACACTCTGCAAAAGAGAGTGAGGTTGCAGAGGTTGAAGTCCAAGTGAACCTTACAAGGAGTCTGCAAGTTTGCTGAAACGACTCTGAAATGTCCCAAACTTTGCTGCTATCTAACTCCGGTAGGTTGGATTCTAATATTTTTGCGACTCCAAGGTTCTTTGGAAGGCAAGAATGAGGCACAAAACTTCTTGCCTTCCCATTTCACAGCATCGTCACTTGAGTTTTCTCCACATTGGAAAAGTGACATGCAGCAAGCTACCTCAAAGGTTGATCACACAAATAGATTTCAGCACCTGGGTAGTAGTCATTTTATGAAATGTTACAAGAACAAAGAAAGAACTGAAATAACCAGGGTAAAAGCAGTTGTGGTCATCGCATACTCAGACTAGAGATAATAATTAGCCTGTAAGATAACCAGATTTAAGGAAACTAAGAAAAATACAGAAGCGTAATCATTGGAAAATTTGATGAATAAATACATGTATATAGGTGAATATATAAAATTCAAGGAAGCATAGGAAAGTTACAAGGAAAATACAAGAAAAATAATTATTCTCCATCCTAATTTAACATTGATATGTTAATTATATGGCACATTGATGAAGTAAAAATGGGAGGAAAAGTTTAGGTTGATCTTGGAGTAGGTTAAAACATTGGCACAACATTGTGGGCTGAAGGGCCTGTATTGTGCTCTACTGTTCTATGTTACTGTTTGATCAAATATATGCCACTTGATGTTTTTCTCTTTTTCATTCATTATTGTGTTTACTGGCCTCCTAACATTGTCTTGATGAAAGTGTCTTGCTGATCTTCGACAGAAGGTGCCATATATTGAAGGCGCCTTCCCATTTCACAGCATCATCGCTCGAGCTTTCTCCACATTGGAAAAGCGACATGCAGCAAGCTACCTCAAAGGTGGATTACACAAATAGATTTCAGCACCTGGGTAGTAGCATGACAATGGCGTGTCGGTTGAACAAGGGTAAGAAAAAGTAAGGTAGTAAATTCTCAAAACAATTTTCCAAGGACTTGCCTGCCCCCTCACCTGTACACTGTCTGCTTTGGAGTAGTAGGTAATTCTGCAGGTTCACAATTTAAGAATATACAATTATCCTGAGCAATTTGGAATCCTGTAGTCCTCTTCAAAATTGGGCCAGTATTTACAACATAATGTTTAGGGTTTATCAATCGCCAAGTTATAGTTCTGCCACGAGGATAAACAAATCGAACTTTGGGCTAAAATTGTGTATTGTTAAGTCCATTTACCCTATATAATAGAACATAGACAATGGCTAAAACTGGTAGATAGAGTTAAATAAGGGAATCACATGGGTTACAACTTTGTTTACAAAACAGGCACATTTTAATGATGCATAACATAGGAACTGGTGAGGAGTAGTGATGTGGTTGTCCACATACAGAAATTATAAAAACTAGTGCACTGGTGCAAAGGTGAATAAGCAAAGCCATTGGAGTACAGTATTATGGATTGTTATCTGAAGGGGGCTACGATGTAAGTCCTGCTGTATACAGTACAGTCTGTTCAGACCTTGTTTGGGGTACTGAACTGAATTTTGACAGCAATAATCAGGAAATGTACTTGTGCTTTTGAGAGAGCACAATGCTCATCTGGCTTAAAAGGACTGTTGTATAAACCTGGCTTGTATTTCACTTGACTTTTGAAGACTGGGCAGGGATCTAATTCAGCTACAAAGGCGCTCGCTAGATCAGATTTAGAATGAATGTTAGGTTCATAAAGTTCATTAAAATTAGAGCTTGGTCATTTAAGAATCAGATTTGAAAATATTTACTCTCACACTGGGCAGAGGGAAAACTATAAATCCTACGATGTTTTTGGATTTATTTATTTAGTTTATTGAGATACAGCATGGAATAGGCCCTTCAGGCCTATTGAGCCACATCACCCCAGCAACCCCCAACAACCCCGATTAATCCTAACCTAATCATGGGACAATTTTACAATGGCCAACCAACCTACCTAGTACATCTTTGGACTGTGGGAGGAAACTGGAATACCTGGGGAAAATACCACACATTCTATATGGGGAGAGGACACACATAGACTCCTTACAGAACAGCACCGGAATTGAACTCTGACCTCCAGAACACCCTGAGCTTCAGTATTGTCGCACTAACCTCTGTGCTACTGTGGTGCTCTGAGACAAGCATAACTTTCAGGACAGAGATTGGCTCAATTAGTTGGGTAAGTTTGTCAAGAGTTAAGTAAGCAAAGGTGGGTGAATTGAATTGAGACGTGTTCTAATAGAAGGTGAACATGCTCATGGCTCTGAGCAACCTGTTCCTAAGCATCTTCTGATATGGAAGAAATCTGTGGCCTTGCAACAAAATGCAAGTTCAGGATCTACACATTTTACAGGTGACTGGAAAGGACTTTGGAATTCCAGTCTGAAGCCTGGGTTGCATAACTGTGGGAAATCCAATTACAGGTTTCAACAATAGATCACTGCAAAGGCTCCAGGTGCAGAATCACCACCTTCTGATTTCTACGACTGCACTTTCAGTTCTTGGGGTGGAGGTTTTGTGGGTTTTAATGACACACACAATCTATGCTGACATCTGAGTGCTTTGCTGATTCATTCATATATCGCCAAGAGCACAGTCTCTTGTTTTACCAAGGTTTTGACTGCCTGACCAAATAAATGCAAAATATCTCATTTTATGCAACACAAGAAACTCTTCTTCTGTCCCGGCAACATTCATCCCTTAATTGGGACCAAAAAAAAGATCAATCTTTGTTATTCTGGAAACTTACTTGTGCATATTGCTGTCCGCCTCCATGACAACAGTGACAGCATTTGAGGCCGTCCATTGATTGATAGATTATAAAACGCCGTGGAATAGCTTGAGGCTCTTTCAATTTGTAAATAAATTTTAAGTCCTTTTATTTGTGCGAGGATTTTTGCTGCTTGAGGTATTGGAATGAGAGAAGATGGCTTTTTGCCTGAGGAACAAAGATGGTTAACAGCACTGTTACAGTGTTGTTACCCAGGTTTGTTAAATTTTTAAAAAATGCAGTAATGACAAATATCCCGAGTGGTCCCTTGCACATGATCATGTTTATGTATTTAGAAATATTTATTTGCAAACGCACTGATCTGTTATCATATTTTTGAATCATTGTGAAAGCATTATTGTTTAATTAGGTCAATTGTTTTATGACATACTATTCCCTCCAGTCTATCATCCTTCTCCAATAGGGATAGAGCTGCCTCACCGCGTTCCTCAACACATAGGGCACCAAGCTTATCCTAGAACTGTTAATCATGCAGTACTATGCAATATCTTTATTCAGTTTCAGCTGTAGGGTTTTGTATTGAACATCTTTGTACCTGACTGATTGAACAGTGAAATCCTGAGAGACAGATTTATTGAGATTTCTCCATCATTTATCAAAGAGTAGCCATGTTGCTTAAACTGAGAGCTAAATGCACATCCAGGGCTGTCTAACCATGCTTTGGGGTAAAAGTTAATTGCACACTGCTATTAAAGTTGTAAAATATAGTTTTAACTATTGTTATCTATTGATTTGGTATGGATAAGTATAGAAGCATTAAAAACAACAAATCATAAATCAGTATAAACTGAGAGAGGATATCCGAAACTGATACCTTGCTCTTTCACCAGGTTTTTGTCACTGGTCCTGGCTTTCTCTTCAATAGTTCAGTATTAGTTTTAGTTTGATTCAGCTTTTAGATAGAAAGATAGATACTTTATTGATCCCAAAGGAAATTACAGTGTCACAGTAGCATTATAAGCGAAGCAATATTTTATTAAATGAAAATGAAGGCAGTAATGGAAACAAATGTAAACGTGTTTTACGACTTGTACACAGAGGAGGGCTGTTCACCCTTTTGGGTCAGTGCCAGCTCCCAATCTCCCTCATGACTTTCCCATAGACCTGCAATTGATCCTCTCTTGTATGCCCATCAGTTCTACTTGTTTTTTTTTTTGTCACTTACCTTGACTAGGAATAACTTACAGTAGCCAATTATCCTGCCAACATGCCTTTGAGCTGAGGGAGGAAGCTGGAGCCCATACAGGTTCCACACAGACAGCATGCAGTCCACTGCATTGAAACCATAGATTAGGAACATGGTAATTTGTAAGTGGGATTTGGATTTGTCTGACGAAGAACAAGGAACAAGTCACCTCTGTGAATTGCTGCAGGCCATTGGTGCGAACACTTCCAGTGTTAATAGGAAGTCCTAGGATATTGACATAGCAATGTAAGAATGTATTCCCATTCTGATATGTCTATCCACAGCCTCCTCTACTGTCAAGATGAAGCCACACTCAGGTTGGAGGAACAACACCTTATATTCTGCCTGGGTAGCCTCCAACCTGATGGCATGAACATTGTCTTCTCTAACTTCTGTTAATGCCCCACCTCCCCTTTGTACCCCATCCCTTATTTATTTATTTATCTCTCTCTCTCTCTCTCTCTCTGTCTCTCTCTCTCTCTCTCTCTCTCTCTCTCTCTCTCTCTCTCTTTTGTCTCCCTCTGTCCCCCTCACTATAACTCCTTGCCCATCTGCTGGGCCCCCCTCCCCCTTTTCTTTCTCTGTTGGCCTCCTGTCCCATGATCCTTTCATATCCCTTTTGCCAATCACCTGTCCAGCTCTTGGCTCCATCCCTCCCCCTCCTGTCTTCTCCTATCATTTTGGATCTCCCCCTCCCTCTCCCACTTTCAAATCTCTTACTAGCTCTTCCTTCAGTTAGTCCTGACGAAGGGTCTCAGCCCAAAACGTCGACTGTACCTCTTCCTAGAGATGCTGCCTGGCCTGCTGTGTTCACCAGCAACTTTGATGTGTGTTGCTTGAATTTCCAGCATCTGCAGAATTCCTCGTGTTTGAGGAAATGCAAGAAAAAATTAAGGACTTCCACATATTTTATCATGGAACTACTGGCCCGTAGAAAAGGAGTCATAAGAAACATGCTTTTTGCACCATCCTCCCAGAGAGATAATTGGCAAATTTGTGAAGTTTTGTCAAAAAAACCTTCATCAGTATATGACTTTGAATTTTTTTTTACATAGTGGAAACTTAAAAGTTAATGGAACTTCAGACCATTTTAGCTGCATTTAATGACCCATTGCAATTTGCCTATCGCCACAGTAAGTCTACAGCAGATGCAATCTGACTGGGCCTCCATTCTGCTTGGATCAGCTGGGCAATAGTAATACTTATGTTTATTGATTACATCTCAGCATTCAATACTACCATACCCTCATAATCAAAAAGCTCCAAAACCTGGGCCTCTGAACCTCCCTCTGCAATTGGATCCCTGACTTCATCACCAGCAGGCCACAGTCTGACATCTCCTCTTTGCTGACTGTCAACACTGGCACACCTCAAGGATGCGTGCTTAGCCCACTGCTCTACTCTGTCTACACTCACGACTGTGTGGCTAGGCACAGCACAAACACCATCTATAAACTTGCCACTGACACCACTAAAGTTGGCAGAATTTCAGATGGTGATAAGAAAGCATACAGGAAATATATCAGCTGGTTGAGTGGTGTCATAAGAACAACCTTGCACTCAATATCAGTAAGACCAAGAAATTGATTGTGGGCTGCAGGAAGGGTAAGTCAAGGGAACACACACTAGTTTTCATTGGGGAATCAAAGAGTGAGCAGTTTCAAGTTCCTGGGTGTCGACATCTTTGAGGATGTATCCTGGGCCCAATTACAAACAAGGCACAACAGTGGCTATAGTTCATCAGGAGTTTGAGGAGATTTGGTATGTCAGCAAAGACTCCTGCAAATTTTTACAAATGTACCATGAAGTGCATTCTAACTAGTTGCATCACTGTCTTGTATAGAGGGGCCATCGCACAAGATCAGAAAAATCTGCAGAAAGTTGTATCCATCATGGGCACTATCCTCCTCAGCATCCAGGACACCTTCAGTAGACGATGCCTCAAAAAGGCAGCTTCCACCATTAAGGACCCCCATCACCCAGGACATGTCCTCTTCCCACTGCTACCATCAAGGAGGAGGCACAGGGGCTTGAAGACACACATTCAATTTTTAAGGAACAGCTTCTTCCCCTCTGCCTTCAGTTTCTAAATGGACAATGAACCCATGAACACTTCCTTACTTCTCTAACATTGACTTCTCTAACTTCCGTTAATGTCCCTCCTCCCCCTCATACCCCATCCGTTATTTATTTACTATATATATTCTTTCTCTCTCTCTCTCCTTTTTCTCCCTCTATCCCTCTCACTATACCCCTTGCCCATCCTCTGGGATTCCCCCGTCCCCCTTTTCTTCTCCCTGGGCCTCCCGTCCCATGATCCTCTCATATCCCTTTTGCCAATCACCTGTCCAGCTCTTGGCTCCATCCCTCCCCCTCCTGTCTTCTCCTATCATTTTGGATCTCCCCCTCCCCCTCCCCCTCCCACTTTCAAATCTCTTACTAACTCTTCCTTCAGTTAGTCCTGACGAAGGGTCTCGGCCCGAAACGTTGACTGTACCTCTTCCTAGAGATGCTGCCTGGCCTGCTGCATTCACCAGCAACTTTGATGTGTGACACTTCCTTACTATCTCATTTTGCACGACTTATTTAATTTTATTTTTATATATTCTTATTGTAATTTATCGGGTTATTACTGTGTAGTGAAACAACAAATTTCATGACAGACGCAGGAGATATTGAACGTGATTCTGATTCTGAGTGCAGTGAGTGATTTGCTGTAACAGGTGATAAAGCATCTGAGAGAGGAAGGAGAAGTTAATCGTCAGGATTTTTGTTTACCAATTTTGGCCATTATGCCACAGGAGAAATCCTATGGTCCCAGAGTCAATTTTGAGGACTCACAGATCTGCTTCCTCCTGTCAGTATAGCATTCAGGTCACTGAAGTGGGAGGTAACCAGGGAAGATGTTCATTTGCAATGTTGACAGAAGGAAATGATTTCATGAGTGTGTTCTGTGTCAGGCTGTTATGCCTTTCCAACGGCCCAGTTCAACTTAATTGGTACTAGATGTTTATTGTTGGCTTACGTAAAAACCTGCATTTAATTTTGCCAGCTGCTCCTCTGCCGTTTGAACTCGTGATTCATGATCATACCCAGGAGCACAAACATTTTGCTGTGGTATCTCCCGTCAATTTATTTTCCACTCTGTGGTAAAGGAGCAAACCAAACACTCAAATCCTTTTCTAAGGGCCGGTAGTTCCATGATAAGATATTTGGAAGTCCTTAATTTTTTGTTGCATTGTTAACCAGGAATTACCTGATGGTGCTGCAGTGTTGGACTTACTGGAGAGCTTAGTAGCAGTGCATGCGTTTCTGCTGCTTCCAGCAATTAATTCTGCCCATTGAAATAAGGCAAGCCACCTGCTGCAGGTACAGCAAGCTTCATTCATTCCAAAGTAGAGGTATGGTAGTCAGGGAGAAAGTTAAGTATAAAGCAGTTTATACTTCATTTAAATTCATTAATTTAAATGCATTTATTTATTTTAAAGTATTTATATATATTCTCATTGATGGTATAATTTTTGATTTTTTTTCAGAATAAATCTTGAGTGACTGTCAGAGATATCTGCGATTATAAATCAAAGTATTGAGTATAAGAGTTGGAATGTTATGGTGACGTTGTATAAGGCATTAGTGAGGCCGAATTTGGAGTATTGTGTTCAGTTTTGGTCACCAAATTACAGGAAGGATATTAATGAGGTTGAAAGAGTGCAGAGAAGGTTTACAAGGATGTTGCTGGGTCTTGAGAAACTGAGTTACAGAGAAAGGTTGAATAGGTGAAGACTTTATTCCCTGGAGTGTAGAAGAATGAGGGGAGATTTGATAGAGATATATAAATTTATGATGGGTATAGATAGAGTGAATGCAAGCAGGCTTTTTCCACTGAGGCTAGGGGAGAAAAAAAACCAGAGGACATGGGTTAAGGGTGAAGGGTGAAGGGGGAAAAGTTTAAAGGGAACATTAAGGGGGGGGCTTCTTCACACACAGAGTGGTGGGAGTGTGGAATGAGCTGCCAGAAGAAGTGGTAAATGCGGGCTCACTTTTAATATTTAAGAAAAACTTGGACAGGTACATGGATGAGAGGTGTATGGGGGGGATATGGTCCAGGTGCAGGTCAGTGGGACTGGGCAGAAAAATGGTTTGGCACAGCCAAGAAGGGCCAAAAGGCCTGTTCTGTGCTGTAATGTTCTATGGTTCTATAGCACTTTTGACAGTTGGTTCAGCTGGGGAAGTGAATTAACCAAATCTCAAAGCACTTTGGTAGGGATTTATGATTGGCCTACAATTTTTGTGGAAGTAAGTGGGGTTTATAATCCTGCACCAGTTCAGTTCTGAGTTGGTCCAGCATCCAAAGTCACCTCCTGACCATTTCAGAGCAAATCGGTTTGCATGAAGTAGCGCAGTCACCCATGTTCTTGCTGCAGTCAAAGCAGGGATTTTGTGGTATCCTTTTGCAAAGAAATTAAAAAAGCAAGTTGGACTATCATTCTTTTTTTAAGTATCCTTTATTGAATTTTAAGCTCGGATAATTTATGCTGGAGGACAAATAAATTGATTCCATCATCAGTGTCCCAGCTGCTGGCATTTAGTTCCTAGCCAAGACTATATTTATTTTACTGATGGCTCAGTGTTTACATCATTAACGTCAGCCTGAGAGAGCCAGTGCCTGCTGATGGATTGCTTCCCATAAAATCTGTGTGCTGCTTTAAAGTTCCAGACCCTCTAATAATCCCACGATTATCGGATCCAGTCCTGAATAGTTAACTCTTTTTCTCTTTCCACAGATTCTGACTGTTTCTGGCACTTTCTCTTTTTATTGCAGACTTTCAGCATCTGCACTTTCTTATTTTTGATTTACAAATAAAATTTGGGGATCATTTTATCAACCAGCTTGTTGACACAATAAATAAACTTCTAAAGCAACAGTTAAAATGCATGATCAGATTCAGCATTTTGGATATGTTTTGAATCATGATTGCTCTAGTTAAATATATTGTTTACTCTTCACTGGACATTCATCACAGTTAACCGAATGAAACAGACTCAATGGCACCACGGATGGTTTAATATCTCTAATATTGAGCATTTCACTTTACGCAGTAAACTAGACATCTCCTCCAGTACCTTTCAGAAGAACGATCCACTCTCTGCTACAAACAATGAAGATAATCACACAGAAAATGATTCAGGAATAAGACTGAGAGTCAAGCATCCATTCACTCCCACCTCAAACACTCCCCAACAACACTACAAACCATGTCAAGATTTAATCTTAGTGGTCCATAAAGCATCAAAGTTATCAACAAAACTGGCATAAACCATTGATAGCCTATAGTTTTGTAATGGAAAAGGAGATTATAGTACTGATGATACAAATCAGATTAAAGTTTAGTTAACTAAAGTAATCTCAAAATGCAAATTAGGTAGGAATTTGTTACTTGGAGAAAAAGGTGTCAGATCAATAGTGAAGTTTGATTTTTTTTGCTTTCAGCCGCAAATCGTAAAAAGGCAGTTACTTCAAGAGGACGACCTGGTTCACAACTTACGACTTGACTAAAGCAGCAGGTGTAAGATATTTGCTTTGTAGAGAAGCTCTGGAATGACATTGTACATTGGGCTGTGCTTGCTGTGAAGAGTCTGCAGCTGGAATTAGGTCACATTTTCTGATTTAGGATACTCATCAGTCAAGTGTAGAGAGCACTGTTTTCAGTGTGCCCTCATTCATCAAGATGAGCTGTTGAAGGGAATGCCCTTGTCCGTGACAAAACACCCTGCAATGAACTCCAGAAGTTTGCTGGTCACTTCAGGCTACCATGAGCAGTTTTGGCAAGGGGGCACACTGCCATTTTACCAATTAGCTGTGTGTGGTGGGCTCATTGAACGTGCAGTTCCTGGAAGCAGGGCAGATAAATCTGACTTGCGAAAAGGCCATGGAGAACTTGAAACTGAGTCTCTCACTGAAGGATACCAAGCCTCTAACCTGTCCCTGTTGCCAAAATGCTTACATGATTGATCCAACTGAGATTCCAGTTGCTGAAGATCCCCAACTGGAAATGAGGGAGTCAGCAATGGTAATAGCATTGGACATCAACGGTGGGTGGTTAGACTCTCATAACTACTCTCTCGTGGGTTCCTTGTTCTCATAACTACCAACACTAAAGAGGTACAGAAGCCTGAAGGCGCACACTCAGTGATTCAGGAACAGCTTCCTTCCCTCTGTCATCTGATTTCTGAATGGACATTGGACCCATGAACATTACCTCACTACTTTTTGATTTCTATTTTTGCATTACTTAATTTATTTAACTATTTACGGTAATTCACGGTTTTTTCTTTCTATTAAGTCACAAATCAGCAGTATAATAGAATAAAGTCCACTTGGATGGAAAAGTGCACGTGGAAATTTTAACAACCATTTCCATTAAGTGGTGCGGCCAGCCTGTACCCATGGTAACTGTGGGCTAACAAAAGTTTAGTGTTCCACTTTTCAGGTACTTTAATTTTCTTCACATGGCATGAAGCAGTAAGTTTGAGACAAACACCTGGATTGCCAGCAGCAAACCCTGTGACAGTTTGCCAAGCTTGTTGATGTTGGCACCACTACTACCTGCAGTTCTTTCGTTTATATTTAATGCTCTTTGAGCTAGTTGAACTATTTCCACGTGTTTGAACACATTGAGGAAGCTGATCTCCTCGGAATTTCACACACAGCAGTCCCTAGAGTTCACAGAGAATGGTGCAAGAATCAGAAAACACGCAGTGAGTGACAAAGCTGCCTTGTGAATGAGGGAGGTCAGAGGAGAATGCCCAGACTGCTTCAAGCTGACGGGAAGGTGGCAGTAACTCAAATAACGATATGTTACAATAGTGATGTGCAGAAGAGCATTTCTGAATGCACAACACATCAAATCTTGAAGAGGATGGGCTATAGCAGCAGAAGACCACAAACATACTCCCGCTGGCCACTTTATCCAGTACTGGAGGTACCTAATAAAGTGGCCACTGAGGCTTTATCATCTGAGCTCAGCATTTAGCTAATACTTTCTCAGTTGTAATAGAGTCATGATTCTGACTTCCACTCCCACCTCTTTCATAGATATGCTTGTGAAGCAGCATATCATTCTTCACAAGAGATTTGGAAATCTTTCATAGTACATATACCACTGATTGACCTGAGAAAGAAATCTCTTTGCAATGCCTTTCAAAGCCTGGCTGAAAAGTGATGGGATTGAAATGGCAAGCCATCTCTGTCCTTGTTGCTTGCAAGTTCTTTATCAGTCGATTTCCTTTTTAGGAAGGTCTCTTTTAGCTCAACAGACCAGGGTTTTGAACCTCTGCATTCTGTGATTGATTGATGATTTATTCTCTTCCACCAAGACTTCCTTATCTTCGGTGGAGCTGCCACACTTCTTCACCATTTGCTTTAAACAATTGGCACCACTTTTTCCCCATAAGAGCTGCTGTAATTCTGCTTGCCTCGTATTGTTTACTGTAACATGTAAATGGCATGGAATTCAGCCAATGTAAAGTAAATTGGGATTTGTTAAAGTATTGCATCCAGTAAATATTTCAGTCATGACGAAATGACCCAGGACATGCCTTCCTCTCATCAGGAACGGGGTACAGAAGCCCAAAGACACACACTCACTGATTCAGCAACAGCTTCTTCCCCTCTGCCATCCGATTTCTGAATGGGCATTGAACCCATCAGCACTACCTCAATACCTTTTTTTTCTGTTTTTGCACTACCTATTTCATTTAACTATTTAATATATATAATGCTGTGATTTATGTTTTTGTCTCTATGATTATATATTGCATTGTTCTGCTGCTGCAAAGACAACAAATTTCAGAACATATTAAGCCTGATTGTGATTGTAGTGAGGCCTGAGCTAACACCTGATGACCACCTGAATAATCCCCATCAATTTGCCTCACCACACTACCAAATAATCAACAACACCGGCACTTCAGGAATTGTGAAGTGAAACCTGTGGACCATAAACCAAAGTATGATAATGTCTCCAATGAAATGAAAAAGGATCTAGTGCTTTCCCCGTGTGTATGATGAATAAACTCTTCTCGGGCTTCCAGCGGGTATGGGTATCAATTATAACCAACGTTTCGATGACAAACTCTGCCATCTTCATCAGGGATGATGCCTGATCATGTCTAGTTTGGCGGTATTTTTACCCCATCATCCGTCCCTCCTGACTGGCTAGTCCTCATCCAATCAGGTTTCCACTGTCCCAGCTTTTTTACAATCAAATTCCAGTTCTTACTTAGAGTGAGACCTCTGTCTTTGTTAAAATTATTTCCTCCAGTTTTATTTCAATGGTTTCCTTCACCAGGCGCTCCGAAAAGCCATTGGCACAGCACAGTAGTTTTGTCCTGTTGAAGTTAATCCTATGGCCATTGTGAATGCAGTGTTCTGCTACCGCCAATTTCTCCGGGTAATCCAGATGGATACACCTCCAATGCTCCTTGATACGGGTTTGCACAGTGCAGCCCATCTGGCTGATATACACTGCTCTGCACTCACAGGGAATCCTGTAAACACCAGCTGTCCTGAGTCCCAGGTGATCTTTCACCCGCATGAGCTGTGATCTGAGCCTCCACAAAGCCGTAAAGAAGCTCAAGCTGGAGAATACATCGAACATAGATAATTGGGTCTAACGTTTTGCTCTGCCTCCTGCAGAGACAATTCAGTGCCACGTTCATTATATGTTGTGTTGCAGCAACAGCACAGCACAAAGACAAAACTTTTATAAAAAGTACAAAATAACGTGCAAATAAAGGAATAACGAGGTAGTGCTCATGGTTTTGTCGGAATGTTATCCACCAGTTATCTAGAGAAATTTGCGAGAGTATTTGGTGACATACCAATCCTCCTCAAACTCCTAATGAAGTAGAGTTGCTAGAGTGGTGTCTTCATGATTGTATGAAATTGTTGGGCCCAGGATGGATCCTATGAGATGTTGATACTCAGAAACCTGAAGCTGTATGCCCTTTTCACCACTGAACCCTCAATGAGGACTTGTGTGTCTTCTCCCAACTTCACTCTTCCAGTGGTCCACAATTAATTCCTTGGTCTTGCTAATGTTGAGTGCGAGGTCGTTGTAGTGACAGCACTCAACCAGCTGATCGATTTCATTTTTTGTGCCTCCTTGTTGCCATGTAACTTCTGAGATTTTGCCAACAACAATGGTGATCTGCAGATTTTGGATCCTTTCACTTAATTCACCACTCCAGTCCAAACGTTCGCATGTGCTCAGCACCCTCCCCTGCAACTTTTTCACACCTTGTAATGAGAAATGAGAAACAAGGTTATGCCTGAAAGATATTAAGATAAAAATAGTTAGTGAGCCCAGATTTTTTTCAACACACTCATCTCTGAACTGAGCAGCAAGATAATATGAGACTTAAAATCAAAGAGCGTTGACTTTCCTAGTTGATGAGAATTACAAAGCTCTCCTTTGCTAAATTGAATTTTTGTTTGTTGATCAAGCACCACCCCTACGGGCACAGGACACTTGAACCCTCACTTCTTATCTCTACCAACCACTGCACCGAACTATTCCATTCACCCTCTACCAAGCCCCTCTAGTGCCACACTTCCATGTCCTGCCAACTTGTTTAGTACCAACTGACTCAATCCATGCTATCTATATCTCTCCTCCATCACCCTAATATTGGCTGAATTTTCCACTCATTGACTACTACTACTACTACTACATCGACTCAGGCCTAGGGGGCCAGCGTCGGGCACGATGACGGACTCTCCACTTCTCCCTCTCCCTCATCAGTGTGTTCAGTTCATCTACATTAGCCGTGCCGCTGTCTTCTAGGAGCGTGTTGACCATAGTCTTGGGAGGGCGCCCAGGGTTTATCCTCCCGTGCTTGGGCTCCCATATGATGACTAGGCTGGCAGGTAGCTCAGGGTGGCATAGACAGTGCCCTGCTAATTGCAGTCTTCTCGCCTCGATTTTAGTGGTGAGCATCGGTAGGTTGTTATAGAGCTCGACGTTTGTAACGTGCTGTTGCCAAATCACGTCAAGAGCCATCCGGAGCATTCGTGTATAGCAACCATCTAGAGACTTCCGCATCGTCTTGGTGAGTGTCCATGTCTCGCATCCGTACGTGAGAATGGACTCTATGACTGCTATGAAAATCCTCTTTTTAAGCTCTCTGGTCATTGACACTGAGAAGATTTCCCAATCCAGTTGAAATTCCACTAAGCAGCAAATTTTAGAAATATACTTTTATTATTTTTGTGGCCGAATCCTTGCGGGGTTTATAGATTTACTAAAGTTACCTGGCGACATTTTCATGTAGCATTTTGGCTTTTGCCTTAGAAATGAAAAGTCTTGCTAATAATTAATGAACTATTTTCGCATAAACTTAGGAAATACCAAAAATGAAGCTAATGAAGTGCGTCTGCAGTGAAGTCACTTGTTATAATACAAGAAACACTGTATATAAATTGCAGAGAGACAGGTGCTGTTGAATGTTGTAGCTGAGTAACTGCAGTGCATTTTTTTGTAACTCGCTCTGGCGATGGAAAGAATGGATATTTATGGTGGTTGGTGTGAGCCAGTTGAAGAGGCTGCATTGTTCCTGAGAACTGCTGGACCTGTACTCATCCAAGCATGTGAAGAATATCCCCTCATGTTCGTGATTTGTGCCATATTGATGATGAAGTAGCTTTGAAGTGTCAGCAAATGACACCTGCCTTATCCTTGTCGCCATGAATTTTAATGTGGTTGGTCCTCAGTTGAATTTCTGTTCAATGTTGACCACCCGCCCCCCCCCCCCCCCAGGATGTTCATGCTGGGAGTCGTAAAGGT
This sequence comes from Mobula hypostoma, assembly GCF_963921235.1. Classification (NCBI taxonomy): domain Eukaryota; kingdom Metazoa; phylum Chordata; class Chondrichthyes; order Myliobatiformes; family Myliobatidae; genus Mobula; species Mobula hypostoma. The sequence continues at coordinate 76,058,182 of NC_086103.1, forward strand.
ACTCAATGCCAAGGGCAGGTATTTAAACTCTCTCTTATTGGAAAAGATTATTGCTTCATATTCTGGTGGTATGAATGTTATCCACTATTTATCAGTTCATGGTTGAATACTTGTATTATCAAAGTCTTGCTGCATGCAGGCTTGAGATGCTTCATTGAATGAGTTACTAATGGAATAAAGCATTTGCAGATATCAATGAATATCCCCATTTCTTGACCTTTCGCTGGAATTTGGGTTGTTGATGGAACAGTTCAGTCCTGGGGTACTTCCCTGAGGAATTCCTGCTGTTATGTCCTGAGGCTAGACGATTGACATATAACAACCACAGTCATCTTCCTTTATAAAAGGCCTGAGTCCAACCTCTGGGACACTTTCTCCATGATGCTACATTTGGTCAATTGCTGCCTTGATATCAGAACTTGGATCAAATCTGTGATAAGGCCTAGTGGTCCTCACAAAATCCAATCTGGATGTTAGTGGGTAGATTATTAATGAGTAAGTGTGGCTTGATAGAACTGTCAACAACAGGGCAAACCTGAACAATTTTCCACATTGTTAGGTAATTGCCTGAGAAGCACAGTTAGTTCTGGAGAGATGGGTGTGCTTGCCTGACTGGAACATCTCTCTGGTGTTAGTCTCCCGTGTATTACGGAAACTGACTAGAATTGTAAGTATCAATACTATTAATAACACTCTCTTCAATTCCACACGTTAACTTCAGGTTTGTCTTTGAACAATGGAGGCCCAACTGTTTAAGTTATGAACCGGACTAAGTGGGAGTTGCTCACTGTGAAAGACACTAGCAGTAAGGTGGAAGTTCCAGCTGACAGGGATTATGAAGTGTGTGAAGCTACCATTACTAGAGAGAAGGTTCTTTGGAAACTGAAAGGTCTGAAGATAGGTAAGTCACCGAGACCAGATGGTGTGCACCCCAGGGTTCTGAAAGAGGTGACTGAAGAGATTGTAATGAGCTTTCAACAATCACTAGATTCTGGAATGGTATGGAAGACTGGAACATTGCAAATGTCACTCCACTCTTCAAGAAAGGAGAGAGGCAGAAGAAGGGAAATTATAGGCCAGTTAGTCTGATGTCAGTGGTTGGGAAGATGTTGGAGTTCATTGTTTAAGATGTGGTTTCAGTGTACTTGGAGGCACACGATAAAATAGGCCGTAGTCAGCATGGTTTCCTCAAGGGAAAACTTGCCTGACAAATCTTTAGGAATTCTTTGAAGAAGTAACAAACAGGATAAACAAAGAGAATCAGATGATGTTGTGTACTTGGATTTTCAGAAGGTCTTTGGCAAGGTACCACTCGTAAGGCTGCTTAACAAACTATGACCCCGTGGTATTACAGGAAAGATTCTAGCATGGATAAAGCAGTGGCTGATTGGCAGGAGGCAAAGAGTGTGAACAAAGGGAGCCTTTTCTGGCTAGCTGCTGTTCCACACGGGTCTGTGTTGGGACCGATGCTTTTTATGTTATATGTCAATGATTTGGATGATGGAATCGATGGCTTTAAGTTTGCAGACATTACGAAGATAGGTGGAGGGGCAGGTAGTTTTGAGGAAGTAGGGAGGCTGCAGAAGGACAGATTAGGAGAATGGGCAAAGAAATGGCAGTAGAATACAGTGTCTGGAAGTGTATGGTCTTGCACTTTGGTAGCAGAAATGAAAGGGTTGACTATTTTCTAAGTGTAGAAAAATACAAAAAAACTGAGGTGCAAAGGCACTTGGGAGTCCTCGTGCAGGATTCCCTAAAGGTTAATTTGCAGGTTGAGTCTGTAGTGAGGAAGGCAAATGCAATGTTAGCACTCATTTCAAGAGGACTAGAATATAAAAGCAAGGATGTAATGTTCAGACTTTATAAAGCCATGGTGAGGCCTCACTTGGAGTATTGTGAGCAGCTCTGGGCACCTTATCTTAGAAAGGAGGCGCTGAAGCTGGAGAGGGTTCAAAGGAAGTTCATGAAAATGATTCCAGGATTAAACGGCTTGTGATATAAAGAGTGCTTAATGGCTCAGGGCCTGTACTCACTGGAATTTAGAAGAATGAGGGGTGACCTAATTGAAACCTATCAAATGGTAAAAGGCATTGGTCGAGTGGATGTGGAGAGGATGTTACCTATGGTGGGAGAGTCTAAGACCAGAGGACACAGCCTCAGAATAGGGGGGTGTCCTTTTAGAAAAGAAATGAGGAGGAATTTCTTTAGCCAGGGAGTGGTGAATCTGTGGAATTCGTTGCCACAGGCAGCTGTGGAGTCCAAGTCTTTATAAGTATACTTAAGGCAGAGGTTGATAGATTCCTGATTGGTCAGGCCATGGGGGTGCGGTGGGGGTGGAGGGAGGGGGTGGGAAGGCAAGAGACTGGGGCTTAGAGGAAAAATGGATCAGTCATGATAAAATGGCAGAGTAGATTCAATGGGCCGAATGGCCTAATTCTGCTCCTATATCTTATGGTCTTACAGAGTTCTATTGTTATATTCCAGGTCCTCACTATTGTGCTGGTAAATATTTGATAGTGCAGAAGGACGGTTAACTGCAAATTTCAAAACAGATGATTTAAGTCCATTTTCCCACCTAACTTTGTATCATCTGTAAACTTGAGTATGTTATTTTCATGTCCTTTAAATGTCACGAATCCAATTCAGAAATAGTTAAGAACTTGTTCTTATTCTTGGTGCAGTCTAAATGAAACATAATATTTTGGGGAGATGGTCAAAGGTTCAAAGGTTCAGAGATCGAATTTAATGTCAGAGAAATGTATACAATGTACATTCTGAAATGCTTTTTCTTTGCAAACATCCACGAAAACAGAGAAGTGCCCCCAAAGAATGAACGAGTTAACTGTTAGAACCCCAAAGTCCCCCCCACCTCCCCCCTCCCACACATAAGCAGCAGCGAGCTACGATCCCCCTCCCCCCACCAGCAAAAAAAAGGCGCATTGGTACCATCACCGAGCCCAAGCGTGTGCTAAGCAATAGCAAAGACGCAGACCAAAGTTACCCCAAAAGCTCTGCATTTCATCCGACATTCGACAACCCACGGGTTCTCTCTCTCCCTGGCAAGGGAGAGGGAAGTGTCCCCCATTTTCACAGCGAGCAGAAGACATAACAACAACCCACTGGTTTACGATGTTAAAAGTCTGTTTTGTCGCTTTTTTCGAGCTCTGTGTCCAAGGATCGCAAAGACCTCGGGTCTTCGGGCCCACAGCGAAAGATTTTCCGGTCTCCCTGACAACACACGAGTCTTCAGCCATGACACCGACCCTCGACCCACCCGTCTCCAGAGCCCCGAGATCTTAGGCTTCCGAACACGATCGAAAATCTCAGGCCAAAACCTTGGCATGTCAAATAATAGCCAGTCATGGAACCCCGAGAACAGGTCCCATTCCCACAAAGAAATGAAGCCTACCTGTAACTCCAGGTCAGGGTCTTCAAGAGAACTCTGAAAGGGAAAAATAAAGATATTAAAGGTGGAAATGGAGCTGTTTCTGAGATGCAGGCAAAGGAGTCGCCGTTAGTCACTGTTATAAAAGGCGGAGGAATAAAGGAACCTAACCTTACCTGGAATTTAGCCTGGATAATAATAGATAAAAGGTGTGATGCAGAAGGTGTTGGATGAACTGACTAGTTTTAATTTGAATGAGTCACTTTGAGCAGTAAGTACAGCCTTCACTGATTTTGCATCCGCAGCTTATCAGAATCTGCATTGTATGTTTTTGTTAAATTATACACTATTAAATTGCATTAATTTTTTGTTAAACTATACGCTATTAATAGTCCAATGTCTAATTAGCATTTCTGATGCCATTGCATTGAAGGACATCATAATGTTAAATAGTCAGAGTTTAAGATTAAAAATCTAAAGCAAAACTTCTAGATATTTCTATGCATCTGGTAGATAGAGGCATATTAATCTTACAAATAATATCTGTTCTTTTGAATCCTATTGCTCGGTGTTTGAATATTTATCTTCTCTCTTTTTTACATGGAGTGGCATTGATATGTTAGATTAGATTAGATTATGAGGACATTCAGTCCTCATTTATTGTCATTTAGAAATGCATGCATTAAAAAAATGATACAATGTTCCTCCAGTATGATATCACAGAAACACAAGACAGACCAAGACTAAAACTGACAAAACCACATAATTATAACATATAGTTACAACAGTGCAAAGTAATACCGTAATTTGATAAGAGCGGACCATTGGCACGGTTAAAAAGAAGTCTCAAAGTCCCGATAGCCCCAACATCTCACGCAGACGGTAGAAGGGAGAAACTCTCCCTGCCATGAACCTCCAGCGCCGCAAGCTTGCCGATGCAGCACCATTGGAAGCACCCGACCACAGCCGACTCTGAGTCCATCTGAAAACTTCGAGCCTCCGACCAGCTCTCCGACACCGAGCACCGAGCACCATCTCTGCCAAGCGCTTCGACCCCAGCCCCGGCTGCCAGCAACAGGCAAAGCCGAGGATTTGGGGCCTTCCCCTCTGGAGATTTCGGATCACACAGTAGCGGCGGCAGTGAAACAGGCATTTCAGAAGTTTCACCAGATGTTCCTCCGTGCTCTCACATCTGCCTCCATCAAATCAGGATTGTGCATGGCATCCTACTTGACAGATTACAGATATTCATCACCGGAGAGGCCGCGCGCGCTGCGTCGTGCCATCTTCTCCTCCTGCCATATTCAGACTATTTAACAAATATAACACTACTCTTAATTTTTGAGTACTCGTGATTCACATACCGGATGTAGGTAGACACATGAACAGGCAGGGAATTGAGAGATATAGACCATGTGCCAACAGGTGGGATTAGTTTAGAGTGACATCGTAAATGGTCAGTGGCAGAACAAAAAGCTTGTTGCTTTTCCGTATTACTCTATGAATAAAAGTGCCTTGAAATTCATCACCAGTTGGTAGTCTGCGACACATCAGTAACTGAGCTCGATTTCACTTCTGGAATGTGGTTTCCAATGACTTGTTTCTCCCTTTTTGTGCTCTGTGCATGGTCTGGATAGTGATAGGTATGTGGTGTGATGCAGGAGGTGGTGGATGAACTGACTTGTTTTAATTTGAATGAGTCATTTTGAACAGCCAGTCCAACCTGCATTTGTTTTGCATTACTGGCCAATCAGGATCTGCGAAAGTAAAGGTTGTACACTGTTGGAAGATGAAGTCAAAGCTAAACTTAAACCCTGATAAGCTGAAAGGTGCTGCGCTACGACTCTATGAAGAATCATGAAAGGAATGTGAAAAGCAAGGTGTAAAGGCAAGGTCAGAAATGAAATAGTAACCGAAAGTCAGCATTGAGGCTGATTTTAAAAGCTTGTACTTTCATGAACATAGTAATTGGCGCTGACTTTGTGTGTTTGTGGGAAGATGGTCCACACCTGTATCAAGGATATCATGTTAAGTTATTGCTGCCATCTTCACAGTTTCATAACGGGCTTTATTTTTCCATCTCAGAATCCGTAATCCAAAACCCATTTTCTGTGAAAAAAAATTACTGCGCTGGCTTTGACCCATGAAATGTTTTATTGCAACACTTCCCAAGGAACTGGATACTTCCTTTAGATTTACATTGCTGTGTTTCAAACACAGCCATCCCAATAGGATCCCAGCACATTTTCTTTAGTTGAATGGACGAGCACAAAATTTGTGTCAAATATCCAGTAGCTACGTTCACGTTTAGAAGAACAGGGGGCCACAAACGTGTGGAGAATTGCTGTGCAGAGAAACAGAAAAAAGTGATGAACACCCCACAATGCTGTGATTAGGAAGTAATTGTGAGGCAGAATTCCATTCTACCCTGCTGCTTCCATCCAGCACTTTCCAAACAAATGCACCACACTGCCTTTCTAATCAATGTGGATTATTTGCATGAACAGACAGTGTTTGCTGCTGAATTGCTGGACCATGAAAACCCAAAAGTTTTCAGCCTGTTGTCACTTTGCACTCCAGAGAAAAAAAAGACTCCTGATGCTAGCATAATTTTGATTTGAACATTGAATTCCAATAGATCAAATCACTCTTGCTCCACAGCATTCCTAATCCTAGTGTGTGTTCAGTAAATTATCATGTTCTGATGCATTTAATTTAATCAACTCAATGGAAAATGTCAAAAAAATTAGTGTTGAGAACACCACAGTAGCATTGAGATGGAATAAGCAAAATAATGACTGTCAGCAAACAGTCTATGTTGAGCAGACAAAGTCCACTTGCTGAGAAAACACAGTATACTTAAATTGCAGCAGATACACCAACTACAAAGGGTTGTCCCAATAAAAGAATAAAAGACAGTCAATGGCAGGTGGATCACTCACCCACCAACAGCATAGGTGCACATAAGGGCTAAGATTATGTGCTTAGCTCTCTGCTCTACCCACTTTATACTTAATAATTGTGTGGCTAAGAACAGCACAAATGCCACATTTACGTTTGCTAATGACACCGCTGCTGTTGGCTGAATCAAAGGTGGTGATGAATTGGCATAAAGGAGGGAGATTGAAAATCTGGTTGCGTGGTCCCACAATGACAACCTCTCAGCAAAACCAAAGAGCTGGTTGTTGAGGACATGAGGAAGAAGCCAGAGGTTCATGAAACAGTCCTCATTTGGGTCAAGCAACGCACACAGAATGCTGGAGGAACTCAGCAGGCCAGGCCGTCGACATTACTCGTTTCCATAGATACTGCCTGGCCTGTTGACTTTCTCCAGCATTTTGTGTGTGTTGCTCGGATTTCCAGCACCTCTTGCTTCTCACTAGGGTCATTCCTCAATGTTATCTTATCAGAGAACTGTCCAGTGACCAGTACGTAGACATAATCACAGATAATGCACCGTATTGTCTCTGCATAGATTCAGCGTGCCACCAAAATCTTTGACAAACTTCTATAAATGCACAGTGGAGAGAAACCTAACTGGTTGCAACACTGCCCAGTGGGGAAACACCAACGGCCAGGAACTGAAAAGGATACAGAAAATGGAGGATACACCCCAGTCCATCACACCCTTGAGTCCATTTACATGGAATGCTGCTACAAGAAAGCAGCATCCATCATCAGAGACTCTGGCTATCCAGGCCATGCCCTCTTCTTGCTACTACCATCAGGCAGAAGGTACAGGGGCCTTAGGTCCCACATCACCAGGTTTAGGAACAGTTATTACCCTACAACCAATAGGCTCCTGAACCAGCGTGGATAACTTCATTCATTGCTACTCACAACTGATTCTACAACCTACGGACTCACGTTCAAGGACTCTTTACAATGCATGCTCTCAGTATTATTTTTTATTTGTGTAGTTTCTCTTCCTTTGCACATTAGCTGTTTGTCAACCCTTGTCTTATGTATAGTCTTTTTAATATAAAATTATATTTAGTTTCCGTTTTTCCTGTAAATGACTGGAAGAAGATGAGTCTATTGGTAGTATGTGGAAACGTAGATGTACTTTGATAATAAATTTACTCTACTTTGAAGCTTGGCTGAATATATATGAGGAGCATAAGACCTCATCAGTCTTTTACAGCAGTGCAGATTGATGAGGAAATTTCCCAATCATGTCCATGCTTTCCAGTATTGTCAGTATAAAAAAAGCTTTTAAAAACAATCATTCATGTTGATATTTACTGGTTAACATCCGCTGTTCAGTTAATGAGTCAGTCTGAAGACTTAATATCTAAAAGTATGTTGTCTTGCCACAGTTTGTGGAGTTCCTGCTTTAGGGGGGAACTGGATCAGAGTAATGCTTTGTTATGTTTGTGAATGTTTAATTCTTGTTTCGGAGATGGTCATAGTTGATTGTGAAATGTGTCCCAAGAATGTGTTTTCACATTTCATAAAGTAGTCCCCAGCATTAAGGGATTAAAATGTAAACGAGGGAAGATGTTATTGACCTGTCAAGGCTAATCGTTTAAAACTGGGTACATATTTTTTCCTTGCAGAAGGTGGCGTATCTCTGAAATTCTGTCCTCCAGAGGATGTGAGACTAGATCACTAGAAGTATTTAAAGGGGAGAAGATATATTTTGAACGGTCAGGGAATTCACAGAGCTGGCAGAGGAATTGAGGCCTGGAGTAGATCAGTCGTAATCTATCTAAATGGCAAAGCAGGTGTGAAGTGCCTGGTGCCCATGCCTGTGTTAGGAGAGTTGAAGAAAAATGCTTCTACCCATAGGAGTAGTGACGATGTGGAACCCATACCTGGAGGCAGAGACTCTGATCACAGTTAACGTGGTACCTGAATATGTGCTTGAAGAGCTGCAACAAACACAGCTACTGGCCAAAAGCTGAAACCTGAGAGATAGTGAAATGTCTCTATTTTTAGCTGGCATGGACACGATGGGCTGATTAGCCTCTTTTACAGTCGATCTCTATGGTTCAATGGTACAGTCATCACAGTGCCTTGGTATTGCAGAGGAAGTCAGGTACATGATAACATGCACAGTATCTGTGACTGTGATGGTTCCACAGCTGTTGTCAAAAGTGTTTCACCGAAGAATGCAATGGGATCAAACACTGGAAGTCTCATGGTAGATTTTGTTTGAACTTTGGTTGTGTACAGAGATAGCATACAACACTGATAAAGTATCAGCTGCTTACAGATCTGTCAGTGATGGTGTCATAGAAGAAGATAAAAAGGGAGCTTTGAATATAGGAAATGTTTCAGCACAGCTTTATAGTGCTGCATTCTGTATGTGATGTTTTTCCCTTTTTTAACATGCAGCACCACTGATTGCCAGGTTAATTGATCATCTTTAGGGTTTGCTGTGCTGAACATAGTTATAATAGAGTACGATAATTGCATCTGATGTAATTAGATGAAGAGCCACAAAAACTCATTATCCAAAAGATTTTTAAGAAAATTTGCCATTACAGCTCTGATGCTAAGAATACCTGTCATTTATTGCACAGAATTAGAATCACACCCAATTTAACAATGCAGTTGTTATGAATTCACCGTGTGGAGAGTCAGATGCTTTTTCCCAGGGCTGAAATGACTAGCACAAGAGGCACAGTTTTAAGATACTTGGAAGCAGGTACAGAGGAGATGTCAGGGGTAAGTTTTTTATGCAGAGAGTGGTGAGTGCATGGAATGGGCTGCCGGCAATGGTGATGGAGGTGGATACGATAGGGTCTTTTAAGAGACTCCTGGATAGGTACATGGAGCTTTGAAAAATAGAGGGCTGTGGGTAACCCTAGGTAATTTCTAAGGTGAGGACATGTTCAGCACAGCTTTGTGGGCCGAAAGGCCTGTATTGTGCTGTAGGTTTTCTATGTTTCTATAACTGTTGTTTACTGTAATAATCCAACAAAAAAATATTGCTTATTACATAACTGTGTGGAGGAGTTGCTCTTTATTGTAAGTCAAAGATGTATGTGGGAATTCAGAGGAACTAGTTAGCTCATTCTTCATTACAATTTCTCCCTTTGCAGTTGCCTGTTTCCAAATGATCCATCTCACTGACTTGCAGACTCAATCTCCGCTTGACATTCTTGTCTGCATGTCTACTTTTTTGAATTACTCTGTCTCTTTTCATCCACTAATTATGATGTTATATTCCCACAGGCTTATATTCGGCACTCTGTACCCTGCATACTCTTCCTACAAGGCAGTCAAAACAAAAAATGTTAAGGAATATGTGAGTAACTTCTGATTTCAAAAGTATTTATTATATTGGAAATGGTTTTATGTACTGTAAATAGGGGGTCTGAGGAGCAATGAAGTCTTGGAAGCTGATTTGCTCTGTGTTTGGATTTGTATTATTGTACTTAAGAGAGGGAACGTGTGTTGGGCACGTGGCCAAGTGGTTAAGGCATTCGTTTAGTGATCTGAAGGTCGCTAGTTCGAGCCTCAGCTGTGGCAGCGTGTTTGTGTCCTTGAGCAAGGCACTTAATCACACATTGCTCTAGTGTCTGTGCGAGGAGTGGTGCCCAACACAGGCTTCCAATCTGCACCTCGTAAGGCATGAAAATGCCCGACACAGGCCTCTCATGGTCTGAGTCGACGTTCCCTCCCTCCCTAAGAGAAGGAAATGTGAAAAGCCAGGTCATCCCATACCTCATCTGTTCACGCCAGTAGATTAGTCCAGAATGAGTAACCGCCATGCATTTTGTAGACCGTAAGCAATGTAGCCCAGAGGAAATGCATGTTTACAATGCTCGATGGGATGCCAATCTATCGGGTCATGGATACAAGTTTCTTGAATATTGTGGAGCTGAGCTTATCTGGGCAAATGCAGAGTATCCTTACATGCTCTTGACCTGTCCCTTGAAATGATGGTGAGGCCTTAAAATATCAGGTGGTGCTTCACACTGCAGCCCACCCCACCTCAGACCTGCCTCGGACTTTATTTGGCTGGTCCAGTTGAGTTTCTGGTCAATAGCAGCAGACAGGAAGTTGAAGGACTTCATTTGGAAATGCTACTAAATATCCAGGGTGGATAGACTCATTCTAGGACTTTCATATACTGTAGCTTGCTGTGACCAGGAATGGGCTGCATTGTCGGCTGAGGAGTTGCAAATAGATTGAACGTTGTGTGATGATCAGTAAACATCCCCACCTCTGACTTTAACCTCTGATGTGGAGGATGGAGATGTTTGGGCTGAGGCCATTGCTCTAATGAACTCCTGCAGGGATGTCCTGGTGCTGGGATGAGTGACTTCCAGAAATCGCAGCTATCTTCCTTTGTGTCAGGTGGGACCACAGTCACTTAAAGTGCTAACTCTTGATGCCCACTGACTTTTGTCTTAGATTGTGGCCGAATGCTACCTTGCTCTTGAGGGTAGTCACTCTCATTTCATCTCTAGAATACAAGTGAAGCCTGGAGCTGAGCAAACCGGACAAAGGCCATTTGGTCATCAGTGAGAAGGTAGCTGGCGAGTCAGTGCCATTTCACAGCGCTGCTAGGATACCTTCCAATATTTTACTGCGATGAGGAGCAGACTGATTGGACAATAATCAGAAGGATCGGATCTGTGCTGAAGATTTGTCACACGCATACTGAAACATACAGTGACGTGCATAGAGTCAAATCAAACCAGCAAGGATTGTGGTGGGCATCCCTCCAAATCAGCAGCTTCTGGATCCAACACAGCATGCCCACGACTCACTAACTTAACCGGAGTGGGGCAGGAAACCAGAGTAGCGGAGGAAGCCCTCACGGTCATGAGGAGAATGTACAAACTCCTTACAGACAGTGGCGGGAATTGAACCCTGATCTTACAGCTGTCACTGTAAAGTGTTCCTCTCACTGACGACCTTACGAGTTCTAAAGTTATATAAACTAAATACTGAGGGCAGCCTTACGAATTTTAAAGTTATATAGATGCCAGCGTGGAAACTGAACTGCAACAGCTTCACTAGAAAATTGGCCAGTTTTAGTCTTCATGTCCTACATCAGGGACCGTTGTTTACTGTAGCACTTGCAAAATGGTGGAGGAGCTCAGGAGCTGAGGCCCTATTTATGGAGAGAAGTAAACAGTCAACACTTCGGGCTGAGGCCGTCCATCAGAACCAGAAGGGAGAGGAAACCAGAAGGAAAGGAAAGGAGTACAAACTGACAGGAGACAGGCGAGACCAGGTGAGGGGGAAGTTGGGAGACTGCAGTGGGGGTGGGGGGAATGAAGCTGACAGGTGAGAGGCGAGACCAGGTGAGGGGGAAGTTGGGAGACTGCAGTGGGGGTGGGGGGAATGAAGCTGACAGGAGACAGGCGAGACCAGGTGAGGGGGAAGTTGGGAGACTGCAGTGGGGGGGGGGGTGGAGAATGAAGCTGACAGGAGACAGGCGAGACCAGGTGAGGGGGAAGTTGGGAGACTGCAGTGGGGGGGTGGAGAATGAAGCTGACAGGTGAGAGGCGAGACCAGGTGAGGGGGAAGTTGGGAGACTGCAGTGGGGGGGGGGTGGAGAATGAAGCTGACAGGAGACAGGCGAGACCAGGTGAGGGGGAAGTTGGGAGACTGCAGTGGGGGGGGGTGGAGAATGAAGCTGACAGGTGAGAGGCGAGACCAGGTGAGGGGGAAGTTGGGAGACTGCAGTGGGGGGGGTGGAGAATGAAGCTGACAGGTGAGAGGCGAGACCAGGTGAGGGGGAAGTTGGGAGGCTGCAGTGGGGGCGGGGAATGAAGCTAGGAGGTGGTAGGTGGAAGAGGTGAAGAGCTGAAGAAAAGGAATCTAATAGAGAGGACACTGGACCATGGGAAAAAAGGCAAGGAGGAGGGGCATCAGAGGGAGGTGGTGAACAGGTGAGGAGAAGAGAAGGATTAAGACAGGAGGCAGAATGGGGAAGGGAAAAAGGAGGAGGGATGAGAAATTACTGGAAGTGAGGGAAATCAATGTTCATATCATCAGGGGGAAGGCTACCCAGATGGAATATGAGGTGTTACTCTTCCCATCCGAGTGTGGCCTCATTGTGACCATAGAGGAGGCCATGGGCTGACATGTCAGAATGGAAATATGAAATAGAATTAAAATGGGTGGGCACTGGGAAATCTTGCCTTTTGTGGCAGGTGGAGCAAAGATTCTCGATGAAGTGGTCCCCCCAGTCTACTTCAGGTGTCACCAATGTAGAGGACGCCACACCTGGAGGAACGCATACAGTAGATGACCCTGACAGACTCACAGGTAAAGAGTCCCTTCACCTGGAGGGTCTGTTTGGGTCCCTAAATGTTGGTGAAGGAGGAGGTGTAATGCTTCAAAGTTCAAAGTAAATTTATTATCAAAGTAGATGTACATCACCATACACAACCCTGAGATTCATTTCAGAGCAAATAGAAACACAACAGGATCAATGAAAACCGCGCACGACCAAGACAATCAATGTGCAAAAGACAACAAACTGCAAATAATAAAAGAAAAAAAGGAAAAGGAAATAAATAAGCCACAACTATCAAGAACATGAACTGCAGAGTTCTTCAGAGTGAGTCCATACGTTGTGGAGTCAGTTGGGGTGAGTGAAGTTATCCCCTCTGGTCCAATGGCCAGATGTTGAGGAGTAATAACTGTTCCGAACCTGGTGGTGTGGGATTGAGGCTCCTGTCCCTTCCTAATGGCAGCACTGAGAAGAGGGCACGTCCTGGATGGTGGTTATCCTGCTTGCAGGGATAAGTGCCGGGAGGGAGATCAGTGGGAAGAGACGGGTGAACAAGGGAGTCCACATAGATTGTGATCACTGAGAAAAGTTGATGGAAGGATGTTTTTGTGGTACAATCTTGACAAAGATGGCAGAAGATATGGAGAATGATGTGCTGAATGTGTGGAGATAAGGGCACTGCCCATCCACTGTATCCATACTCTTATATTGTGAACTAATTGTATATAATAGCAATATATATGGAAAAGGCAGGCAATTTGATTAAAACGTAGCATTATTTTGGGTCTTGATGTCATTCTTCACGTGTGTGTGTGTGTGTGAGAGAGAGAGAGAGAGAGAGAGAGAGAGGGAGAGAGGAAGAAAGGAAAGAGTTAGATGGGAGAGAGAGAGAGAATTGATTTTCCCATTGCCTATCAACAAATACTGGAGAAAAGAAATTAATCTTAAGTTCCTGTCTGGGAAGCAATGTAAATTTCCTCAAATATTTGGATGTTGAATAAGCTTTACTTTCAAGAGCTGCAGAACACTGCCTGTGCCAGGTATACTGTATCCCAGCCTCTGCCATACCTGAATCTACTTACAATATTTTCACTGATTAACTGCACATCTTGTGGTTCAGGTGAGAACTACACAGAGCTGACACACATATATTCTATTTACTCATGATCTAGGTAAATAACTCAAAAGCACGAACTATAAGAATTTGATCATCTCTGTGTTCATTATTATTAGCAGATATTTAATACAAACAAGCTTTGTATTCTAGAGGGGAAAAGTAAAGAACATGCTTTTAAATGGAACTCAAATTTCAAAGTAAACTTATCATCAGAATACATACATTTTCTTGTGGGCATTTGCAGTAAATGCAAAGAAATAGAATAGAATCAATGAAAAAATGCACAATACAAAGACAGACAAGCAACCAGTGTGCAAAAGACAACATATTGTGCAAATACAAAACAGAAAAATAATAACAAAATGACAACAAATAACTAAATAATAATCAAGCAAACAGATAAATAATATTGAGAACAAGAGTTGAAGAACCCTTGGAAGTGAATCACAGCCACAGGTTATCCACTCGGTTTCAGTATCCTAATGGTTGAAGGGTAATAACTGTTGCTGAACCTGGTGATGTGAGATCTAAAGCTCCTACATCTCCATCCTGATGGCATCAGTGAGAAGAGAGCATGGCCTGGATAGTGTGTGTCCTTAACGATGGATGCTGCTTTCCTGCAACAGCACTTCCTGCAGATGTGCTCAATGCAGGGCAGGGCTTTACCTGTGATGGACTGGGCCATATCTACTACGTTTTGTACGCTTTTCCAGTCAACGGCATCGGTGATTCCCTAATAAGCCATTATGCAGCTAGTCTGTTTACTTTCCACCGTGAATCTATAGAGGTTTTGTCAAGGTTTTAGGAGACGTGCCGAATCTTTGCAAACTGCTAAGAAAAGTACAGGCACTGCTGTGTCTTCTTCGTAATTGCCAGACCTTGGACAGGTCTTCTGAAACAATAACAATATGAAGCCGCTGACCCTCTCCACCTCTGATCCCCTGGTGAGGACTGGCTTATGGACCTCTGATTTCCTCCTCCTGTAGTCAATAATCAGCTCTTTGGTCTCGCTGTCTTTGTGTAAGAGACTGTTGTTGTGGCACCACACAGCCATATTTTCAATCTCCCTCCTATACGCTGATTTGTCACCACCTTTGATTCGGCCTACAACAGTGGTGTCATCAGCAAACCTAAATATGGCTTTGGAGCTGTGCTTAGCCACCCAGTCAGATGTATAAAGCAGTAGATCAGAGGGCTAACCACCTGAGCTGAGGGTGATCGTGGAGGAGATGTTGTTGCCAATCCAAACTAACTGATATCTGCAAGTGAGGAAATAAAGGATCCAGTTTCACAAGGAGATATTGGGGCATGGATCTTGAAGCTTATTGATTAGTTTTGATAGTGATTGAATGTATCCTGATGTATGCACTATCCAGATGTTTCAGGGTTGAGTGAAATGCCAATGAAATTGCATCTGCTGTTGACCTGTTGTGACAGCAGGCAAATTGGAGCAGATCCAAGTCGTTCTTCAGGCTTCAGAATATCGTGTCTCCAGAATAGATAAAGTCCCTCCATATTCAATGGATGACTATGATGCAGCAATTATGTAGTTGCTTGGAGCATTGTAGTTAGTCCAAAATTCTGATTTTTTAACTCCATTTTTGTCTTCATTTTTTGATTTGACGGTGATACATGGCAGCTAGGGAATTCCTTCTGAAATAAGAACTCTAGAGCCAGATTCAGCACTCAAGGAATAATTTATTTATTTGTTCATTTTATTCAAGAACCATCAGTAAGTACTGTATTAGTACCCAGGTCACTGCACAAAGCTTTGGGCTTAGAATTATTCAGGAGAGACTGCGTCTACTGGATGCAGTGAGATATTCATTTCCTTCTGCCTTTAGTATAAACCCTTAACTTTTGTTTGTAAAATATTTTTCAACATAAATTGCCAGATCTTTTCTATCCAGCCAGTCTTTTTGGACATGCAGCTCTAAAATGATTTATCAGTGAATGTCAGCTTATTTTTTTTACTTCAGCAATAAACTTTATTCAGAAAATTATATACAAGAATACAAAAAAGTGCATGGCCTACTTTGCATTCATGGCATGATTCAGTCTAGATGTTTGCAATATCATCCAGTCTATCCATTTGTCGTGTTAGCATTTCTTATGTGCAAGGCACCGTTGCCACACTTTGGATAATACAAACTTTTGAGAAGCCAGACACAGAATATAATGCCAAAGATGGGAAGCAGTTAACAGCTGCCAATGGTTGGTGCCTCACTTTCTACATGTTGATTTACAAATAGATGAGGTATAACTGGACTTCCTTTAATGTTCAGTTATTTTACGCGTCTGATGGCAAGGCTATTAGTAGGGACAGATTAATGCACTTAACGTTTTTTCACAAATCCAATACAGGCAAGAGATTAAATTAAACCCTGTACAAATGAATACATTTCCTAATGGCATCAATCCACTCAATGTGCACTGTCTGCTGAAGGAAAACACTGAAAATGTAAATGTGGCCTCTTAGATTTGAAAGTGGTGTCACCAATATATTATTGAAGATTGCTGCATAAGTTGCAATGAAATAGAAGAGATATGTTGTGTTTTCATTGGTATTTGACATTTTCTTTCTGCAATTCAGTGTGACTGCTTCACAGTGCAATAGAACAGTATTCAAACCCAACACATAATTTGGCATTAATCAATAGTAGTCCAATTCAGCAGTACAGCTGAAAAAAGAAAACCTGAAGATGGAGTGGTGTTCATAAATTAACTGGGTACCTCAGTTTTACCTTATGTTATAAAATGTTTAACCTATTTATTTATAAATCCCAGCATTTCCTAGTACAGCGGTGAAACATGTGACCATGTGCTCCATAATTCTCAATATTTCACACAAGATTTAACAAAATATTGTGTCTGAAAATAGTCTTTAATTTATTGGAAGTGTGGATCAGCAAGTTACTTTCACTGCTGCTGTGCAGATTCAAGCTAATTATTACAATTGACCAAGAACGCTGATAAGTTTTAGATTTTTGTTTAATATTCCTCGAAGACAGAGGTTCCCAACCTTTTTTATGCCATGGACCCCAGGCTGGGAACCCCTAATTTAAGAGATATGCAAGCTGGCATTTATCCTATCATTCCAGTAGGCACTGCTAAGCTGCTGTCATTGACCGGTGAATTCCTTGTATTGAAGGCTGTTAGCCAGAAAGACATGCAACCTGAAAGGAAATTGCAGGTGATTGGTTTACCAGAACGCCTGCTGCCTTTGTAGAGTCTGCAGATTCAGGTGGTGCTACCAGGGACACCTTAGTGAGATACCACGTGACCATTGTGGACCTGTGGTTAAATGCTGACCAGGTTTGATATGCTTCAATGTCAGAGGAAAAATCCAAAAGCAAATTGCTGTAGATGGTGAATGCTTTTTTGTAAAATGCTGAAGATTTGAAGTACAATCGGAAAATGCTGGAAGCACTCAGTAGATCAGGCAGCATTTGTGAAAAGACTTAATGTGCTCCGTCCAAGATCCTTCATCAGAACCACTATGGATACTGTTTCATGTTGATGAGACAAGTTTTAACGTGCTGAGAAAGTGGGGAGGTACGGAGAGAATAATGGGGCATGTTTGTGATTATAATGAAAGTAATTTTATATTCATCCCTTGTTCTTTTCTGATTCAGCAGCAAGAGGTATCTGCAAACAAAGGAGACATTGTACATGTAGTCAAGATTGTAAGAAATTACCTTAATAGATTTATAGGCATCTGTTAGTCTCATGAGACCATGGATTTGTGCCTTGGAAAGTTTCCAGGATGCAGGCCTGGGCAAGGTTGTAAGGAAGACCAGCAGTTGCCCATGCCGCTAGTCTCCCCTCTCCACGCCGCCGATGTTGTCCAAGGGAAGGGCATTAGGACCCATACAGCTTGGCACCAGTGTCGTCACAGAGCAATGTGTGGTTAAGTGCCTTGCTCAAGGACACACACGCTGCCTCAGCCAAGGCTCAAACTAGCGACCTTCAGATCACTAGACGAACGCCTTAACCACTTTATATTATTAGATGAATATAAAGAATAAATGCAAAAAGAAAGACAAATGGCCAGTGAAGAAGTAAAAGTCATTGGAGGTTTCAGGGTTGGAGAGGGTCCGCAACTTTGAATTTCTAGATGTTATTATTTTAAAGGACCTGTCCTGGACCCAGCACGTAAATGCAATTATGAATAAAGCACGGCGGCACCTCTACGTCCTTAGGAGTTTGCAGAGGTTCACATGATGTCTAAAATGTTGACAAACCTCTATAGGTGTTTGGTGGAGAGTGTATGACTGGCTGCATCACAGCCTGGTATGGGAACACCAATGCCCTTGAACGGAAAATCCTATATTAAAAAATAGTGGATAAGGCCCAATCTGTCAGGGTAAAGGCCTCCCAACCATTGAGCACATCTACACAAAACAATGTCACCTGAAAGCAGCGTCGATCATCAGGGACCCCCAACCCCAACTCCCAGAGCATTCTCTCTTCTCATGTTGCCATCAGGAAGAAGGTGTATGAGCCTCAGGACTCACACTGCCAGGTTCAGGAACAGTTATAACCCCTCAACCATCAGGCTCTTGAACCAGAGGGGATAACCTCACTGATCTTCACTTACCCCGTCACTGAACTGTTGTCACAACCAATAGATACACTTTCAAGGACTCTTCATCTGACATTCTTGATTTTATTGCTTATTTGTTTATTATTATTATTTCTTCTTTTTGTATTTGCACAGTTTGTTGTCTTCTACCCTAATGCCCTCATTGGGCGGTTTTTCAATGATTCTGTTATAGTTATTAATTTATAGATTTATTGAGTATGCACAGAAAATGAGTCTCAAGGTTGTATATGATGACATATTTGTACTTTGATAATAAGATTGACTTTGAACTTTGAAAAGAGACAAAATAATACTTATCATCCAATCACCCAGTCACACTACATCATATACTGCTGGAGGGAAATATCAGGTAGCTTCTCCAGTCTTGCTTTCTTGTGATCCAGCTTAAGAGGAGATTACCATTTTCACCAAGAAGGTACCCCTTCTTGTACCCTTTGTAAATTTAACATATCTTTTTCCAGCAACACACACAAAATGCTGGAGGAACTCAGCAGGCCAGGCAGCATCTATGGAAAAGAGCACAGTCAATGTTTCAGGCCAAGACCCTTCAGCAGGAGTGGAGAAACCCAGGGTCATCTACTAGAGACTTCAGCCTTGGAATCACACCTTCGTTACCTTTTTGTCAATTCGCGTTTCTTGGTTCTTATTTGTTCAGGGAGTAGATCAATTAAGTTTTATTCTGCTAATTTCAATGATCCACCCAGCCAACACACTTTTTGTCCCTCTTCCCTCTGGGAGAAGGTTCAGGAGCTTGAAGACTCGTACGGCCAGATTTGGGAACAGCTTCTTTCCAACTGTGATAAGACTGCTGAACAGATCCTGACCCGGATCTGGGCCGTTCCCTCCAAATATCCAGACCTGCCTCTCAGGGTTTTTTTGCACTACCTTACTTCCCATTTTTCTATTTTCTATTTATGATTTATAATTTAAATTTTTAATATTTACTAATTTTAACTATTTTTAATATTTAACGTTTGTAATCCAGGGAGAGGGAAGCGCAGAATCAAATATCACTGTGATGATTGTACGTTCTAGTACCAATTGTTTGGCGACAATAAAGTATAAAGTATATACTGACAGATAAATACACTTGGCTAAGGACAAAGTAAAATTCATTTTTTTTAATGTCAATGGGCTGTTAAATTCAATCAAACGGAGTAAAATTCTATCAAAAATGAAGAAAGAACAAGCCCATGTAGTATATTTACAGGAAACTCACTTAAGTGATAAAGACCATGGAAAACTAAAGAGAATGGGCTTCACTAATTTGTTTTTCTCCTCATATAAATCAGGACATAGGAGAGGAGTTGCTGTTCTCATCTCAAGCAAGCTAAATTTTGAAAAAGTATTCGAAATGGGAGATATGGAGGACTGGTATATTCTGGTAAGGGGGAATATAGACGGAAATTCAGTTACTCTATTGAATATATACGCACCCCCAGGAAGTGATATTAGTTTCTTCCAGAAAATTACTAATATTATGGTAACGGAAACAGAAGGTCTCTCGATATGTGGGGGAAATTTAAATTTACAATTACAACCAAAGTTAGACTCTTCCAATAGAAAACCCTATGAAAAAAAGTCCTTACATAAGAAAGTTAACAATCTTTTTGAGGATATTGGTCTAATTGATATATGGAGGGACCTTTTCCCCGACAGAAGGGATTACACTCACTATTCTGCCCCCCATTCTGTATATACAAGAATAGACCAATTCATAACATTTGGAAAAGATGGAGACAAGATAATCACCTGTGGAATTGGGACAACAGATGTAAGTGACCATGCACCTATATATTTATCTGTTGATTTTGACCTACAACCAAAGAATACTATTTGGAAACTAAATTCAAGTCTACTCAATGATCTCTATTTTAAGGAACAAATTAAAAAAGAAATTGGTCTTTACTTAGAATTCAATGATAATGGAGAAGTTTCACCTCCCATTCTATGGAATACTCTGAAGGCTGTCTTAAGAGGGAAAGTTATAGCGATATCTTCATATAAGAAAAGAATAAGAAATAAAACATTAGAGGAATTACAAAATAAGCTGAAGGAACTAGAAAAACACTCAAATTGAGTTTGGCACAGGATACATTAGAGGAAATTTTAAAAATTAGGAATGAAATTAATAGTTTAGCTACACAAGAAATCAGAAAAAAATTTAATGTTTCTGAAACAGAGACACTATGAAAGTGGATCTAAATCTATGAAAATACTGGCGTGGAAACTGGAAAAAAAGATAGCAGAAATAACAATTCATAGAATTAGGGATCCAAGAACAAAAGTGATTAAAAAAACACTAAGTGAAATTCAAGAAACTTTTGAAGTGTTTTACAAAACTCTATATTCCAAAGTTCCAGGGGGAAGCATAACCAAAATTGACACCTTCCTGAATTCTCTAGAGTTACCCACTTTAAGCAAAGAACAAAATAGAACGATGACTGCTGACATAACTGAAGCTGAACTAAAAACTGCAATTAGTCGGCTTAAATTAAGCAAGTCACCAGGATCATATGGATATAAGGCAGAGTGGTGTAAATAGCTTAGAACTGAGTTAGTTCCTGTTTTACTCCCCACACTGAACTGGGCTCTAAGAAAGGCACAAATGCCACCCAGCTGGAAGGAGGCGATAATCTCAGCTATACCGAAAGAAGGCAAGGATAAAATGGAATGTGGGTCATTTAGAGCAATATCTGTTCTTAATGTGGATTATAGATTATTTACCTCCATCATGGCCAAATGATTAGCAGAGTTTCTACCCACACCGATACATAGTCAGACAGGTTTTATACAACGCCAAAACAAGACAATATACGAAGGACACTTCACATTATGGATCATATACAAAAAAATAAAATTGAAGCAATAGTGATAAGCGTGGATGCTGAAAAGGCATTTGATTCAGTTAATTGGAATTTTCTATACAGAGTTTTACATAGATTTGGTCTACATGACACAATTATTAAAACTGTACAGGCAGTATATGACAATCCTACTGCTAGGATTAAAATCAATGGATATTTATCAAATAATTTTACCCTAGAAAGGAGCACGAGACAGGGTTGTGCATGGACACCGCTACTCTTCGCATTATATCTGGAACCATGAGCTCAATACATCAGACAAAATGAAGATATCAAGGGAATTACCATAAAAGGGACAGAGCATAAATTGGCCTGTTACGCGGATGACATTTTGATCTATCTAGTGCAACCAACATACTCTTTACCTAAATTGATGCAATCCTTTGAACAATATGGTCAATTATCAGGATACAAGATCAATATAGATACTGTAAAACCTAATTACTTTCAATTACATAACTATAGCCCACCAAGAGAAATTGAAAGTAGATATCCTTGGGCAAACAGAGTCTTTCAAAGATTTGGCAAAATTATTAGAATGTAATTATCTGCCTATGTATAAAAAAATAAAGGAAGGTATAACAAGATGGAACCTAATTCCTTTTTTAAGTCTCAGTTCAAGGATTGAATCTGTTAAAATGAATATATTGCCCAGACTATTATAGCTCTTTCAGACCCTACTAATAGAGATTAACCAAAATCAATTCAATGAATGGAACAAAATGTTATCAAGATATATATGGCAAGGTAAAAGGCCTAGAGTTTGTCTCAAAACTTTGCAATTAGCCAAGGAAAAGGGGGTGGGGGCCTACCTTCTCTTAGAGATTATTATTTTGCAGCACAGTTGAGAGCCGTGATATGCTGGTCCAACCCATCATATGACGCTCAATGGAAAAACATTGAGGAGGGGATACTTTCCATTCCCATACAGGCAATTTTGGCTGATAACAACCTACAAGGTTACGTAAATACTATTGATAACCCATGGGTAAAATGGACTCTTAAAATATAGAAAAATATTATTAAAGAATATAAACTAGAGGGAGATATTGCAATTCTTAAATGGTCTGCTTATGACTCAGATTTTACGCCGAATAAACTGGATGCTAGATTTAAGGACTGAACAGCTAAAGGAATAACAGCTATTTGCAATATAATGAAAGAAGGAACACTGTTCAGTTTTGAAATGCTTAAAGAGATACACTTATCAGAAAAACAAGACTTTTATTGGTATTTACAGATGCAACAGTATGTTAATAGGAGGGTTAAAAATGTAACCAAGGCAAGTACATGTTTGATAGAGCTAATTAGAAATGTATATAATTCAGATAACGGTAGTAGAATCATTTCAAGCGTGTATAAGGGTTTGTCAAATCTTAAAACACATTCGACTTCATACATTAAAACAAAATGGGAGAAGGAAGGAGGGATAATTACATCTGAGGAAGAATGGACAATAATATGGAGGTATCAATGTAAGTGTACCAGTTCACAGAAATGGAGGGAGTTTGGATGGAAAAACTTGATAAGATATTTTATTATACCCTCTCAGAAATCCCATTATGATAGTAACCTCCCTGTTTGCTGGAGAAATTGTGGAAATCAACATGTAAACCATTATCATATTTTCTGGGAATGTCCCGTTATCAAAGACTATCGGAGTGGGATACAAAATGCCCTACAAGACATCTTTAAATGTGAAATACCATTAGAAAGTAATACCATATATTTTGGGTATATACCTCAAGAATGGTTGAAAAGAGATAAATATTTAATGAATATACTGCTGGTGGCTGGTAAAACGACTCTTACCAGGAAATGGTTATCTCAGGAGAGCCCAACTTTAAACGCATGGATGGAAGTTACAATGGACATTTACAAAATGGAGAAGATAACAGCATCTGTTAATCATAAGTTGGAACAATTTGATTCATACTGGGAAAATGGTTTAACCATATAACACCTCAGAGGCCTGATTTTATTCTCACAAATCAATGAATATGTTGTAAAAAAAGATCACTCCCTGCTTGTACATAGTTTTCTCCTTTTGCTTGTTCTTTCTTTCTTCTCTTTTCTATAAGTGTATAAATATTATGTGGAGATTTGTGGCATATATGACTATATGATATATATGTACAATATCTGAAATACATCTTATGGAAATATTTGTTTGATGATGAAACTCAATATAAAATAAATTACAAATAAAAAGGACTGGAGAAAACATGCTGAGGAGTAGATTTAAAAGGTGGGGGAGGGGAGAGAGAAACACAAGGTGACAGGTGAAACCTGAAGCAGAAGGGATGAAGTAAAGAGTTGGAAAGTTGATTGGTGAAAGAGCTACAGGGCTGGAGAAGTGGGAGTCTGATAAAAGAGGACAGAAGACCATGGAACAAAGAAAATGGGTGAGCAGCACCAGAGGGAGGCAATAGGTGGGCAAGGAGATAAGGTGAGAGAGGGAAAGGGGATAAGGAATGTTGAAGGGGGGGCATTAATGGAAGTTTGAGGAATAAATGTTCATGCCATCAGGTTGGAGGCTACCCAGATGGAATTAAAGGGGTTGTTCCTCCAGTGTAAGTGTGGCCTCATCACGACAGTGGAGGACGCCATGGATGGGCATATTCGGAATGGGAATGAGAAGTGGAATTAAAATGGGTGGCACTGGAAGATCCCGCTTTTTCTGGCAGGGTGCCAGAGATAGAGACAGAGAGATCGGGAAAGGGGAGGGAGGTGTCAGAAATAGACCAGGTAAATTTAAGGGCAGGGCGGAAGCTGGAGCCGAAGTGGATGAAGTCAACGGGTTCTGCATGGGTGTAGGAAGCAGCAGCAATGCAGCATAGGAAAAGTACGGGACGGACACCAGTGTAGGCTTGGAACATAAACTATTCTACATACCTGGATTATACCTCCTTCCATCCTGTTACTTATAAAAACGCTTCTCTCAACTCCTCCGTCTCCGCCGCATCTGCTCTCAGGATGAGACTTTTCATTCCAGAACGAAGGAGATGTCCTCCTTTTTCAAAGAAAGGGGCTTCCCTTCCTCCACCATCAACGCTGCCTTCAACTGCAATTCTTCCATTTCACACACATCTGCTCTCATCCCATCCTCCCGCCACCCTACCAAGGATAGGGTTCCTCTTGTCTTCACCTACCACCCCACCAGCCACTGCATCCAGCACATAATTCTCCGCAACTTCTACCATCTCCAATGGAATCACACCACCAAGCACATCTTTCCCTTCCCCTCACTTTCTGCTTTCTGCAGGGGTCACTCCCTACATGACTTCTTTGTCTATTTGTCCTCCTCCACTGATCTCCCTCCTAGCCCTTACCCTTACAAGCAGAACAAGTGCTAGACCACCCCTACTCCTCCTCCCTCACTACCATTCGGGGCCCCGAACAGTCCTTCCAGGTGAGGCGACACTTCACCTGTGAGTCTGTGGGGGTCATATATTGTATCCGGTGCTCCCAGTGTGGCCTCCTGTATATTGGTGAGACCTGACGTAGATTGGGAGACAGGTTCACCAGGCACCTACGCTCCACTTGCCGGAAAAAGCAGAGTTTCCCAGTGGCCACCCATTTTTATTCCCTTTCCCACCTTTGGTAGGAAGATAACACCTTTTATTCTGTCTGGGTAACCTTCATCCTGATAGCATGAACATCAATTTCTCAAACCTCTGGTACTGCTCCCCCCCCCACCTCTTTCACTATTCCCCACCCCTTTTCCCTCTCTCACCTTATCTCCTTGTCCACCGATCACCTCCTTCTGGTGCTCCTCCCCCCTTTTCTTTCTTCCATGGCCTTCAGTCCTCTCCCGCTTCTACAGTCCTGTACCCCTTTCACCAATCAACTTCCCAACTCTTTACTTCATCCCTCCCCTTTCATGTTTCATCTATCATCTTGTTTCTCTCTTCCCTCCTCCCACGTTTTAAATCTGCACCTCAGCAATTTTTCTCCAGTCCTGCTGAAGGGTCTCAGCCCGAAACGGCAACTATACTCTTTTCCATAGATGGTGCCTGGCCTGTTGAGTTCCTCAGCACTTCGTGT
The DNA here is from genome assembly GCF_963921235.1 of Mobula hypostoma. Taxonomy (NCBI): domain Eukaryota; kingdom Metazoa; phylum Chordata; class Chondrichthyes; order Myliobatiformes; family Myliobatidae; genus Mobula; species Mobula hypostoma. Next base: position 76,083,409 of record NC_086103.1, read on the forward strand.
GTCTTGCTTGGATTTCCAGCATCAGCAGGTTTTCTCTTGTTTGTGATTGAGTAACTTTTACCAGTGTACTTTTCCATTGCCTAGTGGCATCAGCCTGTGCCTTTGGCTTTGACTCAGAAGGCGAGAGAATGGGGTTGAGTGGAATAATAAATCAGCCATGATGGAATAGCAGAGTGGATTCAATGGGCCAAATGGCCTGATTCTGCTCCTATGCCTTATAGTCTAATAACAAATCTTTAAGGAAGAAAACATTCTTCATTGGTATCTAATCTTAAGGATGTGTGCCTATAGGATTTTGTGAATAAAGCACGTGAAGAGTTGTTTTATGTGAGTAACAAAAGGCTCAACTCTTTACTTCCATTACGAACATCAGCCTTACACTGATGTCATTACGTCAGATGCTATCTCTTAACGTGAACACAACAACTCAATGACAGTGTTTGAGAATTGTATAGAACAGTTTCTATCATAAACAATATTACATTACAGTACACACGCATGCACAGCTTTCAGCCATTATCACAATTCCAAGCTGACAACTTTTTGACTTGCAAACTTCCATTTTGTGTTTACACATTTTAGCACATAGAAAGGAGGAATCAAGTTTTTCCTTATGGTGGGAATTTGAATAACTTGAGTCATGCTGGCTGCAGAGTATAATAAAGACTTCTGAATAACAAAAGGTGTCTATCCAAAAGGTATACTTACAGGAAATGTATGAAGTCTGAAAGGGAGAAAGAAGGCTCCAAATCCAAGAAATATGAGATGCAAGACTGGGTTTTGTCTGATTATAATCATCTGTAATCAATGATCTTAGTGTTGAGTCTTGTAGGTTGCGATGTGCTGTTCCGTTTTAAAAGCTTCCACATTAAGTTCTGATGAAGGGTTGTTGAACTGAAATGTCAGCTTTGTTTCTACCTCCACAGATGCTGCCTGGCCAGCTGAGTAACCCCAGCATTCTTTTGTTTTCGTTGCAAAGCTCCCAGTGCCTCTTATCACCGCACACTCTGAGTCTGTGGCTTACCATACTGTCTTAATAAATAAAGCTAAATGTGACTTTTAAACAGTACCCCATCTTCTGAATGGGCACAAATTTATAAGTTTACACTGATATGATGAAAGGTTAGAAGAAGTACATTTGCATACTGTTGGGACTTGGAATGTGCAAGTCACCAGTATGGTGCATTTACAAGAACTAATTCACAAGTAGTTGAAATAAGTAATTTGATGGTGGAAGTTTAAAACAAAGGGTGGAAATAAGATCAAAGCCACAGCTGACCACAACTAATTTTACATTTTCTAACGTGATTGTGCAGGAAATTTATAGTAAAGGGAACAGGTTCAACTGATGTGATTCCAAGCCTTCCATATCCCCATCTCTGTGGCTGTAGCCAGTTGAGATTGCAGTGTGAGATTCCCTGTAGGCATCTGATTCTGATAGGTTATCATGTTATTTACTTTCCTTTTTACGGCCTCGCTGCATCCAAATGTCAGTAACCTAATAAAGTCCCAAGTTTGTCATGGCTTGATTCTCTGCATCTATTTGATTGGGAGTACTAAGAGTTTAAGTCAAAGACTCATAAGCAAGATGTGGGGATGGAATTTAACATAGAAGCAAAACATGATATTGTCAGCACCTGCTACTGTAATTATTATAATGATTCTTTAATTCACTGTTGAATTCAAAATGTAGTACATTCTTTCAAGACTTAGCAGTTAAAACATGCAAAACTCTGGGACTGATTTATTTGTGATAAGTATTGGTCATTGTCAAGTAACCAATTCTTTGTGAATATGTAGTTGAATTTTCTGCAGGTTAATTATTTACACTGATTTGCGGGACATGGACAGTGCTATCATGCCCAGCATTTGTGGCCTTTCTTTACTTGCCCTTGAGAAGATGTTGGAGAGCTACCCTCTGTCAGGAAATGTAGAGGAGGGTTGACCCAAAAGCAGAGCAGTGGAGGCGATTCAGCAATGAACAATAACTTTGGTAACATACTGCAAAATAACAAGCCACCAAGAGTCAGAAAACAAGAGAACAAATGCTAAACACCAAAGACAACAAGGTAACTGAAGACTGGGAGCAACTGGTTGAGGCTGGCTGGTCCGATGGGAGAACAAGGACTGTGGATGAGAGCTGGGTTTAAATAGGCTCCAGGTGATGAGTTGGAAATGAGTGGCAGGTGACTCCTGCTAGGTGGGTGGAGACTGGGAGGTGCCTGACAGAACCCCCTCTCCTATGGTTGGCATCTGACGACCTAGGGTGATCCAGATTGGTCCAGTGGAACTGCTCAATGAGCAATGGAATCAAGATGAAACTGTACTGCACCCAAGAGCTCTCCTCTGGGCCGTACCATTCCCATTCAGCCAACTACTGCACACGCCATCGGCGATGACGTTAATCCATGAACTGTGTACACATGACCACCTTCCACCACCCCGGGGGTCAGAGGTGCAGGCTCAGACAGCTTGATGCAGGACACGTGGAAGGTGTGCAACATGTCTTGGAAGATCTTGTGAATGAAGGCTTGGAAAATGGCTGGTCTGTTGGAAAGTCAGAAAGGCATCATTCAGTATCTGTAGTGGTCAGTGGGTGTTATGAGTGGTGTGGTCCACTCATCCCCTGGCAGATGTGGATCAGGTTGTATGTGCTCCATAGATCTGGTTTAGTGAAGATCTGGGCCCTGCAGAGTGTTTCAAATGTGTTATCTATCAAAGAGAGAGAGCCGCTGTTCTTAATGGTGATTTTGTTAAATCTACAGTAATCAATGCAGGGATAGATAACCCCTTCTTTCTTTTGGACAAGGAAGAGTCCTGTACGAGCTGGGGACTGGAATGGTTGAATGAAGCCATGCTATTGTGCTTTGGGAGTGTAGTCTTTCATGGTCTGGGTCTCAGGAGGGGAGAGGAAGAATAGATGATCTCGAGGAGGGGGGACGGCCGGAAGGAGGTCGATCGTGCAGTTGTGTGGTCCATGAGGCGTCAGGTGCTGCTTCCGTTTTACTGAAGGCAAGGCTGATTCATGATATTCCTGGGGGAGTTTGGTACGGTCGAGGGTTTTCTCTGTCTCCATGGATTTACGGAGTTATCTGAGCTGAGGTTGCAAGCAGGTGGACCTGCAACTCAGCAGTGAACTGGATGACTAGGGAAGTGAAGGTCGAGAGTGGAGAGCCAGGGGTAACCCAAGTTAAGGGCATTGCTGGGATCCACCGGAGCCTTCTGGGCGTGAAGAGCTGTCGGTGTGTGGAGGAGGACAGAGAGTGTGAGTCGGACTATGGTGCTGGAATGAGAGATCGGAGGGAACTTATCAGATACCAGCCCCCTCGTCTCTACCTGGTTGTGTGATTTCACAGAAACAGTGGGCACTTGATTTGTGGGTAATCAGCACTTTTGCAGTACACACACAAGTTGTTCTCCACCGACGCTCACGCTTTTGGGTATTAAGGGAGTTCTCCCTCACTGCGAGGGTTTTAGAGGCATTGCCGATGAGGGTCCTGCAGCCTGAAATGGTTTTGAGAATGGAACCTCGGGTTCTGGCTGGTGATGTAGAGGGCTGTTTCATACAGTAAGACGCTTGTCAATACGGAGGGCCAGTGATGAGGCTCTTGAGGTCAATGGGCATTTCCCAGGTAGATAACTCGTCTTTCAAGCGCTCTGAGAGGTTGTGATGGTAATGGGTCAGCAGTGCATCGGCATTCCAGCCACACTCTGCTACAAGGGTCCTGAATTTTATGGTGTCGTCCAGCACTGAGCCTGAGCCTTAACACAGGCCAAGTATCTTGATTCACTGCCTCCCTTCCACTTTCTGGATGGTTGAAAACGTGCACATCTCAGCAGTAAATTCCTCATTACATTGGACAGCAAATGTTTTCAAAAGTGTGGCTTCCTCAGAAATTTTTTTTGTGATTATGATAGACTGCTTGATGCTGAACACAAATATAATTTCAGTCTAGAAACAAGAAATTAACTTTTATTGAATATAATGTGTTTAATTGCATAATGATGCTGATGTTTTGCCATAGTTCAACTGATGTTTTGTTGATAATTTTCATTTGTACTCAGTGTCTGAGGCTTCTGGCTTGTATCCAACAATAATCAGCCAGCACTAATGGATTCCAGTTGCCCTAATAATGTTTCTCCATGATTGCAATGTCCTGGTGAAACCTTTCATCATGTTTGTCACACACAGTGCCAAGATTTGCAGTGATGAAGTCTAAATGGAAATGCAGAAAATGTATCTTTAGAGACAGTTGAACTTCATGGTTTTGTATGCTTGAAGCATGTTGTCAACCATCTGCACGTAGATTGGTGCTTTTTCAACAACATCCTTGAATGCCTTCCATGCAATTTTCTCCAGTCCTACTAGAAGTTCTTAAAATTGTCTGTCATTGATGACCTGTTTGATTTGTGAACCAAAATAAAAATGCCTTCCTCAATCTTGGCATCAGTTATTCTGGGAAACGGCTGTTTCAAATATTGAAATCCTTCATGGAAATTTTTGTGCCTGGTGACAGCAGATTCCATCCTTGCAGTCTTGAATCCAGTAATTCTGCTTTTACCTTTGACAAACACAAGTCTCTGACCAGGTCATTTAACTCAGATTGAGTTATCAGATGAGGCTCACTTAACATAAAGGATTCAAAATCTGCATCAGTATCAGTGCTATTTTCCATACCTGGCTCGTGCATCGTAGCATCTTCGTCTGCCTCCTCTAGACTCCATGTCTCTGGTGGCTTTGGGACTGGAAAATTATCGTCTTCAGCACAGATCTCATGGCTGAAGGGAGATTGGGGTATTCTTGTTTTTAGCAGAGAAACCAGACAGACAGAAGTAGCAGTTTGTCACATGTTCCTTCTGCTCTCACCATATCATTGGGACAGTGAACAGCATTGATTTCCGAGTACACCTGAGCCAAGCGCATGTGGTGGAACAGATGTGAGGAGCCCAGGCTTTGTCTTGGTCACCAATTTTACACCCGAAGTAGAGCTCATAGGCTTTCTTAACAAGAGAAGTCATGCTTTGTCTTTGAGATTAAAGCGTATACTCGCCACAAATATAACAGAAAGTATTGTGGCTGTTGCAACAATGACGACACATTTTGCTATTCACAATTACTCCTGAAAATACAGTTACTTGGTTATAATGGGTACACACAATATGCTGTGCATGTGAAGCATGCACATCAACACAATTGCAAACTGATGTGATTTCTCAAACTTCTAGTAATTGCCTCCTTCTCCATTCCCCATTCCCCATTCCCCATTCCCCATTCCCATTTCCCTCTCTCACCTTATCTCCTTACCTCCCTATCACCTCCCTCTGGTGCTCCTCCCCCTCCCTTTCTTCCATGGTCTTCTGTCCTCTCCTGCGAGAATCCCCCTTCTCCAGCCCTTTATCTCTTTCACCAATAGATCTCCCAGCTCTTTATTTCACTCCTCCCCCCTCCCAGTTTCACCTATCACCTCCTATCTTGTTCTTCTTCCTCCTCTCACCCCACCTTCTTCCTCTGACTTCTTATCTCTTTTTTTCCAGTCCTGATAAATTGCCCGAAACATCGACTGTACTCTTTTCCATAGATGCTGCCTGGCCTGCTGAGATCCTCCAGCATTTTGTGTGTATTACTTGATTTCCAGCATCTGCAGATTTTCTCTTGATTGTGATTCAACATTTTATTTGACATAAATGATCAATTGAAACAACAAATATAGGCAATTTTTTAAAAATGTTGCATGATAGGGAAATATCATGGTGATTTTCATGTCAGCAACCCAAAATTCATATGATACACCCCAAGAGTATTCAGGAAGCAAAGTCTTTGTTGTCCAGTGTAATTATTGCAAATGGTGGTTTTATTGTCCCAGGTCAGAGCTTTCCCACTCAAGAGAGAGATGACAAAGGCAATCATAGTTTGGTCGGTAGAATACAGAGATGGCTGTAGCTCAAAGTGTAAGACACACTGGGACAGGAAATTGCAGCGTCACATTGGGATGCGTCGAAGCATTTGGGCGCCTGCATCTGGTGCTCCAAGGGAGGAAGTTGACTGGTGCGGGGATGCTGCAACAAGACAGAGAGTTGGGTGAGAGTGGTGAGCCGAACTGGCTGAGGCTGACATGTAAGGAAATCAAGGATCCAATTGCACAACGAGATATTGAGGCCAAGGTCTAAAAGCTTATTGATTAGTTCTGGGGGGATGATGGCATTGAATGCTGAGCTGTAGTCGATAAAGATTATCCTTGCTCTTGTCGTCATTGTGTAAGAGCCCATTGTTATGGCAGTACTCAGCCAAATTTTCAGTCTCCCTCCTATATGCTGATTCATCACCACTTTCGACAGTGATGTTGTCAACAAACTTGAAGTTCAAAAGAAATGTTATTATCGAAGTACGTATATATGAACGTATACAACCCTGGGATTCATTTTCTTGTGGGTATACTTAACAAATATACAGAATAATAACTATAATATTGTTAAAGAAAGACTGACAACTAGGACCTTCAACCAGAGCACAAAATGTGCAAAAGAGGAAACAATAATAATAAATAAATAAACAATAAATATTGAGAACATGAGATGAAGAGTCCTTGAAAGTGAGGCCATTGATTGTGGGAACTTTTCAATGATGGGGCAAGTGAAGTTGAGTGAAGTTATCCTCTTAGGTTCAAGAGCCCGATGGCTGAGAGGTAGTAACTGTTCCTCAACCTGATGGTGCAAGTCCTGAGGCTCTTGTTACTTCTTCCTGATAGCAGTAGCAAGAAGAGAGCAAGTCGTGGGAGTTGGGGGTCCCTGATGATGGATGCTGCTTTCCTGCAGCAGCGTTTCATGTAGATGTGCTCAGTGATTGGAAGGGCTTTACCAGTGAGTGATTGAGCAGTATCCACTACATTTTGTAGGATTTTTCATTCAAGGGCACTGGTGTTTCCATACCAGGCTGTGATATAGCCAGTCAATATTTTCTCCACTGCACATCACTAGAAATTTGTCAAAGTTTTAGATGTCATGCTGAATCTCCACAAACACTCAAGGAAGTAGCAGCGCTGCTGTGCTTTCTTCATAATGCAACTTATGTGTTTGGCCCCAGGATAGTCCTCCAGAATAATATCACTCTGGAATTTAAAGTTGCGGATCCTCTCCACCTCTGTTTCTCCAATGAGCACTGGCTCATGGACCTCTGGTTCCCTCCTCCTGAAGCCAAGAGGAGGTTAAAGTTCTTGTTGGAGGTTAAAGTTCTTGCTGTTAAAATAAATACCTTTATATATAAAATTCAGTGCAATCACATGTTGTCACTGGGCATAAAATTGCACAGCACAAGATTTTTGCACACAAATTAGAGGGAACTTTGATTGTTGGCTGAAGGGCATTTACTGTGCTGTAGTGCTTTATCATCTGACAAGTAACATTGCCATATCCCTTAAAATATACTGCAGGGATAGTGCGGCAAGAAGTTATATAATAAACTGCTCTTCACCCCAAATCACTTAATTCGAATTACACCATGTGTCAAATTATGATTAAATTCACACTTTGCATCGGCCTTGCTTGCATAGTGGGGGGTGGGGGGAGTGGGAGTTCACTGCTTCTGTTGGTGCAAGTGGAGGCTGGGAGGAAGCTTTGGGGTTCTGATGTTCCTGTCAGTCATTCTTTAGGGTTTCTTGTTTCATGCATGTCTGTGAAGGGTAAGAATTTCAGGTGGTTCTACTATATACATTCTCTGATGTTCATCCAGTGGTGTACTCACTGCATCTACGCCTAGGACTAGCTGTTATCCTCCTACCTCAATTAATATCAGTAAAATCTTTATTTAATTGCCAACCACAAAGAATCTGGAGCACCTACAATAGGAAGCATGGTGGAATAAAATTTTAATGTAGACAGAGAACATCAGCGTGGACTTCAAAACAGTAACTGATGGTTGGGATCCTATCAGAAATTAATTGTACCTTGGATGACAACATTTCAGAGAATGTTTGGGAAAGCATTACACCTAATGACTTTGCAGATTGAGTGATGACTAGTGACAAATAGCTTTTTGTATTGAAAATTGATTTTCATAATCATTTCCCGAGAGAGAACAAACTGTGGTATTTGGCAGATGCAAGAGACTGCAGATGCTGCAATATGCTGGAGGAACTCAGGAACTTAAGTAGGGTCTGTGAGAGGAAAGGAATGGTCTCAGTGCAGGGGTTTGAACAGAAACATTGACAGTTCCTTCCACCATCTCCCTTCCATGAACCCACAAATGCTGCTGAACCCACAATGAGTTCTTCCATCAGTTTGTTTTATGCTCTGTGGCAGATTATTGATCAGCAGTCAGTGACTGCTTTTCTGCTGCTTGCATTATTCATAAACCATTTGAAAATAGATCTTACTAGTAATAATTCTTCATAAAGTGAGTGCCTCCACAATCTTCATAAAGCGATATTTTCTCCAACAATCAGGAATAATGGAGGTGAGCCAATAGATAATTCATTCCAGAGAAAAATCCATGTATATACTGTAGGTAAATCTCTATTGAAAACATCTATTGATTGGATAAGAACACTGGCAGGGATGATGGCAGAGCAGCAATGGCTGAAATTTCTGGAAGCAATTTGGAAAGTACAGGAGCTGTACATCTCAAAGAGGAAGATGTATTTTAAAGGAAATATATTCACAAACGTGACTAACAAGAGAAGTCAAAACCAACATAAAAGCCAAAGAGACGGCATATAATAGAGAAAAAATTAGTGGGAAGTTAGAGGATTGGGAAGCACTTTAAAACCAACAGAAGGCAACTAAAAAAGTAAGTAAGAAGGTAAAGATGAAATATGGAAGTAAGCAATCCAGTAATATTAACAAGGATAACAAAAGTTTTCTCCGATACACAAAGTGTAAAAATGAGGTGAGAGTGGATAACGGACTGTTGGAAAATGATGTTGGACAGGGTGTAATGGAGGACAATGAAATAGCTGATGAACTGAATAAGAGGTAGCTGAAGGGATTATGGAGGCATTAGTAATGATCTTTCAAGAATCACTAGATTCTCGAATGGTTCTGGAAGACTGGAAAATATCAAATGTCATTCCACTCTTCAAGAAGGGAGAGAAGCAAAAGATAGGAAACTATAGGCTAGTGATTGGGAAGATGTTGGAGTTGACTATTAAGGATGAGATCTCAGGGTACTAGGAGGCACATGGTAAAAGAGGCCGTAGACAGCATGGCTTTCTCAAGGGAAAATCTTGCCCGACAAATTTGTTGGAATTCTTTGAAGAAATAACAAGCAGAACAGACAAAGGAGAATCAGTTGATATTGTGTACTTGGATTTTCAGAAGGCTTTTGACAAGGTGCCACACACGAGGCTGCTTAACAAGCTACAAGCTCATGGTATTACAGGAAAGATTAAATGAGAAGATGGTGGCACGACGCAGCACGCAGTGGCCACGCCAGAATGAATATCTGTTATTTGTTAAGTAGGATGCCTGCACAATCCTGATTTGATGGAGACAGACGTGAGAAGCACGGAGGAACATCTGGTGAAACTTCTGAAATGACTGTTTTGCTGCCACTGCTACTGTGCGATCCAAAATCTCCGGAGGGGAAGGCCCCAAATCCTCGGCTTTGCCTGTTGCTTGGCAGCCGGGGTCGGGGTTGAAGCGCTCGGCAGAGATGGTGCTCGGTGTCGGAAGGCTAGTTGGAGGCTCGAAGTTTTCGGACGAACTCAGAGTCAGCTGTGGTCGGGTGCTTCCAGGATGCTGCATCGGCAAGTTTGCGGCGCTGGAGGTTCATGGCAGGGAGAGTTTTTCTTCCTTCTACCGTCTGCGTGAGATGATGGGGCTGTTGGGACTTTGAGACTTTTTTTCACCATGCCCATGGTCTGCTCTTTATCAAATTGCAGTATTGCTATGCACTGTTATAACTATATGTTATAATTATGTGTTTTTTGTCAGTTTTAGTCTTGGTCTGTCTTGTGTTTCTGTGATATCATACTGGAGGATCATTGTATCATTTCTTAATGCATGCATTACTAAATGACAATAAACGAGGACTGAGTGTCCTCATAATCTAATCTAATCTATTCTAAGATTCTAGCATGGATAAAGCAGTGGCTGATTGGCAGGAGGCAAAGAGTGGGAATAAAGGGAGCCTTTTTCTGGCTGGCTGCCATTGACTATTGGTGTTCCACAAGGGATCTGTGTTGGGACCGATTCTTTTTACATTATATGTGAATGATTTGGATAATGGAGTTGATGGTTTTGTTGCAAAGCTTGCAGGTGATATGAAGACAGATGGAGGGGCAAGGAGAGAGACTACAGAGGGACTAGGCAGATTAGGAAATGGGCAAGGAAATGGCAGATGGAATACAGTGTTCGGAAGTATATGGTCATGCACTTTGGCAGAGGAAATGAAAGGGTTGACGACTTTCTAAGTGGAGAGAAAATACAAAAAACAGAGGTGTAAAGGGACTTAGGAGTCCTTGTGCAGCCTCATGTGTGCCAACTTATCAAATACCATCTGAAAATCCAAATAAATGACATCCACTGCCTCTTCTTTGTCCAGCTTGCTTGTTATTTCATCAAAGAACTCTAACAGGTTTGTCAGGCAAGATTTCCCTTTACAGAAACTATGCTGACTTTAACTTATCTTATCACTTATTTTATCATTTTATCATTAGTCTTCAAATAGCCAAAAACCCCATCATTAATGATGAACTCCAACACTTTCCCAACCAGTAAGGTTAGGATAACTGGCCTATAATTTCCCTCCTCCCTTCTTTAAGAGTGGAATGACATTTGCAATTTTACAGTCCTCTGGAACATGCCAGAATCAAGTAATTGTTCAAAGATTATAACCAAAGCATCTGCTATCTTTTCAGCAACCTCTTTCAGGACTTTGGGATGTAGTCCATCTGGTCCAGGTGACTTATCCACCTTAAGACCTTTGAATTTACCTAGCACTTTCTCCTTTGTGATAGCAATGGCACTCACTCCTACTCCCTGACACTCATGAACCTCTGGCACACTGCTAGTGTCTTCCACAGCAAAGGCTAATGCAAAGTACTTATTAAATTCATCTGCCATTTCTTTGTCCCCATTACTACCTCAGCAGCATCATATCCCAGTAGTCCAATATAAACTCTCATCTCCCTTTTACTCTTCATATAACTAAAAAAAAGCTGTTACTGTTCTGCTTTGTATTATTGGCTAGTTTGCCCTTGTATTTCATCTTTTCCCTTCTTATGACTTTTTAGTTGCCTTTAGCTGGATTTTAAAAACTTCCCATCATTTAACTCCCCACTCCCTTTTGCCACATTATATGCCCTTTCCTTGGCTCTTATGCAGTGCTTAACTTCCTTCATCAGCTATAGTTGCCTACCCCTGCCTTTTAATAACTTTTTCTCTGTGGGGCATATCTATCCTGCGCCTTGTGAACTATTCCCAGAAACTTCAACCATCTCTACTCTGCCGTCATCCCCACCAGAATCCCCCCCCCCCCCGCCGCCGCAATCCACCTGGGCAACCTCCTCTCTCATGCCTCTGTAGTTCTCTTAACTTAATTACGATACTGATATATCTGACCTATATTTCTCTCTCTTAAATTGCAGTATGAATGCAATCATATTATGATCACTGTCTCCTAAAGGTTCCTTTACCTTAAGCCCCCTAATAAAATCTGGGTTATTACACAACACCCAATCTAAGATCGCCTTTCCCCAAGTAGGATCAAGAACAAGCTGCTCTAAAAAGTCATCTTGTAGGCATTCAGCAAATTCCCTCTCTTGCAATCCAACACCAACCTAATTTTCCCAATTCCCATTCATATTGAAGTCCCCCAATACAATTGTGTCATTACCCTTATTACATGCCCTTTCCTGCTCCCTTTGCAATCTCAACACCATATCTTGGTTACTATTTGGAGGCCTATATATGATTCCCATAATGGATTTTTAAACTTGCAGTTTCTTAACTCCACCCACAAAGATTCAATATTCTCCGACTCTATGTCACCTCTTTCTAAAGATGTAATTCTATCTGTTACCAACAGAGCCACACCACCGCCTATGCCTTCCTGCCTGTCTTTTCAATACAAAGTATATCCTTTGATGTAAGTTCCCAACTTTGACCTTCTTTCAGCCATGACTCAGTGATGCCCACAACATCATACCAACCAATCTCTAATTGTGCTAAGAATTCATCCACCTTATTCCGAATACTACATGCATTTAAATACAGCACCTTCAGTCCTGTATTCTTCGCCCTTCTGAATTTTGCCTCTGTGGTACAATTTAACTGTTTGCTCTGTCTGCATTTGTACCCAATCATTGGCTTGTCCCTCCTTATGCCGTAAGGATATTGGTCTCCCTCAAATTCAAGTGCAACCCATCCCTTTTGTACAAGTCACTCCTGCCCCAGAAGAGGTCCCAAAGATCCAGAAATCTGAATCCCTGCCCCCTCTCTAATTCTTCAGCCACGCATTTATCTGCCACTTCATTCTATTCCTATTCTCACTGTCGCGTGACACAGGCAGCAATCCTGAGGTTACTACCTTTGAGGTCCTGCTTCTCAGCTTCCTTCCTAACTCCCTGTAGTCTGTTTTCAGGACCTCATCCCTTTTCTACCTGTGTCATTGGTACCAATACGTACCACGACTTCTGGCTGCTCACCCTCCCTTTTTAGGATATTGTGGACGTGTTCAGAAACATTGCGGACCATGGCACCTGGGAGGCAAACCTAACATCCGTGCTTCTTTTTTGAGTTCACAGAATCATCTACCTGTCCCCCAACAATAGAGTGCCCTATTACTGCTGCCATTCTCTACAGTTCCCTACCCTTCTGAGCCACAGGGTCAGAGGCACGGTCTCTGTTGCTCCCCCCAACAGCACTCAAAATGGAGTGCTTATTGTCAAGGGGGATGGGTTCTTGGTTGTTCATTCTCAGACGTTTCCCCTTCCCTCTCCTGACAGTCATCCATTTATCTGTCTCCTGTAGCCTTGGGGTGACTACCTCCCTGCAGCTCCTGTCTATCACCTCCTCACTTTCTCTAACAAGCTGAAGGTCATTGGGCTGCAGCTTCAGTCCCCTAACACTGTCTCTAAGGAGCTGCATCACACTTCACCAGGTGCATCGAGGCTGGAAGTCTCCTGGAAATCCCACATCTGACACCCAGAACAGAACTCTGGCCCTGCAGACATTATCCCTATTCTTTCAAGGGTTAAATAAGAAAAAGAAGTAAGAAATAAACTTACCTACTTTCCTCACCGAAGCCTGTTGAGCCAAAGTCTTACCACTGTGACTCAGACCACTCCCATGATGACCGCTCTGCTAGACAGTACCTCTCTGTTATAGAGACTGAGTTTTTTCAAGCTCCGCTCCAGACATGCACAGGAATACTTCTACTGTGTCTGCACCAATATCCAATCAAAAGTTCCCACTGAAAACTGGCTGGTTTTTCAAGCTCCGCTTCGGACCTGCATGGGAACACTTGTCGGATTGCTCCAAGTGTTCTTGAAAATATTTGAGTACTAGAATATGTTTTAATAATAATGCAGATTGAACTGTTTTAACCCTTCAATTTTTTGGAGTAATGCCACATTTAGAAGACTGTGTGCAATTTAAAGGAATGGATTTGAAAAGGAAAGTTGTGGCTGACATTTGTTGTCTATTCCCAGTTATCCTTGGAAAGGTTGGCAATGTTCTCTCTTCTTGACTGCTGTTAATGTACTAAAGGGTGCTTGATCTGAAATGTTAACATAACTTCCCTATCCACAGATGCTACATGGCCTACTGGGGTTTTCCAACAATGTTTTTGTCTCAGATTTCCACTATCTGCAGTTTTTTGTCATTATCTCTGACACCATCACCAACTTCATTAACTCCAGGGTTTTCCCATCCTTTGCCACCAACCTCATAGTTCCCTTACCCTTGCACTGCTCATTTCTTCCTCCTACCCAAGATCAACAAATATAACTGTTTGGGTAGGCCCATTATTTCTGCCTGCTCCTGTCCTGAACTCGTGGCTACGTACCTCAGTCCATTTAATTACCCTTGCTTCAGTCCCTTCCCATCTACATCCACGACACTTCACATGCTCTCGATCTCCTCAACAACTTTCAACTCCATGGCCCTGATCCCCTCATTTTCACCAATGATATCCAGTCCTTACACACCCCTATCCCCATCAAGAAGGTCTTAACGTTCTCTGCTACTTTCTTGACAACAGACTCAACCAGTTCCCCTTCACCACCACCTTCCTCTATCTTGCAGAACTGGTCCTCATAACAATTTCTCTTTGGGCTCCTCCCACTTTCTCCAAACTGAAGGTGTAGCCATGGGCCTCAGTTATTGTATGCCTGCCTTTTCGTTAGCTACGTGGAACAGTCAATGCTCGGCAACTCTTTCATCTCTATATTGATGACTGCATTAGTGCTGCTTCATGCACCTCTGCTGAGCTGTCGATGTCATTAACCTTGCCTCCATCATCCACCCTGCACTTAAATTCGAGGTGCAGGTGCTCCCAATACTATTGACTTTATATCTCCCCTTTCTTGATCTCTCTGTCTCTATCTCTGGAGACAAACTGTCTACCAATAATTTTTATAAAATCCAATGATTCCCATGGCTATCTTATCTATATTCTTCTTACCCTGTCTCTTGTAAAAATGCCATTTCCTTTTCTCAGTTCCTTCATCTCTGCTGCATCTGTTCTCAGGATAAGGCTTTCCTTTCCAGGACAACATAGATGTCTTCTTCCTTCAAACAGCGGGGTTTCCCTTTCTCCACCTTTTATGTTGACCTCACCCGCACCTGGATGTTTCCTGGACATCCACGCTCACCCCATCTTTCCGCCGTCTTAACATGGATAGAGTTCCTCTTTTGTCCTCACCTACCACCCCACGAGCCTCCTCATCCTGAGCATCACTCTGCAGAATTTCTGCCGTTTTCAACAGGACTCCATCGCCAAGCACTTACACGTATGTAAGTTTGTGTGCAATATGTATGGCACAAGGTGATGAAGAGAGCGAATGTGGTCTCCCAAATGTCAATAGTATTGGGAGCACCTGGTGCAGAAATTGTCAGGTCTGATGAAAAGTAGCTTCTATTTAACAATATGGATTAAGCCTATTTTCAGCTGTGATCTGTTCCCAATGATAAGGGAACTTAGCAGCACCTCTCACACGGTTTGCAAAGAAGTTTGTAAGCTTCAGTGTTGAACCTTGTGGATGATATAGTGAAGTATTTCTAATGCAATGCATGGCTGTTGATCGTTTATGAAGTTAAAGTTGCCTGAAAGAACTTGCATGTGTGACATCAGCCAGTTACACTGAATGGGTGGCTGTTGGATTAGCATCCTTACTTCCAAGTACTGAAAGTACACGTTCTCAACCCTGCACAAAAAAAAATCATCCTGCTGATGGTCATGAGAAGATTGTCCATCAGACTGTGAGTATTGAGGCATTTGGGAAAGGTTGGGAAAAATTCACAAAATAATAATGGGGCAGCATGATAGTGAAGCAGTTAGCATAACATTCTTACAACGTCAGTGACACAGGTTCAATTCCTGCTGTCTGTAAGACGATTGTATGTTCTCTCGAGACTATGTGGGTTTCCTCTTCGTGCCCTGGTATCCTCTCACTTTCCAAAGATGTCCGGGTTAGTAAAGACGTACGGGTTAGTAAAGATATACAGGTTAGTAAAGATGTCTGGATTAGTAAAGACGTACGGTTAGTAAAGACATATGGGTTAGTAAAGATGTCCGGGTTAGTAAAGACATATGGGTTAGTAAAGACGTATGGGTTAGTAAAGATGTACGGGTTAGTAAAGATGTCCGGGTTAGTAAAGACGTACGAGTTAGTAAAGGTGTACGGGTTAGTAAAGATGTCCGGGTTAGTAAAGACGTACGAGTTAGTAAAGGTGTACGGGTTAGTAAAGATGTACGGGTTAGTAAAGACATATGGGTTAGTAAAGACGTATGGGTTAGTAAAGATGTACGGGTTAGTAAAGATGTCCGGGTTAGTAAAGACGTACGAGTTAGTAAAGGTGTACGGGTTAGTAAAGATGTACGGGTTGGTGAAGATGTCCGGGTTAGTAAAGACGTACGGGTTGGTGAAGATGTACGGGTTAGTAGGCTAATCGGTCACCTGGGTGTAACTGGGGAGTGTGGGCTCAATCAGCTGAAAGAAGCTGCTACCATGCTGTATCTCTTTAAAAAACTGTTTTCTTCAATTGCTTTTCCTTCAGGATAAGTTAGAATTTCTGGCAGATGAGGTGATGTTAACCATCATACATTTTTATGTGCATCAGTAAATAAAGACAACAATGGAGTGGATATTTACAGAGGTTCGTTACCAAATGATTGATGTCATTCTATTTCCATCTTTTCTTCTTCGTTCCTCTTCCTCTTCTACCAACAGTTCTGGATTTTCACATTAGTCTTCTGGATTGATATTAATGTATAGCACATATAGACAACATTCTAGATTAAGTGACAGCCGTTGAGCAATGATTCTTCAGTCTTCCAAATACTACAGTCTCTCCTTCAGCTCCTCTGCATGTCACACAGCAAGGCAGCTGGCTAAAGGTGCCTTTAAATCTTGATCATTTTATTCATTAGGAATGCATTGAGTATCCCTTCCCTAACTAGTCTACTAGTTTTTAATAATTATTGTGGCATTATGTTGTTTATTACTCAAAACCACTTGTGGACTTGAAAAATTATAGCCATTTCTATTCAGGGAAAACTTGATGGCTACATCTGCATCATCAACAAGTTGTGGGGTTTTTGGAAAGCAGCGTCCCTGCTGTACTTTGCTGTCATCAAGAACCTAATGGAAGCTATTCACTGTGGAAAACAAAGCTGCTTTCAATTGTACCTTCATATTTCAACTGAATACTGCAATTGTCACTCAAGGTGGCTGAGATGGATCTATACAAATATGATGTTTATTCAGAGTGAAAATGGGTTGCCTCTGCCACCACCTGCCCTGGCACACCTACCCTCATCTCCACCTCACACTTCCCTAAGCACAGAGTCATAGAGGTCTCGTGATAGTGCACAGAAACAGGCCCTTACGTCCAACTTGGCCATGCCAACCAAGATGTCTATACGAGCTTGCACTGGCCTTTTCTATCCATGTGCCTGCCTAAATATCTTTTAAATATGGCTTGGGACGAAGACTTGCATCAGGTAGGTGTGAGAAACTGGAAATGCCGTCATTCCTATAATTTACAGTAACTGGACAAATCTTCCTTCTCCAAATTAATCATCTTCGAAAGAATTCCATCAGATATTTTCACACTAAACATTCTGGTTGAGGTTAATGAAGCAGTTGCTGTTACAACAGCACCATGGAATGAAACTTCTGTAAAAGGAAACTTCTGATGTAACAATATTACCGCATCAAACAGCATCAAGCTGTAATGCACAAAAGATTGAACATGGGCTAATTATCCTTCTCAGTTATGGATCAGTTTTAGATTAAGTTTGTCTCTACTCTTTCAAAACAATTTTTGGAGTAGTTTTTTTTATCTCCAGCATTTTATTTACGTAATTCTGTGTCTTCATTGTTCATCCCAGTAATACTCAGATCAATTTCAACTGCTTATTACTCATACTCTTAGATAAATAGATAGATACTTTATTGATCCCAAAGGAAAGTATAGTGTCAATGTAGCATTACAAGTGCACAAATATACAAATATTAGAAGAGAAGTAAAAAAGAATTAAAAAACAAGTTCCCTCAAGAGTCTAACAGGAGGGGGGTCATCACTTCCCCAGCTATATGTTGAGTCATTATAGAGCCTAATGGCCGAGGGTAAGAATGACCTCATATAGTGCTCTTTGGAGCAAGGTGGCAAGCAGAGGGTGAGAAACATTGTCCAGAAATGGCAGGATTTTCCTTCGGGTCCTTTGTTCTGCCACTGCCTGCAGTATGTCCAGTTTAACTCCTGTAACAGAGACAGCCTTTCTAATCAGTTTATGGATTATGCCATCAACCCATGTTGATGCCATTGCCCCAGCACACCATTGCAAGGAAAGAATGTACTGGTGACAGACTGGTAGAGCATGTGAAAGAGGGGCCTGCATACTCCAAAGGACCTCAGTCACCTCAGGAGGTAGAAATGACTTTGGCCCTACTTGTACACAGCCTTTCTGTTGGTGCTCCACTCATCCAGTCTCTTATACTATGTTCTGCATTTCATAGAACTGAGTTATGCTTTCACTGTGTGATTAAGCACATTCAGCTTTTATTTTGAAATAAGCAGTTTCAGATCTGTATTAGGTTACTTCCTGGGCTGTCAGAAAATAGTAAGTAGGAATGCACATTGGCTGGCAGAAAGCCAGAGGTTTATGTCAGGAGCAAAAGAAGTTTCTATCTAAAGCCATCGTGCTGTTTCCTCAGCAGAAACATTGCTTGTAAGTTGACACTATATTGTTTAGAAGTTAATATAAAAACCCGAGGACCTGGAGGATGTTGCTGCTGACCGTAACACTTGGCGACAGCTGTGTAGGGATGGGGTTCGTATTCTGGAGATGGAAAGAACAACCAGAAGACAGCAGAAGAGAGCCAGGAGAAATGCAGCCATGGTTACCACCACTACCACATATACATGTCCCACCTGCAGTAGAGCCTGTGGGTCCAGGATAGGACTGTATAGTCATCAAAGATCTCACCGTTAAAGGAGCGGACGTCATCATTGGATTTCGATGGACAACCGAAGACCAATAAAATTTTGATGAAATAGAGTGCTATTCTTGACTTTATTAGCCACTAACCTAGATGCTAATGGTTTACACATACTATTTACCTGCTGCATTTACTTGTCAGGATCCTATAATATTTACCTGCAGCAAATTTAACTATGTTCTTACTTACCTGTGCATATTTACTTGTGTGAATGGAACAATGTGGTAATTGCACTGTATTTTGTAGTTATTCAGTTTCACTTATTATCACTATGTTATGCCATTGAGTCTGTAGTAAAACCAAGGAGCTAGGAGGCTATACCTGACTCTCATGCCATTTTTGAACGGAGTTTGGCTGACTGTCTAATTAATGTTACAACACCTCAGCAGGGGCACTACAGGCTACATCATTTCCCCATAACTCCTTTCTCTCTGGTAAACAGCAGATATATTCTAAGCTACATTACAACAGTCTTTTTACATGTTTACATAACACTGGTGCAGAGATATTAGCTGGAATGATATGTAGTTGTGTAAAATTTGCAAGGGCAGAAGGCACATGTGTTCTTGACCTTGTCACACCGTTGATGCTTCCACTGTCTTGCTGTGAAGAGGCTCCAGTGAAGCTTGATGGTGGGTGGGCCAGAGTGAGTGATATTTCTGTCAGTGCTGAGGCATCAGGGCTCCGGGCTGGTACCTGGCCAGCAAGGTGAGTGTGAACCTTCTCTGGGAACTAGCGGCATCTGCTCCATGCACTGTCAGTCTGCCTGGCTCCTGTGGCTTTTCTTTCATTACCTCCAACTGGATGCGGTGGAAGCTGCTGTCTTCTCTTCTTCTCAGGCTGCCCCCCCACCCAGAGTAAAGATTTCTCTGTAGTAACAAGCTTAATGTCTAGTGGGGTGCAGTCCTGAAGCCCAGATCTCAATGCTGAGCAGCTTCAGGCAAAGCCCAGTTCCTTCAACATCACCCCTTCCCTTCCATGCAGTCTGTGACAAATGGGGAACTCATTGCTGCAGGAACACCTGCAGAAGGCAGGAATTTGCCCAGGTCCTCAGCTCAGCAGGTAGTTTGACTGAATGCCATTGTAACCGAGAATCTGCGGAATAGTACGGTATACTGCAATTATTGGTTTTCAGTTTCATGGTTGATGGCTTGAGTGACTTTCCAGATGCTGACTAGAAGAGGGAAGGGAAAGTGAGCTCAGTGTTGTACTATTACATGATGAAACCAGGAGCAGGATGCACAGCGAGCAGCCTCAATCAACCCTTTTATCTTTCACTGCTTGAAAATGTAGTCAAAATGTAAACGTTTTGAAGGACAAGTTATCGCCATCTAGTGGGATGGAGGGGGTACTGCACATTACAATGTTTTCTGGCTGAAGAGCTCCATACAAAAGCATTGGATGTGTTATTTTAAAAACCGTTGGATGTTGCAGAATTTTTGAAGAACGTGATTCTATTATTCATTTGTAAGCATTGTTAACTAGCAGCAACTCAACATATTTGCAAAGTTCAAAGTTATGTTTAATTAGCAACGTAACTCGTCACTATCTGAGTGGAATCCCCATTTTTGTACAGTTATTACTCACAATATAGCTAACATCTCTTGTTATTAAGTACCCTGTGAGCTGTTCATTGCATAATGATTACAAATTGCTGTTTGTTTGACTGAATAAGAATTACTCCAACAAAATCATCTACTCAACGGATAAGGCAAAATCTTGAATGGCCTGTTGCTAACAGTTATATATGTTCCTCATTTTCAGGTGAAGTGGATGATGTATTGGATAGTATTTGCATTTTTTACAACAGCAGAGACGCTCACAGATATAATCCTGTCATGGTGAGTACAGTAGTATGAAAATGACAACAGTGGAGTTGTGAAATGTATCCTGTAGACAAGAAGCAGTCCAACACATAAACAGGTCCTTCAGCCCACAATGTTGTGCCAAACCAATTAAATTAGTAATCAAATGGCCAATTAAACTAAGGCCTTCTGCCTCTTATTCCATTTCCCTCACATCCATGTCCCTATCTAAACACCTCTTAAAATTCCCTAATGTATTTTTCACTACCACCACCCCAGGCAACACAATCCCAGCCCCCACCACTCTCTGTAAAAAATACCTTGGCCCTCACATCTCCCTTGAACTTCCCCCTCTCCACTTAAATGCATGCCTCGGTATTAGAAATGTCAACCCTGGGAAAAAGACACTGTCTGTCTGCTTTATCTATGTCTTTCATAATCTTACAAACCTCTATCCAGAACGAGGGGTCACAGTTTGAGGATAAAGGGGAAGCCTTTTAGGACTGAGATGAGGAAAAACTTCTTCACACAGAGAGTGGTGAATCTGTGGAATTCTCTGCCACAGGAAACAGTTGAGGCCAGTTCATTGGCTATATTTAAGAGGGAGTTAGATATGGTCCTTGTGGCTAAAGGGATCAGGGGGTATGGAGGGAAGTCTGGTACAGGGTTCTGAGTTGGATGATCAGCCATGATCATACTGAATGGCGGTGCAGGCTCGAAGGGCCGAAGGGCCTACTCCTGCACCTATTTTCTATGTTTCTGTGCTTCTATCAGATCTCCCCTCAGCTCCCCCCCCCCAACTCCAGAGAAAAGAACCCAAGTTTGTCCAATCTCTCATTATATTACATACCCTCTAATCCAGGTAGCTTCCTGGCAAACCTCTTCTGAACCCTCTCCAAAGCACACTTAGACACTTAGATTATTATTGTGTAATACGTGCTCCACAAAGGCTTGTAGCTGTGTGTGCACTTTTCTTTCTGAGTTTTGATCAGCTTTGATGTAGGTCAAAGACTGCCCCTACTCGGAAACGGGATGAGTGACTGTTAAGAAATCCATCTCATCCACTCAACAAGAGATCCATGGCATGTCACTTATACACAGGTGCAATGAAAACTTGCAGCAGCGTGACGGGCACACAGCATCAGATAAGCAACATTTGCAAGTAAATCAAGTTATATGCAGTTTTTAAGAAACAATCAGATTAGAGCTAAAAATAAACTCCCGATTGAGGGATCAGCAGTGGAAAGGGTGAGCAGTTTCAAGTTTCTGGGTGTCAACATCCCTGAGGATCTGTCCTGGGCCCAACATATTGATGCAGCTACAAGGAAGGCATGGGAATGGCTATGTTTCATTAGGAGTTTGAGGAGAATTCATATGTCTCCAGAGACACTCTCACAAATTTCTACAGATATACCATGGAGAACATCTAACTGGTTGCATCACCAGCCACTTCACAGGATCGGAAAAAACTTCAAACTCAGCCAGCTCCACCAGGGGCACTAACTTTTCCAACATCTTCAAAAGGCGATGCCTCAAAAAGGCGGCCGTAAGAAATTACAAATTTCTTATTGTAATTTATAGTTTTTTTATTATTATGTATTGCAATGTACTGCTGCCACAAAACAACATATTTTATAAGCCAGTGATTTTAAACCTGATTCTGATTAGATAAAGCAAAGATTTAAGTCTCTCCATTCTGTCAAAGAGATGATTCCAAGCATTGCCTACTTTTAGTGAAGTAATGAAAAGTTCTTCCTTAAGTTTTCTTTCCAGCTGTGGAACCCAGGCTCTCATGTTCTAATATGCTGGCTATCTGCACAATAATCCCTTTCTGGAATTGCATTGATTGGCACCAGAAAGCAAGCTGTGTGGGTGTGATTCAACTGCTGCTAAAGTGGATGAAGCAATGTTAAGCTTAGAGAAAGAACTTTACTGACATTTAGTGTCTGTCCTACCATTTGTACAAGATTGTTAGTAAGAAACTGAAAACACAGTTGGAGAATTTGTGGGTCCTGGGGAGATAATTTGCAGACTTTCATTAATTACTCTATCTCTCTGCTCAGTTAACCTGCTATTGTGTTCCCACAGGTTTCCGTTTTACTTTGAGTTGAAGATAGCTTTCGTTATCTGGTTGTTGTCTCCATACACAAAAGGCTCCAGTGTTCTGTACAGAAAGTTTGTTCATCCGACCTTATCCAGCAAAGAGAAGGTATCACTGATTAGGCTGGATTGTAGTTTTTACCACCACACCGATAGAACATCTGGATCCATGTGTAAAATTCAATACCTCACCAAGTTTTAGTGTTTATGCTGATGTTAAACCAGAAGTCAAAAATGAAACTTGGGGAAGAGGGTTTAATGAATGTTCTATAAAATAATAGCAGTTTGAAAATCATTGTAATTAAAAATTTGAATTTTATTTCCATTTGGACTTCCCTTGTCTAGCTTGTGTTTTATCAAACAAGGAAGATCCAGTGCATAAACTTATCTTTGTTTTGTATCTTTCCTCAGTATTTATCAGGCAGGGACATCATCTTCCTCAGTTGAAAATGAGTAATTTGTTGAAGGAGTTTCATAATCAGAACTGATATCAGGAATATTTGCCATTAATATTGTCATACCTTTTTAGATGATTGAAAGTTAATGTAGCACCAACATACTGTTTCTGGCACAAATATACAGTACACCTGCCTAAGAATTTTGTGTTGCTTTTAATTGATATATGGCTCATTCTTAATGCTGTTCATATTAAGGAAAGAGAATTTCAACATGAACCAGGCAATTTCTGTTAAGATCATTTGACCTTGAGTTGCACTGCATCTGGGAACAGTTAAGTGCTTTCCTTTTGCACTCTTATCAAACAGAAAGGTAATACTCCTACACTAGATAAGTGGTGATTGTGCAAAAAGAGAATCACTGGAAGAATCACAAATTCTGCTGAATTTTGTTGGTATTTCTGACTAATCCATTATGTTTGACTCAGAGATCATTGAGCAAATGTCTGTCATTTAATAATTGAGAATGGGCAGCATGGAAACAGGCCTTTGTCCCAACTTATCCATGACTAATCTGCCCATATTTTGCCCTTTAAACCTCTCCTATCCATGTAATTATCTAGATAGCTTTTAAACACGGCTAATGTGCCTGCCTCAATCACTATTTCTGGCAGCTCAGTCCAAACACACACCACCCTTCGAATGAAGGAGCTCCTCTTATTTTCCTTTTAAATCTCTTGCCTCTGATCTTAAACATATGCCCTCTTGTTTTTAACACCCCTTCACCAGGAGAAAAGGCTGTGCTTTCACTATGTCTCTGCCCCTCATGATCTTATATACCGTCACCCCCTCAATCTCAGTGTAGGTCGGTGACCAGTGGTGTTCTGCAGAAATCTGTTCTGGGACCCCTCCTCCTCATGATTTTTATAAATGACCTGGATGAGGAAGTAGAAGGGTGGGTTAGTGAGTTTGCTGAGGGCACAAAGGTTGGGGTTGTTGTGGATAGACTGGAGGGCTGTCAGAGGTTACCGCAGGACATCAATAGGATGCAAAACTGGGCTGAGAAGTGGCAGATGGAGTTCAACTCAGGTAAGTGTGAAGTGGTTCATTTCGGCTGGTCAAATTTGAAGATAGAATATTATATTAATGGTAAAACTCTTGGCAGCGTGGAGGATCAGAGAGATCTTGGGATCTGTGTCCTAGGACACTCAAATCTAATGCACAGGTTGACAGTGTTGTTAAGAAGGTGTATGATATGTTGGCCTCTATCAACTGTGGGATTGAGTTCAAGAGCCATGAGGTAATGTTGCAGCTGTATAAGACCTTACTTTGACCCCACTTGGAGTACTGTGTTCAGTTCTGGTTACCTCACTACAGGAAGGCTGTGGATACTATAGAGAGAGTGCAGAGGAGATTTACAAGGATGTTGCCTGGATTGGAGGGCATGCCTTATGAGAACAGATTGAGTGAACTTGGCCTTTTCTTCTTGGATGAGGGGTGACCTAATAGAGGTATATAAGATGATGAGGAGCAATGATCATGTGGATAGCCAGAGGCTTTTTCCCAGGGCTGAAATGCCTGACACAGGGGGCATAGTTTTAAGGTGCTTGGAAATAAATACAAGGGGCATATCAGAGGTAAGTTTTTCACACAGAGAGTGGTGGATGTGTGGAATGTACTGCCAGCATTGGTGGTAGAGGTGGATACAACAGGGTCTTTTCAGAGACACTTGGATAGGTACATGGAGCTTAGAAAAGTAGAGAGCTAGGCAGTAGGGAAATTCTAGGCAGTTTCTAGAGTATTGTGGGCCAAAGGGCCTGTAATGTGTTGTAGATTTCTATGTTTCTATTCCAGGAATAAAGTTCTAGTCGACACAACCTCTCCTTGTAATTCTGGCCCCCAAGTCCAGGCAATGTCCTGCACTCTTTATAGTAGTTTCATAATATTTTTCCCACAACATTGTGACCAAAACTGTAGAAAAGAATGAAGGCCAGTGTGTCAAATGCTACCTTCACAATCCATTTTATGCACGACACTATTTTCAGTGAACTATGCACTTGCACGCTGAGGTCCCTCTGCTCTTTAACAATCCCCAGGAACCTACCATTCACTGTATAAATCCTCCCCTGGTTTGATCTTCCAAAATGCAGTAGCCCACATTTATCTGGATTAAAAGCCATTTGCTAGTTCTCAGTCCATACACATAGCTAATCACAATCAGCCTTGTACATTCACGTCCAAATTATTTATACAAATTACAAATGCCTCAGATCCCAACACTGACGCCTGTGGCACATCTCTAGACTCAGGCCTCTTGTCTGATTAATAGCCCTCACCATCACCCTCTGCTTTCTACCACTGTCCAATTATGATCTCAACCCACAATCTTCCCCTGGATCCCATCAATTTAACCTCCCAGACTTGACTGCCACAGGAGACCTAGTCAAAGGCCATGCTAAAGTTTATATAGATAACATCCTTTACCCTACCTCCATCTACCCTCTTGGTTACTTCTGTGAAGAATTCCAAGGATTTATCAGACACAAACTCCCACATACAAAGTCATGCTGACTGTCCCAAATCAAATGCTGTTCATCAGAATCCTCTCCAGTAACTTACCCACCACCAGTGTCAGACTCACTACCCTGTGTTTTCCTTTTGCTATTCTGTTTTAAACAATGGTATCACATTAGCTACTCTCCAGAACTCTGGAACCTCACCTGTGGCCAGAATTGAAGGAAAAATCTCCGCAAGAGCCTCCACAATTTCCTCTTTATCTTCCCACGAGGTGAGAGATGCACTAGAGTAGGCCCTGGAGGTTTAATCACCTCAAAGCACCTTAATGCCTCCAATACCCCCTCACTGCTAATTCTTAAGTGATGCAAGACAACCTACCTCAATTTCTTCGATTTCATCATTTACTCCCCAGTAATATCTGAAGAGAAAGGTTCATCAGAAGTCTCTCCCATTTCCTTTGGTTCCACGCACAGATGATCTTTTATTCTTAATACAACTGTAGAATCTTGAAGGATTTATTTATTTAAATATATGAGCAAGAAGCCACACTTCCGACTTACAAACTGCTTGGGTTCTGAACAATTCTCTGGACTGTCATAACGTGGGGAGGACTCATAGTTTTAAGGGCTTGATGCTCCTTTGGCCAATATAAGCACAGGGATGCTTGAACAATTAAAGCCAACATTTCTAGAAGTGCTGCACATTTCAGATTGTTGCCTCTTTGTTCTAATTCTGCTCTCTCTTCTGATCATCTATAGGAAATTGACGAGTACATAAGCCAAGCCAAAGATCGCAGTTATCAGACCATGATGCGGTTTGGCAAGCGTGGACTCAATATTGCTGCCAATGCTGCAGTAACGGCTGCCGCTAAGGTGATCGTAAAATGCACTTACCACTTTATGTTGTTTAATTGTTAGCAAGAGAAATCAAAGCCAAAGAGAGGGCATACAATAGAACAAAAATTAGTGGGAAGTTAGAGGATTGGAAAGCTTTTAAAAAAACAACTAAAAATGTCATAAAGATGGAGACGATGAAATACAAAGGTAGCTAGTCAAACATATCAAAGAGGATACTGAAAGTTTCTTCAGATATACAGGTATAAGGAGTAAAAGAGAGGTAAGAGTAGATATCGGACCGCTGGAAAATGACTCTGGACAGGTTGTAGTCAGGGGCCAAGGAAATGGTGGATGAACTGAATAACTATTTTGCATCAATCTTCATTGTGGAAGACGCTAGCAGTATGCCAGAAGTTTGAGAGTGTTAAAGGGTAGAAGTGAGTGAAGTTGCCATTAATTGGGAGAAGGTGCTTGGGAAACTGCAAGGTCTAAAGGTAGATAAATCACTTGGACTGGATGGTGTACTTCCCAGGGTTCTGAAAAAGGTGGCTGAAGAGATTGTGGAGGCATTAGTAATGATCTTTCAAGAAACAATAGATTCTGCCATGGTTCCAGAGGACTGGAAAATTGTAAATGTCACTCCACTCTTCAAGAAGGGAGACAGGCAGAAGAGAGGAAACTATAGGCCAATTAGTCTGACCTCAGTGGTTGGGAAGATGTTGGAGTTGATGTTAAGGATGTGGTTTTGGGGTATTTGGAGGCACATGATAAAATAGGCCAAAGTCTGTATGGTTTCCTTAGGAAAAATCTTGCCTGACAAATCTGTTGGAATTTTTTGAAGAAATAGCAGGAGGATAGACAAAGGAGAATGGGTGGATATTGTGTACTTGGATTTTCAGAAGGGCTTTGGCAAAGTGTCGCAGATGAGGCTGCTGAACAGGCGATGAGCCCGTGGTATGCCAAGAGTTGTGGGCACTGCTCACGCATCATGGAAACCAGCCTCCCTTCAAAGGACTCTGCCTGTACTTCTCACCACCTCAGTAAATCAACCAACATAATCAAAGATCCCACCTACCCTTTTCTTCCCCCTTCCTTCAGGTAGAAGATACAAAAGCCTGAAAGCACACACCACCAGGCTCAAAGACAGCTTTTATCATGCTGTTATAACACTGTTAAATGTTTCCCTAGTACGACAACATGCACTTAAAATATACCTCGTTGTGACCCCACACTTTACTGTTCAGCTGTGCTGCATTTTATCTGCACTGTAACCTTTCAGTCTGCACTCTTTTGTTGTTTTGCCTTGTCGTACGTCAGTGCACTGTCGTATTGAAAACATCATACAGGTGGTAGGCAAGACACATTTTTCCCTGTCCCTTAATACAGCGCATTTTCTTGTGGCCCAGGGTGGAGCAGTTGCCCCACCAAGCTGTGATGCATCCAGACAGGATACTTTCTATGGTGCTTTGATAAAAATCAGTTAGGGTCAAAGGCAACATGCCAGTTTTCTTTCACCTAAGGAAGTAGAGGCATTGGTGAGGGCTCTTGGTTATAGCGTCAGCATGGTGGCTAAGCAGGCTGTTGAACAGTTTATGTCAGTGAGAAGTTCCTGACATTAAGATTATCTTGTACTTCCTTGTGTTGGGTCAACAAGAATACATTTCAGCTATGATAGCTACAGCCACATGCTGATTCTGAGCACTTCTGAGACAACCCCACTGTGTAGTGTGACTGAGAGGAAGGGCAAATTACAGAGGGACAAGATCGAAAAGGGTGACGAGTGCAGGACTGGAGGTGTTCAGTATACAGAATAAGGTAGACGATCTTGCAGCACAGTTAGAGATTGGCAGGTCTGATGTTGTGGGCATATCTGAGTCATGGCTGAAAGGAGATCATAGTTGGGAGCTTAACGTCCAAAGATAAACCTTGTGTCGAGAGGCCAGGCAGGTAGGTAGTATTCATTTTGAGAGGACTAGAATACAAAATCAAGGATGTAATGATGAGGTTTTATAAGACATAGTCAGACCGCACGTGAAATATTGTGAGCAGTTTTGGGCCCCGAATCTAAGAAAAGATGTGTTGACATTGGAGAAGCTGCAGAGGAGGTTCACGAGAATAATCCCAAGAATGAAAGGCTAAACATATGAGGAGTGTTTGATGGCTCTAGGCTTGTATCTGCTGGAATTTAGAAGAATGAGGGAGGATCTCATTGAAAGCTATCAAATATGAAAGGCCTGGATAAAGTGCATGTGAAGAGGATAATTCCTATAGTGTGTGAGTCTAGGACCAGAGGGCACAGCCTCAGAATCGAGGGAAGTCCATTTAAAACAGAAACGAGGAAACATTTCTTTAGCCAGAGGGTGATGAATCTGTGGAATTCATTGCCACAGACAGATGTACAGGCCAGTTCATTGGGTTTATTTAAGGTGGAGGTTGATAAAATTCTTGATTAATCGGGGCATCAAAGGTTATGGGGTGAAGACAGGAAAATGGGGTTGAGAAGGATAATAAATCAGCCATGACGAATTGGTGGAGCAAACTCAATAGACCGAATGGCCTAATTCTGCTCCATGTCTTATGGTCTTCTTGAGCGGGCTCCTTCTGCAGATACCACCAAAGGTGGGGAGGGATGTGCCTGTGATGAATTGGGTTGAGTTCTGCAGCTTCTTCCTTTCCTGTGCATCCAGGTGACTGTACCAGACCATGATACAACTATTCAGCATACTTTACAGTTCATCTGTATAACTTGAGTAGATTGTTCGCTAACATGCCAAGCCTCCTGTGAAAATAAAAATATTAGTGCACTTTCCTTTTGATCGCATCTCCTGTATGTGCTGGGACCAGGACAGGGTATCTGATATGTTAATGCTCAGGCACATAAAGCTGCTTACTCTCTCCTCCATCAATACCTCAATATAGCTCATATATGTTCACTCTCTTTCTCTGTTGAAGTCAACAATCAGCTCGTTAGTTTTGCTGTCACTGAGCGAGAGGTTGTTTTTGTGGCATCATTCAAACAGGTGACCTATGCTGTTGGAATGGTGACCATCCACCTATGATTCATCCAGCAGCTGTAGTGTTGTCAGTGAATTAGCCAGAGACATACATGTTTAGAGAGTAGAGAAAGTGCCCAAGTGTGCAGCAGTGTTGATGGTCAGAGAGGAGCTGTTACCAATCCCCACTGATTGACTTCCTTGATTTGGAAGTTGAGTATCTAGTTGCAGAAGGGGGTACAGAGGTCCAGGACTTGATGATGAATTTGGATGGAAAGATGGGGTATTGAAAGGCAACCTGATATCTGAGTTCCTGTTGTCCAGATCGTCCAAAGCAGAGTGAAGAGGTGGAGAAATTGCATCTGCTGCTGACCTGTTTTGGCCATAGACAAATTGGTGTGGATCCAGATCATCACTGAAGCTGGAGTGCTTTCATGCCATCCCGAAACAATTTATTATGGTTGATGTAAGTGCCACTGGATAGTAGTCATTGGAGCGGGTCACCACACTCATCTTGGGCACAAGTGCAATAGATGCCTTTTTAAAGCAGCTGGGAACCTCAGACAGAAGCAAAAGATGTTAAATATTGAGTATGTAATACTCCACCTATTTGGTCTGCACAGATCTTTAGTTCTTGGCCAGGTATGCTTTCTGGATCAGATAATGTTTCATGGATTCACTCTTGAGGGGTGCCCAGATGTCAGCCTGAGAGACTGAAATTATGGGGTCACATGGAGATATGTTGGCATGTCATAGTTCTCATATCAAAGTTCATAAAAGGCATTAAGCTAATCTGGGAGTGATGAGTCATTGTCGCAAGCTACCCACTTTTGTCTTGTAGGAAGTGATGTTGTGGAAGCCCTACCACAGCTGTACAGTGTCCGTCCATGATTCCAGATTAGTCTGAAATTGCCGTTTGTGTTCACAATAGCCTTTTAGAAGCCATAGCTGTACTTGTAAGACTCTGGCCAACAGATCTAGCCCTCATCAGATGATGGATCTCCTGGTTTATCCAGGGCTTCTGGTTGTGGAAGACTCAGAAGAGTTTTGTGGGGACACCCTCATCTGTACATTTTCTTAAGAAGTTGGTAATGACTGTGGCATACACAGATCAACACACACAAAATGCTGGAGGAACTGAGCAGGTCAGGCAGCATCTATGAAAATGAATAAACAGGCAACATTTTCGGCCGAGACTCTTAATCGGGACTGGAAAGGAAGGGAGTTCAAAGGTTCAAAGGTCAAATTTAATGTCAGAGAAATGTATACAATATACATCTTGAAATGCTTTTTCTTCGCAAACATCCACGAAAACGGAGGAGTGCCCCAAAGAATGAACGACAGTTAACCATGAGAACCCCAAAGTCCCCCCCAGCTCCCCCCTCCCGCACGTAAGCGGTGGCAAACAACGATCACCCCCTCCCCCCACCAGCAAAATAAATGCGCATCCAAGTTACCCCAAAGGCCTCGCATTTCATCTGAAATTCGACAACCCACAGGTTCTCTCTCTCCCTGGTAAGGGAGAGGGAGGTGGCCCCATTTTCACAGCGAGCAGGGAGACATAACAACAACCTGCTGGTTTACGATGTTAAAAGTCCGTGTCGTTGCTTTTTTCGAGCTCTGTGTCTGAAGATTGCAAAGACCTCACATCTTTGGGCCCATAGCGAAAGATTTTCTGGCCTCCCTGACGACGGACGAGTCTCCGGCCATGACACCAACCCTCGATCCGCCCATCTCCAGAGCCCTGAGATCTTAAGCTTCCGAACACAATCAAGACTCTCAGGCCAAACTCTTGGCATGTCGAATAGGCAGCAGAATAAAAAGGTGGGCGGAGAGGAAGGAGGACAAGCTAAAAGGTGACGGGTGCAGATTTGTGGGTGGGAAAGGTAAAGGGCTGGAGAAGAAGGAATCTGATAGGAAATGAGAGTGGACCATGGGAGAAAGGGAAGAAGGCATCAGGGGAGGTGATAGGTAGGTGAGGAGAAGAGGTAAGAGACTAGAGTGGAGACTATAAGAAAAAGGAAGGGTTCGAGGAAAGGTAAAAAAGAAAGGAAAGAAGAGTACTGGAAGGAGAAATCGATGTTCATGCTGCCATGTTGGAGCTACCTAGACAGAATATGAGGTGTTACTCATCCACCCTGAGAGTAGCATATCCATTTAGGTTCTTTGATGAATCCTTGAATGTGTTCCAGTTCACTGACTTGAAGCAATCCTGAATTTGCTTCTTGGCTTCCACTGTCCTGCTCTTCATAGTCTTCTTCATCACTGCTGCACTCTGCAGCTCTGTCTGTGGAGGTAGAAGAAGCACGGCCAGGTGGTTGGATTGACCGAAGTGCAGGTGAGGGATGGACCAGTAGGTGTCCTTAATGGTGGTGTAAACATCCTCTCCACATCCACTCTGTCGAAGCCTTTCAATTTTCGATAGATCTCAATGAGATCCCCTTCATTCTGCTAAACCCCAGCAAGTACAGGCCCAGAATTATCAAATGCTCCTCACATGTTAACTCTTCCATTCCCACAATCATTCTTGTGAATCTCCTCTGAAACCTCTACAGTGTCAGCACATCTTTTCTTCGGTAAGGGATCCAGAACAGCTTACTCTGACCAATGCTTATGAAGCCTCAGTATTACATCATTGCTTTAATATTATTTTCTTCTCTAAATGAATGCTAACATTGCATTTGACTTCTTACTACCAACTCAACCTGCAAGTTAACCTTTAGGGAATCCTGCGCAAGGATTCCATAAGTCCCTTGCACCTTTGTATGTTGAATTTTCTCACCGTTTAGAAAACAGACTGTGCCTTTATTCCTTTTACCAAAGGCTCTGACCATACACTTCCCTACACTATACTCCATCATCCTCCTCTTTGCCCATTCTCCCAATCAGTCCAAGTCTTTCTGCAGACTCCCTGCTTCCCCAACACCACCTGCCCTTCCACTTACCTTTGTACCGTCTGCAGAGTTGGCCAGAAATCTATCAATTCTGTAATCAAATCATTGACCAACAACGTGAGAAGTAGTGGTCCCAATTCCAAACCCTGTGGAACACCACTTGTCACCAGCAACCATCCAGAAAATGCCCTCTTTATTCTGACTCTTCGCCTTCCACCAATCCATGCTAATATCTTTCCTGTAATACATTGGGCTCTTATCTCGTTAAGCAGCCTCATGTGCAGCATCTTGTCAAAGCCCTTCTGAAAATTCAAGTAAACAACATCTACGGACTCTCATTTGTCAATCCTGCCTATTATTTCCTCATGAATTCCAATAGATTTGTTAGGCAATATTTCCCCTGAAGGAATCCATGCTGACTTGGCTACTTTATCATGCACCTCCAAGTACTCCAAAACCTCATCCTTAATAATTGGGTCCAACATCTTCCCAACCAATATAGTCAGGCTAACTGGACTAAAACTTCCTTTCTTCTGTCTCTCTCACTTCTTAAAGAGTGGAGTGACTTTTGCAATTTTCCAGTCCACCGGACCCATTCCAGAATCTAGTGATTCTTGACAGATCATTATTAGTGCCTCCACAATCTCTTCACTGCCTCTTTCAGAACCCTGGGGTGTAGTCCATCTGGTCCAGGTGACCTATCTACCTTCAGATGTTTCAGCTTTCCAAGCACATTCTCCTTTGTAGTAGCAACTACATTCACTTCTGTGAATTTTTTGAGGATGTAACTAGTAGAGTGGATAGGGGTGAACCAGTGGATGTGGTATATTTGGATTTTCAAAAGGCTTTTGACAAGGTCCCACACAGGAGATTAGTGTGCAAACTTAAAGCACACGGTATTGGGGGTAAGGTATTGGTGTGGGTGGAGAATTGGTTAGCAGACAGGAAGCAAAGAGTGGGATTAAACGGGACCTTTTCAGAATGGCAGGCAGTGACTAGTGGGGTACCGCAAGGCTCAGTGCTGGGACCCCAGTTGTTTACAATATATATTAATGACTTAGACGAGGGAATTAAATGCAGCATCTCCAAGTTTGCGGATGACACGAAGCTGGGCGGCAGTGTTAGCTGTGAGGAGGATGCTAAGAGGATGCAGGGTGACTTGGATAGGTTGGGTGAGTGGGCAAATTCAAGGCAGATGCAATTTAATGTGGATAAATGTGAAGTTATCCACTTTGGTGGCAAAAATAGGAAAACAGATTATTATCTGAATAGTGGCCGATTAGGAAAAGGGGAGGTGCAATGAGACCTGGGTGTCATTATACACCAGTCATTGAAAGTGGGCATGCAGGTACAGCAGGTGGTGAAAAAGGCAAATGGTATGCTGGCATTTATAGCGAGAGGATTCGAGTACAGGAGCAGGGAGATACTACTGCAGTTGTACAAGGCCTTGGTGAGATCACATCCTTGCCATAGAGGGAGTACAAAGAAGGTTCACCAGATTGATTCCTGGGATGGCAGGACTTTCATATGAAGAAAGACTGGAGAAACTGGGCTTGTACTCGTTGGAATTTAGAAGATTGAGGGGGGATCTGATTGAAACGTATAAAATCCTAAAGGGATTGGACAGGCTAGATGCAGGAAGATTGTTCCCGATGTTGGGGAAGTCCAGAACGAGGGGTCACAGTTTGAGGATAAAGGGGAAGCCTTTTAGGACCGAGATTAGGAAAAACTTCTTCACACAGAGAGTGGTGAATCTGTGGAATTATCTGCCACAGGAAACAGTTGAGGCCAGTTCATTGGCTATATTTAAGAGGGAGTTAGATACGGCCCTCGTGGCT
Organism: Mobula hypostoma; assembly: GCF_963921235.1. Lineage (NCBI taxonomy): Eukaryota > Metazoa > Chordata > Chondrichthyes > Myliobatiformes > Myliobatidae > Mobula > Mobula hypostoma. Next base: position 76,117,449 of record NC_086103.1, read on the forward strand.
ATGGGGATCAGGGGGTATGGAGGGAAGGCTGGTGCAGGGTTCTGAGTTGGATGATCAGCCATGATCATAATAAATGGCGGTGCAGGCGCGAAGGGCCGAATGGCTTACTCCTGCACCTATTTTCTATGTTTTCTATGATAGTCTCGAAATTCTTGCATACTGCTCATGTCTTCCACAGTGAAGACTGATGCAAGTTTGTCCGACATTTCTTTGTCTCCCAGTACTACCTCTCCAGCATCATTTTCCAGTGGTCCAATATTCACGCTCACCTCTCTTTTGCTCTTTATATATCTTAATAAACTTTTGGTATCCTCTTTCCTCTCCTTATGTTTTTTTAGTTGCCTTTTGTTGGTATTTAAAGGCTTCCCAATCCTCTAATCTCCAACTAATTTTTGCTATATTTTATGCTCTCTTGTTTGCTTTTATGCTTTCTTTGACTTCCCTTATCATCTACGGTTGCCTGATCCTCCCTTTGTTTAAACCCTCTCCAACAATTCTAGTAAGGATATTGGTCCCCCTCGAATTCAGATGTAACCCATCCTTTTTGAACAGGCCGTACCTTCCTCAAAAGAGATCCCAATGATCCAGAAAACTGAAACCCTGCCTCCTGCACCACTTCCTCACCATCATCTTATTCCTGATCCGATGAGTACGTGGCACTGGGAGTAATCCAGACATTACTATCTTGTAGGTCCTGTTCTTCAGCTTTTTACCTAATGCGTATGCTCACTGTGCAGGACCTCTTCCCCTTCCTATCAATTGCCAATGTTCACCACGACCTCTGGCTGCTCACCCTCCCTCTTGTACCACTTGTATGTCCACTCTGATAACTTTACCATAAAACAGACACCTCCAAATTTTCCCTTACCTGACACTGCTGTCAGGTTCATGAGGTGGATTGTAAAACCCTTGGGCTGGAGGGCTGGGTCAGGCGAGTTGTGAGTGAGCCTGGGCTCTGTGAAACAGAATAAACACTGTTCCCCTTTGATAAGGCAATCTTGCTCTGGTGTAACCTTATTTTCAGGGAGGATGTGAGGAACATTGAGGAGGATGCCTTTGTTGACACCATCTGTATATTTCTAAGCTCAAAGTTCATAGTGAATGTATTATTAAAGTACATACATGCCACTATATATATAACCTTGAGATTCATTTTCTTGTGGGAATACTCAATAAATCCAGTAACCATTGTAGAATCAATGAAAGACCACATGCAATAGGGCGGACAACCAGCGTGCACAAGACAACAGATTGTACAAATACAAAAAAAAATAAGAAATACTAATAGTAAATAAATAAGCAATAATTATCGAGAACATGAAATGAGGAGTCCTTAAAAGTGACTCCATACATTGTGGGAGCAGTTCCTAGCACCAGGGCCAGGTGATTTTGAGCTGGGAATGTTAGGATCCCAAGCATTCCCATATGTATATGTATACAGTATATACACACCAAAGCATGTGCACTTCTTCCGTCTGTAAATAATTCAGAAACTGATAGTTCTTTTCATTAAGCTCCTTCATAAATCTTGAATTAAGCACTCTTCCCTCCGTAATACATCTGTTTCTGCTTTCTACTTTAATTGCACACAATATTGTTGAAGTAAGAACTCTGCGGAATCGAGTCTGGTGCTTGTTATTGTAGCGAGGACTGTTCCGCTGGTGCCCTCAGTCACTAGTTTACAAGCTGGTTATCTTGCTGCTGTTAGGTTTCGCTTGCCGCTAACATCGTCCATCTCCTATGTTGCCCAGGGTCAAGGAGTGCTGTCGGACAAGTTGCGGAGTTTCAGTATGCAGGACCTGACGCTGCTCCGCGATGAGGACTCTATCCACCCGCGCAGCACCGACTCCCACATGAGAACATCCACAGCCAACCTTCTGGAAACAATAAGTGATTCTGGTACATTTAGTGAAAACAGTCACTCAGGGCACATTATTCCTCTTGTCATTAAGCTAACCACATGAGTAAACACAAGCAACTTGGATGAACCAGAGTTCTGTTCTGTTCCTTCATAAGACAAGCTCAGAGTTGATAGATTAGTGATACGTCAAAGCATCCATTCACTATTTCAATCAGATTGGGGGTTCATGTACTGTCATTTACCCATTATTCCATGTTTCTAACTCGAATATGAAGGAGCATTCTGCAGCATTACACAGCTCCTGGCTGCAAGTTGGATCATAGTTGGTGTCACATTATTGTTCTAGAATGGAACTGGCTTTTGAAAAGTGGGCGCAAAACTCAGCACAATTTCCAGCCTTTAGAAAAGGGTAGTTAAATTATTAAAAGTCATTGCTGCTTTTGTCTGTAGTTACAGACATTGCCTCTTTGTCTTGAATAAGCATGGTTGCAGTACAGTAGGAGTTTGTGATAGATGGTTTTAGTCTACCATGGCATTGATTTTGTGTACTATATCATTCTGTTTTGAGAACATCTAACATTAGCTAACATGTTTCAATGATCAGCTCAGGAATTAATTGTTTGATAAATTGAATCTGGCATCTTCTAGTATCATTAATAGACAAAATTTTAAATACACCTATAGTTGTATATAATCATGGAAGCATCACTTGTTACATTTGTATTAAATATGGGTAATTTTGACCATGCAACAGGATAAAACATCTTAAAGTGAATGCACAACATTCTTTGCACAACACCAGCCTGTTATTTTCGATGTAAATAATATTGCAAGGGGTTTAAAATTGGTTGCTAATTTGCCAACATCCACTTTACATTAAGGTCAAAATGGCCACATTTGTGTTAAGGATTTTCTCTGTAAATTTACTGTACTTGACAATTGGATTTGTAGCTAGGCAACATTGTAAACTTCAAGTGGGTTTGCATTTATTGTGTCCTAAAGAACAAAATGGTTTGACACAGTAATGCAGGGTTCCTGTTTGTGCAGTGCCTTCGCATCACAGGGTTACTACATAGTCTGAAAAAGAGGTGGCTTGCCTGAGTAAACAAAGATGAGTTACATGGCTGCACTTGGGCTAAAACTTCTCAGCTTCCACTGCACTGTATGTGTACAGAATCCTGACAAGCTCCTTTACAACTGGTTGGGCATTAGCACAACTCTTGAGTGAGCCAGGATAATTCTAAATTCTACCCTCTTTGTTATTCACGAGGTTTCTCCTTGTTGTGTCACTGGTGCAGGCAGGTAAGGAGCTCAAAACACCATCCTGTGCCAGAAGTTTTTGGATAAAGACATTTGGAAGCAGTTGATATATTAGAGGAGAACAGTGCATGCTCTGTTATCTATGAGAGTGCGAGGTTTTCAGTTAGACTGTGCCAAGACTGTTGGGGAGAGAATTAACATAGCAGACAATGCGTAACGAGGTTTTGATGTTCAAGAGAAAAGAATTTTCCAGTTTGGTCTGGAATAAGCAGGGAAAGTGCACATGCACAACACACGCTAAGTGTAATCTTATTTCTGTGTTGTTAATAAACCCTGCTACAGTAAATGGGCAAAAAACTTCCCCAGATAAGGGCCTAAGACTTGCAACTGTGTTAACACTCGTTAAAAGTTTCTGATTTATTCCAAACTCTGGGCATAACTTAAATGGAGTGTCGTGAGGTACTGGTCAGGAGTACTTCACCAGAATCATCTGGTATATTTAGACAGATGGTTTATAGTCAAATGATAAGATTACTTCACTTAAAAACATTTTCTGCAGTTTGTACCTAAGCATACCTTTACCTCCCAGATGCACAGCTTTAATTTCCCTGGCACACAGCCTTACTAAGGGTAAAAGAGAGATAAAGTTAAATTCTCTCAGTCCAACTGAATCTATTACAAAGGAAGTTCACTGAATTTCTACATACTACACATTCATGTCCCATTATCAGAAACAGAAGCAGCTTCCCATGCCCCGTGCCTGTTACTCCATTCAGTAAGTCATGGCTAATCTTCTATTATTGGCACCACTATCCTGCACTATATAGCCTTTGAGTTCCTCAATATTAAAAAAGAATATCAATGTGTTTGAATATACTCTGCAACTGGGCCTCCCCAGCCCTCTTGAGTAGAGAATTCCAAAGATTTACAAGTGTTCATTTATCACAAGTATCTCCTTCCTTAAATGGAAAGCCAAGCCTGAGCACAATATTCTACATATGGTTTCCAGGACCCTATATAACTGATGCAAAGGTTTCTACTTTTGTACTCTTATCCTCCTGCAGGGTAGACCAATGTCCCACTTGCTTGCTGAACGGAATTGTAACTGTCTCTAACTAAAACAGAAAATGTAGGAAGGACTTAGCCAGTTGAAAACCTCATTTCTACGGAAGAGACCCTGATACCCATTGACTAGATCTTCTTTCCACAGATGCTTTTTGACTGACTGAATTGTTCCAGCATCTTCTGTTTTTGTTTCACACACCAGCATCTGCAGCTTCCTGGTTTGTAAGCTTTCTTTGATTTGTGTGCAAAGTCTGAAGTTTCTCTGAACAAGACCTTTATATAAGTAAGGTTGAAAGAGTCCAGAGAAAATTTACGAGGATGTTTTCGGGTTTGGAGGACCTGAGTTATAAGTAAAGATTGAATAGGTTAGAACATTATTCTTTGCAACGTAGAAGACTGAAGGAAGATTTGATAGAGGTATACAAAATTATGAAGGGTATAGATAGGGTAGATGCAAGCAGGCTTTTTCCATTGAGTTTGGGTGGGACTACAACCAGAGGTCAAGGGTTGAGGGTGAAAGGTGAAAAATTTAAGGGGAACTTGAGGGAAACTTCTTCACTCAGAGGGTCGTGAGAGTGTGGAATGAGCTGCCAGCACAAGCAGTGCATGGGAGCTCGATTTCAATGTTTAAGAGAAGTTTAGATAGGTACATGGATGGTAGGGGTATGGAGGGATATGGTCCAAGTGCAGTTTAAATGGTTCGGCATGGACTAGATTGGCCAAAGGGCCTGGTTTTGTGCTGTACTTTTCAATGGCTCTGTGACTCCAGTCTCTCATCTTTCTAAGCAGGAAATATTTTCCACACATTAAGCATGGACTCCTTCACATCCTGATACCTACTCTCCCAGCTCTGCCACGGCCATTCTGCCCATCCATACCCAAGCTGAATCATGCCAAGAAATCAGTCAGCTTCAGAGCACCGCACCCAATTCTCGATGTCACTTCATGATTGCATACCCTCAGTATGTGACAGACCAAAGCCATGAGAAGAAGAGTCTTAGGCCTTGGTCCAGTGCAGTTTGTAATAGAAAAAGCTCCTCCTTAGGCATTGCTATTACGTCCTTTGTGATGTTTCTCCTTGTTGGTTAGCAATGCATATATATTTAGGATTCTTTTATGATATTGACAAAGAATGAGGCTGGATGCAGGTCGATGGGTCCAGACAGATTAATGGTTCAGCACAGACTAGATAGGCCGAAGGGCCTGTTTCTGTGCTGTACTGCTCTATGACTCTATGCAGCACATAAAGTTCATCGTTCTGTGAGCACTGCTGAGTCTTTAGGATTTGCCGTATGACAGCCAAGGAGGTCTTGCTGATAACCTCCAGATTTTAAGGTGAATGTGATAGAGAGAATCCTAAAATAGGGCAGAGGTTATGAAACCTGATAAACAATTATTCCAATTAAACACCTAAAGCAGACTAAAAGTGCGCCCATTTAGAACGGAGATGAGGAGGATTTCTTTAATCAGAGGATGGAGAATCTATGGAATTCATTGCATGAAGTAGGCAGGAGAATGGAGTTGAGAGCAAAAACTAAATTAGTCATGATTGAATGGCGGAGCAGACTCAATGGGCTGAATACTCCTATTTGTATGTCTTACGGTTTTCTTCTGAACTGACACTAAATACTTCAAACACTGATGATTCTACCCATGTTCACAGTATGCAACGATCTCCAACAGTGAGGTGAGGCCTAGCAATATTAGGCCTCATGAAAAGTCATTTTATATAAAAAGAAACTGATAGTGAATACATTATGAATATTTCTGTGAGTGAGATATAAAATGTGCACGAATACATTTTGAAGGCTTTTTTATAATTCTTTTATATTTCTGTTGATACAATTGAAGCACTTAATGCTTTTGAGTGTTACATTGATTACATTGATTTGATGGATTCTACCCCACTGTCAATGCTTTAACTCTTCCTTTTCTCCTCTTGCCTTCAATTGGAAAATATGTGTAAGTTTCATCTTTTTTTATCATGTTTGTAATTTTTCTACTCAATGTAATAAAAATCAGGACTTATACTTTATTATAAGGAAAATTCCTCTTTACTGAATTTGCAAAGTCAGATTTATTATCACTGACAAATGTTCTGTGGCAGCAGTACGATGCAATGCACAAAAGTTATCACAACTTACAATAAGAAATATAAAAAAGTAGTGTTCATGGGTTCATGGACTGTTCAGAAATCTAGTGGCGGAGGGGAAGAAGCTATTCCCAAAATGTTGAGTCTTCAGACTCCTGTATGTCTTCCACGATAGTAGCAATGAGAAGAGGGCGTGTCATGAATAATGATGGATGCCACCTTCTTGAGGCACCGCGTTTTGAAGATGTCATTGATAGTAGAGAGGCCAGTGCCCAGGATGAAGCCAGCTGAGCCTATAATCCTCCGCATCTTTTTCTTGATCTTGTGCATTGCAGCCTCCATATCAGGTGGTGAAGCACCCAGTCAGCAAGCTTTCCACCGTACGTGTGTTAGAATTTTGCTAGAGTCTTTGCTGATATACCAAATCTCCTCAAATTCCCGATGAAGCATGTCTTCTTCATGATTACATCAATGTTTGGCCCAGGATAGATCGTCTGAGATACTGATGCCCAGGAACTAAAGCTGCTCACCCTTTCCACTAGTGATCCCTCCATGAGGACTGATGCGTGTACACCCAACTTCCCCTTCCTGAAGTTCACAATCAATTCCTTGGTCTTATTGACATTGAGTGCAAGGTTGTTATTGCAATACCACTCAACCAACTGATCTATCTCACTCCTGTACACCCCCTCATCATCACCTGAGATTCTGCTAATAATAAATGTGTCATCAGTGAGTTTATAGTTGGTGTTTGTGCTGTGCATAAGCACGCAGTAATGAGTGTAGAGAGAGTCGAGCAGTAGACTGAGCACGCATTCATGAGGTGTGTAGGTTTTGAAGCCTGTTGATGAGTACTGATGGTGTACTGAGAATTCTGAAGTCCTTGGTCATTCTGTGCAATTCCCTGCACATCGACCTCCCTTTCCCCTGCCTCCTAAAAACGCAACAGGGTTCTTGCCATGTTTTCACCTTCAGTGTCACTAGGCTCAACATTCAGTGGTTTACCCACCTTCTTTAGACAATGCCTTCCCTTGTGGAGGTGCACGTGGAGCCTTCAGAATTGTTTCAGATTCTGTTTTATTTGCAGAGTTGTTAAACAATTTGTGAGAAAAAAATTAAAGAGAACCGTGTTCCAAATTTTCTAAAGTGGGTTGAAAAAAGTCGATTCAGTGAAGTAATTCATTCCAAACACCATGGTTGATACAAGTAGAATGAAAGTTAAAATCAGCTTCATATTGCTGGGAACCTTTTGCATGTTAAAAGCCCGATATTGGAATAAATGATAAATGGTATTCTAAAATGAATGCAAGCACAGTATAGAAAAAGTTAAGCTCTGTAAAACAAATGAGATGATTGGGTTGGTTGACTATTCACATGCAGTTGATATTGATAAATGAAATGTTATAGAAGAGGTCCTGTGAATCTCTAATTTGTGTGGATGGTGGGCTTTATATTTACCATATAACCTCACCATAGGAATAATATTCATGCCACAAAAGTGCCATAAATGACGACTTCTAAAAAGATTCTGACCATATACCCTTGATAACTAACGGTGTCAGCATAAGAGTACACTATCATAACATCCTGTGGGGCTAACTTAAATGGGCCGTTACATGCTTACTGTGGTAACAAGAACAGATCAGAAGCTGAGTGTCCTGTGGAAAGCTGCTGATACCCCAAAACCTTTCCACCATTTACTGTCCAGAAATGTAGAGGAGATGAAAAGCAGAGCAACAGAGGCGATTCAGTGATGAATAGTAACTTTAATAATAGACAACAAAATAACAAGCCATAAGGGGCCACCAGACAAGATAAAGCAGATATTAAACACCATAGGCAACAACGTAATTGAAGGCTAGGAGTTGGCTGGTTCAATGGGTGAATAAGGACTGTGGGTGAGAGCTGGGTTTAAATAGGCTGCAGGTGATGAGTTGGAAATGAGTGGCAGGTGATTACTGTTAGCTGGATAGAGACTTGGAAGTGCCTGCAGTACAAGCCTGACAGAACGTCCCTCCTATATCTGGCTTCTGATGGCCCAGGATGATCTGGATGGGTCCAATGGAACTTCTTGCTGATCCGAGGTGAAAGTAGATGGCACCCAAGACCTCTCCTCTGGGCTGTACCCTTCCTAGTTGTCCAGGTACTGAACACACCGTCCACGATGACGTGAATCCATCAACTATCGAACCATTTACACTGGACCACCATCCACCATCGTAGGTTCGGGAAGTGCAGGTTCAGGTGGGTCGAGTGGACCAAGGACAGGGGGCTTGTGGCAGGTATGACCCTGAGGGATGATGGCAGCTGGAGGAACGAAGACATTGGCTGATGGGAAACTCTGATCATCTCCTGACCACCAGAACCACAGACCCACCAACTGAACCAACGTCAAGCTCACTAGGCCCTCTTCGTCAAGCTGTTCAACTTGATTGATGGCTGGATTGTTGCGATGGGTAATACTGAAGGGACCAATGGACCAGTGAGAGAGCTATGTGTGTGCAGGGGCAGATCTCGGGTGGACAGTCAGACATGCTCCCCAGGCTGGAGTCATCTGGCTGGACACTGCTGGCGTTTGGCATGATAGCAGTAGGCACAGTTGGCAGCAAGGTTTGCCCTCCATGCCCTCCTGCAGCAGCGAACCAGGGCCTTGGCGAGCTGGACTTCTACTGTTGGCTCCTCCATGGGAGCTAGTAGCCAGGAAGCATTTCGAAGGGTGATATGCTCGTGGCAGAAAGCCAAAGTGTCGCAGAATCTTCTCCACTTGCTGTCTGGCTCTTTCTAGCTGACTGTTGGTCCACAGATAATAGCCAAACTTACTGAGGTGTAGAGGAGGGAGCAGAAGGCTTGCCAGAAATGGGAGACAAATTGTGGGCCCGAGTCTGACCAATGTCCTGAGGAAAACCACGGAGGTGAACTACATGCTGGGGTTCCAGGCTGACGTAGGTTTGTGGAGGTGGGCTGCCTTGGAGACCCAATCTACCATGATGAAATCCATGGCAATGTGTGGGACCACTGGCATTGAGGGACTGGTACGGTCCCGGGAGCCCACAGAGCTGCAAGTTGTGGGAATTGGGCTGAACATATTGAGGGCAGGCAGTACGAACTGACATACATCTGCAACCATGACAGCCCACCAGAACTGGGGTCTCAGAAAATCCGGAGTCCGGATGGCTGGAGAGGCATGTGGGATGGGCCCATTGGAACGCCTCAGAGCGCACAGCTGCTGGCACGTGCGTGAAGTTGTCAGGTGTGTCAGCCAGAGCGGGCTCATGCCATAGGGGCTTGCGGATCTGGTTCTCAAAATCCCAATCAGGGCAAGGATCTTTGAGGATGGAATGACAGTTTGAGGGTTAAATTCCATTCCAGCAGGTCAAACTGTCATGATAGGGCATCCACCTTACTGCTTTTGGAGTTGGGTTGGTAGGAGGTAGTGAAGTTGAAGAACAAGGTCCAGTGAGCCTGATGTGGGTTGAGTTTGTGAGCCTGTTGTATGGATGAGGTTCTGTTGGTTAATCCAGATCAGGAAGGGCTCCGTGCTTCCTGTCGGTTATCGTCTCCATTCCTCCAAGGTCATAATTAATGGCGAGTACCCCTAATCCATAATGGTGCTGTGTAGAGTGGAACTTACACAAGAAAGTACAGAGTGCGTCTTCCTGTCCAGTCCTCGCTGGGAGAGGATGGCCATGGTGTTCATGTCAGATGCGTCCACCTCCAACAGAAAATGTCCGAAGGGGTTTGGGTGGCAGAGAATGGGAGCAGTGCTGAAGCGTCTCTTAAGCTTCTCAAAAGACAGGTCCACAACAACTGACCAGGTTATCAGTGAGGTATGTGGTTTGGAGAAGGAGGTGAGGGGAGTGGCGATTTGGCTGTAGTTATTGATGAAACAGCAGTAGAAGCTGGAGAAGCCCAGGAAGTGCTGTGGCTGTTTGAAGGAGTGTGGTCGGGGCTATTCAATGATGGCACACATTTTCTTTGGGTCCATGGTTAAGCCTTGGGGTGAAAGTATGTCCCCAGGAAGGAAATGATTGGGGTGTGGAACTGGCGTTTCTATATCTTGTGGTATAGTTGGTTCTTGAGGAGATGCTGACAGACTGTACGGATATGGCAATTATTGTCTTGAGGATCCCTGGAGAAGATGAGACACATACTTGTGTAGCATTTCTTGGAGGAGTTCGTTAATGGAAGTTTGGAAAAGGCTGGACTGTTGGAAAGCCCAATAGGCACCAGTGGCCAGTGGATGCATTGGACACTGTCTTTCACTCATCCCCCCAGCCCCATGGAGCATTTTGAATGCGCTACCCATTAATAGAAACATAGAAGCATAGAAAATAGGTGCAGGAGTAGGCCATTTGGCCCTTCGAACCTGCACCGCCATTCAGTACGATCACGGCTGATCATCCAGCTCAGAACCCTGTACCTGCCTTCTCTCCATACCCCCTGATCCCTTTAGCCACAAGGGCCATATCTAACTCCCTCTTAAATATAGCCAGTGAACTGGCCTCAACTGTTTCCTGTGGCAGAGAATTCCACAGGAAACATACTCCCTGATCCCTTTAGCTACAAGGGCCATATCTAACTCCCTCTTAAATATAGCCATTGAACTGGCCTCAACTGTTTCCTGTGGCAGAGAATTCCACAGGAAACATACTCTCTGATCCCTTTAGCCACAAGGGCCATATCTAACTCCCTCTTAAATATAACCAGTGAACTGGCCTCAACTGTTTCCTGTGGCAGAGAATTCCAAAGATTCACCACTCTCTGTGTGAAGAAGTTTTTCCTCATCTCAGTCCTAAAAGGCTTCCCCTTTATCCTCAAACTGTGACCCCTCGTTCTGGACTTCCCCAACATCGGGAACAATCTTCCTACATCTGGTCTGTCCAATCCCTTTAGAATTTTATACTTTTCAATAAGATCCCCCCCTCAATCTTCTAAATTCCAGAGAGTACAAGCCTAGTCGATCTAGTCTTTCATCATATGAAAGTCCTGCCATCCCAGGAATCAATCTGGTGAACCTTCTTTGTACTCCCTCTATGACAAGAATGTCTTTCCTCAGATTAGGGGATCAAAACTGCACACAATACTCCAGGTGTGGTCTCACCAAGGCCTTGTACGACTGCAGTAGTACCTCCCTGCTCCTGTACTCGAATCCTCTTGCTATGAATGCCAGAATACCATTCGCCTTTTTCACCGCCTGCTGTACCTGCATGCCCATTTTCAATGACTGGTGTACAATGACACCCAGATCTCGTTGCACCTCCCCTTTTCCTAATTGGCCACCATTCAGATAATAATCTGTTTTCCTGTTCTTGCCACCAAAGTGGATAACCTCACATTTATCCACATTAAATTGCACCTGCCATGAATTTGCCCACTCACCTAACCTATCCAAGTCACCCTGCATCCTCTTAGCATCCTCCTCACAGCTAACACTACCGCCCAGCTTCGTGTCATCCGCAATCTTGGAGATGCTGCATTTAATTCCCTCATCCAAGTCATTAATATACATTGTAAACAACTGGACTCCCAGCACTGAGCCTTACGGTACCCCATTAGTCACTGCCTGCCATTCTGAAAAGGTCCCGTTTATTCCCACTCTTTGCTTCCTGTCTGCCAACCAATTCTCTATCCACATCAATACCATATCCCCAATACCGTGTGCTTTAAGTTTGCACACTAATCTCCTGTGTGGGACCTTGTCAAAAGACTTTTGAAAATCCAAATATACCACATCCACTGATTCTCCCCTATCCACTCTACTAGCTACGTCCTCAAAAAATTCTATGAGATTCGTCAGACATGATTTTGGGAGAGGGGAGCAGTTCTTAATAGTGATTTTGTTGAATGCATGGCAGCTGATGCAGGGACAGAGACCCCCATCTTTCCCTTTGTCTGAGAAGAACCTCGCAGCTGATGAGGACTGGGATGTTCGAATGAAGCTATGCTTCAGTCCTTCAGTAATGTGGTCATTCATGGCATGGGTCTCAGGAGTGGAGAGGGAGAACAGATGACCTCTGGGAGGGGTAGTTCCCAGGAGATCGATCGCATGGTCATGTGGTCTGTGAGGTGGCAGGGAACTGGTTTTCCTTTTACTGAAGGCAATGGCTAAGTCGTGGTATCCCTGTGGGATTTTGATGAGGACAAGGGTTTCCTCCGTCTCCATGGATTCACGGGGTGAACTAAACTTTGGTTGTATCAGGTGGGTCCCCAACTCAGCAGTGAACTGATGTCCAGGGGTGATCCAAACTAGAGGAGTGTTCAGTGAGGAGTTGTATGGACTCGTGGTGCTCTCGGATACTCACGTGCATAGGGCGTGTGCGAGCTCTGACCATCCCGGACCCCAAGGGACATCCTTCAATGGCCATGATGCAGAAGGGCTGAAAGAGAATCAATAGGGAGCCCAAGTGGCACACGCAGAGACCAGTCCAGAGAGTTGCCTGCTGCACTGGAATCCACCAGAGTCTCATGTGCACGTAGAGCCATCAGGTTGTGGAGGACAGAGAGAGTGAGTCAGGCTACGATACTGAAACAAAAGGGCCATGGGTGAGAGGGGAGCTTATTGGATAGAAGGCCCTCATCTCTACCTGGTGGTGCTGGTTTTGAAGCAGTGGGCATTTGATGATTTGATGTGTGGATGACAGTAATCACACAGGTTGTTCCTCTACCAACACTCATACTGATGGGAGTGGGGGGGGGGGGAATGGCAAGGGAGCTCTCCCTAACTGCATGAATTCTGGAGGCATTTCTCATGACGGTCCTGCAGCCTGAGATGGTTCAGGGAATGGAACTGGGGTCCTGGTTGATGATCTGGTGGGTCATAACACAAGACTCTTCAATATGGAGGATCAGAGTGTTGAGGCTTTCGAGGTCGGTGGGCATCTCCCAGGTTGACAGCTCACCTTTCAAGTGCTCCAAGAGGCTGTGATGGTAATGGATCAGCTGCACTTCTGCATTCCAGCTGCACTCTGCCGTGAGGCTCCTGAATTCCACCAGCTCCGAGTGTGAGAGTCCTGAATTCCATCGTATGATTCTGCACCGAGCACGAGGGTTCTAATTCCACCGTGTAATCCAGCACCGAGTGTGAGGATCCTGAATTCCAGCACATGGCATGAGGGTTCTGAATTCCACCATGTAATCCAGCACCAAGCATGATGCATGTGAAGTATCCAATCCACTACCTTCCTTCCATTTCCCAGATGGTCGAAAACCTGGTGCATCTCAGCAGTGAATTGCTCATATTTATTGCAAATTGTGGTTTTATTGTCGCAGTTAGTGGCGGCCTGGATCAGAGTTCACCCAGTCATCAGAGAAATGACAAAGGCAATCTTGGCTCAGTCCATAGAATAGAGGTGGCTGTAGTTCGAAATATAAGATACACTGGGACAGGAGGTTGTGGCATCAGGTTGGGGATCTGTCAAAACATTTGGGCACTGAGGGAGGAGACTGTCTGGCGTGAGGTTGCTGTAATGAGATGGTGAGTTGTTTGAGATTAGCGAGCAAATGGTCAATGTTTTCCTGCTGCCTCTAGATCGCGAACTCGTGTTTGTGGATGACTTCCTTTGGATGAGCAGACTCTGCTGGGTCAATCTCTGACTCACTCATCCTGTCACAAAGTCGAGGAGCCTTGATTTAAAAGCAGAGCAGGGAGATGATTTGGCACTAGCCAGTAACTTTAATAACAGACTGCAAAATAACAAGCCATGAGGGGCACAAAACAAGAGAGGACAGATACTGAACACAACATCCAACAATATAACTGAAGGCTAGGAGCAACTGGTTGAGGCTGGCTGGTTCAGTGGGTGAACAAGGACTGTGGATGAGAGCTGGGTTTTAATAGGCTGCAGGTGTTGAATTGGAAATGAGTGGCAGGCGATTCTTGTTAGTTGGGTGGAGACTGAGAGGTGCCTTTCTGTGCAGGTTTGACATCTACATGGCACAATTCGGGCGTGTGATAATTACCAGGGTTTTCTTGGATGATTGTAGCTCTGACACTCAAGGAGGTAAATATCACTCTGGCTTCGAGTCTGGCTGTGTGGCTGAGAAGGGAAGCGGGGAAGAAGAGAAGAGCAGTGTTGATAGGGGATTCAATAGTGTGGGGAACAAACTGAGGAGTCTGTAGATGTGAAAGAGAATCCCAGATTGTATATTGTCTCTCAGGTGTCAGGGATGTTTTGGATCATGTCCATAGCAGTCTTAAGAGGGAGGGTGAGCTGCTAGGAGTCAGCGTACGTATTGGTATCAATGACAAGGTAGGAAAAGTGATAAGGTCCTGAAGAGTGAATAGAGAGAGCTAGGTAGGGAGCTGAAAAGCAGGACCTCAAGGGTAGTAATCTCTGAATTGCTGCCTGTACTGCGCACCAGTGTGGCTAAGAATAGGATTATTTGGCTGATGAATGAGTGGTTGAAGAATTGATGCAGTGGCAGGATTTCAGATTTGTGAATTATCGGGATGTCTTCTGGGGCAAATATGACCTGTACAGAAGAGACAGATTACACCTGAACTTGAGGAGGACCAAGATTTGCTAGAGCTGTTGGAGTGGGTTTAAACTAGATTGACAGTGGGATGGGAACCAGAGTGGGTGGGGCAGTTGGTGTAAAGATAGATGTGACATATAGAGGCAGTGAGTAGGGCATAAGAACAATCAGTTAGATGGGTGGAAGTGTACTATATTAACACAAGAAGTTTCAGAACAAGGCTGATGAAATTAGAGCATGGGTCAGTACATGGAACTATGATGTTGTGGCCATTACAGAGATCTGACTGTCACAAGGGAAGGAATGGGTGCTGGATGTTCCTGTTAGATATTTCAAAAGGGACAGAAAGGGAAGTAAAAGAAGTGGGGGAATGGCATTGCCAATCAGGGGAAGTATCATAGCTGAAGAAAGGGAGGACATCGTGGAGAGATCTAAGTCAGAAACAAGAAAGGAGCACTTACTGTCTTTGGAGTATTCTATAGACTTACCCCTCCCCCAGTAGCAACAGAGACACTGAGGATCAGATTAGGAGGCAAATTTTAGAAGGATTAAAAACTAACAAGGTTGTTGTCATGGGTGACTTCAACTCCCCTAATCTTCATCAGAATCTCTTTAGTGCATAAGTTTGAAATGGGGCAGAATTTGTTAGGTGTGTTCAGGAAGGATTCCTGGCCCAATATGCAGACAGGTGGACGACTGAATCTGATAGAAGGCAAGGAACCTGGTCAGGTGATAGATCTCTTGGTGGGTAATCATTCAGAGATAGTGACCATAACTCCCTGCCCTTTACCATTGACTTGGACGGGAATAGGAGTAGATAGTATAGGTAGGTATCTAATTGGGGAGGATGAATTATGATGCTTTTCAGCAGGAACTTTGGACTGTAAATTGGGAACATATTTGGAATGGGGAAATGCACAACAGAAATGTGAAGGTTGTTTAGGGAGCACTTGTATAGGGTTCTGGATTAGTTTGTCCCATTAAGGGAGGGAAAGAATGGTAGGGTGGAGGAACCATTGTTGATAAGAGATGTAGAGCATCTAGTCAAGAGGAAGCAAGAAGTATACTTAAGAATAGGGAACAGGAATCAGATAAGGATGTGGAGAGTTACAAGGTAATCAGGAAGGAGCTTAAGAATGGACTTTGGAGAGCCAGAAGGGGACATGAGAAGGCCTTGATGAGTAGGATTAAGGAAAATCACAAGGCATTCTACATATACAGTACCTGAAGAAAAGGAGGAGAGTGAGAATAGGAACAATCAGGGATAGAAGAGGAAACATATGCCTGGAGTCAGAGCAGGTAAGGGAAGTCTTTAATGAATATTTTGCTTCGGTATTTTCCAGTCAGAGGGACCTTTACAAATGTAAGGACAGTGTAAAACAGGCTGATATGGTAGAACATTATGACATTAAGAAAGAGGATGTGCGGGAATGTTTGAAAGACATTAGATCCCCGGGGTTAGGCGGGATATACTCCAGGTTGCTACAGGAAGTGAAGGAAGAGATTGTTGTGCCTTTGAGGATGATCCTTGTGTCCTTATTGGCTGCAGGAGTAATACCAGAAGATTGGAGGATGGCAAATGTAATTCCTTTGTTTAAGAAAGGGAATAGGGATCACCCTTAGAAATTAATATGGAACAGTGACTCTTACATCAGTGGTGACAACATTATTGAAGAGGATTCTTAGAGGCAGGATTTATGAGCATTTGGAGAAGCATTGTCTGATTGAAGATAGTAAACGTGGCTTTGTGAGGGGCAAGTCATGCCTCATAAGCCAGCATGACTTGTTTGAGGATGTGCGAAAACAAATGGATGAAGATAGAGCAGTGGATGTTGTGTATGTGCATTTTAGTAAGGCATTTTACAAGGTTCCCCATGGTAGTCTCATTCAGAAAGTCAGGAGGGATGGGATTGAGGGAAACTTGGCTGTGTGGATTCAGAATTGGTTTACGCACTGAAGGTAGAAGCTGGTACTAGATGGAGTGTATTCTGTTCGGAAATTGGCAACCAGAGGTGTTTCACAGGATCTGTTCTGGGACCCCTGCTTTTTTTAAATTTTTATAAATGACGTGTATGAGGAAGTTGAAGTGCAGGTTAGTAGATGACACAAAGGTTGGTGACGGTGTGGATAGTGGAGAGGGACGGTTGAACATTGATAGGAGGCAGGGCTAGGCTGAGAGGTGGCAGATGGAATTCAATATGGAAACGTGTGAAGTGATATACTTTTGGAAGGTTGAATTTGAAGGCAGAGTACAGGGTTAATGGCAGGATTCTTAGCAGTGTGGAAGAATGGAGGGGTCTTGGTTCCATCTTCACAGATACCTCAAAGGTGCTGTGCAAGTTGCCAGAGTGGTTAAGAAAGCATATGGTTTGTTTGCCTTCATTATTTGGGGAACTGAGTCCAAGAGCATGAGGAAATGTTGTAGTTATACAAACCTGTGGTTAAGTCACACTTAGAATATTATGCTCAGTGCTGGTTGCCTCATTATAGGAAGGATGGAGAAGATGGCGGCGCGACGCAGCTCACAGCGGCCACTCCGGTGATGATGATATCTGTTATCTGTCAAGTAGGGTGCCGTGCACAATCCTGATTTGATGGAGACAGACGTGAGAACACAGAGGAACATCTGGAGAAACTTCTGAAATGCCTGCTTCGCTGCTGCTGCTGCTGTGTGGTCCGGAATCTCTGGAGGAGAAGGCCCCAAGTCCTCGGCTTTGCTTGTTGCTTGGCGGCCGGGGTGGGGTTGAAGCGCTCGGCAGAGGATGGTGCTCGGAGAGGCTGTGTCGGAGGGGCTGGTCGGAGGCTCGAAGTTTTCGGACGGACTCAGAGTCCACTGCGGTCGGGTGCTTCCAATGGTGCTGCATCGGCAAGTTTGCGGTGCTTGGAAGTTCGTGGCAGGGAGAGTTTCTCCCTTCTACCGTCTGCGTCAGATGATGGGGCTATCAGGACTTGAGACTTTTTTTACCGTGCCCATGGTCTGCTCTTTATCAAATTACGGCATTGCTTTGCACTGTTGTAACTATATGTTATAATTATGTGGTTTTGTCAGTTTTAGTCTTGGTTTGTCTTGTATTTCTGTGATATCATTCTGGAGGAACATTGTATCATTTTTTAATGCATGCATTTCTAAATGACAATAAACGAGGACTGAGTGTCCTCATAATCTAATATAATGTGGAAGCCCTGGAGAGGGTAGAGAAGATTTATCAGAATGATGCCCAGATTGTTAAGCATGTCTTATAAGTAAAAGTTGAGCAAGCTCGGGCTTTTCTCTTTGGAGCAAACGTGGATGAGAGGTGACTTGATAGAAGTAGCAAAGATTATAAGAAGCATAGATTGAGATAAATGGCTAGCACTTGAGGGCCCAGTTTTAAGGTACTTGGAAGTAGGTACAGAGGAGATGTCGGGGTAAATTTTTTATGCAGAGAGTGGTGGGTGCGTGGAATGGGCTGCCAGTGACTATGGTGGAGGTGGATATGATAAGGTCTTTTAAGAGACTCCTAGAGTACATGGAGTTTAGAAAAATAGAGGGCTATGGGTAACCCTAGGTACTTTCTAAATTAAGTACATGTTTGGCACAGCATTGTGGGCCGAAGGGCCTGTATTGTGCTGTAGGTTTTCTATGTTTCTATGTGTGGACACCCAGAGACCTTTACCCCAGAGCAGAAATGGTTGTTTCAAGGGAGCATATTTTTAATGTGATTGGAAGGAAGTATAGAGAATGTCAGAGGTAAGATTTTTTTTCACAGAGAGTGATAGGTGCACGGAAAGCCAAAGGTAATGGTAGAGGCATAAACAATTAGGGATTCTTAAATAGGCACGTGTATAAAATAAAAATGGAGGGTTATGTGGGAGGAAAGGGTCAGATTGATCAGTTAGTTAAAAGGTCATCATAAGTCCAAAGTGCTTGGACTACCCTGTATGGTTCCATGTTCTCTAACAGACAATCCGCTTGACTGGAATCCTATCTACCACCTTAGCCATTCATTCCCTGAACCTCTAGTGCACCATGTCTGCAGCGTGTGGACCACTTCCATGATACATTGTGGTTACTTGCCTAGAGTACTTGGACAACGTCTACCAAACTCATGATTTTTATCATTATGAGGACAAGGGCAACAGACACATGTCAACATCTGTTTTCTCTCTTTGTTCTACATTATTAGAAAGAGATTGCAACATCTAAGTCCTAGCCCCACCCCCCACCACTCAGCAACAGCATTAGGGAATACCTTCACCAGGATAACAGCAGTGCAAAGGTCCAATCTAATGTCAGAGAAATTTATACAAATATACATCCTGAAATGCTTTCTCTTCACAAACATCCACAAAAACAGGGAAGTGCCCCAAAGAATGAACAACGGTTAAACGTGAGAACCCCAAAATACCCCCCCACCAGCTTCCCCTCCCGCGCGTAAGTGGCAGCAAGCAACGATACCCCCTCCCCCCGGCAAATAAAACCGCACCCACTACCAAGCAGAAGCATGAGTCAGGCGATAGCAAAGACACAGACCTTGCAGCTACCCGAAAGTCTATCGCATTTCATCCAGCATTCGACAAACCACAGGTTTTCTCTCACCCTAATAAGGGAGAGGGAGGTGTCCCCCATTTTCACAGCGAGCAAGAGACATAACAACAACAACCCGCTGGTTTACGATGTTAAAAAGTCCGTTTCAAAATAGATCAAACTTAAGGGCATTTAGAGATGGGCAATAAATGCTGTAAAAGCAAGCAACATCCATATTCTAAGAAAGTGATAAGTGAAAAATATCACCTACAGTGTGATGTCACACATGTCCAATGAAGGAACAAAGGCAGTTTTTTTCATTTCACATCGGTAGAGCAGGAATATTTGGTTGTGATTCTTTTGGTGTCTTTTCTAAATTTTAAATGAGACTCTATTAATTGAACAAGCATCAATAAAGCCAAGTCTAGCATTATTGAAGAACAAATTGGAAAATGTATATGTCTACATTCCTGTAACAGTACCTCGTATTTATATATTACTATTATTCTGAGAAATCCATAATTTGTTTGCATCTGCTAAGAATTGTTTTCAGTATTTCTGAAATACTTTCGAGAAATGCACTCTCACAAAATGTTGTTTTGGGTTTTAGCCTCCTTCTTTTTGCTCGCTGTTTCTCAGACACACGCCGGCTTTCTTCAGGGGAAGAACTAGGAAATGCGCAAGCTCAGAAATCAGATGGAGAGCAGCCAGATGTGAAACTTGAACAAGCAGATGAAGATATCGTGGACAAAGTACCAAAACGCACCCAGAGCCTTAAAGCCAGTAAACAAAAACTGCAGCGTTCAGAGGTATTTTATTATGTTTGCTAGCCTCAATTAAATTTAGTTATCAAAATGCTGTCTTATTTATTTGTTAACCACTCCATCAGTTAATATCCTCCAGCTCATCAATTCTGACTCGTCAGTTCTTCCTCTTCAAGGGGTACATTGAATTACGGATATTTTAATAATGCAGAGATCATACTGTATGAAACAGTATAGACTTTGAAGAACCATATTAAACTTCTGAAATTCTTTTGAGTTTAGAAAATAAAATGAATTTGTTCAGAAATGCAGATGCTTGTGGTGTGATGACAACTTACAATGCAGAATGAAATCTTAATAGGTGGTGATACTTTAATTTATCCAAAAAATAAGAACTACTGAATGTGCACTTAACTAATGCTGGCTGGTGTAAATCTTTGAAAGGTTAACAGATGTTGGTGTAGGCATAGGAATCGAGATTCTTTGATTGATGAGCAATGCTTAATACCTACAGGCTTTGCTCATTTCAAACGAAAGCCAGTGATATAACAGCTGTCACGCAGAAACTATTTTTCAAGGCTGCATTTTTTTCAATTTGACTGGATTTTGCTTTTGATAATAAATATACTCATTGCAAACAGACGAGCATTTTGTCAAAAAATCAGCAGCTTGAAGAACTTGCAAAGCTGGAGAGCGCTGAGGAGTGGATACACAGGGTAATTTTACTTCTCCTGAACACACTCACAGGGGCCAGCAGTGGGAATGTCTTTCTGGGTGGACTGGATGGTCCAGCATATTGCTCTGCTTTCCTTTTTTTTTGTAATTTATTTTTTATTGAGTTTCATCATCAAACAAACATTTCCATAGGATGTATTTCAGATACTGTACATATATATCATATAATCATATTTGTCACAAAATATAATATTTATCTGAAGTATACTCGTATAGAAAGAGGAGGAAAGAAAGAACAATCGAAAGAAGAAAACTATGTACAGAGTAGGGAGTGATTTTTTTAACAACATATTCATTGATTGTGAGAATAAATTCAGGCCTATGAGATGTTATGTAGTTAAACCATTTTTTCCAGTATGAATAAAATTGTTCCAACTTATGATTAACAGATGTTGTTATCTTCTCCTGTTCTGCTTTCTTAATGGAGTTGGACCATTGTTTGCACTTCAACTCCCACAATCTAATCAGTTGTCTTTTAATATCTGTTTTACAGCCACAATCGAAGAGTGTAAAGTTACGTGCTAAAAAGAAGGCCACTAGCACCACCACCAGCCCCGAGTCTGCGTGAACTGGATCACACGGGGAAGAAGCCGTACAGAGTGCCACAAGTCTTTCCATCTGCCTTCAGTACATCACAGATTTGAGTCTTGCTTCAAGCAGAGAAACTGCCACAGCATAATGGAAGAGCTATACCTTGTAAATAGGAGCTTGGGCACTGTGTCTTTAGCAGGTATGGGGGAATGCAGTCGTCACCACAGCATAGCAGTACTTGAGCTGTTGTTGAGGGACTAGACTTAAGTAATCTTGCTCAGTGTTATATATGCATTTCATCCATGGTATTCAAAATAAAGTTCCACCAAAATATCTCGTAGGAAATATTAAGCCATTCTTATGTTTGCAATCACCGTTATTTCCCTCTGGATTATTTTTCTTCCCCCATTTGTATCACTTCCTGCTCCATATGGTCTCTGTGAAAAGGCAGCATGGATAAAAACTATGAATTTTAACGTCAGTGAATAAAAGAGGACTAACATTCCAGATAGTTAGTTAGTTTGTGCCCGGAAGTGACTACGTGAGCAGCTATTGCGAACTCGACCTTAAGGTAACCTAAATGGTTTTAGCTTGCACTCCAATTGAACTGATAAAGAGAAGGAAAGCTGGCTGAGGTATTTTGTGATGGTACTGTAATTTTTTGGAATCAGGATATCTTATAAACTGAAGATACAGTATGAAAAATGTTTTTAAACTTGTTATGTTTTCAGATTTTAGTTCTGTAACCTAATATTTCACCTACTAATTTAACAAACCAGCTATCTCAAAAAATAAAGAAAATACATTAAACAAAGTAATTAGATTTCTAAAATGTATCATCATATTCAGATCTTTAGATGTCATTGGGTAGCAGACTCACTGTATTCAATCAGAATTAAAAACTATGCACTGGAAATTTATTTTCATTTATAGAAAATCGCATTGCAAGAATGAACAGGAAAGCATGCTTAACTAACATGCTACGAACGGAAAAATATGTGTGGGGGGTTATACCTTCATGGGAACTTGGTAGCATTAAAATGAATGTGAGGGGTTTTGAAATTTATACCTTGATTGAGAGGAAGTGATTTGGGATTCTAAATAATGGAAGTAGATGGAAAGTGACTTGGGTTTGCTGGAAATCTGTGCCGTGGAAGTGATGAGAAGGGGATTATTCATTTGGAATTGTACATAGTGTATAAGGAGAGCTGGGGACTGTGAAATAGAGAAGCCGCCAGAGATTTGGTTCAGTGAAAGGAAACAGATTGCTGCATTGGAATTCTGGACCAGGATATGGAATTGATTGTCCTTTCAATTATAGAACTGGGATTCTGAAATGGAATCTATTGATGTTATTTTCACTAATTTCCCAGAGCTACAACTGCATTCAGAGATCTAGGTTCATGTGGCCTAATGATGACCTGTTTTTGAATGTCTGCATGGTTTTCCTATGCACTAGAAGTAGTTGAAATAGAATTTTCTAATTGTTATATGGACATCTAGGATCAGAACATTATTACCACACTGCTTTCCAGAATCTCCCTGTAGGTTTTAAGAGATGATTGGTGATGAACCATAAACAGTAATTTAATCCATTTCTGGTGCTCTCGAAAACCATGAGAGTGAAGTGAGATTGATTTATGAACATCAAGTTAAAATAAACTGGCTGTCAAGTGCTTGCTATATTCCCTGTTCTGTGTAGCATGCTGTTTAGTTATTGTTCATGTTTTAGTATTTGCCAGTAGATACTGTACATATAGTGGGGCTGAAGTAATGTCACATGAATGGAAATGATAGTGATGTAGGAAATGAAGCTGTGTGAAATCATGTGATTATAACTGGAATATAGATATTTTTGCAAATGCATTACCAGGATATGCGCTATACTGTACATGATGTACTAGACTGAACAAAATGTATAACTTTTAATACACTGAATAAAAGCCTTCAGTATCACTCTATACTAGAGGTCAGTGTAGTAAGCATGTTATTTCAGTGAGTGCCCTAATTACCTCCTCCGACATGTTTACATGATCGATCAGTTTCTGTGTTATCATTAATACTTCGGTTATTTACAATTTTTGTAAATAGAACATTTAAAATTACAACTTACAATCTCAGTTTATTACAAACATACATCTGTTAGTTAGTTTACAAGGTGGTTGTTACTGATCCAGACAAAAATATACCAGATTCAAATTCTATCCACGTTATTACAAAACACATACAAAGCTGAAAGTTATAGTTTGATACCCAAATCCCAAAGAGAGTAACATACTTTTTATGTCATTTGAGCTGAGCAGTTCTCTCTAGCTTCTGCTTGTTGTTTTACTAGATTTACCCACCATCGAAAGTTGATTGTAGTTAGAAATACTGTTAGCAAATGATGGAAAATAAAATATACTGGTTCTCCATTATTGCTGGAACAAGATAAACCAGCCCCACTCACGTAACGGGAGAAATGTGAATCTATTTCATTGCTGTTCAGCACCTCGAAACATTTTCATGCTGTAAATTTTCAATTCACTGACATTCACAATGATCAATAGGTTTTCATATCAGGAACAAATGCTGGTTTCCTGCAGAAAACTTCATTAATGGAAGAATATTTAGGCAAAACATGAAAGATGCAGATGGTTAACCTATCAGGTTCCCATTCATCTGAGAATTTATGGAGGATGTTGTTGATGTTGCAGTAATTCATTTGCACTCCATTTGCGAGGAATATTGGTCTCACAAGAAGCTTTTGTCCTTTGGCAGTACATGGTCATTATTTAAAGATACTTTAGGTGAACGTGCTTGACAAATATCTTTCATCTCAATATTGGTTATATGTGGTATCTTGTTTATTTTCAAGATACTTATTATTCAATTAAAATTCAATAATTAATTATTGGCATTGTGATGGGTCTTATCATAGAAATTTATGAGGTAGGAAACCATCCAATTCGAGGACGTTTATGATCCCTCAGATCTATTAGTAACTGGCAAAGCTTTGCAGTGATTTGCTTAGTATGTATAATTAAGAAAAACTGATATTTTCATGTCAGTCATTCATAAGATAGCTCTTATCAAAGTCTCAGGTACTCATATTAATTAAAGCCCTCTGTACTTCCTCAAACTATGTACATCTGGATTTGGATGTCAGGGTTCAGCAGTGTTTAGTATTGATATCCCATGGGGAATCCAGTGCACTATAAGCCTCAGCCTTGTGCTTCATGCATAAAGACCCAGGTATTGTTTTCTATTATTATGCTAGTTCTGTGCTGACTAATGCATTCCTCTCAAAGTAAGAAATATAATGCCAATTATTTTTTTCTTTCTGAATGTTATGCAAGATGTTCAGTTGAGTTTACATAAAGTCTCAAGTAGTGTGCCTCACTTGTTTTAAACTGTATACATTGTTTTCATTATCAGATCTTGTTGCCCTTGGTGTGTTTTGTTATTGCTGCTTTAGAGCTGGAGACTTGGCCTAGTTTTGAAAATAATATACAGACACACTCTCTTCTCTGTAATTTCACTGTACTGGGTTTCTCATTACATAGCTGAGCCAGGGAAGTTCCTGCTTTTATTTCCATTTTGCACTGTTAACTAATCTAACTTTAGCTGGTGAAGTAGAAAAAAACATTTAAAAAGGTCTCAAAGAATCTGTGAAATCAGGAACCGATCAGTCTCCAGTGATTCCTCAAATCCCTTTGGTGAAGAAAGCATCGATGGATCTTGAAGAAGAATAGATATTGGGCTCAAAATTCACTAAGGTGCACTGTGACAAAGCAATGGAGGTTGGAGACGCGATGCGTTAAAGACAGAAAACTGACGTGGAATAAAGACTCCAAAGGAGCTTTGAGAATTAACTGCTTTTCCAATCACATCTGCAGAGAAATAAGTTTATCCTCTTTTCCAAAAACATTCTGAATGCTTCTCTATCCATGTAACTAATTAGTTCTCTTCAATACAAGTCACTGTTATTGCTAACCATTCATAAGTATATATTAAATTATTCGGTGAATAGATTACACTGTATATAATATTTTAGGTGGTAATGCTTTCATTTATTTTGCTCTCTCAGAAAATGGTGTAAAGTTCTGTAAGAAATTCCATGGAGCATGAACAGGTCTTTATATGGAAGTATTTAGTCCCATTCAACAAGAGGGTTTAGAGAAACATAAAACAGTACAGTATGGAGGCTGTTCAGCCCATCATGTCCAGGTCAGCATCCACAGTCCACCCACAATCTCCAACTGTTAGCTTACTGCTGGACTGTAAGCCAAAATCCAAAGGCAGTGCTCCAATGTCCACTCACCAAGATCATCTGCAACAAGGATTCAAGTTTGCAACAAGGATAATTGCCGGCATTCTCACTCCTGAAAGCAAAGTCAAGAACATTTCCAGCTACATACGGAATCAGATTTACCAGTTAAAAAATTTACTTAGAATGCAGGGAACAAATTGGGATATTCACAGCAATTTCCTACAGGAATCTTTCGGAGCCCGATGCATTTCCTCCTCATCCACATTGCAGAAAACCTGGGCAATTCTAAATACTAAGTCTTGTTTAAATTGCACAGTTATATTCTAGCAGGATAATAACCACTAAATGGAAACCAATAAACAAGATTAATATTAATGAAATAAATAACCAAACATTATTATTTTCCTCTGAGGTACTACTTATTTTCAGCTGTAAGATAATAGTAAATAGAACCCCAATTTTCCAGGTGAGCAATCTCTTGACTAAGTGCCACTAACATTAATTCTTGTAAGTGGCATGTACTCATAACACTTTGTTTGGAATGTCACTCTTCTCCTCACGAATGGCACTGGGACCCTGGAAATAATCTGCTGATGCTAACTTCCATTTTGTCCTTAGTCCTTGTGTTGGAAATTGCCTCAATGGTCCAGCAAGCAAAGACAGCCCACAAATAAAGTATCTTTCCACCCTCATCCATGCCGTATGACCTATGCAACAATTTAATCAAGTTTCTCCTGCTACTCTACTACCACAGAAGTGGCAGTACCCACTGTTAAACATGCAATGGAAAATTATTTATTTTATCATAAGGTCAGTTCCTCTAGGGATTTGCACAGTAGCATATTAATATTCCTAACCACCCACCCAGTGTTACAAGAGCCATGTACCTATAGCTGGCAAGTCAAAACAATATGTCAAAGCTTTTAAGGATTACATTTTAACACCTGAATTCATCTTTACGGCAGTTAGTAATATGCATCATCTCTCACCTTTTCAATGCTCCAGATCATTTAATTATACAAAGAAATGTGTGGGATTCAATGTCATCTCTAGGTTGCAACCACGACGATATAGGGCAGGTATGTTGAATAGGTTGATGTTTTCGTGTACTTCTCTATATGTTTGGATCTAATTGTCTTCCTTATCTACGTTTCTCTTTCATCTGTCCTTTCTCTTTGTTTACTCTCATATTTCCCACTTGATTCTGTCATTTTTTCCATCCTGTTTCTTTCTTTCTCTCCCATCCCCTGCACTTACACTGTTTAAAACATAATGCATATTTAACAATTTCATAATTTTCTAACTTATGTATAACAATGGGTTTCATGAGCAAAATTGTAGGAATCCATCGTCAGTGGACTTGGCTCTGACAGCATATATTGATCAGAAAAGGAATATATTTATGTCAACATCATTGTAATTAAGAAGATGCATCCTAGTTGTTGTGAAACCACACTTGATATGTGAACTGAATAATCTTCAATTGCTCGTGTACACTTCTCAATGGAACTTGCAGCTTACTTGTTGTGGTTACCCCACTTAATTACAACTAGTAAAACCTAATCTGGATCTATTAATCTACAGAACAGGTTTGAAGCTTACATGTGGATTTAAACCCACACTATACCAGAACCAAAATGAGCCAAATCACTTTCCATTCTGCAACAATACTGTACCTCTTCAGTCTCCAGCTCAAGCTTCCTTATTAACCATTTTACAGTGCCTTGTAAAAATATTCATCCCCCCAGCCCTTTATTCACATAAATGAGTATTACAACCAGGGATTTTCATCAAATTAACTGAGAATTTTATTTGTGAATCACATGCTCCTTTTTTCCCAGTAGAGCCCCAAAAACAGAGAAAAACTAAAAATTCAAAAACTGAAATGTCAGCAGTTCCAAAGTATTCATCCCCGTTCACTCAGTACTTATTTGAACCACCTCTTGCAGCTATTACAACCAGTCGTTTTTTTGAATAAGTCTGCATTAGCTTTGTACAATGTGATGGCGCAAGATTTGCCCGTTCCTCCTCATAAAATTGTTCAAGCTGTGCCAGGTTAGCTGGGGAGTGGCAGTAGACACCTATCCTGAGGTCTTGTCAGTGATGTTTGATTGGGTTAAGGACAGGACTCTGACTGGGCCATGCAGGGGGATCAGTTTTCTTCATTTGAAGCCACTCCATAGTTGTTCTGGCAGTGTGCTTTGGGTCGCTTTCTTACAGAAGGGCACACTTCCGCTCCAATTTAAGCTTTCTGGCAGAGGGTAGCAGGTTTTTATCCAGGATCTCTCTGTATTTAGCAGCATTCATCTTCCCATCAATCCTGACCAGATTTCCAGTCCCTGCTACTGAAAAGCATCCCCATAGTATGATGCTACCTTCACCATACTTTCCAGTAGGGAAGGTGTTACTTGGCGGAAGATTAGATTTACGCCACAAGTACTGCCTAGTGTTGAGGCCAAAAAGTTCCAATTTAGTCTCATCCAACCACAAAACCTCATTCCACATCTTTACAACATTTTCTAAATTATGCTTTGCAGAGTCTTTAAGGACAAGGATGCTTTTCTGTTTTAATCGGGGCTTCTTCCTTGCTACTTTTTTTTGCAAGGCCGTGGAGGTTGTGGAGCCATGAACTTCATCTCCAGTTGCAGCCACTGACTTTTGCAGTTCACTCAGAGTGACTGTTGGCATCCCAGTCGCCTCTCTGAAAGTGACATTCCACTCCAGTGATTAAGGAGAGCGGAGGAGTGGCCTACCCTAGGCAGTGTGTTTTCCCACTTTTTCATGATGGTACTCTGAGGTATGTTCAGTGCCTTTGAAATTGTATTGTATCCTTCCCCAGATTTGTGCTTCTCTATAATCATTTTCTGACTTATCTTGAATACTCTTTTGTCTTAACTTTGGTTTGATCTATTGAAACTCTTCCTTACTGTTGCACCTTACAGAGAGGGGGGGTATTTATCCTTATTAATTCATTGAAAACAGGAGATCCTCTAATTTTCTACATAACAAACTGGGTGACTTGGTAAGGTAATATACAATATTGCACCTGAGGAACATTAGCCTAGTAATTACAAAGAGGATGAATACTTTTTCATCCTCACAATTTTGATGTTTAATTTTTAATAAATTATTGACAGATTTTGGAATTTTTCTCTTGATTTGACATGATGTACAATGTCTTGTAGATTAGCTCAAAAACACCCTACTTCAACATTTAAATTAAGTTTAAATTTAGAAAATGAGACAGTAAGATGTGAAAGTAGTTGTGGGGGTTGAGTACTTTTTCAAGGCACTGCAAAACTTTACAGTCAACATAAATGCAAAGGTGAATTTCTGTAACAACCGTTTAAATGCCAAGCCAAGAGGTGCACATTATTTATCAATAGTTGTGACTAACTGGTAGTGATGTTTTTTATGTGTATATATAGTTTAGCAGGAGTTGCATTTTCTGTATTTTTTCTAAACTGCACATGCCCTTACCTGGTTTGTAAACCAGTATTTGGTTACTTAACAGTATATATTTAACAATGTAATGTCTATTTGAAACTGCATAATTAAAAGAAAAATGACTGTTTTTTTGTAATCTGATTGAATTATATAACATTTCTTGAAACTATTTCAGATACTCTAAGACTGACGTTAGCTTTCATTTCAAATATCAGCAGGCTGCAATCAGCTCACCATTTGTTGGTGACACAATGCAAGGCTTAAAAAGAGCTCCAGTGCTTTTGGCTCCTATCAGTGAGCTACAATTAGTGTGGGGCCAATAAAAATGGAGGTGTAAGCAGAGCGGCCATTGTTGGAGCGGAGCAGTGCTAGAATCCTCAACAGGCTTGAGCAAGCACAGGCAGAGGTTCTAAGTAAGTTTCTAGTCAGTTTTATTTTCTGTTAATACATAGCTGGTGTGCTGAGAATGGGTTCGGAGGTAATGGTATGTTCTTTGTGTAAGATGTGGGGACTCTGAAAGACCACCAGTTTCCCTGATAACTACGTCTACATGAAGTGTACTGAGCTGCAATTCCTTAGAGACCATGTTAAGAAACAGGAGCAACAGCTGGATGACTTTGGCTCATATGGGAAAATGAGGAGGTAATAGATAGGAGCTACAGGAAGGTAGTCATCCATTAGTTGCAGGGGATAGGTACCTGGTAGGTACCACTATACAGAATAAGATAGATTAACTTGTAGCACAGTTAGAGACTAGAAGGTGTGATGTTGTGGGCAATCTGTGAGGTGTGGCTGAAAGAAGAAAGATCATAGTTGGGAACTTAACATCCAAAGATAAACCTTGTATCGAAAGGACAGGCAAGTAGGCAGGGGGAGTGAGGGAAGGAATAGGCAGCCACTGTAGAGTACCTTGTAGCTAGTCCCCTCAATAATAATAATAATACTGCTTTGGATACTGTTGGGGGGCAGTGGTCTAGGAGAAACCGCAGTGACTGGGTCTCTGCCACTGAGTCTGGCTCTGTGGCTCAGGAGGGAAAGGAGTGCGGTAGTGATAGGGGATTGCACAAGTAGAGGAGCACACAGCAGATTCTGTCAACTTGAAAGAGACACTCGGATGGTATGTTATCTCCCAGGTGGCAGGATTATGGATGTCTCAGATTGGGTCCACAGCATTCAAAAGGGGGAGGGTGAGCAGCCAGAAGTGGTGGTACACATTGGTAGGAAAAGGGAGGAGGTCCTGAAGAGAGAATAGAGGAAGTTAGGCTAAACTGAAAAGCAGAACCTAGAGGGTAGAAATCTCTAGATTGCTGTCTGTGCCATATGCCAGTGAGGATAAGAATAGGATGATTTGGCAGGTGAATGTGTGGCTGAAGAAATGATGCAGGGGGGGGCAGGGTTTCAGATTTCTGAATCATTGGGATCTCTTCTAGGGAAGATATGACCCATACAAAAAGGATGGATTACACCTGAACACAAGGGGGACCAAAATCCTTGCAGGCAGGTTTGGTAGATCTGTGGGAGAGGGTTTAAACTAATTTGCCAGGGGGATGGGAACCAGATTGATAGGGCTGAGGTAATGTGTGGAGGTAGGATGAGTTAAAGTGTAATAGGGAGCCTAAATTGAAAAAAAATGAATACAGGACTGAAGGTGTTAAATTATAATGTGCGCAGTATACGGAAAAAGGTCGATGATCTTGTAGCGCAGTTAGAGACTGGCAGGTGTGGGCATGTGTGAGTTGTGGCTGAAAGAAGGTAATAGTTGGGAGCTTAACATCCAAGAAACTACAAGGGTAAAAAGATCCTGATGGGAGTTATATACAGGCCTCCGAAAAGTAGCCTGGATGTGGGCCACAAGTTACAATGGGAGATTTTAAAAAGGGCATGCAAAAAGGGCAATGTTGAGATAATCATGGTGATTTCAATGTGTAGGTAGATTGGGAAAATCAGGTTGATGCTGATACCAAGACAGGGAATTTGTAGAATACCTATGAGATGGCTTTTTAAGAGCAGCTTATGGTTGAGACCACTAAGGGAATGGCAATTCTGGATTGGATGCTGCATAATGACCCAGATTTGATTAGGGAGCGCAAAGTAAAGGAATCCTTAGGAGGCCGTCATCATAATATGATAGAATTCACCCTGAAAATTGAGAGAGAGAGAAGCTAAAGTCAGATCTATCGGTATTACAGTGGAGTAGTGGGAATTACAGAGGATTGAGAGAGGAGCTGGCCAAAGGTAATTGGAAGTGGTTACTAGCAGAGATGATGGCAGAGCAGCAATGGCTGGTGTTTCTGAGGGAAATTTGGAAGGTGCAGGAAAGATACATCCCAAAGATGAAGAGTTCAGGGAGGGTGAGGCAACTGTGGCTGACATAAGCCAACATAAAAGCAAAAGAGAGGGCAAATAATTTTGCAAAAATTAGTGAGAAGATAGAGCACTGGAAAGCTTTTAAAACCAACAAAAGGCAACCAAAAAAACATAGAGAAAAGATGAAATAATCTAGCCAATAATTAAAAGTTAGATACCAAAAAGTTTTTTATTAGGAGCGAAAGAGAGTCAAGAGAGGATATTGGACTGCTGGAAAATGGGAGGTCATAATGGGCAACAAAGAAATGGCTGATGAACGTAATAACTATTTTGATTCAGTCTTCACCATGGAAGTCACTAGCAGAGTGTCAGAAATGAGACAGTGTCATTGATATTACTAAGGAGAAGGTGCTTGATAAGCTGAAAAGTCTGAAGGTAAATAAATCACCTGGACCAGATGGACTGCAGTTCTGAAAGAGGTATTTGAAGAGATTGTGAAGGCATTAGTAATGATCTTTCAAGAATCACTAGATTCTGGAATGGCTCCAGTGTTCCTGAAAATTGCAAATGTCACTCCACTCTTTAAGAAAGGAGGGAAGCAGAAGAAAGAAAATTATAGGCCATTTAGCCTGGTTTCAGTGATTGGAAAGATGTTGGAGCCAATAGTTAAGTACAGTATGTGGTTTCTGGGCACTTGGAGGCCAAAATCAGCATGGTTTTCTACAGCGGAAATCTTGCCTGACAAATCTGTTGGAATTCCTTGAGGAAATAACAGACAGGATAGACAGAGGAGAGTCAGTGGATGTTGTTTATTTGGATTTTCAGAAGGCCCTTGACAAGATGCCACACATGAGGCTGCTTAACAAGATAAGAGCCCATGGTATTACAGGAAAGGTTCTAGCATGGATAGAAGATTGGCTAGCTAACAGGAGGCAACGAGTGGGAATAAAGGGGGCCTTTTCTGGTCGGGTGCCAGTGACTAGTGGTGTGCCACAGGGGTCAGTGTTGGGACCAATCCATTACAAGTTATAGATCAATGATTGGATGAAAAAATTGATGGCCTTGTGGCCAAGTTTGAGGATGATGCAAAGATAGGTGGAGGGGCTGGTAGTGTTGAGGAAGCAGGATGTCGGAGAATGGGCAAAGAAGTGATAAATGGAATATAGTGCAGTGAAATGCATGATCATGCACTTTGGCAGAAGGAATAAAGGCTTGGACTATTTTCTAAATTGGGAAGAATTTCAAAATCAAAGCTTCAAAGGGACTTCGGAGTCATTGTGCAGGATTCTCTAAAGGTTAACTCGCAGGTTGAGTTGGTGGTGAGGAAGGCAAATGCAATGTTAGCATTCATTCTGAGGGGATTAGAAAATAAGAGTAGGGATGTAACGCTGAGGCTTTATAAGGCATTGATCAGCCCGCACTTGAGAGTACTGTCAGCAGTTTTGGGCCCCTTATCTAAGAAAAGACGTGCTAGCATTGAGAGGGTTGAGAGGAGGTTCACGAGAATGAACCCTGAAATAAAAGGGTTAACACATGCAGAACATTTGATGGCTCTGGGCCTGTTTACTGGAGTTTCGAAAAATGAGGTGGGATCTCATTGAAACCTATTGAATGCTGAAAGGCTTAGATAGAGTGGATGTGGAGAGGATATTTCCTACAGTGGGAGAGTCTAAGACCAGATGGCACAGCCTTAGAATTGAGGGACATCCATTTTGAACAGAGGTAAGTAAAAATTTCTTTATCCAGAAGATAGTGAATCTGCGAATCATTGCCACAGACAACTGTGCAGGCCAAGTCATCGGGTATATTTAAGGCGGAGGTTAATAGGTTCTTAATTAGTGAGGGCATCAAAAGTTACAGGGTGAAGGCAGGAGAATGATTTTGATAGGGATAATAAATTAGCCTTGATGGAAAGACAGAGCATACTCAAAGGGCCGAATGGTCTAATTCTGCTCCTATATCTTATGGTCTTATATAATGGTATTATATTGTATCAGCCTGACAGACCATAATAACCTACTAAAGTTCAACTCAGAAGCAAGTGGAAGGACCTGGCTATGGATCGCAATGACCTTTGAGCAATGTGTTTTGGATGGAATGACTCAGGCCAATTAGATGCCACATCACTCTGGTACGGATACCCTAGGCTATCAGGAAGGATTTTGCATTTGTACTCCAAGTTTTCATGATTGCCACAGTCCACCAGTTATGTACTTGGTCAAGTGGGAATTTTAGACTTCAGGTTGCTTCATTTCAGGAGGAACTTCAGATTAAAGTTAACTCAGATTCATTGAAGAGATTGTATGCCCATATACATTAAATCAAATCACCGGTTTCCTTTTGACAGGACAGACATACATTCTTTTTTTCATTTCATGTTTTCATTTTCATGCATAGTACATAAAATTCTAAAGCACGAGAGAAATTAATAGCCACTTGATGTTTTGGTTATTGGCCAGTTTAGATAGGCAAAACAAATTGCTTTTTTCTTCAAGGGTGGCATATCACTTAAAGAGTGAAATTTATCATTAGATGTTAATATTTCCCAATATAGAATGAAGAGACTGGAATACTTATAATTCTGGAACATAGTTTATAATCTACACTTGTTTAGACTCTGGAGTCTTCATTCAGGGTTTTATCACTTTGTTCTAAGAAGTTGCTCCCTCAGTAATGGGGATAAGCAATGTTATGAATCTCCCATGATATGCACTGGTTATGGAATCCCTTGATTTCAAAAACTTTCAGCATTGCAGTGCCCTCCAGATCTCAACATTTGCTTGGAACCCTACTATTCTGAGATATCTGCACTCCTCCAGTTTTGTTTTCTTGAACATCACCTGTCTTAATGAAACCACCATTGGTAGCTGTGTAATCAACTGCAAAAGAGCTCTAAAACTCTCACACTCTTATAAACTTTCCTCTTTGGCTGTACATTCTAGTACTTCTGAAAAACGTGGATTTGGTATCAAACTTCATTTTAAATGCTCCTGGGACTGCTGTAGGACACTTTTAATAGTTAAGTACTGTATTGTTGCCGCTTCTATTTTACATACAAGAAAGAGCCTCATCAACAAACGATCAGAGGTCAGTTGAGCACTCTGCAATCTCACCCAGATGTAAATTTTCCAGATATAAACAAAAAAAGTGGAAAATAATTCAAATTTGGTCTATCATCTCAACACGTTCTTTTTTTATTTCTCTTATAGATATGGAGTTCAGGAAGTTTACTCCAAGGCATTTGTCTGTGAACCTCTTAAAGCAACCAATTGGAAATGTATAAAAGAAATTTAGGGTTGACTTAGTGCCAACTATGCTTCATCCAAAGACACAAATAAGCCCACAAGCTTGTAAGAGGAACTGTAAGTACATAATAGCATAAAAGTTTACAAGAGGAAATATTATAATAAGATCTTGGGCTTGAATTTGAGGATTGCAGCATTTAATAGCTTGTGTTGTACAGTTCTTTCTCTGTAAAAAAAAATTACCTCAAAAATATGTTATGTTCTACCTTAATGGAAGAGATAAGGATAATCTTATACCAGGGAAAGAGGAAAATGAATAAACAGCAATACCAATAATGCTTCTTCCTAATTAATGAGATCTGTGATGGAAAACATAAAGGAAGGTGTGAATAGGCTTAATTGGAATAAAATTAGATTGAGAAGGCAAAATCAAGTAAGAAAAAAAAGAGATAATGAGAAGAAGTAGATCCTATATTTTTAAAATTTCATGCAACCATTCAGTATTTGAAGGAATGAGATGCCGGAGTTTAAATTGTTTACTTAGTATGCCATTTAGGTTGAATGACATGTGCTATTCATTTTAAGTTTAATGGAAAATTTACTTCAAAACTAATACATATTTTTAGATTA
This sequence comes from Mobula hypostoma, assembly GCF_963921235.1. Classification (NCBI taxonomy): domain Eukaryota; kingdom Metazoa; phylum Chordata; class Chondrichthyes; order Myliobatiformes; family Myliobatidae; genus Mobula; species Mobula hypostoma. The sequence goes on from NC_086103.1 coordinate 76,152,620, forward strand.
GATGCTGTTCATGCAAAGCTGTAAAAAGAGTAGAAAATTCATGTGTTTTCTGCTTATCTCTTGAACTTGCTAGCTGTTTACCATATTAAAAATGGCACATGTTGTTCATACACCATTTTTTGTCATCAAATTTTGACACCTGCATCTAGCTAGATATTCAGAAACAAGTAACCTTCACTCAACATCATGTTTCTCTTCTGGCATGTCATTAATAATTAAATGATTTCCAGTTGACAGCATCTTGGAATAAATGGAGGTTCTCTTACCAAAGGGTCCATAATACCAAGAGCTCAGAAATACAAATACACGAGAAGAAAAGGAACAACAAAAAGCTGGATAGAAATTCTCTGTTTCTTACTAATGTATAAAACAATTCTTTAAGGTGTAAATAACCAGTGTGAATGCTCAAATTATGTGAAGAAGACAGACCCGAGGAGGTGGTCCTGTAGACTGAACTAGGGAGGTAAAAAAAAACTAAAAGGAAAATAATATTGGAAAGCATGTTTAAATAAATAAGTAAGTTCATAGTTATTTGTGCTTTTCATACCAATCTAGTCTTTTATATTGCCTTTTCTGCCTGCTCCATGTTTAATAACTAAGTCAAGATAGTTCACCAAACTTCCCTTGTTGCTTTCAATATTAACTTTAAATTAATGACTCTTTCCCCTTCTTTAACTCACAAAACAGAGGAAATAATGGTTTCCTTCTTCCACTTCAATGACTCTACCGAATTTTCTTCTCCATCATCATCATCAGGTGCCGTACCCAGTTTGAGCTTTGACTGCCATGGCCCACATATTCCTGTTTCGGGTCAAGCGGATCAATTCATTGGTATTCATTTTCAGTTCTCTGGCTGCTATCTCCATCATCATGTCTTTGTCTTCCTCTGCTTTCTTCCCTTCAATCTTTCCTATAATTACCGTGCATTCTAACTCCTCTTTCCTAATCGCATGTCCAATGAAGTTACATTGCCTTTTCATGATCTCATACATTATTTCTCTTTTTGTGTTTGCTGTGTTCATGACATCCTCGTTAGATATTCGTTTCGTCCATGATATTCTTTGCATCCTCCTCAAAAACCACATCTCTGCTGCTTCGATTCGTTTTCTCATGTTACTAGATATTGTCCAACATTCTGAGCCATATAACATAACTGGATAAACGTAACATTTCAGTACTCTGAGGCGGGTTGCCATGCCTAGTTTAGTATTGGTCGGTATATTCTTCATTCTCGTAAAGGTGTCTTTTGCCATCCCTATTCTCCTTTTGATGTCCAAGTCGCTACTGCCATCTGATGTCACCCAGCTTCCTAAGTAGCAAAAGTTCTGTACTTGTTTTATGTCTTCCCCGTTTATTCTCAGCCTGCAGATAGGATTCTCCTTCTTTTTGGATATCACCATACATTCTTTCTTCCCCACTGAAAATTATTCCACAATTTCAAGAAATAATACGTTAGCCTATAATTATTTTTAGAATGAGTTATAATAGTAGTGTCCCACTTGAAAGAACTGCAGGATGTAACCTAGACCTGTTTATTTGCATTGGTAAGAGTACGGAAGGAAGGTGAATGTCCAGTTCAATTACTTGAAATTCCTTTTAAATTAAAAAAAAGCGATCCCAAACTCCTGCAGCCAGTTGTGGAGCAACCCAGTAATGAAGTAACAGTGCACAGTATTTCACTCTCAAATGAATTAAGTGTATGTCTTTGAGCAGCACGTACCATACAAAATCCTAGAGGAACTCAGCAAGTCAGGCAGCATCTATGGAAATTAATAACAATCGACGTTTGGGCTGAGACCCTTCATGAGGACTGGAAAGGAAAAGGGAAGATGCCAGAATAAGGTGGGGGGAGGGGAAGGAGGCTAGCTGGAAGGTGATAGATGATATGTGGAAAAGGTAAAGAGCTGAAGAAGGAATCTGATAGGAGAGGGAAGTGAACAATGGGGGAAAGGGAAGGAGGAGGGGCACCAGGGGAGGTGATAGGCAGGTGAGGAGAAGAGGGAAGAGGGAGGCCAGCGTGGAAATGAAGAAGAGGGAAGGGGAGGAGGAAGAAAATTACTGGAAGCTGGAATTTTTTAAAAATCAATGTACATGCCATCAGGTTGGAGGCTACAAACATGGAATACAAGGTGTTGCTCCTCCAACCCGAGAGTGGCCTTATCATGACAGAAGAGGAGGCTGTAGACTTGTACGTCAGAATGGGAAAAGGGATTGTAATTGAAATGGTTGGCCATCAGAAAATCCTGCTTTTTGTGGATGCAGCAAAAGTGCACAACTAAGCACTCCCCCAGTCTTCGTTGTGTCTCACCATTCTACAGGAGGCTGCATCAGGAGCACCGGATACAGTATACGACTCCAACAGATTGGCAGGTGAAGTGTTGCCTCAACCGCAAAGACTGCTTGGGGCCCAAAGTGAAAGTGAGGGAAGAGGCGAGTGGGTACATGTAGCACTTCTGCTGCTTGCAGGGGTAAGTGTCGGGAGAGAGATTAGTGGGGAGGGATGAATGAGCAAGGGAATCACGGAGGGAGCAACCCGTGTGAAAAGTGGAAAGTAGTGGGGAGGTAAAGAAAGCCTTGGTGGTAGGGGCCCGTTGAAGATGATGGAAGTTGCAGAGGATGATGTGTTGGATGCAGAGGTTCACGGTGTGGTAGGTGAGGATAAGAGGAACTCTATCCCTGTTAAAGCGGCAGGGAGATGTGGTGAGCACAGATGTCAAGAAAGTAGAGGAGATGTGGGTGGGGGCAGCATCAATGGTGGAGAAAGAGAAGCCCCATTCTTTCAAGAAGGACAACTCTGAAAGAGGAGACCATGGACCAATATGTCAGAATGGAAATGGGGATTGGAATTGAAATGTTTGGCCATCGGAAAATCCTGCTTTTTGTGGATGGAACGAAGGTGCTCGACAAAGCACTCCCCTAATCTTTGTCAGGTCTCACCAATGTAATATTTTAGTGTATCTTTTGAACATCATAACCATTTAATAATATTTTTTTCCAAAAGGCAGCCAGAAGATCATAACCTTTTAATGATATAAACCTCCAAACTTTTATCAAGGGAGGTAAAATTAGGAGATGGATACCACTTTGTGAGAGGACTTACATCAACAGATGAGATTCAAGATTCAAGACTGTTTACTGTCATTTCCGGTACACAAGTGTAAAGGAGAATTAAATAATTGTTACTCTGGATCCAATGGAACACAAAGACTCAATACAATAAGGAACACAATAATTTAAAAAATGCGATAAATATAAATACATAAATAGCCTATATACAGTACATAGATTGATTGTATGCCCATAATCATTCGAGATGGTAATGAACTTTAGGAAGACTAAGTCTGCACGAGTAGTTACTCAAATAGATTTGCGAACTTTATTATTTGAACTTCAATTTGCATATTTTTGATGGTGGAATATGGACTCATATTCATAGATCAACTAAGAGAAATTCTGCAGGAGTTCTACGCAACACACACAAAATGCTGGAGGAGCTCAGCAGGCCAGGCAGCGTCAATGGTAAATGTTTTCGGACCGAGTCCTGATGAAGGGTGCAGCCCACAACATCAACTGTTTACTTTTCTCCATAGATGCTGCCTGGCCTGCTGAGTTCCTCCAGCATTTTGTGTGTGTTTCTTGGATCAAATGCCGGGTCTCTGGATACCAGTCCAGTATATTAACCATTAGACTAGCATTCATTCATTATTCCAATAGCTTGCTATTTTCGTTCATGTCAAATAGGATGTCTAGAAATTGGATCATGTAGTGCCATTTTCCCCCAGTGTTACACAGCCCAAAATTAGTTTTAACCCAGGAAAAGTATTCTTGTTTTTGTTTCGATAAGAAAGTGCACCAATCACAAAACTGAACCCCTGATGTTTTCTTAGTATCAGATGTGCATCTAATAACACCAGTCATCATGCAATGCAAGCTTCAGCCTATAATTCTCAGTTGGGTCGCAAAGCTCTGGCCAAAAACTATTTTGGAATGACCTCAGGAGAATTATATTGCACAAATGATGTACTGACCTTAAGAAACCCGACTGGAAGACTGCTCAAAGACCTTGCGAAATTCACAATGGGCGCTGAAATTAACAAGGAGTGCTGTTAAAGTACTCCCTCAATGGGTGTCTTAACTGTAAAAACTGCTGGCAAGAATTCACGACTGGAGGCATTAGGAAAGCCATGCAGGTCACAGGGTTGGGGTAGTACTGTGGATCTTTGGTCAGGAGGCAAAAATATTCCCTTCTGTAAAAAGTTGATTTTCAGGGAGTTTGAGAGACACCACATTGTATATGAACATGACAGATGACTGACAAATTCATGTCCTCATGTTTACCAAGTCTGTGATAAGAGGGACGATACAGAAGTGCAGTAAGTGCGCTGGTACTCCAGCAGGACTTAAAGCAGATCCCTCCAGGCCCGCGCTCCTGATGATTCTACTCGCTAACATCTGATTACTAGAGAATAAACTGGATTATCTGATTCTGCATATAAACCAGTGGGAGATGAAGGACTGCTGGACAGAAACATGGCCCTATGTCACCATTCCAGCCTGGGCCATCCATCTGCGAGTCCTAATCTCCGGAGATAAATGCTCTAACCACTAGCAAGACTGTCAGACCGTTCACTGCAGACATTTTCAAATGGTGAAGTGCAGGCCCTTATACTTCAGAGGCAGTCCACTGCCATTGTGATTATTGTTGTTTACATAAGACTATAAGACATAGGAGCAGAATTAGGCCATTCAGCCCATCAAGTCTGCTCCGCCATTCCATCATGGCTGATCCTGGATCACACTCAACCCCACATACCTGTCTTCTCGCCGTATCCTGTGATGCCCTGACAAATCCAGAAACTATCAATTTTTACTTTAAATATACCTACATTCCTGGCCTCCACAGCTGTCTATGGCAGAGCATTCCACAGATTCACTACTCTCTGGCTAAAAAGATTCCTCCTTACTTCTGTTCTAAGGGATTGCCCCTCAGATTTCAGGGCGTGCCCTCTGATTATAGATACCCCCACCACAGGAAACATCCTCTCCACATCCACCTTATCTAGTCCTTTCAACATTCAGTAGGTTTCAATGAGATTCCCCCACATTATTCTAAATTCCAGTGAGTACAGGCCCAAAGCTGCCAAATGCTCCTCATATATTAACCCCTTCATTCCCAGAATTATCCTTCGCAAGAAGAGTTTAAAAGGAGATGGTTATTTCTTCAACGGTTTAATTGAGACATGACTGCACAAGCATGTGGACATCAGCCAGTAAGAACAGCAAGGAGAGTTTAAAGGAGATTGCTTTATAGAGCAGGCGCTGAAGTAGAGGTAGACAGAGTAGGAGGGCTTTGGTTCAACAGGGCTTCGGCGATAATGGGTTGAGGCGAGGTAGGTTGCCTGTGTAGAATACAGACAAGAGGTATATGTGTGAGGCCGGTGTTCTGTGCTGGGTGTCAGACTCCCAGCCTCCCAGACAGCCACATCTGCACCAGATGCATCGAGCTGCAGCTCCTTAGGGACTGCGTTAGGGAGCTGGAGATGCAGCTCAATGACCTTCGTCTGGTCAGGGAAAGTCAGCAGGTGATAGAGAGCAGCTATAGTCAAGTAGTCACACCAGGGCCTCGAGAAACAGAGAAGTGGGTAACAGTCAGGAGAGGGAAGGGCAGGAGTCAGATGCAAGAGAGTACCCCTGTGGCTGTCCCCCCTAACAATAAGTACTCCTGCTTGAGTACTTTTGGGGAGGGACGGTCTACATGGGGGAAGCAACAGTGGCCGTGCCTCTGGCACAGAGTCTGGCCCTGTGGCTCAGAAGGGCAGGGAAAGGAAGAGGATGGCAGCAGTGATAGGGTACTCTATAGTTGGTGGGTCAGATAGGCGATTCTGTGGACACAGGAAAGAAACATGGATGGTAGTTTGCCTCTCAGGTGCCAGAGTCCAGGATGTTTCTGATCACGTCCACGATATCCTGAAGAGGGAAGGTGAACAGCCAGAGCTCGTGGTACACATTGAAGGGAGACTTACCTATTGCAGGGAGATGCAGAACAGCTGTGTATTCTGTTTCACCGAGACCTGGCTCTCCCCTGCCACCCCCGACTGTGTCATCCGACCGGAGGGATTTTCGATCCATCAGATGGACCACACGGCATCTTTGGGCAAGACCAAGGGAGGTGGTGTCTGCCTACTGATCAACACTGCGTGGTGCTCGGACACAGTGGCACTGACAAGCTCCTGCAGCCCAGACCTGGAACACCTGTCGGTGAAGTGTCGTCCCTACTATCTGCCACGGGAATTCACCTCGGTCATACTGACAGCAGTCTACATTCCCCCCCAGGCGAACATGGAGTGTGCTCTGAACATACTGTATGCCAACATCAGTGAACTTGAGACCAGGTATCTGGAGGCTTTGCTCATTACAGCCGGGGACTTTAACCAGGCCAACCTCAGAAACCAATACGTCTCCTGCCCCACTAGAGGCCCGAATATACTTGACCACTGCTACACAGCAGTCAAGGATGCCTACTGTTCCGTCCCACGACCTCACTTCGGAAAATCGTACCATCAGGCCGTACTCCTCCTCCCGGTTTACAAACAGAAACTGAAGCGGGAGGTCACGGTGTCAAAAGTAGTGTCGCGTTGGACGGAGGAAACGGATGAGGTCCTCCGTGACTGGTTTGAATCGGTGGACTGGTTAGTATTCAAGGACTTGGCAGCAAACCTCGATGAGTATGCCTCAGCTGTCACAGACCTTATTTGGAAATGCACGGAGGACTCTGTGTCTCGCAAGACGATCTGGGTATTCCCTAACCAGAAACCTTGGATGAATGATGAGGTCAAGTCCCTTTTAAAGGCTATTGCTATGGCTTTTAGGTCCGGGGATACCAGTTGCTACACGGAATCCAGGCATGAACTCCAGAAAGCCAATAAGGGCGCCAAGAGCCAATATCGAGCCAAGTTGGAAGCCCAGGCTAACCAAAGGGATGCCAGTAGACTATGGCAAGGTCTAAATGAGGTCACTGGGCGCAAAGAAAAGGCCGGGAATAACAATAACTGTGGCGCTTCTCTTCCTGACGAACTTAACGTATTCTACGCAAGATTCGAATAGAAGAGGAGCATCCCGCTCCCTCCGGATGAACCGGACTTGGTGGCATCGAGATTCATCGTCACCGAGGAGGACGTTAGAAGGGCCTTCCCGAAGATAAATCCAAGGAAGGCGACGGGCCCAGATGGCGTCCCAGGACCAGTTCTCTGGGCCTGTGCAAGCGAGCTAGCTGAAGTGTTTGCTGACATCTTCAACTGCTCCTTGCTTCAGTCTAAGATCCCCTCGTGTTTTAAGAAGGCAACAATAATCCCAGTGCCGAAGAAGAGCAAGGTGGCATGCCTGAATGACTATCGACCTGTGGTACTGACATCAATTGCTATGAAGTGCTTCGAGAGATTGGTTATGGCACACATCAACCACAGCCTACCAGTCAACCTCGATGCTTTGCAATTCGCATACCGGAGCAACAGGTCAATGGCAGATGCCATCTCTCTGGCCCTACATTCCTCCTTAGAACACCTGGAGAATAAAGATGCATATATAAGGCTCCATTTCATTGACTACAGCTCTGCTTTTAATACCATCATTCCAAATAAACTGATTCCTAATCTCTGGAACCTGGGCCTTAGCACTCAGATCTGCAGCTGGATCTTCAACTTCCTCACAGGCAGGACCAAGGCTGTAAAAATAGGGGACAAGCTCTCCTATCCAGTGCCCCACAAGGCTGTGTACTCAGCCCCCTGCTGTACTCACTGCACACCCATGATTGTGTAGCCAAGTTTCCATCAAACTCAATATATAAGTTTGCTGATGACACAACAATTGTAGGCCGTATCTCGGGTAATGATGAGTTTGAGTACAGAGAGGAAATTAAGAACCTGGTGGCATGGTGCAAAGACAATAACCTATCCCTCAACATCAGCAAGATGAAGGAATTGGTTGTTGACTTCAGAAGGAGTAGTGGACCGCACGACCCAATTTACATCGGTGGTTCGCATGTGGAACAGGTCAAAAGCTTTAAGTTCCTTGGGGTCAATATCACAAATGACCTGACTTGGTCCAACCAAGCAGAGTTCACTGCCAAGAAGGCTCACCAGTGCCTTTACTTCCTGAGAAAACTAAAGAAATTTGGCCTGTCCCCTAAAACGCTCACTAATTTTTATAGATGCACCGTAGAAAGCATTCTTCTAGGGTGCATCACAACCTGGTATGGAAGTTGTCCTGTCCTAGACCAAAAGAAACTGCAGAAGATCGTGAACACGGCGCAGCACATCACTCAAACCAATCTTCCGTCCTTGGACTCACTTTACACCACACGCTGTCGGAGCAGTGCTGCCAGGATAATCAAGGACATGACCCACCCAGCCAACACACTTTTCGTCCCTCTTCCCTCCGGGAGAAGGCTCAGGAGCTTGAAGACTCGTACGGCCAGATTTGGGAACAGTTTCTTTCTAACTGTGATAAGACTGCTGAACGGATCCTGACCCGGACCTGGGCCGTACCCTACAAATATCCGGACCTGCCTCTCGGTTTTTTTGCACTACCTTACTTTCCATTTTTCTATTTTCTATTTATGATTTATAATTTAATTTTTAAATATTTACTAATTTTAACTATTTTTAATATTTTTAATGTTTAATATTTGTAATCCAGGGAGAGGAAAGCGCAGAATCAAATATCGCTGTGATGATTGTACGTTCTACTACCGATTGTCTGGTGATAATAAAGTATAAAGTACCAATGGCATAGGTAGGAAAAGGGAAGAGGTCCTGAAAACAAACTACAGGGAGTTAGGAAGGAAGTTGAGAAGCAGGACCTCAAAGGCAGTCATCTCAGGATTACTGCTTGTGCCATGTGACAGTGAGTATAGGAATAGAGTGAGGTGGAGGATAAATGTGTGGCTGAGGGATTGGAGCAGGGGGCAGGGATTCAGATTTCTGGATCATTGGGACCTCTTTTGGGACAGGTGTGACCTGTACAAAAATGACCAGTTGCACTTGAATCCCAGGAGGACCAATATCCTGGCAGGGAGGTTTGCTAAGGCTACTGGGGAGAGTTTAAACCAGAATTACTGGGGGGTGGGAACCGAAATGAAGAGACGGAGGAACAGGCGGTTGGCCCACAAATAGGGAAAGCTTGGAGACAGTGCGAGAGGGAGGATAGACAAGTGTTAGAGAAGGGACAAACTCAGACTGATGGTTTGAGATGTGTCTATTTTAATGCAAGGATCAAAGCGGATGAGCTTAGAGCATGGATCACTACTTGGAGCTATGATGTTGTGGCCATTACAGAGACTTGGATGGCTCAGGGGCAGGAATGATTACTTTGGTTACTTCGAGTAACCAGGTTTGAGGTGTTTCAGAAAGGACAGGGAGGGAGGCAAAAGAGGTGGGGGCGTGGTACTGTTGATCAGAGATAGTGTCATGGCTGCAGAAAAGGAGGAAGTCATGGAGGGATTGTCTACGGAGTCTCTGTGGGTAGAAGTTAGGAACAGGAAGGGGTCAATAACTCTACTGGGTGTTTTTTTTTATAGACCACCCTATAGTAACAGGGACATCAAGGAGCAGATAGGAAGACAGTTTCTGAAAAGGTGTAATAATAACAGAGTTGTCATGGTGGGAGATTTTAATTTCCCACATATAGATTGGCATCTCCCGAGAGCGAGGGGTTTAGATGGGGTGGAGTTTGTTCGGTGTGTTCAGGAAGACTTCTTGACACAGTATGTAGACAAGCCAACAAGCGGAGAGGCTGTACTTGATCTGGTATTGGGAAATGAACCTGGTCAGGTGTCGGGTCTCTCAGTGAGAGCATTTTGGAGGTAGTGATCCTAATTCTAATCTTGTTTACCATAACATTGGAGAGGGATAGGAACAGACAAGTTAGAAAAGCGTTTAATTGGAGTAAGGGGAAATATGAGGCTATCAGGCAGTAACTTGGAAGCATAAATTGGGAACAGATGTTCTCAGGGAAATGTACGGAAGAAATGTGGCAAATGTTCAGGGGATATTTGTGTGGAGTTCTTCGTTCCAATGAGACAGGGAAAGGATGGTAGGGTACAGGAACTGTGGTGTACAAAGGCTGTTGTAAATCTAGTCAAGAAGAAAAGAAAGAAATACGAATGGTAGTTTGCCTCTCAGGTGCCAGAGTCCAGGATGTTTCTGATCGCGTAAAAGGTTCAAAAAAACTAGGTAATGATAGAGATCTACAAGATTATGAGGCTAGCAGAAAGGAGCTTAAGAATGAAATTAGGAGAGCCAGAAGGGGCCATGAGAAGGCCTTGGCGGACAGAATCAAGGAAAACCCCAAGGCATTCTATAAGTATATGAAGAGCAAGAGGATAAGACGTGAGAGAATAGGACCAATCAAGTGTGGCAGTGGAAAGGTGTGTATGGAACCAGAGGAGTTAGCAGAGGTACTTAATGAATACTTTGCTTCAGTATCCACTGTGGAAAAGGATCTTGGCGATTGTAAGGATGACTTACATCGGACTGAAAAGCTTGAGCATGTAGATATTAAGAAAGAGGATGTACTGGAGCTTCTGGAAAGCATCAAGTTCGTTAAGTCACCGGGACCGGATGAGATGTACCCCAGGCTACCTTGAGAGGCGAGGGAGGAGATTGCTGAGCCTCTGGCGATGATCTTTGCAACATCAATAGGGATAGGAGAGGTTCTGGAGGATTGGAGGGTTGCGGATATTGTTCCATTTTTCAAGAAAGGGAGTAGAGATAGCCCAGGAAATTATAGACCAGTGAGTCTTACTTCAGTGGTTGGAAAATTGATGGAGCTTATTGAGAAAGTAAGCAAGCATGGGATCCAAGGGGACATTGCTTTGTGGATCCAGAACTGGCTTGCCTAAAGAAGGCAAAGAGTTGTTGTAGACAGGTCATATTCTGCATGGAGGTCGGTGACCAGTGGTGTGTCTCAGGGATCTGTTCTAGGACCCCTACTCTTCATGATTTTTATGAAAGACCTGGATGAGGAAGTGGAGGGGTGGGTTAGTAAATTTGCTGATGACACAAAGGTTGGGGTATTGTGGATAGTGTGGAGGTTACAGTGAGATATTGATAGGATGCAAAACTGGGCTGAGAGACGGTAGATGGAGTTCAACCCAGATAAGTGTGAAGTGGTTCATTTTGGTAGGTCAGATATGATAGCAGAATATAGTATTAATGGTAAGACTCTTGGCAGTGTTGAGGATCAGAGGGATCTTGGGGTCCAAGTCCACAGGACACTCAAAGCTGCTGCGTGGGTTGACTCTGTGGCTAAGAAGGCATACGGTGACCCACTGAGAGACCAAGCCAAGGTACTCAACATCGTATTATGTCCTTCCAAATAACAAATTTCCAAATCGAAAAAGGTACGTTTGATTTATTTATGTATTTATTTATTTTTTAAAAACGCAACCAGCAAAGATGAATGATCTTGTAGCGATAAAAAAAACTAACGAAACTAAACTAGTCATATATCGGTCTAATTACTGGTTTAATAGCGATATTAGGAATACGAAGCAGTATAACAGCGTAATTAGCATAACTAATCATTCCAATAATATCTCAATTAGCTAAATAACAAAGTCAGCAATCTAGTTAGCGTTCCAATAACGTCCCAATTAGCAGTCAACAAGAAAATATTATTTTTCTTGGTTCAGGCCTTAGACTGAATAAAACAACTAAGACAAGGTGTGAATACGTAACTATACTCATTTGCTTCTACCACGCCCCAACCCATGTGATAGATTACCATAATAAAGGTGCGACACAAAATACAATTTAGACAGAAAATGGCTCCTACATCCCAGTCCCTTAATTATTACACTATAATAATTACAACTACATACTACTAAAACAGGAGGCATGAAATCTTCAAGAACAAACATCTTAACATTTATACAAATGTCTTCTTTCTTCTTTCAGTCATGTAGCCATCTAGGCTGGAGGTTACTAGCACTTAGCCTAGTACAGAATGAACTTCACCACCATTCTCGGTCAAGTCACTAAGTCATGTCAATGTGATGAACTTCGAGAGATGTAGTTCCTCAAACCTCTGCCTCCAGTAGAAGACAGATCTTGGTTCTAGGCCTATCACACAGCTTGCCTTGGTCTTGATCTGCACCTGCTGTACAAATCCTCTTCTGTGTGCAAAGACTTGAATGACTGTTCCCATGATCCAAAGTGCTGTGTCGTCAACTATAAGGACAATGTCTCCCGGGAGGAAATTGTGTTATATACCTGACCATTTCTGACGTCCATGTAACTGTGGTAAGTACTCCTTGGCCCACTGGTTCCAAAACGAGTTTCACACGTATTGGATCTGCTTTCATCTACGACAGGCATAAGTGTCTTCCTTTTGGAAGTCTCCTGGTGGTAAGGATGGTGAGGTCTTCAGAAGCAACAGATGATTGGGTGTTAGTGCTTCCAAATTATTGGGATCAGAAGATGCTTTAGTAATTGGACGACCATGGTTAATAGCCTCTACTTCACAAAGGACTGTATGGAAACCCTCTTCATTGAGACTCTGTATCTTCATGGTAGAACTGAGGATCTTTTGCATAGACCAGATCAACCACTCCCATGTTCATCCATGATATGAACCAGCCACGTGGTTAAACATCCACTTTATTCCTTTTTGAAGGAGGTTATGACTGATCTATGAATGATTCCACTTCTCAATGGCTTCTCGCAATTCACGCTCAGCTCCAACAAAGTTTGTTGTATTATCAGAGCGCTATGCCCTAACCCGGCCTCGTCTGGCTATAAAGCGTCAATGTGCATTAACAAAGGAATTTGTATCTAGAAAAGATGCCACTGCAATGTGAACAATTCATATAGCTAGACAGGTAAATATGACCCCATACCTCTTCACTGTACTCCTGCTCTTCATCTCAAAAGGTCCAAAGTAGTCCACACCTACACGTGTATACAGAGGTTCATTTGGAGACCTTGTCCAAAGGTAGATCTGGCATGTGCTAGCATCCTGGAGTTGTGTGCAACTGTCCACAAACAACACACTTAGGCAAGATTCTTCTTATAGCTGGACAAGCACCAGGAATCCAGTATTTTGGCACAAACTGGATAACATGGTTACAGCCACCTTGTCCCACCTCTTGATGTACATACCTCAGAATGAGGTCTGAGATATGAAGATCCTTTGTCAGTATAACAGAATGTTTAGACTCTTCAGTGCCTGCACCACTACGCCGTCCATGAACTCTCAAGACACTATCTTCAAGTGCTGGATTGAGCTTGAAAATATGGCTGCTCCTTTACAGACTTTCTCCCACTTGCAAACTTGAAAATTCATCTGGAAATTCCTTTCTTTGGCAAAACACAATGATCTCCATTTCAGCCTTTTTGAGCTCCTCCACTGAGAGACAATCTCGGCCAACATGACCTTTGGCCTCCTCAATCTCTCTTTCCAAAGAATACCGTTGATGTTCTTCATCCAAGTCAGACTGAGCAAAAGTGATATTCACTCACTTCTTCTTCTAACCAAGAAACAAGAGCAGATTTTTAAATCTAAGAATGCAGGCCACTGTCTTCCTCAAATGAGTCCAAGATGAGAAGTGATGGATTATACGTGTTACCACATCCACCCACCTCCTTTTCAATCTGTATGGCATTCATTGTAACACTTCTCTTGACTCCCAGATCACTTAGAAGTTTTCCAGATCACCTGTGATTCACAGGCCATTGGCCTTCAGATTGAAGAAGATACCGAGGCCCTGACACCCATGTCTCATTCCTTAGGAGAGCTTTCACGTTCAACCTCTGAGGCCACATCTGCCAGGTTGCTTGAAGTGTTTACATTCCTCCACTGAGATGCCTGTGAGACCTTAAGAATTTCTGAAACTCTGTTTGCAATGAAGGTTCAGAACCTGGAAGTTTTATTCTTGCTGCACTTCTTGCTTGTACTATCAGTCCAAAACAGTGAGTCCACAAAATACATATACAACTCCTTCCTCCACACGTGTCCATACAATTAGCCATCATAGCAGCAGTGAGCTCTATATGAGGATGGAAACTGATTTCAATGGAGCTACCCTAGATTTTCCCCATGATAAAAGCACTGTGTTCCTGAGAGAAGTGTTGTGCAACAAAAGATAGATCACTGCTCCATAGCCGTCTTCACTTGTGACTGTAAAGTGGTGTAACTATGCAGCAGCAACTTCTCCAATATCTAACAACCTTGAAGTCTTCTAAATAGCAGAGTCCTTCCAGCCAGCTTGTCTACTGATCAGCAACTGATGTTGGTATAGTGTCATCCCAGCCAATCCTTTTCTTACATGGATCTTGCAGGATCTCTTAGGCAGATAGCAACACTGTAATCAAAGTTCCTAAAGGATCACGATGGAACTAACTGTGGAGAGGATCCCCCTTCTGGTGAGCGGTCTATCTCAGATCTTGATATTCAACTTGAGAATATCAGACTGAATGCACTATTACACACCCAGTACTCTCTCCACAGAAGGTATATCTTGATCCACATCCAAATCCTTCATGTTGTTTGCCCTTTGCTCTTAGTCATAGTCATACTTTATTGATCCCGGGGGAAATTGGTTTTTGTTACAGTTGCACCATAAATAATTAAATAGTAATAAAACCATAAATAGTTAAATAGTAATATGTAAATTATGCCAGGAAATAAGTCCAGGACCAGCCTATTGGCTCAGGGTGTCTGACCATCCAAGGGAGGAGTTGTAAAGTTTGATGGCCACAGGCAGGAATGACTTCCTATGATGCTCTGTGTTGCATCTTGGTGAAATGAGTCTCTGGCTGAATGTACTCCTGTGCCCAACCAGTACATTACATAGTGGATGGGAGACATTGTCCAAGATGGCATGCAACTTAGACAGCATCCTCTTTTCAGACACCACCGTCAGAGAGACCAGTTCCATCCCCACAACATCACTGGTCTTACGAATGAGTTTGTTGATTCTGTTGGTGTCTGTTACCCTCAGCCTACTGCCCCAGCACACAACAGCAAACGTGATAGCACTGGCCACCACAGACTCGTAGAATATCCTCAGCATCGTCCAGCGATGTTAAAGGACCTCAGTCTCCTCAGGAAATAGAGACGGCTCTGACCCTTCTTGTAGACAGCCTCAGTGTTCTTTGACCAGTCCAGTTTATTGTCAATTCGTATCCCCAGGTATTTGTAATCCTCCACCATGTCCACACTGACCCCTTGGATGGAAACCTTAGCTGTCCTCAGGTCTACCACCAGCTCCTTTAATGATGCCCAGGAAACTGAATGTTGAAACAGTGCCAAATGTAGAGTTGTGGATAATGAGCAGATGGAGAGGAAACGCCTTTCTCCTGGTCAACAGGGATCTCCACAATTTTGAGGGCATTCAGCTCCATTCAGTTGTGATTGCACCAGAACCCTAGCTACAATGATCAATGAACTAATCATTTGGAATCAAATGACCTTGCATGTTTTCTCAGGTGCGCCAACCCCCAACCTGGCACTCTTTCTCTGCAACCTGACCCACACCCTTCCTGTGGTGCTCCACCCTTGCAATTCCCAACATCCTTTGCTCCCACCAAATTTACAAACTCTCTCTCAGCTCCATGTTAACAACTACATTTCTGTGTACCCTAGCTATACGTATGTACCCAAGACCTTTGCACAGTACTCTATATGGGGCAAGTCATTTGCTGTAATACGATGTCCAGACCAATGTCAAGTGCGTCATTTACAGATCCGTTGGCTTTGTAGGTGAGCTTTAAATGCTTCTCCTAATGCAACCGCCAGTTTCTTCCAGTGCAGTCACCAGTTTCAGAATATGAGATTGTCAAGTATAAACTAAATTACCTCAAAAAGCCCTATAGACGGTAAATAATGAAAGACAACATTATGAATTAAAGTCACTTCCTTAACAAAGTTTTTCAATGAAAACCATCAAACCCAAAAATAGTAGTGAAGCCTGCGTGTCTTCTTTCAACCTTAAATGCATTGTAATAAAATGTGTTCAACTGTTTCATGATGACGACAAAATCTACACAACTCAGTGATGTTTTCCACAAGATGTAAGGAATAATGAAGCATAGTACACCCAATTCTAAGTCAAGTCAATATACAATTCTTTTCCTTGTTTTCTCCCTCTCCCATCAACCCAACAGTTTTACGTATTCTGTAAAGGTGTCTGCCCCTTATATCCATTATCCCACAAGTCTTGCCATGTTTCTGGCATTGTACCGGATAACTGGAAAATTGCAAATGTTACTCCACTGTCTAAGAAGGGTGGGAGGCAACAGAAAGGAAACTATAGACCTGTTAGCCTGACATCAGGGGTTGGGAAGTTGTTGGAATCAATTGTTAGGGATGAGATTACGGAGTACCTGGAGGCACATGACAAGTTAGAAAGCCAGCATGGTTTCCTGAAAGGAAATCCTACCTGACAAACCTACTGCAATTCTTTGAGGAAATTACAAGCAGGATAGACAAAAGAGATGCAGTAGACATGGCGACCCTGGATTGTCAGAAGACCACATGAGGCTGCTTAGCAAGATAAGAGCCCATGGAATTACAGGGAAGTTACTAGCGTGGGTGGAGCATTGGCTGGTTGGCAAAAAAACAGAGAGCGGGAATAAAGGGATCCTATTCTGGCTGGCTGCCGGTTACCAGTGGAGTTCCACAGGAGTCGGTGTTGGGACTGCTGCTTTTTACGATGTATGTCAATGATTTGGACTACAGTATTAATGGATTTGTGGCTAAATTTGCCGATGATACAAAGATAGGTGGAGGAGCGGGTAGTGTTAAGGAAACAGAGAGAGACTTTGATAGTTTAGGGGAATGGGGAAAGAAGTGGCAAATGAAATACAATGTTGGAAATGGTCATGCACTATGGTGAGAGAATTAAATGGGCAGACTATTATTTAGATGGGAGAAGATTCAAAATGCAGAGATGCAAAGGGACTTGGGAGTCCTTGTGCAGGATACCCTACAGGTTGAGTCAGTGGTAAAGAAGGTAAATGCAATGTTGGCATTCATTTCTAGACGTATAGAATATAAGAGCAGGAATGTGATGTTGAGGCTCTATAAGACACTCGTGAGACCACACTTGGAGTATTGTGTGCAGTTTTGGGCTCCTTATTTTAGAAAGGATATCCTGACATTGGAGAGGGTTCAGAGAAGACGCACGAGAATGATTCCAGGAATGAAAGGGTTACTGTATGAGGAACCTCTGGCAGCTCTTGGGCTGCACTCCCTGGAGTTCGGAAGAATGAGGGGGAATCTCATAGAAACATTCAGAATGTTAAAAGGCCTGAGCAGATTGGATATGGCAAAGTTATTTCCCATGGTAGGGGATTCTAGGAAAAGAGGGCACGACTTCAGGATTGAAGGACGTCCTTTTAGAACTGAGATGCAGAGAAATTACTTTAGTCAGAGGGTGGTAAATCTGTGGAATTTGTTGCCACGAGTGGCTGTGGAGGCCAAGTCATTGAGTGTATTTAAGGCAGAGATAGATAGGTTCTTGATTAGCCAGGGCATCAAAGGGTGAAAGCAGGGGAGTGGGGATGACTGGAAGAATTGGATCAGCCCATGATTGAATGGCGGAGCAGAGTCAATGAGCCGAACGGCCTACTTCTGCTCCTATATTTTATGGTCTAATCCCCTAATTCTTAACCCCACCAACCACTTAGCTTCTGATTTGCTAAGTAGATGGTCTATATATCACAGTTGAACTTTTAACATTTTTTTTGGCCAAACAATCAACCCTCTCATTCCCCTATGTGCAGGAACTCATAAGAAGTCACGTAAACGAATACTTCGTGAAATAAAGTTTGAAGAGCTTCCCGTAGAAAATCTGACCTACTGCTAGAATAACCTGTTTTAAGACTAATCAAAACCAAAAAAGAATCTGAACAAATTCGAACTTTGCAAGGACTGATTTCCTCTACCCACTGTAACCCCACAATAATGCAACCAATTCCGCTGTATACACACTGATAAGTGGTTAGTAAGATGTTTCTTTATTGTTACCTATAGTTCAGGCACAAAAACAGCCACACCAACATTCCCAGTTAAATTATCTTTTGATCCATCCTTCAAAATGGTTAACATATCACAATAATTTTCCTTGACAGATTGATGAACCAACAGACTCTCAGGCATATAAGGAACCTTAGACTTCATTACATCATGCAACCTAAAATCAACTAAAGTCATTGGGAAAAACAAGGTAGGGTTATTGAGAAAACTGCAGTGGGACACAATCCAGCAAACCCATATTCCTAGCGCGATAAGAAGCCAGACACCTAAAACTAAAAACACTCTCCTTGTGATGTTCCCAACAATCTTCCAACACACTTTTAACAGGGCGATCATTCCTCTGCCCACTCAAATTAATCCAGTATGTTAACATCAACTTCAACCTCCACAACTGTAAGGGTATTTGTCCCATTTCGACCAGTGAAGCCGAAACAGGAGACAACCTTACTGCACTACAACACAGTCTTAAAGCTTGTGCTTGTATCACATCCAAACATTTAAAGTTTTTGGATACCTCTAATACATAAAGCTCCATCATTTGAAAAAAGTTATTTACCACAGAGAAGATATCATAATCATAATATTAACAATAAGGGGGCTACAAACAAGAGAAAATCTGTAGATGCTGTAAATCCAAGCAACACAAACAAAATGCTGAAGGAACTCTGCAGGCCAGGCAGCACCTATGGAAAAGGGTGTAGTCAACGTTTCAGGCCAAGACCATTCAGCAGGACAGACGACAAACACTGCCTTGTGGGATCCCAATCTCTATATCATAGAAGCTTGAATATACATTACCTACCCTTATCTGCATAGACTGCCCAAAAAAAATCATAAAAATATATAGCCTTCCTCACTCCTAACTTCCATAATTTAATAAAAAAGACTTTCATAACATAGCATATGCTTTTTCAATATTAAAAATACTGCTTTACAACTTCTTTATTTACTGGTGCTTTCCTAATATCACTTTCCAAACATAAAACCAGACATCCCAGCGCTCCCGGAAGTTCCAGAAGTCTCCCCGCATATTGATAGTGGCTCCCTGATGCCCCCAAATTATAACAATATCCCGGAAATCGATTTTTTTGAGAGAGAGAGCGAGTGAGCAGGAGGGAGGGAGGGAGAGAGGGAGAGAGGGAGAGAGGGAGAGAGAGAGAGAGAATGAATCCTGATTGGTCTCTTTGTGCTAAGTAGACCTATCAGTTTTCTCTGTGGGCGGGCTTTAGTCAACCTCTCTCCCTCTTTCATTGTCCTTCAGTTCAGTTTAGTGTCCTGCAGCACCATGGCAGAGTGTCCCAAAAAAAAATATAAAACGTACTTCACCCCAGACTACACTAAAGTGCACCCCTGCCTAATAGGGATCAAAAATAGTAACAGTGTTGCTCCCGGCACTGTTGGCAACAGTGACTTTTCTATTGCCCATGGTGGGTTAAGTGACTGTAAAAGACATGTTGAGGTGAGTTTAACAGGTGTCATTTGTTTATTAGTATAGCTAACGTTATTTAAATTAGCTGGCTAGCTGCTAAGGAGCTACTCTATTGATGTCCTACGTGATGAAGCCAAACTTCCTTTAGACTTGCTTAAAGTTGCAATAGAATAAAAAAAGACTCCATAATAATAGAATATAATGTAATATAAGTACATATTTCAATGTCACATTTTCTGCATAAGACAATATAATAAGGATAAACCTTATGCTTTTAGGAACCACAAAATATTAGGGAGGCTAAGTGCAGGGAAGGCTGCTCAAGTATTTCAGTTCTTTTCAGCAGAAAACCAAAGTCTGACAGAGAGGTCACTAGAGCTGAGGTGTACTTTACATCTTTCATCGTTGAGCATAACTTGCCATTCCAGGTGTGTAAGCACCCAGGCAAGCTATACAGGAAAATGTTTCCTGATTCAGAAATAGCAAAAAACTATGCCTGCTCATTAGGGTTGCCAACTTTCTCACTCCCAAATAGGGGACAAAAATCGTAGTCAAATTCGGGACACTTGTGTTTACCCCGAGAAAGACTACCATGACCATGAAGCCTTGCGCGGGCACCTGTGTGCGCATGTGTGACGTGCCAATTTTTTTTTCTACCAATCGGTTTTGGCTTAATCTTTCTGATTCTGTTAAGTGAAACTACACTGTACATACATTATTTCTACTCTATATAGGCAGTGTATTTATCATATCATTCCTGCTTTTACAATATGTTAGTGTTACTTCAGGTTTTATGTGTTATTTGGTACGATTTGGTAGGTTATTTTTTTGGTTCTAGGAACACTCAAAATTTTTTCCCATATAAATTAATGGTAATTGCCGCTTCGCTTTACGCCATTTCAGCTTACAAACGGTTTCATAGGAATGCTCTACCTTAGCGGGGGAAATACAAGACAAGGGCGGTCCCATATGGGACAAACCAATTTAGCCCAATATACGGGACAGTTGGCAACCCTATTGCTCATCAACCAAGACAGCAGCTATTGTGAACATGGCACTGGAACCTGAATGTTCAGAGGATCTGTACAAGTTCATCCAGACAGAAAAAAGGCCATGCAGTATTTTGGCTGACAAAAGCAACGATATTATGTGTGAGAAGGAATGAGCCATTTTAGCCAGGTACTATAATGAAACACAGGGTAAGGTAACAGTTAGATTTGTAGACATGCCAGTGTGCAATGATGCCAAAGCTGAAAACGTATTCAACTGCATTGCATCATCCATGCATGACAAAGGCCTTGAATGGTCTAATTGTGTAGGATTTAGCAGTGACAACTGCAATGTGATGATTGGCAAAAACAACACTTGTCTTATCAAGAGTAAAAGCACAGGCCCCTCATATTTACAGTATTGGCTGTCCAAGTCACCTGGTCAACATTTGTGGCAAAACTGCTGCTAAGGAGCTCTCAATGTCACCTGAAGAACTGCTCATTGACATCTACTACTACTTTGAGAAAAGTTCCAAATGAAGAGAGGACCTAAAACAGTTTCAAGAATTCTGCAATGTTGCCCAGCAGAGAGTACAAAAGCATTGTTCTACACGCTGGCTTTCTTTAGGAAAAGGTTTGGACCATCTGCTCCACCAATGGTCAGCCTTTATTTCATATTAAGACAGAATTCAGAAGTCGGCTGTCTCACAAAACACTTGTGAATCTGATGTCTTGCAAAATTAACAAATTCTTTGACACAGCCTGCTATGAGGTCAAGGTTGAGACTTCCGGCAAAATGCTCAAATCTGCCAAGGAAAGTTTGCAAAAGAAATAGAAAAGCTATTTGCATTAGCATTCAGCTATTAGCACTGACACTGAGACTGCCAACAAAATACTCAACAAGGAGTACGTGTGTGTAAATAGTTTCAATATGTGCTCAAATAAATTGTTGTGTTCTTTCATAATCAGATGTCCTGTATACATACACCCTTGGAGGTCGACGGGGGGGGGAGGGGATATGGGAAACACAAAATACTCTTCAGATGCTGGGGTCAAAGCAACACTCGCAACACCTGATGAAGGGTTCCGGCCCGAAACGTTGACTGATGCTGCCCCACCTGCTTGCTGAGTTCCTCCAGCGTGTTGGGAGGGGATATGGGGTTGCAGGGGGCGGGGTGGTGGTGCTACCTCCCTGAAATGAGTTTTTGCAGGGCTGGGATGTGTATAAAACTGATCAAATGGTATTCCTACACTTACAAAATGAACTCTTGATAAAGCACTATATCACCTCTCTTTTCCAAAATATAATTCAACCGCTCTGTTCCCATACGTTTACACAAATGAGACGTTAATAATATCGGTCTATAACTAGAAGGATCCGACTGGGGGGTTCCCAGGTTTTAGAACAGGCACTACTACTGCCATTTTCCATGAGGATACAAGATGGCCGAAACTCCACATCAAGCGTGAAGCTTACTTCCCTCTCGGCGGCTTGAGACCACGATTCGCATGCGCGGGCTACCCTGGAACGCATGCGCAGTCTGCTCTGACCGAGCTTTTCATTGCCTTGGCCCAGAGCGCGCGTGCGCACAGTTGGTCGGAGGTAAGAAAGCAGGAGGGATACAGGGGAAAAAATCAGGGGGAGTGAATTGTCGGACAATTTGGATCACTCACTGGGGTTAGTTTAGAAGTGGGACTTGCTTCTTAAGTTGGACATTATGAATGTGGCATCAGTGAGCCGCCCTCATACTCGCCCACAAGGTTCTTTAATATTTTCACGGCCGGAGTCGGCGCCATTTTGAGATGAACGAACGAAGGGGAAAAATTCGCAGGCAACCTGATAGAACCGCTCACCCCACAGCTGAAGAGACCTAGGTATCCGGGGGGGAGTGTGAAGGATAGGGGGAAACGAGAAGGTTGGGTGTTTTCTTAATACAGATCGAAAATATTTTCGAGTAAAAACAACAAAATGGGCGCAGTATGTATGGGTAGAGGAGATGGTGTGGGAATGCAAATAAACGGATGGAGAAGAATGGAATGCCAGTTTATATTTATATTGTTCCTGTCACTGGGGGGAAAATCCCAGGGTACGTTACGGGATCATTTGTCAAACAAATTTTACTTGTTCTGTTAAACTATAGTCCGCTATATTAAAATTGATAACAGCTTTTATTTTACAAAAAGGAACAGTGGCACAAACTAAATGTATTTCTTTTGATTTTATTATTTAGCCAGAAGAAACCTCACTGCTTTAGCAAGGCATTTACAGAAAGGCAGCATGTAAATAATAAAAAAAACAGGGTCTTACAATTGATCCTTGAGGCATCGGAATAACGTGTAGGGGGGAGGGGATGCGCAGCAATTTCTGACTGACTGAATTTTTTTTTAATGGAACCAGCAAGTACAGTACTACAGAGCCACGTAAGGTGGACATGTGGATAGCTCTTGGAGGTTGGTTTGCTCAGAGGCAGTAGAAAAATTGAAAGATGAAAGTAATTTTGTTTTTCTAAAGTTCATATCAGTTGTCTTTTTTCACAGTTGTAAGGAAAGAAATAATTGTACAAATGATGAAGGGATATTAATGAGGTGCAGTAGTTTTAGTATAAAGAGGAAAGATAGAATATAAATGTTTGTAGATAAGGAAACTATGCTGTTAGGTTGGAGTATTTGAACATGAGCAGACCAAACAGCTCAATAGGGTTGTTCCTTTTGAATGGAACGATGCCTGATCTGCATTTAGACCATTTAAATATCATTCACGACTTTTTTCATATCATTTTACACTCTTGGTTTGTAATAACATGATTTTTAAAAAAATGAACTATTTACTCTTGTGGAAAGTCGCAAGCCTCTGTTACACATGAAGATTTCAATTCTGAGTAGCTAGATTCAGATTGTTAATGTTTTATTGCCATATAGTCTGCCCCTTGTGTTGTTGAAGTTTCTGTTGCACTTACTAAATGATTTTAATAATATAAAATCAAACCACCTTTTAACCTTCTGTATTCCAAGAAATGAAATAAACTTCAGGTAAACCTCCGTTGCATTTTTCCAAAGATAAGACAGTTCTCCATTCCTGGCCTTTGAATTTCCCTAAATAAATTTTCCATTTTTGACAGTCAAAATTTCGCCTGCCAACACATTAATCAGTCAATACCTTCCCTACATCTCTACGCTTCTTTTTAAGATTTGTACTTTCTGCTCTAATATCTCATGTGACTTAGTATCATGTTTAATATCATTAACAACTTTGTGTACCTGTGTAAAGACTTTATTTTTTCTAGTCATAATTATCAAGGCCACTATTCAACTGATGTTACTGATCTGCTTTTTATTTGCCTTTTGTTCTATGAACCCCTGAACATTTTTGGGTCTTTTTTCTATTTCTTGTTTTTGACCTTCAGATAATTGCATTTATGCATAAATGCACAACTTCACTTACCTGCATTAAAATCATTTGCTGCAATTTTTCACTCTGCATGCTATTCTTTTCTCTTTCATAATATGCTTTTTGACCTATTGTTCCCTATTAATTTAAATAATTGTTTCAGTAGTAAATTTGAGTATATGGGTCAATGTTATATGATGTAACATTGAATTTTGCTTTTGCATAGGGGAGTGAGGAAAGATTGGGTTAAATAAATGAAAATGGATGGAATATGAGAAGCTGTAGGTGATGTAGGGTGAAAAACAGTTGATAAGGAATTTTTATGACAAGTTGTACAAGAAACGGAATGGTGAAATGTATTAGGATGAGGCTTGAGCGTTGAAATTCAGAATTGAGGCAAAGTTAGTATGAATGGTGTATTAAGATGTATGTTCTGTATATACCAGCAGATGTGTTAGGTGATGAAAATGTCAAAAGTAAGGAAGAGTCTGCACAGGAAGGAATGATTTTTTTAAAAAAGAACCTTTTGAGTAACTAGGTTTCTTTCCTTGAAACAATGTTAAACGTGGCTGCTGAACCATGCAAAAGAGACGTTTATGCATTGATGGCTTCATAGACATTTTAAGTTAATTTTTTTTGGAATGTGGGCATTGCTGACAAGACTAGCCTTTTTTTTCCTCGATGCTGGGGGTGAACCACCTTGAAAGACTTAATTGTTCTATTAAGGCTATCCTTAATGATCTGGTCTTCACTGGTTATAGTTCAAGATGAATCTGTAATAATTTCCATTTATGTACATTTAAAGATTCTTTGTTTCATAGCAATGATGTCCAAAAAATCAAGCTATTTAAACTATTGTTCGGACATATGGTAAACTTTGTTAAAGATGTAGATTTTACTGGCTACCTTAAACCAGAAGAGGTGGAGATTTGTTGGGAGAGAATTTAGACTTCTGGTCTTTAGCAATTAAAATCAAAGCTACTGGTAATGGAGCATGTATATTTGTGGATGAGCAACGTGGTCTAACATACCAATGTTGGCTCTTTGAAAGAGGTAATTGTCCGTCATCCTATCTATCCATTTGTCAATTATCTTGGATCTTTGTTTTCTGGGCACTAAGTGGACCAATCATTTTGGAAACCATTAATCCCTGTAATCCCTGCTTTTAAGTTTCTTTAACTTCGGTTCCAACTTGTCATTCAAATAAACCATCCAAGATCAAGAACTGGCATTTAAAAGAAAATAAATCAAATGTTGAAATTTTGAAATGTAGTCACACTGATGAGTATGGCTTTAAATACCATCTGTGGAGAGAGATGGATATTTATGATTTCTTTTGCTCAAGCTGGTCTGGTATTTGGTGAGAAGAGTCTGATTTAATCTTGTCTGTCTGCCTTGGATGTGTGGTTGTTAACATGCCTGTCCAACAATTTACCAATTTCTAAATTTTCATTTGATCAAGTTTAGACAGTTTTTTTTGGGAGAACAGCTCTATTTTTTAAATAATTTCTTTTGAGGTTGACCACAAGTCCATAACTCACTGAGACCCATTGATACTAGTAGAAATAGTTCACTGAAACCTTTATTTTTGACTTCATAAAATACTTTGTTCAATTAATTTATCTATTTAATTCCTTATCTATTCAACTTAGTCTGCTTTAAATCTTTCATCCCTGGGAAAATTTTGTTTCATTCAATGTTGTGTACTATATTTTTCTTAAGTTGCCATTTAGTTTACTTCTTTCAATGCAGCTTTTCACAGTTCAACAAAATTTTGTAGAAATAGCTATATCTGCGGATGCCTGTAAAGACATTTAGCACCTAAAACTATTTTTCACTTCAGCTTTGGAATTGTTTTTTTTCTGTATCTAATCATGCCAGAAGAGGAATTTCTGATCTTGATGCCTTTCATGTCAGTGATGGTATCAAATGGAAATGATCAACATTCATGTGAATAGAAAGGAAGATTGAGCATGAATCCTAGGATTTTGTTTAACATGTTGAGAAAACGATAATTTTGTGAAGCCAATTGATGTGTTGCTTTGATAGTGGTACATTGGCCCATTTAGCCCTGTTTCATAATCTATAAGATGTGATATTCTTGATTAAAGTTGGAATTGAATAGTAATGCCAGTTTGGAAAATCTAAAGCCAACATCCTGTTTGGCTTTTAAAAAAAAGAGAAAGGGTGAGGTAAAGTACATGGGTTCACTGTCCATTCAGAAATATAACAGTGGGGAAGAAGCTGTTCCTAAAATATTGAGTGTGTCTTCAGGCTCCTGTGCTGCTTCCTTGATGGTAGCAATGAGAAGAGGGTATGTCCTGGCTGATGGATGCTGCCTTTTTGAGGCATCACCAATTGAAGATGTCCTTGATGCTGGTGAGGCTTGTGCCATACCAGACAGTGATGTTCGGTTAGAATCCTCTCCATGGTACATCTGTAGAAGTTTACAAGACTTTGGTAACATACCAAGTCTCCTGAAACTCCTAATGAAATATAGTTGCTGTTGTGCCTTCTTTTTAACTTCGTTGGGCCCAGGATAGATCTTCAGAGATTACTGACCCCTAGGAGCTTGAAACTGCTCACCCTTTCCACTGCTGATCCCTCAATGAGGACTGGTGTGTTCCCTCAACTTCCCTTTCCTGAAGCCAACAATCAATTCCTTAGTCTTGCATTGAGTGCAAGGTTGTTGCTTTGACACCACTCAACTAACTGATCAATCTCACTCCTGTACGCCTCCTCGGCACCATCTGAAATTCTGCCGATAGTTGTGTCATCGGCAAATTTATAGATGGTGTTTGAACTGTGTCTAGCCATACAATCCTGGGTGTAGAGGGAGTAGAGTAGTGGGCTAGGCACGTGTCCTTGAGGTGCGCCAGTGTTGATTGTCAGCAAGGAGGAGCTGTTATTTCTGATCTGCACTGGCTATGTTATTGTTTGCTGGAAAGTGCTTCAGGAATTCTCTGCTATATTTTGACAAGGAAAAACTTCTCACTTCCTTGATGTAGGAAATAGGCAATTTGATATAGACAACTGAGCTAAATTATTTTTGTGATAATTTTAGCAACCTTCAAAGGAAGTGAATTCTTGAAGGTACAATTGTTACATGCTGCTTTGGTTGCTAACTAACTGTTAATTGAAATTGACATTGGACTTTGCGAAAGTCAGATAATTAAAATTTGAATAGTAGACCTTTGCCAAATTTAGTGATAGGATTTCTTTTAGAATTAGACTCATCTTTGCAACATAGGTGTGTAATCTAGGCCAGGGGTCCCCAAGCTTTTTTGCACTGCGGACCGGTTTAATATCGACAATATTCACGAGGACCCGGCCGGGGGGGGGGGGGAGTTCAAGTGGGGTTAAACTCACTTCAACATGTCTTTTACAGTTAGGGTTGCCAACTTTCTCACTCCCAAATAAGGGACAAAAGTAGCAGTCAAATTCCAGGACACTTCAGCCCAGGAAAAACTACCATGACCATGAAACCAGCATGCGCGTACGTGCCGATTTTTCTCCCCACAAATCGGTTTTGCTTTCATCTTCCCGACTATACTTACATTATTTCTACTTTATGTAGGCTGTGTATTTATCATATCATTCCTGCTTTTACTGTATGTTAGTTTTATTTATTTTTGGTTTTATGTGTTGTTTGGTATGATTTGGTAGGTTATTTTTTGGGTCTGGGAACGCTCAAAAAAATTTTCCCATATAAATTAATGGTAATTGCTTCTTCACTTCACAACATTTCGGCACGAAAGGTTTCATAAGAACGCTGTACCTTAGCAGGTGAAATACGGGACAAACCAAATTAGCTCAATATACAGGATGTCTCGGCAAATACGGGACAGTTGGCAACCCTATGTTCAAGTTCAACAGTGCGTGACGGAATGAGGAAAGGTGCAGTTGACTCGTTTTGTTTCCTTGCGGCCTGGCAGCACATAGTTGGGGACCGCTGATCTAGGCCAATACTTCAGTGTGATGCCAAAGGACTTCCACAGAGAAGTTCAGCCTAGTTTGACTGTCAGTTCAAGTGGATGTTAAGGACATTCTGCATCTATTTGTCAAGAAACAACAAATTCACAAGATATGTCAGTGATAATTCTAATTCTGAACATATCAGTTGGTAATAGGTTTGAATTAAATGCTGTTGTGGTCACGTTGGAATATTTCTCTTGCAAGGCCCGATTTTTGTAGGTGCACATTCTGTGAATGAAAGTAGTTTACTTTGCATTTAGGCTGTTTATTGGTTCAGTCAGCATTTACAGTCTTTCATTCATGCACATACGGAATGTATATATCTATATGCAAATATTTTGATAAAATTGGACAGTTAAATGGATTGTAAAAGCCTGTGTTGAAGATAAGTTTATCATTGCTAGGTGTTCTAGGGTAATTAGGAAATAAATAACTCTTGTGTTGAATGTGGCTTTTTTTGGTCATTTCTGGGATCTACTTATGGGAAATAGTGTTAATGTTATGAATCCAGAGAACACTGGAGGAATTCTGCAGGTAAGACGGCATCTGGAGAGGAATAAATATTCTTCCCCATCCCTTTTCAGTCTTGATGAATGGTCTCGGCCTGAAATGTTAGCTCTTTATTCCTTTCAGATCCAGTCAGATCTTTTCATGTTTCAGCAAGTGTGGAGAAACCTATAGACTGGTTGATTCTCATTGCCTTGCCAGCTACCAATTTTTTGGGTACATATGATCTTGAGTACTAAATGCATGGATCAGCAAGGTAGGATATGTTTGATCTTGAAAATCATTGTTTTAAGAATCTTTTCAGAGATTACATTTTCATTTCAGACAGCTTCTGTTATTGGTAATGTTTATAATTACATTTCCATGTTGACAAGAAATTTATGGAGGTAAATGATTACAAAGACAAATATGCATCGGCAGTATTTCAAAAGTCCAACGAAAGGTTCTTGAGTTGGATGCACAGCAGTTATTTTTCAGCAATTGCAGCTGTTTCTTGCTGGCTGGTTGCTATTTTAAAACTTGTTGGCTTTATTCCTTTAAAGTATATTCCTTGAATTCTGTGCACATTTTGGTTACCCGTTGATTCAATTTGTTGGCTGCTGGCAGCATGTTCAAGAGGTGTCCTTGCCAGATGAGGCATTAAATCATTTAAAAGCCCTTAAGTAAAAATGATTTGCTTTTTCAAAGTGTGAAATGAGTGCTGTAACACACTGCCTCTTTCTTTTTCAGTGGCTTACACAACACATCCACTCCATGTGTTACTTCCCTTTCTGTGGATAGTTAGCTTAAAAATTCACAATGTTTTCTGAAATGTTACAATGATTTTATTGGCATTCTTCAATATGGCTGAGATTTCCTATAAACGTATTGGAAAAATTCTGTTTACTTGAAAAGGTTTGGTGGCAGGTTACTATTTTGTTCGTACTTGCCATGCTTTCCTACTGACGTGCGTTTTGAGATTCTTATCGTTTCTCATTAAGCGGTTGTATAGAATACAAAGAAATTTCCCACTGCATTGGATTTTGCATGCAACTGTGAAATGTTGCATTCGATCTTGTTATTTACACTGTCTTTCTGCAGACCAGTTTTGGACTTCTGGCTTTGAAGACGGTTCCAGGCGTATGGTCCTTTAAAGGCCTTGAGATCCTTGATCTAACATTTTTGTTTTAACTTTTCAGCCTGGCAAAAGTTCTCTGAGGAATCTGTGACATTGTCGCATCAACCATCTGTTAGACGAAGTTAGATAGTGAAACAACTTTCTACAGAGCCAGCAAAGGCTATCTACTAACCATTGAAGAATTGTTTTATGGTGCTCTTACCAGTTCTGAATTAGACTCTTTCTTGTGCCAGAATGTCATTGGATGGAGTTCAACAAGATCATGGTCGTGGCATGAAGAAAGACAATCATAATATTGGATTCTTTCCGTCTGCAAATGCCCATGCAAATCTTGGGAGAATGAACCAAGGTGCACGAATGGGTGGCTATCTGAATTTTGGACGTGGTCAGGCAGTGGGCCTACAAGCTATGGAACAAATGCATCAGAATATAATATCTTCAGGTATTGGGCCTTCTCGATCCAGCAGTGGTTTGACTTCCTTGTTTGATGTGAGCAGTCGTAATCAGCCTTCACTTGCCGCTCAGAAACGGATTGATGCGGACAAGGCCAGTAATATTTTAGCAACCTTTGGCCTTTCATCCAGAGACTTGGATGAACTGAGCCGCTATCCTGAAGACAAACTTACTCCTGAATCCTTGCCAGACATTCTTTTGCAACTTAAAAGAAAAAGAAATGATGTTGGAGCATCTTTGAATTACAGCAGAGGTGACATTTCTCCTCGGGAAGATCGTTCCTTCAGAGCCTCCCGTAGTGAGTGGGAGGAAGAAAGGCGCTTTCGGAGTAATTTTGAAGGCCGTGATCCTGATGCTGATCCTGTGGTCAATTATGACCATGGTTCTTCTCGAGAGCTGAGTTTTAGATATTATGACAGGAAGGACTATGAGCCTGAACGATTACGAGGTGATGACTTCCGTAGGGATGATATGCATTTGTCTGACCCAATGTATAAATATGATTCTGATTATGGAAAAATGGGGCCGCCTTCTCGTGGCCAAGAAAGGTCCCTTTTTGAAAGAAAACGAGGATCTCCTTCACTGAGCAACATAAACGATTACCATGGTTTCTTGCCAGGAATGTTCCCTCACTTGTGTTCGCTGTGTGATGTAAATGTTCATTCTGTAAAGGTGAGTGACCTTTAATTTAAAAATTGCTTTATAAAGTATAAGCAACGGTTCTTATTGGACTTGTGGAAACCTCACTTGAGTCTTAATTTGTTCCAGATGTTCTTTGGAACATCTTAGCAACATGAAATTTTTACAAAGTATCTTTTCATTGAGAAATAGTTATGAAACTGCAAATCAAATTCATGAGCAGATTGCCAGTGAAAATTACAAAATACTTGGTCAAATCAAAGGGGTGTGCAGTACTTGTAACCCATTGCGTTATCAGTGATAAGCATTTGTTTTGAAGCTACTGGGTGTTGGGTCTCAATTTTTTTTTTGTTTGTGTTCTTAAATATGAGCAAATGGTGCACCTTATTACATGCAGAATGGCTGTTCCAGAGACTGTGTTCAAGTGGGTGTGTTGCCTACCTCGATAGAAGCCAGGTTTCTTTCAACATACTGGGCAATTTTTCAGAAAGCAAACCAAAAATCCTGATATAATATGTTCTTGTTCCCTTGTTAAGAGAGAAATTTGGAGTATTTTTCTGGTAAATAGAAAGCAAAAAAGGACCAGATCCTTGAAATCTGAAATAAGAGCATAAAATGCAGGAAATGCTCTGTAGGTTAAGAAGCATGAAGAGAAATGGAAGTAACGTTTCATGTTGATTAACTTGTCTCAGAGCCCATGGTTTTTTTTCACAATTTTCAATTAACACTGGCATCATGTAGTCCAATGCCCTGTTTCTGAGTTACATTAAGAGGTTATTTCTCAGAACTATGAAGGTTAAATGTGAGAAGAATCAACTTTGGTTCTGATAGTAGCTTCTGTTGCTTTAATAAAAGCTTAATGAAGATTTATATTTATGAAAAATGTAAATGAGTAATACAGTACTGTGCACACATTTGATTTTTTTTGTATTATTGTTTATATTCTTTTAGAAACAATGGGATTTTTGGTTTATTAAGTCTATTGTTGTGGAGTGTCCAAATGTTTGGTCTAAGAAAAAATCTACAGAATTTAATAGATGTTCATAGCTATGATTTGTATGTTATTCAATGCACTTTTCCTCTAAGAGCGATGTCAAAATGTTTAAGTGCTGCTTCACTTAGTGATTGAAGTAACTTCATGTGGTCACTTTATAGTCGTACAAAGATTTGTAACTTTAGTATGCATACAGTATCATAAATGTCTAATAGATTATGAGAATTTAGACCTTGAACTCAGATAGTCATAACATGCATCTCATTAAGTGACTTTCATGTGATATTAATGTCATTTATGCCAATGCTTTTCCTTTTATTACCCAGTGCATCAAGGTTTTTCAAAACAGACCAGCGGGTTTGTTTGAAAGTTGAGTTGAGCTGTCATTGTATTGGTGTGCTTTCTTTCCTATTCTGATTGGATTAGATAATGTTGGAAAATGCACTGCCAGCAGTAGGTTTAAAGTTATGCCAAGATTAATGATGAGTGCTTTCTTTTAGTAAAAATTTACTTTAGTACTGAACTTGAAAGGATACTGGTACTATGCTTAGAGGACTCTGGAAAACTGCTTACTTTACAGAAAACTCTTGCCCACTCTCCTGATTACTTAACAAAAAGCGCCCCCCGCTCACCGTCAATCAGTAGAATGGTACCTGCAGGCTCTGGAGCCTGGTAGCAGTGCTCTGATTTTTTTTTGTCTGCCCTGTCATTTTGATTTTGTTACTCAATATATGATTCAGGGAGTCTTATTTGAATTCTGGCTCTTTTAAATCAAGCAGCTCCCCTTTCCATTCTTGAAATTACACTTTTTACTCATTGTAGTATGTATGGAGGAAAAAATGGTTGAAGAAAACCTGTATGCAGTAATTCTGAACATGAAAATGACATAATAATAAGTTGTCATTCCCCTTCCTAAGGAGAGTTGTAGTTTTGAGTCCTGTGCTGTTGGCTTGGACCACCTTGATACTATTTACAAAAGCAAAGGATAAGCTTTCATTGGTGTGGTGTGCACTGGCATGATATCCCTTAATGAGATGATGTGATAGGCAAAATAAATTTAACCAATGGGATACGACATGGATATTTACTCATACGTGCAGGGAAACTTAATTTGAAGACTGAAGTGTGCTGCATTTGGGGTGAGTATTCAATTTGATAAGCTGAATTAAAGCAATTAAAATAGACAACTTGCTTCATGTTTGCAAATAAATGGCCATTCAATCTGTTAAAATGTAGTAATTCCAGGAAATGTTGCACAATCTGTTTTCATTTTGTATTACTGCAGTAAAGAAATGGTAACAATTTAAATTATCATTGGTTACATCAACTCTTGTTCTTCACATAATATATACTGTGTATGTAACAAATTGGCAGTGATTTTAAAGTGTTAGGATTTAACTGGAAATTTGGAAGCTCATAATTCCTCAAGATGTTTTTAAAAGTAATTGCTTTGAAGAAGTATTCAAGTTCAATTGGGTGTTGGAAAAATTGTACAGGAGAATGGGAAGAAAAAAATTTGTAATTGATTAGGAAGTATACCTGGTAGAAATGCTTCAAAAATTGGTAATGATTGCTGCTGTTGTATAGAAAACCTTTTAAACCATTGATACTAAGCCCTTGTCAACTAAATTATGTGCTTTGTCAATGTGGGTGCACAAAGAAATGCTTCAACTTTTGTTTAGACACTTAAAATTTCTATACAGAAATTCTATACAGAATTCTACACAAAATTTCTATACAGAAAGGGTATTTCTATATCCTTTCTATAGAGATCAATTATGACGCCAAAAGCAGAATACCTTACAGTAGCTTTTGAGATTCTCATTTTTATTTTGTTGATAAACACTTTTTAAAAAAATTATTTAATTTTAGGTTCGTAATTTCAGCTTGTTTTAAAAATTATTACATTTCATTAAACATATTTTTCTGGTGCACTAGACACTGGTGTCAAATAGATTTTACAGTAGTTTTAGGTAAAAAGCGTGAAGCTTTAGAAATATATGCACCACACATAAAAGTTGCTGGTGAACGCAGCAGGCCAGGCAGCATCTCTAGGAAGAGGTACAGTTGACGTTTTGGGCCGAGACCCTTCGTCAGGACTAACTGAAAGAAGAGCTAGTAAGAGATTTGAGGGGGGAGGGGGAGATCCAAAATGATAGGAGAAGACAGGAGGGGGAGGGATGAAGCCAAGAGCTGGACAGTTGATTGGCAAAAGGGATATGAGAGGATCATTGGGCAGGAGGCCTAGGGAGAAAGAAAAGGGGGGGGAGCCCAGAGGATGGGCAAGGGGTATAGTGAGAGAGACAGAGGGAGAAAAAGAGTGAGAGAAAGAATGTGTGTATATAAATAAATAACAGATGGGGTACGAGGGGGAGGTGGGGCATTAGCGGAAGTTAAAGTCAATGTTCATGCCATCAGGTTGGAGGCTACCCAGACAGAATACAAGGTGTTGTTCCTCCAACCTGAGCGTGGCTTCATCTTTACAGTAGATGAGGCTGTGAATAGACATATCAGAATGGGAATGGGACGTGGAATTAAAATGTGTGGCCACTGGGAGATCCTGTTTTTTCTGGCAGACAGAGTGTAGGTGTTCAGCGAAACGATCTTCCAGTCTGCGTCGGGTCTCACCAATATGTAGAAGGCCACATCGGGAGCACCGGACGCAGTATATCACCCCAGCCGACTCACCTGGAAGGACTGTCTGGGGCCCTGAACGGTGGTGAGGGAGGAAGTGTAAGGGCATGTGTAGCACTTGTTCTGCTTACAAGGATAAGTGCCAGGAGGGAGATTGGTGGGGAGGGATGACGGGGGGGGGGCGTTGAATGGACCAGGGAGTCGCGTAGGGAGCGGTCCTTGCGGGGGGGTGGGGGGGAGATGTGCTTAGCGATGGGATCTCGTTGGAGGTGGCGGAAGTTACGGAGAATAATATGTTGGACCCGGAGGCTGGTGGGGTGGTAGGTGAGGACCAGGGGAACCCTATTCTTAGTGGGGTGGCAGGAGGATGGAGTGAGAGCAGATGTGCGTGAAATGGGGGAGATGTGTTTGAGAGCAGAGTTGATGGTGGAGGAAGGGAAGCTTTCTTTAAAAAAGGAAGACATCTCCCTCGTCCTGGAATGAAAAGCCTCATCCTGAGAGCAGATGCGGTGGAGACAGAGGAATTGCAAGAAGGGGATGGCATTTTTGCAAGAGACAGGGTGAGAAGAGGAATAGTCCAGATAGCTGTGAGAGTCAGTAGGCTCCTCACCTACCGCCCCACTAGCCTCCGGGTCCAACATATTATTCTCTGTAACTTCCGCCACCTCCAACAGGATCCCACCACTAAGCACATCTTTCTCTCCCTTTCTCTCCGCACCCCCCCCCCCCCAGCTTTCCACAGGGATCGCTCCCTACGCGACTCCCTTGTCCATTCATCCCCCGGCACTTATCCTTGTAAGCAGAACAAGTGCTACACGTGCCCTTACACTTCCTCCCTCACCACCATTCAGGGCCCCAGACAGTCCTTCCAGGTGAGGCGACACTTCACCTATGATGCTGCCTGGCCTGCTGCGTTCACCAGCAACTTTTATGTGTGATGCTTGAATTTCCAGCATCTGCAGATTTCCTCGTGTTTGGGTCTTCAGAAATATGTGCAGTGTTGTATTTGATTATCTGCGTAGTTAAGAATGGCTTTAGGTTGCAAAACATTTGTTAACTTAACACTTTGGATGGAAAGAAAAATCAAATCTTAATATTTTTGTTCCCTTTTTATTGCGAAGGTAATGCAGTGAATGGCTTTATCTCAAAACATTGGGGCGGAGGTGCTGCAGTGGGAAGTAATTTAAGTATAGAATCTACTGACAATCAGTATTGGGGACAAACTCCAGAAGTGTTAATCTTTTGTGGAAAGAGTATGTTGACCTGAAAGATGTTTGAACTTAATTTATGAAAACTTGGTCAACCTGTGATATATTATTACCTATAAAAGGTGTGGGGGTGCTTGCAGAAATTTGTGTATTTGGTGATAGACCTTGGGGGAGGGAATGCAGAACATATTTATTTCCTCTGCGTCACCAGTGTGAGCATTATAAATATAGAGAAGTGAAGGACAAGACTAAATGAGTTGTATAGTTTATTCCCACATTACCATTGTTCAACTGAATGCATCGTGGGATTCCTATGCCTATAGGAATACAAATTACCTTCATTATATGGGTATTGTAAGTAAATACAGGTGTTTTCCCTGCAGACCTTTAGTGCTTTTCAATGAATTACCCAATTGTGTGTGTTTATATTCTGGCCTGCTCTTTTTAGCACTTCATTCTATTAGTATCCAAATATTTGTCAATGACTTTTGAAATCCCTCATTATTTTCTGCATTTCATTCCGTTAACTTACTTGACAAATAATATGAAGTGGCCTCTGAGCTAGTAGGAATACTTGTCTGAATAATTCTATACAAAAATGGCAAATAATTAAAATAATCATGGGGGGGGGGGTGGATATTTAGGAAACCAAACCAGTTGATTGAGCAAAGTTCCTGCGATTGTTCCTGAACTGTTGTCAGAGCAATTAAACCAAAAAATGTTTGATCTTGAAGACTCAAAATTTTCCTTTGGGGTTAGAGAATATGAATTCCTACTCCTACTTGGAGAACAGAATGATTTTGATCATTATGCCTGTGCAAAAAAAAAACTTGCTGAGGTTTGCAGCAAAAGTTTTATGGGCATGAGATTTCGGATCTGAATGAGTTAAATTTGTGAAAACCACATAGAACTATTATAAACTTTTCTGACCCGACGCAGACTGGGAGACTTTTGCTGAACACCTACGCTCTGTCCACCAGAGAAAGCAGGATCTCCCAGTGGCCACATATTTTAATTCCACGTCCCATTCCCATTCTGATATGTCAATCCATGGCCTCCTCTACTGTCAAGATGAAGCCACACTCAGGTTGGAGGAACAACACCTTATATTCTGTCTGGGTAGCCTCCAACCTCGTGGCATGAATATTGATTTCTCTAACTTCCGTTAGTGCCCCTCCTCCCCTTCTTACCCCATCCCTGATTTATCTTTATTTATTATTATTTCCTCTCTCTCTCTGTCCCTCTCACAATAACTCCTTGTCTGCTCTCCATCTTCCTTTGGTGCTCCCCTCCCCCTTTCTTTCTCCCTAGGCCTCCCATCCAATAATCCTCTCCCTTCTCCAGCCTTGTATCTCTTTTGCCAATCAACTTTCCAGCTCTTAGCTTCATCCTCCCCCATCTTGTCTTCTCCTATCATTTTGGATCTCCCCCTCCCCCTCCCACTTTCAAATCTCTTACTATCTCTTCTTTCAGTAAGTCCTGGCGAAGGGTCCCAGCCAGAAACGTCGACTGTACTTCCTATAGATGCTGCCTGGCCTGCTGCATTCCACCAGCATTTTATGTGTGTTAAAGTTTTCTGATTTGTTTATTATCACCTGACATATTTCCAAGGCATGTGTCATTGCATTTGTCCTCTTAAATTGCTCTTTATTCCTATTCAGATTAACATTTTTTAAAATTTACTCATTGGGTTCCACTCATGGCTTCCCTAAAGTTCTATTACATTTTAACAGTCTAGATACTGCTGCAGTTATAACATCAAACACTTCTCTCAGTTTTGGTTTTACTCCAGACTTATCTAGGCATACCTTGATACAGCTGGGCAATTTCTTAATTGCGTTAAAAGCTTAATTAAGTTTGCGGGACTTGAAGGATGGCGACGTTTTCCAGCAAGGCGTTAGTTAGAAGATTTTTGAAAAGACATTGTTTTTGATACTGCAGTTTCTTAATAGTTTGCCAATTCCCTCCTAAGCAAATCTGATTTCTGATTTGGATACAGCTGGCCATGCATTGTACAATCTATTGACATTTTTGTATCATGCTATTTGGCTGTAAGTGCATTAAGATTTAGCCCAATAATGCTCTCATTCGACTTTGGCATCTAGCAGGTTAGCTGGCAATTATGAATACAGTTATAGCGGGTTAATCACTTAGAGATTAGAGACTCATAGACTTTATTGATCCCAAAGGAAGTTACAGCGTCACAGCATTACAAGTACACAGACATATAAATATTACAAGAAAAGTAGAAAGAATAAAAAAAGTTACCTCAAACCCTCAAATAGGAGGGGCCATCACTCCCCATCCCCCACCAGCTATTATAGAGCCTAATGTCTGAGGGTCTCACCAAATGTCTAATGTCTGACCCTCGTATCACGCTGTTCGGAGCAGCGCAGTTGTCATAGTGCTAAAAGTGCTCCTCTATTCAGCCATGGTGGCATACAGAGGGTGAGAAACTTTTTCCAGAATTGCCAGGATTTTCCATAGGGTCCTTTGGTCTACCACATCCTCCAGTGTGTCCAGTTTGACTCCTATAACAGAGTCAGCCTTTCTAATTGGTTTATTGAGCTTGCTGGCATCCCCTGTATTGATGCCATTGATACCCAGCACTTCTTTTCAGTCACAGGGCTTGCTAATTGGATCTGGTACATTACCATAAATAATCATTGAATATTTAAGTTCTCAGTGACAAACCATCTCCCCATCTTTTGTTTCCTCAATTTGTTTTTGTGGAGCAATCATCTCTTGACGCAGGCAGCTTAAAATAGTTTTGCTATTCAGGGAATTGTGTATATATAAATTCATCATTCCATTTTCCTGGTCTCAGTTATGTAGAATAAGAACGTGTAAATAAGGATGAGGAAAATAGATGAGCAGTGTTGCAGAAATTATTGTTAAAGATTTGTCCTTTATCCCAGTGATTTTTGGTTTTTGTTGTAATTCGGGATATTTACTTATACAGAGAATGAACTTTATGCCCAGAGCAGAGAAATGTAACCAACAATAGATTTTCAAACCCTTAATCATACACAGTGTATATTATAAGCTAACGTTTCAGGTTTTGATTCTGACATTTAAGTTTCATATAAGATTTTCATCCAGTATTGTTGAGAATGAACCTTTTAGTATGTATCTAATTTCTGCTGTATTGGATTGAATTAATTTGTTGCTTAAAATACAGATTCTGACAAGATTTTCGTATGTTTGTACTGAACTATAGTCATATGATTTTGTTAAATACAACTTGTTTTGTTTTTTCCCTCTCCCATCCCCATAATACAGGAATGGAACCAGCATAAGCATGAACCAGCACACAAAAGGCGTTGCTTGCTGCTCTTGGAGATGTATGCAATTTTTAAAAATTTATTATAGATAGATTATTGACATGGATTCTTTAAGTTAACATCATGTGAGAAGTGTAGTGTGGTACATAGTCTGATACTTGTGTTGTTGGCTAAACAATCCTAATTAAGCTATTTCATTTAAAACGCATTTGTGGAAAGAATGGAAATACTACTGTTGGGTGGATTTAATTTGGTTGGAGGGGATTGGATCATAGG
The DNA here is from genome assembly GCF_963921235.1 of Mobula hypostoma. Taxonomy (NCBI): domain Eukaryota; kingdom Metazoa; phylum Chordata; class Chondrichthyes; order Myliobatiformes; family Myliobatidae; genus Mobula; species Mobula hypostoma. The sequence continues at coordinate 76,191,549 of NC_086103.1, forward strand.
AGGATAAAGAGTGCAGGAATATATTCGCAGTGAACATTTCCACAAAGTACCCAGCAGTCAGCAGGTGAAAGAAAATATTTTTAAAAGAAGGCCATTTCCTGTTTTTCAGTGAACATTGCCTACTTAGCATCCTTGATAGTTTTGAATATTCTGTGGAGATTCCTTTGGGTGAAAATGAGAATATGGTTGTAGTCATTGGTCGCTACCCTGGGTTTCATTATCATCCAGCCCAATTAATCTATATATTTTTGTTCTCTTCCAAAAAATATTGCTTCTCGTTCTTGTGGCAGTTTTATTAAGTATTTATACTTCATACTTAATATTAAGTACTTAAGTATTTATTCAAATAGATAATTCTAGAGCAAGTTACCCACCTCCTCCCTGCCCTTTTCCCTTAAATTTTCTCTGTATACATGCTTTTTGAGCACATAATCCCTGAAAATAACCAAGATAACTTTTGGCGGTGTTATTGATGAGCCAAATTGCAGTTAGGAATTTTAGCTCTCCTCATTTGCACTTACTTTTATTGAGTGACAATTATTTGAATTCAGGGACTGCTTTTGGAAGTATATAATGAGAATTTCTGTCTTATTTCTAGTTACCCTCAATGGGTTCCAGAAGATGTACCATCTACAAGGTATGTCTAAATTACTTCAGTGATATTTAGGTAAGGATTGCTAAGTCTGAGTGGTGCTTATTTTGAATATCGCATACGGTGTAGTAAAATTGCACACAGTTGGATCTGTTTCACTAAACTGGTGGTTGGGTGCAGCCTAATCTTTATAAAGGTGTTTTTTAGGCTCCCAAGTTTGCTACTTCAGAGAGTACCACATGGTCAGCTGCTGATTGTGCACACGCACACACAGATAGATCCATTATTTGATTTGTATTGCTTATCACATAGGAAGTGATGAGTTGTGGCTAGTAATGAGTATATTGATTGTACATGAATGCTCAACTTGCTTTCCCTTTGGGTCAAATGTAGGAACAATCCTGCTCGACAGTCCAATCTTGCTCCAGATGCTGCGTCTGCAATCCTCGCAGTCATCAGACAGTTGGATGCACGGGATCCTCACGGAGGTCAGAATAAGATTATCTTGTGTGCTTTTCTGTTTGCAAATCACAGCAATGGTTTTTCTCGTGTTCATCTTGTCATCATCTTTTCTGATATCAGTTGCTAATTTGGAACACTTAATTGTCTTTAACTAAAAAGTAATTTTCACATGGCGTTGCTCTGAAGCCTATATCTTGTCCTTCAATTTATCGTATGCAGTAAATTAAAACAACACCGACATCTGGGATCTTTCATACATAATTTCTTCATAAAATGAATTTGCCATTTTTTTTCTAAATTTGTAGTTCTCTTGTATTTTCACTTGATCTGCGGCAGCAGACAAGTGTAGTAAAATATGATAGAATTTCACTTGCTGGGAGCTCATGATGTGTTTTTGTTTTCTCAGGCAACAGAAAAGGTCAAATCCAGAACAAGCGAAACATGGTTTGTTTTCATCTCATTACAATACGAATGATATTAGGTCAAAAAATTACTGTTTAAATTTTCAATTTGGTTCTTTCATCTAGGTTTGAAAAAAATACTCCACTTTGGATTGAGCTAAAGTGGAATAAATTTGATACTGTTAGTGCTTTCTGGTAATAGTTTATTCTTCTGAAAAATATTCTGGTGAATTAATGTGTAAGTAGGTTCCATAATTTTTGTCTTTAGTTCAGGATGTTAAAAAAACATTACCTCTTGTGCTTGAATTATTATTACTTTCTATTTTCTGTTGAGAAACAAACTATTTGGTCCATTTGATCCTTGTTACTCCTTACAAGCTATTTCCATCCTTCATCCTGTTTTATTTAACACATCTTTTAGATTGTTTTGTCTTTCATCTTTTCCTCAAGTGCCACCTGTTAGCTGCTTTAGCTTTGTCTGGGGTTGTGAGTTCACCACTCTTGAATTCTAAATGAATTTAAAATAATAATATTCATTACACTTGTGATCAGCTTAAGAGTTAAGTACATGAAATGATAATGCCATTTACTTTTCAATGAATATTTGGTTGTTGAAACATGCATTTAAGTCTTATCTTTCCTTTCAAAAGGCAGTGGATGAACCTGGCAGAGTACTTCATATGACAGAATTGCCCAAAGGAAAATGCAAAGTGAAAGACATTCTCAAACTTGCTCAACCATTTGGACCTATTGCAAAGTACTTGCTTTTAAATACAAAGAGCGAGGTGAGTAAAGGGAATTTGGCAATATCAAATTAGGCCGTACATAATTTGGTGATAGTAATAACCTGACTCTTGTTAAACAGTTTCTAAAAGTAAATTGTATGTGAAGCTTTGAGGATACAATTAAATTTGACTTTCTGAGAATGAAGTAGTTTTTAAAAACAATTCCTACCACCAATGAGATCCATAGCTTGACATTTGTAATGATCACAAACATTAGTTTTTTTTTTGTTTAAACTCAAAACATTAGGGGTTTGTACAAATGGCCACAAGTGGACAAGCACAAGCAGCAGTTGCCTATTACAGTATGAATCCAGCAATTCTTTATGGCAAGAAGGTTCGAGTGGATATATCTCTCAAATACAAAGAGATAGATTTGAAGGTAATTGAAATGGACTATTGGTGAATGTTTCAGTTATTGTTTTCTGCATTTGAGTCTCCTTTTTTACAAAAAAAGTGTTAAGTTTTGCTGTTGGTGTTTCTTCCACTGCTTCTGACTACCAGTTGTAACATATATGTCTGCATTTGGGACTAAGCATTTTGGCTTCAGAAGGGTTAGAATCCATCAGAGTAATACATTTGGGGAGAAAGTTCTACCCTGCATGACTTCATTAGAGAAAAGATTTTAAAATTGAACATTTGGCATTTAAGCAATTCTTTCTTTAAAATTGTTCTTCTTTCCAGAAGCAAAAACAAGAAAGTGGTGGCAGGGTGGCGCTTCTCCAGAATCTCCCTCCCTCTGGGTACTCGGATGCTGATGTTGTGAAAATGGGCACCAGCTTTGGGAAAGTACTTAATTACATTGTGATGAGACTGAGGAACCAGGTATCGTTAAAAGTATTTTTGGTGTTTAAAGAAGGCAAGGGTTGCAATTAATTATGTGGTATACCTACTGTGAGAATTTACTGTAATGTTTATAATGTCCACGTCCAAAAAGTTTAAATGACCAGAGGAGGAGCGAGGGAAAAAGAGCTTGTCAGTAGTTGAACCGTTGGGACCAGGAATATACAGTATACAGTTATCCTAACACGCTGTGGATTGTAAAATCAATGTTATGATCAATTTTGCATCAACTTTCTCCTTACTATATAAATGTTGTTACCAATAGGCCTTTCTGGAAATGGAGTCAAGAAAATGTATGTTAGAAATGGTGAAACACTACAAGAAAAAACCTTTAATATTCCGAGGTAGAAAGGTAACTGTGGATGCATCTCAGAAATACAGAACTCTTGTACTGAAGGTAAGGGATACCCTAATTGTCTTTCTCTATGACAACTGAAAATATTTAAAAGTAATTATTTGTCCATAAAATTCTCTTAGCTTCCTATGGTGATAAAAGCTGTTATATGGTGGTATGTCCTTTCCCTTTTTTTAAGTGATCATTCTCTAAGTATTTAGCATTGTATTTTGACTTTTTCAAAAGCGAAGTACTACAAATGGAATTGGTTATGACAGGTACCTTATCAACATTTAAAGGATGCCTAGACAGGTATATGGATAGGAAAGGTTTGGATTTCTTTTCATTCACTATGAATCTATGACTGCAGAAAATCTAAAATTGTCGTAATATTCTGTTAATCTGGTGTCATCTTGGCAGAGTGAGAGTTAATAGTGAAGGCTGGTGATAATAAGAACTAGAAAATGTTAAAGAACACTTGAAGAAGCAATGAAAGGAAACACGTCTATGTTGGCCTATAGTTTTCATCACAAAGTCACTGTTCTGATTTATTTCCCAATATACATGGGTAAATGCATAGTTTGCTGCTGCTTTCTAATACTGACATTGGGCTTTTAAAGTATTGCATGATATTTAATTTCATTTGGATCAAATGTGCAAGGAAGTTTCCTTATTGTCAACTACAGTGTACTTTTATGATGAATCATTGTTCTGCCACATTGAACAACACTTGGAAGAAGGACTTAAAGTACCAGGGACACAGAATATGAAATGCCTATTGCCAGGAGTGATTGGCAAGCACTACTATTTAACCGAGCTGGCCAAGATCTAGATTGACGCTGAACAAATTTAACAGGTGGACCCTCTCCATTTAAGTTACAAGGCACTACTTTTGTATTAACTTGCATTTATTAAGAACAAATCCAGTCTTTCAAAACTAGGCATTCAGAAGTGAATTCAACCACAATTTGTATACTGCATGGTCTGGCAAAGCTTTTACTTTTGGGAAGCCAGAGTTCAATAAGGAATGCAGAGCAAGAGCAGCACCAGGCAGATCTAAAATTAAATGCCAATTCACTGCATAATCGAAAGTTCAATAGTACAGTTACCCCATTGTTGTCTACCTGACAGTGTGGAAAATTACCTGGCTCGCTGCCACATAGATCATCATCAATCGAAGAAATAAATTACGGAGTTGAAGTGGGGGTAACTCCTTGAGTTGAGGAATCATTGCAACTTGTGGTTGTGGCAGTCAGCTGGTTAAGCATTGATTTCCTTGCCAATTTAATCCCATCCCCAAGACATAACTCCAAGTGTATCCTGGGTGTTCGATTCTCGTGATATGCAATCCAAAGGTTCATCGGAAGTCAAGAATGAGGCATGAAACATGTTGCTTGCAGCCATTTTATTAAATATTCTTTTGGGCTCTTGTAACAAGTAGTAGTGTTCAGGTAACAAAGAAAAGTCCAGACTACAAAGTAGTTGTGATCATCTCGTACCAGAGCAGAGATAACAGCAAATTGCAGTGATAAATATTAACCTTTAAAAGCATGACAACTGCTATTGAAAACTTAAGGAAAATACGGGAGCAACTACTGTAATTACTGGAAATTCACTGAACAATTACATGTATATCAGTAATTATTTAAAGATACAGGCAAAAATGAGGAAGTTTAAAAAAACTACAAGAAAAATAACTATTCCCCAATCCAACATGTGGCAGTGTTCTGGACTGAATTGCCTTCAGCAGCTTCGTTGATTACGATTCTGAAACCAAATATATGGCAGCTAGTGGTTGCATATTATGCAATTTCAATTAAGGTTCTTCCAGAATATGATGTAGTTCATCCCTTGTTGTTTGCTTGCTGACAATGTTTAGGCAGTGATGATCTCAGACTTGCCTTACTCTGGATATTCAGCTGCATTACCATTGTTGTATGCCTTCAAGAGCAAGGCTGAAGCTCGTTGTCATGTAGCTTGTGGCATTTTGATGACCCAAAGCACAAGTGTAATGGCGTACTTTACACTTGCTTAAATGATACCCTACTCTACTCCACAATGGCCTATTCGTAGAGCACTTCCCAAACCTTTACCATCAGGAAGGACTACGGCTACAAAAACTTGAGAGCACCTGACTTGGAATTACAGAGTAACACACAAAATGCTGGAGGAACTCAGCAGATTAGGCAGCATCTGTGGAAAGGAAAAAAAAGAGTTGACATTACAGGATAGCATTTTGTGTATGTATGTATTTTCAGCATCACCAAAATTTCTTGTGCTTGTGTCTTGGAAATACATTGCTGGTCCTTAATTTTCGTGGATCTAAATTTTGGAACTGCAAACCAAACAGTGATAGATATCATTGCCAGAGGGGTTTCAGTGGTTCAAGTAAATGACTTGAATATTCTCGCAAAGGCATTTAGGGATAGGCAACAAATGTTAGCTTTGCGAACAATATCTTATTCTGAAAATTGAAAGAAAAATATCTGCTCGTTTCTACCATTCTGGGTAATTACAGTAGTTATTCTCCCTGGAGGCTTTACATTGTCAATTAAGCAGATGAGTTAGCTTGCAAATGATCTTCAGTCGTTTTACTAGAAATCTTTATTTCTAAACTATCAGTGAGGTAGTTGACAGAATAAAAAATTGGTCTTTATATTAACTGTATGGGGCACTTCTAAGATGAGTCTTGATGTTCAGACCATGTAAGGTGATGTGCTTTTTCCACTACCAAGTCAAGCCTATTTGGAAATCGATTTATCATAACTGGTGTGTATGTTGCATGAGTTTTTAAAAAAAGGTGATTTGGCTGGTTACCAAGCAGTAACTCAATCTCTGTTCTGCTTCTACAGTGTGTAGGAGGCAGCCTTAGGAATACCAAATGCTGTTGCTGATCTGTAAGAGGCACAAGTGAATCACTGTCACATTTAACATTTTTTGAATTCCTGGATGGTGGGAGGGGAAAAGTAGTAAAAAAAGTACTGGAGGTTCCTCTCCTGCTGAGGCATTGGAATATCAGAGGCAAGGGGATGGGGGTTATTGAAGATAAAAATAGCAATCGAACAGTTCCATTCTGAGTTTGGCAAAGGGAACAATGTTTGCTGGTGACACCACCTTTTGCAGGTAATAAGTTCTATAATCTCTGGGTCTAAAAGATCTTTAATTCAATGCCCCCATTTTGAATCCTCCTTCCAAGGAAAATAGATCTTTTTTTTATTTGCTATTAAAGTGTTCAAAGTTCTCTGCCCTTGTTTTCACTGGCTGCTTTCTCATCAATGAAAATGGAAATGTACACATGAGAATCCTTGTTGCAGTTCTAAACAATGTTCCTTTAGAAGGTGTTTTTTCTTTCCAAGGATGCAGCATAGATTTACTAGGGTAACACTTTGTGAAGCTTAAATTATCTTGAGGTTCCACAAATTAGCATTCAATTTCCTGGAATTGACACATTTAAGGAGTCATTTGAAGTTTTCAAATATTTACCTGCTATATTGCTATTTCTACTAGGTGGGCATAGAATAAAATATGGAGTCCTTTTTATTAGAACGAACTAATTAGAGAACTAGCAGTAATTGGACTTGAGGGGTAAATGGTCTTGGTCCTTTACAGTCAGCTATATAACTTTGGAATGTATGGAACATGAGACCCTTTAAACAGCCATGACCTATATCCTCTGAACCTAGGGAGTTTTCTACAGCGTTCCTGATATTGTAATCATTTTTACTGTTTTTCAGAAACCAAGCATTAAGGTTCAAGAAGTGTTGAAGGACCAGGATAAAGCAGATAGGTAAATAGGCACAAAGTTAATGTATATTATTGTAATGCATTTGACAGTCACTTTGGCATTTTTCTTTGGGTTATTTGGAAAGCTAGAAAGGAATGTGCCTATTTCCATAAGTGGTCAAACGCTTGGAGACACTTCATGGAAAGTCACATTCTTTATGCAGTATATAGGCATCTGTTAGTCTTGTGAGACCATGGATTTTCGCCTTGGAAGGTTTCCAGGGTGCAGGCCTGGGCAAGGTTGTATGGAAGACCGGCAGTTGCCCATGCTGAAAGTCTTCCCCTCTCCATGCCACCGATGTTCAAGGGAAGGGTACTAGGACCGTTACAGCTTGGCACTGGTGTCGTCGCAGAGCAATGTGTGGTTAAGTGCCTTGCTCAAGGACACAACATGCTGCCTCAGCTGAGGCTTGAACTAGCGACCTGCAGATATCTTCAGATTTATTCATTCTTGGAATATGCACACAGCTGTCAATACCAGCATGGTCTATCTGTCATAGCCCCTCAACTGACAATGTTGTTAAGACAGAAAACACAATGGTTTAAAGTTGCAGAGAAGCTCTGAGAAGGATGTGGTGGACACAGGCAATAGGGGCAGGCCAGGTTTGCCATGGAAATAGAGTCCAAGAACTCAGCCAAGCAAACAATGTCTGTAGCATGGGTAACGAGAGAGAAACTAGTTGAAATTTCAGATCAAAGACCCTTTATTAGAACAGAGAAATAAGAACAGAGAAATAAGGCAATTTAGTTATTCAGTCTAAGTAGCAGGAGTTGAGGGAGGGCAATGGGTGGAATCTAGAGGAGAGAGATCCATAAAGAGGAAGGCAAGTCAGACGGAGCATATGAATTTAACTTATTCTCCCTCATCAACCTCCAAAATACTTTGGACCAAATTTTGTTTTCCATAATGCTGAAAAAAACTTTGACAAATGTGAATTTTGGGCCAGTTTATGTTAACCCATAGATTGTTTGCCACCGATTTGATTCAATTACCAGAGCTAAATCTTTTTATTTTATACTATTTGCTTAACTCCCAGAAGAAGACGACGTTCCCGTAGTCCTTTAAAGAAGAAAGTACCTAGCAAATCTAGGAGCTCTCCAAAAGCTGATGGAGATAAAGGAGAGCAGACAACCTCAGAGAGTTCGCCTTCAAAAGCAATCAAGAAAGATAACTCTGAGGGAGATAGTGAACTAGAAATTAAATCTGAAGAAAAAAAGGAAGATTCACAAGAAGCAATTGCAGTTGTTGAAAGCGATGTGGAACTTGATGAAGGAGGTGTGGTTGAGGGGCTCTGCATTAGTGAATCAGAGAATGAAGCTGATCAAGAAGATTTACTGAAGGAAACGGTACATGAGATGGAAGGATCTGACTTGGTGGAACCAGATTCGAAAACAGACATGGCAACAAGCGTGCAAAATGCATCGGGACCAGCTGAAACGGTAAAAGTTTAGACATGTTTCTTTGAGAATATGACTAGGAGGGAACAAGTGGAATATAGTATATTTAAATTTTCAGAAAGCTTCCTTTCAGTTTGAGCAGAAGAAGATGGTCAAAAAGCACAGTGTTTGTGGTGATGTACTTAGGTGGGTTGAGAATTCATAATCAGACATAAAGCAACAGTGAGAGTAAATGGATCTTTCTCTGTAGGCTATGATCAGTGGAATATAGCAGGGATTAATGCATGGGCCCAGCATTTTGTGATCTGCATGAATGACTTGGCTGAGGTGACTAAATGTCACATTTGCATGTTTGCTGACAGTATAAAACTAGGTGGGTTTGTACATAGAGGAGAAGCTTTACAGGGTAGAGACAAATGGAATGAGTGGGCAAAACATGTAAGATCAACATATTGTGGGGAAAGATGTGAGACTGTTCATTTTGCTGCACAGTGTGCAATGGTTTTAATAGAGAAAGAGGTTGGTGATAATAATATTCAGAGGAGGCCGAGATATCCCTGGGCATAAGTTGTTGAATGCCAGTATGAAGTTGTAAATGATTAGAAAAGCATGTGGTATGTTTTCCATTGGAATACAGGATGTCTTACAAGTCATACACGAGGCCTAGATAAGACTACCTCAATTTTGATCAGTTTACCTTAGGAAAAAAATGAAAAATATACTGTAGTTTTATTTGAAAAGTCTTCTGGACCAAATCTGGGAATGACTAGTTTGCTGCACGAGAAGAGATTGGGTGGACTTGCGGCCCTTAGTCTCTCGGAGGTTCGTGAGTGAAAGAAATTTTTGTTGAGATTTTAATTTTTAGAACTTGATAAACGAGATGCAGGAAGAATTTTCCCCCTGCTTGTGCCTAGAAACAAGGCCAATTGGGATTGAAGTGAGCAGTAACTTGTCTTTTTGGTGAGTGAGGAGTCTTTGGTGGAGCTGTATATTCAGGAGGCTGTGGAGGCGAGTAGCAAGTTTATCCTACAAAATCAAGATTGGTGAATACTAAAAGTGTTAGAGTTATGGGAACGTTCAACAAAATGGAACAGAGGTAGAAAGATCAGCCATAGCTATGATCAATGGTAGAGCCTGCCTCCTATTTTTTTGTATTTGTTATTCCTCTTGTGTTTTTCTGTTTTGAATCAGGTGCCAGCTGTTCAAAGGAGCAAAATGAATCAACAAGCATCATCCCAGGTATTTTTTTTCCTGCTTGAGTTATTTGACTGTATATTTTAAAGTTTTAAATATGTGAAAGTCACTTTTTATTATCAACAACTTGTTAACACTTGTCAGCCTTTGACTTTTGCTTACTTTGAAGCATCTTGATGTATTTTTCTTATTTAAGAAGGAGCTGACTGCTGCTGATAGATCTGCTTTTCAGATTGTAGAGAGGTGTAGACTATATTTTGACTTAAAATGTAAAGGTTAAAATAAAGATGTCATTAAGATAAACAACATCTTCAGAAGTCTATGTTATGGATGTTCACTCTCAAATACTACCAGTAGCATTTTAAGGCACAAGTCCTAAGTCATTACTCCTGCTCCTGTCACTTCCTCTCACACACTTTCTTCATGCTTTCATACATCGTGCTGTAGCTAGACGTAAGACCATGGGTATTAAAAAAGATGATCGTAATTGGATGTTGGATATGTGTCATTAGTGTGGATTTGAGTTTCTTCTCCTTGATATCTTGTCAATATGTCAAAAACACAGAAATACTTTTTTGGCATCTTAGTAATTTGAAGTGCTTTATAATATGCTTTACATTTTTTTTATCATAATAGATACTGTTTACAAATTATTTCAGAAAAGGCATTTGTGTCGCTGCGCTAATACCAGCTCTTGTAATACCATTTTTCCTTCACCACCACAACCACCACCCTCCCACACCCTGTGTTTTGTCTTCCGCACAATTACACACTGTTCAAGGCATTGCTTCTTCAAGTGGTCATGTACCTTATTCACAGACCAGAGAATTTATTATTATTGGGTTGTGTGGGTGAGCCATTTTGTTAAAGTGGATGGCATATATTTAAAGATGTGAATACCATTGCAGTGATGTAGCTCTTCTCAAGTGCTGGTCTCTGAGTTGGAAGTGTTCAAACAGAGACTGACCAGAGGTTTAAATAGGTTTAGCAAACTTCTTTACTTTTGTATTGCATTCAGTTAATATCAAGGACCCCACAAGCTTTTGTTTAGCTACCTTCAGAGACTTGTGGATCTGATTCTTGATTATTTTTTTTTCCCCCCTTGACATACTTGAGAGGGGTCATTTATTCTGATTAAAATGTTACTTGATGTCATTTTCCCCTCCCAAGTAAATCTTGGAGTCCTCCAGTGCTCCATCGTCATCCCCGTGTCTAAAATGGATTGAAAAATTGTTCCTAGAGTCTCTTCAATTTCCCTTGTACTTCTCTCAAAACCAAATTCTTAAGAGTATTCCCAAACTTGAGTACCTAATTTTATTCCAGCTGTCAATTATTTTTTAACAACTGAGGAAAAATGAGTTACATTTTCACAATCAAACAGTATTTCTGCTAGAATGAAAGTATGTTGCTTTCATATTTGAATAGATCGAGGAAATACTTCTGTTACTGGTGTAAAACTGTAATGAAAAGTTTGCTGATATCCCTGAAGAGCTTATCTCTTTTCCCCTTGTATCTCTGCAATCTCTTGTGTATACTTAATTTGCTTGCTCCACCATTTTCAGTTATGTGATTCATGTTCAGAAAGTTTAGTGGCAATCTGATTTCAGCTAAAATAATTTTTTTCTTTGGTTGAGGTACTGTAAGGTTATAATAGTGTAATTGAGCTCAGCCAAAAGTGAGGCTAAAAGCTACTGGGAAGTACAGAGCCATGATTTGACAGGTGAATCAATTAGGACTTGTTACCTAGAAGCCTCAGTTTTGTATGTTTGAACCTTAAAACATTGTGACCGGACCCTTTAACAGTGAAAGCCACGTCAACATGTGATCATCTATTTGATAGTGGGATTCTGGGAAGGAGGAAAGCTATCAAAGTACTGAGGCAACATCAATAGAACGCAACTTAAGAATGTGCTGGGGAACTTAGCAGGTCAGGCAGCATCTATGGAAACGAATAAATGGTTGACATTTCAGAATAAAAAGGGTGGGGGAGGGGAAGGAGGATAGCTAGAAGGTGATGGGTGAGAGAGATAAAGGGCTGGAGAAAGAAGAATCTGATAGAGGAGAATAGACAAAATGAAGAAGGAGGGGCACCAGGGGGAGGAGATAGGGAGGTGAGAAGAGGTAAGAGGCTGGAGTGGGGAATAGAAGGGGATTTTATACTGGAAGGAGAAATCGATATTCATGCCATCAGGTTGGAGGCTATCCAGACGTAATTTGAGATATTGGTCTTCCACCTTGAGAGTGGCACAAGATGAGGCCATGGGCTGACATGTCGGAATGGGAATCAATTAAAATGGTTGGCTATGATAAAATTCTGTTTTTGGCGGATGGAATATAGGTACTTGACAAAGTGGTCCCCCCAACTCATGACGTGTCTCGCCAATGCAGAGGTGAAGTGTTGCCTCACCTAGTAGGAATGTGTAGGGCCCTGAATGGAGGTGAGGGAGGAGTTAAATGGAGGTTTTACACTTTGGCCTTTTGTAGGGATAAGTGGTGGAAGGACCACTAATAAACGTTTGTGGTGAGGCAAGTTGGATGCTTGTTAGGACAAGAGTCCCTGGCCCCACTGGTGGCTGTTATTTGGTCATTTCAACTGGATGTGATTTATCTCCAGCAGTTTGATATGCATGGTTAGTGTTAGACATGTGGACTTTACTCAATCACATAGGGATTCTTGCTGCTTCCTCAGGTCCAACTATACATTGCTGTGTGGCAGGGAGGCTTAGCAGGGGTGCATCAATATTGATTTTGCTGATTTTCATTAACTACTTCCTCTGTTTTTCTTGTTCCCACCCTTCTGCTTTCTCTTGTTCTGGTGACCCTTTCACACCTTGCATTGCCTTCATATCTTGCTTATCAACTCCCTCTGGTTCCCCACCCCTTTATTCCTTGGCTTACTGTCCCCTCCCATCAGATTCCTTGTTTAGCCCTTTACCTCTTCCATCCGTCACCTCTTAGCTACTGGTATCATTCTCTTCCACTAATCACCTCCCTCCCTACCTTTTTATTCTGGCTTCTGCCCCTTTCCTTTCCAGTCCCTATGAAGGGTCTTGCCCAAACTAGCGACTTTTCACTTCACTTCATGGATGCTTTCTGACCTTATCGCATTCCTTCAGCATAGTCAGTGTTGCTCAAGATTGCTAGCATCTGTATAATATCTTGTATTTCTGTATATCCATGTTTTTTCCCATAACTTGTTTGGAAAGGAAACATTAACTGGCAAAAGATTTTGATAATTAAGCAGGAGAGGGTTACATATAGAAATCTTAGACCATAAAACATAAGAGCAGAATAAGGTTATTCGGCCCTTTGAGCTCACAATACTCCAAGTGAGGCCTCACCAGTACCTTAGAAAGCCTCGGTAATTGCATCCTTGTTTTTATATCCTAGTCCTTTCAAAATAAATACTAACATGGCATTTGCCTTTCTCACCAATTCAACTTGCAAATTAACCTTCAGGGAATCTTGCACAAGGACTCCCAAGTTCTTTGAATTTTCTCCCTGATTACAAAATAGTCTGCTGTGCTTTTATTCCTTCTACCAAAGTACATGACTATACACTTCCCATCACTGTATTCTGTTTGTAACTTCTATGCCCGTTCTCCTCATCTGGCTGAGTCCTCCTGCAACTATCTTATTGTCATATTTCATCTTTTCTCTCTTTATGGCTTTTTAAGTTGCCTACTGTTCATATTTAAAAGCTTCCCAATCTTCTAACTTCCCACTAATTTTTACTCTATTATATGCCCATTCTTTTGCCTTTATGTTGGCATGGACTTGTCAGCTGCAGTTGCATTATCCTTCCTTTAGAATACTGCGTTGTATCTATCCTGCGCCCACTGAATTGCTACCAGAAATTCTAGCCATTGCTGTTCTGCAATTATCCTTGCTAGTGTCCCCTTGTAGTCAACTTAGGCCAGCTCCTCACATGCTTTGTAATTCCCTCTTTACTCCACTGTTCTCCTTCTCAAATTGCAGAGTGAATTTTATCATATTATCACTTTATCCTAAGGGTTTCTTTACCTAGAGCTTCCTAATCAAATCTGCTTCATTACACCATGCCCAGTCCTGAATAGCTGATCCCCAGTGGGCTCAACCACAAGCTGCTCTTAAAAAGCCATCTTATAGGCATTCTACAAATTCTCTCTTGGGATCCAAGATTAGCACCAATTTTCACAATGTACCAGCATATTGAAATCCCCCATGACTATTGTAATCATATCCCTTTTGACATTTTCTATTTCCCATTATAAATTGTAGCCCACATCCTGGCCTCGGTTGGAGACCCGTATATAACTCACATCAGGGTCTTTGCACCCTTGCAGTTTCTTAAATCTACCCGCAACAATTCTACATTTTCCAATCCTTTGTCACCTCTTCCTATGGATTTCATTTCATGTTTTACTAATAGAGTCATGCCAGCCCCTCTGCCTAGCTGCCTGTCCTTTGGATATGATATGTATCCTTGAATGTTAAGCTCCCAACTATAATCTTCCATCAGCCATGACTCAGTGTTGCCCACATCATACCTGCCAATCTCTTAACTGCACTGCAAGATCGTCTACGTTATTTCATATACTACATGCATTCAAATATAACACCTTCAGTCCTGTATTCGCAAACCTTTTTGAGTTTTGTCCCCTCATCCCACTGACTGCAATTTCGTCCTATCATCTGCTTATCCTTGCTGATAGTCTCTCTGCACCCTGCCTTTTTCGACCAAATGCCACACCCTCCACTCTATCACTCAGTTTTCTATCTGCTTGCCAAACTTCTTTAATCCTTCTCTAATTGTTCTAGTAAACCTGCCCACGAGTATATTGGACCTTCTCAGGTTCAGGTGTGACCTGTCCCTTTTGCACATGTCATACGTTCCCCAAAAGAGATCCCAATAATACAAAAGTCTGAAACCCTGTCCCCTTGCACCAGTTCCTCAGCCACGCATTTATCTGCCAAGTCATCCTATTCTTACCCTCATTGGCATGTGGCACAGGCAGCAATCGAGGGACCACTACCTAGAGGTACTGCTTTTCAGCTTTCTACCTAGTTCCCCCAAGTTCTCTTTGCAGGACATCCTCCCTTTCCTTTACTATGTCATCATGTCAATATGTATCAAGTCTTGTGGCTGCTCACCCTCCCTCCCCCTTTAGAATGTTGCGGACCTGATCTGAGATGTCCCTGAACCTGGCTCCTTCTGGGTGTCTTTATCGCGCCCAGCATATCATATCTGCTCCTCTGTTAAATCCTCTACCACTACTGCAGTCCGCTTCTCCCCCAGCCCATTCTGAGGCACAGCGCCAGACTTGGTGCTAACGACCTGGTCATCCTTCCCCACCCAGTACCCAAAACTGGATCCATATTATTGATGGGAATAGCCACAGGGGTATTCTGCATTGGCTGCCCTTTTCCTTTCCCTATCCTGGCAGTCACCCAGGTACCTGCCTCCTGCAACTTAAGCTCCTATCTGTCTCCTCAGTTTCCCATATGAGTTGAAAGTCAATGAGTTGTAGCTTGAGTTTCTTAACACGTTCTCTGAGGAGCTACAGCTCTGAGCGCCTGGTGTTGAGGTTATCCAGGAGGCTGGAGGTCTCCCAGAATAGGAGCATTACCTTTTAGAAGATTAGGTGTGTTTTTGACCATTAAAGATTATGTTTGAGAGTAACTGGAGCAGAAGTTCAAAGCATTTCATAACATTTGATTTTCTCTAGGATCTGAAGCAAGAATGCTTTCCTGAAAATATAGATGAATTTGTAACTGTGGATGAAGTTGGTGATGTGGAAGCTGGAAATTTGGATCTGGAAGATCTGACACCGTGTGCAGAGAGTAGTAAACTGGAAACTGATGAAGCCAATGTAAGCATTTTAACAGAGAAATCAGAGGACACCACTGAGCAAAAAGAAGAGGATGTAGAGAAACCTAAAATAAAACATGGTCAAAAGAGGGGAAAGAACATCAAAACTAAAAGAACAGAAAGTGACCAAAAAGATGGTAGTGAAGATGGAAATGAACTGATTGACAGTAAGATGGAATCAGATGAAAAGAATGAAATGCAGGGAGAGACTACCTCAACTTGTGCAGAACCAGAAAGCAAGCGTGCTCGATCACGATCTCCTACTCCAGATGAGTACCGACTTGAACCATATCAGCCCAACAACCCTGTAGGTAAGAAGGGTTTTCTTTGGAAAAAATGCAGAAATGCTATTCTTTAATACTTTTTATGGTGCTTGTCACACTCATTTCTATGTTCATTAACTTAATTAAAGCCATTTGCAAATATACTGGATTTACTCAAGTGCCACATTTGTATACTCACACACATTTCAATGCTAGTCCATTTGCAAATTAGTACGATCTGGCTATCCTGAAGCAGTGGTCTCTCTTAATCTAATTATTTTCCTGAAACATGTAAATATTATTGGCATTTATAGCTGTTATCCAAAAACTCACCTGAAATGCTGTAGATTTGGTGGCTGAAGATCCTGTACTGTTGTTTTGTTTTCCCCTTCCTTTTTTTGCTCCCTCAAGAGGTACATTTTCAGGTGTGAGATCATCTGGTCTCCACTTGCCTGGGTAGTTTGTTCAATGCTGATTTAAAAGATCTAATAAGCTGTCTCTTTTTAAATTACAGGACTAGACTATGTGGTTCCAAAGACTGGATATTATTGCACACTCTGCTGCCTCTTTTATACAAAGGAGGAAGTGGCAAAGAAAACCCACTGTAGCAGCCTGCCTCATTATCAGAAGCTGAAGGTGAGCATTCTGGTGCCTGTAATCGTAGGTCGTAGTTAGATGTTTTGTGTGTTTCTTTGTTCTTCACACTGTTCAAGCAATTGAAGATCTATCGATTCATCAGGTGGAAGGATGGGGGTGGGAGGGAGTCAATGAAAGCCTTGGAAGCCGATCTAGAGACAAATCATGGTTTAGAATTGAAATGACTACACTTCATCGTTCTTCAGTTTTGCAAGAAAATAAGGGATGCTGACAATATTGAATGGGATGGATGTACACTTGTATGGGAAGGGCTTTCTGACGGTGTGTATTCTTGATTGGTGAGGAAAGAAAGAATCAAAATTGTTGAATTACTATTTGGTTTGATGTTATTGGTAGGGGAGGTCTCCAGAGAAAATATTTTCAATATTCAACTATTTTCTTGGCATTGGCATGGATTGATTAAAAACAGATCTTATTTGGCTAACTTGATTTTATTGAAACAGGTGATGCTTGTGAATATTTTAAATATCTTTATCAAAGAGTGACAAAGGTTCTTGGCAAAAAACAACATGGATTGGTTGAAGTGCAGACAGTTAATGAACAGTTGCTCAACAGAATGGCAGGAAATATTCTTCAATATTCCCAGGCACGACTATTCTGATGTCCATAGAGTGTATATTGAGATTGACAAAAGCAAACTACTATAAATGCTGGAACAGTGAAATATTCAGCACTTGAAGCACTTATGGACAAATGACATGGTTAACATGTCCCATTGCAGCTCAGATTTAAAATGGGATTTTAAAAAGGGAAAATACTGGAATTGAAAGCAATAAAAAATTCTTGAAATATCTGGCAGATCAGGTAACCCCTGTGGAAAGCTAGATGGTAAACATTTCAGATTGATCTTTCCTCATTTTGATGAAAGATTAAATTAAAACAAAAACAACAGGAATTCTGCAGATGCTGGAAATTCAAGCAACACACATCAAAGTTGCTGGTGAACGCAGCAGGCCAGGCAGCATCTCTAGGAAGAGGTACAGTCGACGTTTCAGGCCGAGACTCGTCGTCAGGACTCTTCGTCCTGATGGAAGAGTCTCGGCCTGAAACGTCGACTGTACCTCTTCCTAGAGATGCTGCCTGGCCTGCTGCGTTCACCAGCAACTTTGATGTGTGTTGCTTAAGTTAAAACAAGTTGGTTTTCTATGTTGTACGGTTGAAGGAATTTGGGGAGAACAAACTGAATCTATAACTGGGTAGAAACCAAGAGAGCATTGTTTATGCTGACTGAAAATGGTGATTTAAGGTTTAGTAATTGCAGCCTATCTAGCTGGTGAATACAGAAACAAAAATGTGTATGTAGGCAAAGTAAAAGAAACTACTGGAACTGAGATACAGACTGGACCATTGCTAGAAATATTCAGTGGGGCAGTCGGCATTTGTGGAGAGAAAAGATGAGTTAACATCACCATTGTGTCACACTGGCCAGTTCCTGATACAAGCTGGAAAGTATAGTCATCTGTAATTACTAAATTTAATTTCTAATCGTGAGGGCTAGGATATACCTAGGTAGAAAATGTATATTTGAAGAGCTGAGTTGTGATCTTCTATTAATTTTATACAACTGTAAAAGAAATTAGTATATTTTAACTATCTGAACATTGAGAATTCGGTGATGGGATAAAGCTGAATTAAATTTTAAAAGTATGATGCCATTCAATGCAACTATGTTGAGTTTGACAGTGACTTACAATTTAATGAGAGAGATCCAGATTGATTTGTGAATACAGTGATGGAAATTTGAAGTACACTGTGAATATGTATCTTGAACTGTAGAACAAATGATAGTTTAAAAAATACAATTCTTTTCCCAGACTTCAGCCCCATTCTTAAGCCTAGGTCATAACATTATGATGGAGGGGGGGTGTCTAAAGACTTCCTAAAACAATGATAACATTGCCTCATTAATGTTCTTTATTTTAAAGAAAATGTTGAACAAGCAAGCTGAAGATTACCGGAAATCTAAAAGAGAACAAAGCCCTGAAGTGCAGATCGAAGAGATAACTGACCAGTGAATTCTACTTATGATAATCTGTAACATCTAACCTATTAGCTGGCAATTCTTTTAGCATCCTGATTTTATTGGTTATTATTTTTGCCCTTCTAACAATGTTTTAGATGTCTTAATTTTGTAATGTACAGACATGCATGAATGGATTGGCAACAGTGATTTTGTTTGCAGTAACTATTTGTTAAATAAGTTCTCAGGATAGGGACAGTCAACTCTCAAGGGTATTGAATTGACGGGAATTGATGGATTTCTAAGTTATTGTTAGAATATCAGTTCTTGAGTTATTCCAGGAACTGCTTTGGGTTAAGTACCATATCTAGGTTACTTTATCTAAGGAAGCTGGTGAAGTAATTTGAAAATAGTTGGCAAATGTCAAGTTTTATTGTTGCAGGTAAAAGAAAACAGCTTGCCAAGAATTAATTACATGATCACTAAAATCTGTAGAAAAAATATCTAATATTCATTTGATCCAGCGTATTTGTACAGTAATGAAGCTTGCATGGCATTGGTGTTAAAGGTAAAGAAAGTGTTGAGATGGTGAGATTTTTAAGTTATAAAAATGGTAGAAATTCTGTTAATTTTGTGGAGCAATATTCTCTGCAACTGTTAAAAATAAAGGCCAGAATACAATTATATTTTCTTTGATTTGAAATAATGTCAATCTTTTGTTTTTCTAACATGGAGGTTGAGGGTTGCTGCAAGTTGAGAAGCCAATTTCAGTCTTCACCCCAAGTTGTAAAATTTTGGTTCTAGTAAGCAGTTTATTTAGATCAGTTTAAAATAAACCCTATATATAAACACCAAAATCAATCAATCAACAGTTTTGCTTTTGCAGTGTCTCATTTATGCTGCAATTACTGAGGGAATTATTTATTGACTAACATATCAGTCACTTTACAACTTCGACTTTCCAACAAAATACACATCTTACAAAGTTGATTTTTTTAACAAATTTATCAAATTGGACCACAAGATATAGGTGCAGAATTCGGCCATTTGGCCCATCAAATCTGCTCTGACATTTGATAACAGCTGATTTATTTTCTGTCAGTCCCATTATATTGTCTTCTCTCCATAACCTTTGATACCCTTACCAATCAGGAACCTATTGACCTCTGCTTTAAGACTTGGCCTTTGTTTCCATTGCCATCTGGGGAAACGAATTCCACAGATACACCATCTTCTGGCTAAAGAAATTTCCCTGGTTTAAGAATGTTTCCTTTAAAGCAAAAGTTTGAATTATAGTCGAGCAAAATAAATTGAACTTCTGGCTTGGTGAGAAATGTTCTGAAACTAGGAACATTATATTAATATTTAATATTAGTCTTACAGAATCATTATAGTTTGTTTCCATTAAAACTAATTTCAAGTTTTTATTTTTGTAGGAGGTAGTTTGGTTACTTTACACAAATAAGAGTAAGATTGCTCAAAAGGAATTTTGTATTAAAATATTGTTTTCTCTTGAATAACCTGAAATTTTACTGCACTATATAGTATTCATTTCTGAATGATAAAACCAACTTGTATTAGTTACCAATGATCCATGCAAATTGTCAAAATTTGCTAACAAAATGCATATTTACTTGACCACAGTACTTTTAAAAAATTATCTATATGCACTCAGAATTGAACAAGTTCCCAAAAAGTCAGTGTCCTTCGATTTATCCTATTGTAAGCTTGTAAACAAGTGAATTTGAGCAACTCTTTGACAAAACTTTGTGCATTTAAACAAATTTTACTGTAAATAATTTTAATAACTCATTCTTGTGACTTAAGGTTATTGTCTGGGATTCCATTGCTAGTTTGCTGATGATCCTGTTAAAAATTGTTCCTTTTTTTTTAGTAAATGTTGTCTTTTGGGTGCTATGCTTTAATGTAGGTATCAATTTTAGATGTCAGATTTCCAATGCGGACAAAAGTTTTGGTTTGTTTCTTGATAAATATGACATAATAAGCATTGTGCTTTTTGGCAAATGTATATCCTGCATGAGTGTGGAATAACATGCTTCCGGAAGAGTACATTTGCTAATGAAGGTGTCTGAACCAAATACAACATATAGTCACGTGTTTTATAAAGGAAATTGTGTGAGGCACTGCAGGTTTAATCAAGAGGCAACAAAGTATTAAAACTGCTGTTATGTCATGTTTTGGTTTGAGTAGAAAAATGTAGTTTTGTAATTCTTCAAATAAAGCTCCAGGTTTCAATGATTGCTTGAATTTCTCTGCTTCTGCTTTTGCTTTTCTGTTGATAAATGTGTAATAAAGGATTTTCAGGACAATTTCATCTCTTGGAATACAATTGAGTATATTTTAACTGAGTTAATTACATAAATGTTTCTACACATTTTTGAATTTCATGATACTTGTATTTTTGACTATCACTCTATTACAAAAATGTCAATTCTATTTGCCTGAATTCTCATTTTTGCTAATAAAATTATTTAGAGGTTCCTTAAGCAATTTCATTTCCAACCCTGATGTCTGCATTGTTTAGTTGTATAATGATGAGCTAAGAGTCTAATGCTTGAACGATATGGTGGACTGATCTGCATGTCCTGTATTGGATAGAATTCCTCTATCAGTGTACACTCTTAATTATTCAGTAGTTCAACCTATGAATTGGAACATCATCTTTCCTTATTGATTGTATATTACTGACAACCTAATCATGGAATTAAACAATGAAATGGGTCCTTCAGCCCAACTTGTCCATGCCAACCAAATTATCTACCTGGCCTAGTCCCATTATTCTTGCCTTTGGTCAATAGCAGAGAGTAAATCTTTCCTATCGAAGTCTTTCAAACGTTGTAGCTTATATAGTTTCCTGCTATTCATGTTACCTATGCCCTTATCAAATAGCTTGATAGTTAACACCAAGTCATGCAATCCAAGTGTTAACTGCATTGATGACCTGATTTCAAAGTGTAGGTAAGGTAAATTTATTATCAATATACATGTCACCCTGAGATTCCATTTTCGTGTGGGTGTTCACAGTAAATACAAAGAAACAAAACAATAAGTATCAAGCTTATTTATCATATGGCATTATTTGTATTTCTTTGTAGAAACAACTCAGTTTGGTAGTTTACTTTTAAATGCCTTTCCTCCAAATAAAACACTCCTCCACCGTGCAGTATGGGAGAATTCTCCAATGGTGTCCTGAAAGTTGGCACTAATTTATTATTCGCTATCTCCGCAACAGTGTTCAAATCCATCCCCATGTGCTATCAATGGTTTAATGTACATTGAACGTGCTCAGAGCCTTTACACAATCAATTTTCAGTTTCACATGAGAAATTATCTCTCAAAGCACAAAGTGAAAATCATGGCATTTGCTGCACACATATCCTAATAGAAAGATGGCTCCGTATCATCATCATTCCAGACTCGGCCGTCCAGCTAGAAGGTAGAACTGCTGCAGCCTCTGGGAAGAGCCGCAGACTGTTCATTGCGATAAAATTCCCTACTTAGCGAAGGAGGTCTGCCATTATGATTATTGCTGTTTACATCCCTCCGCGCTGGGGAAGCGCTGCAGGAGTTCTAGGGTGCCAACTGCATTCACGAAGCTACTCACCCTGATGTTGGTAGTGACTTCAATCAAACCCACTTAAAAAACAGTTCTGCCAAAGTTCCACCAGCATGTTAACTTGGCAACCAGAGGAGAGAGTATATCAGATCTGGTTTATACCAACATTCATGGAGCCTACAAGGCTGCCTCCTACCCTCAATGGTTAAACAAGGCAAACCAGTTCACAGGAAGATCAGGACCTGGTCAGAAGGTGCCACCTCAGCGCTGCAATACTGTGTCGAAAGCAGACTGCAGAATATATAGGGAGGCGACTACCTACGAGGGTCACATCAACATTGATAAATATGCGGGATCGGTGACTTGCTGCATGGGATAGTGCACTGAGTACATTATTGTGATTAAACGCTACACCACCACGGCAAACCAGAAATCATAGCTGGCTGCAGAGATTCGTGCACTACTTCGGGATCGGGGCGCTGCCTTCAGATCTAAGGTCAGCAAGAGCCGCACCTGAGCCTCGGTCTCCCATGCCATCAGGAAGGTAAAGCGTGAGTATGCACAGAAAATCTACAGGCACCTTTATGACACCAGGGACAGGCGGTGCATATGGTAGAGTATACAAACCATAACAGATGGTATGGCTAGCCTCATAGTCATGGGTATAGAGAGAGTAGAGCAGTGGTCTAAGCACATATCCCCAAGGTGTCAGTGTTGACCGTCAGAAAGGAGGAGATATGATTACCAATCCGCACAGATTGTGGTCTTCTGGTTAGGAAATCGAGGATCCAATTGCAGAGGGGTGTACAGAGGCCCAAGTTCTGTAGCTTATCGATTAGGATTGTAGGACTGATGGTATTAAACGCTGGGCTATAGTCAACAAACAGCATTCTGACATAGGTGTTTGTATTGTCCAGGTGATCAGAGGCCGTATGAACAGCAGTTGAGATTGCGTCTGCTGTAGACCTTTTATGGTGATAGGCAAATTATAGCGGGTCCAGATCCTTGCTGGAGCAGGAGTTAATTATGGCTATGACCAACCTCTCAAAGCATTTCGTCACCGTAGATGTGAGTGCTACTGGACGATAGGCATTCAGGCAGCTCACACTATTCTTGGGCACTGGTATAACTGTTGCCCTTTTGCTGCAGGTGGGAACTTCCGACCATAGCAATGAGAGGTTCAAAATGTCCTTGAAGACAGCCACCAGTTGGTTGGCACGTTTTCAGAGACTTACCAGATACTCCATCGGGGCCTGCTGCCTTACACAGATTCATCCTCCTGAAGGATAACCTGACATCGGCCTCCGAGACAGAGATCACAGGGTCACTGGGTGCAGCAGGGATTTTCACAGCTGCAGTTATATTCTCCCTTTCAAAGCGGGCATCAAATGCGCTGAGCATCGCTGACATTCATAGAACAGTACAGAACAGTACAATGTTGTGCCGACCCTTAAACCCTGCCTCCCATATAACCCCCCACCTTAAATTCCTCCATATACCTGTCTAGTAGTCTCTTAATTTTCACTAGTGTATCTGCCTCCACCACTGACTATTGAGTTTCGCTTTGTATGAAGTAATGTCCTGCAAACCCTGCCAGAGTTGACGTGCATCCGATGTCGCCTCCAACCTCGCTCGGAATTGTTTCTTCGCTCTTCAAATCGCCCTCCGCAAGTCTCCGCAACCTGCTTTTCTTGTACAGTCCTGGGTCGCCAGACTTAAATGCCACAGACCTAGCCCTCAGCGGGCGACGACTCCTGGTTCATCCATGGCTTTTGGTTTGGCTCACACTCATCCACAGAGGTTTTAATGAAGGCGGAAACAACTGCGGCATATCATCCAGATTCGAAGATGAATCCCTGAATACAATCGAGTCCACTGATTCAAAGCAGTCCCGTCAGCGCTCCTGTACTTCCCTTGTCCGAACCTTCTTGGTCGTCACTACGGGTGCTGCAGTCTTCAGTCTCTGCCTACGCTAGTAGAAGTACAGCCAGGGGATCAGACTTTCCGGTGTGGGCACGGTAAACACTCTTGATCCTAGTGTAACAGTGGCCCAGTGTTTTGTTTCCCTTGTACTACAAGTGATTTGCTGAATATAATTGTTTAGTGGCTTTTTCAAACTGGCCGGTTAAAATCCCCCAAAATGATGGTGAGGGGTCACTGGGTTAACCAGGATTCCGTAAAGCGGTGCATGCATGCTGTCCTAATATCACTCTGATAGAGCATACTAGTTCTGAGATCGTCAATTTTATCTACGTTTGCCGGCAAGATAGTTGGTATTGGTGGTCGAAAACGTCGTTTAAAAAAAAAATGAGCGACAGCCACATTTCTGACGAGGAATCCTCCTAGCGAGAATATTATGGCCATAATCGACATTATTTCCGTTGGTTTTAAGCAGTGATAGATTGTATTAACGCATTAAAACATCTTTATTAACCGCACGGACCTTGGATGCAGTTGTGATTCTCAGCTGTAGCCGGTTGAAAGGGAACTATATTTAATCGTTATCCATCGTGCAGCGCCGCCACGAGATCGCCCTCTTGAAGGTGTCACATAGTACTTTCTGCGCACAATTTGACGCACAGAATGAAGAGAAACCTGCTCCTCGCACACCGCCCGCCCGCCACCCGAGATACCTAGTCTGGCCGTAGCCGAACGAAGAGGATCCTAGTCAGGGTAAACTCACACAAAGCTGCAGGTCCGGACAATCCACCCGGTGAGTTACTGAGGTTGTGCGACCCGGCTAACACAAGTGTTAATGGATATCTTTACTATGCCTCTGACACAGTCGACTGTCCCTGCAGGCTCCAAGGCAGCAACCATTATTCTGAGTGCTCAAGAAAATTATGGTAACTGGCCTAAATGATTCCCGCCCGGTGGCACTAGCATCAACAACATGGAGTGCTTTGAGCGGTTGATAAACGATCGTATAAAATCCCATCTTCAACTACTTTGGACCTTTTTCGAGTTTGTCTACCGCTAAAAAAAAACTCCACTAATGATGCTGTAGGGTAATGTAACAGGTGGAACCATGCGGTTCACTTTAAAAAGGCTGGTCTGACATGATGGCATAATTACCTGAAGTTTTTTTTACCGTGCATTATGTTCTGGGTTTGGTTGACAATAAAGGAGTTGCTACGGTTACCCTTAAACTTAAAACATCTCTGCCGTTTTATTTATTAATAACTACACTTGTGATCACGATGCTCTTCTAGAACGATTCCAGAGTTATTGAACAATGTCGGCCAATGCAGTTTCTTTGAAACTTCTGGAGTTTTGGGAGCAAAATGCCGTCGCTTGGTTATACAAGCCGAGGCTGAATTCGTGCTGCGAGAAATCTCAGTGGGCGTCACCAGATATTACTACGCAGTAGCGTTGCTGAGTAGTTCCATGGCAGCGAGAATTGCGAGTCTACTTGAACATCCACATAAACACGATAAATACTGATTGCTGAAAACTCACCTTTTATAGACTGCTGGATTATCTGAGTCTGAGCGCGTTAAACAGTGGCAGTCCTTCGGAGCTCCATGCCCTCTCTCCTGGGAATCACCAGCCCTGTTTTATTTTTAAAGAACTCTTCATACAGAAAATGCCTGATCAAGTTTGCACAGCCCTCGCTAATGCAGCCGTGAATGACTATATAGACAGCTTGCTAAAATGGCTGATAGTCTACACTCAGGTGTATAATTCCTTCTCCTTTCCCTGCCTTGATAAGCCCGGTCAGCAGGGCTTCCAACACATACACACCCTCGCGACTGCAAAAGGACAAAACTGGGTCTGTGCTTTAACCACGCTCGCTTTGGTAGGAACGCAAGGAAGTACCGACCACCTTGCAGTTTCAACTGTGCCAGTGCATCGAGACATCAAAGGTCTGTGAACACCATGGGTTCTAGCTGCTTTACGGACACCCTTTCAGGGTGATGCTTCTTATGCGACACGGGTGCTCAAGTGAGTGTGCTGCCAATTGACCAGAACCTTCACTGGAGGCTGCCAACGGCAGCAGGATCCAGACTTGCAGGGCACGACGGGTGATGCTCTGCTTCAGTGGGCAATGTTACACATAGGGCTTCGTCCTAGCTAGAGTGGCTAGACATCTGCTCTGCGCAGATTTCCTGTGTGCCCAAGGACTGTTAGTTGATCAGAAGAATTGCTGGCTTGTGGATGTCAATTACTCTGGGTCATTACCCAGCTCCCCCGGTAAGTTTCCCACAACAACATTGTCAAGCGCATGCACCACCACATGTGAGCTTAGTCAACTGCTGGGCAAATTCCCAAACCTCAGTAAGCCCTCATTCTCAACTACAGTCACAGAACATGGGGTCAAGCATCACATTTCCACAACTGGCCCCTTGGTCTATGACTTGCATATAGATTGGACGAAGAAAAGCTGGCAACTTGAAGGCTGAGTTTGCCAACATGGAAAGGCTTGGCATTGTACATGGGTCAAATAGCCTCTGGGCGTATGGTTCCGAAGCCTGATGATGGTTGCCACCCTGTGGCAATTACTGACACCCGAACAAGGCCACCACCCCCGATCGTCACCCAGTCCCATACATCCAAGACTTTTTGGCAAGCTTAACCAGAAGGTTAATTTTTTTCTAAATTTGACTTAGTTAGGGGTGCCTGTGTGCATGGAGGACATTCCCAAAATGATTGTGATAACCCCATCTGTCCTCTTTGAGTTTCTGTGCATGCCATTTGCAGCAGAGACTTTCCAACGGCTGATGGATTCTGTATTAAAAGACTTAGATTTTCTGTTTGTCTACCTGGATGACATACTTGTCACCAGTGCATCCAAACCTGAACACGTATCTCATCTCCACACACTTTGCGTGCTTAAGCCAACACAGGTTGATTATGCTAGTTTGGATTGTCAACCATTGACTTTCTCGGCCATCACAACTCCACAGAAGTTGTGAAACCCCTCCCACCAAAAGTAGTCATCATTATGGATTTCCCACACCCCTGCACAAATAAAAAACTATAGGAGTTTTTAGGTGTTGGGAATTTCTATCACCACTTCATTCCACAAGCTGCTGAACTTATGCTCCTCTTAAAGTCAATGTCCCTAATCACATGCTTGACTGGTCAGAGAACATGTCCAGAACACCTGATGACACACAATAAGTTCCTTCCAATGCAACCCTCCACTCCCCAAGCTCCTAGGCTTCAGACTGTGCTGTGGGCGCTGTGCATAAACAGTTGGTCAGAGATGTGTGGTAGCCACTGGCCTTCAGCCAGCAGCTCTGTCCTCCCGAAAGGAAATACAGCACATTTGACTTTCAGCTTCTTGGTCTCTAACTGGCTGTCTACCACTTTCATTTTCTTCTAGAGGGTCACCATTTCACAGTGTCCGTTGACCACAAACCCCCTGTGCATGCGATGGCCAAAATATCAGACCCTTGGTCTGCATGGAAGCTATGCCACCTGGTCTACATATCAAAGTAGCATCTGTGCCACTGTAATGTTATTATTTGGGGGCCGATAGATAATCCCCACCAGTGATTTTTTTCCCTTTACTTATCTCTACCCAGATGGATTCAACATTCTTCTCCTTAGATCTTACATCTTCTCTCACTATCGCCCTGATCTCATCCTTAATTGAGAGCGCTACCCCACCTCCCTTACCTTCCTGCTTAACCTTCTATATTACCTGATATCCTTGAATATTTATTTCCCAATCCTCTCCACCCTGCAACCACATTTCTGTGATGGCCACTAAATCATACCCCTTTATATTAATTTGTGCCACAAGTTGACTGACCTTGTTACGAATACTACAGGCATTCAGATCAAGCACCCTTACACTCATCGTGCCTTGAAATCTAGTAATCTTTGTCTGTTTTGCACTTGACTTTTCTTCACTCCACCCTTACTTTTCTCTTTTTTAACTTTTGCTTTTACTTTATCTTTATCCACTTTTCTCTTTTACTTTATCCATACTTCTCTAATCTATTGAACCCACTCACTACTATTTAGTTTAAAGTCCTATCCACAACCCTAGTCATGTGATTTGCCAGGATCTAGGTCCCATCAAGGTTCAGGTGGAGCCCGTCCCAATGGAACAGCTCCCTCCTTCCCCAGTATCAGTGCCAATCTCCCATGAATTCAAACCCACTTCTCCCACACCAATCCTTGAGCCACTCATTTAACTCTCTAATGTTCTTGACCTGATGCCAATTTGCACATGGCTCAGGTAGTAATCCAGAGATTACCACCTTATTGGTTCTGCTTTTTAATTTAGTCCCTAGCTGCTCAAATTCCCCCAGCAGAACCTCTTTCCTTGTCCTACCTATGTCATTGTTACCCACATGGAACACAACAACTGGATCTTTCCCCTCCCACTGCAAATTCCTCTGCAGGTCAGATAAGATGACCTGAACCCAGGCACCAGGCAGGCAACACAGCCTTTGGGATGCTCTATCCTCGCGACAGAGAACTCGGTCTATTCCCCTGACTACACTATCCCCAATTACCAACACAAATCTCTTCTCTGCCCCCTCTTGAATGGCTCCCTGAACTATAGTGCCGCAGTTAGGTTGCTCATCCTTCCTACAGCCCCACTCTCATCCACACAGGGAGCAAGAATCTCAGACCTGTTGGACAAGCTCAAGGGCTGAGGCTCCTCCAGCACTGTCTCTTGGATCCCACGATCCGCCTACTCGCAGTCACAGCCTCTTGTCCCTGACCACAGACCGAATTTGAGGCAGCTAATCTAATGGGTGTGACTACCTCCTGAAACAGAGAATCCAGGAAACTCTCCCCCTCCCCGATCTGCCGCAGTGTTTGAAGCTCAGATTCTAGGTCATCAACTTTGAGCCTGAGTTCCTCGAGCAGCCAACACTTGCTGCAGATGTGGTCACCAGGAACCACAATGGGGTCCACCAGCTCCCACATCATGCAGCTACAGCATATCACCTGATCCTGCATCATCACTACTTTATTTAATCAGTTGTAGTTTGGTGATGTTTTATTCAACCACTATGAAAGCTTTACTCATTACTCAACTGTGCCTCCTCACCAAAGCCTCTTCAGCTAAAGTCAGTAAACTCTCTTCTCTCCATCAGTAAACTATACTGCAAAGCAACTTTTAGTCCCGCCTTGTTAGGCCTACAACAACTTCACCACTATTTTAAATATCAGTTCGCTTTTTCCTTTGAAAATCATGCTAAGCGCCTCTGTTACCGTGAGCGAGCTGCTTATGCAAAGGCGAAAAGACTATTCACCCAAAACAAAGGATAGGCCAGAAATAAATTCCTTTGTGGCCCCCTGTAAGGCAACCAAACACAAGTTATATAAGCAGCCATGTCCAAAATTAAAAATGGAACAAAAGAATGCGACAGGGCAAACCAACCAAACCTCTTTCTCACACTCACACTTACTCACTCGCACACTCTCCCAAACAGCGCGCGCAGTCAGACTGGAGTCTGCTACACCAGCTACCTGAAGCATTGCAGACAAAGTGCCCAAAATATTGTTGAGGATCTCTACCATCCATCCCAGAATCTCTCTGACCCACTACCATCAGGAAGGAGGTACAGAAACATCAGGACTAGGACTACCAGACTGGGTAACAGCTTCTTCCCTCAGGCTGTGAAACTAATAAATAATCTGCCACCACCGAGGTCTCATCACTAGGACAATGAGCTGTTTACTGTCTACTGTACTGTTTACCATTTACCTCTACTGCAGTGGTCCCCAACCACCGGGCCGCGGACCGGTACCAGGCCGCAAAGCATGCACTACTGGGCTGCGAGGAGACGATATGATTTGGCGATATGGCTCAGCTGCACCTTTCCTCATTCCCTGTCACGCCCACTGTTGAGCCATTACGCATGCGAGGTCATTACCCGCGCATCATCCGTGTCAGCGCGGGAAGAAGTTCAACTCCTCGAGCTTGCAAATGACGGCGGGCTGAAAAGTATGTTTGATATAACGTCTCTGCCGGCATTCTGGATCAAAGTCAAGGCTGAATATCCTGAGATAGCCACGAAAGCACTGAAAACGTTGCTTCAATTTCCAACGTATCCCTGCGATGAATGCAACGAAAACTAAATTGCGGAATAGACTGGACATAAGGAACCCCCTTCGAGTATCGCTGTCTCCCACCAGCCCTCAATAGGACCATCTTGTTGCAGGGAAACAAGCCCAGGGCTCCCACTGATTCAGCGATATTGGTGTGTTGCAATGATTTTATATGTTCATACGGGGAAAATATGTGTTTTGTGTTTATTATCCAAACGTTACTTAAAATGTTATGATGCTATTGACTTAAGTGACTTATATAACCATATAACAATTACAGCATGGAAACAGGCCATATCGGCCCTTCTAGTCCGTGCCGAACGGTACTCTCACCTAGTCCCACCGACCTGCACTCAGCCCATAACCCTCCATTTCTTTCCTGTCCATATACCTATCCAATTTTTCTTTAAATGATAATATCGAACCTGCTTCTGCCACTTCTACTGGAAGTTCGTTCAACACTTATTTCAAGCTCCCCTATCCTCCCCTGATAATTGACTTATCACTATATTAATGCGAGTAAAATATGCGCTGTGTGTTTAATATTAAATTCGTCAGATAAACACTTTTAGAAATGAAATTGAGTGTATAGCCACCTATCACCTATATTCCGGTCATGATTAACAACACCCTCCCCCTGCCCGAACAGAATCGTCAAAAACGATTTGCAGAAAAAAAAATTGACAGGTCACGCATGCGCACTGGTGCCCGCGCAAGACTTCATGATCATTGTAGTATTTCTCTGGGTAAACAGAATGTATTTGACTGCTACTCTTGTCCGTTGGCAACCCTACACCCGCCCCCCCACCCCCAGGTCAGTCAGTCCGCAAGAATATTGTCAATATTAAACCGGTTTGCAATGTAAAAAAGACTGGAGACCCCTGCTCTACTGCACACTGCATGCATTTGAAATACATTTTACTCACTTATTTTTGGTTTGCGTGCTGTGTGATTTACGTTTTGTGCGTGCATTGTTGCCTGGTGGAATGTTGTTTCATTTGGTTGTATATACGTGTAATAAACTTGAACTAGAGGGGTATGTGAAATTCCTCAGAATAACTTTCAGCTGAGGTCTATTGCCTGAAGAATCTATACAGAATTATGGTAACTCCATGTTCACTGGGTGACGGCAGCACAGCTGTGTCATACTTCTCAATTTGCTGCTCATCACAGTGTTAGAGAGGTCACTGATTGTTTCTTACCTAGTATCATTTATGCATAAAGTGACCTCTCTGGCACAGAGATGTCCCATAAATTGAGGTATCTCTCAACTGTACTCCTGTGCTCACGTGGTCCCAAAACAAACTCCAAATCAGAATCAGCTTTATTATCAATGGTATGTGAAATTTGTTAACTTAGCAGCAGCAGTTCAATGCAATACATAATCTAGCAGAGAGAAAAATACAAATAAAATAAAAATAATAATAAACAAATGAGTAAATCAATTACATATATTGAATAGGTTTTAAAAAGTGCAAAAACAGAAATACTGCATGTTTTTTTAAAAATGAGGTAATTTCCAAAGATTTAATGTCCATTTAGGAATCAGATGACAGAGGGGAAAAAGCTGTTCCTGAATCGCTGAGTGTGTGCCTTCAGGCTTCTGTACCTCCTACCTGATGGTAACAGTGAGAAAAACATTAACGTATTCTATGCAAGATTCTAACAGAAGAGGAGCGTCCCACTCCCTCCAGATGAACCGGACCTGGTGGCATCGAGATTCATCGTCACCGAGGAGGACATTAGAAGGGCCTTCCTGAAGATAGATCCAAGGAAGGCGACAGGCCTAGATGGTGTACCAGGATGGGTTCTCCGGGCCTGTGCAAGCAAGCTAGCTGGAGTGTTTGCTGACATCTTCAATTGCTCCTTGCTTCAGTCTAAGATCCCCTCGTGTTTTAAGAAGGCAACGATAATCCCAGTGCCGAAGAAGAGCAAGGTGGCATGCCTGAATGACTATCGACCTGTGGCTCTGACATCAATTGCTATGAAGTGCTTCGAGAGATTGGTTATGGCACACATCAACCACAGCCTACCGGTCAACCTTGACGCTTTGCAATTCGCCTACCGGAGCAACAGGTCAACGGCAGATGCCATCTCTCTGGCCCTACATTCCTCCTTAGAACACCTGGAGAATAAAGACACATACGTAAGGCTCCTTTTCATTGACTACAGCTCTGCCTTTAATACGATCATTTCAAATAAACTGATTCCTAAGCTCCGGAACCTGGGCCTTAGCACTCAGATCTGCAGCTGAATCTTCAACTTCCTCACAGGCACGACCCAGGCTGTAAAAATAGGGTACAAGCTCTCCTCTGCAATCACTCTGAGCACCAGTGCCCCACAAGGCTGTGTACTCAGCCCCCTGCTGTACTCACTGTACACCCATGATTGGGTAGCCAAGTTTCCATCAAACTCAATATATAAGTTTGCTGATGACACAACAATTGTAGGCTGTATCTCGGGTAATGATGAGTTTGAGTACAGAGAGGAAATTAAGAACCTGGTGGCATGGTGCAAAGACAATAACCTATCCCTCAGCGTCAGCAAGACGAAGGAATTGGTTGTTGACTTCAGAAGGAGTAGCGGACCACACGACCCAATTTACATCGGTGGTGCGCATGTGGAACAGGTCAAAAGCTTTAAGTTCCTCGGGGTCAATATCACAAATGACCTGACTTGGTCCAACCAAGCAGAGCTCACTGCCAAGAAGGCCCACCAGTGCCTTTACTTCCTGAGAAAACAAAAGAAATTGGGCCTGTCCCCTAAAACCCCCACTAATTTTTATAGATGCACGGTAGAAAGCATTCTTCTAGGGTGCATCACAACCTGGTATGGAAGTTGTCCTGTCCAAGACCGAAAGAAGCTGCAGAAGGTTGTGAACACGGCGCAGCACATCACACAAACCAATCTTCCATCCTTGGACTCACTTTACACCGCATGCTGTCGGAGCAGTGCTGCCAGGATAATCAAGGACACGACCCACCCAGCCAACACACTTTTCATCCCTCTTTCCTCCGGGAGAAGGCTCAGGAGCTTGAAGACTCGTATGGCCAGATTTGGGAACAGCTTCTTTCCAACTGTGATAAGACTGCTGAACAGATCCCGACCCGGATCTGGGCCGTACCCTCTAAATATCCGGATCTGCCTCTCGGTTTTTTTGCACTACCTTACTTTCCATTTTTCTATTTGGTATTTATGATTTATAATTAAAATTTTTAATATTTGCTCATTTTTACTATTTTTAATATTTGTAATATTTAATATTTGTAATCCAGGGAGTGGGAAGCGCAGAATCAAATATCGCTGTGATGATTGTACGTTCTAGTATCAATTGTTTGGCGACAATAAAGTATAACGTATAAAGTATAAAAGTGCATGCCCTGGTGCTGGAGGTCCTTAATAATGGACGCTGCCTTTCTGAGACACCGTCCCTAAAGATATCCTGGGTACTTTGCAGGCTAGTGCCCAAGATGGAGCTGACTAGATTTATTATGAACTTTAAGAGTTTTCGGTCACATTGCAGATAATGAGAAGAATTTCATGACGGCCATGGTCTCCTCTTAAGGCCCGTGACTTCCTTTGCTAGAAAATGTGCTCACTGCTGGACTTCTTCAAGAGCCAGCAAGGCCCTGAGGAATGGATCCTGGGAAGAAGGGCTACCCTCATCAGTTGACCTCCATCTTGATTGTCCAGTGGACATAAATTGAAAGCCAAACAAGTGACATCAGTCAGTGTCAGAGTAATGCGGGAACCAGTAGCCAAACTGCGAAGACCAGTAGTAGGAGGAAGAAGAACAGCGGAATGATAAAAGCAGTCAGATGGATGTCTTTGCCCAGAGCAGTTTCACCTCCCAGCCAAGTCAAAGCGGGCGACATTACTGAAATTGGCAATAGGAAACTCCCTGGTAAAGAGACATTTCTCTGTTCCTGCAGTCATGATTCTTAATTGAAACCATGTGGCATGCTCCATTATTTTAATAATTGTCAAAAATATTACCCAACAGTAATCAGCTGAAAACCCAGAGGATGCATAACATTCTCATATCTTATACTGATGGTCCACTTGCACTAATCATAAATACAACTGAATAAAACTTGAGCTAGTTATTTAACTGCCTTTGCTTTAACACCTCAGTATGCCTACACGAGTGGTACCACACTTAAGCACCTCTGACCTCCACATAAAATGCACCTTCCTCAGAAAAGCTGAACTTGACAAGTGTAAACATTGGTTGAGAGCTTGATCCCATTGAATTCACCATTGAAGCCAATGGAACAAAGAGTAATGCACATCGCAGTATATCATTCAGATTGCTATGTGAAAGATTTAGTCATTTAGTGATAAGAAACAATCATAAGTATGGTTCAATTCAGCTCATTTCAAGATTCAAGTTTATTTATCAGGTATATATCAAAATGCATGTTTGTGTTAACAACTAATAAACCCAAGGATGTGCTGGGGGCAGCCTGCAAGTGTCACCGACACAGCACGCCCATGGTGTTCAGCAGAACAACGCAGAACACAAGTAACAAAACAACCGTAGCAAAACAAGTCTCCGTTCCTCCCACCCACCCACACGTACACACAGTCCTCTAAGCACAAGACAGTCTATATTCTTCTGTCTCCAATGAATGTGGACGAGCAAACATTGTGCGTTTGACTACCCCAGTGGAGTCACAGAGATTCACAGACCCAGAGCTCCAGCCAATGGGCTTCAACCTCTGATTCGACCCTCAGGCCTCAATCCTTGGCATTGACTACAGGACTCAATGATCAGCGGACTGAACTCCAGTCTCACCGATATGAAGACCCCAGGGGGCCATCGGACCCTGTTCCTCCTACCCGCAAGGAACTGGGACTCTGGAACCTGCCAACAACTTGCTGACCCTGGGGGAGCCACCATCCTTCTTCCATGTTAATCTGTCGGCTGAATATCCCAGCTGGTTTTGGATGCCCCACATCTGCATCCCTCTCGTTGGAACTCAGAGCAGAGACTTAAGCCTCTGGCCTGCTCTCAAATTCGTCTTATTGCTTCACATCCTTGTTGCCAAAGCCCTATCATGTCCACACTGGGGGAAAAGTAAAAATAAAAAAGTGTCGATGAGAGAATAGTCATACTTTATTCTGTTCATAACAAATGGGTCTGAGCATTATTTTATTTTGCATGCTTGCACAAGCACTCACTCTCCCAGATTGAGCAGATGTTTCACGTCACGAACCAAGCTGCTTATACTCTTCATTGTCTTCAGATTGTGTCGAAAAGTCAGGCAAGTAGGCAGAGGGGGTGGTGAGGCTCTGTTGGTACATAATTAAATCAAATCATTAGAAAGAGATGACACAGGGTTGGAAGGTTTGTGGGTCGAGCGAAGGAACTGCAAGGGTAAAAAGAGCCTGATGGGAGTTATATACAGACCACCAAACAGTGGTAAGGATGTGGTCTACAAATTACAGGAGATAGAAAACACATGCTGTCACGTACCCCCTGACGAGAATAAAGAACCAGCAGAAATAGAAAATACTTTGGAGTCCAGTATTGCTATTAACTAATAATATTTATCAATAACTACACAATACAGTAATATAAATGTAGATAAATCAAACAGGTTAGCAATGATTATATGTAAGTAAGCATATCAGGAAGTGTGGAAATTTATATGAAAAAACAAGTTTCTTCAAGTCTAGGGGTAAAAAGATACAGTCTTACGATGATGAGTAAAGTTCAGTTCAGTTCGTAGTGTTGAGTTGAGTAGTGATGGAGAGAGAGGGAGAGATTTGAGTCTTCAGTTGAGCTGACGCCATCGATCTTCTCGTTGTCCTCTGAATCCTTTAAAAGTCACCGACTGTGACCACAACAAAGGGGACCGGTTTTCTGTGGTGGAGCTATCACCCAGGCAAGGGTGGACACATGGACAACTCCCCACCTGTCAACCCCTTTCCTTTTCACTGCAAGAGCCACTGATCGATCTGCCTGATCGATCCTCCAAAAACCCACTTTTTCTGCAGGCACAACAAAGCTCACTCAGTGTCAGTGTGTCTCAGGTCTATCATCTGACCTTCTATTTTATCTTCCCGTGCTGAGCATCAACTGTCACTCAAATAACTCCTCCTTCCTCTCTCTGTGTAAGAAATGCAAGTAGGAGATGTCCTTGAGAAGTATCAACATGCTGCCGAAATATCATAACATCGATTGTCCATCAAATAACACCGCCTTCAGTCACCATAGCAACTTACGAGCTGCTTGGTGCCATCTCCAACTCAGCAGAATGCCAAAAGTTAGCCAGTTCTTTCTCATGTCTTAAAGAGACAGTCCAACAGTTAGTCTTCGTCTCTCTCTCTCTCTTTCTAAAACAAGATATCTGTGTTAAATATGTCTCTCTCTCTCTCTCTCTCTTTTCAAAAGCACAGTTAATAGGGGTAAACGAGCACAGTTCATAGGGGTAATTCAGGACCCCGTCACAATGCCAAAAAGGCAAAGTTACAATAGCCATGGGGGATTTCAATATGCAGGTAGATTGGGAAAATCAGGTTGGTGCCGGATCCCAAGAGAAGAAATTTCTAGGATGCCTATGAGTTGGCTTGATGGCAGTTATATACAGGCCTCCCAACACTGGCTGGAAGGCAGACCACAGGTTACGACAGGAAATAGAAAAGGCGAGTTAAAAGTTCAATGTTATGGTGGTCATGGGAGATTTTAACATGTAGGTTGATTGGGAAAACCAGGTTAGTAATGGATCTCAAAGAGTGAGTTTGCTGAATGCCTAAGAGGTAGCTTTGTAGAGCAGTTTGTCATTGAGCCTAGTTGGGGATCAGTTATACTGGACTGGGTGTTAAGTAATGAATCGGAGGCGATTAGGGAGCATAAGGTAAAAGAACATTTAGGAACCAGTAATCACAATATGATTGTGTTCAACTTAAAATTTGTTAGGGAGAAAGTAAAATCTGATGTAGCTGTATTTCAGTGGAGTAAAGGAAATTACAGTGGTATGAGAGAGGAGCTGGCCAAAGTAAATTGGAAGGAGCTGCTGGCAGGGATGTCAGCAGAGCAGCAATGGTGTACATTTCTGGGAAAAATGAGGAAGTTGTAGAATGTGTGTATTCCAAAAATGAAGAAATACTCAAATGGTAAAATAGTACAACCATGGCTGACAAGGGAAGTCAAAGCTGTGGTAAAAGGAAAAGAAAAGGCATACAAGAAAGCAAAACTTAGTGGGAAGATAGAGGATTGGGAGTTTTTTTAAAAACCTACAGAGCAAATAAAAAATAATTAGAAGGGAAAAGATGAAATATGAAAGCAAGCTAGCAAATAATATCAAAGTAAAAGTTTTTTCAAGTATGTTAAAAATAAAAGAGAAATGAGAGTGGATATAGGACCGCTAGAAAATGAGGCAGGAGAAATAATAATGGGGGACAAGGAGATGGCTGCTGAACTAAATGAGTATTTTGCGTCAGTCTTCACTGTGGAAGACACTAGCAGTATGGCCGATGTTGTAGTGTGTGAAGGAAGAGAAGTGAGTGCATTTACTGTTGCAAGAGAGAAGGTGCTCAAAAAGCTGAAAGACCTAAAGGTACGTAGGTCACCTGGACCAGATGAACTGCACCCTGGGGTTCTGAAAGAGGTAGCATTAGACATTGTGGTGGCATTAGAAATGATCTTTCAAAAATCATTGAACTCTGGCATAGTGCCAGAGGACTGGAAAATTGCAAACGTTACTCCGCTCCTTAAGAAAGGTGGAAGATAGCAGAAAGGAAATTATAGACCAGTTAGCCTAACCTCAGTGATTAGGAAGATGTTAGAATCAATTGTTAAGGATGAGGTGATGGAGTACTTGGTGACACATGACAAGATAGTACAAAGTCAGCATGGTTTCCTTCAGGGAAAATCCTGCCTGACGAACTGTTGGAATTCTTTGAGGAGATTACAAGTAGGATAGATAAAGGGGATGCAGTGGATGTTGTATTTTTGGACTTCCAGAAGGCCTTTGGCAAGGTGCCATACATGAGGCTGCTTAGCAAGTTAAGAGCCTATGATATTCCAGGAAAGTTACTAACATGGTTAGGGCATTGGCCGATTGGTAGGAGGCAGCAAGCAGGAATAAAAGGATTCTTTTCTGGTTGGCTGCCAGTGACTAGTGGTGTTCTGCAGGGGTTGGTGTTGGGACCACTTCTTTTTATGCTGTACATAAATGAGTTAGACGATGGAATAGATGGCTTTGTTGCCAAGTTTGCAGATGATACAAAAATTGATGGGGGAAAGACAGTGTTGAGGAAACAGGTAGGATGCAGAAGGACTTAGCTAGATTAGAAGAATGGGCAAGAAAGTGGCAAATGAAATACAATGTTGGAAAATGCATGGTCATGCACTTTGGTAGAAGAAATAAATGTGCGGATGATTTTCTAAGCGGGGAGAAAATCCAGGAATCTGAGTTGCAGAGTCCTTGTGTAGAACACCCTGAAGGTTAACTTGCAGATTGAGTCAGTGGTGAGGAAGGCAAATGCTATGTTAGCATTCTTTTCAAGAGGTCTAGAATATAAGAGCAAGGATGTGATGCTGAGGCTTTATAAGGCACTGGTGAGGCCTCACTTTGAGTACTGTGAACAGTTTTGGGCCTCTCATCTTAGAAAATAAGTGCTGGAATTGGAGAGGGTCCAGAGGAGGTTCACAAGGATGATTCCAGCAATGAAAGGTTTATCACACGAGGGACGTTTGATGGCTCTGGGTTTGTACTCGCTGGAATTCAGAAGGATGGTGGGGCGGGGGGGGGAATCTCATTGTAAACTTTTGAATGTTGAAAGGCCTAGTCAGAGTAGATGTAGAAAGGATGTTTCCCATGTTGGGAGAAAGAGCCTAGGAATAGAGGGCACAGCCTCAGGATGGAGGGGCACCCTTTCAAAACAGAGATGGGGAGAAATTTCTTTAGCCAAAGGGTGGTGAATTTGTGGAATTTGTTGCCATATGCAGCTGTGGAGGCCAGGTCATTGGGTGTATTTAAGGCAGAGATTGATAGGTTCTTGATTGGACATGGCATTAAAGGTTACAGCAAAACTGGGGTGAGGAGGAGATAGAAAAAAGGATCAGCTATGATTGAATGACAGAGCAGATTCGATGGGTCAGATGGCCTAATTCTGCTCCTATGTCTTATGTTCTTATGGCTTTTTAGAGCAGCTCATGGTTAAGCCCACTAGGGGATCAGCTGTTCTAAATTGGGTGTTGTGCAATGAAGCAGAATTGATTAGAGAGCTTAAGGTAAATGAACCCTTACAGGATTGATCATAGTATGATAGAATTCACCCTGCAATTTGAGAAGGCGAAGCTAAAGTCAGATGCATCAGTATTACAGTGAAATAATGGGAATTACAGAGGCATGAGAGAGGAGCTGGCCAGAATTGATTGGAAAAGAACAATGCCAGGGATGATAACACAGCAGCAATGGCTGGAATTTCTGGAAGCAATTTGGAAGGCACAGGTTATACACATCCCAAATAAGAAGCAGTATTCTAAAGGCAAGATGACACAACCGTGGCTAACAAGAAAAGTCAAAGCCAACATAAAAGCCAAAGAAAGGGTATATAATAGAGCAAAAATTAGTGAGAAGTTAGTGAATTGGAAAGCATTTAAAAACTAACAGAAGGCAACTAACATCCCATTAAAAATGTAAAGATAGAATATGAAGGTAAGCTAGTCAATAATATTACAGAGGATACCTAACATTTCTTCAAATAATGTGCAAAAGAGAGGCGAGAGGAATGTTAGCTTAACATCTGTAGTTGGGAAAATGCTTGAAGCTGTCATTTAGGAAGAAAGAGAGAAACATTTAGAAAGGAATAGTTCCATTAGAGACGCAGCATGGATTCAGAAAGGGCAGGTCCTGTTGACAAACTTACTGGAGTTCTTTGAGGACATAATGAGTGCAGTGGATAGAGGGGAACAAGTGGATGTCATATACTTGGAATTCCAGAAGGCGTTCGATAAGGTGCCACACAAGAGACTTCTAAATAAGATAGAGATGCATGGAGTCAGAGGAAGTGCACTGGCATGGATAGTGGATTGGTTAACCAATAGAAGGCAGAGAGTTGGTATAAATGGGTGTTTCTCTGGTTGGCAGTCAGTGGTGAATGGGGTGCTGCAGGGGTTGGTGTTGGGCCCGCAGCTGTTTACCATTTACATTGATGATTTGGAAAAGGGGACTGAGTGTAGCATAGCAAAATTTGCTGATGACACTAAACTGAGTGGAAAAGCAAATTGTACAGAGGATGTGGAGAGTCTGCAGAGGGATATAGATAGGTTAAGTGAGTGGGCCAAGGTCTGGCAGATGGAATACAAGGTTAGTAAATGAGGGATCATCCACTTTGGAAGGTATAATAGAAGAGAAGATTATTATTTAAATGGTGAAAGAGTGCAGCATACTGTTGTGCAGAGGGACTTGGGAGTGCTTGTTCATGAATCGCAAAAAGTTGGCTTGCAGGTACAACAGGTTATTAAGAAGGCGAACGGAATGTTGGCCTTTATTGCTAGAGGGATTGACTTCAAGATCAGGGAGGTCATGCTGCAACTATACAGGGTACTGGTGAGGCTGTACCTGGAGTACTGTGTGCAGTACTGGTCTCCATACTTGAGGAAGGATATACTGGCTTTGGAGGCAGTGCAGAGGAGGTTCACCAGCTCGATTCCAGGGATGAAGGGGTTAATCTATGAGGACAGATTGAGTCGCCTGGGACCATACTCTCTGGGATTCAGAAGAATGAGAGGGGATCTTATAGAAACATACAAAATTTTGAAAGGGATAGATAAGATAGAAGTAGGAAAGTTGTTTCCATTGGTAGGTGAGACTAGAACTAGGGGACATTGCCTCAAGATTCAGGGGAGAAGATTTAGGATGGAGATGAGGAGAAACTGTTTTTCCCAGAGAGTGGTGAATCTGTGGAATTCTCTGCCTAGGGAAGCAGTTGCGGATTCTTCACTGAATATATTTAAGATACAGTTAGATAGATTTTTACATAGTAGGGGAATTAAGGGTTATGGGGAAAAGGCAGGTAGATGGAGCTGAGTTTATGGACAGATCAGCCATGATCTTATTGAATGGTGGGGCAGGCTTGATGGGCCGGATGGCCTACTCCTGCTCCTATTTCTCATGTTCTTTGAAGAGTGGATATTGAACCACTAAACAATTATTCTGGAGAGGTAGTAATGGGGGATAAGGAAATGACAGATGAAATGAATAAGTATTTTGCATCAGACTTCACTGTGGAAGACACTAGCACTATGCCGTAAAACCAAGAATGTTGGGGGCAGAATTGCGTGAAGTTGCCATTACTAGGGAGAAGGTTCCTGGGAAACAGTAAGGTCTGAAGGTAGATAAGTCATCTAGGCCAGATGGTTTACATGCCAGGGTTCTGAAAGAGATGGTTGTGGAGGCATTAGTAATGATCGTTCCAGAATCAATTGATGCTGGCATGGTTCCTGAGGGATGGAAAATTGCAAATGTCACTCCACTCCTCAAAAATGGAAAGAGGCAGAATAAAGAAATTACAGACCAATTAGTCAGAGGCACATGAGAAAATAGGCCATAGTCAGCATGGTTTCCTTAAGGGAAATTTGTACCTGGCAAACCTGTTGGAATTCTTTGACGAAATAACAAGCAGAATAGACAAAGGAGAATTGGTGGATGTTGTGTACTTGAATTTTCAGAAGGCCTTTGACAATGTGCCACTCATGAGACTGCTTAAGAAGTTAAGAACCCATGGTATTACAGGAAAGAAAGAAGCGTTGATAAAGTAGTGGTTGATTGGCAGGAGGCAAAGAGTGTAATAAAGGGAGTCTTTTTTGGTTGGCTGCTGGTCACTAGTGATGTTCCACAGGGGTCCATGTTGGGACTGCCTCCTTTTATGCTGTATGTTGATGACTTGGATGATGAAATTGATGGCTTTGCGGCAAAATTTGAGGACGATACAAAGGCAGGTGGAAGGGCAGGTAGTTTTGAGGAAGTAGAGAGGCTACAGAAGGAATTAGACAGATTAGGAGAATGGACAAAGAAGTGGTAGATAAAATACAGTATTGGGATGTGTACAGACATGCACTTTAGTACAAGAAAGTAGTAGACTACTTTCTAAATGGAGGGAAAATTCAAAAATCTGAGGTGCAAAGGGAACTGGAAGTCCTTGTGCAGGATTCCCCACGGGTTAATTTGCAGGTTGAATCGGTAGTGAAAGAGGCAAATGTGATGTTAACATTCATTTCAAGAGGACAAGAATAGAAAAGCAACAAAGTAATGCTAAGACTTATAAAGCACTTATGAGGATTTCCTGGGGTATTGTGAGCAGTTTTGGGCCCCTTATCTAAGAAAGGATGTGCTGACATTGGAGAGGCTTCAAAGGAGAGTCACGAAAATGGTTCTGGGATTGAACAGCATTTGATGGCTCTGGGCCTGTACTTATTGGAATTCAGAGGAATAGGGGTGACCTCTTCAAGCCCTATCAAATGTTGAAAGGGCTCAAGAGAGTGGATGTTTCCTCTGGTGGGGGCGTCTAAGATCAGAGGACATAGAATAGAGGGCCATCATTTTACAACAGAGATGATAAGAAATTTCCAGCCAGTGATTGGTGAATCTGTGGAATTTGTTGCCACAGATGGCTGTGGTGGCCAAGTCTTTATATACATTTAAGGCAGAGCTTGATAGATACTTGATTAGTCAGGGCATGAGGAGAATTGGGGAGAAGGCAGGAAATTGGGGCAGAGAGAGAGAAAATGGATCAGTCATGATGAAATGGCGGAGCACACTCAATGGGCCAAATGGCCTAATTCTGCTCTTATATCTTATGGTCTTTTGGTCTAACAGTTTGCTGTAGTTTTTGTATATTGTGAGAAGACGCTGCACCAAATCAGATGGGAATTGTTGATGTCGGGATGCTCTCTCTTATGGAAGTGTGGAATTGCATCAGTATGTTCTGGTGAAGATGGAATTTTACTAACTGCTGGAAGATGCACATTCTCTGTTAGCCTTTTTATTAATTAAGGACATATGGTTTTGATATTAAATAACATATAAAATTTAATTGATATTAAATAAAATCTGTTGTTCACAGACATGACAAATTGGCGACGAGTACAAACCTGAATGTCAGAAAATATCACTAACTGCACTGATAGTCACAGCACGATTACAGGATGAAATGAGAGTTAAACAGGACGAGATGGCCATCACAAATGCTAACAAAGGAACGCCTGAATAACAGTGAAAGATGCGCTGAATTTAAAGTGAAAATAACATGGCAATGGCTTCAGTTGGGAAAGTTGATGAACTTGATAGCACTAATGAAGGCTGGGAGTCGTATATCGAGAGGGTGGAACTGTACTGTAATGCGAACAATGTGGAGGATGAAAAGAAAGCCCTTACACTTCTTAGCTTAATGGGCTCAAGAAAATACAGTCTCCTACGCAACTTAGTAACCCCTGCAAAACCAGCAAGCAAGATGTTCAGTGAAATTGTTATGATTTTACAAAATCACTTGAGCCCTAAACCACTGTTAATAACTGTGAGATTTAGATTTTACAAATGGAACCAGTCAAAAGAAGAAAGCCTTTCTGAAGACTATGCAAACTACGCAAACTTTCCCAGAACTGTGACTTTAGAGGTGGGCTTTCTGATGCATTAAGGGACAGGGTTATATATGGCATGCATAGTAAAAGCATTCAAAAGAGGCTATTGTCTGAAAGAGACCTAACCTTAGAATGGGCATTGGCCATTGCAATATTGTTAGAGACTGCAGCAAAGGATGCAGCAGGACTATAGAAAAGGAGGTTAGAATGTGAAATGCACAAAATGTTCCTGAATAGTGCAAAATGCCAAAGATGTTATTAATGTGGCAAATCCTTCCATGACGCAAATGACTGTTGGTTCAAAGAAATAGTTTACAGAAAGTGTCACAGACAAGGTCACATGGAGAGAATTTGCAAGGCAGACAAAAAGCACAACTGAGTGAAAAATCTCAAACACAAAACGAAGCAAATGCATAAAGTTGCCGAATGTAAAACAGAATCAAACAACATAGAGTCTGACAAAGGTGAACTGTCATGCCTAGAACTGCATAGTATTACTGACGCAGATCACAAAATCATACGGATCACAATAGATGTGTCTGGTGTAAAGCTGAAAATGGAGCTGGATACAGTGTCAGCTTTTCCATCATTCCAGA
Source organism: Mobula hypostoma (assembly GCF_963921235.1). Taxonomy (NCBI): domain Eukaryota; kingdom Metazoa; phylum Chordata; class Chondrichthyes; order Myliobatiformes; family Myliobatidae; genus Mobula; species Mobula hypostoma. Next base: position 76,235,858 of record NC_086103.1, read on the forward strand.
GGCCGACTACAACAGACTGTTTTCTAAGATACCATTAGAAAAGACACAGGTGATGCCAAAGACTTACACAGGCAAAAAAAGTGTCTCCCAAAGGCAAACTGAAAGTAAATGTATGTAGGCCAAATACAACAGTTAGAGTTTTATGTATTGAAAAGTGGAGGACCAGCATTTTTTGGACATGAATGGTTGAGAAAAATGCAATTAGATTGGCACTCAATCAAAGCTCTCAGTGTGAAATCAACAGGCAACAGCTGCCCAAATGGTAGCACTAACCAGAGACTGACACGGCTGCTTAATGCTAAAGAGAAGGTGTTTGGTAAACTCAAAGGCCTGAAGGTCAGAATTGAAATGGATGAAACGGCAACAGCAACATTCCATAAAGCGTGTCCAGTGCCTTACACACTACGTCCTAAAGTGGATGCTGAACTCAACGCTTGGAGGCATCTGGAATTCTCTCCAAGGTTGAGTGGAGCGATTGGCCACGCCCATTGTCCTGGTGACTCAGAGCTGTTCTCTTATGTGGGGATTCCAAAGTGAGCTTCAGCCCGGTGCTGTGTGCTGTGCAGTATCCCCCGCTGTGAATAGACAACATTTTTGCATCCTTGCCAGGCAAGGAGAGATTGACTTTTTACAAGCCTATCTCCAAATGGAGAATGAGGAGTCAAGCAGGAAGTTCTTCACAATCAGCACTCACAAGGGACCGTTCCAGTATAATCATCTGGTCTTTGGTTTTGCATCAGCTCCAGTAACTTGGTAAAGAGCAATGGACCAAGGGCTCCAAGATTTCCCGGGAACACAATGTTACTTTGATGACATCATCATGACTGGCAAAAATGATGAAGAGCACCTCCAGAAAATTGGTAAAGTGCTTACCAGGCTGAGTGAGTTTGGTCTGCTTGCAAAGAGAGAGAATCTCCGAAATACAAAGGGAAACAAGGAATGACCCAACATTGTCAGACGTCTATGACATCACTGTACAAGGATGGCCAACTCATGGTATTCCTACATTTCCAGAGTTCTCAGCGAGACAAGACCAACTGTTGCTATGTCAAAGAACACTGATATGTGGATTTTGTGTTGTGGTTCTCTCTAAGCTGGGCAGTTAGAAAACCTGCATGAAGAACACCTGGATACAATTAAGATGAAAAGTCTCGTCCAGAGCTACATGTGGTGGCCGGGAATAGATAAACAGATTGAAGACTTGGCCAAAAGCTGTTCATGATGCCAAAAAGTTCAAAATGCACCCCCCACAGGCATTATTACACCCGTGGGAATGGCCGTCTTCACTATGGCAAAGGGTACATATTGACTTTGCTGGGCCATTCATGGACTCCTGGTTGCTATGGATGCCTATTAGAAGTGGCCAGAGGTTATAACAATCAAGTCAACCACTTCAGCAAAGACGGTCTCCACCCTGAGGACTATCTTTGCCAGAAACGGCTTACCAGAACAAATTGTGAGTGACAACGGACCACAATGGACGTCAGAAGCATCCTAACTGTTCATGAAGAAAAATGGCATCAGACATTTCAAGTCAGCTCCCCACCACCTGGCAACAAATGCGTTAGATGAAAGATTTATCCAAACCTTCAAGGTGTTCATTAAACTAATGGACAAGGAGGACATTCCTCTACAGCACAAGGTGGACAACTTCCTTTTTGTGTATTGGAACTCTGTTTACACGACAACAAATCAAACACCTGCAATGCTGTTCATGAACAGGAATCTAAAATCTCGCATCGACCTCCTGAAACCAAATCTACAGGGGGAAGTGCAGAATAAACATTTCATTGCCAAGTGAAGCAGCAAGGAGCATTGAGGTTGGACACGACATCCTCATGCCTAATTACCAAGAAGACAAGTGGACATCCAGTAGAATAGTTACAAGAACTGAACTACTGATGTGCACAGTGCATGTTGGAGATCAGACATGAAGATGTCATGTGGACCAGATACTGCCTTCTGTCAGGGAGTAAGTTTGTGATCCACCTACAGAAGGGACCTGGTACATCAGGTTTGGAGAGCTTCTCTTGCAGAAGCACCGGGATGCTGGTATTGAAAGCTGAACTGAAATCAACAAAGACAATCCTGACATATACAGCACCATGCAAAAGTCTCAGGCACAGTACTGTTGCAATTTTATGTATTGCACTGTACTGGTGCTGCAAAAAAAAATCATGACATATGTAGGTGATGATACAGGTCTCTATTGATATGGGAAGAAAATGGTTGGGAAATGGGGAAGGGAGTGGGAAACAACAGAGAGGCATTCTGTAATAATCACTAAACTGCTTGTTTGGAATCAAATTATCTAGCCTGGTGTCTCAGGGTTGGGTATGGCATGCCTCGCCCTGGCACTCTTTCTCTGCCACCTGTCCCACACCCCTCCCACGGTGCACCACCCTCGCCATTCTCAACATCCTTTGCTCACGTCAGATTTACAAACTTGCTCTCTGCTCCACAATGACAAAAACAGTACTGTGCAAAAGTAACACACATCAAAGTTGCTGGTGAACACAGCAGGCCAGGCAGCATCTCTAGGAAGAGGTACAGTCGACGTTTCAGGCCGAGACCCTTCGTCAACCTGACGAAGGGTCTCGGCCTGAAACGTCGACTGTACCTCTTCCTAGAGATGCTGCCTGGCCTGCTGCGTTCACCAGCAACTTTGATGTGTGTTGCTTGAATTTCCAGCATCTGCAGAATTCCTGTTGTTGACTGTGCAAAAGTCTTAGGCACCCGAGCTATATATATGTGCCTAAGACATTTGCACAGTACTGTATATGGGGGAGCCATTCGCTATGGCATGATGTCTAGAGCAATGTTAACTTTATAATTTACTAGACAACGGGGTGACTCACTGAGGCACCCTTTGAGAGAAGGGTAGTGCAGTCTGATGTGACCAGAATGAACATTAAATTTCCCTGATTGCTATTGGTATCGCTTTGCTTTGGAAACTGAAGTAGTAAACGTCAGTTTATTAAAGAAGAACAACACGTAGCAAAGCAAATACAGCTCCTCCTCGTTTAACGAAGGACACTTTTGATGGCATCATTTCTGGCTTATCTGCCATCCAGCACATCTCAAATGTCCTCTCTCTTTAAGGATCATGGTTTCCCTTCTGCCGCCATCAATGATGCCCTCACCCGCATCTTCTCCATTTCCCACACTTCGGCCCTCACCCCATCCTCCTGTCATCACAACAGGGACAGAGTTCCCTTTGTCTTCACCTACCACCCCACCAGCCTCCGGACCCAGCAACTTATCCTCCGCAACATCAGCCACCTTCAACAGGACCTCACCACTAAGCACATCTTTCCCTCTCCACTTCCCGCAGGGATTATTCCCTCCACGACTCCCTGGTCCACACATCCCTCCCCATGGATTTCCCACCCGGCACTTATCCCTGTAAGCGAACTGTCCCTACACTTCCTCTCTTGCCACCATTCAGGGCCCCAAACAGTCCTTCCAGGTGAGGCAACACTTCACTTGTGAGTCTGTTGGGGTCATCTATTGCATCCAGTGCAGCCTCTACATCGGTGAAACCCGACGTAGATTGGGGGACCGCTTCGTCGAGCACCGCCACAACAGACAGGATCTCCCGGTTGCCACCCACTTCAACTCCGCTTCACATTCCCATTCAGATATGTCCATACATGGCCTCCTCTACTGCCAGGATGAGGCTAAAGTCAGGTTGGAGGAGCAACACCTCATATACCGTCTGGGTAGTCTCCAGCCCCTTGGTATGAACATAGAATTCTGTAACTTCCGGTAATTCCCTCCCCCTCCCTTCTCCCATCCCTGTTTCACTCTGCCCCCTCCCCCAGCTGCCTATCACCTCCCTCATGGTTCCGCCTCCTTCTACTACCCATTGTGTTTTCCCCTATTCCTTCTTCACCTTTCCTGCCTATCACCTCCCTGCTTCCCCTCCCCCACCCTTTTATCTTTCCCCTTACTGGTTTTTCACCTGGCACCTACCAGCCTTCTCCTTCCCACCCTCCCCCCACCTCCTTTATAGGGCCTCTATCTCCTCCCTCTTCGGTCCTGACGAAGGGTTCCGGTCCAAAATGTTGACTGATCCTTTCCATGGATGCTGCTTGACCTGCTGAGTTCCTCCAGCGTGTTGTGAGTGTTGCTCTGCCACCCTTGTACTTCTCGTTGTCATTCGGGAGACGTGCAGCCCTTTCATCCCCTATTTCTTCATCTCTTCTGCTGTTTGTTGTTTGTCTCTGACCCTGGAGATGTGCATGCCTCTCCTCCTCTGTCTCTTCTTCTCTCATCTTTTTTTTGTCCTGACTCTTTGATCCTGGAGTCGTGCGGCCCTGGTCTCCTCCGATTCTTGTTCTCTCCCTCTTCTTGCCGCATCCCGACAATGTTTGCCGTCATCTCTTGACCATAATGTCCCCCTTCCCTTTCCACGTGGCATAGTTAGGCTGACCATTTTTTTTACCCTAATGCTGGATAGAAGATACGAAGCAGTAACACCAAAGGATGATGATTATTCTTGATGATGTGATTGGCACTCTCCTAAATGGATGTGATATAGTCATCGCTGTCCTTTGACTGCGGCAAAAGGTTTTATGGGTGTCTCAAAGTACGTCATTACAATAAGATTTAATTATCTCTTGTTGATGGGTGGCAGTTAGATCTGTCCCAATCCTGCACATGCTGATGTTGATTAGCAGAATGTGACCCCTCAAAATAGATCTTCCCTGCCCTTTTGCTCTGGTAGGTGTCACTGCTGAGGCTGGCCGTGCGTATGCGTCGGGCTGTCGCGTCCCGATTTCCATGATGACCGATCGGCTCTCGGGTGAAAGGGAGCCTGTTGATTTTTGGCGAATGAGCAATTTTATACGAATATATAACCCTGAACTTTGCCTGCATTCTGTAAGTTAGCGCATTTTAATTCGAATTAGCCAAAAAAAGTGCCGCTGTAATGCACTGTTTGCGCTAATTGGAGGTCACAAACAGACAGACAGAGCATGAGAGTTTTAGTAGTATATAGATAGATCTGTTGGCTCTGCAGGTGAACTGAGCAGGCTTGAAATTTTTGAGCTATGGATTTGAGAAGTGACATGATGAACCTCTGAAAAGTTTTAAATGTTTCTCTTTATGCAACTATCTAGACTCAGTCAGCAGTTTCAGAATATGAGATTGTTTAATTAAGGCAGAGTTGAAGGGAAATTTCTACTCTTTGCCATATCTGTAATTCCTTATCCCATGAAATTATTGAATTCTGTGGCAGAGACTGACAGAGATTTAAAATACAATGGAGTACAGAGAAATTGTGGGAAAGGAGTATTGAAACCAATATCAAATTAGCTAGGATTTTATTTAACGCCAAAGCAGGCTTGAGGAATGCATTGACCAATGCCTGGTGTTGGCTATGTTTCTCCAGTGAATGGCCAGATCACTGGGAAAATTCCTACCTCTTCCTAAAACTCAGAGCCTGGGATAATATTGTCAACTCTTGGCACAACCTCAATAATATGCTCAAGCTCTCAAGAGGAACTGAAATCCATAAGCTGTACAAGCTACAGCATTTTTTGAACAGCGGAAAATTATTTATCAGGCTAATCAAATATTGTTTCCTCATCCTGTGTCTACCAAAAAATGATTCATTTAAATTTTATTTCAAAGAGGAGATTAGTTATGATTGACTACTGCAATTTCACAATAATTCTTACTTTTAAACTTGCCAACTTGAAAAACAATTCAAATCCACCCAAAAGGGCCAACGGAACGCTGGCGCATGGCAGTGTGGTGGTTCGTCCATCGTCGATGAAGACCTCAACACCATTAGTCATTTTGAGACTGGATGTGGTGTGTCCGAAGATAACTGGTCAGGCCAATTCAGGCACGAAATGTCCTGGTACATGTTGGGCAGACGTGTGCAGGCACTGCAGTTGTTGCGCTGGTGGCTCTGGACTTGCGCAGCTCACGCTTATGTTGTGCTTCAGCAATGTGTCTTGCTCCGTAAGCTTGACAGCCCTTGCGGATGAGGCCGTGCCAGGTAGGGCGGTTTTGTGCCAGCATTTCCTAAGAGGTCGTGTCTATGTCAAATGACTTCAGGGAGGCCTTTAGTGTGTCTTTGTAATGTTTCTTCTGCCCTCCATGCGAGCGTCTTCCAGCAGAGAGTTCCCCAAAAAGGAGCTGCTTGGGTATACGCGCGTCCGGCATGCAGATGACATGACCTGCCCACCGGGTCTGTGCTCTCATCAGCAGTGTGTGGACTGATGGTTGACTTGCTCTAGGGAGAACTTCAGTGTCTGGTACTTTATCTTGCCATCTGATGCCTAATATTCTGCGAAGACAAGTCATGTGGAAGTGGTTGAGCTGTCTTGCATGCCTTCGATACACAGTCCACGTTTCACAGGCATATAGGAGGGTAGTGAGTACCACGGCTCTGTAGACCTTCAGTTTTGTCGTTGGACTGATTCCTCAACGTTCCCATACAGTGGAGCGCAGTCTACCGAAAGCAGAACTTGCCTTTGCTATTCTGCATTTAACTTCTGTATCAATAGGTCCGCACAACGCTTTACAGTAGCAGCGACCGGGGGGCGGGATTTAATTGCCACCGCTCTGTGCAAGGAGTTTGTCCCCCTTCTCCCCGTGACCTCATGGGTTTCATCGCAGAGATGCCACATTCATAGGTAGGCTAATCGGTCATCGTAAATTGAGCCTGTACCGCGCTGCATCTCAATAAATAAATAATAAGTAACACCTACACACACCAAAGTTGCTGGTGAACGCAGCAGGCCAAGCAGCATCTATAGGAAGAGGCGCAGTCGACGTTTCAGGCCGAGACCCTTCGTCAGGACTAACTGAAGGAAGAGTGAGTAAGGGATTTGAAAGCTGGAGGGGGAGGGGGAGATGCAAAATGATAGGAGAAGACAGGAGGGGGAGGGATAGAGCCGAGAGCTGGACAGGTGATAGGCAAAAGGGGATACGAGAGGATCATGGGACAGGAGGTCCGGGAAGAAAGACAAGGGGGAGGGTGACCCAGAGGATGGGCAAGAGGTATATTCAGAGGGACAGAGGGAGAAAAAGGAGAGTGAGAGAAAGAATGTGTGCATAAAAATGAGTAACAGATGGGGTACGAGGGGGAGGTGGGGCCTTAGCGGAAGTTAGAGAAGTCGATGTTCATGCCATCAGGTTGGAGGCTACCCAGACAGAATATAAGGTGTTGTTCCTCCAACCTGAGTGTGGCTTCATCTTTACAGTAGAGGAGGCCGTGGATAGACATGTCAGAATGGGAATAGGATGTGGAATTAAAATGTGTGGCCACTGGGAGATCCTGCTTTCTCTGGCGGACAGAGCGTATATGTTCAGCAAAGCGGTCTCCCAGTCTGCGTCGGGTCTCGCCAATATATAGAAGGCCACAAACAACAGGAATTCTGCAGATGCTGGAAATTCAAGCAACACCCATCAAAGATGCTGCCTGGCCTGCTGCGTTCACCAGCAACTTTGGTGTGTGTTTATGGAAGGCCACATCGGGAGCACCGGACGCAGTATATCACCCCAGCCGACTCACAGGTGAAGTGTCGCCTCACCTGGAAGGACTGTCTGGGGCCCTGAATGGTGGTAAGAGAGGAAGTGTAAGGGCATGTGTAGCACTTGTTCCGCTTACAAGGATAAGTGCCAGGAGGGAGATCAGTGGGGAGGGATGGGGGGGGCGAATGGACAAGGGAGTCGCGTGCCAGGAGGGAGATCAGATACTTATCCTAGTAAGCGGAACAAGTGCTACACATGCCCTTACACTTCCTCCCTTACCACCATTCAGGGCCCCAGACAGTCCTTCCAGGTGAGGCGACACTTCACCTGTGAGTCGGCTGGGGTGATAAACTCCGTCTGATGCTCCCGATGTGGCCTTCTATATATTGGCGAGACCTGACGCAGACTGGGAGATGGCTTTGCTGAACACCTATGCTCTGTCCGCCAGAGAAAGCAGGATCTCCCAGTGGCCACACATTTTAATTCCACATCCGATTCCCATTCTGACATGTCTATCCATGGCCTCCTCTACTGTAAAGGTGAAGCCACACTCAGGTTGGGGGAACAACACCTTATATTCCGTCTGGGTAGCCTTCAACCTGATGGCATGAACATTGACATCTCTAACTTCTGCTAATGCCCCACCTCCCCCTCGTACCCCATCCGTTATTTATTTTTATACACACATTCTTTCTCTCACTCTCCTTTTTCTCCCTCTGTCCCTCTGACTATACCCCTTGCCCATCCTCTGGGTTCCCCCCACCTTGTCTTTCTCCCTGGGCCTCCTGTCCCATGATCCTCTCATATCCCCTTTGCCAATTACCTGTCCAGCTCTTGGCTCCATCCCTCCCCCTCCTGTCTTCTCTATCATTTTGGATCTCCCCCACCCTTTCAAATCTCTTACTAACTCTTCCTTCACTTAGTCCTGACGAAATTCAAGTAACACACATCAAGGTCTCGGCCTGAAACGTCGACTGCACCTCTTCCTAGAGATGCTGCCTGGCCTGCTGCGTTCACCAGCAACTTTGATGTGTGTAGCTTGAATTTCCAGCATCTGCAGAATTCCTGTTGTATAAGTAACACCTACTTCCGCGGCTCTTGGCGACAATTCACATGCGCGGGAACTCCTACAATGCCAGGCGCCGCGAGCGGTCCATTGCACGGGAGTACGCATGCGCGGGGGACTGCTCCAGCGCCAGGCGGTGCGAGCGTGCCATTGCATATGAGTGCGCATGCGCCGATACACAGGCGCCGAGAGCGCGCATGCGTACTGTTTAGTTGGGGGGACTCGCCGTTGGAGGTAAGGTGGCGGCGGAGGAATGGTGTCATGCAGTCGAGAATAAACTAAGGGGAGTGGGCCGACCAGACGATCTCGACTACTCATCGGGGTTAGTTTAGAAGCGGGATTTGCTTTCCGCGTAGGCCCTTAAGTATGTGACATCAGTGAGCCGTCTTCACTCCCAAGGTTCTTTAATATTTTCACGGCCGGAGTCGGCGCCATTTTGAGATGAACGAACGAAGGGGAAAAATTCGCAGGCAACCTGATAGAACCGCTCACCCCACAGCTGAAGAGACCTAGGTATCCGGGGGGAAGTGTGAAGGATAGGGGGAAACGAGAAGGGTGGGTGTTGTTAATGCAGACCGAAAATATTATCGAGTGAAAATAGAACAAATTGGGCGCTGTATGTATGGAGAGGAGATGGTGTGGGAATGTAAATAAACGGATGGAGAAGAATGGAACGCCAGTTTATATTTATATTGTTCCTGTCACTGGGGGGGAGGGGAATCCCAGGGTACATTACGGGATCAGTTGTCAAACAAATTTCACACTTTCTCGATATTACCATCGTTAATATAAATGGTAGAATTATAGTTTGATGGCAGTCTTTTAACAAAAGGAAATACAATATTTTGGTGTATTTTTCATTTTATTGTTTAGCCAAAAGAAACAATGCTTTAGCAAGCATTTACAGAAAAGCAGCAATACAGTTGCTACTTGGGGCATCAGAGTAACTGGTGTGTGTGTGAACCAATTTCTACCAAGTACAGTACTACAGTCATTTGATAGTGGACAAGTGGATAGCTCTTGGAGCAACATACATCAAAGTTGCTGGTGAACGCAGCAGGCCAAGCAGCATCTATAGGAAGAGGCGCAGTCGACGTTTCAGGCCGAGACCCTTCGTCAGGACTTGACTCTTGGAGGTTGGATTGCTCAAAGGCTGTTCAAACATTGAAAGATGAAAGTAGAATTGTTTTTCTAATCACAAACGAGAGAATCTGCAGATGCTGGAAATCCAAGCAGCACACGTAAAATGCTGGAGGAACTCAGGGTGCCAGGTAGCATCTATGGAAAAAAGTATAGTTGACATGTCGAGCCAAGATCTTTCATCGGGACTGGGGGGAAAATGAGGAGTCGGAGTAAGAATGTGGGGGGGGGGGGAAGGATGGTGAAACCAGAAAGAAAGTGAAGTAAAGAGCTTGGAAGTTGATTGGTGAAAGAGAGACAGGAATGGAGAAGGAATCTGAAAGGAGAGAACAGCCCCCCCCCTTCACCAGTCCCATTTCCTCTCTCACCTTATCACCTCCCTTTGGTGCTCCTCCCTCTTTTTTCTTCCATGGCCTTCTGTCCTCTCCTGTTAGATTTGACAGTCAAATCTTCATCTGCCAATACATTAATCTGTTAATCAATACAGTACCTTTCCTGCACCTTTATACACCACTTTTTGAGATTTGTACTTTCTGCCCTGATATCTTATTATGTTACTTTGTATCATATGTTTAATATCATTAACAACTTGTAAAATGGGCTTTTTGTACTTGTGCAAAGACTTTATTTTTTCTAGTCATAGTTATCAAGGCCACTAGCCCACTGATGTTACTGAGTTGCTTTCGGCTTTTATTTGCCTTTTGTTCTGTGTTAGTGAACCCCTAAACCTTTTTGGGTTTCTATTCTTTTGACCTTTCAAATAATAATTGGATTTGTGCTTAAATGCATAACTTCACTTGCCTGCAATTTTCTGCAATCTTTCACTGTAGCCTATTCTTATCTCTTTCCTGTTTTGTTTCTATCCCTATTTCCTATTCATTTCAATAATTGTGTCAATGTAAATTTGATTGCATGAGACACTATTATATGATATAATAAATTCATATATGAATTTCATTTTTGCATAGGAGAGTGGGGAAAGATTAGGTTAAATGAATAAAAATGGATGGAATATGAGAAGCTGTAGATGGTATAGGGTGAAAACTAAGGAAATGATTTTATGAAATAAGACTTTGTATCAACAGTAGGGGCAGGAGAAGTACCGGTGGATTGGAGGGTTGCATATGTTGTTCCCTTGCTCAAGAAAGGGAGTAGAGATAACCCAGGAAACTATAGACCAGTGTGTCTTACTTCAGTGGTGGGCAAATTGTTGAAAGTCCTGAGAAGCAGGATTTATGAACATTTGGAGACAATCTGATTAGGGATAGTCAGCATAGCTACGAGCCTGATTGAATTCTTTGAGGATGTAACAAAATATATTGATGAAGGTAGAGCAGTGGATGTAGTGTATATGGATTTCAGTAGGCTTTTGATAAGGTTCCCCATGAAAGGCTCAGTCAGAAAGTAAGGAGGCATGGGATCCAAGTGGACTTTGCTTTGTGGATCCAAAATTGGCTTGCCCTCATAAGGCAAAGGGTGGTTGTGGATGGTTGGTACTGCATGGAGGTTGGTGACCACTGGTGTTCTGCAAGGGTCTGTTCTGGGACCCCTCCTCTTTGTGATTTTTATATATGACCTGGATGAAGAAGTCGAAGGGTGGGTTAGTAAGTTTGCTGAGGGCACAAAGGATGGAGGTGTTATGGATAGTACGGAGGGTTGTCAGAGGTTACAGCGGGCTGTCGATAAGGGCGCAGAACTGGGCTGAGATGTGGCAGATGGCGTTCAAGTCAGATAAGTGTGAAGTGGTTCATTTTGGTAGGTCAAGCTTGAAGACAATATAATGTTAATGGTAAGGCTTGGCAACGTGGAGAATCAGAGAGATCTTGGTGTCCATGTCCATAGGGCACTCAAAGCTGCTGCGCAGGTTGACAGTGTTGTTAAGAAAGCATATGGTTTGTTGGTATCAACCGTGGGATTGAGTTCAAATGCCATGAGGTAATGTTACAGCTGTATACCCCACTGACCCCACTTGGAGTACTGTGTTCAGTTCTGGTTACTTCACTACAGGAAATATGGATGCTATAGAAAGAATTCAGAGGAGATTTACAAGAATGTTCCCTGGATCGGAGAGTGTGTTTTATGAGAATAGGTTGAGTGAACTTGGCCTTTTCTCCCTGGAGCGACAGAGGATGAGAGATGACCTGGTAAAGGTTTAATAAGATGTTGGGAGGCATTGGTTGTGTGGATAGCTAGAGGCTTTTTTTTCCAGGGCTGAAATGGCTAACATGAGGGGGCAGATTTTAAGGTGCTTGGAAGTAGGTACAGAGGGGATGTCAGGGGTAAGTTTTTCCACAGAGGGAGTGGTGAGGGCATGGAATGCACTGCAGGTGATGGTGGAGGCAGATACAATAGGGTCTTTTAATAGATTCTTGGATAGGTACATGGAGCTTAGAAAAATGAAGAACTATGTAGTAGGGAAATTCTAGGCAGTTTCTAGAGTAGGTTACATGGTTGGCACAACATTGTGGGCTGAAGGATCTGTAATGTGCTGTAGATTTCTATGTTTATGACAAGCTGTACAAGAAATGGGATGGTGAAATGTTAGTAATGTATTGAAGATTAGGCTTAAGCATTTCACATAAAAGTTGCTGGTGAACGCAGCAGGCCAGGCAGCATCTCTAGGAAGAGGTACAGTCGATGTTTTGGGCCGAGACCCTTCGTCAGGACTAACTGAAAGAAGAGTTAGTAAGATATTTGAAAGTGGGAGGGGGAGGGCCTCTTACTAGCTCTTCTTTCAGTTAGTCCTGACGAAAGGTCTCCGCCTGAAACGCGACTGTACCTCTTCCTAGAGACGCTGCCTGGCCTGCTGCGTTCACCAGCAACTTTTATGTGTGTTGCTTGAAATTCCAGCATCTGCAGATTTCCTTGTGTTTGAGGCTTAAGCATTTGCCTCAATTCAGAATTGAGACAAAGTCAGAATAAATGGGGCATTAAGTTGTATATTCTACGTACACCAGCAGATGTGTTAAGTGATGAAACTGTCAAAAATAAGGGAGAGTCTGCACAGGAAGGAATGTTAAAATCTTTGGGTAAGTAGATTTGTTTCCTTAATAATAACTTCATTTTTTTTGAGTGTGGGCATTGCTGACAAGCCTAGCATTCTTTTGCTCTTGAAGGTGGGAAGTGGTGAGCCACCTTGAACTGCTTCATTGTTCTTGTAAGGCATTCCCATGGTCAAGAAAAAGTCAAGCTACGTAAAGCATTGTTTGGGGCATATGATAAACTTTGTTAAAGATATAGATTTTAATGACCATCTTAAACCAGGAGAGGTGGAGATTTCTTGTGAGAGAATTCAGACTTTTGGTCTTTGGCAGTTAAAATCAAGACTACTGGTATTAACATAGAAACATAGAAAATAGGTGCAGGAGTAAGCCATTCGGCCCTTCGAGCCTGCACCGCCATTTATTATGATCATGGCTGATCATCCAACTCAGAACCCCGCCCCAGCCTTCCCTCCATACCCCCTGACCCCTGTAGCCACAAGGGCCATATCTAACTCCCTCTTAAACATAGCCAATGAACTGGCCTCAACAGTTTGCTGTGGCAGAGAATTCCACAGATTCACCACTCTCTGTGTGAAGAAGTTTTTCCTAATCTCGGTCCTAAAAGGCTTCCCCAAAGCCTTGGAGCATGTGAACTTGTCAGTGAGCAAAATGGTCTAACATGCCAACGTTGGCTCTTTGAAAGGGGTCATTGACTAGTTCCCATTGTACTGTACGATCACTCCCCAAATAATTATTTACCCTATAAGTTGCTGAGGAGATCCGGGAAGAAAGACAAGGCGGCCGGGGGGGGGGGGGAACCAGAGGATGGGCAAGGGGTATAGTCAGAGGGAGAAAAAGGAGAGTGAGAGAAAGAATGTGTGTATAAAAATAAATAACAGATGGGGTACGAGGGGGAGGTGGGGCATTAGCGGAAGTTAGAGAAGTCAATGTTCATGCCATCAAGTTGGAGGCTACCCAGACGGAATATAAGGTGTTGTTCCTCCAACCTGAGTGTGGCTTCATCTTTACAGTAGAGGAGGCCGTGGATAGGCATGTCAGAATGGGAATTGGATGTGGAATTAAAATGTGTGGCCACTGGGAGATCCTGCTTTCTCTGGCGGACAGAGCGTAGGTGTTCAGCAAAGCGGTCTCCCAGTCTGCGTTGGGTCTCGCCAATATATAGAAGGCCACATCGGGAGCACCGGACGCAGTATATCACCCCAGCCGACTCACAGGTGAAGTGTCGCCTCACCTGGAAGGACTGTTTGGGGCCCTGAATGGTGGTAAGGGAGGAAGTGTAAGGGCATGTGTAGCACTTGTTTCAGATGTAAAGGGTCTTGGGTGTCCTATTTAAGGATTCCTCAAGGTTAACTTGCAGGTAAATGCAATGTTAACATTAATTTCAGATTGTTGCTTTGCTAATCTAATGTACTTCTCAGGCTTTAAGGTGTTGGTCAGACTATGTTTGGAATGTAGTGAGTGATTTTTGGGCCCTGTTTTTAAGGAACGATCTGCTGGCCTGGAGAGTGTTTAGAGAAGGCTCATAGTTGGATGCATCAGCAAGGGAGATGAGGCTGAGCACAGGGCTACGGTAGGAAACTTTGTCACATGGTGTGAGCAGAATTATCTGCAGCTTAATGTGAAAAAGACTAAGGAGCTGGTGGTAGATCTGAGGAGAGCTAAGGCACTGGTGACCCCTGTTCCATCCAGGGGGTCAGTGTGGACATGGTGGAGGATTACAAATACCTGGGGATACGAATTGACAATAAACTGGACTGGTCAAAGAACACTGAGGCTGTCTACAAGAAGGGTCAGAGCCGTCTCTATTTCCTGAGGAGACTGAGGTCCTTTAACATCTGTTGGACGATGCTGAGGATGTTCTATGAGTCTCTGGTGACCAGTGTGATCATGTTTGTTGTTGTGTGCTGGGGCAGCAGGCTGAGGGTAGCAGACACCAACAGAATCAACAAACTCATTCGTAAAGCCAGTGATGTTGTGGGTATGGAACTGGACTCTCTGACGGTGGTGTCTGAAAAGAGGATGCTGTCCAAGTTGCATGCCATCTTGGACAATGTCTCCTATCCACTACATAATGTACTGAGTGGGCACAGGAGTACATTCAGCCAGAGACTCATTCTACCGAAATGCAACACACAGCATCATAGGAAGTCATTTCTGCCTGTGGCCATCAAACTTTACAACTCCTCCCTTGGAGGGTCAGACACCTTGAGCCAATAGGCTGGTCCTGGACTTATTTCCTGGCATAATTTACATATTACTATTTAATTATTTATGGTGCAACTGTAATGAAAACCAATTTCCCCCGGGATCAGTTAAGTATGAAAGGCTTAATGCGCCTGGAGCATTTGAGTCTTTGTGCCTGTATTCATTGGATTTCAGAAGGACAAGGGTAGATCTTATTGGAGACTGAAATACTGAGGTAGATTTGATAGCAGGGGGATATTTCCATTAAAGGATAGACTGGGATCTAAGGGCAGAGCCTCAGAAGGGTGGCCCCTTAAATCTGAGATGAGCAGTTTCCAGAGAGTGGTGAATTTGTGGCCACAGTTCTGTGGAGGCCAAATCATTTGAGTGTATTTAAGGCAAAGATTGATAATTTTTTTGTTTGTTAAATAGGTTAAGATTTACATGGAGTAGGCAAGACAACGGGATGGGAAAAAAATTAGGCACGATTCAATGGAGCCACAGACATGATTTGCTGAGTGGCCAAATTCTGTTCCTATATTTTATGGTTTTTGAAGCAATGGTTTTGTCAAGCCAATTGACTTGTGTTGCTTTGATAGTGATACATTGATTTCACTATAATCTGTAAATCGTGATATTTTTGATTAAATTTGGAATT
This sequence comes from Mobula hypostoma, assembly GCF_963921235.1. Taxonomy (NCBI): domain Eukaryota; kingdom Metazoa; phylum Chordata; class Chondrichthyes; order Myliobatiformes; family Myliobatidae; genus Mobula; species Mobula hypostoma. The sequence goes on from NC_086103.1 coordinate 76,251,402, forward strand.
GAATGGTAATGCCAATTGTGACCTTGGATGCAGTATATACTAGAATCTCAGTATCTTATCTAATTTTATGCTTGCATTTAATTTTCAGAGAATGTTTTTAACATAATTTGGGAAAATACAAATAATGCCAATGCCCTGCTTCCAAATTTCAGAATCTGTTTCAAAATCACCTGTATATGTCATGAAATGTTGTTTTGCGGTCACAGTGCATTGCCATACATAATTATAAACTATAAATTACAATAATAAATTTGTGTAAATTAGATAGTACAAAAAGAGAGAAAGGAAAGAAGTAGTGAGGTAGTGTACAAGGGTTCATTGTTCATTCAGAAATCTGATGGCAGTGGGGAAGGAGCTGTTCCTAAAACATTGAATGTGTATTTAGGCTCCTGTGCTACCTCCTTGATGGTAGCAATGAGTAGAAGCCATGTCCTTTGTAATGGGGGTCCTTAATGATAGATGCAGTTTTTTTTGAGGCGTTAGCTTTTGAAGATGTCCTCAATGCTGGGGAAGCTAGTGGCCATGATGGAACTGGCTGAGTTTGCAACTTTGCAGCATTTTCTGATCCTGTGCTGTAGCTCTTCCATACCAGGCAGTGTTGCAACCACTTAGAATTGCTCTCTGTAGTACATCTGTAGAAATTTGCTAGTGTCTTTGGTAACATACCGGATCTCCTCAAACTCATAATGAAATATAGCAGCTGTCATGCCTTCTTTGTAATTGCATCAATATATTGGGCCCAGGACAGGACAGATCTTCAGAGATGTTGACTCCTGGGAACTTGAAACTGCTGATCCCTTGATGAGGACTGATGTGTGTTCCCTTCAAGCATCCCCTTCCTGAAGTCCATTATAAATTCCTTATTCTTGAGTTGAGTGCAAGGTTGTTGCTTTTACACCACTCAACCAGCTGGTCTATTTCATTCCTGTACTCCCCCTTGTCAACATCTGAAATCCTGCCAAAAATACAGTGGCATGCAAAAGTTTGGGCACCCCGGTCAAAATGTCTGTTACTGTGAATAGCTAAGCGTGTAAAAGATGACCTGATTTCCAAAAGGCATAAAGTTAAAGATGACACATTTCTTTAATATTTTAAGCAAGATTACTTTTTTATTTCCATCTTTTACAGTTTCAAAATAAAAAAGGAAAAGGGCCCAAAGCAAAAGTTTGGGCCCCCTGCATGGTCAGTGCGTAGTAACACTCCCTTAGGCAAGTATCACAGCTTGTAAACGCTTTCTGTAGCCAGCTAAGAGTCTTTCAATTCTTGTTTGGGGGATTTTCACCCATTTTTCCTTGCAAAAGGCTTCTAGTTCTGAGAGATTCTTGGGCCGTCTTGCATGCACTGCTCTTTTGAGGTCTATCCACAGATTCTCGATGATGTTTAGGTCAGGGGACTGTGAGGGCCATGGCAGAACCTTCAGCTTGCACTTCTTGAGGTAGCCCATTGTGGATTATGAGGTGTGTTTAGGATCATTATCCTGTTGTCGAAGCCATCCTCTTTTCATCTTCAGCTTTTTTTTTACAAACGGTGTGATATTTGCTGGTATTTAATTGAATTCATTCTTCCCTCTACCTTTGAAATATTCCCCATGCCACTGGCTGCAACACAAGCCCAAAGCATGATCGATCCACCCCTGTGCTTAACAGTTGGAGAAGTGTTCTTTTCATGAAATTCTGTACCCTTTTTTCTCCAAACATACCTTTGCTCATTGTGGCCAAAAAGTTCTATTTTAACTTCAGTCCACAGGACGTGTTTCCAAAATGCATCAGGCTTGTTTATATGTTCCTTTGCAAATCTTCCATGAAGGTCATATTTGTGCAAGTGTCGCTGCACAGTAGAACAGTGCACCACCACTTCAAAGTCTGCTAAATCTTCCTGAAGGTCTTTTACAGTCATATGGGAGTTTTGATTTATCTTTCTAGCAATCCTATGAGCAGTTCTCTCAGAAAGTTTTCTTGATCTTCCAGACCTCAGCTTGACCTCCACTGTTCCTGTTAACTGCCATTTCTTAATTACATTATAAACTGAGGAAATGGCTACCTGAAAGTGCTTTGCTATCTTCTTATAGCTTTCTCCTGGTTTGTGGGCATCATTTATTTTAATTTTCGGAGTGCTAGGCAGCTGCTTAGAGGAGCCCATGGCTGCTGATTGTTGGGGCAAGGTTTGAGGAGTCAGGGTATTTATAACATTTTGAAATTTGCATCACCTGGCCTTTCCTAACGATGACTGTGAACAAGCCATAGCCCTAACAAGCTAAATAAGGTCTGAGACCTTGGTAAAAGTTATTTGAGAGCTCAAATCTCTTGAGGTGTCCAAACTTTTGCATGTTGCTCCTTTCCTTTTTTTCACTCTAAAATTGTACAAAACAAAAATAATACACTAATCTTGCTCCAAATACTGAAAAGAATGTTTCATCTTTAACTTTATGACTTTTGGAGATCAGTTCATCTTCTACTCACTTAACTATTCACAGTAACAGAAATTTTGACCAGGGATGCCCAAACTTTTGCATGCCACTGTAGTTGTGATTGGCAAATTTATACATTGGTATTTGAGTTGTGTCTAGCTGCACAGTCCTGGGTGTAGAGCAGTAGGCACAGTATGCATCTTTGAGGTGCGCCAGTGTTGATTGCCAGCGAGGAGGAACTGTTACTTCGATCTGCACTGGCTACATTGTTTGCTGGAAAGAGCTTCAGGAATGTTCTAATATCTTCTGAAAAGAAACTTCCTACTTGGTGTAGGAAATGGGCAATTACTGAACCAAATTATTTTTAATATGATCATTTTAGCAGCCTTCAAAGAAGGTGCATCCTTTGAAGATACAACTGTTACATGTTGCTTTAGTTGGTAACTAATTGAATTAGAATCACGTTTATTATCAGTGACATGTGTCATGAAATTTGTTAACTTAGCAGCAGCAGTTCAATGCAATACATAATATAGAAGAAAACAAAGTAATAAATAAGAAAAATCAATTACAGTATATGTGTATTGAATAGATTAAAAATCGTGCAAAAAACAGAAATAATATTTTTTTAAAAAGTGAGGTAGTGTCCAAAGGTTCAATGTCCGTTTAGGAATCAGATGGCAGAGGGGAAGAAGCTGTTCCTGAATTGCTGAGTGTGTGCCTTCAGGCTTCTGTACCACCGACCTGATGGTAACAATGAGAAAAGGGCATGCCCTGGCTGGAGGCCCTTAATAATGGACTTTGCCTTTCTGGTCCTGGGTACTTTGTAGGCTAATGCCCAAGATGGAGCTGTCTAGATTTACAACCCTCTGCAGCTTCTTTTGGTCCTGTGCAGTAGCCCCTCCATACCAGACAGTGAGGCAGCCTGTCAGAATGCTCTCAATGGTGTATCTGTAGAGGTTTTTGAGTGTATTTGTTGACATACCAAATCTCTTCAAACTCCTAATGAAGTATAGTCGCTATCTTGCCGCCTTTATAACTGAATCGATATTTTGGGACTAGGTTAGGTCCTCAGAGATCTTGACACCCAACATCTTGAAACTGCTCACTCTCTCCACCTCTTATCCCTCTATATGGATTGGTATATGTTCCTTTGTCTTGCCCTTCCTGAAGTCCACAATCTGCTCTTTCGTCTTACTGAGATTGAGTGCCAGGTTGTTGCTGCGACACCACTCCACTAGTTGGCACATCTCGCTCCGGTACGCCTTGTCATCACCATCTGAAATTCTGCCAACAATGGTTGTGTTATCAGCAAATTTATAGATGGTATTTGAGTTATGCCTAGCCACACGGTCATGGGTATAGAGAGTGCACCTCTGAGATGCACCAGTGTTGAATGAGAGTGAGGAGGAGATATTATTACCAATCTGCACAGATTGTAGTCTTCTGGTTAGGAAGTCTAGGATCCAATTGTAGAGGGAGGTACCGAGGCCCAGGTTCTCTAACTTCTCAATCAGGATTGTGGGAATGATGGTATTAAATGCTGAGCAGCAGTTGATGAACAGCATCCTGACATAGGTGTGTTGTTCTGGTGGTCTAAAGCTGTGTGAAGAGACGTTGAGATTGCATCTGCTGTTGACCTGTTGTGGCGATAGGCAAATTGCAATGGGTCGAGGTCCTTGCTGAGGCACAAGTTCAGTCTAGTCATGACCAACCTCTCAAAGCACCTTATCACTGTCGATGTGAGTGCTACTGAGCCATAGTCATTAAGGCAGCTCACATTATTCTTCTTGGGCACTGGTATAATTGTTGCCTTTTTGAAGGAAGTGGGAACTTCTGCCTGTAGCAGTGAGAGGTTGAAAATGTCCTTGAATACTCCTGCCAGTTGTTTGACACAGGTTTTCAGAGTCTTACCAAGTACTCCATTGGGACCTTCTGCCTTGCAAGGGTTCACTGTCTTTAAAGACAGCCTAACATCAGCCTCTGAGACAGAGATCACAGGGTCATCAGGTGCAGCAGGGATCTTCACAGCTGCAGTTGTGTTCTCCCTTTCAAAGTGGGCATAGGCGTTGAGTTCATCTGGTAGTGAAGCATCACTGCCATTCATACTATTGGGTTTCACCTTGTAGGAAGTAATGTGTTACAAACCCTGCCAGAGTTGTCGTATGTCCGATATCACCTCCAACCTCGTTCGAAATGGCTCTTTGCCCTTGGAATAGCCCTCCGCAAATCATACCTGGTTTTCTGGTATGGGCCTGGGTTGCCAGACTTGAATGCCACAGACTTAGCCTTCGGCAGATGACGCACCTCCTGGTTCATCCACGGCTTTTGGTTTGGGAATGTATAGTAAGTCTTAGGCACACACTTATCCACGCAGGTTTTAATGAAGTCGGTAACAACTGTTGCATACTCATCCAGGTTCAAAGATGAATCCCTGAATACAATCCAGTCTGCCGATTCAAAGCAGTCCTGTAAGCACTCCTGTGCTTCCCTTGTCCATACCTTCTTGGTCCTCACTACTGGTGCTGCAGTCTTCAGTCTCTGCTTACACTTGGGGAGTATAAGTACAGCCAGGTGATCAGACTTCCTGAAGTGAGGGTGTGGAATAGCATTTTAGGCATTCTTGATGGTGGTGTAACAATGGTCCAGTGTGTTGTGCCCTCTAGTATTGCAAGTGATCTGTTGATGGTAATTGCTTAGTGATTTTTTTTCAGACTGGCCTGATTAAAATCCCCCAAAACATTGTTGAAGGTGTTAGGGTGCACTGTTTCGTGCATGTTGATCCCATTGCTCAGATCATCTAAAGCCTGCTTGTCATTGGCCTGAGATGGAATGTATACTGCTACCAAAAATGATTCTGGAAATCTCCTGCGGTAGGTAAAAAGGATGGCACTTAACTGCTAGATATTCCAGGTCTGGTGAGCAGAATTGGGACGGCACTGATATATTTGAACCAAGAAGAGTTGATCATGATCTCCTCCACCTCTGCTTTTGAGAGACTCTATAGATCTATCCTTGTTAAACCTTACTTCTAGTTATTACCCATTACCCGATACAAGAGCACACAGTACTACGGAAGATAAAGCAACAGCTTTTTTTAATTTAGTAGCTCACTACTGGAGGGAGAGCATTTAGGCACACACAAAGGCCCGTACCAGTGGTCTCTCCCCTAGCACACAGATAGGCTTTTTATACCCTTTTTGTCACATAGCAGGAAACAATTTTTTTAGCTACCCCCAGTCACATGCCCAGCAACAGCTTTTTTTTAAACAAAGACCCCTTGGTTACCTTAAAAGGCAAAAGCCATCAAACTCAGACAGTGTACATGATGAGGGAGTTCCTCATTTTCAACTGTAGTTCCACATTTTTTAGACAGAACGTAATTAAATTACCACATGCTGCAGGTGAAACAAGGATTGCAAGGTCATATTGAACCTTTGTCCAACTTAGAGTATGTATAGAACTAGCTTACGAGACAAAGACAGAAAAGCGGAACCCAATTCGCAAAACGTAACTTCTGCAAAATTGTCAGTCTGAAAGGAACGCAGTCAGACCACCCAGACAGAAGTCTGAGCAACCCCTCCTCACAAGGGTCCGAAAACCATTTCCCAACCCCTTTAACCCTTTTAACATCTCATCCTGACGGTGTATAGTAAACCCATTGATTTGTATCGCTGTATCTGGTACGGAAGGGGTTAACCAGGGTTTTGTGAAACAAAGGACACATGCTAATGTCCCTCTGATTCAGCACCCTAGCTCTGAGGTCATTGATTTTATTCACCAGAGGCTGCACATTTGCCAGCAAGATGATCAGTATTGGGAGTTTAAAACCCCGTTTCCTTAAACGCACTTGTATCTTTGACCTGCAGCCATGTTTCCTGCGTGGAATCTATGAGGACGAATCCATCCCCATTTGGCATTGTTTCCGTCAGTTTTAAGCAGCGATAGTTTGTTTAAATGCATTAAGACATCTTTGTTGACTGTACTGACCTTGGAAGCAGTTGTGCTTTTCAGCTCTATCAAGCTGAAACAAGAATATTTAATCGTATCCATTGAGAGTTCTGCTGCTACATGAGTTGTCCCTAGGTGCCCGGGAAGTGAAAAGTTGATATTGGACTTTGCAAATGCCTTTTGAATTTTCTTAGTGATAGAGAAAAGTGTTATCCAAAAGTGAACTGAATAAGATTTTAATAATAAGGTTTTGCCAAACTTAATAAGATTTTCTTTAGAATTGGACTCGTCTTTGTAACATGGGTGTGTAATCTAGGCCAATACTTCAGTGTGATGCAAAAGGACTTCCACAGAGGAGAAGTTAAATCTAGCTTGGCTGTCCATTGGTTTAAGTGAATGTTAGGAGCACTCTCTGCATCTGTTTGCCACAAAACAACATTTCATGAGATATGTCAGAGATAATAACTCTGATTCTGAGCATGTCAGTTGGTGATAGGTTTGAATGAAATACTTTGTTTAACTTGGTAATATTGAAAGTTAGCATATTGCTGTTGTGGTCACTTTTGGAATATTTCTCTGGCACTCTTGTAAGGCTCAATTTTGTAGGTGTACATTCTGTGAATGATCCTAGTTACCTTTGCGTTCAGGCTGTTCAATGGTTCAGCCAGCATCTGCAGTCTCATTCATGCACGTACAAAATATATTTTGTATATCTGCAAGTACATATCCAAATGTTCTGATAAAATTGGACAGTTCGATAGATTGTAAAAACTTGTGAAGAGAAGTTTCTAACTACGAGGAGTTCTAGGGTATTTGGGGAACAAGTAACTCGTGTTAAATGTGGCTTTTTGTCATTTATGACTTAAGGGAAATAGTGTTAATGTTGCAAATCCAGAGTAACACAATGCTGGAAGAACTAGATTAGATTAGATTCAGCTTTATTGTCATTGTGCCGAGTACAGATACAAAGCCAATGAAATGCAGTTAGCATCTAACCAGAAATGCAAAGAATAGTGTTATTTACAAAGTAACTGCGAATAAATAGTAAGTGCTACAACACACAAATATAAAAGTACTGAGACAGTACAATATGGGTGCAATACTCCTTAGCGCTGTGATGTGAGGTTCAGCAGGGTCACAGCCTCAGGGAAGAAGCTCTTCCTGTGCCTGCTGGTGCGGGAGCGGAGACTCCTGTAGCGCCTACCGAATGGGAGAGAGTAAAATGTCCATGGTTAGGTTGAGATGCATCCTTGATAATGCTTTTTGCCCTGCTCAGGCAGCATTTATGGTAGATGTTCTCAATGGTGGGCAATTGGGTGCTGATAATTTGCTGGGCAGTTTTCACCATCCGCTGGGAGTGCTTTGCGGTCCAATACGGGACAGTTGCCATACCACACTGAGATGCAGTTGGTGAGTATGCTCTCAATGGTACAGTGGTAAAAGACCGTCAGTATCCTAGGACAGAGGTGAGCTTTCTTGATGCTTCGCAGGAAATAAAGTCGCTATATAGGCAGATGGAGGAGTTCAGGGACCAGGTGAGATCCTTGGAAATGTGGACACCAAGGAACTTGAGCTCCGTTGAGGTAGATGGGGACGTGAGTGTGGCTCCTAGCATGCCTGAAGTCCACAATGATCTTCTGGGTGTTAAGGGCCAGGTTGTTGTTGGTACACCACGCGGTCAGGTGCTGGACCTTATCCCTGTAGGCTGTCTCGTCATCCCCTCTGATTAGATTCAGCAGGTGAGGCAGCATCTGTGGAGAGAAATAAAGAAATGGCTTTTCAGGCTGAGATACTTTATCAGAACTGCAAAAAGCGGGTAGAAAACATTCTTCCCTGTTGCTTTCCAGACCTGGTTAAGGGTCTCTGCCTGAAATGTCAGCTCTTTATGCCTCTCCATAGATGATAACTAATCTGCTGAGTTTCACCAGCATTTTGTATTGTCTAAAAAGAAATTTTGAATGGTGTAAATGATTTATCTTCAGTGTGTCATTTGTGAGACCACTTGGAACATTCCTGTTCATCATGTACATCAATTAGCAAAGTACTGCTTAATCAAGTTAATTTTAAGAATTATCTGGGGAATGCAGATAGTTTCATTGTGCTTCAGATGATAAGCATGACTTTGATTAACTTTTTGAGAAATATATTTTAAATGTAATTGAGGAATTCATAGACAAAATAATGTGGCTTTGAAGCAAGCTATCAGTTTACTTATGAAAAATACATGTATGCAAGTAATATTTAAAAATCAAGCAATATTGATTCAGATTGAAATTTAAACACACTTGGTCAAGTTTGTGAAACGAACCACCATACTGATTACAATTCAGAAAAAAGAAAAATCATGCTGTTTTTCTCACACGGCTGGTACTTGATCAGTTTCAAAGACACAAACCATCTTCATAAACATATTATTATTCAATATTGGTTTGCTTGATAGCTTGGTAGTACAACTGATCTTGAACAGTTAAATCTTGCTTTCCATAACAGGGATTCATCATATTTTGGTAACATGTTTGGAACTCTGAATTGTTGGTCCCTGCTGCTCTTATGGGTAGAGACTATTGCTTAGGTTTAGACAAATTGGTAACAGTCAACTGTTAGCTGACAACTTCAATGTGCCATGACATTAATCCTTTATGAAATACGATTTTAGTGCCACTATGTGCTAAAACATCTGAGAATGTACTCTTTAATGCAGATATTTCTCTCCTCTCACTGAGATTCCATTATGTGAAGATGGATGTCAGACTGTAACGTTCCTACAGTCAGATCTTTTCATGTTTCAGCAACTGTGGTGAAAGCTATTGACTGGTTGATTCTCATTGCCTTGCCAACAACCATTATTTTTGGTACATGTGATCTTGAGTGCTAAATGCATGGTAGGATGTGTTTGATCTTGAAAATTGTTTTAAGAATCTTTTCGGAGATTAAATTTTCATTTCAGACAGCTTCTAGAATGCATAATATTTATAATTGCACTTCCATGTTGACAAGAAATTTATGGAGCTGTTTCAATAGTCCAACCAAAGGTTCTTGAGTTGGATGCACGCCATTTATTTTTCAGCACTTGCAGCTAGTTTCTTGCTGGCTAGTTGCTATTTTAAAACTTGTTGGCTTTATTCCTTTAAAGTATTCCTTGAATTCTGTGCACATTTTGGTTATCTGTTGATTCAGTTTGTTGGCTGCTGGCAGCGTGTTCAAGAGGTGTCCTTGCAAGATGAGGCATTAAATCATTTAAAAGCCCTAAAGTAAAAATGATTTGCTTTATCAAAGTGTGAAATGAGTGCTGTAACACACTGCCTCTTTCTTTTCCAGTGGCTTACACAACACATCCACTCCGTGTTACTTCCCTTTCTGTGGATAGTTAGAAATCTTAAAAATCTGCAATGTTTTCTGAAATGTTACAATTATTTTATTGGCATTCTTCAATATGGCTGAGATTTCCTATACACTTGTGTTGGAAAAATCCTATTGATTTGAAGGGGTTTGGTGGCAGGTTACCATTTTGTTTGTACCCGCCATGCTTTCCTACTGATGTGCATTTTCAGATTCTTACCGTTTCTCATTAAGCGGTTGTATAGAATACAAATAAATTTCCCACTGCATTGGATTTTGCATGCAACTGTGAAATGTTGCATTCGATCTTGTTATTTACACTGTCTTTCTACAGACCAGTTTTGGACTTCTGGCTTTGAAGACGGTTCCAGGCGTATGGTCCTTTAAAGGCCTTGAGATCCTTGATCTAACATTTTTGTTTTAACTTTTCAGCCTGGCAAAAGTTCTCTGAGGAATCTGTGACATTGTCGCATCAACCATCTGTTAGACGAAGTTAGATAGTGAAACAACTTTCTACAGAGCCAGCAAAGGCTATCTACTAACCATTGAAGAATTGTTTTATGGTGCTCTTACCAGTTCTGAATTAGACTCTTTCTTGTGCCAGAATGTCATTGGATGGAGTTCAACAAGATCATGGTCGTGGCATGAAGAAAGACAATCATAATATTGGATTCTTTCCGTCTGCAAATGCCCATGCAAATCTTGGGAGAATGAACCAAGGTGCACGAATGGGTGGCTATCTGAATTTTGGACGTGGTCAGGCAATGGGCCTACAAGCTATGGAACAAATGCATCAGAATATAATATCTTCAGGTATTGGGCCTTCTCGATCCAGCAGTGGTTTGACTACTTTGTTTGATATGAGCAGCCGTAATCAGCCTTCACTTGCCGCTCAGAAACGGATTGATGCGGACAAGGCCAGTAATATTTTGGCAACCTTTGGCCTTTCATCCAGAGACTTGGATGAACTGAGCCGCTATCCTGCAGACAAACTTACTCCTGAATCCTTGCCAGACATTCTTTTGCAACTTAAAAGAAAAAGAAATAATGTTGGAGCATCTTTGAATTACAACAGAGGTGACATTTCTCCTCGGGAAGATAGATCCTTCAGAGGATCCCATAGTGAGTGGCAGGAAGAAAGGCGCTTTCGGAATAATTTTGAAGGCCGTGATCCTGATGCTGATCCTGTGGTCAATTATGACCATGGTTCTTCTCGAGAGCTGAGTTTTAGATATTATGACAGGAAGGACTATGAGCCTGAACGATTACGAGGTGATGACTTCCGTAGGGATGATACGCATTTGTCTGACCCAATGTATAAATATGATTCTGATTATGGAAAAATGGGGCCGCCTTCTCGTGGCCAAGAAAGGTCCCTTTTTGAAAGAAAACGAGGATCTCCTTCACTGAGCAACATAAACGATTACCATGGCTTCTTGCCAAGAATGTTCCCTCACTTGTGTTCGCTGTGTGATGTAAATGTTCATTCTGTAAAGGTGAGTGACCTTTAATTTAAAAATTGCTTTATAAAGTATAAGCAACAATTCTTATTGGACTTGTGGAAACCTCTCTTGAGTCTTAATTTGTTCCAGATGTTCTTCGGAACATCTTAGCAGCATGAAATTTTTACAAAGTATCTTTTCATTGAGAAGTAGTTATGAAACTGCAAATCAAATTCATGAGCAGATTGCCAGTGAAAATTACAACATACTTGGTCAAATCAAAGGGGTGTGCAGTACTTGTAACCCATTGCGTTATCAGTGATAAGCATTTGTTTTGAAGCTACTGGGTGTTGGGTCTCAATTTTTTTTTGTGTTCTTAAATATGAGCAAATGGTGCACCTTATTTCATGCAGAATGGCTGTTCAGGTGGGTGTATTGCCTACCTCAATAGAAGGCAGGTTTCTTTCTGGGCAATTGTTCAGAATCTCTTTCCCTTGTTAATAGAGAAATTTGGAGTATTTTTCTGGTGAATAGAAAGCAAAAGAGGACCAGATCCTTGAAATCTGAAATAAGAGCATAAAATGCCGGAAATGCTCTGTAGGTTAGGAAGCATGAAGAGAAATGGAAGTAACGTTTCATGTTGATCAACTTGTCTCAGAGCCCATGGTTTTTTTTCCCCACAATTTTCAATTAACACTAGCATCATGTAGTCCATTTCCCTGTTTCTGAGCTATATTAAGAGGTTATTTCTAAGATCTGTGAAGGTTAATGTGAAAGGAGTCAACTTTGGTTCTGATAGTAGCAACAGAGCTTTAATAAAAGCTTAATGAAGATATATATTCATGAAAAATGTTAATGAGTAATACAGTACTGTGCACACATTTGATTTTTTTGTATTATTGTTTATATTCCTTTAGAAACAATGGGATTTTTGGTTTATTAAGTCTATTGTTGTGGAGTGTCCAAATGTTCGGTATAAGGAAAAAAATCTACAGAATTTAATAGATGTGCATAGCTATGATTTGTATGTTATTCAATGCAGTTTTCCTCTTAGATGTCAAAATGTTTAAAGTGCTGCTTCACTTAGTGATTGAAGTAACTTCATGTTGTCACTTTATAGTTGTACAAAGATTTGTGCATATGATATTGTAAATGTCTAATAGATCATGATAATTTAGACCTTGAACTCAGATTGTCATAAGAAGCATCTCACTAAGTGACTTTCATGTGATATTAATGTCATTTATGCCAATGCTTTTCTTTTTATTACCCAGGGATGCTTAGCGCATCGAGGTTTTTCAGCACAGTGACCTCTCTTTGAACAGACCAGAGGGTTTGTTTAAAAGTTGAGAAGTTGAGCTGTCATTGTATTGATGTGTTTTTTTTCCTATTCTGTTTTGATTGGATAATGCTGGACAATGCACTGCCGGTAGTAAGTTCAAAGTAATGCCAAGATTAATGATGGGTGCTTTCTTTTAGTAAAACTTTAGTACTGAACTTAAGAGGATGCTGGTACTATACTCAGAGGACTCTGGGGAAAACTGCCTACTTAACAGAAAACTGGCAAGTTTTAATTATTGAACCTGACAATAATTAATTAAATCCCTAAGGCAAGTGTTTTGAATGTAACTTTCCCCCCCAGAAACAAACCCTGTGCACTCACAGGAAAGTAGAGACTAATCATAACCTGGTAAATTCTGACCTAATTTCAATGCATTCATTCTATTTGAGGAATAATTTTAAAAATTGGTATCACAAGTAGGTTCAGTCTCTGGTTGGTTCACTTAAAAGGTTTCCAGCCCTCTACCCCTTCTTTGAAATGTATCGATAAATGTCATGGATGAAGTCTGAATAGGAATATGCTTAAGGTAGGAATAAACAACAAGTCCATATCCACCAGTATTTCACAACATTAGGTGTTACAGCATTCACTGCGTTGTGAATTAAAATCAAGCTTTCCACAGTAAGCAGTTGAAAAGCAGCATTAATTACAATTGCTGTGGGAGAAGGGGAAGGTATTGCATTTTTAAAGGCTGTTTGAATATCTTTAGTTTGACGAGTCATAGCATTTGATTGGTTCAATTGTGGCACTCCTGTCTCGAGCTTGAGGTTGTTGGTTCAGAATTGGAGGACATGGTCTATGTCCTTATTACCACTACCAATGAGTGTTATTAAATTATCACAAGCTGCTGCTGCTGTTGCCAACAAAAATGTTGAACAATATTTCAGGCCTCATCTGCAAATTGGCTGTTGTAATTATAACAACAGATCTGGAAAAGTCTTGAGATAAGGGCATAAAGGATTATTTTCTTTTAAGGTGTGTAATGGCAGATTACACCGGTGTTGAGGACTTAAGCAGAAAAAATATTTTTTCTGTTTGTAAAATAAAGTACAGTTGGAAAATGAAGTCTGCTACATTTGGGGTGAGTATGCAATTTGATAAGCTGACCTTATAAGCAAGTAAAATAGACAACTTGCTTCATGTTGTTGCAAATAAATGCCCATTCAATCTGTTAAAATGTTGCACAGTCTGTTTTCATGTTCTATTACTACGGTATAGAAATGGTAACAAGATAAATTATCGTTGGTTATATCAATTCTGGTTCTTCGCATAATATATACTGTGTATGTAACAAATTGGCAATGATTTTAAAGTATTAGGATTTAATTGGAAATTTGGAAGCTCATAATTCCCTAGTATTCAAGTTCAGTTAGGTGTTGGAAAAATTGTACAAGAGAATGAAAAGAAAGTTGTAATTGATTGAAAAGTATACCTGGTAGAAATGCTTAAAAAAGACGTGAGTATTGATTGCTGTTGTATAGGGCACCTTTTAAACGTTTGATACTAAGCCCTTGTCAATTAAATTATGTGCTTTGTTAATGTGGGAACGCAAAGAAATGCTTCAACTTTTTTTTAAGCAAAATTAACCATTCAAAGTTATATGTTCACCTCAGGGACAGATCAATTATGGCACCAAAAGCAGAATACTTTATAGCAGCTTTTGAGATTCTCATTTTTATTTTGTTGATAAATGCTTTCTTTAAAAAAACTAATTTTAGGTTTGTAATTTCAGCTTATTTTATAAAATAATGTATTTAATCAAACACATTTTTCTGGTGCAGTAGGCACTGGTGTCAGGTAGGTATTACAGTAGTTTTAAGTAAACAGCAAAATGTGAAGCTTTAGAAATATGTGCAGTGTTTGTTTATCTGCGTAGTTAGAATCGCTTTGGGTTGCAAAATATGTTAACTTCATACTTTCGGCTGGATTAAACCTTAATATTTTTGATTTGTTCCCCTTTTATCTTGAAGATAATGAAGTGAATGGCTTTACCTCAAAATATTGGGGTGGGAGGATGTCAAAATGGGAAGTAATTCAAGAATGGGATCTACCTGCAATCAGTATTGGGGACAAACTCCAAAAGAGTTAATCTTCTTGTGGAAAGGGTACAGGGCATGTTGATCTGAAAGATGTTTGAACTTATGTTGTGAAAACTTGGTTAACCTGTGATATATTATTACCTATAAAAGGTGTGGGGCTGGTTGCAGAAATTAGTGTATTTGATGATAGACCATGGGGGAGGGAATGCAGAACATATTTATTACTTCACCACCACCAATATGAGTATTATAAATATAGAGAAATTAAGGACAAGACTAATTGAGATGTATAGTTTATTCTCATATTACCATGGTTCCACTGCATGCATCATGTTTGCTCTGCCTAAAGGCAAATTACAAATTACCTTCATTATATTGGTATTGTAAGTAAATACAGGTGTTTTCCCTGCAGACCTTTAGTGCTTTTCAACAAATTACCCAATTGTGTATGTTTATATTCCAGCCTGATCTATTTAGCACTTCATTCTATTAGTGTCCAAATATTTGTCAGTGGCCTTTGAAATCCCTCATTATTTTCTCTATTTCATTCTTTTAACTTACCTGACAAATTTTATGAAGTTGCCTCTGAACTAGTAGAATAATTTTTCTGGATAATTCATGCAAAAATGGCAAATAATTAGGGATAATCATGCGGGATATTTAGGAAACCGAACCAGTTGATTGAACAAAGTTCCTGCTGATTATTTTAGGACTGTTAAACCAAAAAGATTTGATCTTGAAGACTCAGGAAAAAAATCCCTTTTGGGTTGAGAACATAAAATTCCTACTCCTACTTGGAGAACAGTGATTTTGATCATTTTGCCTGTGCAAAAAAGCTTGCCAAGGTTTGTAGCAAAAGTTTTATGGGCATGAGATTTTAGGCCTGAATGAGCTAAAGCTGTGAAATCAACATGGAACTACTATAAACTTTACTGATTTGTTTATTATCACACAATATATTTCCAAGGTATGTTTCGTTGCATTAATCCTCTTAAATTGCTCTTTAAAACTATTCATATTAACATTTAACAAAAATTTACTCTGGGTTCCACTCATCATAGCTTCCCTAAAGTTCTATTACATTTTAACAGCCTAGTTACTGCTGCAGATACCTGAAGTAATGTGATTTGTATTAATTCAAATTGAAAATGATATCAAACACTTCTATTGGTTTTGATTTTACTCCAGACTTATCTGGGCATAGCTTAATATAGCTGAGCAATTTCTTAATTGGATTAAAAGCTTCATTAAGTTTGTGGGCCTTGGAGATGTCAACGTTTTCTGGCAAGGCATTGTTTGAAAGATTTGTTTTGACAAGATATTAATTTTGATCCTGTAGTTTCTTAAGTTTGCCAATTTGATCTTAAGCAAATCTGATTTGGATACAGCTGGCCGTGCATTATACGATCTATTGACATTTTTGTATCCAGCTATTTGGCTGTAGATGCATTAAGATTGAGCTCTCATTTGACTTGGGCATCTATCAGAAGTGGTTAGCTGGCAATTATGAACACAGTTACAGTGGGTTAATCACTTGAAGGTTAGTTAGAGACATGTACTTTATTGATCCCCAAAGGAAGTTAGTGTCACAGCAATTCAAGTACACAGATATATAAATGTTACAAGAAGGTTAGAAAGAATAAGAAAAAAAGTTACCTCAAACAGTCTAACAGCCATCACTGTTCTCCCCTTCCCGGCTATAGGTTGACTCATTGTAGAGCTGAATGGTCGAGGGTAAGAATGCCCTTGTATAGCACTCCTTGGAGCAGCGCTGTTGTCTTGGCGCTAAAAGTGCTCCTCTGTTCAGCCATGGTGGCATACAGAGGGTGAGAAAATTTTTCCAAGGTTGCCGGAATTCTCCATTGGGTCATTTAGACAATAGGTGCAGGAATAGGCCCTTCGGCCCTTTGAACCAGCACCGCCATTCACCGTGATCATGGCTGATCATCCACAATCAGTATCCAGTTCCTGCCTTATCCCCATAACCTTTAAGAGCTCTATCCAACTCTTTCTTGAAAGCATCCAGAGACTTGGCCTTCACTGCCTTCTGGGGCAGAGCATTCCACATATCCACCACTCTCTGGGTGAAAAAGTTTTTCCTCAACTCTGTTCCAGATGGCCTACCCCTTATTCTTAAACCGTGGTATCTGGTTCTGGACTCACCCATCAGCGGGAACATGCTTCCTGCCTCCAGCGTGTCCAATCCCTTAATAATCTTGGCTGTTTCAATCAGATCCCCTCTCATCCTTCTAAATTCCAGTGTATGCAAGCCTAGTCGCTCCAATCTTTCAATATATGACAGTCCCGCCATCCCGGGAATTAACCTTGTGAACCTACGCTGCACTCCCTCAATAGCAAGAATGTCCTTCCTCAAATTTGGAGACCAAAACTGTACACAGTACTCCAGGTGTGTTCTACCACATCCTCATTTGTTCTACTGCATCCTCCAGTGTGTCCAGTTTGACTCCTATAACAGCCAGCCTTTCTAATCGGTTTTTTGAGCTTGCTGACATCCCCTGTATTGATGCTATTACCCCAGCATTTCTTTCCAGTCACAGGACTTGCTAATTGGATAAGGTACGTTACCATGAATAATCATTGAATATTCCAGTTTCCAGTGACAAACCATCTCCCCATCTTTTGTTTCCTCAATTTGTTTTTGTGGAGCAAGCTTCTTTTGACACAATCAGCTTAAATTAGCTTTGCTGTTTTTCATTCATCATTCCAATTTTCTGGTCTCAGCTACGTAGAATAAGAATGTGTAAATAAGGATGAGGAAAACAGATGAGCAGTGTTGCAGAAATTATTGTTAAAGATTTGTAGAAGTTTTTTTTAATCGAATTCAGGATATTCACTTGTATATGGAGAATGAACTTTATGTCCAGAGCAAGGAAATGTAACCAATAAAAGATTTTAAAACTCTTAATCATACACAGTGTATACTCTAAGCCAACATTACAGGTTCTGATCCTGATGCTTAAGTTCCATGCAAGATTTCGTCCAGTACTATTGATAATGAACCTCTTAGTATATATCTAATTTCTGCTATATTGGATTGAAATAATTTGTTGCTTAAGATACAGGTTCTGACAAAAAACAATTGTTTGTACTGAAATATAGTCATTGATTTGTTTTCTTTTCCCCCTCCAATTCCCATAATGCAGGAGTGGAACCAGCATAAGCATGAACCAGCACACAAAAGGCGTTGCTTGCTGCTCTTGGAGATGTATGCAATTTTTAAAAATTTACTTTAGAAAGATTAGTGACATGGATTCTTTAAGTTAACATCATCGTGTGAGAAGTGTAGTGTGGCACAAGGTCTGATACTTGTGTTGGCTAAACAATCCTAATTAAGCTATTTCATGTTTAAAAAAATGGCGTTTATGAAGAGAATGGAAATACTGCTGTTGGATGGATTTAATTCGGTTGGAGGGGATTGGATCATAGGAGGATAAAGGGGGTAGGAATATATTAGTGGTATACATTTCCACAAAGTACCCAGAATCCAACAGATGAAAGAAAATATTTTTAAAAGATGGTCATTTCCTGTATTTCAGTGAACCTTGCCTACTCAGCTTCCATGATAGTTTTGAATGTTCTGTGGAGATTCCTTTGGGTGAAAATGAGAATGTGGTTGTAGTCATTGGTCGCTATCCTGGGTTTCATTATCATCCAGCCCAATTAGTCTATTTATTTTGTTCTCTTCCAAAAATATTGCTCCTCATTCTTCTGATGGTTTTCTTAAATATTTATAAAAACAAACTGAGATAATTCTAAAGCAAATTACCTACCTTCTCCTGCGCTTTTACCTTAAATTTGCTCTGTGTACATGCTTTTTGAGTGCATATGTCCGGAAAGTAACCAAGGTAACTTTTGCCGGTGTTATTGATGAGCCATCGGGCACTTGGGAATTTTAGCTCTCCTCATTTACACTTCTGTTGAGTGATCATTGTTTGAATTCAGGGATTGCTTTTTGGAAGTATGTAATGAGTCTTTGTCTTTTGTTTCTAGTTACCCTCAATGGGTTCCAGAAGATGTACCATCTGCAAGGTATGTCTAAATTGTTTTAGTGATATTTGGGTAAGGAGTGCTGAGTCTGAGTGGTGCTTATTTTGAATATCACGTAGAATGTAGTAAAATAGCATACAGTTGGATCAGTTTCACTAAACTAGTGGTTGGGGCACAGCCTGATTTTTATAAAAGTGGGAACTGAATTTAATTGTTTTTAAAGCATATTATAGATAGACTCTGCAATTTTAGACTCCCAAGTTTGCTGCTTCAGAGGTTGGCGCGCGCGCGCGCGCGCACACACACACACACTCACGCGCACACACACACACACCCTTTATTTGTATTGCTTATAACATTGGAAGTGGTAGGTTTGTGATTGTTAATTAGTATATTGATTGTACATGAATACTTTATACTTTATTGTCGCCAAACAATTGGTACTAGAACGTACAATCATCACAGCGATATTTGATTCTGTGCTTCACACTCCCTGGATTACAAATATTAAATATTAAAAATAGTTAAAATTAGTAAATTAGAATACTCAACTTGCTTTCCCTTTGGATCAAATGTAGGAACAATCCTGCTCGACAGTCCAATCTTGCTTCAGATGCTGCGTCTGCAATTCTTGCAGCCATCAGACGATTGGATGCACTGGACCCTCATGGAGGTCAGAATTAAGATTATCCTGTGTGCTTTTCTGTTTGCAAATCACAGTGATTGTTTTTCTCTAATATCATTTTCTAGTATGGAACACTTAATTGTTGTCTTTAAATAAGCGTAATTTTCACATGGAGTTGCTCTGAAGCCTATATTTTATCCTTGAATTCATTGTAGACAATAAGTTAAAACAAGATCACAGACATTTCTAGGAAGAGGTACAGTCGACGTTTCAGGCCGAGACCCTTTGTCAGGACTAACTGAAGGAAGAGTTAGTAAGAAATTGGGGGGGGGGGGGGAGATCCAAAATGATAGGAGAAGACAGGAGGGGGAGGGATGGAGCCAAGAGCTGGACAGGTGATTGGCAAAGGGGATATGAGAGGATCATGGGACAGGAGGCCCAGGGAGAAAGACAAGGTGGGGGGAACCCAGAGGATGGGCAAGGGGTATAGTCAGAGGGACAGAGGGAGAAAAAGGAGAGTGAGAGAAAGAATGTGTGTATAAAAATAAATAACGGATGGGGTACGAGGGGGAGGTGGGGCATTAGCGGAAGTTAGAGAAGTCAATGTTCATGCCATCAGGTTGGAGGCTACCCAGACAGAATATAAGGTGTTGTTCCTCCAGCTTGAGTGTGGCTTCATCTTTACAGTAGAGGAGGCTGTGGATAGACATGTCAGAATGGGAATGGGATGTGGAATTAAAATGTGTGGCCACTGGGAGATCCTGCTTTCTCTGGCGGACAGAGCGTAGGTGTTCAGCAAAGCGGTCTTCCAGTCTGCGTCGGGTCTTGCCAATATATAGAAGGCCACAAACAACAGGAATTCTGCAGATGCTGGAAATTCAAGCAACACCCATCAAAGATGCTGCCTGGCCTGCTGCGTTCACCAGCAACTTTGGTGTGTGTTTATGGAAGGCCACATCGGGAGCACCGGACGCAGTATATCACCCCAGCCGACTCACAGGTGAAGTGTCGCCTCACCTGGAAGGACTGTCTGGGGCCCTGAATGGTGGTAAGAGAGGAAGTGTAAGGGCATGTGTAGCACTTGTTCCGCTTACAAGGATAAGTGCCAGGAGGGAGATCAGTGGGGAGGGATGGGGGGGGCGAATGGACAAGGGAGTCGCGTGCCAGGAGGGAGATCAGATACTTATCCTAGTAAGCGGAACAAGTGCTACACATGCCCTTACACTTCCTCCCTTACCACCATTCAGGGCCCCAGACAGTCCTTCCAGGTGAGGCGACACTTCACCTGTGAGTCGGCTGGGGTGATAAACTCCGTCTGATGCTCCCGATGTGGTCTTCTATATATTGGCGAGACCCGACGCAGACTGGGAGACGGCTTTGCTGAACACCTATGCTCTGTCCGCCAGAGAAAGCAGGATCTCCCAGTGGCCACACATTTTAATTCCACATCCGATTCCCATTCTGACATGTCTATCCATGGCCTCCTCTACTGTAAAGGTGAAGCCACACTCAGGCTGGGGGAACAACACCTTATATTCCGTCTGGGTAGCCTTCAACCTGATGGCATGAACATTGACTTCTCTAACTTCTGCTAATGCTCCACCTCCCCCTCGTACCCCATCCATTATTTATTTTTATACACACATTCTTTCTCTCACTCTCCTTTTTCTCCCTCTGTCCCTCTGACTATACCCCTTGCCCATCCTCTGGGTTCCCCCCCCCCCTTGCCTTTCTCCCTGGGCCTCCTGTCCCATGATCCTCTCATATCCCCTTTGCCAATTACCTGTCCAGCTCTTGGCTCCATCCCTCCCCCTCCTGTCTTCTCTATCATTTTGGATCTCCCCCACCCTTTCAAATCTCTTACTAACTCTTCCTTCACTTAGTCCTGACGAAATTCAAGCAACACACATCAAGGTCTCGGCCTGAAACGTCGACTGCACCTCTTCCTAGAGATACTGCCTGGCCTGCTGCGTTCACCAGCAACTTTGATGTGTGTAGCTTGAATTTCCAGCATCTGCAGAATTCCTGTTGTTCACAGACATTTGGTTAGATTTTAGATGCTGAGATCTTTTATACATAATTCCTTTATAAATTGAATTTGCCATTTTTTCTGTATTTGTAGTTTTGTTGTATTTTCACTAGGTCTGTGTGCAGCAGACAAGTGTAATAAAATATGATAGAATTTCACTTGCTGGGAGCTCATGATGTGTTTTTGTTTTCTCAGGCAACAGACAAGGTCAAATCCAGAACAAGCGAAACATGGTTTGTTTTCATCTCATTACAATACGAATGATATTAGGTCAAAAAATTACTGTTTAAATTTTCAATTTGGTTCTTTCATCTGGGTTTGAAAAAAAATTTCACTTTAGATTGAGCTCAAGTGGAATAAATTTGATACCGTACTGTTTGCTGGTAATAGTTTACCTTTCTGAAAAGTATTCTGGTGAATTAATGTGTAAGTAGGTTCTATAATTTTTGTCTTTAGTTCAGGATGTTAAAAAAACATAACCTCTTCTGCTTGAATTATTGTTACTTTCTATTTTCTGTATTGGAACAAACCATTTGGTCCATTTGATCCTTGTTACTCCTTACAACCTATTTTCATCCTTCATCCTGTTTTATTTAACACACCTTTTAGACTGTTTTGCCTTTCATCTTTTCCTCAAGTGCCACCTGTTAGCTGCTTCAGCTTTGTCTGGGGTTGTGAGTTCACCACTCTTGAATTCTGAATGAATTTAAAACAATAATATTCATTACACTTGTGATCAGCTTAAGAGTTAAGTACATGAAATGATAATGCCATTTACTTTTCAATGAAATATTTGGTTGTTGAAACATGCAGTTAAATTATCTTTCCTTTCAAAAGGCAGTGGGTGAACCTGGCCAAGTACTTCATATGACGGAATTGCCCAAAGGAAAATGCAAAGTGAAAGACATTCTCAAACTTGCTCAACCATTTGGATCTATTGCAAAGTACTTGCTTTTAAATACAAAGAGCGAGGTGAGTGAAGGGAATTTGGCAATATTAAATTAGGCTGTTTGTAATTTAGTGATGGTAACAGTCTGACTCTTTCTAGAAGTAAATTGTGAAGCTTTGAAGATGCTATTAAATTTGACTTTTTGAGAATGTGGTTTTTAAAAGAATGCCCACCGCTGTTTTCAATAATTTCTAATGAGATCTATAGCTTGACATTTGTGATGGTCACATGTGTTTTTTGTTTAAACTCAAACTTAGGGGTTTGTACAAATGGCCACAAGTGGACAAGCACAAGCAGCAGTCGCCTACTACAGTATGAATCCAGCAATTCTTTATGGCAAGAAGGTTCGAGTGGATATATCTCTCAAATACAAAGAGATAGATTTGAAGGTAATTGAAATGGACTATTGGTGAATGTTTCAGTTATTTTTTTCTGCATTTGAGTTGCTTTTTAAAAAATATTAAGTTTTGCTGTTGGTGTTTCTTCTGCTGCTTCTGACTACTAGTTGTAACGTGGGTCTGCCATTGGGTCTAAGCCTTTTGGCTTCAGAAGGGTTAGAAGCCATTGGAATAATATATTTGGGGAGAAAGTTCTACCTTGCATGACTTCATTAGAGAAAAGATTTTAAAATTGAACATTTGGCATTTAAGCAATTCTTTCTTTAAAATTGTTCTTCTTTCCAGAAGCAAAAACAAGAAAGTGGTGGCAGGGTGGCGCTTCTCCAGAATCTCCCTCCCTCTGGGTACTCGGATGCTGATGTTGTGAAAATGGGCACCAGCTTTGGGAAAGTACTTAATTACATCGTGATGAGACTGAGGAACCAGGTATCGTTAAAAGTATTTTTGGTGTTTAAAGAAGGCAAGGGTTGCAATTAATTATGTGGTATACCTACTGTGAGAATTTACTGTAATGTTTATAATGTCTATGCACAAATAGTTAAACGACCAGAGGAGGAGCAAGGGAAATAGAATTTGTCAGTAGTTGAATCATTGGGTCCAGGGATACATGGTATATTGTTACTCTATTGTAGATTGTGAAAACAATGTTATGATCAATTTCAAGTCAATTCTCTCCTTGTACTAATGCTGTAACCAACAGGCCTTTCTGGAAATGGAGTCAAGAAAATGTATGTTAGAAATGGTTAAATACTACAAGAAAAAACCTCTAATATTTCAAGGTAGAAAGATAACAGTGGATGCATCTCAGAAATACAGAACTCTTGTACTGAAGGTAAGGAATACCCTAATTGTAATTCTCTGACAACTGGAAATATTTAAAATTAATTAATTGTCCATGAAGTTCTCTGTGGCTTCCTAAGTCGGTGAAAGCTGTTACATGGTAGCATGTCCTTTACTTCAAGTGAGCATTTCTAAATATTTAGCATTGTACTGCAGATGAAAGTGGTTGTGATGGGCACCTAATCGTTATTTAAATGCCTGGGCAGATACATGCATAGGAAAGGTTTAAAGCTGTTTTCATTCAGTATAAATCTATGCAGAAAGTCTAAAGTTGTAAGAATACTCAGTTAATCTGTTGGCATCTTGACAGAGTGAGAGTTGATGATGAAGATTGGTAATATCAGAACTGGAAAATGTTAACACTTGAAGGTACATTGAAAGGAAACATGTCTACATTGGCCTAGAGTTTATGTCACACAGTTGAACTGTTCTTTGGTGTCATGTTTTGCAGCATACTTAGATCTCCTTTTCTTTCTTTCCTTTTCTTGCTGCCTCTTGATGCAGCATTCTGTTACGTAAAGACCAACCCAGTTGTTCTCCATAAATTTGCTTACAGATTTGATGTGTGCTCCAGCCTGTGTTAGGCAAATTCAATTCTACCTTGAAAATCTGAATTCAACTTCCCTACTATCCACTAACACTCTGGACCATGACCCTGAAATGGAACGTCAGATCATTGATTTTCACATTTATTGATCTGATTTTTCTGGTGGTCTCCTTCCGCAGTCTCTAACTTAAAAATCCCCAATCATGTCTCGAGCATCACAGTAGCTCAGAGCGACACTATTACAACTCGGGGCATCAGAGTTCAATGCCTGCATCGTCTGTAAGGAGTAGCTGTGTGTACTCCCCATGGAATGCTCAGGTTTCCTCCCACAGTCCAAAGACCTTCTTGGTTAGTTAATTGCTCACTGTAAATTTGTAAACTGTCCTGTGATTAGGGTAAGATTAATTCGGGTTGTTAGAGGTTGCTGCAGCAGCAGGGCCTCATCTATGCTGGTTCTCCAAAATAAATGCATAGTTTGCTGCTTCTTTCCAATACTGACATTGGATCCTTAGAGTATTGCATGATATTTAACTTCATTTAGATAAAACATGAGCAAGGAAGTTTCCTCATTAACAGCTACCTCATTTGTTTTCACCAGCTGCTTTCTCATCAATGAAATTGAAAATGAACACGAGAATTTTCCTTGTTGCGACTCTGCTGGATTCATAAAATGTCTTTGTTTGATCAAATCTCGTCTTATAAGCGATTCTAAACAATATGCCAGAATGCCTTGGTTTTTTTAAGAGTGCGGCATAGATTTACGAGGGTAATACTTTGTGAAGGTTAAATTGCTCAGAGAGATTCCGCAAATTAGCATTCAATTTCCTGGAATTGACACATGTGAAAAATGATTTGAAGTTTTCAAATATTTATCTGATATATTGCTATTTCCACTGGTTGGGCATAGACTAAAATACGGAGTCTTTTTAGCAAAACAATAAACTAATTGTAGAAATAGCAGTAATTAGGCTTGAGGGGTAAATTGTCTTAGTCCTTTATAGTGAACTGTATAACTTCGGTATATATTTGAAACATGAGACCCTTTGAACAGCCATGACCTATATCTTCTGAGCCTAGAGAGTTTTCTACAGTATTCCTGATAGTGTAATAATCTTTACTTTTTTAATTTCAGAAACCAAGCATTAAAGTTCAAGAAGTGTTGAAGGACCAGGATAAAGCAGATAGGTAAATGGACTCAAAGTTAATCTATTTTATTGTACTGTATTTGACAATCACTTTGGCCATTTTCTTTCGGTTATTTGGAGAGATAGAAAGGAATGGTCCTGTTTCCATAGATGGTCAAGCACTTAAAGAGACACTTCATGAAAAGTAATACTCCTTATGCAGTATATCTTCAGATTTATTCATTTTTGGGATATGCACACAGCTGGCAATACCAGCATGGTCTATATCTCATAGTTCCTCAACTGACAAGGTTATTAAGACTTGATTGTATTGAGGGATCTGCAAATGCATAAAAAACAGAAATTAGAAGAAAATGCTGGAAACTTAGCAGATGAGGCAGGATCTTTGGTTAGTGATTCAAGATGAATACTGTCAGAACTGGGACAGAAAACACAATAGTTTTAAGTTGCAGAGAAGCTCTGCGAAGGATGTGTTGGACACAGGCAATAGGGGCAGGCCAGGTTTGCTATGGAAATAGAGTCCAGGAACTCAGCCAAGCAAGTCTGTAGTGTGGGTAAAGAGAGAAACTAGTTGAAGTTCCAGGTAGGACCCTTTATTAGAACAGACAAAACAATTCATTATTTCAGTCTAAGTAGCAGAAGTTGAGGGTGGAATCTGGAGGAGAGAGAGATCCATAAAAGGGAAGGCAAATCAGATGGAGCATCTGAATTTAAGAATGAGAAAGAAACTGGCAACCAAATGCAAAGTTATGAGAATGATCTGAAATTTCCTCTTACCAAATAGATTCTTTTGGTTTAGTGTTTAACTTATTTTCCCTCCTCCATATCCAGAATACCTTGGATCAAGTGTAGATTTCCATATGTTGTAAAAACTGTGACAAATGTGACTTTGGAGCAAGTTTATTTTACCCCATAGATTGTCTGGCATCAATTTGATTCAATTACCAGAGCTAAATCTTATTATTTTATATTATTTGCTTCACTCCCAGAAGAAGACGACATTCCCGCAGTCCTTCTAAGAAGAAAGTACTTAGCAAATCTAGAAACTCTCCAAAAGCTGATGGAGATGATGGAGATAAAGGAGAGCAGACAACCTCGGAGAGTTCACCTTCAAAAGCAATCAAGAAAGATAGCTCTGAGGGAGATAATGAACTAGAAATTAAATCTGAAGCAAAAAAGGAAGATTCACAAGAAGCAATTGCAGTTGTTGAAAGCGATGTGGAACTTGATGAAGGAGGCATGGTTGAGGGGCTCTGCATTAGTGAATCAGAGAATGAAGCTGATCAAGAAGATTTACTGAAGGAAACGGTACATGAGATGGCAGGATCTGACTTGGAACCAGATTCGAAAACAGACATGGCAACAAGCGTGCAAAATGCATCGGGACCAGCTGAAACGGTAAAAGTTTAGACATGTTTCTTTGAGAATATGACTAAGAGGGAACAAGTGGAATATAGTATATTTAATTTTTCAGAAAGCTTCCTTTCAGGTTGGACAGAAGAGGATGTCAAAAAGCACAGTGTTTGTGGTGATGTACTTGGGTGGGTTGAGAATTCATAATCAGACATAAAGCAACAGTGAGAGTAAATGGATCATTCTCTGTAGGCTATGATCAATGGGATATAGCAGGGATTAATGCATGGGCCCAGCATTTCATGAGCTGCATGAATAACTTGGCTGAAGTGACTAAATGTCACATTTGCATGTTTGCTGACAGTATAAAACTAGGTGGGTTTGTACATAGAGGAGAAGCTTTACAGAGTAGAGACAAATGGAATGAATGGGCAGAAAGTATTAAGATCAATATATTGTGGGGAAAGATGTGAGACTATTCATTTTGCTGCACAGTGTGCAATGGTTTTAATGGAGAAAGAGGTTGGTGATAATAATCCTGATGAAGGGTCTCGGCCTGAAATGTCGACTGTACCTCTTCCTAGAGATGCTGCCTGGCCTGCTGCGTTCACCAGCAACTTTGATGTGTTTTGCTTGAATTTCCAGCATTTGCAGAATTCCTGTTGTTTGGTGATAATAATGTTCAGAGGAGACAGAGATGTTCCTGGGCTTAAGTAGTTGAATGCCAATATGAAGTTGTAGTTAATGATTAGAAAAGCATGTGGTATGTTGTCCGTTGGAATACAGGAAGCACAGATATCTTGCAAGTCATACATAGGGCCCAGATAAGACTGTACCTCAATTTTGATCTGTTTACTTTAGGAGAAAAATGAAAAATATACTGTAGTTTTATTTGAAAGGTTTTCTGGGCCAGATCTAGGAATGACTAGTTTGCTGCATGAGAAGAGATTGGGTGGACTTGGGGCCCTTAGTCTCTCGGAAGTTCATAATTGAAAGGAATTCTTGTTGAAACTTATATTTTTAGAGTTTGACAAACAAGATGCAGGAAGAATTTTGCGCCTGGCACCAAGGGTTGTGTTTTCAGGGTAGGGAGTAAAGTTAGGCCAATTTGGATTGAAGTGAGCAGTAACTTGTCCTTTTGGTGAATGGTGAGTCTTTGGAATTGTATATTCAGGAGGCTGTGGAAGCTGTCAACAAGTTTATGCAAAATATTATGCAAAAATACTAAAAGTGATACAGTTGTGGGACTGTTCAAGAAAATGGAACAGAGGTAGAAGATCAGCCATAGTTATGATGAATGGTAGAGCCTGCGTCCTGTTTTTTTATATTTGTTATTCCTCTTGTATTTTTCTGTTTTGAATCAGGTGCCAGCTGTTCAAAGGAGCAAAACAAATCAACAGGCATCATCCCAGGTATTTTTCTTCCCGCTTGAGTTATTTGACTGTATATTTTAAATTTTAAATATGTGTAGGTCATTGTTTTATTTTCAACAACTTGTTAACACCTGTCAGCCTTTGACTTTTGCTTTCTGTGATGCATCTTGATACATTTTTTTAATTTAAGAGCTGACTGCTTTGCTGCTGATAGATTTGCTTTTCAGGTTGTAGGGAGGCGTAGACTAAATTTTGACTTAAAGTGTAGAGGTTAAAATAAAGATGTCATTAAGATAAATATCCACAGAAGAAGTCCATTTTTGGATGTTTGTCCTCAGCAATACAGTACTACCCATAGCATTTCAAGGCATAAGTCCTTCTGTCACTTCCGCTTGTACACTTTCAACTCCTGCCCTAGCTAGACATAACATCTTAAGTATTAAAATAAGATCTTAATTAGATGTTGGATAGGTGTGGAATGTGAAGTTGAGTGGCTTCTCCCTTAACAAGTGTTTGACATAATGACAAGACAAATAGTTTATTGTTGGAATTTCAGTGATTGGGAGTGGTTTATAATATGCTTTGCTTTTTATTAATACAGATACTGTTTACAAATTATTTGTCTCTGAACAAATACCAGCTGTTGTAACATTTTTAATGCCATTTTTCCTTTACCCACTCCTATCCCTTGTATTTTTTTTCACAATTGCACGTCCTGGAAGGTATTGCTTCTTGAAGTAGTTATGGGATATTGAGAGAAATCACTCTCCACTGTCCACAGATAAGAGAATTTATTGTTATTGGATTGTGTGGGTGAGCCATTTTGTTAAACTTGATGGCATATATTTAAAAAATGTGAATACCATTGTGCTGATGCGGCTCTTCTCAAGAGCTGGTCCTTGATTTGAAACTGTTCAAGTTAAGACTGACCAGAGGTTTAAATAGGTTTAGCGAACTTCTTTACTTTTGTATTGTATTCAGTTAATATCAAGGCCCCCACAAACTTTTCATAACTTTTGTTTAGCTACATTCAAAGACTTGTGGATCTGATCCTTGATTCCCGCCCCACCCCCGACAAACTTCAAAAGGGTAATTTATTCTGGTCAAAATGTTACTTGATATTATCTTTCCCTCCAAGTAAAACTTGGAATCCTCCAATACTCCAGCATCATCCTTGTGTCTTAAGACGGATTGAGAAGTTGTTCCCAGAGCTTTTTCAATTTCTTTTGTACTTCTCTCAAAACCAAATTCTTAGGATATTCCTAAACTTTTCAGTACCTAATTTTATTCCAACTGTCAATGATTTTAACAACCGGGAGAGGGAAAATGTGTTTCAATTTCACAATCAAACAATATTTCTGCTTGAATGTATGTTGCTTTTTTTTTGGTTGAGGTACTGTAAGGTGATAGTGTCATTGAGCTCAGCCAAAAGTGAGGCTAAAAGCTGCTACAAAGAATAGAGCCATGATTTGACAGGTGAGCCAATTAGGACCAGTTTCGTTTCTCCACCAGGCGCTCATGGAGTGAGGTTGATTCTGGCTTCGCTCCATTACCATTATTCTACTTAACCTATAATCACCCTTATTTAATTTATTTTTACCTACACTTGAAAATTTAAACTATATTGATTTTTCCTTGAACCGTGACTGTGAAATTTGAAGAAATGAGTAAAGAAATAAGTACAAGATCTAAAACCCAGGATCCTAAAGATGGGAAAGACTCCGATGGAAACAGGAGGAAGAAAGCTGAAGTCAAGCAACCTGAATTAACTTAAGATACTCTGCTGAATCTTTCAGATGAAAAATTCGCACAAGGTCAAAAGTTTTAAAGAAGATTTAAAGTCAATTATGGACTCTTTGGAATCGCTTGGCTCCAAAGTGAAACAGCAACAAAGTAAAATTACTGGATTGGATAGTGAAACTTGGAAGAGAGATCTGAAAATTCAGAGTTTGGAACAGAAATTGTCTTTGACGACTAAACAACTGAAGCATTTTAAATCTAAGATTATTGATCTTGAAAATTGATCTAGAAGACAGAACTTACATATAATTGGTCACCCTGAAGATGTTGAAGAAGGGGGTCCTTTAAAATTCTTCTCTCAACTTTTAAGGGATGTGCTTAGCTCTGTATTCCCGGATGATCCTCCACTGCTTGATCGTGTTCATTGTTCATTACCAGGCCCCGGATTTAAACCGAGGCCAGTAATCCTCCGTTTCCATTATGTTCACGATAAAGAGCATCTTATCCGAATTGCCTGTCGGCAAGGTATGATTAAACTTCAACAATATCAGCTCCGTTTAGTAGAAGACTACAGTCCAGAAGTGATGGAGTGGCGAGCTTTCAAACCTTTGATGACAGAATGTTACCATAAAGGTCTCCGACCAGCATTATTATATCCTGTGCGACTAAGAATTTCTCCCCCCGACAGTTCATCCTGTATCTTCTATTCCAGGGGTTCCCAACCTTTTTTGCACTGCGGACCGGTTTATTATTGACAATATTCTTGTGGACCGGCTGGCCCGGTGGGGGGGTTGGGTTGGGTGGGGTAGGGTTGCCAACGGACAAGAGTAGCAGTTAAATACGTTGTGTTTACCCCGAGAAAGACTACGATGACCATGAAGCCTTGC
The DNA here is from genome assembly GCF_963921235.1 of Mobula hypostoma. NCBI lineage: Eukaryota > Metazoa > Chordata > Chondrichthyes > Myliobatiformes > Myliobatidae > Mobula > Mobula hypostoma. Next base: position 76,281,816 of record NC_086103.1, read on the forward strand.
ACGGGCGCCACTGCGCATGCGTGTACGTGCTGATTTTTTTCTACGAATCGTTTTTGGCGATTCTGTTCGGGGGGGGGAGTAGCAGTGGAGTTAATCACAACCGGAATGTAGGTGATACATGGCTAATACACTCAATTTTGTTTCTAAAAGTGTTCATCTAACGAATTTATTATTAAACACACAGCGCATATTTTCCTGGCATGAATATAGTGATGTCAATTATCGGGGAGGACAGGGAAGCTTGAAGTAAGTGTTGAACGAACTTCCAGTAGAAGTGGTAGAGATAGGTTCGATATTATCATTTAAAGAAAAATTGGATAGGTATATGGACAGGAAAGGAATGGAAGGTTATGGGCTGAGTGCAGGTCGGTGGGACTAGGTGACAGTAGCGTTCGGCACGGACTAGAAGGGCAGAGGTGGCCTTTTTCCGTGCTGTAATTGTTATATGGTTATATAAGTCACTTACAAGTCAGTAGCATCATAACATTTTAAGTAATGTTTGGATATTAAACACACAGCACATATTTTCCCTGTATGAACATATAAAATCATTGCAACACACCAATATCGCTGAATCAGTGGGAGCCCTGGATTTGTTTCCCTGCAACAAGATGGTCCCATCGAGGGGTGATGGGAGACAGCGATACTCGAAGGGGGTTCCTTATGTCCAGTCTATTCCGCAATTTAGTTTTCGTTACATTCGTTGCAGAGATATGTTGGAAATTGAAGCAACGTCTTCAGTGCTTCCGTGGCTTCCTCAGGATATCTAGCCTTGACTTTGATCCAGAATGCCGGCAGAGATGTTATGTCAAACATACTTTTCAGCCCGCCATCATTTGCAAGCTCGAGGAGTTGATCTCCTTCCCGCACTGACATGGATGACACGCGGGTAATGACCTCGCGTGCGTTCAATCTCAACAGTGGGCGTGACAGAATGAGGAAAGGTGTAGCTGACTCATATCGCAAAATCATATCGTTTCCTCGCAGCCTGGTAGCACATGCTTTGCGGCCTGGTACTGGTCCGCGGCCTGGTGGTTGGGGACCGCTGTTCTATTCCATAAGTGTGGTTCAAAGTTTTTTGGATGAGCATTATCCAACTGCTACAGATGCTTCTCTCTAATTAATGTCTGGCTCTCGCAGTATCAGCTCTGTTCTTATGTGCTTTTTCTTTAAAGCGTATAATTATCGTATGAAGATGGACTTCTATAATTCCAAGATTTTCATTTTCAGTTAATAGTGTAGGTATTCTTATTTGATTTTTGACACTGTTACTAACGATTCGATGGTAAAATTTTTACTGTATGGAGGAATATCTTGTTTTTTAGCCTTGTATAATTAAGATGGCGGTTTTTTTTACTACGCCATCTTTTCATGTTTCTTCTTCCTATAATTCCTTTTTTTAGTGCCATTTTCAATTATTTAGATTTTTGTTTGTAATTGATTGATAATATGTTTTGGCCCTTTCCTCTTTCGTTCATTTTTGATACCACAATATGAAGATTATTACTGCATAGGGTTTTATTTTGGTTTTCGGGTGGCTGTCTTTTTAACATATATCTTTGGAGTTGCCTTCTGGAGAAATGGGGGTAGATTTAGTATTACTTTTTTATCTGGCCTCCTTTTGGCTTAATTCTGGGACTTTACGGGTGGAAGGTGGGGGGGATTTTACTTTTACTTTCTTTTTCTGTTGGGCTGATTCCAGACTACAAAGATGTCTGCAGTGTTGTGACTTCTGGTTCCTCTCTGAATATTTGTTCCTCTTCCGATTTCATGAGTTTATATTCTGGTTAACTCTTTATACATCAAAGGGTTGACTTTAAAATATGGCTCAGGCTATTAATTTTGTCTCTTGGAATACAAATGGCTTGAACCATCCAATTAAACGGAAAAGGATTTTTAAAGTATTCCAAAGACTGAAAGCTCGTATTAGTTTTGTACAAGAAACTCGTGAGGAAAGAGGATAATCAAGGTTTTGGAAGGATTAACAGTATCACTCGAGCTCTCAGGCCAAAGTGGAAGGAGTTTCATTTTTTATAGATTCCTCAATTTGTTCATCATGACATCATTTCAGATCCGAATGGCAGATTTTTATTAATTACTGGGTTACTCTTTATCAAAGAAGTTGCTATGGTTAATGTTTATGCTCCAAACGTGGACTATCCTGAATTTTTTAAGCATTTATTTATTTTGTTTCCTGATTTAAATGAATATATGGGTGGTGATTTTAATTGTTGTTTAAATCCCCTGATGGATGGATCTATATCCAGTCAAGCTTGACTGAATAAATTGGCTACTCTTATGAACTCTTTTATGATTGATTTTGGAATTTCAGAAATTTGGAGATTTCTACATCCTAATGAGAAAGTACTCATTCTTCTCACGTTTATCATTCATATTCTAGAATTGATTACTTTTTTATAGACTTTTAATTCCATCTGTAATTGACTGTAATTATGACATTATTGCCATTTCTGATCATGCTCCATTGAAACTTTTTATCAAGTTAATGCATACATTAGATTAGATTGAGGACACGCAGTCCTCTTTTATTGTCATTTAGTAATACATGCATTAAGAAATGATACAGTATTCCTCCGGTGTGATATCACAGAAACACAGGACAGACCAAGACTGAAAAACTGACAAAAACCACATAATTATAACATATAGTTACAACAGTGCAAGCAATACCGTAACTTGATGAAGAACAGGCCTCCTGATCTCCTAGTATCAGACAATGGCGGTTTAATTCTAATTTGCTTGAAGACCCGGATTTTGTTAAATTTATGAAGGAACAGATTGATTTCTTTTTTTCAACAAATAATACGGAAGAAATTTCCATTGGGACAGTATGGGACACTTTTAAAGCATATATCCGTGGTCAGATTATTTCTTGTTCTGTTGTTTTGAAAAAACATATTAAGAATGAAACACTTCGGTTGATTGAGAAAATTAAAGAAATTGATAAGAAATATTCTATTGCTATTAGTAAGGAGCTTTATAAACAAAGAGTTGAACTTCAAATGGAACATAGCTTATTATTAACATCCTCAATTGAAAATCAATTAATGAAAACCAGAAGTGAGTTTTATATACATAGTGATAAGTCGGGTAAACTACTAGCTAATCAATTGAAAACTGATTCGGTTAAACGTCAAATTATTAAGATTCGTAAACATGACGGTTTGACTGTCAATCATAATGAGATAAATAAATCTTTTCAAAAATTTTACACCCCCTTATACCATTCTGAATTTCCTCATGATCCTAACATTATGCATAACTTTTTAAGGAAATAGAATTTTCCGAAATTACCACCAGAAGAATGTTTAACATTAGAAACTCCTATCACAGATGAAGAAATAAAAGGTGTTATTTCCTCTGTGAATTCTGGCAAAGCATCTGGTCCAGATGGTTTTACAGTGGAATTCTTTAAGCTTTTTTTCTTCTATTCTTTCGCCTTGGTTGTCTCGAGTTTTTAAAGAAGTAGTCAGATTAGGTAAATTACCACAATCATTTTATGGAGCTTCTATTTAATTCTAAAAAAGAATAAAGGCCCTACTAATTGTACATCATATAGACCGATATCTCTGTTGAATGTAGATTCTAAGATTTTTTTCTAAAATACTAGCAACTAGGTTAGAGAAAGTATTACCTTAGATTATCTGTGGACCAGACTGGATTTATTAAAAACCGTTATTCATCTTTTAATATTAGGAGATTAATGAATATTATTTATACTCAATCACTTACTACTCCAGAATGTGTTATCTCACTAGATGCTGAGAAAGCTTTTGACAGAGTTGAATGGCCATATTTATTTACTGTGCTTGAGAAATTTAATTATAGCCCAATATTTATATCTTGGATTAAATTGATATATCATACCCCTGTAGCTTTGGTTTTTTAGCAATAATCAAAGATCTCCCTTTTTTCGCTTATTTCGGGGTACTAGGCAATGATGTCCTCTTAGTCCATTATTATTTGATACAGATGCCCCCCTGCTTTTCAGACGTTAGCTTTACGAAACCTCACTATTACAAAAGACCTACCTTAGTTACCTGTTTTCGCTAACAGAAGGTGTTTACGCTGTTACAAAAAAAGGCAGCGCACGGGAAAAGCAGCACGCGATAAAAGGCAGCGCGTGCCCCGAGCAGTAGCTCTCCCCTGGATTTGGAACTGCATTCGAGTTGGCATTGCTTAAACACGTGCCTGTGAGCATCTGTGCTTTATGTCGATTTATTTTGAGCGTCCGTTTGCAAGATGAGTTCTAAGGTATCGAAAAAGCCTGAAAGAGCTCGTAAGGTGTTACACTTAGTGTACAACTAGACATAGTTAAGCATTTCAATCGTGGTGAACGAAGTAAGGGCAAAGTGAGTTTGGCTTGTGGAAGTTGGCGAAGATGATGTTGAAGAGGTTTTGGCATCCCATGACCAAGAACTGATAGATGAAGAGCTGACGCAATTGGAAGAGGAAAGGATAACAATTGAAACCGAATGCAGTAGCGAACGGACTGAAAGTGAAGTAGTCCAGGAACTGAACGTGAAGCAACTGCGTGAGATTTTCGCTGCAATGATAAAGTACAACTTTAATTTTGAAAGGGTACGTTGGTTTAGGGCATATTTGCAAGATGGTTTACAAAGACCTGTATGATAGAAAAATGTGCGAGGCTAGCAGTCAAGCATACTGTTGTTTTTCAAGCCTTCCACATCAGCCACAGCAGACGACGAACTTCAGCCTTCACCATCGAGGCAGGCAGGCATAGAAGATGATGACCTGCCTGCCCTGATCGACGATGAGATGACACCCCCGTGTCCCACCACCCCAGTGGTCCCAACCCCCGGGCCGCGGACAGATACCGATTCGCGGAGAATGCAGCGGTAGCCGGGAGGCACCCAGCTCGTCTTTAAGAAAAAAGCCGAAATAAGCAAGCTAATTAATTAGGTGCTGCCCGGCATGTAAATGGCGGCCCAGATCAGAGGCGATTGCCGATTGCGTCGAAAAGTGCAGTATTTCTACTTTATATCGGCTGTGTATTTATCATATCATTCCTGCTTTTACTATATGTTACTGTTATTTTAGGTTTTATGTGTTATTTGGCATGATGTGGTAGGTTATTTTCGGGTCTGCGAACGCTCACAAGTTTTTCCCATATAAGTAAATGGTAATTGCTTCTTCACTTTACGACGTTTGGATGTTTAAGATTTAAATTGGTTACCGATTTCTTTACATACTTAGGGGTTAAAATTACAAAAAAGCATAAGAATTTATTTAAGGCTAATTTTTTTACCTTTAATTGATCAGATTAAATCCTTGTTTACTAAATGGTCACCAATGTCTCTATCATTGATTGGTCAAATTATTGTTATCAAGATGATTATTTTACCTGAATTTTTATATTTATTTCAAGCGGTGCCAGTTTTTATTCCAAAATCCTATTTTGACAAGGTTGATTCTAAAGTCTCTTCATATATATGGCAGAATAAAAATCCTATGATAGGTAAAAGATACAGGAATTTAACAAGGAGGAGGGTCTGGCATTGCCGAATTTTAGATTTTATTATTGGGCAATTAATATTGGATATTTAAAATTTTGGTCATGGGACTTGAGACATAATTTCAAGTCCACATTGGGTAAATCTTGAATGTAAAGCTTTACAAGGGTTTTCATTGGGTTCTATTTTAGGGACCTCGCTTCCCTTTTCTCTTTCTAAATTGCATAAACAAATAGTTAACCCAATGGAATAATATACTTTACGAGTATGGTTTCAATTTTGAAAATTTTTTGGGTTGAATCAATTTATTCTAGCAAGTCCTATTATATCTAATTTGTTTTTTCAACCCTCTATCATGGATCAAGCCTATTTGGCTTGGAAAACTAAAGGTATATTAAGATTTTGCGATCTATTTTTGGATAATTGTTTCATGTCTTTTGAACAATTATCTAATATATATAATTTTGCTAGATCCCATTTCTTTAGACATTTACAGATTAGAAATTTTAAAAATACTGTTCTTCCTACCTTCCTGAATTCATATTCATCGGATATTTTGGAAAAAATTTTAGTTTTAAATCCTTTTCAGAAAGGTGTAATAGCAAACATTTATAATTACGAAAATACGTCCAGACGTATCTAATAAAGTTAAGATCGATTGGGAAAGGGAACTTAAGATTGCTTTACCTATTGAAAAATAGAGAAAAAATTCTTCAATTAGTTAATTCATCCTCTATATGTGCTAAACATGCGTTGATACAGTTTAAAGTAGTGCATAGGGTTCATATGTCTAAGGATAAATTAGCTCGTTATTACTCTCCTATAAATCCTATATGTGACAGATGTCACTCCGAGATATCTTCTTTAACTCATGTTTTGGTCATGTCCTCTTTTAAAAAAAATACTGGAAAGATATCTTTGATATTATTTCAACTGTTTTGAGTATTGATTTACAACCCCACCCTATTACTGCAAATTTTGGTTTACCAATGATAGAACCAAATCTTTGAACATCTTCAGCTCATCGGATGATTATATTTTTTACATTAATGGCCAGAAGATCCATTTTGCTGAATTGGAAAGAGATCAATCCCCCACCACATTTCATTGGTTCTCTCAAACTATGTTGTGTTTAAATTTAGAAAAAATTATAAGTGTTACTTATGTCCCTCTATTAAATTTGAAAAGACTTGGAGACCATTTAGTCAGTACTTCCATATGTAATTTGACCTTTTCCAAACCTACTCTATTTCTTTTTAGTATCTGTTGAGGGGAGCGGAGTCAATGACACTAATGGTTTTTTTTATGTCTCACAACAGCCCATGGTTTTTTTTCTGTAGTTTAGTTGATTTGTCTTGTTAGATTAGTTTCTTTTGGGGTTATATATTTTTTTCTTTTTCCTTTTTCATGTTAATTTGTCTATATATAATATTTGTATCCTGTAAGATTGGGAGGTTTAATATCTATGTATTAACTGGGTTTATATTTATATATGATAATTACAACAATGTAATCCCAATAACTTTTTATGATTACTATGTTAGTTAATTTTTATCATTACCATACTAATAAAAAGATTGAAAAAGAAAAAAAAGAACAATTAGGACCAGTTTCCTAGAAGCCTCAGTTTATATGATTGAAATTTAAAGCGTTGTTACTGGAGCCTTTAACAATGAAGGCCACTTCAACATGTGATCACCTATTTGATGTTAGTGGGATTCCAGGCATGGAGGGTATGGGGATTCTGGGGAGGAGGAAAGCTATCCAAGTACTGAGGCAACATCAATAGAAAGTAACTCAAAAGTATGCTGTGCAAACTTAGCAGGTCAGGCAGCATCTATGGAAATTAATGAACCATCAACATTTCGGGCTGAGACCCTCCTTCAGGACTAGAAAGGAAGGTGGAAGGCATCAGAATAAAAAGTTTGGGATAGCTGGAAGGTAATAGGTGGAAACCAGGTGTGTGGGAAAGGTGGAGGGTTGGAGTGGAAGAGATCTTGAAAGAGGATAGTGGACCATGAGGGGGGGGAGAAAGCAAAGGGGAACCAGGGGAAGGTGATAGACAGGTGAGAAGAGGTACAAGGTTAGAGTGGGGAATAGAAGAGGGGAAAGGGAGGGTAATTTTTTTTCTGGAAGGAGAATTTGGATGTTCAATGCCATCAGGTTGGAGGCTATCCAGATAAAATGAGGTATTGCTCTTCAGTCTTGAGAGTGGCCTCTTTGTAGCACAAAAAGAAGCTATGAGCCAACATGTTGAAACTTGAATAGGAGTCACAATTAAAATGGCCACTGGGAAAATCTGCATTTAACAGTGGGAGTTGAGCTACTCCATTTTCCCTTGTCAATGCTCCCCCATCTGTGGAGGAAAATGGATAGTCTATGTTTGGGGGCTACAAAAACGGAATATGAGATATTGCACCTTTGTTCCATCTGGCACAGTAGCCAGGATCTTCTGGTGGCCGCACATTTCAATTTTAATTTCAATTTCAATTCCACTTCAGATTCTAACATTGATGTCTGATCATGGCTGTTTATACTGACCGGGTGCAGGTCGAAGGAGCAACTTTTCATATTCCACCTTTGTAGTCTCCAACCTAACAGCATCAAATTTGATTTCCTAATTTCCATGAACTACTTCCTCTGTTTTCCTTGTTCATGGCCCTCCCCTTTTGGCTTCTATTATTCTGGTGACCCTCTCACGCCATTACCCTTTGGACCTGCCTATCACTGTTCCCCCATCTCCTTCCTTTATTCCATGGTTTACTCTCCTGTCCTATCTTCAGCCCTTTACCTCTTCCACCTATCAGCTCTGAGCTACTCACATCATTCCCTTTCATCCCCCTTCCCCTTCGGCTACTTCCTGCCAAGTTTTGCTCCTTCCTCCCTCGCTACCTTTTTATCCTGGCTTCTACCCTTTTCCAGTCCTGATGAAGGGTCTTGCCCAAAATGGTGACTTTCCATTTCCCTTTATAGATGCTGTCTGACCTGCTGAGTTGCTCCTGCATATTGTGTTGCTGAGGATTTCTAATATCTGTAGAATTTGTTGTATATCTGTATATTCATGTTTTCCTATAACTTGTCCTTTGGAAAGGAAATGTACTGATTGTTTTTGATATTGGGGGTGGGGGGAAGAGTACAAGCTTGAAATAGTTACATAGACCTTAAGACATGGGAGCTGAATTAGGCCATTGAGTCTGCTCCACCATTTGATCATGGCTGATCCATTTCCCTGTCAACGCCATTCTTCTGCGTTCTCCCCTAACCTATCAAACTCTGCTTAAATATACTCAATGACTTGGCCTTCACAGCCGCCTGTGGCGGTGAATTCCACAGATTCACCATCCTCTGGCTAAAGAAATTACTCCTCATCCAGAAGCTCCCAACCTTTTTTTATTTAATGCCATTAACTGAGGGGTCTATGAACCCCAGGTTGGGAACCCCTCTCTGTGTTCTAAATGGACATCCTCTATTCTAAGGTTGTGCCCTTTGGTCCTAGACTCCCTGTCTATGGGAAACATCTTCTCTGCAGCCACTTTATATGCCTTTGCATATTCAATACGTTTCAATGAGATTTTCTCCTAATTCTCTTAAACTTCAGCAAGAAACAGGCCTAGAACCACCAAAAGCTCTTGGTATGTTAAGCCTTTCATTTTTAGAATCATTTTTGTGAACCTCCTTTGGGCCCTTTTCAATCTCAGCACATCCTTTTTTTTTAGATGAGGGGTCCAAAACTGATCACAATACTCAATAATGAGGCTTGACCAGTGCCTTAAAAGCTTTGGTAATTACATCCTTATTTTTATATTCTAGTCTTTTCAAAATGAATGCAAAGCCAACAGTACTCAAGCGGACTCTGATCGGTGCAGTTCCACTATAAAAAAGCGGAAGAGAGGACGCCGCAGTGGTGTAAAACTTCGCCTAAGGATGCAGAGAAAACTGACTATGCAGTCTCTGGTAAATAAAATTGAAGATCTATGCTAGAGTGCTGTATCAGAGGGTCATTAAAATCTGTTACATTTTTTGTTAACCCAACCCCCTCCATTCTGGAAACAGCGATACATCTTGATGGGTCCACAATGCACCATCAAGATAGGACTGCTGAGTCGTTCAGAGGCAGAGGAGGTGGAGTATGCTTCATGATCAACTCCTCAGTTCATACATGGTGGTTCTGTCCCAGTCTTGTGCACTGCTCCTGGAACTTCTCACAATCAAGTGTTGTCCATTATATCTGCCACAGCAGATTTCAGTAAGCATCTTGGTAGCAGTGTACATCCCACCTCAGGGTAAAACAGGTTTTAGAGTGATTATCATGAACAAGCATCAAACAGCACATTCTGATGTCTTCCCCATCATTTTGGGGATTTTACTCATGCCAGTTTGAAAAAGTCTCTAAATTGTTACTAACGAATCACTACCAGAGGAATCAACACACTGGACCACTGTTCACCACCACAAAGAGCACTAACCGTGCTATCCAGTGCCCACACTTTGGAAAGTCTGATCATAGCTGTACTACTTCTCTCTGAGTATATGCAGAGACTGAAGACTGCAGCACCAGTAGTCAGAACCAAAAAGGTATGGACAAGGGAATCTCAGGAGTGCTTACAGCACTGCTTTAAATTGATGGACTGGACTGTATTCAAACGTTCATCTTCAAGTCTGAGTATGCCACAGATGTCACTGACTTCATTAAAACCTGTGTGGATGATTGTGTCTACGAGGACTTACTGTACATGCCCAAATCAAAAGCCATGGATGAACCAGGAGGTTCGTAGTTTGTTGAGGGCTAGACCTGTGGCATTTTAAGTCTGGCGACCCAGGTCTACAAGAGAGCCAGGTGCGACTTGTGGAGGGCTATTACAAGCGCTTTGGAACAATTCCAAATGGAGTTAGAGGGGAAATCAGGTGCACGTCAACTATGGCAGGGTTTGCAGGCCATTACTTCCTATGAAGCAAAACCTAACACCATGATTGGCAGTGATGCTTCACTCCCACACTAGTTCAATGTGTTTTATGCTCGCTTTGAAAAGGAGAATAAAACTGCAGCTATGAGGATCCCTGCAGCACCTGGTGACCCTGTGATCTCTGTCTCGGAGGCTGACCTCAGGCTGTCTTTCAATAGGGTGAGGCCTTGCAAGGTGGCAGGACCCAAAGGAGTACCTAGTAAGGCTTTGAAAGCCTGTGCTAACCAACTGGCGGGGGTGTTTAAAGACATTTTTGTTCTTGTCGCTATCGTCGGAAGTTCCCACCTGCTTCAAAAGGGCAACAATTATTCCAGTGCCCTAATTTCCTTAATGTCTATCGTCCAGTAGCGCTCACATCTATGGTGATGAAGTGCTTTGAGAGGTCGGTTATGGTAGAATTAACTCTTTCCTCAGCAAGGGCCTAGACCCACTGCAATTTGCCTATTGCCACAATAGGTCTACTGTGGATGCAATCTCATTGGCTCTCCACACAGTCTTGGATCACCTGGACAATATAAATCACTATGACAGGATGCTGTTTATTGACTACAGTTCTGATTGGAAAAGCTCCAGAACCTGGGTCTCTGTACCTCACTCTGCAACTGACTCCTCAGTTTTCTAAACAAAAGACCACAATCTGTGCGGATTGGAAATAACATATCTCCACCTCGCTGTCATCAACACTGGCACGCCTCAGGGATGTGTGCTTAGCCCACTGCTCTGCTCCCTCCCTACACCCATGACTGTGACTTGTCACAGCTCAAATGCTATCTATAGATTTGCTGACTATAGAGCCATTGTTGGCAGAATTTCAGATGGTGATGAGAGGGCTTATAGGAGTGAGATATATCAGCTAGTTGAGTGGTGTTGCTGCAACAATCTTGCACTCAACACCATTAAGACCAAAAAACTGATTGGACTTAGGAAAGGATAAGAAGAGGGAATGCACACTAATCCCTCAGAGGGATCAGAAGTTTTAAAGGGTGAGCAACTTCAAGTTCCTGGGTGTTAGTGAGGAGCTATCCTGGACCCAACATATTGATGTGACTAAAAAGAAGGCATGACAGCAGCTGTATTTCATTAGGAATTTGAGGAGACTTGGTATGGCACACTCGCAAATTTCTGCAGATGTACCATGGAGAACATTCTAACTGGCTGCATCACTGTCTGGTATTGTATGCACAGGATAGAAGCTACAGAGTGTTATGAACTTAATCAGCTCCATCATGGGCACTAGCCTCTGTAGTATCCAGGAAATCTTCAAGGAGTGATACCTCATCACTCAAGTCATGCCTTGTTCTCATTGCTACCATCGGAAATGAGGAATAGCATCTTCCCCTGTGCCATACAATTTGTGAATGGACATTGAACCCATGAACACTACCTCACTACTTTTTTTGCATTAATTATTTAATTTAACTATTTAATATCTATATTTGCTGTATTGCCATGTACTGCTGCTGCAAAGTCAACAAATTTCATGACATGTATTGGTGGTATTAAACCGGATTCTGATTCTACCATTGCATTTGCCTTCCTCACCACCGACTCAACATGCAGGGTAACCTTTAGGGATTCCTGGAAGAGGACTCCCAAGCCACCGTGCCCCTCAGATATTTGCATTTTCTCCCTGTTTAGAAAGTAATTAGTGGTTTTTATATCTTCACCCAAAGTGTATGATCATTACACTTCCACATACTGTATTCCAATCTGCCCCTTCTATGCCCATTCTCCTGAACTAAGTCCTGCAGTCTCCCTGCTTCCTCAACAGTAGCTGTCCCTCTACCTATCTTTGTATCATTTGCAAACTTGGCCAGAATGCCACCAATTCTGACATCCAAATCAATGACATATAACGTAAAAAGATGCAGTCCCAACACCGACCCCTGCAGAACACCATTAGTCACCAGCTACCAATAAGAAAAGGCTCCCTTTCTTCCTATTCTTTGCCTCCTGCCAATCAGACAATGCTCTATTCATGCTAGTATCTTTCCTGTAATACCATGGCCTCTTACCTTGTTAAGCAGCACCTTGCCAAGGGCCTTCTGAAAACCAAACAATGCAAAATCTACTATTTCTGCTTTGTCTATCCTGCTTGTTATTCCTCAAAGAAGCAGATTGGTTAGGTAAGATTTTCCTTTAAGGAAACTATGCTGACTTTGGCTGTTTTATTATGTGCCTCCAAGTACCCTGCAACCTCATCCTTAACAATTGTCTGCAGCATCTTCCAAGCCACTGAGGTCAGGCCAACTGGCCTATAATTTCCTTTCTTCTCCCTCTCCCTTCTTGAAGAGTGGAGTGGCATTTGCAATTTTCCAGTCCTCCAGAGCCACGTAGGAATCATCTCTTTGAGAAACCTGGGGTGCAGTCCATCTGTTCCAGGTGACTAATCTACCTTCAGTCTTTCCAGTTTCCCAAGAACCTCCTCCCTTGTAATTGCATCTGCACTCCTAGTCCCTGACGTGCTTGAATTTCTGACACACTGTTAATGTCTTCCACAGTGTAGACTGGTGCAAAATACTTACTAGGCTTGTCTGTAATTTCCTTTTCCCTCATTACTACCTCTCCAGGGGTCTGGCCTCTTTTTATATATTTAAATGAGCTTTTTGTGTCCTCTTTGTTATTGGCTAGCTTACTTTTTTCCATCTTGTCTCTATGGCTTTTTTAGTTGCTCTGTTTTTAAAAGCTTTCCAATCCACTGACTTCCCACTAAATTTTACTCTATTATATGCCTTCTCTTTTGCTTTTATGTTGGCTTTAACTTCCCTTGTCAGCCACGGTTGTGTCATCCTATCTTTAGAATATTACTTCGTGATGTATCTATCCTGCACCTTCTGAATTGTCCCTGGAAACTCCAGCCATTGCTGTTCTCAATTATCTCCGCTAGTGTCTCTATCCAGTCTACATTGGCCAGCTCCCCTCTCATGCCTCTGTAATTCCCTCTCTGCTTCACTGTAATGCTAATGCATCTGACTTTGGCTTCTCCCTCTGAAGTTGCAGGGTGAATTCTATCATATGATTACTGCCTCGTAAGGGTTTCTTTATCTTAAGCTCCCTAATCCAGTCCTGTTCATTATGCAATACTCAGTCCAGAATAGCTGATCCCCAAGTCGGCTCAACAACAAGTGCTCTAAAAAGCCATCTTGTAAGCATTCTGTAAATTATCTTTTGGAATTCAGCACCAACCTAATTTTCCCTAATCTACCTGCATATTGAAATTTTCCCCCATGACGAGCATAAGATTGCCCTTTTGACATCTATTTTCTATCTCCTATTGCAGTTTGGTTACTGGCTACTGTTTGGAGGCCTGTATAGAACTCCCAGCTGGTTCTTTTTACCCTTGTAGTTCCTTAACTCTATGCAAAATGATTCTACATCTGATCTTCTGTCATCTCCAAGGATTTGATTTGATTGAATTTTTTTAAATTTTTACTTACAGAGCCTTACCCCCCTTCTGCCTACCTGCCTGTCCTGTGGATATAATATGTATCCTTGGATGTTAAGCTACCAGCTATATTTTTCTTTCAGCCTTAATTCAATAATGTCCACATCATATCTGGGCGGCATGGTAGTGTAGCGGTTAACACAATGCTTTACAATACCAGCTACCCAGGTTCAGTTTCCACAGCTGCTTGTAAAGAGTTTTAACGTTCTTCCAGTGACCGTGTTAGTTTCCTCCAGGTGCTCCGGTTTCCTTCCACAGTTCAAAGATACACTGGTTGGTAGGTTATTGTAAATTGCCCCATGATGGGGCTAGAATTAACTTGGGAGATTGTTGGGTAGCACAGCTTAAAAGGCCTATTCCGTGCTGTATTGCCAAAAAATAAGAAAAATATCTAACTGCACTTGAAGACGGTCTACATTATTCTATATACTTTGTGCATTCATATATAACACCTTCAGTCACCCTTTTCAATTTTTTTTTGTCCCCATTATACTGCAACTCATCCCATGACGGCAATTTTTTGCTTATCAGCTGCCTGTTCTTGACAGTCTCATCACACACTGCCTTTTTATACAACTGCCCCACCCTCAGCCCTGTCATTGTTTTCCATCCCCATAGCAAATTCATTTAAACCCTCCCCAACTGTTCCAGCAAACCTGCCCACCAGGATGTTGGTCCCCCTTGGTTTCAGGTATAACCGGTCCCTTTTGTACAAGTCGTACCTTCCCCAAAAGAGATCCCATTGATACAGAAATCTGAAACCGTGTCCCCTGCACCAGTTCCTCAGTCATGTGTTCATTTGGCAAATCGTCCTATTACCCTCACTGGCGTGTGGCACATATAACAATCCAGAGACCTGGAGGTCCTGCTTTTCAGCCTTCTACCCAGCTTCTTAAATTCTCTCTTCAGGATCTCATCAGTTTTCTTCCTTAAGTCATTGGTGTCGATATGTACCAAGCCTTCTGGCTGCTCACGCTCCACCTTTAGAATGCAGTGGACCCAGCTGGTATGTCCTGGCACCTGGGAGGCAGCATATCCCATCATCCAGAAGTTTCTGTCAAGTCCACATTCTCATGTCTTCTGTAATTATGAAAGTCCTTATCACTACTGCATCATCTTCTCCCCCTGCCCCACAGTATCCAAAATACAGGGGTACTCTGTGCTGGCTACTTTTTTCTTTTTCGTTTCCTGACAGTCACCCAGGTACCTGCCCCCTGCAACTCAAGGGTGACTACCTCCCTGTAGCTCCTGTTTATCTGTCTCCTCAGTTTCCCATATGAGTCGAAGGTCAATGAGTTGCAGCTTCACTTTCTTAACACATTCTCTGAGGAGCTACAGCTCTGAGCGCCTGGTGTTGATGTGGTTATCCAGGAGGCTGGAGGTCTCCCAGAATAGGAGCATTGTCTTGATAAGATTAGGTGTGTTTTTGACCATTAAAATTATGTTTGAGAGTAACTGGAGCAGAAGTTGAAAGCATTTCATAACATTTGATTTTCTCTAGGATTTGAAGCAAGAATGCTTTCCTGAAAACATAGATGAATTTGTAACTGTGGATGAAGTTGGTGATGTGGAAGCTGGAAATTTGGATCTGGAAGATCTGACACCGTGTGCAGAGAGTAGTAAACTGGAAACTGATGAAGCCAATGTAAGCATTTTAACAGAGAAATCAGAGGACACCACTGAACAAAAAGAAGAGGATGTAGAGAAACCTAAGATAAAACATGGTCAAAAGAGGGGAATGAACATCAAAACTAAAAGAACAGAAGGTGACCAAAAAGATGGTAGTGAAGATGGAAATGAACTGATTGACAGTAAGATGGAATCAGATGAAAAGAATGAAATGCAGGGAGAGACTGTCTCAACTTGTGCAGAACCAGAAAGCAAGCGTGCTCGATCACGATCTCCTACTCCAGATGAGTACCGACTTGGACTATATCAGCCCAACAATCCTGTAGGTAGGAAGGAGTTACTTTGAAAAAATGCAGAAATGCTGTTCTTTAATACTTTTTATGGTGCTTGTCACACTCATTTATACATTCAGGAACTTAAAGCCATTTACAAATATATTGGATTTACTCAAGTGCCACATTTGTAGTATATTCACACACACTTCAATGCTGGTCCATTTGCAAATTAGGGCAATCTGGCTGTCCTGAAGCAGTGGTCTCTCTTAATCTAATTATTTTCCTGCAACATGTAAATATTATTGGCATTTATAGCTGTTATCCAAAAGCTCACTGAAATGCTATAGATTTGGTGGCTGAAGATCCTGTGCTATTCTTTTGTTTTCCCCTTCCTTTTTTTGCTCCCTCAAAAGGTAAATTTTCAGGTGTGAGATGATGTCTCCACTTGCCTGGGTAGTTTGTTCAATGCTGATTTAAAAGATCTAATAAGCTGTCTCTTTTTAAATTACAGGACTAGACTATGTGGTTCCAAAGACTGGATATTACTGCACACTCTGCTGCCTCTTTTACACAAAGGAGGAAGTGGCAAAGAAAACCCACTGTAGCAGCCTGCCTCATTATCAGAAGCTGAAGGTGAGCATTCTGGTGCCTGTAATCGTAGGTAGTAGTTAGATGTTTTGTGTGTTTCTTTGTTCTTCACACTGTTCAAGCAATTGAAGATCTACCGATTCACCATTTTCATCGTCTAATACCCAAAATTTAAGTGACCAGGAAAAGAATCAACAAATTGTCCACGGAAACCAGCTTAAGCCATCATCTTCCTTTACTTCATATGTGGTAGTATTATTTGAATTACAGTTTGGATTAAAAGGAGGAATAAATGATGTAATCATCCATCTCTATGATATCCTTATACACAAATTTTTAGGCAAAAACCTGTTATTTACTTATCAACTTGATTAACGTTCAAACTATAGGTTTTATAATCTTAAGAATGTGTGTGGAATGCCTTTTTAAATTTGTACTTCTTTGAATTTATTGGATCAGATAATTAAAGCTTTGTCTTGAGTTCGGGATGAGTTTGGGGGGTGGGTGGTTGGTGTGGTATTTACTTATTCAGTCCCTACTCAGACTACACAGAAATACTCTGACGAATGATATACAGTGACAGAAGGCGTAACTTGTAACAATATGGAGCAAAAGAGTTCATAAGGATGAAGACAATTGTCTAAGACACAGATACATGGTTGTGTATCTGTCTGTTGCCCATGGAATTCCCCTAAGTGGTTATCATATGGAGATGAGAAATGGATATGTGCCCTTTCTAACATGAATCATGTAATTTATTGCCTCTCTACCATAAGAAAGATGGTGGGGAGTAGCCAAGATTAGTGGGCCATGTGGGAACTAGAAGCAGAGAAAATGATTTAATATTGTCATCAAAGGTGTTAATTAGCAAAGGTGTATTTTTGAAATCTACCATAGTGAGAGGGAAAGAGATGTCATGTTCAGGAGAAAGAGCTATAAGAATACTGGCAAGGGAAAAAAGATAGTAGATTAGATTATGAGGACAGGCAGTCCTCTTTTATTGTCATTTAGTAATGCGTGCATTAAGAAATGATACAATATTCCTCCGGTGTGATATCACAGAAACACAGGGCAGACCAGGACTGAAAAACTTAACAAAAACCACATAATTATAACATATAGTTACAACAGTGCAACAATACCATAACTTGATGAAGAGCAGGCCATGGTCACAGTAAAAAAGTTCAAAGTCTCTCGAGAGTCCCACATCTCACGCAGACGGGAGAAGGAAGAAAACTCTCTCTGCCATGCCCAACCACAGTCCGACTCTGAGTCGTTGGAAAACTTCGAACTCCGATCAGCCCTCCGACACCGAGTACTGAGCACCATCCCTGCCGAACGCTTCAACCCCAGCCTCAGTCGCCAGCAGCAGGCAAAGCCGGGGATTTTGAGGCCTTCCCTCCGGAGATTCTCAATCGCACAGTAGCAGCAGCAGCAGCAGCAAACTGGGCATTTCAGAAATCTCTCCAGATGTGCCTCTGTGCCTTCTCATGTCTGTCCCCATCAAATCAGAATTGTGCACGGTCCCCTACTTACAAATACGATATCATTTCAACGGAGAGGCTACGTGCACTGTGTCGCACCGCCATCTTCTCCCGCCCATAAAAACATTGCAAAAGAACAGAAGGTTTAAAACATTAAAGAGTCTTCAGTATCTTTCAAGCCAGTGAAGGAAATACTTTTGGATTTGGGTTTGGGGACACAATTGGGTAACATTTTTTTTGAATTATTATAAAATGAATGGTAGTCATGCTTGTGGGTTTAGTATAACAGAAGGATGACATATATTTATAAAGTGCATAATAAGGGGGTAATGAGTTGAAAATAAATGATATAGCTTTGGTAAATTTGTTCAACTAATCCTTGACTAATAGGGAAGACCTCAAAGGACAGATAGTTTAGATACAGATGAAACTATTTCCCTTGGCGGGGGTGGCGGGGGAGGAATAAGAAAGGCTCTCTGCATCAATCTCAATCTCCTTGGATTGATAAGTGTAACAAGCTAAATGTGAGGTTTGTATGGCAAAAGGGAACCAATCTGAGTACAAAAAACAAAATGGAGATCTTTCCCTAAAAGTAAGAGGCAGAAGATATACGAATAGACAACTAGCTTAAAGAATGGTAAACAAAAATAATTATTTAAAAATAAATATCAGTAGGGGTGGAAGGATGGGGGGGAGGGGTTAATGAAAGTTTCAGAAGCCAGTCTAGAGCCAGATCATGGTTTAGAATCAAAATGACTGCACTTCATCGTTCTTCAATTTTGTAAGAAAATAAGAGATGCTGTCTATTGAATGGGATGGATGTATACTTGTATGGGAAGGGGTGCATTCTTGATTGGTGAGGAAAGAAAGAATCAAAATTGTTGAATTACAGTTTGGTCTGATGTTACTGGTAGGGGAGGTCTCCAGAGAAAGTATTTTCAATATTCAACTATTTTCTTGGCATTGGCATGGATTGATTAAAAATTACAGATCTTATTTGGCTAAGTTGATTTTCTTGAAACAGATGATGCATGTGAATATCTTAAATATCTTTATCAAAGAGTGAGAAAGGTTCTTGGCAAAGAACAACATGGGTTGGTTGAAGTGCAGGCAGTTAATGAACAGTTGTCAACAGAATGGCAGGAAATATTCTTCAATATTCCCAGGCATGACTATTCCGATGTCCATAGAGTATATATTGAGATTGACAAAAAGCAAACTTCCTCCAACCTGACACATCCCATTCCCATTCTGCACACATTTTAATTCCACGTCCCATTCCCATTCTGATATGTCTATCCATGGCCTCCTCTACAGTAAAGATGAAGCCACACTCAGGTTGGAGGAAAAACACTTTATATTCCGTCTGGGTAGCCTCCAACCTGATGGCATGAACATTTACTTCTCAAACTTCCGCTAATGCCCACCTCGCCCTCTTACCGCATCCATTATTTATTTATTTATATACACACATTCTTTTTTTTCTCTCTCCTTTTTCTCCCTCTCTCCCTCTCACTATGCCCCTTGCCCATCCTCTGGGCTTCCCCCCCTCCTTTCTTTCTTCCTAGCCCTCCTGTCCCATGATCCTCTCGTATCCCTTTTGCCAATCACCTGTCCAGCTCTTGGCTCCATCCCTCCCCCTCCTGTCTTCTCCTATCATTTTGGATCTCCCCCTCCCCCTCCCATTTTCAAATCTCTTACTAACTCTTCCTTCAGTGAGTCCTGACGAAGGGTCTCGGCCTGAAACGTCGACTGTACCTCTTCCTAAAGATGCTATTAATTTTATTAATCTATTAATCATTATCTTCTATTAATTTTATACAACCGTAAAAGAAATCATGAGTATATTTTAACTATCTGAACATTGAGATTTCGTGCGATGGGATAAAGCTGAATTAAATTTTATAAGTATGATGCCATTCAATGCAACTATGTTGAGTTTGACAGTGACTTACAATTTAATGAGAGGTCCACATTGATTTGTGAGTAGAATGATGAAATTTGAAGTACACTGTGAATATGTATCTTAAGCTGCATAACAGATGATAGTTTTAAGAATACAATTATTTTCTCAGACTTCAGCCCCAATAACAACCTTCTTAAGCCTAAGTCATTGTATTATGATGGGGGTGGGGTCTAAAGACTCTTACCTAAAACAATGATGACATGGCCTCATTAATGTTCTTTATTTTAAAGAAAATGTTGGACAAGCAAGCTGAAGATTACCGGAAATCTAAAAGAGAACAAAGCCCTGAAGTGCAGATCGAAGAAATAACTGACCAGTGATTCTACTTATGATAATCTGTAACATCTAACCTATTAGCTGGCAATTCTTTTAGCATCCTGATTTTATTGGTTATTATTTTTGCCCTTCTAACAATGTTTAGATGTCTTAATTTTGTAATGTACAGACATGCATGAATGGATTGGCAACAGTGATTTTGTTTGCAGTAACTATTTGTTAAATAAGTAAGTTCTCAGGATAGGGACAGTCAGCTTTCAAGGGTATTGAAGTGATGGGAATTGATGGATTTCTAAGTTATTGTTAGAATATCAGTTCTTGAGTTATCCCAGGAACTGCTTTGGGTCAAGTACCATATCTGGGTTACTTTATCTAAGGAAGATGGTGAATTTTGTAAGGTAGTAATTTGAAAATATCTGGCAAATGTCAAGTTTTATTGTTGCGGGTAAAAGAAAATAGCTTACCAAGAATAAGTTACATGATTACTGAAATCTGTAGAAATATCTAATATTCATTTGTTGTCCCATATTTGTACAGTAATGAAGCTTGCATGGCATTGGTATTAAAGGGTAAAGAAAGGATGAATGCGGTGTTGATGGTGAGATCTTTGAGCCATAAAAATGGTAGAAATCCTGATAATTTTGTAAAGCAATATACTCTGCAACTGTTAAAAGTAAAGACCAAAATACAATTATATATTTCTTTAATTTGAACTAATGTCAATCTTTTGTTTTTCTAATGTGGAAGATCGGAGTTGCTGGAAGTTGAGAAGCCAATTTCAGTCTTCAAGTTGTAAAACTTTGGTTCTAGTAAATTGTTTATTTAGATCTGTTTAAAATAAAAGCCTTGCAAGTTAACACCAAAATCAATCCACAGTTTTGGTTTTTGCAATGTCTCATTTATGCTGCATTTGCTGAGGGAATTATTTATTGACTAACATATGAATTACTTTACAACTTTGACTTTTCAACAAAATACACATCTTACAAAAATGATTTTTAACAAATTTATTAAATTTGACCACAAGATATAGGTGCCATGTGGCCTATCAAATCTGCTCTGACATTTGGTAACAGCTGATATATTTTCTCTCTCAGCCCCATACTCCTCTGTCTTCTCCCTATAACCTTTGACACTCTTACCAATGAAGAACCTGTTAACCTCTGCTTTAAGACTTGGTCTTTGTCGCCATTTCCATCTGAGGAAACAAATTCAATTGATTCACCATCCTCTGGCTAAAGAAATCCCAAATGGCTTAAGAATGATTCCTCTAAAGCACAAGCTTTAATTATAGTCAAATTGAAATTCTGTCTTGGTAAGAAATGTTCTGAAACTAGGAACATTAATTGTTAATATTAGTCTTGAAGAATCACTGCAGTTTGTTTCCATTAAAACTAATTTTAAGTTTTTATTTTTGTAGGAGGTAGTTGGATTACTTTACATAATTCGGAATAAGATTGCAGGAAAGGAATTTTGCATTAAAATGTTGTTTCTCTTGAATTACCTGAAATTGTATAGTACTGTATAGTATTCATTTCTGAATGATAAAACCAACTTGTATTAGTTACCAATGATCCATGCAGATTGTCAAAAATTGCTAACAAAATGCATATTTACTTGACCACAGTACTTTTAAAAAATCAAATGCACTCAGAATTGAATAAGTTTCCAAAAAGTCAGTGTCCCTTGATTTGTCCTGTTATAATCTTGTAAACAAGTGAATTTGAGCAACTTTTTGCAAAACATGCATTTAAACAAATATTACTTTAATAACTCATTCTTCCGAGTTAAGGTTATTCCATTGCCAGCGTGCTGATGATATTGTTAAAATTTTTGGGTTTAATCAAGAGGCAACAGAGTATGAAATCTGCTGTTATGTCATGTTTGGGTTAAGTAGTTTTGTAATTCTTCAAATATAGCTCCAGGTTTCAATGATTGCTTGAGTTCATCTGCTTTTGCTTTTTCTGTTGATAAAGAAACGTGTAATTTAGGATTTTCGGGACAGTTTTAGCTTGGAATTAGATTGATTATATTTGTAACTGAGTTAATTATAGGTTACTACACATTACTTTCTTTTGACTTTCCTAATACTTGCATGTTAGACTATCATTCCATTACAAAATGTCAATTCTATTTGCTTGAATTTTTGGTTTTGCTAATAAAATTATTTAGAGGCGCCATAAGGAATTTCATTTCTGACCCTGATGTCGTCTTTGTTTTGTTGTAAATGATGTAAGAGTCTAATGCTTAGACACCAAGGTGTATTGATCTGCATGTCCTGTATTGGATAGAATTCATCTATCAGTGTACACTCTTAATTATTCAATATTTCAACCTTTGAATTTGGAAGATCATCTTGCTCCATGGTTTAAATGAATCGGACCTACATCAGTGCCTATTTGTTGTTTATTTTTATATTATTTACAGCATAGAATTAAACTGCAAAGAAATGGGTTATTCAGCCTATCTCTCACCTTAAACCTACGTCCTCTAGTTTTATCTTCCCTACCCTTGGATAAAGAGCATTACCATTCAAGTTATCTATGCCCTTATCAAACTGCTTGATAGTTAACACTTTGGATTGCATGACTTGGTGTTAACTGTACTGATTATCTGATTTCAAATTTCAAAGTAAATTTATTATCAAAGTAAATTTGGTCACCCTGAGATTTATTTTCTTCAGGACATTCATAGTAAATGCAAAGAAATTTTAAAAACAACAAGCAAGCAATAAACATTGAACATATGCTTGCTCTATTTTGCTGTATTTCTTTGTACAAGCAATTTTGTCTGATAGTTTACTTTTAAGTACTCCTTCCCAAAAAAACACTTAAACCACAAAATGTGTGAGAAGTCTTTACAGTATCCTGAAAGTTGCCACCGATTTATTTCTTGATACCTCCTCACTGTTTGCTCAAATCCATCCATATGTAATACATCAATGGTTTTGCATATATGACACGTCCTCAGCCTTCACGCTGTGTTACATCATAGAACTGCACAGAATGGCAGAGACAACCGTATGTGATAGTTGTAGACTTTGAAAAGGCGTTTGATACCATCCATGGCGAGAGCCCCTCATGGGATCCCTTCCAAAATTGTCCAGCTTTTCCAGAGTTTGTATGCTAATTTCACCTGCATAGTTGAGAACTTCAGTTTGAGCTTTGAAGTCAAGACGAATTGGGCAAGGCTATGTGATGTTAGTGATATTTAGTCTGATGATTGGGTTATGAGGCAAACAATGAGAAATAAGCAGAGAGGCATGAGCTGGATCTATTCTCTACTTCAGATGACCTCACGTTACTATCGTGTACCAGCATGTGCAAGAGAAAACTTAGCAGCTGTGTACCTTTGGTGGACTGGTTGGACTCAGCCAGAAAAAAACAGCCATGACCCTCCTCCTCCCATCAAGGCATATGGCATCAATTTATCCAGCACCAGCAGATCACCACCTTGGGCAGCATCATTCAGCAGCATTGGGGGGGGGGGGGGCCCCCAACCAAGGACGATACCTAGTGCAGATTCACCAAAGCTAGAAATGTCTTCAGATCAATGAGCAACATACGGGGATCAACCAAGCTGAAGCTGTACCTGAGGTGTGTTCTGTCTACACCATTGTATGGGTCAAAATGCTTGTGCATGACAGACCAACCTCACCAAGCTGCTGTCATTGCACACCATAACCCTCTGGAAGGTCCTCTTTATTTTCTGGCCAAGAAAGATCTTGAACCATGCCCCACTCCTCAGTGTCACCAAGAGGACATGGCCAATATCATCATGAGGTAACATTGGAGATGGATTGTGCATGAGAAGAGAGGCTAACTCTTCAAGACAGCACTTCATTGGACCCTGGAAAGGTTGGGGAAACCAAAGACAACTTGGTGTACTGTAAAGGCAGAAATGAGGAGCCTGAACCACACCTGGGCACAATAGAGAAGATTGCTAAGGACAGGCAGATGGAGGACCTTCATTACTGCTCTAAATGCTAGTGACATAAGTCAGTAACTAACTGCTGAGCCTTTACACAGTTTGAATTTTCATTTTCACGTGAGAAATTGTTTCTTAAAGCACAAAGTGAAATCGTGGCATTTGCTGAACATTCCAGCTAATTTCATACTTTGCCAATTTCTTGTGCCCTTACACTTTTGAAAGGGATTTTGTTGCACAGCTAGTAGGGCTGAGAGCATATTCACACAGTCCCACATGAAGTAGACTTAAGCTTCACCAATCACCTTTAAATATTCTTAATTCCTGGCCAAGCTTTTTTACAAGGAATGAAGTGAGGAGGTGAAATTTAACACAGCTTTCAATGTACCTGCACAGCCTTAAATTTGAGCCATGTCATTGAGCTTTCCAGCTTCTGGGGAAAAAAAGGCAACATCCCACTGACTGCGCAAGCAAAGTGGTGAAGATGCATTTGAGTTCGATATGGAGAATCTTGACTTTGTTTGCATCACCTCAAATGATCTATCCACGTACTCCATTAGCCAGCTCCTGACCCATTTGTGAATAATTGGATTGTTTTCAGTTGGTGTCATTGGTCATCTTTGAGCCAGAGAGTGGAAGCAAATCATCAATCCTGAGCAACTCCCTAGTAGTGATCACAGGGGAATAGCCTTTTCCTGTACTTTTTAAATTCTCCCACTGTGATGCAGCATTTGCATCCAAATTATTGACACCCCTGTTCAACCATATCAAACTATAGTATGACCCTTTGAGTATCATGTTTTAAAAAAACTTTCTAATACTGTGAGCTGGTAATCCTGTTTATACAGGAATGGCTTCTTTGTCCCACACTGTTGTGCCGAACCAGCTAAAAAGTACATCAAAATCCTCCCAAAACTAATCCTTCCTACCTACACAATACCCATATCCCTCCATCTTCCTCACATTCATGTGCCTATCTAGATGCCTCTGATATATTTGTCTCTACCACCATTCCAGGCATCTACTACTCTGAGTAATAAAAACTTGCTTCTCACATCCCCTCTGAACTTGTCCCCTCTCTCCTTCAAAGCATCCCCTTTGGTATTAAGGCATTTCTACCCTGGGTACCCTGTCAATTCTATCTATGCTTCTAATATTCCTATAAACCTCTATCAGATCTCCCCCACCACCCCGCCAGTCTCTGCCACCCCAAAGAAAACAGTCAAAGTTTGTCCAGCCTCTCATGATAGCACATACCGGCTGATCCAGGCAGCATCCTGTTATGACCTCTTTTTCACCCTTTCCAAAGCCTTAACATCCTTTCTATAGTGGTGCAACCAGAACTGCATGCAGTACTCCAGATATGGCCTAGCAGAGTTTTATAAAGTTGCAACTTATCTCTTGATTTTTGAACACAATGCCTCAACTAATAAAAGCAAGTATTCCATAAGCCTTGTTAAACTATCCTATTGAATTGTGTAACCACTTTTATGAAGCTATGTGCTTGCACCCCAAGATTTCTCTGCTTATCAACACTGTTAAGGGTCTTGACGTTAACAATGTGCTTTCTCCATGCATTTGCCCCACCAAGGTGCAGCACCTCACTTTTATCTGGGTTAAACTCCATTATCCATTTCTCTGCCCATATCTGCAACTGATCTATATCATACTGTATTTGTTGTCAATCTTTTACACTATCTACAACTCCATCAATCTTGGCATCATCTGCAAATTTACTCACCTGGCATGATATGGAGACACTTCTGGTTGAAAAGTCTAGCTGGTCCAATGTGGGCTTGATATTTTATGTGTAACTCCCAGGTTTGGCTAGTGGTTTAATCTAGGGGGAGACAGCCTCTGGCCTGGCCAAACTTGAGAAATCTTGTTTGGGTAGATGCTGTGTGATGTGTTCTGCTGCTACAAATCAGTACCATGAAATAACAAATGGTCCAGAATATGCAATTAAACGATAGAGCTATATGATTCTTAATTTGACTATTGGGTTAGTAAAGAAAACAAAAAAGAAAAAGGGTCCATTCTCATGAGATAGCCTAATGTGCAACATTGGAGCTCACAGTTTTCCCTCTGTTCATTCTCCATCAATTTTCCCTGGCGTCATCAACTCCCGACCCCATTCCAAGTCCACTCTATCCTGTAGACTACGACTTCACCATTCTAGCATCTTCTCTCTCCATCTTCCGCCAAACAAAAGACCGCAAAACCTTCTCTTGGGCAAACAAGAAAGAAAAATGTCTCCTCTCAGTGGCCAGCGCACATTCCAAAGCCCCCATTATCTCTAGTCATAACCCAAACACTGCTGCTACAGAGAAACCATTACATTAGCAGTGAAACCTTACAAAGCGTTACATATATGCTAAACATCAAAGGGCAATTCCATATTTACAATGTATCTACAGTGCTTTCTTTGAAACTAAACACAAACGTCACACCTCCCGATTAGCGCACACACCACAGAAATCCAAATGAACTTTAATCAACATTGTCTGGTCTATGATTCACAGCTTTTAGGAACTCATTGTTCAGAGTTACTGTCCAAATTAAATCCACAATTTATACTCGGACCCAGAGACTGGTGGCCAAAGTCATTAGCTAAATCTAAATGTGCTAAACCCAAAAATCGCTCTAAAAGCTACCCATGAGGGACTTTGTCAAACACCTTACTGAAATCTATGCAGACAACATATACTGCCCTACCCTCATTAATCTCCCTCTTCACCTTGTCAAAAAGCTCAATCAAGTTGATAAGACATGACTTGCCCCACACAAAGGAGGGAGGGAGGAGAAGATGGCAACGTGACACGGCTGTGAGTGGCCACTCCGGTGGTGATGTCTGTTATTTGTCAAGTAGGGTGCCGTGCACAATCCTGATTTGATGGAGATGGACGTGAGAGCACAGAGGAACATCTGGTGAAACTTCTGAAATGCCTGCTTTGCTGCTGCTGCTACCGTGTGGTCCAGAATCTTCAGAGGGGAAGGCCCCGACTCCTTGGCTTTGCTTGTTGCTCGGCCGCTGGGGTGGGGTCGAAGCACTCGGCAGAGGATAGTGCTGGGAGAGGCTGTGTCGGAGGGGCTGGTCGGAGGCTTGAAGTTTTCGGACGGACTCAGAGTCCGCTGCGGTCGGGTGCTTCCAATGGTGCTGCATCGGCAAGTTTGTGGTGCTTGGAGGTTCATGGCAGGGAGAGTTTCTCCCTTCTGCCGCCTGCGTAAGATGATGAGGCTATCGGGACTTTGAGACTTTTTTTTTCCGTGCCCATGGTCTGCTCTTTATCAAATTATGGTATTGCTTTGCACTGTTGTAACTATATGTTATAATTATGTGGTTTTGTAAATTTTAGTCTTGGTTTGTCCTGTGTTTTCTTGTGCTATCATTCTGGAGGAACGTATCATTTTTTTAATGCATGCATTTCTAAATGACAATAAATGAAGACTGAGTGTCCTCATAATCTAAAAAAAAGGCCATGCTACCTCTCACTAATTAGGCCATGTGTTTCCAAATGCTCATATATCCTATCCCTAAGAATTCTCTCCTAACAATTTCCCTACATCTGACGTGAGACTCAGTTCCCAGGATTTTCCCTTGTTCCCTTCTTAAATAGAGGTACAACATTAGTCACTCGCCAGTCCTTTGCGACCTCACCTATGCCTACAGAGGACATGAAGATACTGGTCAAAGCCTCAGCAATCTTGTCTCTTGCTTCCTTCAATAGCCTGGGGTAAATCCCATCAGGCCCTGACGACTTAACCACCTGAATACTCATTAGGAGGCCCAACAATTCCTCCTATTTCACCTCTAAACATCCAAACATATAGTATTTATACATTCAGCACTGATCTCCTGGTCCTCTGTGTCACTTTGCCAGAGGAAATAACTCATTAATTACCTCATCATGTTCTCTGCATCCAAGCAAATGTTCCCCTATTTATCTTGGAGTGGTCCTACCCTCTTGCTAGTTATCCTCTTGTTCTTAATGTATGTATAGAACATTTTGGGATTAAACCTTAATCCTACTTGTTAAGGACTTTGCATGGCTCTTCTTGGCTTTCCTAATTCCCTTCTTTAGTTCTTTTCTGATTACTTTATAATCCTTGTGCTCCCTTTGATCTTAATTTCTGAAGACCTTGCATACTTTTCCTTTTTCTTCTTGACTAAATTCATTACCTCCCCAGATATTTGAGGTTCTCTTATCTTTCCATCCTTGTCCTTCCTTCTAACAGGCACATACCATAAGACAGAGGAGCAGAATTAGGCCATTCAGCCCATCGAGTCTGCTCTGCCACTCTATCATGGCTGATCCTGGATCCCACTCAACCCCATACACCTGCCTTTTCGCCATATCTTTTGATGCCCTGACCAATCAGGAAATGATCAACTTCCACTCTAAATATACCCACAGACTTGGCCTCCACTGCAGTCTGTGGCAGAGCATTCCACAGACTCACCACACTCTGGCTAAAAAAATTACTCCTTGCCTCTGTTCTAAAAGGTTGTCCCTCAATTTTGAGGGTGTGCGCTCTAATTCTGGATACCCCCACCACAGGAAACATCCTCTCCACATCCACCCTATCTAGTGCTTTCAACATTCAGTAGGTTTCAATGAGATACTTCTGCATTTTTCTAAATTCCAGTGAGTACAGGCCCAAAGGTGCCAAACTCTCCTTATATTTTAAGCCCTTCATTCCCTGAATCATCCTTGTGAACTTCCTCTGGGCTCTATCCGATAACAACATATCCTTTCTGAGATAAGGGGCACAAAACTGTTGACTATACTCCAAGTGCAGCCTGACTAATGTCCAATAAAGCCTCAGCATTATCTCCTTGCTTTTATATTCTATTCCTCTTGAAAAAATTGCCAACATTGCATTTGCCTTCTTTACCACAGACTTAATCTGCAAATTGACCTTCTGGGAGTCTTGAATGAGGACTTACAAGTCCCTCTGCACCTCTGATGTTTGAACCTTCTCCCCATTTTGATAATAGTCTGCATTATTGTTCAAGATGCATTATCATACATTTCTCAACACTGTATTCCATCTTTTTTGCCTATTCATCAAATTTGTCCAAGTCCTTCTGTCATCACATTGCTTCCTTAGCACTACTTATCCATTATCTTTCCTGTAACGCCATAGGATTTTATCTTGTTAAGCAGCCTCATGTGTGGCACCTTATCAAATGCCTTCTGAAAATCCAAGTAAATGAAATCCACTGCCTGCCCTTTATCCACCCTACTTGTTACGTCCTTAATGAACTCTAACAGATTTGTCAGGCAAGATTTCCCTTTACAGAAACCATGCTGACTTTGACTTATTGTATCAGTTTCCATGTATCCAAAACCTCACCCTTAATAGTCGACTCAACACTGAGATTAGGCTAACTGACCTAAAATTTCCTTTCTTTTGCCTTCCTCCCTTCTTAAAGAGTGGAGTGACATTTGCAATTTTCCAGTCCTCCAAGACCATGCCAGAATCAAGTGATTCTTGAAAGATCATGACCAATGCATCCATCATCTCTGCAGCAACCTCTCTCAGGACTCTGGGATGTAGTCCATCTGGTTCAGGTGACTTATCCACCTTAAGACCTTTGAATTTGTCTAGCATTTTTTACCTTTGTAATAGCAATGGCACTCACTCCTACTCCCTGACACTCATGAACCTCTGGCACACTGCTAGTGTTTTCCACAATAAAGACTGATGCAAAGTACCTATTAAGTTCAACTGCCATTTCTTTATCCCCCATTACTACCTCTCCAGCATCATTTTCAACTCTTACCTCCCTTTTACTCTTCATATAACTGAAAAAAAACTTTTAGTATCCTGCTTTATATTATTGGCTTGTTTGCCCTCAAATTTCACCTTTTCCCTTGGTTTTTATGCAGTCCCACCTCTGTTCTGTCATCATCCCTGCCAGTATCTCCCGCCAATACACCTGGGCAAGCTCCTCTCTCATGCCTCTGTAATTCCCTTTATTCCATTCCAATACTGCTACATGTGATTTATGCTTCTCCCTCTCAAAATGCAGTATGAATTCAATCATATTATGATCACTGGCTCCTAAGGGTTCTTTTAGGTTAAGATTTTAATAAGATCTGGGTTATTATACAACACCTATCTAAGATAGCCTTTCCCCTAGTAGGCTCAAGCAGCTCTAAAAAGCCATCTCATAGGTATTCAACAAATTCTCTCTCTTGCAATCCAACACCAACCTGATTTTCCCAATCCCCATTCATATTGAAGTCCGCCAATACTATTGTGACATTACCCTTATTACATGCCCTTTCCTGCTCCCTTCGCAATCTCACCCCACATCTTGGCTACAATATGAAGGCCAATATGATTCCCATATAATGTTTTTTTAAACCCTTGCAGTGTCTTAACTCTACCCACAAAGATTCAACATTCTCTGACCCTATTCTCTGTCACTTCTTTCTAAAGATGTAATTCCATCTCTTACCAACAGAGCCACACCACCGCCTATGCCTTCCTGCCTGTCCTTTTGACACAAAGTACATCCTTTGGCAAAGTACATCCTTTGATGTTAAGCTCCTAACATCCTTCTTTCAGCCACGACTCAATGATGTCCACAACGTCATACCAACCAATCTCTAATGGCGCCACGAGTTCATTCACCTTATTCCAAATACTACATGTATTTAAATACAGCTCATTCAGTCCTGCATTCTTCACCCTTTGGAATTTTGCCTCTGTGGTACAATTTAACTCTTTGGCCCGTCAGCATTTTTACCCAACTGTTTGTACCTTTCTTGTACTCTGTGCAATCGATCTTTAAACACCCTCCACATGTCTGATGTGGACTTGCCAGAAATAAGGTGTTCCCAATTAACCCCTCGTTGTTCCTGACCAATGCCCTCGTAATTTGCCCCACTCTAATTTAAAACTCTCCTACATTGACCATACCTATCCTTATCTATAGCTACCCTGAAAGTTAAGGAGTTGTTGTCACTGTTCTCTAATTGCTCACCCATTGAGAGGTCAGTTACCCAACACCAGGTCCAGTACAGTCCCTCCTCTCGTTGATGATTTATTAAACCCTCCTGTGTACACTGATCAAATTCTGCCCCATCTAACCCCCTTGCACTAAGAATGTTCTGGTTTATATGAGGAAATTTGAAATCCCCCATGACACCAACCCTATTATTTTACACATCTCCTTAATCCGTTCAGACATCTGTTCATCAATGTCCCGGTGGCTGCTGGGGGGAGGGCGGGGCCTGTAGTAAAATCCCATCAGTTTGAGTGCACCTATTCCTAAATTCCACTCAAATGGACCGTGTCTGAACCCTCCATTATGTCTCCCCTGTGTGCAGCTGTGATATTGTTCCCGATTAGTAGTGCACCCGCCCCTCCCCCTTTACCTCCTTCTCTATCTTTTCTAAAACTTCCAAAACCTGGTACATTAACCTGTTCCTGCCACTGTCTCAACCAAGTTTCAGTAATGGTCACAACATCGTAGTTCCACGTACTGATCCGTAGTCTAAATTCATCACCTTTACTGTATCCATAATACCCTTAGTATTAAAATACACACGCTTCAAACTATCCAACCCATCATATGTTATTTCGATTTTGCCTTTCAATACTTTCTCTGACATCTAGCTTGATTTACTGACCTGGAATTTGCGCATTCTCGCTGGCCATTTGGATTATGCCTGGAATTTGCGCAAAATGACTAAGGGTTTCCAAAATGAGCACAAATAGCAAAATAATTAAAGTGAAGTTGACGGGCATGTGAGAATGACTAAGTGGAAGGCATACAAGGGCACAAACTGATAAAATCTTTAAAAGTTATGTGGGTTACTTTGCTGATTCAATAGTATCAAGAGTTTCTTCTCGAGAGAGCATCTCATTTTAAAAGATGACACCGCTGATAATCCAAAATCTTCTAACCTATACACTCGGGTGACAGCCTTGATTTACTTTTGTGTGCTCAAATCGCGAAGTGAGATTTGGAACTATAAACTTCAAATTAAATGCAGTGGTATTAGAACACTGCTGCAATTGGACCAATAGTCAAGTCAAGTCAAATTTATTTATAAAGCACATTTAAAAACAACCTATGTTGACCAAAGTGCTGTACAATCCATAACAGGTAGCTAAAATTACAAATACAAGAAACACAGATATAAACAAGGCACATAGCTTATAGACACAAAATAAACAACACATGAGCCTAAGCACAAGCCAAAAATCAGCCACATCAGGAAGATTCAAACGCCAGTGAATAAAGGTAAGTTTTGAGCCTTGACTTAAAAGAGTCAATGGAGGCGGCAGATCTGATGGGGAAGGGAATGCTGTTCCACAGTCTAGGGGCTACAACAGCAAAGGCGCGGTCACCCCTGAACTTAAATTTAGATCGCGGCACAGCCAGGAGCCCCAAGTCAGCCGACCTGAGGGACCTGGAAATAGAATAAGGGGTTAGAAGGTCTGCGATATAGGAGGGGGCCAGCCCATTTAGGGCCTTATAAACAAACAAGAGAACCTTAAAATCAATTCAAAACTGTACTGGTAGCCAGTGGAGGGAGGCCAGGATAGAAGTAATATGGTCCCTCTTCCGTGCACCTGTCAGGAGCCTGGCTGCGGCGTTCTGGACCAGTTGCAGGCGGGACAGGGACGACTGACTAATCCCAGTATACAGGGAGTTGGAGTAGTCCAAGCAAGAGGATATAAGGGCGTGGAAGACTTTCTCAGCATCTTTGAAAGAGAGAAACGACTTGATTTTGACAATAGTCCGAAGCTGGAAAAAACTGGCTTTTACTACTGCATTAACTTGCTTGTCAAACTTAACGGTGGAATCAAATATCACACCAAGGGACTTAACATGGGGTTTGAGAAGGGTGAACAGGTTACCAAGACTGTTGGTAATCACGTTGATGGAGTCGAGGGGCCAAATAGGACAACTTCAGACTTGCCTTCATTCAGCTGTAGGAAGTTTTGTGCCATCCAACACTTTATGTCCTCAAGGCAGTTCATGTGGCTGACTAGATTTGACTGGTCGTTGGGTTTCAAGGGGAGATAAAGCTGTGTGTCGTCAGCATAACAGTGGAAGGAAATGTGTTTTTGAATGATTTGGCCGAGGGGAAGCATGTATATAGAGAAAAGAATGGGACCTAGGATGGAACCTTGTGGGACCCCGCAGGAGAAGAGGAAAATTTGCCTATGTTGACGGTGAAGCTTCTATTTTTGAGGTAGGATGTGAACCAGTTCAACACCAACCCCGTACTGGAGACGGTCTATTAAAATGGCATGATCCACAGTATGGAATGCTGCACTGTCAAGAAGAATTAGGATGGCAGAGTCACCTGAATCGGTAGAGAGGAGGAGATCATTGTACACTTTCAGCAGGGCAGACTCTGTGCTATGATAAGCCTTAAAACCTGACTGAAAGAGGAGATCATACGAACTGCTCCCCTTGACTACGTGGACGAAAAATTACTCGATGATTACTTGCCCAGACATTAAATCGAACCCCTCCGCTCGACAAAGGAGGGCGGAGACGGGACGCGCAAAGCATTGTGGAAGTCCTGGCAGGGAAGGCTGTGATGGATTCCGCGCGAAGGGCTGTGGGAAGCCTGGCAAGAAGGGCTCCGCGCGGTGCGCGCCGGGAGCGCTGGCTGCGGAGCGCCGGCGCGCTGGATTGTGGGTTTTGCTAGGCCTGTGCCAGTGCCAGAGCTCCAGTGGCAACTGACGGTAGGACAGCGGCGGCAGGGGATCTGCAGCTCGGTTATCGGTGGCGTGTCGATCGTCACAGCAGTCAGTGCTCATCAGTGTTAAATGACAGTTTCGGTCAGATCTTCCACCATCGCCAGCGGTCTGATAGCCCCTAGCTAAAGTTAAAGATCAGACATTGAGATTATGTTGTGGTGCTGTGAAAGCATCACCGATTTCAGCATTACCGGTAGAAATGGGTGAAGTACCTTCACATCAGGTCACAGGCTTACTGGGTTAATCTCTAAAGTTGGCCGTACAGTGCTGGCAACGTTCGTGGTGTTGGGAACACTGTCTTCAGTGTTGGGTGGGGGAATGAATGGACGCAGAATCTTGGCTTGTTTAGTCTGGGATCAGGCCCACTGATCCCCTTTCTGTCGCCCCTCCAGGGCTCTCCCCTTTGCCTGGGGCTGATTTAAGCCTCAAGAAAAGATCGAGATGAATGATTGTACATCAGTGGCCCAGCTAGTTCAGCAATGTGAATCGAAAGATGCATTCGCAGGTTGTTCGGGGTTTGTATTCCAGAGTTTCAGGTGATTATTAAGAGAAGATGATCGGACAATGTATCAGTATCCGCGTCTGAGATGGTAGTTATCATTTTAGCCTCGGAATAGGTCGCCCTGATAATGTGCTTTTGTGCTCTGATTCGTTCTCGGTTTTGACAGGTACCGGACATTCTTCTTGAGATTGGACATCTGTTGAGGCTGCAGGGTCTGGGCTCACACTTTTTAATCACTGCTGCCCTGTTGAGGTGAATGAAACGAGGTGGCGGAGATTCTAGTCAAGCACTCATTAAAAATCACGGATGTAAATATAGTGGCGCCTTCGCGTAAAGGGGAGGTGAAAACCGTCATTTAAAAAGTCTATTCATTACCTGTGGCAACAAAGTTGGGATAAGAAGAAAAGGACAGCATTTATAGAAAATTCAGAGGATGGTGCGAACTCAGTCTTGAGATGGGTATCAAGGGAGACAAGAAGTTATCCTTACATGTTCACGTATAGGACATACCAGATTGAATAATTCCTTGTACAGATTTAATATGCATGATATGGGTATTTTTAAGGAGTGCATTTGTCAAGAAACGCTGCAGCATATTTTGTTTGTTTGCAGTTCCTACGAGGTGCAAAGGAAACATCTAATTACTAAATTGAAATCTTTGGGGCAGACACAGTTTAAAATGGAAAATTTGTTAGGATATTACTGCCATCATAATGTATATAAGTGTGTATTTGACTTTCTGAAGATCATTAGACTTACTGATATTTGAGTTTTCTGGAGGGGATTTAGTGAAGAAGGTTATCTTTGCTCCACTCCAACTCGGTAATGGCTGTCAATCATTAAACTTTACAAGAAGCATCCGCCATCTTGCATCAAATAAGGGGAAATGAGAGATGGCAGAGAAACAGCGAGAAAAGGAGACTGTGTGGGACAGGCTGTGAGTGACTGAGGTAGGGGGTGAGGGAACAGGGTGTGAGTGACTGTGAGGTAGGGGTGAGGGAACAGGGTGTGAGTGACTTTGAGGTAGGGGTGAGGGAACAGGGTGTGAGTGACTGAGGTGAGGGTGTGGGAACAGCATGTGAGAGACTGTGAGGTGAGGGTGAGGGAACAGGGTGTGAGTGACTGAGGTGAGGGTGAGGGAACAGGGTGTGAGTGACTGAGGTGAGGGTGAGGGAACAGGGTGTGAGTGACTGTGCAGTGAGGGTGAGGGAACAGAGTGTGACTGTGAGGTGAGGGTGAGGGAACAGGGTGTGAGTGACTGAGGTTGGGGTGAGGGAACAGGGTGTGAGTGACTGAGGTGGGGTGAGGGAACAGGGTGTGAGTCACAGAGGTGAGGATGAGGGAACAGGGTGTGAGTGACTGAGGTAGGGGTGAGGGAACAGGGTGTGAGTGACAGGTGAGGGTGAGGGAACAGGGTGTGAGTGACTGAGGTGAGGGTGAGGGAACAGGGTGTGAGTGACTGAGGTGAGGGTGAGGGAACAGGGTGTGAGTGACTGTGCGGTGAGGGTGAGGGAACAGAGTGTGACTGTGAGGTGAGGGTGAGGGAACAGGGTGTGAGTGACTGAGGTTGGGGTGAGGGAACAGGGTGTGAGTGACTGAGGTGGGGTGAGGGAACAGGGTGTGAGTCACAGAGGTGAGGATGAGGGAACAGGGTGTGAGTGACTGAGGTAGGGGTGAGGGAACAGGGTGTGAGTGACAGGTGAGGGTGAGGGAACAGGGTGTGAGTTACTGAGGTAGAGGTGAGGGAACGGTGTGAGTGACAGGTGAGGATGAGGGAACAGGGTGTGAGTGACTGAGGTGAGGATGAGGGAATGGTGTGAGTGACTGAGGTGAAGGTTAGGGAACAGGGTGTGAGTGACTGAGGTGAGGATGAGGGAATGGTGTGAGTGACTGTGAGGTGAGGGTGAGGGAACAGGGTGTGAGTGACTGAGGTAGGGGTGAGGGAACAGGGTGTGAGTGACTGCGGTGGGGTGAGGGAACAGGGTGTGAGTCACAGAGGTGAGGATGAGGGAACAGGGTGTGAGTGACTGAGGTAGGGGTGAGGGAACAGGGTGTGAGTGACTGAGGTGAGGTTGAGGGAACGGTGTGAGTGACTGAGGTGAAGGTTAGGGAACAGGGTGTGAGTGACTGTGAGGTGAGGGTGAGGGAGCAGGGTGTGAGTGACTGAGGTGAGGGTGAGGGAACAGGGTGTGAGTGACTGAGGTAGGGATGAGGGAATGGTGTGAGTGACTGTGAGGTTGGGGTGAGGGAACAGGGTGTGAGTGACTGAGGTGAGGATGAGGGAACAGGGTGTGATTGACTGAGGTGAGGGTGAGGGAACAGGGTGTGAGTGACTGAGGTGAGGTTGAGGTAACAGGGTGTGAGTGACTGAGGTGAGGGTGAGGGGACAGGGTGTGAGTGACTGTGAGGTGAGGGTGAGGGAACAGGGTGTGATTGACTGAGCTGAGGGTGATGGAACAGTGTGAGTGACTGTGAGGTGAGGATGAGGGAACAGGGTGTGAGTGACTGAGGTGAGGTTGAGGTAACGGTGTGAGTGACTGAGGTGAGGGTGAGGGAACGGTGTGAGTGATTGTGAGGTGAGGGTGAGGGAGCAGGGTGAGTGACTGTGAGGTGAGGGTGAGGGAACAGAGTGTGACTGTGAGGTGAGGGTGAGGGAACAGGGCGTGAGTGACTGAGGTGAGGATGAGGGAACGGTGTGAGTGACTGAGGTGAAGGTTAGGGAACAGGGTGTGAGTGACTGTGAGGTGAGGGTGAGGGAGCAGGGTGTGAGTGACTGAGGTGAGGGTGAGGGAACAGGGTGTGAGTGACTGAGGTAGGGATGAGGGAATGGTGTGAGTGACTGTGAGGTTGGGGTGAGGGAACAGGGTGTGAGTGACTGAGGTGAGGATGAGGGAACAGGGTGTG
The DNA here is from genome assembly GCF_963921235.1 of Mobula hypostoma. Taxonomy (NCBI): domain Eukaryota; kingdom Metazoa; phylum Chordata; class Chondrichthyes; order Myliobatiformes; family Myliobatidae; genus Mobula; species Mobula hypostoma. Next base: position 76,319,009 of record NC_086103.1, read on the forward strand.
ATTGACTGAGGTGAGGGTGAGGGAACAGGGTGTGAGTGACTGAGGTGAGGTTGAGGTAACAGGGTGTGAGTGACTGAGGTGAGGGTGAGGGGACAGGGTGTGAGTGACTGTGAGGTGAGGGTGAGGGAACAGGGTGTGATTGACTGAGCTGAGGGTGATGGAACAGTGTGAGTGACTGTGAGGTGAGGATGAGGGAACAGGGTGTGAGTGACTGAGGTGAGGTTGAGGTAACGGTGTGAGTGACTGAGGTGAGGGTGAGGGAACGGTGTGAGTGATTGTGAGGTGAGGGTGAGGGAACAGGGTGCGAGTGACTGAGGTAGAGGTTAGGGAACACGGTGTGAGTGAAAGGTGAGGATGAGGGAACGGTGTGAGTGACTGGGGTGAGGGAACAGGGTGTGAGTGACTGAGGTGAGGTTGAGGTAACGGTGTGAGTGACTGAGGTGAGGGTGAGGGAACGGTGTGAGTGATTGTGAGGTGAGGGTGAGGGAACAGGGTGTGAGTGACTGAGGTAGAGGTTAGGGAACACGGTGTGAGTGAAAGGTGAGGATGAGGGAATGGTGTGAGTGTGAGTGACTGGGGTGAGGGAACAGGGTGTGAGTGTGAGTGACTGGGGTGAGGGAACAGGGTGTGAGTGCCTGTGAGGTGAGGGTGAGGGAACAGGGTGTGAGTGATTGTGAGGTGAGGGTGAGGGAACAGGGTGTGAGTCACAGAGGTGAGGATGAGGGAACAGGGTGTGAGTGACTGAGGTAGGGGTGAGGGAACAGGGTGTGAGTGACAGGTGAGGGTGAGGGAACAGGGTGTGAGTGACTGAGGTGAGGGTGAGGGAACAGGGTGTGAGTGACTGAGGTGAGGGTGAGGGAACAGGGTGTGAGTGACTGTGCGGTGAGGGTGAGGGAACAGAGTGTGACTGTGAGGTGAGGGTGAGGGAACAGGGTGTGAGTGACTGAGGTTGGGGTGAGGGAACAGGGTGTGAGTGACTGAGGTGGGGTGAGGGAACAGGGTGTGAGTCACAGAGGTGAGGATGAGGGAACAGGGTGTGAGTGACTGAGGTAGGGGTGAGGGAACAGGGTGTGAGTGACAGGTGAGGGTGAGGGAACAGGGTGTGAGTTACTGAGGTAGAGGTGAGGGAACGGTGTGAGTGACAGGTGAGGATGAGGGAACAGGGTGTGAGTGACTGAGGTGAGGATGAGGGAATGGTGTGAGTGACTGTGAGGTGAAGGTTAGGGAACAGGGTGTGAGTGACTGAGGTGAGGATGAGGGAATGGTGTGAGTGACTGTGAGGTGAGGGTGAGGGAACAGGGTGTGAGTGACTGAGGTAGGGGTGAGGGAACAGGGTGTGAGTGACTGAGGTGGGGTGAGGGAACAGGGTGTGAGTCACAGAGGTGAGGATGAGGGAACAGGGTGTGAGTGACTGAGGTAGGGGTGAGGGAACAGGGTGTGAGTGACTGAGGTGAGGTTGAGGGAACGGTGTGAGTGACTGAGGTGAAGGTTAGGGAACAGGGTGTGAGTGACTGTGAGGTGAGGGTGAGGGAGCAGGGTGTGAGTGACTGAGGTGAGGGTGAGGGAACAGGGTGTGAGTGACTGAGGTAGGGATGAGGGAATGGTGTGAGTGACTGTGAGGTTGGGGTGAGGGAACAGGGTGTGAGTGACTGAGGTGAGGATGAGGGAACAGGGTGTGATTGACTGAGGTGAGGGTGAGGGAACAGGGTGTGAGTGACTGAGGTGAGGTTGAGGTAACAGGGTGTGAGTGACTGAGGTGAGGGTGAGGGGACAGGGTGTGAGTGACTGTGAGGTGAGGGTGAGGGAACAGGGTGTGATTGACTGAGCTGAGGGTGATGGAACAGTGTGAGTGACTGTGAGGTGAGGATGAGGGAACAGGGTGTGAGTGACTGAGGTGAGGTTGAGGTAACGGTGTGAGTGACTGAGGTGAGGGTGAGGGAACGGTGTGAGTGATTGTGAGGTGAGGGTGAGGGAGCAGGGTGAGTGACTGTGAGGTGAGGGTGAGGGAACAGAGTGTGACTGTGAGGTGAGGGTGAGGGAACAGGGCGTGAGTGACTGAGGTGAGGATGAGGGAACGGTGTGAGTGACTGAGGTGAAGGTTAGGGAACAGGGTGTGAGTGACTGTGAGGTGAGGGTGAGGGAGCAGGGTGTGAGTGACTGAGGTGAGGGTGAGGGAACAGGGTGTGAGTGACTGAGGTAGGGATGAGGGAATGGTGTGAGTGACTGTGAGGTTGGGGTGAGGGAACAGGGTGTGAGTGACTGAGGTGAGGATGAGGGAACAGGGTGTGATTGACTGAGGTGAGGGTGAGGGAACAGGGTGTGAGTGACTGAGGTGAGGTTGAGGTAACAGGGTGTGAGTGACTGAGGTGAGGGTGAGGGGACAGGGTGTGAGTGACTGTGAGGTGAGGGTGAGGGAACAGGGTGTGATTGACTGAGCTGAGGGTGATGGAACAGTGTGAGTGACTGTGAGGTGAGGATGAGGGAACAGGGTGTGAGTGACTGAGGTGAGGTTGAGGTAACGGTGTGAGTGACTGAGGTGAGGGTGAGGGAACGGTGTGAGTGATTGTGAGGTGAGGGTGAGGGAGCAGGGTGAGTGACTGTGAGGTGAGGGTGAGGGAACAGAGTGTGACTGTGAGGTGAGGGTGAGGGAACAGGGCGTGAGTGACTGAGGTGAGGATGAGGGAACGGTGTGAGTGACTGAGGTGAAGGTTAGGGAACAGGGTGTGAGTGACTGTGAGGTGAGGGTGAGGGAGCAGGGTGTGAGTGACTGAGGTGAGGGTGAGGGAACAGGGTGTGAGTGACTGAGGTCGGGATGAGGGAATGGTGTGAGTGACTGTGAGGTTGGGGTGAGGGAACAGGGTGTGAGTGACTGAGGTGAGGATGAGGGAACAGGGTGTGATTGACTGAGGTGAGGGTGAGGGAACAGGGTGTGAGTGACTGAGGTGAGGTTGAGGTAACAGGGTGTGAGTGACTGAGGGAGGGTGAGGGGACAGGGTGTGAGTGACTGTGAGGTGAGGGTGAGGGAACAGGGTGTGATTGACTGAGCTGAGGGTGATGGAACAGTGTGAGTGACTGTGAGGTGAGGACAGGGTGTGAGTGATTGTGAGGTGAGGGTGAGGGAGGTGAGGGTGAGACAGGGTGTGAGTGACTGAGGTAGAGGTTGTGAGGAAGGTAACAGGGTGTGAGTGACTGAGGTGAGGGTGAGGGTGAGGGAACAGGGTGTGAGTGACTGTGAGGTAGAGGGTGAGGGAACAGGGTGTGAGTGATGAAGGTGAGGTGTGAGGGAACAGGGTGTGAGTGACTGAGGTGACTGGGGTGAGGGAACAGGGTGTGAGTGCTGTGAGGTGAGGGTGAGGTGAACAGGGTGTGAGTGACTGGGAACAGGGTGTGAGTGACTGGGGTGAGGGAACAGGGTGTGAGTGCCTGTGAGGTGAGGGTGAGGGAACAGGGTGTGAGTGACTGTGAGGTGAGGGTGAGGGAACAGGGTGTGAGTGATTGTGAGGTGAGGGTGAGGGAACAGGGTGTGAGTGACTGTGGTAGGGGTGAGGGAACAGGGTGTGATTGACTGTGAGGTGAGGGTGAGGGAACAGGGTGTGAGTGACTGTGAGGTGAGGGTGAGGGAACGGTGTGAGTGATTGTGAGGTGAGGGTGAGGGAACAGGCTGTGAGTGATTGTGTGGTGAGGGTGAGGGAACGGTGTGAGTGACTGAAGTGAGGTTGAGGTAACGGTGTGAGTGACTGAGGTGAGGGTGAGGGAACGGTGTGAGTGATTGTGAGGTGAGAGTGAGGGAACAGGGTGTGAGTGACTGAGGTAGAGGTTAGGGAACAGGGTGTGAGTGACAGGTGAGGATGAGGGAACAGGGTGTGAGTGTGAGTGACTGGGGTGAGGGAACAGGGTGTGAGTGACTGAGGTGAGGGTGAGGGAACGGTGTGAGTGATTGTGAGGTGAGGGTGAGGGTGAGGGAACAGGGTGTGAGTGACTGAGGTAGAGGTTAGGGAACACGGTGTGAGTGAAAGGTGAGGATGAGGGAACGGTGTGAGTGTGAGTGACTGGGGTGAGGGAACAGGGTGTGAGTGCCTGTGAGGTGAGGGTGAGGGAACAGGGTGTGAGTGACTGGGGTGAGGGAACAGGGTGTGAGTGACTGTGAGGTGAGGGTGAGGGAACAGGGTGTGAGTGACTGAGGTGAGGGTGAGGGAACAGGGTGTGAGTGATTGTGAGGTGAGGGTGAGGGAACAGGGTGTGAGTGACTGAGGTAGAGGTTAGGGAACACGGTGTGAGTGAAAGGTGAGGATGAGGGAACGGTGTGAGTGTGAGTGACTGGGGTGAGGGAACAGGGTGTGAGTGCCTGTGAGGTGAGGGTGAGGGAACAGGGTGTGAGTGACTGGGGTGAGGGAACAGGGTGTGAGTGCCTGTGAGGTGAGGGTGAGGGAACAGGGTGTGAGTGACTGAGGTGAGGGTGAGGGAACAGGGTGTGAGTGATTGTGAGGTGAGGGTGAGGGAACAGGTTGTGAGTGACTGTGGTAGGGGTGAGGGAACAGGGTGTGATTGACTGTGAGGTGAGGGTGAGGGAACAGGGTGTGAGTGACTGTGAGGTGAGGGTGAGGGAACGGTGTGAGTGATTGTGAGGTGAGGGTGAGGGAACAGGCTGTGAGTGATTGTGAGGTGAGGGTGAGGGAACGGTGTGAGTGACTGAAGTGAGGTTGAGGTAACGGTGTGAGTGACTGAGGTGAGGGTGAGGGAACGGTGTGAGTGATTGTGAGGTGAGAGTGAGGGAACAGGGTGTGAGTGACTGAGGTAGGGGTGAGGGAACAGGGTGTGAGTGACTGAGGTAGAGGTTAGGGAACAGGGTGTGAGTGACAGGTGAGGATGAGGGAACAGGGTGTGAGTGTGAGTGACTGGGGTGAGGGAACAGGGTGTGAGTGACTGTGAGGTGAGGGTGAGGGAACAGGGTGTGAGTGACTGAGGTGAGGGTGAGGGAACAGGGTGTGAGTGACTGGGGTGAGGGAACAGGGTGTGAGTCACAGGTGAGGGTGAGGGAACAGGGTGTGAGTGCCTGTGAGGTGAGGGTGAGGGAACAGGGTGTGAGTGACAGGTGAGGATGAGGGAACAGGGTGTGAGTGACTGGGGTGAGGGAACAGGGTGTGAGTGACAGATGAGGGTGAGGGAACAGGGTGTGAGTGACTGGGGTGAGGGAACAGGGTGTGAGTGACAGGTGAGGATGAGGGAACGGGTGTGAGTGTGAGTGACTGGGGTGAGGGAACAGGGTGTGAGTGACTGTGAGGTGAGGGTGAGGGAACAGGGTGTGAGTGACTGAGGTGAGGGTGAGGGAACAGGGTGTGAGTGACTGGGGTGAGGGAACAGGGTGTGAGTGCCTGTGAGGTGAGGGTGAGGGAACAGGGTGTGAGTGACAGGTGAGGATGAGGGAACAGGGTGTGAGTGACTGGGGTGAGGGAACAGGGTGTGAGTGACGGATGAGGGTGAGGGAACAGGGTGTGAGTGACTGGGGTGAGGGAACAGGGTGTGAGTGACAGATGAGGGTGAGGGAACAGGGTGTGAGTGACTGGGGTGAGGGAACAGGGTGTGAGTGACAGGTGAGGATGAGGGAACAGGGTGTGAGTGACTGGGGTGAGAGAACAGGGTGTGAGTGCCTGTGAGGTGAGGGTGAGGGAACAGGGTGTGAGTGACTGTGAGGTGAGGGTGAGGGAACGGTGTGAGTGATTGTGAGGTGAGGGTGAGGGAACAGGCTGTGAGTGATTGTGAGGTGAGGGTGAGGGAACAGGGTGTGAGTGACTGAGGTAGGGGTGAGGGAACAGGGTGTGAGTGACTGGGGTGAGGGAACAGGGTGTGAGTGACAGGTGAGGGTGAGGGAACAGGGTGTGAGTGACTGTGAGGTGAGGGTGAGGGAACGGTGTGAGTGATTGTGAGGTGAGGGTGAGGGAACAGGCTGTGAGTAATTGTGAGGTGAGGGTGAGGGAACAGGGTGTGAGTGACTGAGGTAGGGGTGAGGGAACAGGGTGTGAGTGACTGTGAGGTAGGGGTGGGGGAACAGAGTGAGAAAGTGGGGGGTGGCGGAGTGCGCATGAGTACGGTGCGGGGGCGTGGGGCGTGTGTGAGTGCCAGGAGGGCGGAGTGTGTGTGTGAGGGTGGGGACAGTGCTCGTGTGAGGATGGGGACGGAGCGCGTGTGAGGGTGGGGACAGTGAGTGCGGGGAGGGCGGAGTGCGCATGAGTGCAGGTGGGGACGGAGCGCGTGTGGGGCTGGGGACCGTGCACGTGTGTAGGTGGGGACATTGTGCGTGTGAGGACGGGGTGGCGACTGAGTACATGTGAGGATGTGAGGATGGGGATGGAGCGCGTGTGAGGGTGGGGACAGTGCGCCTCTGTGAGTATGAGTATGCAGGCAGTTTGTGACAGCATGTCTGGAAAGAAGGAGGTGCAAGATGGTGCGGATGAAATTCTGTGAAGATGTTAGGGACATGGAGCAGTTGGGTGCACATGGAACACTGTTCAATGGGAATGAGAACTGAAAGGACAATTCTGTTCTCGGTGTTTAAAAGCTGCTTCTTGTTTATTGTTTCACCATTAAAATATCCCCTTGTTTCTTGTTTTCTGCCAGTTCTTTTAAAACTAAAGCCTATGCCGTATTGTCCAGATGAATGTAATTTGCTATGCACTTGCTATATGTTATAGCACATTTTGACTTGAACTCTGTAAGGCAGGCAGGAATGCAGAGAAATTATTTTTATTCACTAATGATTTCCTACAATTTCAAGATGCTTTGTTCGGGTAAGTGTACACATTTTAGAATTCTCTCTCCTTGTTTTCCACTGTCTACTTTGATTTTTTACATTTTCTGAAAGTATTTGCATTCCACAATGTCACCTTATTTCTTTGAAATATTCTTTTATCTTGCATTCCTCCCAATCAGTTAGCTAAGTAAATAGTGCTTTCTCTTTTGTGTTTTATCCAAAGTTGCCATGGAAACAGCTGAGGATGGTATAAATTCTTTGCAGCTATGCTCATCAATGCATGATATGATATATTTCATTGTCATCCTTCTGTGCTATGCTATAGTATTTACACAAATTGAATTATCTGAGTGACCTGCTTTCCTTTTGCACTTAACAACATCTGTGTGACACTTCAATAATTCGATCAAAATAAACGTGACCCAAGGGGCAAGCTGGATTAACGTTTAGTTGAGTGGAAGACAGCAAAGATAATGGTTGACTCAAATTTTATTGATGTTGTGCATACTTGATCTTCCTGTAAGGAGCTTGTAAATTCTCCCTGTGACCGTGTGGGTTTCCTCTGGGTGCTCCGGTTTCCTCCCACAGTCCAAAGGCGTACTGGTTAGTAAGTAAATTATCCCCTGATTAGGCAAGGATTAAATTGGGGCCTTGCTGGGCCGTGTGGCTCAAAGGGCCTGAAGGGCCTCTTCTGTGCTGTAGGTTACTAAATCAATAAATAACTTGGACAGGTATTTTTACCACAATTAAATTTGCGGATGATAACCAAAATTGTCAGTGCGCTTGATGCTGTGAAAGAAAGTTCTAGGTTGTAAAGACCAAAAGAAATCAGTTGACCAGGTAGGTGACACAAGTGTGACCAGATAAAGTAGACGTGAAGAGAATGTTCCTTTCCAATAGTAGGAAAGTCTAGGACCAGAGGGCACAGCTGCAGAATAGAAGGATGGCCCTTTAGAGCGGAGATGAGGAATTTAGAGCAACCCATATAAAATGCTGGAGGAACTCAGCAGGTCAGGCAGCATCTATGGAAATGAATAAACAGACAACATTTCAGGCCAAGACCCTTCATCTGGACTGAAAAGGAAGGTGGAAGTTGCCAGAATACGAAGGCGGAGGGAGGGGAAGGAGTACAAACTAGAAGGTGATAGGTGAAGCCAGATGGGTGGGGGAGGGGGAATGAGTTAAGAAGCTGGGAGATGATAAGTGGAAAAGGTCAGGGGCTGGAGAAGAAAGGATCTGATAGGAGAGGAGAGTGGATGAGAGGAGAAAGAGAAGGAGCAGGGGTAAGAGGCCAGAGTGGGGAATAGAAAAAGAGGGAAGGGAGGAGGGAATTGAAGAATAGACTTCACCTATCACCTTCTAGCTTGTACTGTTTCCCCTCTGCCCTCCGCACCTTCTTATTCTGGCATCTTCCCCCTTCCTTTCCAGTCCAGATGAAGGGTCTCGGCCTGAAACATTGACTGTTTATTCATTTCTATAGATGCTGCCTGACCTGCTGAGGTCCTTCAGCATTTTGTATGTGTTGCTCTGGATTTCCAGCATCCGCAGAATCTCTTGTGCTTATGAGGAGGAATTTCTTTAGCCAGAAAGTGGTGAACCTGTGGAATTCATTGCCATGGATGGCTGTGGAGGCCAAGTCACTAGATATATTTAAAGTGGAGATTGATACATTCATGATTCACAAGTTCAAAGTCAAAGTACATATATGTCACCATTTACAACCTGAGATTCATTTTCCTGTAGGCATTCACAGTAAATACAAAACAATCACAACAAAATCAATGAAAAACCACCATCAGTGAATCAAATAGAAGGATGTCGAAAGTTACAGGGAGAAGGCAGAGAATGGGGCTGAGAGGCGAAATAATCAGTCATGATCAAAAGGCCTAATTTTGCTCCTGTGTCTTATGCTCAATAGATCTCAGAGTATAGATGTGAGATAATGGATTTGAGAAGGATAAAGAAACTGGAACAACAGATTTGAATTGGTAGGAAACAATGGAGAGGAATGAGGATCTTGGAGTACATGTACAGAAATCCCTGAAGATGGCAGGACAGCAGAAAGTGTGATTGTGTAAGTATACAGGACAGCTTTGACTGAAGCTTAGAGTACAAGAGGCAGGAGTTCATGCTAGAACTGTGTAAATCATTGGGCTGCAGTTTGAATACTCTGTAGAGTTCAGCATAGGAAGATTGTAATCATATTTCAAATGATGCAAAGGAGATTTATAAGGATATTATAACAATGAGAAGGTACAGTTATGTGGAAAAACTGGCTAGGTGGGTGTACTTTTTTGGAAAAGGGATATCAGGGAAGATTTAATTGAGCTGTATAAAATTTTATGAACTCTTAACAAGATAAACTGGACTTTTCACAATATGAAGGTAATCAGGAAGCAGATATTTAATTGAAGTGGTAAAAAGATTAGAGGTTAGTTGAGGGAAAATGATTTCACTCAATGAATGGTAAGGGTCTGGAACTCAATATTTGGAAGGGTGGTAGAGGCAGAAATTCCCACCATATTTTAAAAATTGTTCTAAAGCAACACACCCTGCATTACAATGGGCCAAGGCCAGGGAAATAATATTAACTTAAAGTCCATTTGCTTGGCATAGACAGGGACTAAATGTTTTGACTTAGAGTCTATGAACCTTTCTGTAAATCACAGCATAAGGAGCCTATTGAACATAATTATACACTTTTAAGAGTTTTTTTTTGTTTTTTCTGTTGTGACAGAACTAGGCTTAATACCACAGGCATATATTGTGAAATTTGTTGTTTTGCAGCAGCAGTACAATGCAATACATAGCAATAGAACACCTACGGTCTTTTATTGGTTCTCCTCTGTTATGTCCTGTTTAAATTTAGGGAAAATACAAGTCAGACATTTGATACATCCTTTAAATTTGAGCAAATATGGTGACCTTTTATCCAATATTTTCATTTCATTTGATTTATTACTCTTTCAATTTTTTTTGAAGTTTTAGATTTGATCAGAAAGTCTTTCTTTTTTTTGGTTGTATCCTCAAAATGGACTGCCCAGTCCCTTTTTTTCCCTTTTTTTTAATATAGTGTAGTGTTTTTTTTCTTTTCATTTAAAACCCAATGTTTTTTCCTTTCTCTTCATAAACTGGTAAGAAGAGAATTGTTATTTTCATTTTTTGTTATATATTTTATACTAGTTTAACAATATCTATGATTTTGACAATGTCTCTCTTAATCTTGGTTTATATTGTTACTGATAAATATATTTGATCTAATTCTGCTCTTGATTGTATTTATGCTTTTTTAAAATCAATAACAAGATTAATAAAGAAAGCAATAAAAAACTATAAATGACAATAAGAAGTATACATAAAACAATAATTAGCGCAAAAAAGAGAGGAAAAATAGTGAGGTAGTGTTCATGGATTTATTATCCATTCAGAAACCTGATGGTGGAGAGGAAGAAAGTGCTCCTGAAATGTAGAGCATGTGCCTAGAGGCTCCTGTACCAGCTCCTTGACAGTAGCAATGAGAAGAAGGCATATCCAGGGTGATGGGGCTCCTTAATGATGGATGCTACCTTCTTGAAGCATCGCCTTTTGAAGATGTCCTTGATGCTGGAGAGGATAGTGCCCATGATGGAGCTGGCTGCGTTTGCAGCATTTTCTGATCCTGTGCAGTGGCCCCTCTACACCAGACAGTGATGCAACCAGTTAGAATTCTCTCCATGGTGAATCTGTAGAGATTTGTGAGTGTATTTGGTGACATACTAAATCTCCCCAAACTCCTAATGAAATATAGCTGCTGTGATGCCTTCTGTATAATTGCATCAATATGTTGGGCCTAACATATTCAGAGCGAAACTGCTCATCCCTTCCACTGCTGATCCCTCAATGAGGACTGGATTCATAGAAACATAGAAAATAGGTGCAGGAGTAGGCCATTCGGCCCTTTGAGCCTGCACCGCCATTTATTATGATCATGGCTGATCCTCCAACTCAGAACCCCGCCCCAGCCTTCCCTCCATACCCCCTGACCCCCGTAGCCACAAGGGCCATATCTAACTCCCTCTTAAACATAGCCAATGAACTGGCCTCAACTGTTTCCTGTGGCAGAGAATTCCACAGATTCACCACTCTCTGTGTGAAGAAGTTTTTCCTAATCTCGGTCCTAAAAGGCTTCCACTCTATCCTCAAACTGTGGCCCCTCGTTCTGGACTTCCCCAACATCGGGAACAATCTTCCTGCATCTAGCCTGTCCAATCCCTTTAGGATCTTATACGTTTCAATCAGATCCCCCCTCAATCTTCTAAATTCCAACGAGTACAAGCCCAGTTCATCCAGTCTTTCTTCATATGAAAGTCCTGCCATCCCAGGAATCAATCTGGTGAACCTTCTTTGTACTCCCTCTATGGCAAGGATGTCTTTCCTCAGATTAGGGGACCAAAACTGCACACAATACTCCAGGTGTGGTCTCACCAAGGCCTTGTACAACTGCAGTAGTACCTCCCTGCTCCTGTACTTGAATCCTCTTGCTATGAATGCCAGCATACCATTCGCCTTTTTCACCGCCTGCTGTACCTGCATGCCCACTTTCAATGACTGGTGTATAATGACACCCAGGTCTCGTCGCACCTCCCCTTTTCCTAATCGGCCACCATTCAGATAATAATCTGTTTTCCTATTTTTGCCACCAAAGTGGATAACTTCACATTTATCCACATTAAATTGCATCTGCCATGAATTTGCCCACTCACCCAACCTATCCAAGTCACTCTGCATCCTCCTCACAGCTAACACTGCCACCCAGCTTCGTGTCATCCGCAAACTTGGAGATGCTGCATTTAATTCCCTCATCCAAGTCATTAATATATATTGTAAACAACTGGGGTCCCAGCACTGAGCCTTGTGGTACCCCTCTAGTCACTGCCTGCCATTCTGAAAAGGTCCCGTTTATTCCCACTCTTTGCTTCCTGTCTGCTAACCAATTCTCCACCCACACCAATACCTTACCCCCAATACCGTGTGCTTTAAGTTTGCACACTAATCTCCTGTGTGGGACCTTGTCAAAAGCCTTTTGAAAATCCAAATATACCACATCCACTGGTTCTCCCCTATCCACTCTACTAGTTACATCCTCAAAAAATTCTATGAGATTCGTCAGACATGATTTTCCTTTCACAAATCCATGCTGACTTTGTCCGATCATTTCACCGCTTTCCAAATGTGCTGTTATCACATCCTTGATAACTGACTCCAGCAGTTTCCCCACCACCGACGTTAGGCTAACCGGTCTATAATTCCCCGGTTTCTCTCTCCCTCCTTTTTTAAAAAGTGGAGTTACATCAGCCACCCTCCAATCCTCAGGAACTAGTCCAGAATCTAATGAGTTTTGAAAAATTATCACTAATGCATCCACTATTTCTTGGGCTACTTCCTTAAGCACTCTAGGATGCAGACCATCTGGCCCTGGGGATTTATCTGCCTTCAATCCCTTCAATTTACCTAACACCACTTCCCTACTAACATGTATTTCGCTCAGTTCCTCCATCTCACTGGACCCTCTGTCCCCTACTATTTCTGGAAGATTATTTATGTCCTCCTTAGTGAAGACAGAACCAAAGTAATTATTCAATTGGTCTGCCATGTCCTTGCTCCCCATAATCAATTCACCTGTTTCTGTCTGCAGGGGACCTACATTTGTCTTTACCAGTTGTTTCCTTTTTACATATCTATAAAAGCTTTTACAGTCCATTTTTATGTTCCCTGCCAGTTTTCTCTCATAATCTTTTTTCCCCTTCCTAATTAAGCCCTTTGTCCTCCTCTGCTGAACTCTGAATTTCTCCCAGTCCTCAGGTGAGCCACTTTCTCTGGCTAATTTGTATGCTTCTTCTTTGGAATTGATACTATCCCTAATTTCTCTTGTCAGCCACGGGTGCACTACCTTCCTTGATTTATTCTTTTGCCAAACTGGGATAAACAATTGTTGTAGTTCATCCATGCAACCTTTAAATGCTTGCCATTGCATAGCCACCGTCAATCCTTTAAGTGTCATTTGCCAGTGTATCTTAGCTAATTCACCTTCAAAGTTACCCCTCTTTAAGTTCAGAACCTTTGTTTCTGAATTAACTATGTCACTCTCCATCTTAATGAAGAATTCCACCATATTATGGTCACTCTTACCCAAGGGGCCTCTCACGACAAGATTGCTAATTAACCCTTCCTCATTGCTCAAAACCCAGTCCAGAATAGCCTGCTCTCTAGTTGGTTCCTCGACATGTTGGTTCAAAAAACCATCCCGCATACATTCCAAGAAATCCTCTTCCTCAGCACCTTTACCAATTTGGTTCACCCAATTCCCTCGTGTTCCCTGGATTTCCCCTTCCTGAAGTCCACAATCAATTTCTTAGTCTTACTGATGTTGAGTGCAAGGTTGCTGTTGCGATACCACTCAACCAGCTGATATGTCTCACTCCTGTACCCCTCCCCGTCACCATCTGAAATTCAGCCAAGAGGCATTGTGTTGTCGGCAAATTTTATGGAAGGCATTTGAGCTGTATGTAGCCATGCAGTTGTGGGTGTAGAGAGGGTAGAGTAGTGAGCTAAGCTCACATTCTTGTGGTGTGTCATTGTTGATTGCCAGTGAGGAGGAGGTATTATTTCCAATCTGCATAGACAGTGGTTTCCCAGAAGTCAAACAGTTGCAGAGGGAGATACAAAGGCCTAGTTTTAGAGCTTGTTCCTGATGTTGGTATTAATATTGTCCAGGTAACCCAAGGCCGAGCGGAGAGCCAATGAGATTACATCCGCTGTCGACCTATTGCGGTTGCAGGCAAATTGCAGCAGGTCCAAGTCCTTGCTTAAGCAGGAGTTGATTTTGACCATGACCAATCTCTCAAAGCATTTCATTGCAGTCACTGGTTGATAGTTGTTGGGGCAGCTCACCTGCTCTTCTTGGGCACTGATATGATTGTTGCCCTTTCGAAGCAGGTGGGAATTTCCAACTGCAGCAGTGAGAGATTGATGATGTCCTTGAGCACTCCTGCCAGTTGGTTGGCACAGATTTTCAGAGTCCTACCAAGTCCCATTGGGGCTTGACGCCTTGCAAGGGTTCACCGTGGTCCCTGATCAGATCACAGGTCACCAGATTCAGTAGGGGTTCACACAAGTTTAGTTTTATTCACCCTTTCAAAGCATGCATAAAAGGCATTGAGCTCATCTGGGAGTGAAATATCACAGCTATTCATGATGTTTAGTTTTATTTTGTAGGAAGCAATCTCCTGGAAACTCTGCCGCAGCTGATATGCATACTATTCCATCTCTAACCTTAATCAGAGTTGTTTTATTGCCCTTAAAATAGCCTTCCGTTATTCATACCTGGATAACTTGTATAGTTTTGGATCATCGATCTTGAATGCCACAGATCTAGCCCTCAGCAGGCTTTGCATTTCTTGGTTCATCCCACAGCTTTTGGTTTGGCTGTGTTAAGTATGTTCTCAAAGTCACACACTCATCCACACAGGTCTTGTTGAGATCAGTGACAACTGTGGTGTATTCATTCAGATTTGAAGACAAATTCCTAAATACTGTCCAGTCCACTGACTCAAAGCAGTCCTGTAAGCAATCCTCCACCTCCCTTGACCATACCTTCTTAGTCCTCAGCACTTGAATCTTAAAATTCAAAGTAACTTTATTATCAAAGTACATACATGTCACCATATACAGCCTGAGATTCATTTTCTTGTGGTGTATACTCAATAAATCTATGATAGAATCAATGAAAGACGGCACCAACTTGGATATTCAACCAGTCTGCAACAGACACAAGCTGTGCAAATACAAAAAGAAAGATAATAATAATAATAAATAAGCAATAAATACCGAAAACATGAGATGAAGAGTCCTTGAAGGCGAGTCCATAGGCAGAGGGAAATTTTCAATAATGAAGTGAAGTTATCCTCTGATGGTTGAGCAGGAATAACTGTTCCTGAACCTCATGGTGTGAGTCCTGAGGCTCCTGTACCTTCTTCCTGATGTCTTGGATGGTGTGGGGTCCCTGATGATGGATGCTGCTTTCCTATGACAACATTTTGTGTAGTTGTGCTCAATGGTGGGGAGGGTTTTACCCGTGATGGACTGGACTCCAGGGACTTGATGGACTCCTATCCACTACTTTTTGTAGGACTTTCTGTTCAAGGGCATAGGTGTTTCCATACCAGGCCATAATGCAACCAGTCAATATACTCTCCACCACACATCCATAGAACTATATCAAAGTTTTAGATGTCATGTCGAATATTCCCCAAATCCTAAGGAAACAGAGGCATTGCCATGCTTTTTTCATAATTGCACTTGTGTGCAGGGCCAAAGGCAGCTCCTGTGAAACAATAACACTGAGGAATTGAAAGTTGCTGACCCTCTCCACATTGATCCTCATATGAGGCCTGGCTCATGATCTCCTGGTTTCCTCCTCCTGGAGTCAAAAATCAGCTCTTTGGTCTTCCTGACATTGAGTAAGAGGTGGTTGTAATGCAGCATATAATTCAATCTCCCTCCTATATGCTGATTTGTTCCCTCTTTTGATTCGGCCTACAACGGCAATGTTGTCAGCAAACTTGAAAATGGCATTGGAGCTGTGCTTAGCCATATAGTCTCAAGTGTAAAGCAAGTCGAGCAGGGGGCTAGGCACACAGCTTTGTGGTGCAGCTATGCAGCAGGAGACCGTAGAGGAGATGAAATTACCAATCTGAACTGACTGGGGTCTGCAAGTGAGGAAATCGAGGATCCAACTGAACAAGGAGATATTGAAGCCAAGGTCTTGGAGCATTCTGACGTATGCATCTTTACTGTCCAGATGTTCCAGGGTTGAGTGAAGAGCAAGTGGAATGGCATCTGCTATGGACCTGTTGCTCCAGTAGGCAAATTAGAGTGGATCCAAATTGCTTCTCAGGCAGCAGTTGATATGTTTCATCAGCAGTCTCTCAAAAACTCTTCATCACTGTGGATGTAAGCGCTACTGGATGATAGTCATTGAGGCAGGTTACCTTGGCCTTCTTAAGTATAATTGAAGCCTGCTTGAAGCAGGTGGGTTCCTCAGACTGTTGCAGCGAGAGGATAAAAACTCAGTGAATACTCCTGCCAGTTGATTAGCACAAGTTTTTAGTATTGGTCTGGTACTTTTCATGGGTTCACCCTCCAGAGGGCTGCTCACATGTCGGCCTCAGAGACTGAAATCGTAGGATCCTTGGGGGATGGGAGTTCATGATGGTTCCTCCATGTTTTGATGGTCAAAGCAAGCATAGAAGGCTTTGAGCTCATGTGGAAGTGAAGCCCTGTTGTTGCCTGTGTTGCTTAGAAACATGGAAAACCTTAGGCACAATACAGGCCCTTCGGCCCACAATGCTGTGCCGAACAAGTACTTACTTTAGAAATTACCTAGGGTTACTCATAGCCCTCTAGTTTTCTTTTTTTTGTAATTTATTTTTTTATTGAATTTCATCATCAAACAAACATTTCCACAAGATGTATTTCAGATACTGTACATACATATCATATAATCATATTTGTCACAAATCTCCACATAATATTTATGAGGTATACACTATAGAAAGGAGAGGAAAGAAAGAACAATCGAAAGAAGAAAACTATGTACAGAGTAGGGAGTGATTTTTTTAAAAAACATATTCATTGATTGTGAAAGTACAATCAGGCCTATGAGGTGTTAAGTAGTTAAACCATTTTTTCCAGTATGAATAAAGTTGTTCCAACTTATGATTAACAGATGCTGTTATCTTCTCCATTTTGTAAATGTCCATTGTAATTTCCATCCATACATTTAAAATTCGGCTCTCCTGTGATAACCATTTCCTGGTAAGGGTCTTTTTACCAGCCACCAGCAGTACATTCATTAAATATTTATCTCTTTTCAACCATTCTTGAGGTATATACCCAAAATATATGGTCTTACTCTCTAAGGGTATTTCACATTTTAAGATACCTTGTAGGGCATTATGTATCCTACTCCAATAGTCTTTGATAATGGGGCATTCCCAGAAAATATGATAATGGTTTGCATTTTGATTTCCACAATTTCTCCAGCAAACAGGGGGGGTTTCTATCATAATGGGATTTCTGAGAGGGTGTAATAAAATATCTTACCAAGTTTTTCCACCTGAACTCCCTCCATTTCTGTGAACTGGTAGACTTCCATTGATACCTCCATATTATTGTCCATTCTTCCTCAGATATTATTATCCCTCCGTCCTCCCATTTTGTTTTAATGTATGAAGTCAAGTGTGTTTTAAGAGTTGACAAACCCTTATAAACGCTTGAAATTATTTTACTACCGTTGTCTGAATTATATGCTTTTCCAAATAGCTCTGTCAGACATGTACTTGCCTTGGTTACATTTTTAACAGTCCTATTACCATACTTTCGCATCTGTAAATATCGGTAAAAGTTTTGTTTTTCTAGTAAGTGTTTCTCTTTAGGCATTTCAAAACTGAACAGCGTTCCTTCTTTCATTATATTGCAAATAGCTGTTATTCCTTTAGCTGTCCAATCCTTAAATCTAGCATCCAGTTTATTCGGTGTAAAATCCGAGTCATATGCACACCATTTAAGAATTGCAATGTCTCTCTCTAGTTTATATTCTTTTATAATAGTTATCCATATTTTAAGAGTCCATTTCACCCATGGGTTGTCAATATTAATTATGTAACTTTGTAGGTTGTTATCAGCCAAAATTGCCTGTATGGGGATGGAAAGTATCCTCTCCTCAATGTTTTTCCATTGAGCGCCATATGATGGGTTGCACCAGCATATCACGGCTCTCAACTGTGCTGCAAAATAATAATCTCTAAGAGGAGGTAGGCCCCATCCCCACTTTTCCTTGGCTAATTGCAAAGTTTTGAGACAAACTCTAGGCCTTTTACCTTGCCTTATATATCTTGATAGCATCTTGTTCCATTCATTGAATTGATTTTGGTTAATCTCTATTAGTGGGGTTAAAAGAGATATAGTAGTCTGGGCAGTATATTCACTTTAATAGATTCAATCCTAGAACTGAGATGAAGGAAAGGAATTTGGTTCCATCTTGTTATATCTTCCTCAATTTTTTTATATATAGGCTGATAACTGCATTCAGATAATTTTGCCAAATCTTTTGGTATAATGATGCCCAAATATTTGACGGACTCTGTTTGCCATGCCCAAGGATATCTACTTTCAATTTCTCTTGGTGGGTTATAGTTATATGAAAGTAGCTGGGTTTTATCTATGTTCATCTTGTATCCTGATATATGGCCATATTATTCAAAGGATTGCATCAATTTAGGTAAAGAGGATGTTGGTTGCCCTAGGTAGATCAGAATGTCATCCGCGTAACAGGCCAATTTATGCTCTGTCCCTTTAATAGTAATTCCCTTGATATCTTCATTTTGTCTAATGTATTGAACTAATGGTTCCAAATATAATGTGAAGAGTAGCGGTGACCATGCACAAACCTGTCTCGTGCCCCTTTCAAGGGTAAAACTATTAGATAAATATCCATTGATTTTAATCCTGGCAGTAGGATTGTCATATAGTGCCTATACAGTTTTAATAATTGTGTCATGTAGACCAAATCTATGTAAAACTCTGTAAAGAAAATTCCAATTAACTGAATCAAATGCCTTTTCAGCGTCCATGCTTATCACTATTTCTTAGCTCCATGTACCTATCCAGGAGTCTCTTAGAAGACCCTATCATATCTGCCTCCACCACCGTTGCTGGCAGCCCATTCCACACACTCACCACCCTGCATAAAAAAACTTACCCCTGACATCTCCTCTGTACCTCCTTCCAAGCACCTTAAAACTGTGCCCTCTCATGTTAGCCATAAACTTGTTTAACTTCATAAGAGGTGATAGTATTCAAGCCTTGCTACAACTGTCGAGTATCCTTCGTTGATTCAAGCTTAGTCCAGAATTGCCACTTTACCCGTGAGATGGCTTTCTGGAAATCCTACCTGGACCTCTTGTAACTCCTTTGGTCACCAAACTTGTATTCCTCTGATCTGGCCCTCAGCAGATCGAGGATCTGGTGATTCATCCAGGGTTTCTGGTTGGGGAAGACTGAATGATTTTATGGGAACACACTTGTCTACAACTGTTTTAATAAAATCACTCTGCTGGGTGTAAAGTACAGCCATGTGATTGGACTTTAATCCAAAGTGTGGGCATGGGATGGCATGGTAAGCGTTTTAGATGGTGGCATAATGGTGGTCAATTGTGTTGGCTACTCTGATTTTCTAAATTAATATTCAAGCACCATATCTTCTTACTTTACATATGGGAAAAATTACCAAACGCCAATTCTTGCATGGGAAGAACAATTGTATTAATGAGAAGTACAAATTATTCATTATCCTGTAGAACTTACTCATTACTCACAAAATCAAAGGTGAGGTTTTTGTGACACCAAGAATGAGGCAAAATCCTTGCAGTTACCTTTCTGTTTTAGATTATAGGCAATAAAATGAACATCTGATTACACCTAAGAGGGATCCAGTAATGTAAAAATATACTTACACATGCAGTGGAAAGGTTGTTGAGCATAATGGGTCTTCCACTTTTCTTTAGAGCATCTTAGAGCCAATATGATTCTGAAGACACGTAGTCCTCTTTTATTGTCATTTAGTAATGCATGCATTAAGAAATAATACATTATTTCCTCTGGTGTGATATCACAAAACACAGGACAAACCAAGACTGAAAAAACTGACAAAACCACATAATTATAACGTATAGTTACAAACAGTGTAACAATACCATAACTTGATGAAGAAGTCTGTGAGCACAGTAAAGTTCAAAGTTTCTCAAATGTCCCACATCTCATGCAGATGGAGAGAAGGAAGAAAAACTCTCCCTGCCATGCCGACCACAATCTGACTCTGAGTCATCCAAAAACTTCGAGCTCTGATCAGCTCTCCGACACCGAGTACTGAGCGCCATCTCTGTCTGAACGATTCAACTCCTTCTCGGTCGCCAAAAGCAGGTAAGGCCAGGAATTTTGAGGCCTACCCTCCGAAAGATTCCTGACCACACACTAACGACAGCAGCGAACAGGCGTTTCAGAAATTCCTCCAGATGTTCCTCTGTGCTTTCACGTCCATTCTCCATTAAATCAGAATTGTCCACAGCCCCTATTTAACAGATATCATATCACTGGAGAGCTGCGCAAACGCAGGTGCGCCGCCATCTTCTCCTCCTACCTGTTATCAGTTGCAAGAAAAAGTTTGTGAACCCTTTGCAATTAACCTGGTTTCTGCATTAATTACTCATAAAATGTGGTCTGATCTTAATTCATAATAATAAACAAACACAATCTGCGTAAAGTAATAATACAAACTTCTTGTTGATACTGAGTACACAATCTATCTGCATCTGGAATTTCCAGTTGGTGGACGATTTCCTTCCACGTCGCTCTGACGTATTGGGAAATCGTGTATGTGGCAAGTTACAAGTTACATTGCTTTCTGCTGGGTGAGTATTTTTTTAAGAGATCACCAGCTCTTAACCAGCATGGATGGTGGGAGCTGGCTGGATTCGAACTCGGGACTTCTTGCCCCGAAGTCCAGCGCTGATGCCACTACGCCACCAGCCATAGCTGGCTACAAAAGCTATTTGGAGTCAGGTGTTCCAGTCAATAAGATGATATTGGGGTGTAGAGGTGCCCTGCCCTATAAAAAAAGCCACACAAAGTCTGGTTATTGACAGAGCCTGTTTATGTGCACCATGCCTCGATCAAAACAACTTACAGAGGACCTTAGAAGAAGAATTGTAGTGATGCATGAAGCTGAAAAAGGCTACAAAAGCATTTCTAAAGACCTGAGTGTTCATCAGTCCACAGTAAGAGAAATTGTCTACAAATGGAGGAAACTCAGTACTGTTGCTACTCTCCCTAGGAATGGGCATCCTGCAAAGATCACACCAAGAGCACAACGTGCAATGCTGAAAGAGGTAAAAAAGAATCCAAGGGTAACAGCAAAAGACCTGCAGAAATCTCTAGAACTTGCTGAAGTCTCTGTTCATGTCCACTATGAGAAAACTGTTGAACAAGAATGGTGTTCATGGAAGGACACCATGGAGGAAACCACTGCTTTCCAAAAAAAAAACATTGCTGCACATCTCAAGTTTGTAAAAGATCACCTCGATGTTCCACAATGCTTCTGGGACAATGTTCTGTGACAGATGAGACAAAAGTTGAACTTTTTGGCAGAAATGCACACCATTATGTTTGGAGGGAAAAGGACACTGCACACCAACGCTGAAACCTCATCCCAGCTGTGAAGCATGGTGGAAGGAGCATCACGGTTTGGGGCTGCTTTGCTGCGTCAGGGCCTGGACAGCTTGCAATCGTTGAGGGAACTATGAATTCAAAATTGTATCAAGATACTTTACAAGAGAATATCAGGGTAAGGGTCCATCTCCTGAAGCTTAATAGATGTTGGATGATGCAACAAGACAGTAATCCGAAACACAAGAGTAAGTCAACAAAATAATGGTTTAAAAAGGAGAAAATTCGTGTTTTGGAATGGCCAAGTCAGAGTCCAGACCTTAACCCAATTGAGAAGCTGTGGCATGACCTGAAGAGGGCTGTTCATGCAAGGTATCTCAGAAATATTGGTGAACTGAAGTAGTTTTGGATGGAGGAATGGTCTAAAATTTGCCCTCGCCATTGTGCAAGTCTGATCAGCAGCTACTGGAAACATTTTGGTGGAGGTTATTGCTACTAAAGGGGGTTCTACCAGTTATTAAATATACGTAAGGGTTTACATACTTTTTCCAGCCCGGACTGTGAATGATTAAAAATATGTTAGATAAAGACATGTAAAGTACAATTGTTAGTTTCTGCAGATTGTGTTTGTCTATTATTGTAACTTAGATGAAGATCAGACCACATTTTATAAGTAATTAATGCAGAAAATCAGGTAACTGCAAAGGGTTCACAAACTTCTAGTTGCAACCTTAGGTTAAATTTACAGCACAAAACCAGAACAAACAGATCACAGCATTGTTTTAAGAAGTGGTTATATAAAGTCAGAATGCAGGGGTTAGTGGGGTGAGTTGAGTCAAAGTTCTGACCTTAATCCTATAGAAATGTTGTGGAAGGACCTGAAGCAAGCAGTTCATGCTAGGAAGCGTTCTAACATCCCAGAGCTGAAGCCATTTTTAAGGAGGAATGGTCTAAAATTCCTCCAAGCTGATGTGCAGGACTGACCAACAGTTATCAGAAACGCTTGGTTGAAGTTATTGCTGTAGAAGGGGGGTCACACCAGTTACTGAAAGCAAAGGTTCACATACTTTTTCCAACAAATACATGTAATATTGGATCATTTTTCTCAATAAATAAATGAACAAGTATAATGTTTTTCGTGTTATTTATTTAATTGGGTTCTCTTTACCTAGTTTTAGGACTTGCGTGAAGATCTAATCACATTTAGGTCATACTTATGCAAAAATGGAGAAAATTAAACGGGGTTGACAAACTTTCTAGCACCACTATATATCACTCTCTTTACTAATAGATCAGTACAAAGGAAATCTGAAATACAAGAAAGGGAGTAAAATCTGAATTCTGGAAGTGAGTGTTACAAGTTTGGAATAACTAATTAGTTGAATTTGGTGTTGAGTCTAGAATGCTATAATGTGACATAAGACATAGAAGCAGAATTAGGTCATTTGGCCCATCAAGTCTGATTCGCCATTCTATCACGGCTGATTTGTTATCCCTCTCAACACCATTCTCCTGTCTTCTACCCATAACCTTTGACACTCTTATTAATTGAGAACCAGTCAGCCTCCACTTCACATATACCCAGTAACTTGGCCCTAGAGCCGTCTGTGACAGTGAGTTCCAAAGATGGCGAAAGGAATTCCTCCTCGTCAGAAGTACTGTTTCTGGAATTTATGCTGCATTGCTTGAAACAATATAACAAGCTCAAAAAACTGAAAGCTCAAAGTGGGATGGACACTAGTGTCCTTGCAGATTGGTTGGTGGTGGTGTTCCTCAAAGTGGTCACCAGTCCGTGTTTGGTTTCCCCAGATCTCATGGGAGTCACCAAGTACAGCTGACTAAATTGGAAGAAATACAAGTAAATCACTGATTAAATTTTAAGAATATGGAAAGGGAGTAGGGAAAAAGCAAATATTGAATCATTTGTGGTTTCAGGAAAGTGTTGCAAGATGTTTACTGGATATTGGTGAAGACGGAAGAGCTGACTAGTGCATTGCTGAGAAGTTTGGAATATTGAAAGAGGAGGGAGGAGAAGATGATGGCGTGATGCAGCTGGCAGCGGCCGTTCTGGTGGTGATGTCTGTTACTTGTCAAGTAGGGTGCCGTGCACAATTCTGATTTGATGGAGATGGATGTGAATGCACGGAGGAACATTTGGTGAAACTTCTGAAATGCCTGCTTCCCTGCTGCTGCTACTGTGTGGTCCAGAATCTCCGGAGGAGAAGGCACCTAGTCTTCGGCTTTGCTTGTTGCTTGGTGACCGGGGCGGAGTCAAAGCGCTCGCAGAGGAGGGTGCTCAGAGAAGCTGTGTCGGAGGGGCTGATCAGAGGCTCGGAAGTTTTCGGACGGACTCAGAGTCCGCTGCAGTCGGGGGCTTCCAATGGTGCTGCATCAGCAAGTTGGCGGCGCTTGGAGATTCATGGCAGGGAGAGTTTCTCCCTTCTGCCGCCTGCATGAGATGATGATTCTTTCGGGACTTTGAGACTTTTTTTTACCGTGCCCATGGTCTGCTCTTTATCAAATTATGGTATTGCTTTGCACTGTTGTAACTATATGTTATAATTATGCGGTTTTGCCAGTTTTAGTCTTGGATTGTCCTGTGTTTTCTTGTGATATCATTCTGGAGGAACATTGTATCATTTTTTAATGCATGCATTTCTAAATGACAATAAACGAGGATTGAATGTCCTCATAATCTAATCTAATGTTTGGTGGTGATAATATGTAGAGATGTCAGAAATTATAGATGAAATAGACAACCTGCTATTGACAAAGTTGCTGAGTAAGACACCATCTCAACACAGCTGGCCCAGCAAATAGTTACTCTTGCTAGCTAAGGCAATATATCCCAGATCCAACTATATTAAATTCCTGTTTTTCCCCCTGTAAATCTGAGCATAGCAAGTGTAACAGCTTGTTCAGAGGCATGGTTTCATTTCAAAACACAAGTCTGTAGCTTTACAGAAGGGGTTTATTTGGAACCCATAGCAATTCCTTTGAGTAGAGTTTGCTATTGTTGGTTGATGCTATCTGGAGTGAATGGAGAAAGCTGGAGACTAGATCTGTAATGGTGTGAATTCAGAAAACTCTTTGACTGAGCTGCTAGATGTGTCATATTTATCTCAGTGATGGTGTCACACAACAAAAAGAAGTATGACATTTCACATTACAGTGTGAATGTAGGACCTTGTTCCTAGAAGCACTGCGTGGAAAATGCCCGTTGCTGCACTTCCTATTCTGGGAAGGTGCAACAACATGTAGAATAGTATTTTCCTCCATGTTGGTTCTTTGCAACTTTAGAAACTTGCAAACAATTTATTAGACTCTTCCACCATTGAAGGTGAAGATGTTCATGGAGTTGTCTCCTCTCATTAGCTGCTTAATTTGCAGAATACAGTGGATTTCGGTTAATTGAGGCAGCTGTTTATTTGGGATAACTCTTAAAGAACAAAAACATATCAAGGGAATAGCTGGGATTCCTTTTGTTTATTTGTGACACTATGCCGCTGTAAGAAAGGATTTGCTGATGTTGGAGGGGGTTCAAAGGAAGTTCATGAAAATGATTTCAGGATTGAAAGGCTTGCCATGTGGAGAGCATTTGATGGTCTGGGCCTGAACTCACTGGAATTTAGAAGAATGAGAGGGGACCTCATTGAAATCTGTCGAATGTTGAAAGGCCTCAATAGAGTAGATGTGGAGAGGATGTTTCCTATGGTGGGGGAGTCTAAGACCAGAGGACATAACCTCAGATTAGAGGGGAGTCCTTTTAGAACAGAGGTGTGGAGGAAATTTTTGAGCCAGAGAGTGGAAATTTCTTGCCACAGGCGGCTGCAGAGGCCAAGTCATTGGGTATTTTTTAGGCAGAGGTTGATAGATTCTTGATTAGTCAGGGCATGAAGGGATATGGGGAGAAAGCAGGAGATTGGGGCTGCGAGGGAAATGGATCAACCATGATGAAACAGCACCGCTGACTTAACGGGCCAAATGGCCTAATTCTGCTTCTATATCTTACTAGACAACCGGGTGACCCGTTGGGGCACCCTTTGAGAGGAAGGTAGTGCAGTCTGATGTGATGTGCTTTGGAAATTAAAGAAGAAAACTCAGTTTATTAAAGAAGAAAGACACGTAGCAAGACAAGTATAGCTGCTCCTCGTTTAACAAAGGACATTTTTGATGATAACATTTCTGGTTGATCAGCCACCCTTCAAGAATACTCTAATGTTTTCATTTCTTTTTCCCCGGCTTAAAGCCACACACAATTGACCATGCTGGAATACCGGTTTCTCCAGATAAATCAGCACATTCTCCATGGTTTGGCCTTGTGCCTAATGTATAGTCATAGCAAAGTATGACTGTATCGGGAACTGGCTCCGCTGAAGAGGGACATCTTCCCCTTCTGATAAATTGAGAGTAATTCTTGGGATCATGACAATGTCATTTTTGAACACACCAATGTTTATTTTGGCTACGATGAGATTGTTGTGCAGTTCTTCCACCATCATTCGCGTTCCATTGCAAAGCCTTGGTGGATCCAAGTTCCTCATTGAAGTGATGGGAGATCCCCTCTTCAATTCCAGTTTATGTGGTGGCAATCCAGAGAGTTCAACCGAATCGAGGAATTCTGTTGGAAAATGAGTGGCGTTAGCTCCTTCACTTACGGCATTGAAGGAGCAATATTCCTTCATGATTCCAGGATAGTGTCTAATGCATGTGAAGTTTATTTTTCGCATCATTTCATGGAGAGGAACCAAGATAGAATTCCCCGAGTACAGTTCTGCAGGGTTGTCGAATGTCGGGTAGATGAAATCAATGCATTCTTCCATAGTTTTTGCTGGCAGAATCATGTCTTCCAGTAATTCGATTTCATCGTTTTCATTTTTCTCAATCTTGTCTTCTCCAACATCCAATAACTCAGAATATCGTCCTTCTCACTCACTCAATCACATGTTTCTCTTCAATTGAAACTTGATGAAGCTTCTCCATAAGTAGGATTTTTTTATGCATGAATTCTCCACATCAGCATTATTTCCACGTTTCACAACTGCTAGAAGCTGACGGAAATCGCCGCATCAAATGGTTAAAATACCCCCGAAGGCCTTATTCTTGCCGCATACATCACGAAGAGTGCAGTCCACTGATTCAAAGCTCTCCCTCCTAATCATGGGGCACTCATCCCAGACAATAAGCTTCGCATTTTGGAGTGAATTTGCAGTATCGATGTTAAAAAGGGCATCTTCATTGACTTTGAGGGGTATTTTGAATCTTGAATGCGCTGTCCTACCACCAGGCATCAATGTTGCTGCAATACCTGATGATGCTACAGCAATAGCAACCCCTCCATCTCCCCTAACTTTAGCGAGGATCAAGTTGATGATAAATGTCTTGCCCGTCCTCCTGGTGCATAAAATCACTGAAGAGAGATTCCAAGCAGTTGCACACATATTCATATACTTCTCTTTGCTCATTATTCATTAGGGTACTCTTTGCCACATATTCTGGAGTTGATCTTTCCTTTTCTCCTCTGTCTCTTCCTGTCTCCTCCTTCTCTGCCTGTTTTTGTCATTCTGGAGACGCGCAGCCTTTTCATCCTTTGTCTCTTCATCTCTTCTACCATTTGTTCTTTCTCTCTGATCCTGGAGTCGTGCGGCCCTAGCCTCATCTGATTGTTGTTCTCTCCCTCTCCTTGCTGCTTCCCGACAACGTTTGGCGTCATCTCTTGAACATAATGTCCCCTTTCTCTTTCCATGCGGCATAATTAGGCTGTCCATTTTTTTTACTCTAATGCTTGATAGAAGATACGAAGCAGTAACACCAAAGCCTTCAGGATGCTGATTTTTCTTGATGATGTGGTTGGCATTCTCCTAAATGGACATGACAGCCCTGCCCTTTTCTTGCGGTTGGTGTCGCTGCTGTGAGCATCATGAGGCACTGCTGAGGCTGGCTGTGCGCATGTGTCGTGGTGTCGCGTTGCGGTTTCCATGGAAGGTGGAATCGGCTCTGTGAGCATCGTGAGGCGCTGCCGAAGCGGGCTGTGCGCATATGTCGTGGTGTCGCGTTGCGGTTTCCATGGAAGGTGGAATCGGCTCTGTGAGCATCGTGAGGCGCTGCCGAAGCGGGCTGTGCGCATATGTCGTGGTGTCGCGTTGCGGTTTCCATGGAAGGTGGAATCGGCTCTGTGAGCATCGTGAGGCGCTGCTGAAGCGGGCTGTGCGCATATGTCGTGGTGTCGCGTTGCGGTTTCCATTAAAGCTGGAATCGGCTCGGGTTGAGGAAAGTGGGGCCTGTTGATTGATGAGTGAGCAATTTTATACGAATATATAGCCTTGAACTTTGCATGCATTCTGTAAGTTAGTGCATTTTAAGTCGATTTAGTCAAAAAAAAGTGCCGCTATAATGCATCGTTTGGGCTAATTGGAGGCCACAAACAGAGCATGAGAATTTTAGTAGTATGTAGATGGTCTTAACTGGGAAAGGAGACTGTTGCTGAACAGTTTCTAACTAGTGTCAATCGCATGCACATCGTGTAGCTGTTAAGAAACTACACTGAGCTTAGAGCAAACAGTTTAAAAATATTGTCACTTGTGCATTTGTGTTCAAAAAGCAGTGACTTTTTTTTGTCACTGATAGTGAGTAATAAGCAGTAAGGCAGTAAGACAATTCAGATTTTCACAGTGGCTTCAAGCATTCAGGCTTGGAAATGCCAGAAGTGGCCAGGAGTGAAAATGAAATGATTTTACTAATTCATCAAGTTAGGAGCTGCTAAAAATTTGAAGGTATCAACAATCATCTTGAATGTTACAATGAAAATGAAGACTTAGGATGCAATCTTCAAAAGCATTGTATGAAGGCAGTCCATTATCTGCACTAGGTGTGCTAATTTTGTTCATTTATAGTCAATCAAAAGAGCATGACAGTGTACACTGGATGAATTCCTCCATCAATAACGATTAGGAACTCCTACACAGTTTTATAGAACTGAAGTAGTTTTGGTAGTGTTCTAATTTGTACTGAATTTCATTTAAATTCATAATTTTTTACTTAGTTAAACGGTAGTTTGTCATTTTTATACCTTTTTAACTATTTCCATGGAATATTGGATAATTGCGCCAAAATGTACTGGTCCTGCTCTGTACCAATTAATCAGAATCCATTGTATATAAAAATGATAGCACATAGGACGAATATAAAGTAGATTGCTTTTATTCCCTCCTATTAGATTATGATTTTAAAAATTTTTCCAGGTTTTTGTGCTTATTTGTCCACACATGTTGTGAATGATGTAAATGCACATATGAATTCTCTATAAAAGATTTAATTAAATGGTTTTCCAAGTTACTATGTGAATGTTACAGTCACATGTCTTTTAAAGTTCTGGACTTTGAGTATCTCGAATATATTTTTCATACTTTACTTTTCAGCTTGCCGGCATTGGTGAGGTTATTGGTTATATCTGTATCAAAATGGGCATGTATTATGAAACTTAACTACTGAAAGTTCATTTCGCTTTGAATCGACTTGAGTGTAGCCCATCTCTCCTGCCAAAATGTCAGAGAGTCAGAATATAATTGGTTATGCTAAAAAGGTTCATTTTCAAGAGGCAAATTTTAATCTTTTTATGCCAGAGAAGTCTCATGTTGTTCAGGCCGAACTGGAGAAACTGGGCCATATTCCATATAGTACAATCCATTTAGGAAGGGATCAGAAAACTGAGCAGGGTGTGGAAGCCTGTCAAAGTATTGAGCAGCAAGGTGTAAAATTGCAGTCTGAGTGGCAGATTTCAGGTGATGTGCTATCTTATAAAATCAGCAGTGCAACAAGTCATTCACCATTCTCAGAAGCTGGACAGCAAAGTCAGACATCATCAAAGGTTAAGAAATCAGTTGGTCTGCAAAAGACTAGCAACAATTTAACTGCCCTGGTCCTTTCATCTAGTGATCTGGTTGAAGTGGAGAGCTATCCTAAAGACAAACTTACTCTTGATTCTTTGCCGAATATTCTTAAACAGATTAAAAAGAAAAGAGCAATTTTGAAGCACAATAAAGGTGATAGTTCTCCACAACAAAGCCAATCCAACATGGCTTCCCGTGATGATGTAATTGGAGAAAAAAAGTCAACAGAAAGGAATCTGGAAGGTCTGGACACTGTGCGCAAACCTCTGGTCAGTTATGAATATGATCTTTCCTCTGGAGAGTCAAGTGCTGGATCTGAACGGGAAGGAAAAAGTAGTGAGGTTTTCCATAAAAAAGAGAGACATTTTTCTGAATCACCATGTCATTTAAGTAAATTTGATTCTGATTCTGAATCAGAATCTGATTATGATGTTGAGGAAGTTCCTTTTCCATGTGCAGAAGATCAATCTGTCCTTGAGAAAAAACGGAGAACTCCAATTCTGCAAAACATCAGGGATTTTCTTGGTTATTTTCCAGTGGTACTCCCACACTGTTGTTCACTTTGTGACAAAACAATTGATACTCTGCAGGTGAGTTACTGGGTAAGATCTTTTTCTTGCTTCTGACATCACCTACACCTCTTGAGATTATAAAATTACAACTCAAAGTTATAAATTTATTTTATGATTTAGGTGAAATGTCTAAATATTGTTTGCAAAATATTTTAATTAAATGTACTTCTTGTTAAGTTTTATACCTACAACTTATGAATAATAACTTTTTGATGTGTTGAGGCTACATTTTCAAATATGTCCAAGTGGGTAAACAAAAATAAATAACCTTAAGTTTGTGGTGTGTAATAAAAATAGTAAGTTTTGATGTTAAGTTACCGCAATTAAAAAAAAACTTCAGTGATACTGACTTTTAAACTATGATAGCCTCTAATTGTTTGCCTTTGATCAGTTAGTGCAATGCACACTTGTTTGCTGCGTTTTAGTTTATTGCTCATGAATAAGATTCTACTTCATATGATCTTGGCTCTGTATAAAAACAGAAACTGATGAAAAACAGCATCAGTGTGGGGAGAAACAGATTCAGCATTTCAGGTAAAGAACCCTTTATCAGAATTGTAAAAGTGCGAAGACAAACATGTTAACTTGCTGAGAAGTGGAAGGGTATAGGGAATAGAAGGAATGAATGTCTATAATTGGGTTCAGACCAAAGTTGTGAACGTTGTTTCTATTTAATGTACATAATTCTGATTTGCTAAGGCTAATATATTTGATAATTATACCTTTTATTATTAAAACAATCTAATCTTTTCTTATTATACAGGATTGGAATCAGCATACGAATGATCCATTACACAAACTACGTTGCCTGTTACTTCAGAGAGTGTATGTAATTTGCAAACAAATATTGTGCTGATTATATACTTGTTCTCACCAATATGTTTTTTTTTATATTTTGAGGTATGAGGCAGGAGGATATTTACATATGGGTTTCATTTTCTGATCTAGTGTCTTTGGATTTTGGGAAATAATTGGACTTCTGAGGTTCAAATTCAGTACAGGCAACTCCCATGTTGCTGCATTTTGGTTAATGGAAATTTGCTCTTACAGAGTTCACAAAGAGTACTTAAACATTTGAGATGTGGAAAAAAATCACTCTCACAGAATTTGTGTGGGGAAGTATAAGTAAATGAATAAATCAATTTTTTCTTTCAACACACAGTTGTTAACACTTGCGCATATTTTGAAGCCTCACAATGCAGAAAATTGCATTTGTAGACCATTTTCTAGGAATGCAGCCCCAGCCCTTATAAAGCAGGGTCTGACTGTTGCTCAAATGCTAATTTTTTTTTGTTAAATCCATACATTTATCTTCTGGTTTTTGGGTACAGATTGTATATTAAATTTACTGCCCTAATTTGGTGTATGATGTTGAGGTTACCTCAAGTTACTTTGAGCATTGAAATATTGTGGGAGATCGTTCAATACCTGTGGAAGGCATTGACTAAATAAATAAAGGGCAAAATGTTGGAATTGGTTGGATGTTAAGTTTGTAAAACTGAATGGAAGGCACTAATTACTAAAGTTCCTGATGTGCTAATATTCAAAAAAAGTTATAAGATTTTCTTTTGAAAAATAAGACAAAAATCCTCTCTTAAATTTGACAGTGGTGTTCTATAGGTCTCAAGAGCAGGCAGTTGAGGAATATAGTGTAACTTATTACTATCCTGTCAAAGAATGCTATTGATACACCAGGATTTCTGATGAGTTATGTACAAGATGCATTCCTTTCAAATAATGTGGGCTTATTCGTGGTAATTGATCTACCATTTGTATGAATTATTTTGTGCTTACTGTGCTGGGTTATTATTCAGGTAGGCTCAGTGAAAAAGTAAGTTGGTTACGCTGAGAAGGCAAATTTGGTTTTCTGATTTATGTGAGGCTTTAGCGGATGCTTGCTTTCTGTGGAAAATAATCGAAAAATGCATGTTTTAAATGGAGAATTATTTGACATTTAGGTGACCATTTATTTAATATCTATAGTACACCATGACATTGCTTACAAGTTAATATTATCCAAATTTATTTCTAGCTACCCAGATTGGGATCCTGGAGAATTACCAGCTGCAAAGTAAGTGCAGCTACATTGAGACTTTGTGAGTAGAGATGTTCCTCACTTGTCTAAAGGGTTTGGTAGATAAAGTGCTAGAATTTTAATTCAAGTCTATGAATTCTGATGCTCTTGCACCAATAAATTTTGGTTTTGGCAAGAGCTTTGTGTTTAGTAGTGGAGGCCTTCTCTTGATCAGTTGCTTATGGATCAGCGTTATCAGGCACAGATGGTCTCTTGTTGGGCTATTAGGGTTTATTGTCTTTCACACAAAGAAATGAGTAATACTGTTGGACTAATGAAATTTTGTACTTGAGTTAGTCTCCACTGAGTTATATTTCTTTCACATCCAGGAATCTTAATAGGATCTGAGCATAGGAGACAGATCTGATGATCAACCCATGGTGGACAAAAGAAAACTTTCATGGCATTCTTGTGCTGGATATTGACTGATTATAGTTGTACAATGCTTAATTCACTGGTAGCAAATGGAGAATTAAATGTGGCATAGTTCTATTCTATTAACTAGTCTGTAATTACTCATCAGATCAGGTAGTATTTGCTGAGCAAGAAACACAGTTGTTGCCATAAATTTGTGAGTTTGTCAGAATTGGAAAATCAAATGGTTTTAAGCAATTACAGTACAACTTCTGGGAAAGTGGTATGCAGCAGAGCAAGTGGAAGTAAGGACAAAACTAAAGCTGTGTTTTTGTTTTATACTTCCTCCCCTTCCAGCCTCTACATCCTCAGACTTTGCTGTATGGCACTTGTGATTGAATCTGTTTTCTGTTTCTGATAGAAGATTGCAAACTTCTCCACAAATGCTGCCAGATCTCCTGCCTGACTTTTTGTTTATACTTGAGATTTCTGGTACCTAGAATATTTTGCATTTTTTCTCATCAAAAGATGATGTCTCAGATGTAGTAGTTTCTTTCATATAGATCTCTTACATTAAATAATATTAAATATTAATAATGTAATTATTACAGTGATTAATAATCACTATCATTGTTCAATCAGTCCTTTTAATTTGGAAGTAAGTTGAAATCAAGGCAATTAAGTTACAATGAAAGCTAAAGACAAGAAATTTTGCAACTCAGGCAAATTAAATTTTAGCTAAATTTTTAATGAATGTAACATAGTAGTTTTTGCCACCAGTGATCTAAATAATTAGACCGAAGTTAGTACTTAATTTAAAAATAATATGTAATTTGTTTTGTAAATTTATGCTAATGCTCTTTATAATTTATGTATGATACTCAGTTACTAAATTTTATTAAAATATATTTTTGTGGTTGCATGTAGGAAAAATCCCTTTGACAAAGGCAAGATTTCAACTGACGAACTCAAAAATAAGGTGAAGATGAAAACAAATGCAGGTAAAATTGAACTAAATTATACTTCTGATGATGAACCCTTGCAGTTTTATTTTTAATACATAACATTTTATTTTTATTTTATCGATTATTCAGCATATCCTTCAACTCCTCTTACCTCTCACCTTGCACGATAGTTTGTTCTTTGACTTGATTTTGGTAGGTATCTTAAGTTTTAGTATTTTCTTTTGTTCTTCTCTCATCAGTTTAGCACTTCCTCTTAGAAGTTTCTGGAAGCAGCATACCTTTATTTATATGGTACTTTGTCTAACGAACAGAGAGAACAGACTACCTTGCTTCTCAAGCCTTTCCCGTTTGGCAATACCGTATGCTTCAGATCCCTTTATATTTCTGGTTAACAGAAATCTATGTTTCAGATTTAGCATTAAATGTTATCTTCTGTCAGTTATGGAGAAGGGTTCTAGACTACCACTACTTTTTTAGTGTGTAGGAGTGTTACCTAATTTAAGAACCTGGGCTTTAGTTTTTTTTGATTATGCCGTTATATCCAGATTTATTAAGAAAGTATTCAATTGAGCAGTATAGCACAGGACGGGCCCTTTGCTCCACAATATTGTGCTGAAGTGATTAAACAAATGACTCTTAATTAACAAATCCCTCTCCCCACTTAGTGACCATATCTCTCCTTTCTCTGTGTATTCGTGTGTCTATCTTAAGAGTCTCTTAAACATTGCTATGCTATCCACCAGTACCACTATGCCTGGCAATGTATTCCAGGCTCTACCACTTGCCACATTAAACAAAATACTTGCCTCACACATATCCTTTGTACTTTCCCCCTCTCTTAAATACATACCCTCTAGTACTAGATATTTCAGTCTTGGGAAAAAGACACTGGCTGTCTATTTATACCTCATATAATTTAATAAGCTTCTGACAGGTCTCCCTACAGCCTCTCGCTTTAGAAAAACAGCCCCAGCTTGTCCAACCTCACCTCATAGCATATGTCCTTCAAGCCAAGCAGCATCCTGGTAAACCTCTTCTGCTCCCACATTCTTCCTGTAATGAAGCAACTACGATTGAACTCAGTAACTTAAATGAGGCCTAACCAGACTTTTATAGCTTTGTAACATAACTTCTTGGCTCTCAAACTTCAATGCCTCAACTAATGAAGACAAGCATGCCATTTGCCTTCTTTACAACCCTAACAGCCTGTGTGCCCCCTTATAGGGAGCAATCAACTCGGACTCCAAGATCCCTCTGTTCATCAAAACTGCTAGTGATCCTGCCATTAACTGTGTACTTACCCTTTATACCAATCTCCCAAATTATTATACCCCACACGTGCCCGGATTAAACTCCATCTGCCACTTCTCTACTCATTTCTGCAACTAATCTATATTCTGCTATATCCTTTAGCACTCTTCTATGCAATGAATGGCACCACCAATCTTTGTGTCGATTGCACACTAACTCAGCCATTTTCTACAATACAGAGAGGTACCTCTCTGTACTATAGATCCCTGTGTAATACCAAGAGACACAGAATTACATCCAGAATAAATCCCATGCACCGCTATGGGCAAGGCAATTTTGGATCCAGTCAGTCATCTCTGTGGATCCCATCATCCTAATTTTCTGGATGAACCAACAATGTGGGACCTTGTTGAATTCCTTACTAAAATCCAAGTATACAAAGTCAAAGTTGAATTTATTGTCATATGCTTAAGTGATTGTATGCAGAGGTGCAAGGAAAACCTTACTTGTAGCAGCATCACAGGTACATAGCATCTGATAAGCAGCATCCACAAAAAAACATAAATTAAACATTAATGCAGCGGTCCCCAACCACCGGGCTGCGGACCGCTACCGGGCCGTGAGGAAACCATATGATTTGGCGATATAAGTCAACTGCACCTTTCCTCATTCCCTGTCACGCCTACTGTTGAGCCATTATGCACGCGAGGCCATTACCCGCGCATCATCGATGTCAGCGCGGGAAGGAGATCAACTCCTCGAGCTTGCAAATGACGGCGGGCTGAAAAGTATGTTTGACATAACATCTCTGCCTGCATTCTGGATCAAAGTCAAGGCTGAATATCCTGAGGTAGCCACGAAAGTACTGAAAACATTGCTTCCATTTCCAACATTTTTCTGCGAAGCAGTGTTTTCTGCAATGAATGCAACGAAAACTAAATTGCGGAATAGACTGGACATAAGGAACCCCCTTCGAGTATTGCTGTCTCCCATCACCCCTCGATAGGACCGTCTTGTTGCAGGGAAACAAGCCCAGGACGCCCACTGATTCAGCGATATTGGTGTGTTGTAATGATTTTATATATTCATATAGGGAAAATATGTGCTGTGTGTTTAATATCCAAACGTTACTTCAAATGTTATGATGCTATTGACTTACTTATATAACCATATAACGATTACAGCACAGAAACAGGCCATATCGGCCCTTCTAGTCCGTGCCAAACGCTACTCTCACCTAGTCCC
The DNA here is from genome assembly GCF_963921235.1 of Mobula hypostoma. Lineage (NCBI taxonomy): Eukaryota > Metazoa > Chordata > Chondrichthyes > Myliobatiformes > Myliobatidae > Mobula > Mobula hypostoma. The sequence continues at coordinate 76,354,369 of NC_086103.1, forward strand.
ACTGACCTGCACTCAGCCCATAATCCTCCATTCCTTTCCCGTCCATATACCTATCCAATTTTTCTTTAAATGATAATATCGAACCTGCTTCTGCCACTTCTACTGGAAGTTCATTCAACACTTACTTCAAGCTCCTCTGTCCTCCCCTGATAATTGACTTATCACTATGTTCATGCGAGGAAAATATGCGCTGTGTGTTTAATATTAAATTCATTAGATAAACCCTTTTGGAAACGAAATTGAGTGCATAGCCACCTATCACCTATATTCCGGTCGTGATTAACAACACCCACCCCAAACAGAATCGCCAAAAACGATTTGCAGAAAAAAATCGGCAGGTACACGCGTGGGCAGGTCACGCATGCGCACTGGTGCCCGCGCAAGGCTTCATGGTCATTGTAGTCTTTCTCTGGGTAAACACAACGTATTTGACTGCTACTCTTGTCCGTTGGCAACCCTACACCGCCACCCCCCCCCCCCCCGGGTCGGCTGGTCCACAAAAATATTGTCAATATTAAACCGGTCTGCAGTGCAAAAAAGATTGGGGACCCCTGCATTAATAATACTTATGTTCTGCCTTTGACATTTGTATTTACCCTGTTATTTTCTTTTAGTGGCCTGAAAGATTTACTCATCTGTTACCCCTCCAAATTTCATACGTTGTTGGAAATGATCGATTTTTTGGTATTACTGTGGATATTTATTGAACCTTCAAACTTAATTTGCAATGCAATCACCTATTAATGTACAAAGTAAAAGGTGTTCCATAGTGATCAGCGTGCTCACTTGTCACATTCTCGCACTTAGTCTGATACACTACAAAAAGTAAGCACCTGTTACAGTCCATTGTGTAACAAGGCATGAAAATAGTAGGGAAGGAAAAACTAATCAATTAAAGTATATTTGACCTCTTGGTCAATTGTCCATCTTTGACTTGCCAGAAATATGTTAGAAATCTCTGAATGAATTTCTGTAAATATTGCTTTGAAAGTAAGTTTCATTGATATGTTTCCATAATTTATTTTTAGATATTCCTGTGCAAAGCAGGCGAGAAAACCTGGTCAGTGTTCATTTAATTCTAATGTACATTTAATTCTGTAGATATACAATATTGAACTGTTCAACTAGAGTATTGAATTTAATATGATAGAGTCGAAAATATGAAGAAATGGGCTAAAGACCTTTGGTAACTAATTGTGAAATTCCATTTTATTTTTGATTAGTGTGCCCTTGAAAGCTGCTCATTTCATTTAAAAAGCAGTTTAAATGTTACTGAATCGAACAATTCTGGTAACACCTCCCATCTTCCACATTGCCCTTATTTTAACTGATTGACTTGATTTTCTTCTGTACTTATATCACCACAGAAGGAGAATATTGATTCTATGCTGGATTCCAGGGCAGGAGCCCTAATAGTCATGGAGGTATACAACAGCTAAACAGGCCCTTTGATTCCAGCTGGTCCATGCGACCAAGATTCCAATCTAATCTAGTTCTATTTGCCTGCTTTGGCCCATATCCCTCTAAACCTTTTCTATTCATGTACTCTACCTATTCAAATGCCTTTTAAATGTTGCTAATGTACTGTTACGTACCCCGTAACTGGGTTGCCAAACCAGCAGAAATGGATCACTCAGTTGGAGTCTGGATTACTGGAACTAAGAAAGTTTTATTAAAGAAATAAGCAACACAGTACTCTAATCAAAAGGATAATAAATACAACAGTTCAGCAATGATAAACACACATGTACACAGAACTAGGACAATAGGATCAATCAAGCTCTATCGTCGTCTAGGGGTAAATGACCAGTTTCAAAGTGACGCAAAGTTCAGTTCAATTGAGTTCAGTTCAGTTCACAGTAATCACTGCCGTGCGGGTGGACAGAGGTGGAGGAGGAGGAGAGAGAGGGCGAAAGCGAATAAATATTCAAAATGGCTTCCACACAGACCTTCGATATCCCTCACAGTCAGCTTTCGGGTGAGCCCTTTGTAATGTCTTCTGAGGTCACCGACTGTGACCCCTCCGTTTCAGATACGATCGTTCCTCTGCAGTGAACCTGGCACCCAGGCAAGGGCGGACACACACCAGGTTCCCGCCGATAGTACCTTACCACCCTGTGCGTCTATGACTTGGTCCCGCGACCAGCCCTCCAAAAACTCCCACCGACTTGTGGAAGGCGCACCGCTTCTAGGGTCTCTTTAGTTCGTGGTGTCGTGTGTGTGCTGCCTTAGCGAACCTGTCCCTTTTTATCCCCCTGCTGGGGTATCGCCTGTCCATCACACTTCAAACAGTTCAGGGTTCAAACAGAGCCGATCTTGACTATACCCAGACCGGTGTCTCCTTCTGTTAAACTCTCTCGTCTCTTCATTAACATTTCCAAATGCTGCTCCATTGTCTTCCTTATCTCTCTTTCTCCTGAAGACAGGTGGCAGATCAACTGCTGATCCCACTGGTGCCAGCACAGGACAGTTAACATCTTAGTCTATGTGTACTTCCTGTAACCCTCTTTCGTCACAGTACCTACCCAAACCATTCCCCTTGATAGCGCATTCCATATACTGACATGCTCCAGGTGAAAAAAATACCCTTCAAGTCCCTATTAAATCTCTCCTGGCTCACCTTAAACCAAAAACCTCTAGTTTTTGATTCCTTAACCTTGCTAAAAAAAACTGTGTGTGTTCACCTTGTCTAGACTGCTCATAATTGTACACACCTCTATGAGATCACTCCTTATTCTCCTATGCTCCAATGAATGAAGTTGCAACCTGCTCAGCCCCTTTTCAGTCCCGACAGTTCACAAATCTCCTCCACACTCTTTTCAGCTTAATGGCATCTTTCCTCTCCTGTTTTCTTTCTACCTCAGCCCCTGTACATTTGCAACTCATTCTCTCTTACACCCGCTATCAACACCCCTTATATATTTTTTTGCAATTAGCCTCCACTAAGTGATAATTTACAGTAGTCAGTCAACTCATTAGCATATCTTAGGGATTTGGGAGGAAACTGGATCATGCAGGAAAACCAATGGAATTAAATAGGTAAACAGAAAGCATGTAAGGTTGGGACTGAACCCAGTTCCCCGGAGCTGTTAGTCAAAGGTTCATTTATTATCAAAGAGTGTATGTATTATACAACTCCGACACTCATCTTCTCCTGACAGTCGTGAAACAAATAAAACCATGGTAGTTGTTCAAAGAAAAACATCAAACATCAACCCGCCCTGCACAAAAAAAACTGATCACACCAAATGGCAACAAGAAAGAACTGCAACACCATCATTAACTCCCCCCCCATGCTGCTCCATCGTGCCACCTTTGAGTTAATCAATTCTCTATCTGATGATGTTACCTATTCAAGTGGAGCGAATCTAAACCCAAATAATGGGTGCTCTATCTTCTTTGTATCATTTATTTATTGTTGGTGAACAAGGATGAGCTAGAATTGTTGCTCATCTTGGTTTTGATTTAACCAGTGAAAAAGCTTCCTTTTTTCCTCTCTCTGAGCATAAATTACTTGTCCAACTTCACCTTCCTCATTCTACACCTTTATTTCTTTTAGGAAGTACTTCATATGAAGTACTGGCCAGTGATTGTAACATTCATGTTATGTAGTATTGCATCAATGTGGGATTCAGTATTTACACTAACCCAGCTCTCTCACTGTATTTTTAAACTAGTTCAAAGAAAGAATTCTGACTGTATTGTGTGACTTGACGTTAGGTAACTGTCAAATTAGATTTGTCCTGACGAAGGGTCTCGGCCCGAAATGTCGACTGTACCTCTTCCTAGAGATGCTGCCTGGCCTGCTGCATTCACCAGCAACTTTTATGTGTGTTGTCAAATTAGATTATTGACCAATGGAGTACAGATGTGGTTATCTGTCTTGGAACAACAAAATCTAAGGGAAAATGTACGAGAACTGTTTGGATAGAAGAAAAAAATGTTTTCGTAGTTGAAGAGTTTTTAATTAAATAAAATCAATTTTAGGCAATTGCAAAATAGTTGTAATGAAATGAAGGGTTGAAAATGCATTACTTGAGGATATAGGATAAAGGATATCATTTCATTAGGAGCCTTCAAACAAAAAAAAGGGTAAATTCTTGAAAGGTGAAAGGATTGCCAAGATATGGTGAAAAGGCAGATAAGCATGACTACTTTGGTCTTCAGTATAAGTGGTACAGTCTAGATGTGTTGATTCGTACTTTCCATGCAGTACACATTCTCCAAATGCTTCTAAACTTTTTGTGGCTTGAATTACTGTGTCAGAAGATCCTATTACTTTCTCTTTATTTGCTACTTTATTTGTTCTATCTCCATGCTCTTTCCACGGTGTGCTTGTTGTAGCTCATTTGAATGATCTTTTCTTAATTCCCACCTTCAGCTTCACAAGCTGTTGGTCATTTTTTCACTGTTTATATTGCTGTACTGGAAATGTATCTTTTGGATGCTAGCTATCATACAAAGAGGATGATAAAAATTTTAGCCTCTAATTCATTGACTAAAATTGCAGATTAGTTGTGAGTCTCTATCATCTCCAGCCTCTCCTCTGGTGGGAATTATCAGTTAGCTTAGTGTCAATTGTGTAGAAAACCAGGAGTTTGTTTTTGACATTAGAGGAACACAAATCCTCTTGTGGACCAGCAGGCATGAGAGAAAAGATAATAACCTTGCTAAACCCAACTTGCACAATAGCAGCTCACTAAATACTGGGCACGCTCTATGATGTAATGTGTATGGTGCTACTGTATTGTAAAATTGATTAAGCTTCCATAAGTATTGGGTCATTGTTCCTAACATTTAGCTATGTGGTGTGAAAAGTATACTTGGTAAATTCGGAGTTTGATATGAAACATACCTTCTAATGTCTTGCTGTTTGTGATAAATATTTGCAGTTCATTTGTGATTGTTTTGTTGCTATAAATTTATAGGCTTTCTTGAAAATGGATTCAGAGATGGCCTGCAATAACGTAATTGAACACTTCAAGAAGAAACCTTTGTTCTACGGTAGATTACTGACTGTAGATATATCCTCTTCTCAAATTCAACCACTGTTAAAGGTGTGTATCTATGACTGTATCCATGTCTAATTTTCTGAATGTTCTAATATCATATTTTCATTGCATTTTGTTAATTGAAAGAGACAAGATATTGGAAAGTACTCCTCACTGAGTCAATAGAGAAACAGCCCTTTTGGCCCATCACATTCGTGCCGATCTTTATGCCAACTACAATAATCCCTTTCGCCTGCGTTGGGTCCATAATTGTTCCATGCCTTATCTATTCAAGTGCCTGTCTAAATAGCATGGCAGCCAGAACTAAATACGATATTCTATCTGAGACCTAACCAGTGCTTGTAAAGTTGCATCTCAACTTTTATATTCTTTGTTCCAAACTATGAAGGCCTTCTTCACTACCCTATCTGCCTGTATTGCACTACAGTGAACTTTGGATTGAGCCCCAAGATCTCTCTGTTCATCAATATTCTTTAGCACCTTGTCATTTACTGTATACATCCTACCCCTATTTGACTTCCTAAAAAGCATGACCTCGTACTTGTTGGGATTATATTCCAGCTGCCAATGTTCCACCCGATTTTTTTTTTAATATCAGATCTGTCGCCTGCTGTAGTCTTAGATAACCTTCCTCACCATTCACAACACCACAAACCTTTGTATCATCCATGGATTTACTGATCACACATTAAAATAGTTAATATACATCATTAACAGTAAGGGTTCCAGCACCAATCTCTGCAGCACATCACTGGGCACAGACTTGCAATTGGAAAAGCACCCTTCCACCACAACCCCTGCCCTCTTAACACCCAGCCAGTTTTGCCTTGGAAATGTATAACTTTAAGATGAAAAATAGATGGATTTCAAAATTTTCTATGTATATCATAAACTTCACGGCTAACGCTTTTTTTTCCAGAAACCATCTGCAAAGATTGAAGAACTGTTGAATAAAGTAAATCAGGCAGAGATGAGGTAAATATAATGGTTCTGTGTTTTGTAGCCTGGGGAAAAGTACACGCTCAGGACAACAAAGACTTTTTTGGGTTTTAATTCCTTTATCTGTTTTAGATGTTTAAGTGCCAGAAGAGGGTCGCAAAACAAAACGAACGAATTTACAACCAGTTCTTGCTGTTACAATCTCAGTTTAACTTTAGATCCACACCCTTGTGTATGGACAGAATTGCGTATGCAGTGTAAAAATACCAGAACTAATACAGTACTAATACGGTACAAATATGGTAGTGGCAATCCTACTTGGATGGTGAAGAACTTGGTATAAGCCACGCTACCCAGCGTTGATTTCTTCACTCGTGGAAATCTTTCCTCACCATGCCCAGCCTCAGGAGGAACCAAATCCCAACGCCTTACCACATCTTCAGCAGAAAGTAAAATAGTCTCCCCACTATCCCGCGCGTGCACAATGACATCACTGTCTCCCTTAAAGGCACAGACAATTATTCTGGCATTACCCGGATGGCTGCCTAAGTACACTTTTAACGATACTGAATAAGATCCGATGGTCACACAGTTACATGTATTTATTCAGACTTACATTCTGTATTTGCTGGGACATAACTAATAGTAAATACAAAGTTAATTTTTTTTTTCAGTAAGGTGTACAGTACTGCAAATTTTTCACTTCTTTCCTTTGCCTGATTAAGCATAACATGCAGGTAATCCAAGCCTAACCATTAATCTTAACCATTAACTGTTATCCAGATCCTAATGTGGAGTGGTTATTACCTGAACAGCCAGCGCATACACATTGTACAAAGGACAAAACATGACTTGAGAGAATTAGTGAAGGACAGTGTGTACTCTTAAACACCAAAAATTATTTTACATCAAAAATAATGGGCTGGATCATGTTCAGTTCAGTCCTGTCTATGGATCTCACTAGCTCGCATGTGGTCACGTTTCTGGCTTCCATATCTGAGAACTGTGAGGTTAAACACAACAAGGTCTCAACACCGTGGTCCTGAGGTATTGTTCCCAGAAATCATTGACGTGAGGCAAAGTTAGGGCAAAGATTTCTCTTGATTCAAAACCCGCGTTGCTTGCTTTAGTTTTTAAATGCTTCTTGATTTAGAAACAACTTAATGTTATGTTCAAATTATTTACATCACTTCTAATAAGTTGAAAAAGATAAAGCTCATTAATAAGAATCTTGCTGATCAATAGCAACAAAAATATTGAACTAAAGAGAAACGCATATCTTTGCCATTCAAAACTGAGAATTCCCCTTGAAATGAATAGCGTTTCTAATCTTGGTGCAGGATCGGAAAAACTGATTCCTGAGTGAAATGCTGGAAAAGTCCACCAAGAATGGCACCCACTGAATGAGAAATATGCTGGCTTCTATCACTCAGTAATTGCAGGACTTAAGAGAGTTTGTATAAGTCTGTGGTTTACTTGTTTGGGAGCAGCTGAATGGCTACACATTATGGAAATGTCAGTCACAGTTTGCATGGCTTAGCCTGTAAGTTCTTCATGCAAAGATGGAGCAAACAATTGTGAAAGAAAATCTTTTATTGTTCTCTCTTGAGTCAAATGTGAAGTTGCACTGACTAATTGGGTGTATTTGGGAAATGATGACAAAAGTGTTTCTTTGGATAGGCAATTGATAACAAATAAAAATCTAAAAACCATGGTGCTATTTTGGGAGCAAAAGTTTTGTTTTCACTTTCAGTACGAAAGAATGTTTCCTTGGCCCTATCTTGAAGGATAAACCTGATAACTTGAAGAAGCATCTGATGTCTGAAAGAGAGATTAAGAGCTCTGAAAGTAGTGAGAGGGAAGAGTCCCACAGCTCTGATGAAAGCAGTGAAGCAACAGATTGGAAAAGCACAAGGGCAGATGAGATAATGCAGCAAAGAAACCGTGAAAGTCATGGGCTAAGTCATGAAATAATGGAGCACCAAAGTCACACGAGAAGATTGCAGAGTGGTGACCCTGCAAGAGTGATGTGGAGGGATGATATTGCAAGAAGTGAGTGGTGGGAGGGTTATGAGAGAGAGTGCAGAACTAGCCATGGAAGAGCGCAGCAAAGAGGTAATGTTGAGAGAGATGAATGGAGAAGCAGTAGTGAAAAAGGAGACTGGGAGGACAGTGGTGAGATTTGGGAATGGAGAGCCAGTATTGAGAGTGACAGTGGAGTTCATGGAGGCAGCAGTGAGAGAGCCATGAGGGGAGTTAGCAAGAGAGTTGAGGATGCATGGGGAGTTAGCAGTGAGAGGGAGGCATGGGGAGTTAGCAAGAGAGTAGAGGGTGCATGGGGAGTTAGCAGTGAGAGGGGGGCATGGGGAGTTAGCGAGAGAGTAGAGGGTGCATGGGGAGTTAACAGTGAGCGGGGGGCATGGGGAGTTAACAGTGAGAGGGAGGCATGGGGAGTTAACAGTGAGAGGGGGGCATGGGGAGTTAGCAGTGAGAGGGGGGGATGGGGAGTTAGCAGTGAGCGGGGGGCATGGGGAGTTAGCAAGAGAGTAGAGGGTGCATGGGGAGTTAGCAGTGAGAGGGGGGCATGGGGAGTTAGCGAGAGAGTAGAGGGTGCATGGGGAGTTAACAGTGAGCGGGGGGCATGGGGAGTTAACAGTGAGAGGGAGGCATGGGGAGTTAACAGTGAGAGGGAGGCATGGGGAGTTAACAGTGAGAGGGGGGCATGGGGAGTTAGCAGTGAGAGGGGGGGATGGGGAGTTAGCAGTGAGAGGGGGGCGTGGGGAGTTAGCAGTGAGAATGGGGCATGGGAAGTCAGCACAGAGAGAGAGGAGTGGAGAGGGAGCAGTGAGACAAGAGAGTGGAGTGGCGGCAGTGAGAGGGGTGAGTGGAGAAGTGGGGTTGAGAGGGGTGAATGGGGGAACAACAGTGATAGAAGGGAGTGGGTAAGCACTAGTGAGAGGGGTGAATGGGGAGGCAGCAGTAAGAGAAGGGAGTGGGGAAGTGGCATTGAGAAGGGGGATAGAGAAGGATCTGAGATCAGAGAATGGGAAACTGATGATACTATAGAGAGTGCAGAATGGGAAAACTACAAACGCTATATCTCCAAGGACATAAAGGACGCTGAACTGAAGAGTGATGGAGAAAAGAAATCAGAGAAGGTTCAAGAGGAAACTCCTATTCCATTTTTGGAGAGTGACTTGGAATTGGAAGATCTAATGGAAAAGTATGAATCAGATGATGGTAAGGCTGAATTAGAGGATACACAGTATGAAGCCAAGCATGCAACAAAAGGAACTGAAAATCAAACTGTTGCGGAAAGGGATCTACAGCAGCCAATATCTTTGAAGGTAGTAGACGCTGGCTTATTTTCTTACTCACTTTTTGGGCTTCATAAAACAATGCAACTGGATTTAATATTTTACTGTAGTTCTACACGGTTATTACTGTATTGTTGGAAATGAAAGATTGAATAGAATGTACTCTATCGTTGAAAACTAGGTGTTTAGATATCTGTCTATAAGTCATCAGAATTAGCCTAAAAAGCGTGTGTCATCATGACCAGAAAATACAAGATCACGTGGTCCCATTCACTATTTCATCTGAGGAGATTTTGGAGAGTTAACATCAGAAATAATGATTTGAACGTTCACCAGAATAAAACTAGTCTCAAATCTGCTCCTGGAGAATTATCCATAAGCAGAGTGTACATACTATAACTGAATGCTGCATGTTAACAAGGGACATAACTGTTCAATGTGTAAAACTGCTGATCAGAAGATACTGAAGAGTAGAAATTTCTATAGAATCTCTCCAATGATATTGTGAACAGGGAAGTGTTGATTCTATAGAATCAATAGAATTCTATCAGTAGATTCTATAGAATCTATCCAATGATATTGTGAACAGGGAAGTGTTGCATTCAAAGTTCAAAGTACATTTTATCAGCATATGTATATGTCACCTTGAGATTCATTTTCCTGTGGGCATATTCAGCAAATCTATAGAATAGTAATTACAACAGGATCAATGAAAGATCAACCAGTGTGCAGAAGACAAAGAACTGTGTAAATGCAAATATAAATAAATAGCAATAAAGAACAAGAACAGAATTAACAAGATAAAGAGTCCTTAAAGTGAGATAATTGGTTGTGGGATCATCTCAATAGAAAGGCAAGTGAGTGTAGTTATCCCCTTTTGTTAAGAGCCTAATAGTTGAGGGGTAGTAAATAAAAGACCATAAGACATACGAGCAGAATTAGGCCATTTGGCCCGTCAACTCAGCTCCGCCATTCAATTATGGCTTATCCTTTTCTTCCCCTCCATAGCCCCACTCCCCGGCCTTCTCCGTGTAACCTTTGATGCCATGGCCAATCAAGAACCTATCCAACTCTGCTTTAAATACAACCAGTGACCTGGTCTGTGGTAATAAATTCCACAAATTCTAAAGACTAAAGAAATTTCTCCACATCTCTGTTTTAAATGGACGCCCTTCTATCCTGAGGCTTTGCCCTCTTGTCGTAGACTCCCCCACCATGGAAAGCATCCTTTCCACATCTACTCTGTCTTGGCCTTTCAACATTCAAAAGGTTTCAATGAGATCCACCCTCATCCTTCTAAATTCCAGGGAGTACAGACCCAGAGCTATCAAACGTTCCTTGTATGATAACCCTTTCATTCCTGAAATCATCCTTGTGAACCTCCTCTGAACCCTCTCCAATGCTAGCACATCTTTTCTTAGATGAGGAGACCAAAATTGTTCACAACACTCAAGGTGAGGCCTCACCAGTGCCTTATAAAGCCTCAGCACCACATCCCTGCTCTTAAGTACTAGACCTTTTGAAATGAATGCCAATATTGCATTTGCATTCCTCACCACTGACTCTGCCTGCAAGATAACCTATAGGTTGTTCTGCACAAGGACTCCCAAGCCTCTTTGCATCTCAGATTTTTAGATTTTCTCCTTGTTTAGAAAATAGTCTGCACATGTATTTCTACTAACAAAGTGCATGACTCTGCATTTTCCAACATTGTATTTCATTTGCCACTCTCTTGCCCATTCTCGTAATCTGTGTAAGTCCTTCTGCAGCCTTCTTGTTTCCTCAAACACTTTCTGGCCCTCCACCAATCTTTGTATCATCTGCAAACTTGGCGACAAAGCCATCTGTTCCATCATCTAAATCATTGATATACAGCATAAAAAGAAGGCGTCCCAGCACCGACCCCTGTGGAATACCACTACTCAGTGGCAGCCACCAGAAAAGGATCCTTTTATTCCCACTCGCTGCCTCCTATCAGTCAGTCAATGTTCTAACATGCCAGCAACCCTCCTTTAATACCATGGGCTCTTAACTTGGTAAGCAGCCTCATGTGTGGCACCTTGTCAAGGGCCTTCTGAAAGTCTAGATATGCAACATCCACTGCATCCCCTTTATCCATCCTACATATAATCTCCTCAAAGAATTCTAATGGGTTCGTCAGGCAAGATTTTCCCTGAAGGATACCATGCTGACTTTATTCTATCTTGTCCTGTGTCTCCAATACTTTATAACCTCATCCTTAGCAATTGACTCCGGCATCTTTCCAACCACTGAGGTCAGGCAACTGGTCTATAATTTCCTTTCTGCTACCTTCTTCCTTTCTTAAAGAGAGGAGTGACATCTGCAATCTTCCAGTCCTCTGGCGCCATGGCAGAGTCCAATGATATTTGAAAGATCATTACTAATGCCTCCACAATCTCCACCATTACCTCTTTCAGAACCCTAGGGTGCAGTTCATCTGGTCCGGGTGACTTATGTACCCTTAGGTCTTTCAGCTTTTTGAGCATCTTCTCCCTTGTAATCGTAACTGCACTCACTTCTCTTCTGTCACAGCCTTCAACATCTGGCGCACTGCTAGTATATTCCACAGTAAGGACTGATGCAAAGTACACATTTAGTTCATCTGCCATCTGCTTGGTCCTCATTATTATTGCTCTGGCCTCATTTTCTAGTGGTCCTATATCTACTTTCATCTCTTATTTTTTTACATACTTGAAAAAGAATTTGCTATTCATTTTGATATTGTTTGCTAGCTTGCTTTCATATTTCGTCTTTACCCAATCCTCTGTCTTCCCATTAATTTTTGCTTTGTTGTATCCCTTTTTTTTACTTTTACATTAGCTTTGACTTCACTTGTCAGCCACGGTTGTACTATTTTGCTATTTGAGTATTTCTTTATTTTCGGAATACATCTATCCTGTACCTTCCTCATTTTTCCCAGAAACTCATGCCATTGCTGCTCTGCTGTCATCCCTGCCAGCATCTCCTTCCTATTTACTTTGGCCAACTCCTTTCTCATCCCACTTTAATTTCCTTCACTACACTGAAATACTGCTATGTCAGACTTTACTTTCTCTCTATCACATTTCAAGTTGAACTCAATCATGTTGTGATCACTGCCTCCCAAGGGTTCTTTTACCTTAAGCTCCCTAATCACATCTGGTTCATTACATAACACCCAATCCGGTATAGCTAATCCCCAGTAGACTCAATGACAAACTGCTCTAAAATGCTATCTCATAGGCATTCAACAAGTTCACTCTCTTGAGATCCATTTCCAACCTGATTTTCCCCATCGACCTGTATGTTGAAATCTTCCATGGCTATCATAACATTGTCCTTTTGAGGGACCTTTTCTATTTCCTGTTGTAATCTGTGATCTACATCTCAGCTACTGTTGGGAGGCCTGTAACTGCCATCAGGGTCCCTTTACCCTTGCAGTTTCTTAAATCAACCCACAAGGATTTAACGTCTTCTGATTCTATGTCACATCTTTCTAACGATTTGATGCCATTCTTTACCAGCAGAGCCACACCACCTTCTCTGCCTACCTTCCTATCCCGCCGACAGGTAACCTTGAACATTTATCTCTCAACTGCAACCATCCTCCAGCCACAATTCAGTGGTGCCCACAACATCACACCTGACAATCTATTAGTGCAACAAGATCATCCACCTTATTTCTTATACTCCGTGCATTGAGATATAACAGTGCTGTATTTGGTACCTTTCTTGATCTGCATCCCTAATGCACTGATACTCACCCTGCTGGCTACAATTTTGTCTTATCATCTGCCTGCCCTTCCTGACAGTCTGACTGCATGCTATCTGTGATTTTTTACCATCTGTCCTATCCTGAGTCCCTTGACTCCAGTTCCCATCCCCCTACCAAATTAGTTTATAACCTACCCAACAGCTCTAACAAACCTGTCCGCAAGAATATCTGTCCCCCTCGGGTTCAGGTGCAACCTTTCACTTTTGAACAGATCATACCTCCCGCAGGAGAGATCCCAATGATTGAAGATCTGAAGCCCTCATCCTGTTTCTACCCTCACTGGCACATGGCGCAGGCAGCAAACCAGAAATTACTACCTGGGAGGTCCTGCTTCTCAGCTTTCTACCTAGCTCTGTAAATTCTCTCTTCAGGACCTCTTTGCTTTTCCTTCCTATGTCATTGGTACCAATATGTACCACGATATCTGGCTGCACTTCCTCCCTCTCCAAAATGTTGTGGATGCGATCCGAGACATCCTGACCCTGGCACCTGGGAGGCAACATACCATCTGGGTGTCCCATTCACGTCCAGAAAATCTGCTGTCTGTTCCCCTGACTATTGCGTCCCCTATCACTACTGCTCCCCTCTTCTCCCTCTGCACCACGGACCTGGTCTTGAACCTTGTGGTGTGAGTCCTGAGGCTCTTGTGCCTTCTACCTGATGGCAGCGGCAAAAACTGAGCATGACCTGGGTGGTGAGGATTTTGATGCGGTTTTCCTATGGCAGCTTTACTTATGGTTAACCCCTCCTGATGGTTGAGAGGTAGTAACTGTTCTTGAACCTGATAATGTGAGTCCTGAGGCTCTTGTACCTTCTACCTGATAGCTGCAGTGAGAAGAGAGCATGACCTGGGTGGTGGGGATCTCCGAAGATGGATGCTGCTCTCCTACGACAGCATTTCATATAGATGTGCTCAATGGTTGGGAGGGCTTTACCCGTTTTGTACAGGGCAGAATCCACTACCTTTTGTACGATTTTCTGTTGGAAGGCATTGGTGTTCTCATACCCGGCTGTGATGCAGCCAGTCAATACACTCTTCACTACACACCTGTAGAAGTTTGTCAAAGTTTTTGATGTCATGTTGAATCTCTGCAGACCCCTAAGGAAGTAGAGAGCTGTCATGCTTTCTTTGCAATTACATTTGATCACATTTTGATAACACCAAAATACAATTACTGTGGAGTATGAAAAACCTTAATTCAAATACATTGTATGTGCTAATCAAACCATATTAGCCTCAAATCCTGAACCTTGAACTTTTAAATATTTTGTTAATTTTATTTTCACAAATGTACAATAGCACGGTTGCCAGAACATGCAGCACCTCTGCTGTTTTCCCGCTGCATATCAGTATCTGTTGCATGTAAGTTGCTTGGAACAGGGCCATGATTAATTTTGGAATAGTGCAACTAAAACTACAGATGAGTGCCCTCTACTGAATACGCACGTGAAAGAACCTGAACAGTTTTTAAAACAGGCAAAACAGAAATTGGAACATAATTCTGTCTATTCTAATATGCTTTCTTGATCTTTCTATTAAGAAACAGAAGGAGAATTGGATATTACTTGACAACCAGTCTCCTAGAGATTTGAATGATGCTACTGTTGAAAAATTTGATACTAAATTTGGGCATTGTATGGGGCCGAGGCATGTGAATCAGGTATAGTAAAAATGATTATTCCTCAGTTGATGAGTAACAGGGCGAGGTTGCAATACTGTAGTTCCACAAGGGAAACATTATGAGTGATCCTTCGATAAGATATTGGTGGCATCTGCTGCCTCCCCCAGGAACAAAAGACACAAATGATATGAATAATATTGCTCTCTGTTTAAATTCTATATTCAATTAAATGTATGACAACGAGAATTATACACAGTGCTTCAAATGTAGCTTAAGCAATGTTCTGAATAACTTTAATGTGATATTCTGAAGCCCTCCCTGCTGCACCAGCTGTTTAGTCATGCATTCATCTGTCTTCCTTTTCTTATACTTGCTAGTTCAATGTGAATGACAGAACAGGCCAAAGAGACAGAATGGCCTGTCCCAATGTTTCTCTGCATCAAGTTATTATGTGAGATGGACATAACTTACATCATTTGGCCTGATATAAATTACAGTGAATTCCAGTTAATTAGGACACATTGAGACCAGTATATTTTGGCTTAACTAAGTGGCTGTCCCAATTAACCAAAGTTTTATGGAAATAGTTAAAGAGCATGACAAAGACAAACTACCATTTAACTGAATAACAAATTGAAATGAAATACAGAACAAATAGGAAAACTGCTAATACTACTACAGTATTATGAAACTGTATATTAGTTCTTAATAGATATTGACAGAGAAATTAATCCAGTGTTTGCTGTCATGTTCTTTTGATAGACTGTAAATGAACAAAATCATTTGAATGTATATGTGAAAAATATGTGAATCTAATTTGTTTACTTTGTGTTCCTGTCTATAGCAGTTGTTATGATATTGGAATTTTGCACATTAACTTCAGTGGAGAGGTAGAAGAAGGGGTCTTGGATGGACTCTTTTTGGCCGAGTAGTAGACTTGATTAAACATTCTGCATTTTCAAATTAGACCTACTTTATAGCATCTTGACTTTCATCTTTGTACGTTGAGCTACAGAATACTCTTAGCTTTTGGAATTACCTAATTGAATTGTATTGTTTATGATAATATGATGTGATAAAATATTATGGCTATAACATCATTATTCAGCCAATGGTTTCCTGAACTATTTAACAGTATTTCCCTCTAAACAGGGAAATTAATTGTTTAAAAAAGATAACTGGCTTTTAATGCAAAGTATGTACAGGTGGTGGGTATTCTCTGCAGACTGCCTTAGTTGAGAATTCATGGCCTCTGAAGTGAAGTGTGCATTTGTGTTAATGCAAGGCAGTTGCTATTCATTTTGCTGGGTCAAGACATCAAAAATTGTCATTAAAATATATCTTATTTTGTCAAATGTACTCACGATACAATCCACATTGAATCCACAATCCACAACTTTATCATGTTTTCAATAATACAAGAAATATTTTACGATAGTATCAATGTTTCTGTTGCTGCAAGTATAATACAATAATGTGAAAAAGGCACAAAACTGACAACGTAAGTCCTCACATTATATATTTGTTAAAAAAAACAAATTTCCTTTTGATAAATGTGATCCATTATTTATGTGCCTAGTGAACTATTAAAAATAACATTTTATAAATTCCCCTAACTGTATGTCTCAGCACCTGTAAAGTAGTGGACAGGATTGGGATGGGCGGGTGGTAAAATGCATGGTTAACTGCAAAGATGTTATATACTGGTAAGATTCAAGCATAAAGTCGTTAACTGAAAATTTCTGAGCTGGTATTTAAGTATAAAAAGTATCAATGAATGCTAATTTTTAAAGTATATTGTCCTTACATAGTGCAGTGTGGACTGAACTATAGAACTGACCTTTAATGCAGTGTGAGTACTGTACTGTATGTGGTGAATATTGCACAGATTCAGTAGAGCATGCATTATTACAAGTATCATTCTGACTGAGCATTTGTTTTGCTCCCAGGATAAAACTGGAGAACCTGGACGTGTGGTCTATGTTGGTGACTTGGTACCAGGCCGATGTACGAATGGTGATTTAATACATCTAGCTAAACTCTTTGGGAAGATCAGTAATATTTTGCTAATCAAAGGGAAGGGTGAGGTAAGCACAAGGCTTGACTAAACTGGAATTAAATCCCTATTGTATCACTGCATAAAAGCACAGTATCCATTTTTTCAGTGTACACTCCTGAAACTAAGGTTTTGTTTACAGCGAAACATAGTGCAGAAATGCAGTTTAGAAATTTAGATAGAATAGTAAGCTGGAAGTTTACCATCTGATATCTAGCTAATTGAAGATATATGAGTCAAAAAAATCAACCGTTGTAGATTTACATTGTAAATTATGTAACTTATGTAACTTGGTTGATTTAAATCAAGCTTTACGATTGTGGTTTAGACTATTAAGTGCTAATGAATTTTATTTCAAATAATTTCACTGTAACAAAGGCTACAACAGACTTGCTATAATGTCTGGAATGCTCTCCTAAACTTAGAAAAGGGGGAACTCTGCATCAAGTGTCATCTATTGCATATGGTTACACTGTGGTATATTGCTGAATGTCACAGAGAGGCTTGCACAATCAGTCAGGGAAATAAGTTCAAATCTACCCTTAGCAGCTGGGGAATTAGGTTTGCTTAATTTAATGTGGAATTGCAAGTGGTGGTGGCTGTGAAACAACAAGATTGCTGTAAAAACTGTTCGAGTTTACTGATGATCTTTTGGGAAGGAAATCTGCCACTGTTACTCAGTCTGTTTGACATTCACTTCCAGACCGCCACAATATGCTGCATCTCTGAAGTGGTCCAGCAAGCCACTCAGTTTAAGGGATAACTCAGTACAGGTTTCCCCCACCATCCGAAGGTAGAGTGTTCCTATGAAACGGTTTGTAAGCCAAAATGTTGTAAAGCGAAGAAGCAATTACCATTTATTTATACGGAAAATTTTGTGAGCGTTCGCAGACCCAAAAATAACCTACCAAATCATGCCAAATAACACATAAAACCTAAAATAACAGTAACATATAGTAAAAGAAGGAATGATATGATAAATACACAGCCTATATAAAGTAGAAATACTTCTTTACAACGATTGCCTGCACAGATCTCCGAAAAATCTCACGCAAGCGCTCTCGGCAGAAAATCTCACACAAGCGCTGTTGGCATAAACGCGCTCTCCAGTAACCTTTAAACTATGAAGCTGCCAAATCTACCAAATAACACGTAAAAATACACAGCCTATATGAAGTAGAAATAATGTATGTACAGTGTATTATCACTTACTGGAATTGGGAAAACAGCGCTGAGCACACTGATGATGGTGTGTTAGACTGAGTCGTCGCAGGCTGGGTAGTGCAGTGGCCCCCACCCTCCGGCCTGCCGACCCGATACATTGCCGGGAAAAACGCAGTGGTAGCCAGGAGGCACCCAGCACATCTTTAAGAAAAAAGCCGAAATAAACATGCTAATTAATTAGGTGCTGCCCGGCACGTAAATGTCGGTGCAGATCAGAGGTGATTGCCGATTGCATTGCCTCTGATCTGGGCCGACAATTATGTGCTCGGCGGCACCTAATTAATTAGCATGTTTATTTCGGCTTTTTTCTTAAAGATGTGCTGTGTGCCTCCCGGCTACCGCTGCGTTCTTCGCGAATCGGTACAGTATCTGTCCAGGGCCCGGGTGTTGGGGTGGTGGGACATGGGGGTGTCATCTCATCGTCGATCAGGGCAAGCAGCTCATCTTCTCCTATGACTGCCCGCCTCGATGTCGAAGGTCGAGGTTCATCGTCTGCTGTGGCTGATGTGGAAGACTTGCTTGACTGCTGAGCCTCGCGCATTTTTCTATCATACAATTGTTTGTAAGCCTCAAACCATCCTGAAAATATCCCCAAAACCTACGTACCCTTTCAAAATTAAAGTCGTACTTTATCATTGCAGCGAAAATCTCACGCAGTTGCTTCACTTTCTGCATTCGGTTCGATTGTTATCCTTTTCTCTTCCAATTGCATCAGCTCTTCATCTATCAGTTCTTGGTCATGGGATGCCAAAACCTCTTCAACATCATCTTCGTCAACTTCCACAAGCCAAACTCACTTCGTCCTTGCTTCGTTCACCACGATCAAAGTGCTTAATTATGTCTAGTTTTACGCTAAGTGTAACACCCTTACTCTTTCAGGCTTTTCCGACACCTTAGAACTCACCTTGCTAACGGCTGCTCAATGCAACGTGTTAAAGCAATGCCGTTCCGAATCCGGGGGAGACCGGCTGCTCGGGGCATGCGCTGCCTTTTATTGTGCGCTGATTTTTTATCGCGCGCTGCCTTTCTTCGTAACAGTGAAAACACCTTCTGAAAGCGAAAACAGGGTACTAATGTAGGTCTTTCGTAACAGTGAGGTTTTGTAAAGCGAACGTTCGAAAAGCGGGGGACACCTGTATGTGCAGTAAGTGTTGGCCTTGTGGTGACAAGAAATTGTTTTCAAAAATAAGGCACAACAATGGCATTCTGCAGTACCCCCTATGTCCCCCTCTCACTCTTGCATAGTTATAGAAGGATTAGTAAATTAGTGAAAGTTTATCACAGATTTGTGTTCAAACTCATTTAAAGGTTTGTTGAAGGACAAAGACCAGCACACATCCACAAGAAAAGATGACTTTTAGGTTTAGCAGCTGAAATAATCTAATGCTGTGATTATACAAATCCTTTTCATTGCCCACAATTTGTCCACATGTGCCTAGAAGAGAGCAGCTCCATTGTAATAACAGCATCCAGGATAAAGCAGCCTGGCCAACCTGTGCATTCTACATCCACCAGTCCCTCCTGACTGCATTGTGCACCAACTACAAATAGCAAAGGAAAAGTGAGTTCCACAGTACCTCCCATGTGTGTGAGAGTAGCAAGGTAATCATCAGTAAATTCTCCATAGGTTATACTTCTTTCTGACTTGAAAATGTATAACTGTATCTTCTTTATCACAGAGACTAAATCCTGCAACTCTCCACTCAGTAACACTCCATCACAAGAACTGCATTCCTTCAAGAAGGCAGCATATCACATTCTAAAGATAGGGAATAAATGTAGATTTGCTTGTGGTGTGCCCATCACATGAGTAAATAAAAAAGAGATAATTGTGGCAAGACATTTTGACTCTAATCCAGAATGGCTGTGAATCCAATAGAATAAATTGAGCACAAAATTTTGCTTAAATAATTAAATTTTATTTGTCATATAAACATTATATATAAATATTTCTAGCTTGAACCAAGTTGTGTCATCCTAAAGCTATCTGTTTTAGGAAATAGATTAATCTTCATACTTGTATTGGAGCTTACTTTGATCATATTACCTTAATTTGGTGCTTCAATTTTTGGTAAGGGAGATGTGGCTTTGCGTAATGATGGCAACATCTTGACATCTTGAGCAGGTGACTAAAGGGGAAAATAATTCATTGACACTGTAATGTTACACAATGAAAACTATCATAAAAGAAGTGAGAGTAATGATAATCAAAATCGTGTCCTATGACAATGACTCTTGAAATGAACCTGTCTAAGTATCATTTATTTCCCCATTGTCTTATTAAACCACTCAGTTGGAGTATCTCACATTGTGATTTTTGCACTCTACAGAGTTTATTTTTCTGAAGAAATGTGATATGATCACTAAATGATATTACAGTTGCCTCCTTGGTCCTTGACAGCCATTTCTTTTCATGTCACCTGTTAGTTTTCAATTGCAATGTGTCTGGAGGGCCATCTGATGTACAGCCACCTTGATATACCATTGTGATAATGTCCTCCGCTCTGAACTTCAAAGAAAATTGTCGATTTGGACTGTGTTGTTTTTTTAAAAGTTTAGTTCTTGCTCCTTCATCAGATGGTAACATTCCAACAAAAGAAATAGACATCTTGAAATTTTGGAGGTGGCCTTTTCTGCCTTGAGTCTGCTAGTTTTGGAAATGGCTGTAGGCTCCAGTGTTGGTTCAATCCGAAGTAATCCGAAGTTAGCATGTTTTAGAATTTCCACACTGGTCATTCGGTTTAGAAGCTTGAAATAAATTGGCCATGCAAATGTAACATACTTCTTCCATCATCATCATTTGGTGTCAATGCCACGGCTCATAAGCCTACTGTCTAAAAGTAGTCAGTCATAGAGCATGGTGTGACTTTCATTACTTGAGTTACATTTGTTATTGTTGCTTGTATTTGGAGATGTAAAATGATAAAAAAAAACTCAGATATTATCTCCATATCAAACATTTTCCTGATATTTACCTGAGTGTATTGTGCATCTGCTTTAAGGGATTTGTGGAGATGTACAACAGTGCAGACGCTCAAGCCATGGTGAGGTGTTATAAAGCAAAACCACCTGTTATTCAAGGTAACATCATCAAAGTGGAATTGAGCCAGAAATATAAGAAGCTGCATTTGAAGGTATTTTAAACACAAACTGTACCATTGAATCTGTGATAATTATACCATAAGACATAGGAGCAGAATTAGTTTATTTGGCCCATCGAGTCTGCTCTGCCATTTAATCATGGCTGATCCCTTTCTCCCCTCCTCAGCCCCACTGCCCGGCCTTTGCACAGTAACCTTTGATGCCGTGGCCAATCAAGAACCTATCAATCTCTGCCTTAAATACACCCAACGACCTGGCCTTCAGAGCTGCCTGTGGTAACTAAGTTCCACAAGTTCACCACCCTCTGGCTAAAGAAATTTCTCTGTATCTCTGTTTTAAGTGGACGCCCCTCTATCCTGAGGCTGTGCCCTCTTGTCCTAGATTCCCTCATCTTGGAAAAATCTTTTCCACATCCATTCTGTCTAAGCCTTTCAACATTCATGAGATCCCACCCCCATCCTTCTCAATTCCTTTGAGTACAGGCCCAGAGCCATCAAATGTTCCTCATATGATAACTCTTTCATTCTGGGAATCATCCTTATGAACCTCCTCTGAACCCTCTCTGAAGCCAGCACACCTTTTCTTAGATGAGGAGCCCAATACTGTTCACAATACTCAAGGCGAGACCTCACCAGTGCCTTATAAAGCCTCAGCATCACATCCCTGCTCTTATATAATAGACCTCTTGAAATGAATGCTAATATTGCATTTGCATTCCTCACCATGGACTCCAGCTGCAAGTTAACCTTTAGGTTATTCTGCACAAGGACTCCCAAGCCTCTTTGCACCTTAGATTTTCTCCTTGTTTAGAAAATAGTCTGTACATTTATTTCTATTAACAAAGTGCATGACCATGCATTTTCCAACAATCTATTTCATTTGCCACTTTCTTGCCAATTCTCCTAATCTGTCTAAGTCCTTCTACAGCCTTCCTGTTTCCTCAACACTACCTGCCCCTCCACCAATCATCATATCACCTGCAAACTTGGCAACAAAGCCATCTATTCCATCATCTAAATCATTGATATACACCATAAAAAGAAGCAGTGCCAAACAACGACCTTTGCGGAACACCACTAATCACTGGCTACTAACCAGAAAAGGATCCTTTTATTCCCACTCGCTGCCTCCTACCAATCGGCTAATACTCTAACCATGCCAGCAACTTTCCTGTAATACCATGCAGCCTCTGTGGCACCTTGTCAAAGGCTTTCTGAAAGTCCAAATATGCACCATCCACTGCATCCCCTTTACCTATCCTACCTGTAATCACCTCAAAGAATTCCAACAGGTTCGTCAGGCAAAATTTTCCCTCAAGGAAACCATACTGACTTTGTCTTATCTTGTCCCGTGTCAACAAGTTCTCCATAACCTCATCCTTAATAATTGACTCCAACATCTTCCCAACCACTAAGGTCAGGCTAACTAATCTGTAATTTCCTTTCTGCTGCCTCCCTCCTTTCACTACACTGACATACTTCTACATCGGACTTTACTTTCTCCCTATCAAATTTCAAGTTGAACTCAATCATATTGTTATCATTGTCTCCCAAGGGTTCCTTTACCTTAAGCTCCCTAATCACCTCCAGTTCATTACATAACACCCAATTCAGTATAGCTGATCCCTTAGTAGGCTCAACGACAAACTGCTCTAAAGAGCCATCTTGTTGGCATTCAACAAGTGCACTCTCTTGAAATCCATTATCACCCTGATTTTCCCAATCTACCTATATGTTAAAATCTCTCATGATTATCATAACATTGCCCTTTTGACACTCCTTTCCTATTTCCTGTTGTATTGTGTAGTCCACGTGCCAACTAATATTTAGAGGCCTCTGTGTGTGTGTGTGTGATGATTTGATGCCACTCTTTACCAACAGAGCCATGCCACCCCCTCTGCCTACCTTCCTATCCCTCCGATACAATGTGTAACCTTGGACGTTCAGCTCCCAACTACAACCATGCTTCAGCCACATTTCAGTGATGGCCACAACATCATACCTGACAATCTGTAAAAGTGCAACAAGATCATCCACCTTATTTCTTGTACTCTGTACATTGAGAAAACACTGAGTACTATATTTGCTACCCTCCTTGATTCTGCATCCCTAATACATTGATATTCACCCTGCTGGCTGCGATTTTGCCCTATCATCTGCCTGCCTTCCTGACAGTCTGACTGCACGCTATCTTTGCTTTTTTACCATCCGTCCTGTCCTGAGTCCCTTCATTCCAGT
The DNA here is from genome assembly GCF_963921235.1 of Mobula hypostoma. NCBI lineage: Eukaryota > Metazoa > Chordata > Chondrichthyes > Myliobatiformes > Myliobatidae > Mobula > Mobula hypostoma. The sequence continues at coordinate 76,377,653 of NC_086103.1, forward strand.
TCCCATCCCCCTGCCAAATTAGTTTATAGCCTCCTCAACAGCTCTAACAAACCTGCCTGTGAGAATATTGTTAGTCCTGACGAAGGGTCTCGGCCTGAAATGTCGACTGCACCTCTTCCTAGAGATGCTGCCTGGCCTGCTGCGTTCACCAGCAACTTTTATGTGTGTTGCTTGAATTTCCAGCATCTGCAGAATTCCTGTTGTTTGTGAGAATATTGGTTCCCCTTGGGTTTAGGTGCAACTGGTCACTTTTGTGCAGTCATACCTCCCCAATGATCCAAGAGCCTGAAGCCCTGCCCCTTGCACCAGCTTCTCAGCCACGCATTTATCTTTCAAATCATCCTGTTTCTACCCTCACTGGCGTGTGGCACAGGTATCAATCCAGAAATTACTATCTAGGAGTTCCTGCTTCTCAGCTTTCTGCCTGGCTCTCTATCTCTTCAGGACCTCTTTGCTTTTCCTGCCTGTGTCATTGGTACCAATATGTAACAAGACCTCTGGCTGCTCACCCTCCAAAATGCTGTGGACGTGATCTGAGACATCCCTGACCCTGGTACATGGGAGGCAACGTACCATGCTGGCGTCCTGTTTATGTCCACAGAATCTCCTGTCTGTTCCTCTGACTATTGAACCCCTTATCACTACTGCTCCCCTCTTTCCCTTCTGCGCCACAGACCCCTGCTCAGTGCCAGTAACCTGGTCTCCGTGGCATTCCCCTGGGAGGTCATCCCCCACGACAGTATCCAAAACGGTATACTTACTATTGAGGGGAGTGGCCACAGGGGTGCTCTGCACTAACTGCCTATTCACTGTCCGATTCCTTCAGCTGACAGTCACCCAGCTACCCACCTCCTGCAAATTAGGGGTGACTACTTCCCTGTAACTCCATCATTGATCTCCTCATTCTCCCATAAAAGCTGAAGGTCATCCAGCTGCTGCTCCAGATCCCTAACACGGTCTTCAAGGAGCTGCAGCCGGATGCACTTCATGCAGATGTAGTTCTCTGGGAGATTCTGGGTCTCCCAGGACTCCAGCATTTGGCATGAAGAACACACAACAGCCATTTAAACCACACTAAGTATCCCTGACACAGTAAGAAAAAAGGGAAACTTAGCAGAAACTTACCCAGAGACAATGCCTCTTCTGAGCCGAAGCTTCCTTTGAGCCAAAGCCTGATGGGCCTTCTCTCAGCTCTAGCCAACTCCTAACAAAGGCCACTCTGCTTGACCCTTCTGTACTTTATTTACTCCTCTCTGCACTGCTCCTGCCATTGATTGGGCACCTGAATGACACAGAGCGTCTGCAAAGCTCTCCTTTTAACCGAGCACTGCCGACCTGCGAGAAGCCTCCTCTTTGTGTTGCCCCCGCTGCTGATTGGGATGCCAGACTGACACTCTTAGTGTCACAGGCAACAGGGACTGTTGCGAAATATCCAGAATAGCCCTTTCTACCCAAAATCAATGTTATGTGATTGTTAAAAGCAAGAGAATGCAATGCTCGTTTCTGATGTTCTGCATGTCTTGTAATGGATATGTTCACAACAACCATGTGAAAGTCTGGGGTGGGGTTAATATGTTACAAAATCAATCCACTGTTATGCATTGGGCATTCACAATTGATACTGCCAGTGAGGCCTGCTTCAAAGGAGAAGCCAGCCAAAATAAAGGCAAAGGTAACTTGAAAAAACTACCTTGCAACCAGAAGAAGCAGAGTGCACCTCCATACATCACAAAGAAACTACAAGTTTTCCTCCTCTAATTGCCGTCATTCTTGGAATTTAATTCCCAATCCCAGGAATTAACCTGTTGAGATACTGTCTGCAAGATTTATGTAATTGGTTGACATTTCCATTATTTAAGTAATGAGGAGAGAGAGACTAAGGTTCTTTTTTATCAAAGGCATAATGAATCATGCCTTTAGCATTGCCTTTTTCAGACAGAACAATGGAATTTTAGCTGTCTGGTGGTGTAATGGTATACACACCGGACTTTGAGATCGAGTGGTCGCAGGTTCGAATCTGGACAGCTCCCTGCACACTTTCCATTAGTGCTGGATCGAACGTTGAGTTAGCTAATTGATCTTGTAAAAAACCAGACAAAAATGCTAAAGAAACGGCAAGGTTGCAGCCCGATGCACCACAATGCACGGAAAGGAACAGCAATGGACTTTTGGCATGCACCTTGTAGCAGAAGCGTGAACATTACTACAATCCTACGGAATGTTTTGGTCGACAAAAAATTTAACAAGGTGGAGAATACTCTTAAACAAAGATTTGATGTGCCGTTGAAACAACCATTCCTTATTATGTTTCGAAGTATGAGAAATCAAATGAAAAGATGGTGCATCACAGTGAATGATTGATGATAATTTTTTATATTCATTTTCTTTTGCAGTTTCCTGGGACAAAACCAACTGGTGGTTTTACGTCTTCCTTTGGAGCATCTCAGCAAAAGCATTTTGGTGCCCCTCAAGGTAAACCTGGGCCTGAAGAAGACATCTTAGCACCAACAAGCACACCAACTTTAGCTGAGCTCAGAGCTAAATATTCAACACAACTTCTGAGGTGGGCCAATGTACCAATTGAGGGTAATATGCCGACTAAAGATAAGAGGTGGAATCCACAGACTTATGAAGGGAAAGAACTGGGCTGCTTCAGATTCTTACCATATGCTTTCAAAATCCCAATGTTAGAAACTCATGAACAATATCTACGGAGTTTTACTGGGACTCCTGATATGTTTGAGCTAGACACACCAAAGATAGATGAAGCATTTCTTCAACTCCTGATGGGTAAGAAAGTTGTAAGTTCACGTGAGCATCTGGAGTTACTGCTCGGTGAACCAGAGAGAGTGTTATATAAGGCACAGTCAAAAGTAGCAGAAATTGTAGGCCCACTTATGTTTGCCATATAGAAACATGAATTAGATGATTTGTCTGGAGAATTAGATACTTTAACTTCTGAACAATTAATAGAGAGACTGCAGTCAACAATAATTTCGTGTCATCAGTCGATTGTATGTGCTGGACAGACTCACTGCTGGTTGACTGGCCTTCGGACTGAGAATTTGTTGCAGTTATTCAAATTTGGCAAGAATTCTATACAACCACAAGACTATCCAAATATGACATCATCTGACCTACTGGGTGCTGAACTTGTGGAACAAATACAAAAGAAAGCTGAAGTTTTGAAGCGTGTGACTACCCTACCACCAGTGACAAAAATACCACCCATCAACGTATACAAGAAGAAGAAAGTTTTCCAGAAACAGCAGAGGTGGCAACAACCCTATTATCGTAATTCGAGATCATTCAGAGGCCGTGGTAAGTCAATTTTGTTTACAGAAGGTCAAAAAGGAGGAAATCAACTAGTGGGGAATACAGACATCCCACCCTGCAAAAACTCATTTCAGGGAGGTAGCACCATCAATTTCTGGGAGAGGTGGGATGTCTGCAATAGAGTAGCTCCTGAGCAGCTAGCCAGCTAGTTTAAATAACGTTAGCTATACTAATGAACGAATGACACCTGTTAAACTCACCTCAACATGTCTTTTACAGTCTTAACCCACCATTGGCAATAGAAAAGTCACTGTTGCAAACAGTGCAGCGAGCAACACTGTCATTATTTTTGACCCCTATTAGGCAGGGGTACACTTTAGTGTAGTCTGGGGTGACGTACATTTTATATTTTCTTTTTTTGGAACACTCTGCCATGGCGCGCTCTCGTTCTCTTTCTCACGCACGCTTTCTCTCTCTCCCATACTCGCTCTCTCTCTCCCGTGCTCTCTCTTTCTCTCTCTCTCGTGGTCGCTCTCCCTCTCTCTCTCTTGCTCTCTTTCGCACTCACTCGCTCTCTCTTTCTCTCTCTCACTCGCGCTCTCTCTTTCTCTCTCTCGCGTGCTCGCTCTCTCTCGTGCTCTCTCTCTCACTCTCGCGCTCTCTTTCTCTCTCTCTCGTGGTCGCTCTCCCTCTCTCTCTCTTGCTCTCTTTCTCTCTCTCGTGCTCTCGCGCTCTCTCTCGCACTCTCTCTCTCCCGCGCTCTCTCTTTCTCTCCCTATTGCGCGCACGCTCTCTCTCTCTCATGCTCGCTCTCTCTCATGGTCGCTCTCTCTCTCTCTCTCTTGCTCTCTCTCACGCTCACTCGCTCTCTCTTTCTCTCACGCGCGCTCTCACTCGCACTCTCTCTCTCGTGGTCGCTCTCTCTCTCTTGCGCGCTCTCTCTCTCTCCCTCCTTCCTTCCCTCTCGTTCACTCTCAAAGAAATTGATTTCCAGGATATTGTACATAATTTGCGGGCATAAGGGAGCCACTATTAATATGCGGGAGAATCCCGGAACTTCCGGAAGAGGTGGGATGTCTGGGAATAAAAGCATTTTCAGACTGCAAATCAGTGTGGATTCATGCAGTAACCTGATCAACCAGCCTGCATATCTATTGGAGTTGATAGATATGTAGACTGGCTCCAATGGCAGTACAGCATCCCAATTTCTAATTGTTGCAACTTTTGTAACTGAGTCCCATAGTATTCAGTCTTCTCCCTGACCTTACCCAAGAATGCACTAAATCTTTTCAGAGCTCCAATTTCCAAAGAAGGAAATCGATCCAATGCTGTCATTTGTAATTGCACACATGGTGTGAATATAATAGATTAAACAGTTTTTACTCAAGGAGCTTTTTATCTGGAGGTTAAAAGTGTCTTATATACTTGATAGTAGAAACACTATAGATGAGATGCATCAGCCATTGGTTTTAGTAATGAAAGCTGATTATTTAAGGCATCAGCTGAAAATTCAGCTCCTTTAACAGTGTAGTTTACATGTTATAGGATAATTTAAAACAAGTATTTTGGATAAGTGATTTTTAATTGTTGAACTGTGAAGAAAATTACAAGATCATAGTTAAATCATTAAAGATTATTGAAAAATATTAAGTATAAATATGCAGTATATTTACATTTAAAAAGTATTATATTTTTATATAAAATTGGGTGTAAATATTACCATTTTGGAGTTGTGGAAGTATAGATTTTTAGTTAATATAATTTATTACAATTTAGTGATTTTTGAACACATGGTTAAAATTAACCCTTAGCTGTAACAGAAATGCAAGCTGGCATATCAGATTACTGCATGAACAGCACTGATTTGCTGCCAGCACTGCAGTTTCAATCACCTCATTCTAGCCTGTCTTGACTTTATATTACTGTAGATGGAAGGAGCAGCACCCAAGGACTCCTCATCAGATGATTTTAAAGGATTATTAATGACTTGCAAATTCTTTCTTGGGTAATTTATACTGGTTACAAGTCTAGAGTGAATGGTGTTGAAACTGCTAACTGTAAGGCTTCACGCTGACAAGTTCTTCCCAGATACTCAGTAAATTCCTTTAGGAATCAAGCATATGCACTGCAAGGCAAACTCTAAGTAGAAGAGAGAATAGAAATGTAAAGAAACAGTACACTGTTAATAGCAAGACCCTTAATAGGGACCTTGGGGTCCAAGTTTATATCTCCTTGTAAGTGGTTACACAGGTTGTTAGAGTGGTAAAGAAGGCTTATGGCATGCTTGTCTTTATTAGTCAAGGAAATAAGTTCAAGATTTGGAAGTCATGCTGCAGCTTTATAAAACTCTATTTCAACCACATCTGGAGTATTGCATTCGGTTCTGGTGGTGCCATAGTAGGAAGCATGTAGAAGCTTTGGAAAGGGTGCAGAACAGGTTTGCCAGGATGTGCAAAAAGTAGAGCTTGGATAAACTGGGAGTGTTTTTTTTTGTCTAAAGTGATGGAAGCTGATTAAGAGAGGTACAGATAGAATAGACAACCAGTATTTTTTTTCCGTGGTTGAAATGTCTAATACCAAAGGGCATACACTTAAAATGAGAAGGGGGTAAGTTCAGGGGAGATGTTCAGGGCGTTGTGTATGCAGACCGGTGAGTGCCTGGGGTGGCGGTAGAAGTAAACACGACAGGGGAATTCAAAATGCTCTTAGACAAACACGTAAATGTGCATGACCATAAGACCATAACACATAGGAGCTGAATTAGGCCATTCAGTTTATCAAGTCTGTTTCACCACTGGATCATGGCTGATTTATTTTCTCTCTCAACTCCATTCCCCTGCCTTTTTCCCGTAACCATTGACACCCTTATTAATCAAGAACTTATCAGAATGGGCTTTAAGTATATCCAATGACCTGGCCTTCAAAATCGTCTGTAGCAATTAATTCCACAGATTCACCACCCTCTGGCTAACAAAATTCATCCTCTTCTCTGCTTTAAAGGGACATACTTCTTTTCTGAAGCTGTGTCCTCTAGTCTTACCCTCCCAATATTGGAAATATCCTCTCCATGTCCATCTACGCAGGCTTTTCAATATTCAGTAGGTTTCAGTGAGATTCCGTTCTTCAGTGAGCACAAGCCCAGGGTCATCAAATGCTCCTTATATGCTAACTATTTCATTCCCAGGATCTCTCTTGTAAACCTGCTCTGGACCTTCTAATGCCAGCATATCCTTCCTTCGATATGGGGACCAAAACTGCTTACAATACTCCAAATGTTGTCAGACCAATGTCATATCAAGCCTCAGCATTACATTCTTGCTTTGATATTCTGGTCCTCTTGAAGTGAATGCTAACTTTGCATTTGCCTTCCTTACTACTAACTCAACCTGCAAGTTAACCTTCAGGGAATCCTACACCAGGACTCTCAAGTCTCTTTGCAGCTCCAATTTCCCCAGTTTCTGAATTCACTCCCATTTAGAAACTTGTCTATGTCTTTGTATCTTCTACCAAAAAGCATGACCATATAGTTCCCTGCACTGTATTCCATCTACCACTTCTTAACACATTCTCCTAATCTGCCCAAATCCTCCTGCAGACTCCCTGTTTGCTCAACACTTCCTGCCCCTCTACCTATTTTTGTTTCAACTACAAACTTGGCCACAAAGCCATAAATTCCATCATTCAGATCATTAACATATAACGTGTAAAGCAGCGGACCAAACACCATCCCCTGAATAACATGATTAGTCACCAGCAGCCAACTAGAAAAGTCCCTGTTTATTCCCATTCTTTGCCTCTGCCTGTCAGCCAAACTTCTAAACATGTTAGCATCTTTTTTGTAATACCATGGGCTTTTGTTTAATAACCTCATGTGCTGGATCTTGTCAAAGGCCTTCTGAGTATCCAAATGAACAACATCTACTGACTCTCCTTCATCTATCATGTCTCTTACTTTCTCAAAAAAATTCCAACAGATTTGTCAGGTGAAATTTCCCCTTTAGAAAACCATGATGATTTTATCATGTATCTCCAAGTACTCCGAAGCCTTATCCTTAATACTGGATTCCAACATCTTACCAACCACTGAGGTCAGTAATTCTTTTGCCTCCTTCCCGCCCTTGTTAAAGAGTGGAGTGACATTTGTGATTTTTTTGGGCCTCCTGAACCATTCCAGAATCTAGTGATTCTAGAAGGATATGAAAAAACGAATGCCTTCAGAAGCTCTTCAGCTACTTCTTTCAGATCCCTCAGGTGTAGCTCATCTGGTCGAGGTGACATCAGACCTTTCAGCTCCCCAAGCACCTTCTTAGTAATAGCCACTACACTCCTTGAGTTTCCCACTAACTTTTGCTATACTTTATGCCCCCTCTTTTCAAAGTTCAAAAAGTTTAAAGTTAAATTTATTGTCAGAGTACGTACAGTCATCACATACAACCCTGAGATTGTTTTTCTGCAGGCATTTTCATCAAATCTATAGAACAGTAACTTTAAACAATGGACAACAAACTGCAAATGCAGATATAAATAAATAGCAATAAATAATGAGCATGAAATAACAAGATAGGGGTCCTTAATGCGTGTAGTTATCCCCTTTTGTTCAAGAGCCTAATGGTTGAGGGGTAGTAATTGTTCTTGAACCTGGTGGTGCGAGTCCTGAGGCTCCTGTACCTTCTACCTGATGGTAGCAGCTAGAAAAAGCATGGCCTGGGTGGTGGGGAACCCTGATGATGGATGCTGCTTTTCTACGGCAATGTTTCATGTAGACACGCCGAATGGTTGGGATGGTTTTACTCATGATTTACTGGGCAGAATCTACTACCTTTTGTGGATTTTCAACTCAAAGGCATTGGTGTTCCCATAGCAGGCTGCAATGCAGCCAGTCAGCATACTTTCTACCACATATCTGTAGACGTTTGCCAAGGTTTTTTATGACATGCCGAAGTTCCGCCATCTCTTGAAGTAGTGGTGCTGTCGTGCGATTCTTTGCGATTATATTCATATGAGGAGTCCAGGACAGGTCCTCTAGGTGGTGGCACCCTAGAATTTAAAGTTACTGACCCTCTTCAGCTCTGATCCTCTGATGATTACTGGCTCATGGACCTCTGGTTTCCCTCTCCTGAAGTCTACTATCAATTCCTTGGTCTTATTGACATTGAGTGAGAGGTTCTTGTTATTACACCACTCAGCCAAATTTTCAAACTCCCTCCTGTATGCTGATTCATCACCACCTTTGATACAGCCCACTACAGTGGTTTAATTAGCAAACTTATGTATGGTGTTGGAGCTGTACGTAGCCGCACAGTCATAGGTCTAAAGCGAGTAGAGCGGGGGGCTGTGTACACATCCCTGCGGTGCTGCTGTGCTGGTGGAGGTTGTGGAGGAGACGTTTTTGCCAATCTGAACTGACTGGGGTCTATAAGTGAAGAAATCTAGGATCCAATTGCACAAGAGGGTCTTGAGGCCCAGGTCTTGGAGTTCACTGATGAGTTTAGAGGGGATGATAGTGTTAACTGCCAAGTTATAATCGATAAAGAGCATTCTGATGTATGCACCTTTGTTGTCCAGATGTTCCAGGGTTGTATGAAGAACCAATGAGATGGCATCTGCTGTAGATCTGTTGCTTCATTGGGCGAATTGGAACAGATCCAAATCACCATTCAGACAGGAGCTGATATGCTTCAACACCATCCACAGAAAACATTTCATCACTGTGGGTGTAAGTGCCACTGGGTGATAGTCATTTAGACAGGTAACCACACTCTTCTTGGGTACCAGTATGATTGGAGCCTGCTTGAAGCAGGTGGGTACCACACACTGCTGGAGCAAGAGGTTGAAGATATCCGTGAACACACCAGCCAGTTGGTCAGCACAGGTCTTCAGCACTCAGCCAGGTACTCCGTCTGGACCAGATGCTTTCCTTGGATTCACTCTCTTGAAGACGGCTCTCACGTTAGCTACAGATACCAAGACCAAAGGATCATCGGGAGAGGGTGTGTGATGGTTCCTCCCTGTTCTGGTGATCAAAACATGCATAGAAGGTATTGAGCTCATCTGGAAATGAAGCTCTGCTGTCTCCAATGTTGCAAGATTTAACTTTGTAGGAGGTTATGGCATTGGACAGGCTAGATGCAGGAAGATTGTTCCCGATGTTGGGGAAGTCCAGAACGAGGGGTCACAGTTTGAGGATAAGGGGGAAGCCTTTTAGGACTGAGATTAGGAAAAACTTCTTCACACAGAGAGTGGTGAATCTGTGGAATTCTCTGCCACAGGAAACAGTTGAGGCCAGTTCATTGGCTATATTTAAGAGGGAGTTAGATATGGCCCTTGTGGCTACGGGGATCAGGGGATATGGAGGGAAGGCTGGTGCAGGGTTCTGAGTTGGATGATCAGCCATGATCATAATAAATGGCGGTGCAGGCTCGAAGGGCCGAACGGCCTACTCCTGCACCTATTTTCTATGTTTCTACTTTTCTATGTTTCAAACCCTGCCACAGCTGTTGAGCATCCCTCGTTGATTCCAGTCTAGTCTGGAATCTTCATTATGCCTGAGAGATGTCTCAGGCCTACTGTTGCCTTGTCTTTCCTTTAGAATCTTCTACTTTGAAATGAATTAATCCATCATCTTCCGAATTACTCTCAGAAACTCCAGCCATTGCTGATGTACTGTCCTCCCTCCTTCCAAACAACTTTGGCCAGTTCCTATCTCGTGCCTCTTTAGTTACATTTACTCAACTGTGATATCGATACATCTGAGTTTAGCTTCTCCCTCTGAAACTCCAGGATTTTTTCCTATCACATTATGATCACTGCCTCCTTTATCTTAAGCTCACTAATAAAATCCGGTTCATGGCCACAAACTCTTCTAAAAACCCATCATATAGGCATTTTTTACAAATTTCTTCTGCTGAGATCAAATCCCTCCATGACCATTGTAACATTGCCCTTTTTACATGCCTGTTCTATCTCCATTTCCATAAAATGGAAGGATATGGACATTGTGTAGGTAGAAGGGGTTATTTATTTATTTATTTAGTTAGTTAGTTATACAATGCAGAGTAGGCTTATCAAGCCTAGCTGCCCCAGCAACCCCACAACCCCTATTAACCCTAACCTAATCACGGGACAATGACCAATTAACCTTCTTGGTACATCTTTGGACCGTGGGGGGAAATTGGAGCACCCAGGGAAAACTCTCGCATTCAATGGTGTTATAAGGATTACTCCTTAGTGATAATGATCAGTTAGTCACAAAGAATTTGTATTCACTGACAACTACCTTTATTGGCTCAGTTCATAAGCACATGAATTTACACAACCAAGTACCAGTGTGCACACCTAGTAAGTTTCCCTGATCTCCCATGAACAGTCAAAGAATAGAAAAAAGTAATACCTGGGAAAGGAGTCTACACAAGCCAGGTATTCCTCGTGCTCCCGATGTAATCTCCACATGCCCGACATGAAGATCCTCCACGTCTGTGATGGTTGGTTTCCGGAGAGTTGTCACTCCCTTGCATTTGAAGTCTTTACTTTTAAAAGCTTCTTATCAGTTCAAATGTTGCATTTCCATCTTATTGGCTGTGGTCCAGAGCTACAACCAATATTGTTTTATGGCTTTTGCCCTCGTGCCTTTTGTTCTTTTCAATTCTGACTGGCTTAAACCAAACAAACCAGGTGACTCCGACACTGAGTCTCCTCCTGCAAGCCTGCCACCTTACATAATAAATAGCTACTTGTCTCAGAATGTTCTCAGGTTTAGCAAGTCACATTCCATTACTTTGATTAAATTATTCAAAAGCGAGAAATTAGTTCAAACGGTTCACAAAATGGGGGCTGCAAGGACAGTCTCACAAAATGGCAGCCTCCATTCCTGTTCACTGATTGTCATTCTTCCTGGCCAACAACAGCGAGGATGCACAGAGACACCTTACATAACAGTATCCAAATTGAATTCCGGAACGCCCTGAGCTGTAATAGTGTTGTGCTAATCGCTATGCTACAGTGGCACCCTGTAGTGGGCATTTGATTATTAATTTCATTAGTTCGGTACTAATATTGCGGACCGAAGATCTTGTTGCTATGCTGTACTCTCCCATGTTCTAGAAGAGGGGGGAATTGGCAGAAGAACCTTGGAAATTGTTCTTACGTATTCAGGGTATTCAAGTAACAACCGTTCTATGTGAAGCACTGTAGTAAGGTAATTCCAGGTTATCTAAGTTGTCAAACTGCTTGAGATCTTTGTCACAGACTTTGAAATATGGTCAGAGACTGTTTTAATCATGTAATTAATAATAATTAAAATTATAATTTTTATTAAATTAAAGAAGTGAAAAAGACCAAAAAGAACTTCAACATATGAGGGTGCTCTGCTATTCAGGGAGAATAATTAAATCTAGTTTGTCTGCCCTCCTGTCAAATCTCCATATCCCATAATTCTCCCGTTACTAGCAACCTATTGATCTCAGCCTTGACTACATGTACTGACTCAGCACCCACAATCTAGGCTATTGAATTTACAAAGATTTACAAACTCACTGAACAAAGAAATTTCTCCACATTTCTGTCCTAAGCACCCGGAGGCTTTAGAGCCCCCCCCCCCCCCCGCCGCCACTCTAAACTTTCCTGATGGCGAGTGTACGGTCTCTGGAAAATAAAATTGTAGATCTCAGAGCAAGAATGCAGTTCCAGATGGACATCATGGACTGCTGTGTGCTTTACTTCACAGAAATGAGACTAACCTCCACCATTTTGAACACAGTGCTGCTGCCCAATGGCTTCACCATTCTCCACAAAGATGGGACAGCTCAGTCTAGAGGAGGTAAAATATGCTTTCTGATTAACTCATTGTGGTGCAGAGACATGGAGATTCTGTCTCAATCCTGCTCACCCGACCTGTCAAATGTCGCCCATGTTATATACCAAGGGAGTTTTCTGCCATCATCCTACTAGCAGTGTACATTCCACCTCAGGCCAACGTCAAACAGGCACTGGAAGAACTGAGTACTGTAATCAGCAGTCACAAGACAGCGCACCCTGTGCCTTTCCTATCAACGTGGGGGATTTCAACAAGGTCAGCTTGAAGAAGCCTCTGAAAAACTATCACCAACATATCACCTGTGGAACGAGAGGAGCCAACACACTTCACCACTGTTATACCACCATCAAAAATTCTTACCGTACCATCTGACACTTTGAAAAATCCGATCATCTAGCTATACTTCTATTCCCAGCATATAGGCAGAGACTAAAGACCGCAGCACCAGTGGTGAGGACCAAGAAGGTATGGTCAAGGGAGGCAGAGAAGTGCTTACAGGACTGCTTTGAATCAGTGGAGTGGATATTGTTCAGGGACTCATCTTTGAATCTAAATGAATATGATTCATTGTCACCGACTTCATCAGGACCTGTGAGGATGAATGTGTGCCTTTGAGAACATACCAGACATAGCCAAACCAAAAGGTGAACCAGGAGATTTGTAGTCTGCGAGGGATAGCTCTTCTAAGAGTGTAAAAACAATTCCGATTGAAGTTGGAGATGGAATCGGATGTATGTCAGCTCTGGCAGGGTTTGCAACCCATTAGTTCCCACAAAACGAAACCTAATGTCATGAATTGCTCTGATGCTTCACTCCCAGATGAGCTAATTGCCTTTTATGCATGCTTTGAAAGGGAGAATAAACTACATTACCTGTGTGAACCCCTGTAGCATCTGGTGACCTTGTGATCTCAGTCTCAGAGGCCGACGTCAGAACATCTTTCAAGAGGGTGAACCCTTGCAAGGTGTCAGGCCCTGATGATGTACCTGATAAAACACTAAAAACCTGTGCCAACCAACTGGCAGGAGTGTTCAGACTCCTTTATCTCTCACTGCTGCAGTCGGAGGTTCCCACCTGTTATCAAAAGAGCAACAATCATACCAGTGCCCAGAAGAGTAGGATGAGCTGCTTCAATGTCTTTTGTCCAGTTGCACTCACATCTTTGTACTTTATACTTTATTGTCGCCAAACAATTGATACTAGAACGTACAATCATCACAGTGATATTTGATTTTGCGCTTCCCACTCCCTGGATTACAAATATTAAATATTAAAAATAGTAAAAATTAGTAAATATAAAAATTTAAATTATAGATCATGAATACAAAATAGAAAAACGGAAAATAAGGTAGTGCAAAAAAACCGAGAGGCAGATCCGGATATTTGGAGGGTACAGCCCAGATCCGGGTCAGGATCTGTTCAGCAGTCTTATCACAATTGGAAAGAAGCTGTTCCCAAATCTGGCCATATGAGTCTTCAAGCTCCTGAGCCTTCTCCCGGAGGGAAGAAGGACGAAAAGTGTGTTGGCTGGGTGGGTTGTGTCCTTGATTATCCTGGCAGCACTGCTCCGACAGCGTGCGGTGTAAAGTGAGTCCAAGGACGGAAGATTGGTTTGTGATGAAGTGCTTTGAGAGGTTGGTCTTGGCCTGAATCAACTCCTGTCTAAGCAAGGACAAGGACCTGTTGCAATTTGCCTATTGCCATAGTAGGTCTACAGTGGATGTATTGTCACTGATCCTCCACTCTGCCTTAGATCACCTTCACAATGGCAATACTGACATCACGCTGCTGTTTGTTGATTACAGCTCAGTGTTCAACACCATGATACCCTCAGCTCTAATCAACAAGCTCCAAAACCCGGGCCTGTGTACCTCCCTCTGCAATTGGATTCTTGAATTTCCAGTCTGTGCAGATCAGAAATAACACTTCCTCCTCATGACAATCAGGGATGCATGCTTAGCCCACTGCTCTGCTCTGTCTACACCCACAGCTGTGCGGCTCGGCACAGCTCGAACACCATCTATAAATATGCCGATGACATATCTGTTGTTGGCAGAATTTCAGATGTTGATGAGGAAACGTACAGGAGTGAGATAGATCAGCTGGATTGAGTGGTGTTGCAATACTCAATGTCAGTAAAACCAAGGAATTGATTGTGGATTTTGGGAAGGGGAAGTTGAGGGAATACACACATCCTTATCTGGGGAATTAGCAGTAGTTTCCAGTTCTTGGGTGTCAACATCTCTGAATATTTATCGTTGGCCCAACATATTGACGCAATGACAAAGATGGCACAACAACAGCTATATTTCATTTGGAGTTTGGGGAGGCTTGGAATGCTACCAAACACTCTTGCAAATTTCTACAGATGTACCATGGATAGCATTCTAACTGGTATGGAAAGGTCACCGCACAGGATTGGAAAAAGCTGAAGAACGTTGTAAACTCAGCCAGCACCATCATGGGCGCAGCCTCCTCAGCAATGAGGCAACTTCAAAAGATGATGCCTCAAAAAGGCGGCATCCAGCATTAAGGACCCGATCATCCAGGACACGCCCTGTTCTCATTGCTTCCATCAAGGAGAAGGTACAGGAGCCTGAAGACACTTACAACATTTCAGAAATAACTTTTCCCCTGCCATCAGATTTCTGAATAGACAATGAACTTATGAACACTACCTCCCCAAATTTTTGCTTTCTTTTTGCATTACTTATTTAATTTATTTTTAATACTTACTGTATTTTATAGTTTTTTTTACTGTTGTAAAACAACATATAGTAGAGATATTAAACCTGACTGTGATTCAAACAACATTGCCAATGGCTCCTCCGTCTTTTCCCTCGCTTCCCATATTAACCCGGTGGGGGGGGGAGGCATCCTGTCCAGCCCTGAGGACTTATCTATCTTACTGTTGTTCAAGAGTTGCAATATTGCTCCTTTCTTAATCTCGACATGTTCTAGCACATCAGCCTCTTCTATGCTAACCTTGTATTTGTCAAGGTCTCTCTCACTGCTGATTCCTGAAGGATAGTATTCATTATGGACCACCTCTTACCCCAGGCACCTTTTCCCTCTTTTATCACTGATTGGTCGTACCCTCACTTTAGTCATCATCCTCTTCTTTACATATGTATAGAACACTTTAGCGTTTTCCCTGATGATAATTAGTCCTCCCCCAGTTAAGTACTTTTCTATGCCATCTGTTCCTATCCTCGTCCTAGACTATGCCGAGAGTCAGGGAGTTGTAGTCACTTTCTCCAAAATATTCATCCACGGAGAGATCTGTAACCTGACCGGGTGTATTGTCTAGTATTCGATGTAGTATAGCCTTTCCTCTAGTTCGCTTGCCCACATACTGTACTGTGGACATATATAACAATTTCTGCCCTATCAAAACCTCTTGTACTATTATGGTGCCAGTCGATATTAAGGAAGTAGAAATCACCCATGACAATAACCCTGTTATTTTTGCACCTTCCAAAACCTACTTAATGATCTGCTTCTCGGTGTCCCTGTTGTTATAGGAGTGGGGGTAGGGGGATGACGGCTCCCAATAGAGTGATTGTTCCCTTCTTGTTTCTGATTTACACCCACACTAACTCAGTAGATAATCCCTCAATGATGTCCTCCCTTTCTGCGTCTGTGATATTATCCCTGATTAGTAACACCACTCCCTCACTCTTTTACCTTCCTATATGTGCCTTTTGAAACATCTATCCATTCCTGCTCTTGTGACAGCCATGTCGCTTGAATTGGCCATAACATTGTAGTTCCAAGTACTGTTCCATACTCTTTAAGTTCATCACCCTTGCTCCTGATTTTTCTCACAATAAACACATTTCAACTCACCCAGTTGACTGCATTTCTTTGCTACCCACTGCATTATCCTTCATGATTTGTTCCATTATTTGACCTATCTCTTTGGTTCCCATCCCCAGCTAGCCTAACTGAAACCCTTTTCACAGCTGCATCAAACTTGCTCACAATGACGTTGGTCCTTCTCAAGTTCAGGTGTACCCCATCCCTTTTGTACAGGTCATACCTTTCCAGAAGAGATCCCAATGATCTATAAATCTGAAACCCTGTACCAATTCTTAAGGCATTCATCTGCCATATCATCTTTGTCTTAGCCTGACTGGTAGTAATCCTGAGATTACTACCTTTGAGTTCATGTTTTTTTAGCTTCCTTCCTATTTCTCTGTTCAAGACTTCATCTCTTTTTCTAGCTATGTTGTTGGTACCAATATGTACTGATACATACCATGACTTCTGGCTGCTCTCCCTCCCCTTTCAGAATGCTGCAGGCTCGATCTGAGACATCCCTGTCCCTGGAATCTGGGAGGCAACATACCATTTGGGAGTCCCTTTCACTGCACAGAATCTTCTGCCTGTTCTCCTAGCTACTGAATCCCCTATCACCGCCGCTCCCCTCTTCTCCCCTTTCCCACCTGAGACACAGAGCCAGAGACCTGGTGGCTTTGGCTTTCCCCTGTTAAGTTATGGTGAGAGCTGGTATTCTTTGGTAAAATAATGAAAGTTCTTATTAAGCCAAACAACTCCACACCTTCTGCCCTCCTCATGTATAAAGGGTAACCAGGTGAATCTGTATTGATCCTCATGTGGATGAAAGCTTTAATCAACTAACCTGAGAGATCTTTCTACCCGTGATACAAACATTACAGGGAGGCTACATTGCTAGAAAATGGTATTCATTGCAGCTTTTTGTAAAGTGAAGCTGCATCATCTGTGCATGCATCAAGGAAAATAGGTTGAAAACAAATTTACTGTTTTCATATAAATATCATATGATTTGTGAATGCTTTCAGAATGGATTTCCATAAACAGCTGTTGCCTGTGTATAATTGTATTGAAGCACAACTTTGGCTAAGTATTAAAATTGTTTTGGCTTAAACATGTTTATAATAGCTTTAATTGTTTCATTGCAGGAAGATCTTTTAGTGGACATCTTCGAGGACACACTACCTTTTAGGACAGATACAGTACATTTCTTAAAAACAAGAAGAACTAGATGAAATCCAGTGCTTTATAGCAAAAGCATATCGCCCCCTTCTGTGAGTGTTTTCAGTCAGTTTTGTCAGATGAATAAACTTCAAAATAAATAAAAGTTTTTTCTTGTATTTGTTGTTCAGAAGTAAGGATTTCAAATTTACTATTCTTACATTGTTCTTCATTCAAGTTGATGTTAGTTCAGTGCATGTATTTTGTTTGAGATAATTGAGATAATTTGTGGCTTCTGTTCTCTGAAGCAAATTTAAAATCTTCAAGAGTAATTTCTCTTGGCTCTTGGGAACTCCTCCCAGCGACATGAGTGAGATCGTTTACTTTGACCCTGATATTTAAGACTCTGTCTTATCAGTGAGACACAACTCAATGATGTTTCCGTACTGAATTTTGTTTCTCACCATTGTGTTGTGATGTGATCAAAATAAATGCTCAATGTGATGAACTTAAACACGTCTGTAATGAGGAGAGGGGAAGGGGAGCTGGTGAGTGAAGGGGCTGGGGTAAAGGGGAGGGAGATAGAGAGGGGGAGGGGAGGGTAAGGTGGGGAGAGGAGGGAGGGGAGGGGAAGGTGGGGTGAGGAGGGAGGGGAAGGGAAGGTGGGGTACGGTAGGAGGGGTAGGAAGGGGAAGGGAAGGTGTGGTGGGGAGGGAAGGGAAGGTGTGGTGGGGAGGGAAGGGAAGGTGTGGTGGGGAGGGAGGGGAGGGTGTGGTGGGGAGGGAGGGGAGGGTGTGGTGGGGAGGGAGGGGAAGGGAAGAGGGGAGGTGAAGGAGAGCTGCTGCTCGCGGGGTACTGTGGGAGTCCTGGCATAGTCGCGCGGCGCACCACGGGATTCCTGGTTGGCCGGGGCGCAGAGCATGGTGGGAGTTTGTGAGGCCCTTTCTACTCGCTGGAGCGGCGGCTGGAGGTAAGAAAGCGTTACTAAGGGGAGGTGGGGAGACGAAGAGATGAAAACCTTTCCTTGTTCAGTATTACACTTCGAGTGGAGTACGATGAAAAAGAAGACGAGGCTGTGTGTGCGTTTGGGAAGCCCGATCTTTGTCAGGGAACGAGGCAGTGTGTCGTTGGTAATGGCCGTTTGTCGTTGGGGGCAGAAGCTGCCGCCATTTTGTATCAAAGGGAAAACCGCAGCAGAAGCGCAGGGAAAGACTGAGGTGTAGTGAACAGTGATGGGTCTGCGGGAGCGTCGGGAAACAGTTGTAGGGAACAGTGGTGGGTCTGTGGGAGGGCAGGGACACATTGAGGCGTAGGGTGCAGTCGTGGGATTTACTGGGAAGGCAGTGAATCGGTGAAGTGTAGGCAGAAGTGCGTCTGTGTGAGGTAGGGGCAATACTTCCAAAGGGCGAACTGAACCTTCAGGACCAAAGGATGGTGTTAAACTAAGATAAAGCGAATCAACAAATGACGATGACGTTGTCCCTTGGAATCAAACTTAAATACTATAAAGCTGTAAATACCTTTCATGGAATCACAAAAAAAGCTTGAGAACTAGCAATGTAAATACATTGTCAGAGAGCAAACTGGCGCGATAATCAGCCAAAGGAATGCCATGTAGATGTCGGGGAAGCCTAATGCACCTCTTAGCTTTAAATATACCGAGCCAGAAAATAAGCCACTGGGAACAGATTTGATCTCTAGAGATATATAATATGAATATTTCTGAAAAATAAGCAAAATCAGTCGAAAGATAAAAGGCTAAACTACAGCAAAATAAAATTAAATTGCAGAAAAAATATGAAAAGCAAGGACTTGGAAAAGTCTGCTTGTCCAATAGACCTGTCTTGTTATGTAATATTTTGCCATCTCATATTTTATGCATTGAGATAATACCTTGGATAATTTTTGGAAGAATTGGAAATCATCTTCCCAAAGCTAGTTTTAGTGAATATTATTCAATAGTATTCCACTTGCAATACATAAAAGTTTTCTGCATATGAATAGTAACTTAATTGGTCTTCTAAAACTTTAATGACTAATTGTGTTAAGCACCATATGGTGGGACCAATACTAAAGATGAAAGTTTTTGCAAGGGCAGTATGTTATAATTTTTCACCATGTCCAACTTGGTAATCTAGGACCAAAAATCTACATTGGGCAACAAACACTTTGTAAATGAAAGTACTGACAAAGAATCAGTTTTTTTTTGAGCAAAGTATCTATAGAGCAATAAAAATATTTTAGAGAACAACAGATAAATTTTGGACAAAACAATTAGCAAATCCTGCAAATGAACCAATCTTATTGATTAATTTGGAAGTTTTATTAACAAAGTGAAGAATACTTATGAGATATTTAAGCATGGAACCTGGTTTTCATGAATGTTTGAGATGTTAATTCTAAGAAGTGAGCTAAGTAAAAAATGTGGAGGAAAAATGGTGTAGCAATAGTAAGATCTTATCATCAAACTCAAAAGTTCGGAGGGATACAATAATCTTATTGAAATTGGATTGCAAGAACAACTTGCAATTATATACATCTTTAATGTAGAAAAATTTTCCACTGTGCTTCAGAGGCATAGACAAAGTGGCATCAAAGCAGATATTAGAAACCATAAAAACGTTGGCCCAGGAGTTTTCATTAGGGTTGGAAATGAGGACAAAGAGATTGAGGGAATTGGAAAGCAATTTGAGTGTGCAGGATCTCAGCAATTGAAATAGTGCCCAGTGACAATGCAAGGAAAACATGAGACTGTAGAGAATGCCAGTGGCTAACAAACATGACATCCCCAGGCACTGCCTTTCTCAAATGCTTGTGTACAGCCTGTCATGCATGCTACTGAAATGGCTTGGGATCTTGGTAGACATCCATGCTGATGATGGTTCTCATGAGGTAAAATACAAATAAATCTTTCTGATACTTTAATATTGTTAATGAGAAATCACTTTAGGTGGTTCTTTAAGTGGTATTGCTGGTAAAATTGTTTTGGACTTACAATCTTCCATAGCTGAAAATATTCCAGAGACCATTCTTCCTCCTTTCTGAGGGAATGGTTTTGTAGTATGAGCTGTTATTATATGCACATTGTGGCAAATACAGTCTACCCCATTCCAGCAGATGAGAGGTGAAAATCTGTAGATTGGAATGGATCAAAAACAAAAGCCGGCAGAAAAGCAGATGACTAAAATGCAATCTTTAAAATATGCATTTCTGATGGTGCTGTAAAGTAAGTCAATTGGAAGTAAGGTCATCCATCAGTAAACTCCAAAAGTTTGTTAATTCTCTGATAAACACAAATGTAATGACAAGAATCACTGTTATAAGCTGCTGCATAAAGTTTAATTACTAAATGCATAGATTTTCATTCAATTGGTGAGAGGGGTGATAGTGAAATTCTTCTTGCACCGTCACCATTAATGTAACTTGCATATTGCTCAGAATTTGATTGTTTGAATTAATTGAAGACAGCATTAATCCATCTAGATCATTGCCTCTAATTCTGCCACACCTTGTCTTACCAAATTTTTTAGCAATATATATATATATAGGATGCAGCTCAGGTGGTTATTATATCATAATAAAAAGTGATTTCCATTAGCAGATTAATTCAAGTGCAGTTTTGTTCATGTGCACGTGTTGTCACAGGTGGAGATCGTTTTTCAATGCTTTTTGAAGAGATGCTGTTTCCTTTTCCTTGCATTCATGATAATTTTGTCCTCTGATATTTTGACGTACTTTTCAGCCCCTATCATATTCAGTGTGAAATATGATCATTGTGCGGATTCCTTTATCAAAATGCCTGTAGGGATCCTTCATATATTGCAGCCCAGCAAGTCCTCATCCACCACCTCCCATGTGGCAGAACATTTTCTTAGTTACTTCCAGATAAAAGATATAGTTGTGGGATTGGCATGTTTAGCTCTTTTTGTAAGTTGTGCTGAAACTCTTTTCAGGCCCATTACTGGATCTCCTTTTCATTATGGTGATGACTGGCTCATTGTTGTTTCTTGCTCTCTCTTTGATCGTGAGGATATTATTCACTTATTTCCAATTTCTGAAGGCCCCTCATTTTCATGGTCCACCTCTTACATAATTTCTAACTTTACTGGACCTTATCTGTGGCAGTGAGCTTTCCCTAAATGTGTATCGCAGCCACACCCACTCCCACAACTATGTGGAATCTGATGCTTTCTGTCTTGCCTTCTGTAAACATTCCATCTCTCTCTGTTTCAGTTATATCTACTTTGGCAATTCCTATTAAAGTAAACAATCCCTTCTGCACTGGATAGTTCCATTCTGTGTTCTTCTGCTTCCAGTTCTGTCACGACTAAGTGACAGTCACTAATGCTCAAACTTTTACCCTAAAAGTCTTTGAATTTTCCAGCATATCATCATTATTTCTGTCACTCACGACATAGAAGTATAATTTTATGACATGGATAAAAGCCAATTTGGTGAGTTCTTGTTTCTTTATATAGGTCTTGCACGAAATCCATTTCCTGTGTCTGCTTTCCAGGCAGTACTAGTACCCCTGGAAATTTTCTGCCTTCGCCCCTGCCTTTTTATCATTTTCCATATTGTTGATCATGGCCCCTTGCACTCCTTCTGTTTAAGGTATTATGACATTCAGGATAGTATTTGTCCTTTCACATTGGGCAAGCAAATGCCATTTCCATTTGACCTCTTACCGGCTTATGTCCTTGTGCAAAAATATATTTGGGAAAATTGTTTCATTCTAGTCTCTGGTCTGAACAATGATTTCATTATCTTAAGGTGTTATTCATATTCTGATTGTCAGACCGATTGTAATTTATCTCTGCCTTCTGAGTTTTACAAATCTTCCATTTTCTTGCACTTCCCTCTCACTTCCATTGCATTTACATGTATTTCTCTATTTTTTTGTAGTTTAGCCTATACTTGACATAAGCGAGAAATATCATTCCATTCTGCTTCCTCTCTGTATTTATGTTATTTTATATATTTATATTCTTCCCCTTCGATCACCATATTAATATTCCTGTCAATCTTCTT
Organism: Mobula hypostoma; assembly: GCF_963921235.1. Lineage (NCBI taxonomy): Eukaryota > Metazoa > Chordata > Chondrichthyes > Myliobatiformes > Myliobatidae > Mobula > Mobula hypostoma. The sequence continues at coordinate 76,399,731 of NC_086103.1, forward strand.
TTTCAGTTCAGAAGAAGGTACAGACCTGAAATGTATCTGTTATCTCCATGGATGAGATTGACCTGCTGTATGTTTCAGTTTTCTTTCAGACATCAGTATATGGAGTATTCTGCCTTTTTAAAAAATCTTGTTAGGTGTTACTTAATTCAAACTGAAAGTCATGAATTGAATGGACTTACTGTTTTTTTTGCTAGACCCCTAGTTCTTTCAAGCTTTGATTTGATCATAACATCTTTTGAAGCTTTTAAGTAATTTATTGAGTATTGTTTCCATTATACTGAGTTGAATGTGACTCCAACTTTTATTCCACTGAAGCAATTGCTGTTCAAAATTGCAAAAATCTGCGCTTGTCAGGCGAGAGACGCAAATCACTTTAAATCACATTGTGAATGCAAAATCCTTGCAAGTCACTGACTACTTTTTTTTATCTTCTGTCCTTTCATGTTGGGTTGAGAAAACCCAAATAAAGTCACTTTATTCTACAGTTGGTAAATGGGGATCACTGAGTTCAAGGCCCGTTTTAAACTCTTCAGAGTTAGAAGTAGTAAATAGTTTGTAATTAATTTTCTCAGAACCGCTGCTACCAAAAATAAACACATCCAAACCTTATATCAAAAGCCAGGTTGAATAAATTTAACTTCAACAACTATTCTACTTCTGTTTTTATATGTTGCAGATTTTGTTTGCTATGCAATTACTGGAATATGGCATGTATTTTCATGTCAGTTATAAAAAATGGAAACTTTTGAAAGAGATGTGGTGTTGCATTAAAAATATTTTAACTCTTTATAATATAGCAGGCCATTCTTCCTGTTTGGTCCAGTCGGCAATTCCTCTGGTCCTATTTCCCTTCATATTTTCTTGTAACCTTGCAACTTAATCTCTTTCCCGTTTTGGAGGAGAAACTAACATGGTCACATGGATAATATGTAAACTCAACATTGAACCTGAGGTCAGGATCCTAGCCATGTCACAGAGGCTGTATTTGCCAGGCTGTCTCAATAGATTGCTGGTATAACTTCAGATATTTGAACACAGAAACTTTCGGACAAAATCCAACCAAATTGTTAGCAAGGTAGCATGGGAGGTATCAAATTTTCTATTGGAAGGTCCTCTCAAGTGAAAGTAAAGATCTCTACTGTTCTTTTCCAAAGAATGGTAAGTCGTAGCATATATTTACATTTCAAACTAAGTAAAAAAAACATCTATTCAATATACTTTGCATTTCGGAGGATCATGGAAAATTGAAATTATCTCTTCAATTACTCTGCATTTTGAAGGATTGTTCAATGTCCCTTGGGTTTCCTTAATATTATCAGTGACCACTCTTCGGAAGTTCTCGGTTAATAGCTGATTTAGAAAGTCCAGAGCTTGTGAAAATTATACAATTTTTTTCTTTTTTTTTTCCCCTTCAGTTTGTCCTAGATATTATTAAACACAACTAATTGACAGCCTTTGAAGGTACCATCACATGGAATACGGTTCACTATGAAAAACTTTTTCCACTGGTCAGGCACCATAATTTTGTCTTGCATTGCTGGAGATTTTTGTCATAATGCCATTGAACTTTGGAACGTAGGCTTACAGAGCAACCTTGCATGCTGTTCTTCCTTTGTCACCAAAACATCCCAGTGCAAAAGAGCTTTTAACAGTACATCAATGATTATGTAAAATTAAAAGGCATGGAACAGTAGGAATACATAACATTTATTACTTACATTGTCGCTGGCAAATTAATTTCTGGAAATAGATTTTCTTCATTTCCAGACATGGCGAGTAAAAAGTTTAATCTCCAGTTTTCTGACCATTGGTCACTATTTATGGTCGTATTTGCATAACATCTATGCATTTGAGGAAATGCTATATGCATGTTTCTTTTAAAAGAAATGTTATTTCTCTAAGAATCTGTGTCCTAAAATTAACCTTATTACAATATACCAATGTCCCTTTGAATGTAAAGTTGCCAAACTTGTGCAAAATATTTTTCAAATTTGCACTAGTTATGTAAATTTTACACAGACTCTCCTCTATCATGAACACTATTCAACCTTTCGATCCTTTGGGCATTTTCATGCTCGAGTGCTATTTCTGTCATGTTTCCACAACATTAGTAAAATTTTGTTTCTGAACCAAACTAAATCTCTTTCACTCTTGCTTGTCACCTGTTTTGATCAAGTTACACACCAGTTAATTTTTGGATCAAAATTCAGCTGGTTTTATAGCTGGTCTTACGTGGGGATTTCACTTTTTTGGAGGTTGCAACAATCTGTTTACATATTATATACACCTTTTCTCTTTAACAAGTTATGTTATCTACCTTTCCCTTTGAAAACCAGATCAAAACCAGCAAGAGCTGAATGTTGGACATTTTGAACTTTTTTCTGAACAGCTTAGGCTTACACATTTTATAATGATTCTGTAGGGGCATCAAAATTTGTTTACATTGTATGTGCTTTTGAGATCTTTTATTGTGCTTATTCATGTTTTTAATCAGCTCCAATTTGACACAGTGTTTAATGTGTTGAGGGCAAACCCTCCTACACCAAATATTGACTCCAGTGATTTTTATGTATTTCAAATACTTGATGACCAGCTTTATAGGTCAAGAGTGATAGCTTTCAGAAGATTGTTTCTTCTATGGTTAATGTGATTCAAAAAAAGCATCAAAATATAAAATTCTGTCAGCTTCATTCATCTGAGCTGCCATTTTTGAAGCTTTAATTTCTACTGGTAGAAATAGAGAATGGCATTTAATGTATTAATGGTGCTTATAACCATTTATTAAATGCACATTTTAAAACTTTGTTCATACTGCTCTGTCCTTGAAAACTTTTATAGGATTTTTTTTGAGGTAAGTTTTATAGAGTTATTTTTAGAGTTTGGGTTACACATACTTTTCATCCAACTGCTAAGTATATATAACTCTGAATCCTATTTTAAGCTACATTCTACATTTTTGAATTTCAGAATCTGAATCTGATTCTAATCTCTTTCCTTGCGATTCTTTCATAATTCTTGGGTCTAATGTTTTTCTTTTAACTTTCAGCCTGACACAAAATTCTTGGAGAAATTACATCCCTGTAGTTTATGAAATCGGCCAACTTTTAAACCAAGTTAGAGAGTGAAACAACTCTTTAGAGCTTCCACTAACCAAGAAAGAACTTAGCCTGCTTTTATCGTAATTGGAATATACACTTTCTTGTGCCAAAATGGCAAGTTTTGGCAGGGGCCAGAGCAATCAGATGCGTGCTAAGAGGAAGAGTCGTTTTCATGATGCAGATGCTGGAGGTCAAGCTGCAGGTCCGCCTCTGAATATCCAAGCAGCTTTTGGGACATTGTGTCAGAATCCACACTTGGCTGGCTTAATAAATTCTGGACAGGGTCAGAGTTACGGCCTACATGGTACAGGACAGGGTCAGAATTATGGCCCGCAGAGTGTGGGACCAGGTCAGAACTTTGGTCCGCAAGGTGTGGGACAGGGTCAGAATTATGGCCCTCAAGGTGTGGGACAAAGAGCTAAAAGTTTGATGTCTTCAGCTGGTGGGCCATCACGATACAACGATACTGCTAGCAATAGTTTGCCCTCTTTGTTTGGAGTTAGAAATCAGAATCAACAATCTCACGCTGTTCAGAAACAAATTGATGCAGACAGGGCAAGTAATATTTTAGCTGCATTTGGCCTTTCATCCAGGGATTTGGATGAATTGAGCCACTATCCTGAAGATAAACTTACACCTGAATCCTTGCCAGAAATTCTTATGGAGATTAAAAGAAGAAGAGCTGCTGAAGGAACATCTTCAAAATACAGCAGAGGTGATGGTTCTCTACGACATGACCGTCCCTACAGAGCCTCTCACGATGACTGGGAGGACGAAAGACATTTTAGGAAACATAATTATGGAAGTCGTGATTCCAGTCTTGACTCAGTGGTTGAATATAGCCACGGTCATTCTCGAGAGTCAAGTTCTAGATACGACCGGAAGGATTATGAACGTGAACGATTAAGAGGCAGTGATGACTTTTCCAGAGAGGAAATGCACCTCTCTGAGTCCTCGCACAATTTCAATAAATTTGATTCTGATTATGGAAGAGCTGCTCGTCTTCCTTCTCCTCGTACTCATGAAAGGTCTCTTTTTGAGAGAAAACGAGGATCTCCTTCATTGAACAACATAAATGATTACCATGGTTTTTTGCCAGCAGTCTTCCCCTACTTGTGCTCGCTGTGTGATCTAACTGTACATTCTATGCAGGTGAGTGACCTCTAAATTCTTTAAGAGTTACATTAGAAAAGAAATATAACTTTATAACAGCTGCAGCTCTTCTTGGACTTGGAAAACATCATTTGGTTTTAAGGTCTCAGATGACTTTCTGGTAACCTTTGCTTCTGATCTATTGTTAGCCATTTTCAAAAAGTGTAATACAATTGAATCTACTTTTCTACACATTCTTTTCTTTGAGTGGAGAGGTATTCATTCAAATAAGTCCTTATTTTGAAGTGGTTATTGTGTTTTAGCTGTGTTTAGCCTCTGCATTCTCCTGGCTACATACTTGAACTTCACTTAGTTTTAAATTCAAATCATTTACTTCAGGTTAGAAATTCAAAAAGCCATATGAAGTTTTCTAAGTCTATACTTTTGATCTATTTTAAGATTTGATTTTGCTTTTGTTGAGTGGATATTTTTTTTACCAGATTTACTGAATGACTTTATTTCCATCAAACAAAGGGTCATGGCAGAGTACATTAAAATCTTTTTCTCTTTTTCTGTCTCTAACATGTGGCAGCAGAAATTGTTTTCCAAACCAACAAGATTTGAAATTTGCCATAGAAATAAAAATCTAATATTATATTTAACTTCTAATAGTATTTTTCTGTTCATTCTCTTTCTCCTACAGTGGCATGCAGAAGTTTGGGCACCCCTGGTGAAAATTTCTGTTACTGTGAATAGCTAAGCGAGTAAAAGATGACCTGATTTCCAAAAGGCATAAAGTTAAAGATGACATATTTCTTTAAAATTTTAAGCAAGATTACTTTTTTATTTCCATCTTTTTAGAGTTTCAAAATAACAAACAAGGGAAAGGGGCCAAAGCAAAAGTTTGGGCACCCTGCATGGTCAGTACTTAGTAACACCCCCTTTGGCAAGTATCACAGCTCGTAAACGCTTTCTGTAGCCAGCTAAGAGTTTTTCAATTCTTATTTGGGGGATTTTCACCCATTCCTCCCTGCAAAGGTCTTCTAGTTCTGTGAGATTCTTGGGCCGTCTTGCATGCACTGCTCTTTTGAGGTCTATCCACAGATTTTCGATGATGTTTAGGTCAGGGGACTGTGAGGGCCATGGCAAAACCTTCAGCTTTCGCCTCTTGAGGTGGTCCATTGTGGATTTTGAGGTGTGTTTATGATCATTATCCTGTTGTAGAAGCCATCCTGTTTTCATCTTCAGCTTTTTTACAGACGGTGTGATATTTGCTTCCAGAATTTGCTGGTATTTAATCGAATTTATTCTTCCCTCTATCAGTGAAATGTTCCCCGTGCCACTGGCTGCAACACAAGCCCAAAGCATGATCGATCCACCCCTGTGCTTAACTGTTGGAGAAGTGTTCTTTTCATGAAATTCTGCATCCTTTTTTCTCCAAACATACCTTTGCTCATTGCGGCCAAAAAGTTCTATTTTAACTTCATCAGTCCACAGGACTTGTTTCCAAAATGCATCAGGCGTGTTTAGATGTTCCTTTGCAACCTACTGACACTGAATTTTGTGGTGAGGACGCAGGAAAGATTTTCTTCTGATGACTGTTCCATGAAGGTCGTATTTGTGCAGGTGTCGCTGCACAGTAGAACAGTGCACCACCACTCCAGAGTCTACTAAATCTTCCTGAAGATCTTTTGCAATCAAACGGGGGTTTCGATTTGCTTTTCTAGCAATCCTATGAGCAGTTCTCTTGGAAAGTTTTCTTGGTCTTCCACACCTCAACTTGACCTCCATTGTTCCTGTTAACTGCCATTTCTTAATTACATTACAAACTGAGGAAACGGCTACCTGAAAACGCTTTGCTATCTTCTTATAGCCTTCTCCTGCTTTGTGGGCATCATTTATTGTAATTTCAGAGTTCTAGGCAGCTGCTTAGAGGAGCCCATGGCTGCTGGTTGTTGGGACAAGGTTTGAGAAGTCAGGGTATTTATAAAGCTTTGAAATTTGCATCACCTGGCCTTTCCTAACGATGACTGTGAACAAGCCATAGCCCTAACAAGCTAATTAAGGTCTGAGACCTTGGTAAAAGTTATCTGAGAGCTCAGATCTCTTGGGGTGCCCAAACTTTTGCATGGTGCTCCTTTCCTTTTTTTCACTCTAAAATTGTACCAAACAAAAATAATACACTATTCTTGCTTAAAATGTTGAAAAGAATATTTCATCTTTAACTTTATGACTTTTGGAGATAAATTCCTCTTCTACTCGCTTAACTATTCACAGTAACAGAAACTTTGACCAGGGGGTGCCCAAACTTTTGCATGCCATTGTATTTTCTATCTTTAATTCCCATCAATCTTCCATCTCCTGTGATGGTGTTTCCTCCCTGTGCTCCTTAGCATAGGTGTAGTTTCTTGCTAAGTATTTTAGTTTCAGCTCCACAAAACTGTGTGTGACATTTTCATTTTATCCAGCAAATTCATAAAAAAAACTGGGGTATATGTTATTTATAAATTTAAACAATGTAATTTTGCATTTCTGGTTTCAATATATGATTCCTGTTTTCACATTGATATTTTTAACATGGACAATATAAATTCAGCTGAATTTTCACTTGAAATTTTAAGTATGTTTTGTGAGCATTTGACCTCTGATATTAAATGTTAAGCACCAGATGCTATAGATTGGAGAGGAGCCAGTAATAATGACAGCCATTTAATACACTTGTTCATTAAAAAAATGGTAGAACTGAACCTATCAATGAAGGTGAGTGATTATAGTGTTCACTTAAAAATAATATAAACAACATGCATTGTACTAAGCTGTAAATCTTTTTGCCAAAGCTACATTCTACTAATTGAACAATCCATAACAATATTGATGTCTGTTCAAAATTTATCATGTGTTTTAATGTGCCAGTGATCTAGGGCAATACAGTCACACAATCAGGAAAACACTGCTGTTTATAAGTGGTCAAAATTTCTGCAAGGATCAGATGTTGATAGGTTGATGCTAGTTCAGCAGCTGTAGTAAGTATAATGTAGTAAGTAAGTAGTACAATAAGCGGTTAGGAAATCAGTTGATATTTTAGTCCTTATTACAAGTATGTTGAAATACAATAGCTCAAAAGTTGCTAAGACTGTATATGATTTTGATGTGATGGATATAAATAGCTTGGGAGTTAGTGAAACATACATTTACTCAGTTGATTGTTGGGATGAGGGGCATTTTCTGTGTCAAGGAATTATGACTGCTGTACACTTTGGCAGAATGAGATGTGTCAGATTTAGAGAAGAACTTTAAGAATCGCTTCTTCAGACTGGAGGGTTTTGAATTGAGGCCACAATATAGAGATAATGCAAAGATGCACAGGATTTTGTTTATGAGAAGCCAGATTCACAGTCTGAATTATTTCTGAGAAACCAGTTTTACACAGAATTTTGGAATCTTCTGAGTGGTCCTATTAGAAGTAACAGAAATCTCTGCATTATTCTCTGCATCTCTGTTAATATTTTTGTATTCATTCAAGGGGTGTTGACTTCACAGGCTGAGCCAGCACTTGATTTTCTTTCTCTAATAGTCATTGCTAAAATGGTGGTGTGCTCCCTCTTTGAATGATTGTAGCCCTTGAGGTTTGGGTATACCTGCACCTCTGTTAGGGAGAAAGTGACGGTATTTTTACTCAGGCTGCGTCCACACTAGACTGGATAATTTTAAAAACGCCGGTTTCACGTAAAAACAATAGGCATCCACACCAGGTGTTTTTGAAAATATCTCCGTCCACATTAAAATGGTTATTTGAGCGAATCTCCTCCTATTGGGCATGCGCAGGACACACAGAAAACAAGCGAAGGGGAAGCGGTATACTTGGTGTGCGTTTGTCCAGTTACAGACTAGAAAAACTTCAGAGGAATTGCCAAACGAAAGACTTGGTGCGAGTTTGTCCAGAAACATTTCCTACAGCCATAGACCCTTCACCGATGAAAGGGATGACAGCTACAACTAAATGCAGTAAGGCTTGTTACTGGGCAAGAGTGAAATTTGCTGTTACCTTATTTGTTTGCCTTTACTTTTGCCATGTCATTGTGCATTATTTTGCTGTATTTAACATGTGTAATAAAACGAGTTACTGGGCAGAAGTGACAATTGCATCTATTGAATGTTTGCACAAGCAATACATTAATAAAGCACCTTGTTAAATGTATAAAACATGTCTGCATCAGTGTTATCTTGTATTTCCATACAATGTTACATTAGGCTGTTACACATCTATTGTCAGATATTGTTGTGGTGTTAGAGGCTGCGTTCAAGAAAACAGTGAAGTGCCACGCTGCCGCCACCATTTGTTCCGGCACGTCATGACAGCGGTTTTAAAAATAGCCGGTTACCCCGTACACACTATGCCGGATATTAAGCATTTCAGATTTATTCACTCTGGAGAGCATTTCTGAAAAGCTCCATTTTCGGGGGAGAAAAATGCCATTTCAATGTGGACGGAGGGTCAAAACGAAGAGAAAAAGCTTCGGTTACGGATTTATCCGGTCTGGTGTGGACGTAGCCTCAGTAATGTTGAAAAAATGGCAATACAGTGAATTCCAGTACATTATGGCCGAAGTTTCATGGAAATTATGTACTTAAATACAGAACAAAATAGAACACTGCCACAGTACTATAAAACTGTATTAGTTTCCAACAGTTAATGGAGTAATTCATTCAGTGTATGCCGCTGTGTTGTTTTGATTGTAATTGAAGAAAGTCAACACAGACACCTGCCTAGTGCAGATAATGAACTGCCTGTATACAAGGCTTTCGATGATTGTATCCTCCAAATCTTCATTTTCATTCAACATTCAAAATGATCGTTGCTACCTTCAAATTCTTCATAGTTCCTACATGTTGTAGTCGTGAAATCATTCCATTTTCACCCCCAGAAATTTCTGACATCTCCAAGCCTGAATGCTTGAAGGTGCAGTGAGCAAAACAGTTCTGAATTGTTTCTCACCAACTATCAGTGACAAATATCACTGCTTTTTAAACACAAACGCATGCAACTGACGATATTTAAAAACTGTTTGCTCTCAAGTACAATGTTATGTTTAACGGCCTCACGAGTCTAAGGCTAGTTAGAAACTGTTTGGTAACAGTCTCCTGCCTCAATAAAGCAGCACAGTGTCCCAAATATATGAAGGAAACCTCAGCAATTTATTCGATTAGTTTTTGTTCTTTAAGAGTTGCCCCAAATAAGTGGCCCAATTGAGTGGAATCCACTGAATGCGTATTTCCAGGTCAAGGTGGTGTGTAACTTAGAGGGCAACTTCAAGGTTGTGGTCTTCCCATGTCCTTAAATTCATTGTAGTATAAACTGCTACTGTATAGAGTGAGTGAATGGTTGTAGGTTAGGTGCCTATCATGCTGGCTGCTCTGTCCATTCAATATATTCCTCTTTACACCTCTGTCAAGTCATCTAAAGAGAAAAGCCTTAGCTCGCTCAACCTGTCCACATGACATGCTCTCTAATCGAGGCAGCATCCTGGCAAATGGCCTCTGCACCCTCTCTGAACCTCCACATCCTTCATATAATGAAGCGACCAGAACTAAACACAATATTCCAAGTGTGGTCTAACCATGGTTTTGTAGTACTGCAACATTACGTTGAGCTCAGTCTCCTGACTAAAGAAGGCCAACACACCATACATCATCTTAACCACCCTGAGAACTTGCACCGCAATTTTGAGAGGTCTATGGATATGGACCCCAAGATCCCTCTGTTCCTGTCATTAGCCATGTACTTTGCTTTCAGGTTCAAACTTCCGCAGTATATCACTTCATGCTTTTCCAGATTGAACTTCATCTGCCACTTCTCAACATAGCTCTGCATCCTATCAATGTCCTTTTTAACCTATAACAACTTTCCACACCAGTGCATCACAAAGTGGGTAATATCAACACACACACATATCACCACCCAGGGCACTGGGAGTTTCTAAAGGGGTGATAAAGGTAAATGGGGTGGTGCAATCGCTTGGTAGGAAGGGGACAGCTGAGGGATTACTGACTTAATTTAAGAAATGAATTGCTTATTATAAACATTTGATCCTCAGTGCCTCATAATTGATTACAATGATCACTTAATCACCTTATCTCTTGCTAACCCACCGTTCTCTTAGACTTTGCTCGAAGCATGTTATAGTTGCTGAAAAGCAATGTGACACTTACATATTTGGCATATCGTGAGGAATTGGAACTGAAGAAATTGTGTTATTTCTGGGCCTGGCCTGCATATTATTATTGTATTATAGTGTTAGCTAATACAATTCTCATACTCTAATCAGGCAATGATGTAATTCTCTGACACAATTCCAGTGAATTAGTACTATATGGCGTTCAATCTACCCTTTTGAATGGTCTTGACTACATTTGAAGAAAATACACTGATAAGGCAAACAGGGACTCGGCTTATTTTCAGTCACTTCATTAAAACTTTCAGAAATGGAAAACACTTTAAAGCATGTTTGCTAGCACTTCACAATAAAACAGTGATGGTTTGTGTGCTTCATACAACATTTCATTGCTTATTACTGTTTCCAAATATCTACAACACCACCAACCTTTATTGGTAATCCCCAGGGTATTGCCGGTGGAGAATTTAGTGATGGTAATGCCATTGAATGTAAGGCGGTGATTGCTGGATTTTCTCTCAAATATTGACATTGCCTGGCAATTGTGTTGCACAAATGCTACTTGCCACCTGTTAGCCCAAGCCTGGCTTTTGTCCAGATCTTACTGTATTTAGAGTCACAAAACTACAGATGCTAGAAGCTGGAGCAACACAATTTCTTAAGAGGGTCAAACAGCAGCATCCTTTGGGTGAATGGGGAATTGTCGACATTTTGTGTTGGAACCCTGCATCAGGACTCCAGCAGACTGGTGGTTTTACTATATTTGAATAGGGACTGCTTCATCATCCGAAGAGTTGCGAATGATGCTGAACCTTCCTACTTGGTGAACATTCCTACTTCTGATCTTGGAACTGAAGGAATGTTGTTGCCGAAGATGGTTGTGCATAGGACGTGGGCTTAATGATCCTGTGGCTGAGCTAACTGACCTCCACTCACCACAATCATCTTCCCTTGTGCTAGCTATGATTCCAATCACTGGAGGGTTTTTCTCTGATTTCCATTGACTCCAGTTTAGACAATGTCTCCTTGGTGTCATATTTGATCAGATGCTGCTTTGATGCAAGGACAGTTGCTCTCACTCTAGTTAAGATCTCACCCACATTAGCAATCTGAGTGGAGCACCTATCTGTATTCCATTCACACATTGCCCCTCCAGTTCCTATTAAGCTCTACTAATTCCCTGCTTACCCTCATGCTTAGTTATAAACTATCCCCAAATTGTTCACCCAGTAACCCTTAACTTGCCCAGCTGCATTCCACATTCAGCTCATTCCGGTTAATACTATAGCTCTTGAAGTGAGTGTAGGATATCAATTGTACCTTTATTCAAGAAGAGCAGCCAGAATGAATTTAGTAATTATAAATCTAACATAAGAACATAGGAAATAGGAGCAGGAGTAAGGCTTTTGTCCCGTCGAGCTTGCTCCGCCATTCAATAAGATCATGGCTGATCTGGCCATGGACACATCCAACTACCTGCATTTTCCCTATAACCCTTAATTCCCCTACTGTGCAAAAGTCTATCCAACCTTGTCTTAAATGTACTTACTGAGGTTCCCTCCACTGCTTCATTGGGCAGAGAATTCCACAGATTCACCACCCTCTGTGAAAAGCAGTTCCTCCTCATCTCCATCCAAAATCTACTCCCCCGATCTTTAGACTATGTCCCCTAGTTCTAGTAACATCAGTGATAGGGACATTATTGCAAAATGTTTTGAGAGATTGGATTAACCTACATCTGGAAAGGCAGAGCTTGATCAGGGTTTTGATGATGGGAGGTATTGTCTGAGTTTTATTTTCATGAATGTAAGACTCTTGGCAGTGTGGAGGATCAGCAAGATCTTGAGATCCATGTCCGTAGGACACTCAAAGCTGCTGTGCAGGTTAACAATGTTGTTAAGAAGGCATATGGTCAACTGTGGGATTGAATTCAAGAGTCGTGAGGTAATGTTACAGCTATATAAGACCTTAGTTAGACCCCACTTGGAGTACTGTGTTCAGTTCTGGTCACCTCATTACAGGAAGGATGTGGATACTATAGATAGAGTGCAGAGGAGATTTACAAGGATGTTGCCTGGATTAGAGAGTACGCCTTAGGAGAATAGGTTGAGTGAACTTGGCCTTTTCTCCCTGGAGCGACAGAGGATGAGAGGTGACCTGATAGAGGTGTATAAGATGATGAGAGGCATTGATTGTGTGGATACCCAGAGACTTTTTCCCAGGGCTGAAATGGCTAACATGAGGGGATATAGTTTTAAGGTGCTTGAAAGTAGGTACAAGGGGGATGTCAGAGGTAAGTTTTTCACACTGAGTTATGGGTGCATAGAATGCATTGGCAGTGAAGATGGTAGAGGTGGGTACAAATAGGGTCTTTTAAGAGACGCTTAGGTACATGGAGTTTAGAAATATAGAGGGCTATGCAGTAGGGAAATTCTAGGCAGTTTCTAGAATAGGTTACATGGTTAACATAACATTGTGGACCAAAGGGGCTGTAATATGCTGTAGGTTTTCTGTGTAACAGACTGCTGATGAGGGCAGTACACACCAGTAAGGGCTTTGACAAGGTACCATTTGAGAGTCATGGTCCGGTATTTGAGCCAGTGGGAATGAAGGGAAAATGACAATTGTCTTGATAATCAACCCTCTTGAGACTAAGGGTGATGGTGAAGGGTTGCTTTTAAGATTGGAACTCTGTGACCAGAGCTGCATTGCAAGGATCAGTGCTGTATTAACGATATGGATATGAAATTTGGAGATATGATTAGCAAGTTTACAGATAACATGAAAATTGGTAGCGGTGTTGATAGCAGAAGGGTAATCTCGATCATCTGATAAATTGGGCGCAGTGATGGCAGACAGAATTTAATCCTGGTAAATGTAAGGTAGTACATTTTGGGAGGTTTTATGAAGGTAGCATGTACACAATGAATGATGGGGTTCTATGTGATATTGAGTAACGGGGGGACTAAACATGCCTGAAGGTGGCTGTACAGTTGGGTAATGATGATGGTTGTGTAAAGTTTGCCCGACTCAGTTGGGGCATAGCGTATAAGAGGAGGAACGTTTTGATAAAACTTGATAAAACGTAGATATAAGACAAAGATATTGATAGGCATTTTGTCTCCAGGCTTGGAGGCAGAGAGATCAAGAAAGGGGAGAGAGGTGTCAGAAATGGACCAAGTGTATTTAAGGGCAGGGTGGAGGTTGGAGGCAAAGTTGATGGAATTGATGATCTCAGCATGGATGCATGAAGCAGCACCAATGCAATTGTCAATATAGCACAGAAAGAATTGGGAAGCATTACCAGGGAAGGCTCGGAATATAGACAGTTCCACGTAGCCAACGAAAAGGCAGCCATTCAATTGCTGAGGCCCATGCTGGTACCCATGGCTACACCTTGAGTTTGGAGAAAGCTGGAGGAGCTGAAATAAAAATTCTTGAGGGTGAGGACCAGTTTCGCCAGATGAAAGAGGGTGGTGGGGGGGGGGAGGGGGATGAGAAACTGGTTGGGTCTGTTGTCGGAAAAGAAGCAGAGAGCTTTAATGCCTTCTTGATGAGGGATAGAAGTATATAGGGACTGGACATCCATGGTGAAAACTTAGGTGATCAGGGCCAAGAATTAAAGGCTGTTGAACAGATCAAGAGCATCTGAAATGTCACAAATGTTAGTGGCAAGAGACTGAATCGAGGGGGATAAAGTAAAACCGAGGTATGCTGACTTGAGTTCAGTGGGGCAAGAGTCTTGGCTTGAAATGTTGACTGTTTAGTCCTCTATTGATACTGTCTGATCTGCTGACTTTTTCCCCCCATCATTTTGTATGTGTTGTTTTTAGATAGTCATTGGATTTATTTCACTTTACTTGAGACAGGATATTCTATGACAATTAATTCTCTTAGAGTATTATGGAGATGTACTGTCACATACAGTTATTTCCTCATTTGGCTTAGTTCTTTGCAGTCTGCCAATAAGGAAAATAAATTATCATTGATTTTTCATGAATCTTTTATAGTTGGAGCTGTTTTTGATTTTGTTTGTACATGCATTCTTTCTTTGATTTCAGTATTGGGCACGTGGCCAAGTGGTTAAGGCGTTCGTCTAGTGATCTGAAGGTCACTAGTTCGAGCCTCAGCTGTGGCAGCGTGTTCGTGTCCTTGAGCAAGGAACTTAACCACACATTGTTCTAGTGTCTTTGTGAGGAGTGGCGCCCCACACAGACTTCTAACCTGTGCCTTGTAAGGCATGAAAATGCCTGACGCAGGCCTCTCATGAGTCGACGTTCCCTCCCCCCCCCCCTTTGATATCTCACATGTCATTTAGAGTTGGATTTATTTTTCTCTTGTCCATAGGTGTAGGTGCAGCTGCAGTTTTTCAGGCCTTTATTACTGACCATCCAGTCTTGTAAAGCTTTCATTGTATTGAACTACTGATGTGTTCAATATATTTGTAGTATTATTTTATAGGATATAAGACTGGTTTGTTTTGGTCCTGCTTTGGAATTTGCTTCTCACAATGGTTTTTTATCAGGCAAACTGCTGCAACTTGTTATTTGCTATTGTAGGCAAGCAGGTTTTAAGGAAAGAATTATTTCTGTGTTATACTTATAGCAAAGTAGCTTAAGAGAAATAGGCTTTACATGAGGAATGTTAAAATCTGGTTGATAAGAAAATCTAAATTATGAAGGAAGTATTAATAAATCTTTGAGTTTATAATTTGACAACCACTATTTGAATGTGGCTATCCCTTTAATTATTTATAACAAATTTTTAATTGCAATATTTATTGAATTCTACTCTAAATGTAAATATTTTATGTCATTATTTCAAGTTTACTTTTGAGTATTTGCTAATATTAAAATACAAACTAGGCCTTGATTACTTTCAGTAAATTGGCTTTTTTGCAGGTTATTTGGTTTAATTTAATTGATGTTAACTTAACAATGTATCATTATTTTGCCAATCTACTCTAAATTTTTGTGGGCTTATTAATTCCAGGTGTTGATATTGCAGTTTCCCATTTTAGTTTAATCTAAATGACATAAAGATTATGTGTATTTGCCTGAATTTTTTTGATGTTGCATTCCTTGTCTTTCTGAGCATCAAATTCTAATTTTCGTTTATTTCACGTGAAGAAACTATGAGCAAATCCCGGTAGCACTGTTCTGTGTTCTGCACTCCGTGGCCACTTGCTCGTTAATGAAAATAACTAATCAGTCTATCATGTGGCAGCAACTCAATAATCATGTCGTGATAAATTTAATTTTTTTTTGCAGAATTCATTGAGCATCCACATGAAATAAATATTGAGGGCTCATGTTGAAGGCAAGCTTAAAGCCATCAGAGGCCTCACTAACCCACCTCCTCAGAATCCAGCTACCAATGTGATATGGGAAATTATGGAGAGTATTAAATCCAAAGAGAAACCTTATAGAATCTGAAAGAAAGTAGCAAACCTAGGATTAGGAGTAGTTTCGATATCAGCAAAGTACATAGAAGAGTACAGCACAAGAACAGGCCATTCCAACTACAGTGTTGAGCCGAACTAGCTAAAAAGCAAATCAAAAACCCCCAAACACTAATCCTGCCTACCTGCACCATCTCCATATTCCTCCATCTTCCTTACATCCATGTGCCTATCCAAATGTTCCTTAAAGGCCTCTAATGTATTTGCCTCTACCACCTTACCAGGCAGTGCATTCCAGGTATCCATGACTGAGTAAAAAAAAAACCTTACCCTCATATCACTCTTGACCCTACACCCCTCTCACCTTCAATGTATGACACTTGGTTTTCGACATTTCAACCTTGGGAAACAGATACATTCTGTCTACGCCTCTCATACTTTTATAAGCTTCTATCCTCAGATTTCGGTGCTCCAGAGAAAATGACCCAAGTGTATCCAGCCTTTCATGATAGCACATGCCCTCTAAACCAGGCAGCATCCTGGTAAACCTCATCTGCACCCTCTCCAAAGCCTTAACATTCTTCCTATACTGCGGTGACCAAAACTCCAGATGAGGCCTAAACAGAGTTTTATGAAGTTGCAAGATAACTTCTTGACTTTTGAATAGTGCTTTGACTAATAAAAACAAGCATTTCATAAGCCTTCTTTACCACCTTATCAACCTGTGTAGCCACTTTCAAAGAGCTATGAAATTGGACCCCAAGATCTGTCTGCTGAGAACACTGTTAAAGATCTTGTCCTTAACAGTGTACTGTGTCCTTGCATTTGCCTACCAAGGTGCAACATCTCACATTTATCTGGATTAAACTTCATTTGCCATTTCTCTGCAACTCTATCGATCTTGCCCCAACATATTTATACACTCAGCACTGATCTACTGGTCCTCCATATCTTTTGTTTAGATTTAGATTATGAAGACAGGTAGTCCTCTTTTATTGTCATTTAGTAATGCATGCATTAAGAAATGATACAATATTTCATCCAGTGTGATATTGCAAAACACAGGACAGACCAAGACTGAAAAAACTGACAAAACCACATAATTATAACATATAGTTACAATAGTGCAACAATACCATAACTTGATGAAGAAGTCCATGAGCACAGTAAAAAGTTCAAAGTCTCTCAAATGTCCCACATCTCACGCAGACGGGAGAAGGAAGAAAAACTCTCCCTGCCATGCTGACCACAGTCTGACTCTGAGTCATCTGAAAACTTTGAGCTCTGATCAGCTCTCCGACACCGAGTACTGAGCGCCATCTCTGTCCGAACAATTCGACCTCAATCTCGGTCGCCAATAGCAGGCAAAGCCGGGGATTTTGAGGCCTACCCTCCGAAAGATTCCCGACCACACAGTAATGACAGCAGCAAACGAGCGTTTCCGAAATTTCTCCAGATGTTCCTCTGTGCTTTTGTGTTTATTTGTAAATTCTGAAGCAAAGACTCATTAAGTACCTCACTTACATTCTCTGCATCTAAACAATTGTTCTCCCTTTGGCTTTCCTATTTCCTTTCTTTAGTTTTTTTCTGGCTTCCTTAAACTCCTTGAGGTTTGTTTGATTCTGAAGCTTTGCATACTTCCCCTTCTTGACTAAATTCATCACCTCTCTGGACATCTAATGTTCTCTTTATTTTTCCATCCCCATCCTTCCTTCCAACAGGAGCATGCATTTACTGTACTCTGTGCAATTGATCTTTAAGCACCCTCCACATATTTGATGTGGACTTGCTAGAGGAAAGGTGCTCTCAGTTAACACTTCCTAGTTTCTGCCAAATGTCCTCATATTTGGCCCTACTCCAATTTAAAGCTCTCCCACAAGAACCATACCTATCCTTATCTGTAGCTATCCTGAAAGTTGAGAAGTTGTGGTCACTGGACGAAGTAGGACAAAGAAACTTGATTTTCTTTCTCCTACTTTGTACATGCTTGCTGGGAACATAAAGGCAAATTACAAAATCTTTTAAAGATGTTTGAAAATGAAAAGATGAGTGCAGGTCTTATACAATCAGAAGCAAGAGAATTTATAATGAGGAATACAAAGCAATTAAATCACTACTTTAGTCTGTTTTCGCAGAGAGCGCAGAAGTAAACTGCAAGCAGTGTTGTGGAATTGAAGGTGAGGAAGTAAAAGGGTATTTTAGAATGGAAATGGTGCTGGAGAAATTCATGACACTCTAAGTTGATAAATCCCTATAGCTACCTTAGTACTGGAGGAGCAAGCTGTGGAAATAATGAAGGGACTAAAACTTAAAAATGTTTTAAAAAAATTTGGATGTTGTGGACTGCTAGACCATCACTCAACACATTTATGGGTATTCATCCACCTCACTGCCTTGATCCTGCCTTTTCCTCGTATCATTTGACCATTGTGAAATATCCTTGTTGAATGTATTTTAATAATTTAACCTCCGCTGCCTTCTCCAGTCCTCAGAATTCCTCAGCTTCACCACCACCTGGGTGAAGACACAGCTTCTGATCTTGGTACCCTGTATCTTAGGTTGTAGTCTCTCCAGCTATTGTGAGCATAATTTTTGTACTTAAAAATAAAATGAAAAATGCTGGAAAATTGCCACAGATCAAGTAACATTTCTGGAAAGAAAAACATCAGAGCTCGTAGCTGAGTTTTTCCATCATTTTTTGTTGTTATTTCAGATTTACAGCATTTGCAGTTTTTTTTGTCCATTTTTCACTTCCTGTACTTGGTATGTCTAGATTTGTTGGAATCTTAAAGTCCTGTTAATGAGATCCCTTTGCATTCTTGTGTGCTCCAGTGAATATAAGTCTAAAGAATCCAGTCTTTATCAAATGTCATCCCTAGTATCAGATCATTAATCATTTTTCCACTTCTCTATTTCCTATTAAGAATTGATTGCTGGAATTTTGTAGATTGTGAATTATTTTTAGTACTTTAAATAGTTATACATATAACTCCAACATTTAAGAATGGGAGGACAGAAGTACAGACCAATTAGCTTATCATTACTTGTAGGGAAAATGCTAGAGGCGTAATAAACAATGAGATAACAGGACACTTCAGAAATATCAGTAGGATGAGATAAATTCAACACAGATTCTAAATGGAGGACTGTGTATTTCACAATTTTACTAGGATGTACAGTGGAATGAGTAGATGTTGTGCTCCTGAATTTTTAGAAAAATTTTGACAAAAGTGCCACATAAAGTTGAAGCATGCTATTGGGAGTATTGGCATGGGTTGAATGTTGTTTAATATACTGAAAACAAGGTAAGAATAACTGGTGGCAGGAATTAGTTGGACGGTACATGGATTCATGGCTGGGCCTCAGCTATTCATAATAAATTCCAGTGAATTAGTAGCATTTGGAAGTTTGCCATTGACAGAATTGGCTGGAGGAAGTAGGCCTCAGGTAATTTAGACAAGATTTAGGGAGTGGGTGAAACATCAGATGCAGTAACATTATGTGACATTATCCGCTTTAGTTGGTAAAACAGAACAGGAACATTTAACATTTAAATTGTGTTTGGTTAGTAGGTATTAATGTACAAGTAGTCATGGGTCTCCTTGTGTACTAGACACCAAAAGCAAACATACAGGCAATAAGGCTGCAAATGTTACATTGGTACATTGGCCAGAACAGCAAGAATTGAGTTCAGGAGCAAGGTGTCTTCATACAATTTAACAGGGTCTTGGTGAAACCACATGGAGTATTATGTCCATAAGCATAAGAGATTTTACAGATGCTGGAAATCCAGAGCCTGGAAGAAGTTTGAATGTTCTTCCGGTGACCATGTGGGTTTCCTCCAAACTCTCCAGTTTCCTCCCACAGTCCAAAGACGTACTGGTTGATAAGTTAGTTGGTCATTGTAAATTATCCCGTGATTAGGCTACGATTAAATCGGGGGATTGCTGGCGGTGTGGCTCAAAGGGCCGGAAGTGCCTATTTTGTGCTGAATCACAATAAATAAATAAATAAACCGACAGACAGTGCAGAGGGAACTCGGTAGGGTAGGCAGCATCTATGGAGATGTGTAAGCAGTCGGTCACAGTTTCAAGGGAGGAGAGAAGGGGTAAGGGGGGAGCCAGAATGGGGAATGGAAAAAAGAGAAGAAGGGGGGGAAATTACTGGAAGTTAGAGAAATCTATGTTCATACCATCAAGTTGGAGGCTGCCCAGATGAATATGAGGTGTTGATCCTCCAATCTGTGAGTAGCCTCATGATAGTAGAGGAGACCATGTAGGAATGGGAACTTGAATTGAAATGTACATGAAACCTACCATTTATGGCAAATAGCCTACCCTTTCTCCTCACATGTCCATCACCTCTGTCTGCCCTTTCTTCCCTTTCTCCCATGATCCACTGTCCTCTCCTATCAGATTCCTTCTTCTTCAGCTCTTCTTCCACCTATCACCTCCTAACTTATTAGTTCATCTTTTCCTCCCTCCCAGTTACCCACCTTCCCCAGATCTGGTTTCATCTATCACCTGCCAGCTTGTAGTTCTTCCTCTTTCCCCCAACATGTTATCCCAGCTTCTTACTCATTCCTTTCCAATCCTGATGAAGGGTCTCGGCTCAAAATATGGACTGTTTATTCCTGTACATTGATGCTGTTGGAACTCTTGAGTTCCTCCAGCAGTTTGTGTGTGTTGCCTTCTTGCCTAAGAACAAACACAATGAATACTTTGGAGAGATTGCAGTGAAGGTTCAGCAGACTGATGCATTGAATGGTATGGCTACTGTATAAGGGGAGATTAAACCAATCAGAATTCTGGACTGTGGTTAATGTGGGGTGGATGTTTCTCTTAGCTGGGGTATCTGGAGCAAGAGCTTACAGGGTGAGAGATTTTGGACTTAGGTCATAAATTTTTTCACAGTTTAATTTGCTGCAATGAAGTGCAATGGGGGCCAAGCTGCTGAGAATGCTTAAGGAGCTGGATAATTTTTTGAACATAAAACATTAAGGAGATTGGAGAGCAGAGATGTGGTATTAAGTTAGCTGGTTAGCAATGATTGTGTTAAACGGCAAACTTGAAGGGCCAAGTAGCCTCTCCTCTTCAAGGCCAGTCTAACATAGATGATGGAAAATGTATAGGGGAACGAAATCCAAAGAGCAGCATGAATCACTGTTCAAAGAGTACTGGTTAATTAAGGATAACCAGTTTGATTTGTAAATGAAGGCTGTGTCCTACAGGATTTAATTTTGAGCTCTGTGTTTGAGGACTTCATTTGATATCGTCTACATAATCATGGCAGTTTGAACAAGAAATTAACTCAGATCCAAAGGAAAGTAGCAAATTAGGTTTGATAATATACCCTTGTTATTGTCTTCTCCGGTTTTCAGAAATAAGTATCTGTTAGGGTGATCCACCCACAATCTGGTTCTTCTATGTTTTCATCGAATGCTTAACTCTATACGTTGGGTGGCCGCCTCCTGGAATGGCTTGCCCATATGTTGGTAAGATGCTGAGAGGAACTGAGGGACACAAATCTTTGGAGTTTGTTCGCAGACCCTGTAAGCAACAAGGTTAATGTGGTGATGAAGGTAAAAAGAATACTTGATTTACCTGGGGGGAATAGAGTACATGAGTAGGGAAATTGTTGCTAGAATTGTATAAATTGCTAGCAACACACATCAAAGTTGCTGGTGAACGCAGCAGGCCAAGCAGCATCTATAGGAAGAGGCGCAGTCGACGTTTCAGGCCGAGACCCTTCGTCAGGACTAACTGAAGGAAGAGTGAGTAAGGGATTTGAAAGCTGGAGGGGGAGGGGGAGATGCAAAATGATAGGAGAAGACAGGAGGGGGAGGGATAGAGCCGAGAGCTGGACAGGTGATAGGCAAAAGGGGATACGAGAGGATCATGGGACAGGAGGTCCGGGAAGAAAGACGGGGGGGGGTGACCCAGAGGATGGGCAAGAGGTATATTCAGAGGGAGAAAAAGGAGAGTGAGAGAAAGAATGTGTGCATAAAAATGAGTAACAGATGGGGTACGAGGGGGAGGTGGGGCCTAGCGGAAGTTAGAGAAGTCAATGTTCAAATTGCTAGTTAGGTTACAGCACAAGTATAATATAAGTGTCAACACTACACGAAAATAAAGTCAAAGAAAATCCTAAAATGTTTTAGGAAGGATTGATCATATCTATGAACCTTTTTTCAAGCAATGTTTTGAGATCTTTTAAGCTTTTAACAGTTGCTTCCAATCCTTAAGAAACACAAAAAGTAAATTTTGAAATATAACAAAAAAAAATATTGACCAGATTTATTGCAAGACAGTTTCAACAAATTGGCCTCTTGGTTTCTTGCATTCTGTCATTTTTTGTTTGAATAAAGGGGTTCCGTTTGCTATTTTTCAATCAAAGAGGGGAATGTCGACTCAGACCATAAGAGTCCTGCGTCAGGCATTTTCATGCCTTACAAGGCACAGGTTGGAAGTCTGTGTGGGGCGCCACTCCTCACACAGACACTAGAGCAATGTGTGGTTAAGTGCCTTGCTCAAGGACACAAACACGCTGCCACAGCTGAGGCAGAACTAGTGACCTTGAAACCACTAGACGAACGCCTTAACCGCTTGGCCACATGCCCAACACAATCAAGGAAGAACCTATTAAAACCTCTGAATCTAGATAATTTTGAGAGTTAAAACCCAGTACATCAACTTTACAATAGCATTGAAGAGAGATAGGGACAGACAAGTTAGAAAAGTGTTTAATTGGAGTAAGGGGAATTATGAGGCTATCGGGCAGGAAATTGGAAACAGATGTTCTCAGGGAAATGTACGGAAGAAAAGTGGCAAATGTTCAGGGGATATTTGTGTGGAGATCTGCATAGGTATGTTCCAATGAGACAGGGAAGTTATGGCAGGGTACAGGAAGCGTGGTGTACAAAGGCTGTAATAAATCTAATCAAGAAGGATAAAAAAGCTTACAAAAGATTCAGAGAGCTAAGTAATGTTAGAGATCCAGAAGATTATAAGGCTGATAGGAAGGAGCTTAAGAAGGAAATTAGGAGAGCCAGAAGGGGCCATGAGAAGGCCTTGGTGGACAGGATTAAGGAAAACTCCAAGGCATTCTACAAGTATGTGAAGAGCAAGAGGCTAAGACGTGAACGAATAGGACCTATCAGGTGTGACAGTGGGAAAGTATGTATGGAATCGGAGGAAGTAGCAGAGGTACTTAATGAATACTTTACTTCAGTATTCACTATGGAAAAGGATCTTGGTGATTGTAGTGATGACTTGCAGCAGACTGAAAAGCTTGAGCATGTAGATATTAAGAAAGTGGATGTGCTGGAGTTTTTGGAAAGCATCAAGTTGGATAAGTTGCCGGGACCGGATGAGATGTACCCCAGGCTACTGTGGGAGGCGAGGGAGGAGATTGCTGAGCCTCTGGCGATGATATTTGCATCATCAATGGGAACAGGAGAGGTTCTGGAGGATTGGAGGATTGTGGATGTTGTTCCTTTATTCAAGAAAAGGAGTAGAGATAGCCCAGGAAATTATAGACCAGTGAGTCTTACCTCAGTGGTTGGTAAGTTGATGGAGAAGATCCTGAGAGGCAGGATATATGAACGTTTGGAGAGGTATAATATGATTAGGAATAGTCAGCATGGCTTTGTCAAGGGCAGGTCATGCCTTACGAGCGTGATTGAATTTTTTGAGGATGTGACTAAACACATTGATGACGGAAGAGCAGTAGATGTAGTGTATGTGGATTTCAGCAAGGCATTTGATTAGGTACCCCATGCAAGGCTTATTGAGAAAGTAAGGAGGCATGTGATCCAAGGGGACATTGCTCTGTGGATCCAGAACTGGCTTGCCCACAGAAGGCAAAGTGTGGTTGTAGACGGGTCATATTCTGCATGGAGGTCAAGTCACCAGTGGAGTGCCTCAGGGTTCTGTTCTGAGACCCTTACTCTTCATGATTTTTATAAATGACCTGGATGAGGAAGTGGAGGGATGGGTTAGTAAGTTTGCGAATGACACAAAGGCCGAAGGTGTTGTGGATAGTGTGGAGGGCTGTCAGAGGTTACAGCAGGACATTGATAGGATGCAAAACTGGGCTGAGAAGTGGCAGATGGAGTTCAACCCAGATAAGTGTGAAGTGGTTCATTTTGGTAGGTCAAATATGATGGCAGAATATAGTATTAATGATAAGACTCTTGGCAGTGTGGAGGATCAGAGGGATCTTGGGGTCTGAGTCCATATGACGCTCAAAGCAGCTGCGCAGGTTGATTCTGTGGTTAAGAAGACGTACAGTGTATTAGCCTTCATCAATCTTGGAATTGAATTTAGGAGCCAAGAGGTAATGTTGTAGCTATATAGGACCCTGGACAGACCCCAGTTGGAGTGCTGTGCTCAATACTGTAGCCTCACTACAGGAAGAACGTGGAAGCCATAGAAAGGGTGCAGAGGAAATTTACAAGGATGTTGCCTGGATTGGGGAGCATGCCTTATGAGAATAGGTTGAGTGAACTTGGCCTTTTCTCCTTGGAGCGATGGAGGATGAGAGGTGACCTGATAGAGGTGTATAAGATGATGAGAGGCATTGATTGTGTGGATAGTCAGAGGCTTTTTCCCAGGGCTGAAATGGTTGCCACAAGAGGACACAGGTTTAAGGTGCTGGAGAGTAGGTACAGAGGAAATGTCAGGGGTAAGTTTTTTTACTCAGAGAGTGGTGAGTGCGTGAAATGGGCTGCCGGCAACGGTGGTGGTGGCGGATACTAGGGTCTTTTAAGAGACTTTTGAATAGGTACATGGAGCTTAGAAAAATTGAGGGCTTTAGGTAAGCCTAGTAATTACTAAGGTAGGGACATGTTCGGCACAACTTTGTGGGCTGAAAGGCCTGTATTGTGCTGTAGGTTTTCTATGTAACTGTCACAACAGCCATAAGAATGACATTTTGAACTAAATCTGACTGCACCTGGAAACTTGTCAATCCACAGTTCCAACAGTGTCCTTAGTATAATGCATAATGATTGGAACTTCCCTGACTTTCTTGATCCAGTTCTTGGTCTACAGCTATTTTGAGATATTATTTATATCAGATGCAAAATACCCATTCAATTCCTCTCACATCCTTGTTTTCCTTCACCAATTCACCAGACTTGTACACTGTAGAAACAGCTCTTACTAACTTTAACTCTTGATGAATATCAACAGAGAATCTTACTATTTGTTTTATATTTCCGGCTAGCCTGACCTCATCTTAATTAAGCTTTTCTCTATTGCTTTGCCTATTCACACCAAATTCATAATGCTGTTTCTTGCCCATCTTTCCCTTCCTCTGATAATGCCTTTCACGGAGGAAAGAAATCTCTTCCTAATTTTATGAGAAACACTGCAGATTTTGTAGATGATATGGCATTCAAACTGTAAGTGACAATTTCTGTGTTTGTATCAAGCTACCTTAAACTCATTTTCTCTCAACTGAGCTCCTGCATAAAGAGTTTTGTGCAACAGGCATGCCCTCTTTGGAAGGTGGATGATGCTTGGTTTCTTGGGCTCTCCATTTCCTGGTAGGAGTGGAGAAACTGTGAATTGCTATGACTTAAAGAAGGAATAAAGATTGTTTAAAATCTGTACTCAACCTCTAAATGTGGAGTCTACAGCCTTCTTCCACAGATGCAGCATGGGCAGCTGAGTGCTTCCATTGCTTTTTGTCTTTCAGATTTCTTGTATTATAGATTATGAAGACACGCAGTCCTCTTCTCCCGTCTTCAACCCTCCTCTTCTTCATGGACACCCCGCTCTGGTCTTCTGCCTGCTCTGGATCTCTTTATTGCCAACTGCTGACGGGACATCAACCGTCTTGACTTCACCGCACCTTGTCCCCATTCCAACCTCACTCCTTCGGAACGCTCTGCTCTCCACTCCCTCCGCACTAATCCTAACATTATTATTAAACCCGCTGATAAAGGGGGTGCTGTTGTAGTCTGGCGTACTGACCTCTACCTTGCCGAGGCACAGCGACAACTCGCGGATACCTCCTCTTATTTACCCCTCGATCGTGACCCCACTAAGGAGCACCAGGCCATTGTCTCCCACACTATCAACGACTTTATCCGCTCAGGGGATCTCCCATCCACTGCTACCAACCTTATAGTTCCCACACCCCGCACTTCCCGTTTCTACCTCCTACCCAAGATCCACAAACCTGCCTGTCCTGGCCGACCTATTGTCTCAGCTTGCTCCTGCCCCACCGAACTCGTTTCTGCATACCTCGACACTGTTTTATTACCCCTTGTTCAATCCCTTCCGACCTATGTTCGTGACACTTCTCACGCTCTTAAACTTTTCGATGATTTTAAGTTCCCTGGCCCCCACCGCTTTATTTTCACCATGGATGTCCAGTCCTTATATACTTCCATCCCCCATCAGGAAGGTCTCAAAGCTCTACGCTTCTTTTTGGATTCCAGACCTAATCAGTTCCCCTCTACCACCACTCTGCTCCGTCTAGCGGAATTAGTCCTACTCTTAATAATTTCTCCTTTTGCTCCTCCCATTTCCTCCAAACTAAAGATGTAGCTATGGGCACCCGTATGGGTCCTAGCTATGCCTGCCTTTTTGTTGGGTTTGTGGAACAATCTATGTTCCGTGCCTACTCTGGTATCTGTCCCCCACTTTTCCTTTGCTACATCGACGACTGCATTGGCGCTGCTTCCTGCACGCATGCAGAACTCGTTGACTTTATTAACTTTGCCTCCAACTTTCACCCTGCCCTCAAGTTTACCTGGTCCATTTCCGACACCTCCCTCCCCTTTCTAGATCTTTCTGTCTCTGTCTCTGGAGACAGCTTATCCACTGATGTCTACTATAAGCCTACTGACTCTCACAGCTATCTGGACTATTCCTCTTCTCACCCTGTCTCTTGCAAAAATGCCATCCCCTTCTCGCAATTCCTCCGTCTCCGCCGCATCTGCTCTCAGGATGAGGCTTTTCATTCTAGGACGAGGGAGATGTCTTCATTTTTTAAAGAAAGGGGCTTCCCTTCCTCCACTATCAACTCTGCTCTTAAACGCATCTCCCCCATTTCACGTACATCTGCTCTCACTCCATCCTCCCACCACCCCACTAGGAATAGGGTTCCCCTGGTCCTCACCTACCACCCCACCAGCCTCCGGGTCCAACATATTATTCTCCGTAACTTCCGCCACCTCCAACGGGATCCCACCACTAAGCACATCTTTCCCTCCCCCCCTCTCTCTGCATTCCGCAGGGATCGCTCCCTACACAACTCCCTTGTCCATTCGTCCCCCCCATCCCTCCCCACTGATCTCCCTCCTGGCACTTATCCGTGTAAGCGGAACAAGTGCTACACATGCCCTTACACTTCCTCCCTTACCACCATTCAGGGCCCCAAACAGTCCTTCCAGGTGAGGCATCACTTCACCTGTGAGTCGACTGGGGTGATATACTGCGTCCGGTGCTCCCGATGTGGCCTTTTATATATTGGTGAGACCCGACGCAGACTGGGAGACTGCTTTGCTGAACATCTACGCTCTGTCTGCCAGAGAAAGCAGGATCTCCCAGTGGCCACACATTTTAATTCCACATCCCATTCCCATTCTGACATGTCTATCCACGGCCTCCTCTACTGTAAAGATGAAGCCACACTCAGGTTGGAGGAACAACACCTTATATTCCGTCTGGGTAGCCTCCAACCTGATGGCATGAACATTGACTTCTCTAACTTCCGCTAGGCCCCACCTCCCCCTCGTACCCCAGCTGTTACTCATTTTTATGCACACATTCTTTCTCTCACTCTCCTTTTTCTCTCTCTGTCCCTCTGAATATACCTCTTGCCCATCCTCTGGGTCACCCCCCCCCTGTCTTTCTTCCCGGACCTCCTGTCCCATGATCCTCTCGTATCCCCTTTTGCCTATCACCTGTCCAGCTCTCGGCTCTATCCCTCCCCCTCCTGTCTTCTCCTATCATTTTGCATCTCCCCCTCCCCCTCCAGCTTTCAAATCCCTTACTCACTCTTCCTTCAGTTAGTCCTGACGAAGGGTCTCGGCCTGAAACGTCGACTGCGCCTCTTCCTACAGATGCTGCTTGGCCTGCTGCGTTCACCAGCAACTTTGATGTGTGTTGCTTGAATTTCCAGCATCTGCAGAATTCCTGTTGTTTGCAGTCCTCTTTTATTGTCATTTAGTAATGCATGCATTAAGAAATGATACAATATTTCCTCCGGTGTGATATCACAAAACACAGGACAGACCAACACTGGAAAAAACTCACAAAACCACATAATTATAACATATAGTTACAACAGTGCAACAATACCATAACTTGATGAAGAAGTCCATGAGCACAGTAAAAAGTTCAAAGTCTCTCAAATCTCCCACATCTCACGCAGACGGGAGAAGGAAGAAAAACTTTCCCTGCCATTCCTGACCACAGTCCGACTCTGAATCATCCGAAAAGTTTGAGCCTCCGATTAGCTGTCCTACACCGAGTACTGAGCGTCATCTCTGTCTGAACGATTCGACCTCAATCTCGGTCGCCAACAGCAGGCAAAGCTGGGGATTTTGAGGCCTTCCCTCCGGAAGATTCCGGACCGTGCAGTAACAACAGCAGTGAACTGGCATTTCAGAAATTTCTCCAGATGTTCCTCTGTGCTTTCACGTCTATCCATCAAATCAGAATTGTCCATGGCCCCTATTTAATGGATACGATATCATTTTTTCACCGGAGGGCTGTGCACACGCGGCGCGCTGCTCTCTCCTCCCGCCTATCTGCAACTCTTTTTAATTGCTACTCAGTGGCAGCAGATGGTAAGAGAGAAGGCCATGGTGCCACTCGGACAAGCCCATTATTTAATTGATGTAGTGCTTGAAATGGGATAACTCAGGGCATGTACTTCTGGTTACACTAAGCACTCTTGCAATGCACACTGTGCACATAATATCCCACAGATAGTTTAATTTGGACATTGGGCAATAGCCCCAGTATCATGCAAATGTTTAATCACCTGAGGAAACAAGCATTTGTGTGTTTGGAGGATCGGTATGTCACCATGAGATTTTTACCTTATAGCTATTAGGCATCAGATTGCCAAAAAAATGAAGAGCTAGCAGGCTCACTGTTATCTTTTTTTATTAAAGAGGAATGGGGACCTGAAATTTACACTCTGAAGTGAACTGTGATAAAGAATGCGTAAATAAATATGTACACAATATGCTAACCAGCAGCTTCTAACTCCTTATAAAGAGCATTGGAGGATATTATTGAGAGTACAGGAAACCTAACAACGAGAAGGCACCTGTCTTTACTGCCGTCTTCCCTATATTTCCATGGTTTCTGGAAGGATCACCAGGATTCTGAAGAAATATTGGGTTAATACCGTCTACAAACCTGTAAAGAAACACAAATCACAGCTTAAACACGAGGAATTTAAAAGGAACAAAGCCTCATAGAGCGGGCAGCGTAGTTTGCGGGCGGCGGAGTGAGCCGGGAGCAGAGTGAAGACTTAAGGGCTTCAGCTCACCGGGCTTAGGCGGAAGCGGGCGAGGCAAGGAAGGTTTGAAATTCATTTTCTGTTGCTATTTGAGGAGAGGGGCATTATGACTGTGAGGGCAGTTTGCTGTTCTCGGTGTCGGATGTGGGAGGCCCTGGAGTCTCCAAGCCTCCCGGACGTCTACATCTGCGCCAAGTGCGTCGAGATGCAGCTCCTAAGGGACCGCGTTACGGAACTGGAGCTGCAGCTCGATGACCTTGGTCTGGTCAGGGAGAGCGAGGAGGTGATAGAGAGGAGTGGAAGGCAGGTGGTCACGCCGGGGCCACGGGAGGCAGACAAGTGGGTCACGGTTAGGAGGGGGAAGGGGAAAAGTCAGGTGATGGGGAGTACCCCGGTGGCTGTGCCACTTAACAACAGGTACTCCTGTTTGAGTACTGTTGGGGGGGACAGCTTACCCGGGGGAAGCGACAGTGGCTGTGCCTCCGGCACAGAGTCTGGCCCTGTAGCTCAGAAGGGTAGGGCAAGGAAGAGGAGGGCAGTTGTGATAGGGGACTCGATAGTAAGGGGGTCAGATAGGCGATTCTGTGGACGCAGTCCAGAGACCCGGATGGTAGTTTGCCTCCCTGGTGCCAGGGTCCGGGATATTTCTGATCGTGTCCAAGATATCCTGAAGTGGGAGGGTGAGGAGCCAGAGGTCGTGGTACTTATAGGTACCAATGACACAGGTAGGAAAAGGGATGAGGTCCTGAAAGGAGAATATAGGGAGCTAGGAAGGGAGTTGAGAAAAAGGACCGCAAAGGTAGTAATCTCGGGATTACTGCCTGTGCCACGCGACAGTGAGAGTAGGAATGCGATGAGGTGGAGGATAAATGCGTGGCTGAGGGATTGGAGCAGGGGGCAGGGATTCAAGTTTTTGGATCATTGGGGCCTCTTTTGGCGCAGGCGTGACCTGTACAAAAAGGACGGGTTACACTTGAATCCTAGGGGTACCAATATCCTGGCAGGGAGATTAGCGGGGGCTACTGAGGTGACTTTAAACTAGAATGGTTGGGGGGTGGGAATCAAATTACAGAGGCTAGGCGTGAGGAGGTTAGTTCACAACAGAGGGATGGGAACCAGTGCAGAGAGACAGAGGGGTGTAAAGTGAGCGTAGAAGCAAAAAGTACAAAGAAGAAAAGTAAAAGTGGCAGGCCGACAAATCCAGGGCAAGCATTAAAAAGGGCCACTTTTCAACATAATTGTATAAGGGCTAAGAGAGTTGTAAAAGAGCGCCTGAAGGCTTTATGTGTCAATGCAAGGAGCATTCGTAATAAGGTGGATGAATTGAAAGTGCAGATTGTTATTAATGATTATGATATAGTTGGGATCACAGAGACATGGCTCCAGGGTGACCAGGGATGGGAGCTCAACGTTCAGGGATATTCAATATTCAGGAGGGATAGACATGAAGGAAGGGGAGGTGGGGTGGCGTTGCTGGTTAAAGAAGAGATTAACGCAATAGAAAGGAAGGACATAAGCCGGGAAGATGTGGAATCGGTATGGGTAGAGCTGCGTAACACTAAGGGGCAGAAGACGCTGGTGGGAGTTGTGTACAGGCCACCTAACAGTAGTAGTGAGGTCGGAGATGGTATTAAACAGGAAATTAGGAATGTGTGCAATAAAGGAACAGCAGTTATAATGGGTGACTTCAATCTACATGTAGACTGGGTGAACCAAATTGGTAAAGGTGCTGAGGAAGAGGATTTCTTGGAATGTATGCGGGATGGTTTTTTGAACCAACATGTCAAGGAACCAACTAGAGAGCAGGCTATTCTGGACTGGGTTTTGAGCAATGAGGAAGGGTTAATTAGCGATCTTGTCGTGAGAGGCCCCTTGGGTAAGAGTGACCATAATATGGTGGAATTCTTCATTAATATGGAGAGTGACATAGTTAATTCAGAAACAAAGGTTCTGAACTTAAACAGGGGTAACTTTGAAGGTATGAGACGTGAATTAGCTAAGATAGACTGGCAAATGACACTTAAAGGATTGACGGTGGATATGCAATGGCAAGCATTTAAAGGTTGCATGGATGAACTACAACAATTGTTCATCCCAGTTTGGCAAAAGAATAAATCAAGGAAGGTAGTGCACCCGTGGCTGACAAGAGAAATTAGGAATAGTATCAATTCCAAAGAAGTAGCATACAAATTAGCCAGAGAAAGTGGCTCACCTGAGGACTGGGAGAAATTCAGAGTTCAGCAGAGGAGGACAAAGGGCTTAATTAGGAAGGGGAAAAAAGATTATGAGAGAAAACTGGCGGGGAACATAAAAACGGACTGCAAAAGCTTTTATAGATATGTAAAAAGGAAAAGACTGGTAAAGACAAATGTAGGTCCCCTGCAGACAGAAACAGGTGAATTGATTGTGGGGAGCAAGGACATGGCAGACCAATTGAATAATTACTTTGGTTCTGTCTTCACTAAGGAGGACATAAATAATCTTCCAGAAATAGTAAGGGACAGAGGGTCCAGTGAGATGGAGGAACTGAGTGAAATACATGTTAGTAGGGAAGTGGTGTTAGGTAAATTGAAGGGATTGAAGGCAGATAAATCCCCAGGGCTAGATGGTCTGCATCCTAGAGTGCTTAAGGAAGTAGCCCAAGAAATAGTGGATGCATTAGTGATAATTTTTCAAAACTCATTAGATTCTGGACTAGTTCCTGAGGATTGGAGGGTGGCTAATGTAACCCCACTTTTTAAAAAAGGAGGGAGAGAGAAACCGGGGAATTATGGACCGGTTAGCCTAACGTCGGTGGTGGGGAAACTGCTGGAGTCAGTTATCAAGGATGTGATAACAGCACATTTGGAAAGCGGTGAAATGATCGGACAAAGTCAGCATGGATTTGTGAAAGGAAAATCATGTCTGACGAATCTCATAGAATTTTTTGAGGATGTAACTAGTAGAGTGGATAGGGGAGAACCAGTGGATGTGGTATATTTGGATTTTCAAAAGGCTTTTGACAAGGTCCCACACAGGAGATTAGTGTGCAAACTTAAAGCACACGGTATTGGGGGTAAGGTATTGGTGTGGGTGGAGAATTGGTTAGCAGACAGGAAGCAAAGAGTGGGAATAAACGGGACCTTTTCAGAATGGCAGGCGGTGACTAGTGGGGTACCACAAGGCTCAGTGCTGGGACCCCAGTTGTTTACAATATATATTAATGACTTGGATGAGGGAATTAAATGCAGCATCTCCAAGTTTGCGGATGACACGAAGCTGGGTGGCAGTGTTAGCAGTGAGGAGGATGCTAAGAGGATGCAGGGTGACTTGGATAGGTTGGGTGAGTGGGCAAACTCATGGCAGATGCAATTTAATGTGGATAAATGTGAAGTTATCCACTTTGGTGGCAAAAATAGGAAAACAGATTATTATCTGAATGGTGGCCGATTAGGAAAAGGGGAGGTGCAACGAGACCTGGGTGTCATTATACACCAGTCATTGAAAGTGGGCATGCAGGTACAGCAGGCGGTGAAAAAGGTGAATGGTATGCTGGCATTTATAGCGAGAGGATTTGAGTACAGGAGCAGGGAGGTACTACTGCAGTTGTACAAGGCCTTGGTGAGACCACACCTGGAGTATTGTGTGCAGTTTTGGTCCCCTAATCTGAGGAAAGACATCTTTGCCATAGAGGGAGTACAAAGAAGGTTCACCAGATTGATTCCTGGGATGGCAGGACTTTCATATGAAGAAAGACTGGATGAACTGGGCTTGTACTCGTTGGAATTTAGAAGATTGAGGGGGGATCTGATTGAAACGTATAAGATCCTAAAGGGATTGGACAGGCTAGATGCAGGAAGATTGTTCCCGATGTTGGGGAAGTCCAGAACGAGGGGTCACAGTTTGAGGATAGAGGGGAAGCCTTTTAGGATCGAGATTAGGAAAAACTTCTTCACACAGAGAGTGGTGAATCTGTGGAATTCTCTGCCACAGGAAACTGTTGAGGCCAGTTCATTGGCTGTGTTTAAGAGGGAGTTAGATATGGCCCTTGTGGCTACAGGGGTCAGGGGGTATGGAGGGAAGGCTGGGGCGGGGTTCTGAGTTGGATGATCAGCCATGATCATAATAAATGGCGGTGCAGGCTCGAAGGGCCGAATGGCCTACTCCTGCACCTATTTTCTATGTTTCTATGAATTCTGCAGAGGCTGGAAATTCAAGCAACAGACATCAAAGTTGCTGGTGAATGCAGCAGGCCAGGCAGCATCTCTAGGAAGAGGTACAGTCGACGTTACGGGCCGAGACCCTTTGTCAGGACTAACTGAAGGAAAAGCTAGTAAGAGATTTGAAAGGGGGAGGGGGAGATCCAAAATGATAGGAGAAGACAGGAGGGGGAGGGATGGAGCCAAGAGCTGGACAGGTGATTGGCAAAAGGGATATGAAAGGATCATGGAACAGGAGGCCCAGGGAGAAGGAAAAGGGGGAGGGCAGGAAAAACCCCAGAGGATGGGCGAGGGGTATAGTCAGCGGGAGAAAAAGGAGAGAGAGAGAAAGAATGTGTGTATATAAATAAATAATGGATGGGGTACGAGGGGGAGGTGGGGCATTAGCGGAAGTTTGAGAAGTCGATGTTCATGCCATCAGGTTGGAGGCTACCCAGACGAAATATAAGGTGTTGTTCCTCCAACCTGAGTGTGGCTTCATCTTTACAGTAGAGGATGCCGTGGATAGACATAACAGAATGGGAATGGGATGTGAAATTAAAATGGTGTGGCCACTGGGAGATCCTGCTTTCTCTGGCGGACAGAGCGTAGGTGTGCAGCAAAACGATCTCCCAGTCTGTGTCGGGTTTTGCCAATATATAGAAGGCCACATCGGGAGCACCGGACGCAGTACATCACCCCAGCCGACTCACAGGCGAAGTGTCGCCTCGCCTGGAAGGACTGTCTGGGGCCCTGAATGATGGTGAGGGAGGAAGTGTCAGGGCATGTGTAGCTCTTGTTCGGCTTACAAGGATAAGTGCCAGGAGGGAGATCAGTGGGGAGGGGTGGGGAGGACGAATGGACAAGGGAGTCGCGTAGGGAGCGATCCTTGTGGAAAGCGGGAAAGATGTGCTTAGTGGTGGGATCCCGTTGGAAGTGGTGGAAGTTACGGAAAATATGTTGGACCTGGAGGCTGGTGGGGTGGTAGGTGAGGACCAGGGGAACCCTATTCCTAGTGGGGTGACGGGAGGAAGGAGTGAGAGCAGATGTGCGTGAAATGGGGGAGATGTGTTTGGCTCCATCCCTCCCCCTTCTGTCTTCTATCATTTTGGATCCTCCCCCCCCCCCCCACTTTCAAATCTCTTACTAGCTCTTCCTTCAGTTAGTCCTGACAAAGGGTCTCGGCCTGAAATGTGGACTGTACCTCTTCCTGGAGATGCTGCCTGGCCTGCTGCGTTCACCAGCAACTTTGATGTGTGTTGCTACAAATCACAGCTTACAGGTTATCACAGCTTAATGATGCTTTGGGACTCAGGACCGCTGGTGTTTACAGGATTCCCTGTGAATGTGGTATATTGGGGCATGTGGCGGCTATCCGCATCAAGGAGCACAAAAGATATATCCGGTTGGGTTACCTGGAGAAATTGGTGATAGCAGAACATCGCATTCATGATGACCATAGGATTGACTTCAACAGTACAAGACTGCTGTGCCAGTGGCTTTTGGGACCGTGTGGTGAAGGAAGCCATTGAAATAAAACTAGAGAAAAGGAATTTTATCAAAGGCAAAGGTCCTGCTCTAAGAAAGAACTGGAATTTGATTGTAAACAAGGTTGCACAGCGAAAATCTGATTGGATGAGGACTAGGCATGCCCAGGCATCATCCCTGGTGAAGATGGCAGAGTTTGTAATCGAAATATCGGTTAAAATCGATGCCTGTACCCAGCTGGAAGCCCGAAGAGGAGTTTATTTGTCATATACTTCGGGGAAGCACTAGATCCTTTTTCACAAGCTTTGTTTACATCTTAGAATGTGCATACCTCACAGTGTGGTATGTGCTGCCTAGGAATAGATATAAGATTTTAATGCTTTTTCTGTTATATAATGTAAACCTGAGTGGTGTTAGGTAACACACATAAAAGTTGCTGGTGAACGCAGCAGGCCAGGCAGCATCTCTAGGAAGAGGTACAGTCGACGTTTCAGGCCGAGACCCTTCGTCAGGACCAACTGAAAGAAGAGATGCTCCTTGGCCTGCTGCGTTCACCAGCAACTTTTGTGTGTTGCTTGAAATTCCAGCATCTGCAGATTTCAGCGTGTTTGTGGTCTTAGGTAATGTGGCTTTTAAGTCGTGTTGATACTCTAATGTTAAATGATCTAACACAAGTGTACCAGACGGTTCAAGAAAGTTTTTAAACATTGTTTTTAAAGGGAGCTTGTGCCACCTATCTCCATGACCTTTTACAGCAACTTTCCTTACAAGCCCACACAGCCTCCATCCAACACAATCTATTATATGTATGCATGCCAGCAGTTACAAAGTTAAAAATTTGTGGCAGTCAATTAAATTCTGATATGCCTTTGCTCTTAATTTTTAGATCCACAAATATTATCACAGAATATTAAATGCAAATAACATATGAAGTATGGTTTTAGTCAACAAGTTTATATGTAGTGACACCTGTAGGAGTTAAGAAAATATTTGCTGTTTTAGTTTCTGTCTTTATGTTGTCTTTCAGGTCTACTCTTTATGGCACAGCGTGCATTATTGAAATACCTTCTTCAGGACATTGGTGAAAATATTGAAAATATCCCAAAAATAGAATTTGAAGTATTCAGTGGCGACTTAAATCTTTGTTTTATCTTGTTCTGATAGTCAAAGTATAATTGTAACCAGCAGTCCTGATAGAAGATAGGAAATTTGATTTGAGTAAGAAATACAATTTATTTGTAACTACATTGCTTTCTTTGACCTCACTACTGTGAAGTATAATCATATATGAATTGTAAGGAATATAGCTGGTGAGGAAAAAACAATTTACTATTTTTAATATCTTGTAATTATGCATTTCATTTAGCTAGTAGCCCTTACTGTTGAGCTGATAAATTAGTATTCCACATAGAATTTTTAATTTTAATAGTATGTTTATTCATGTTATCTTTTCTCCTTTTAGGATTGGAACCAGCACATCAATAGTTCAACACACAGACGGCTTTGTGATCTACTTGTGGAAATGTATGGAGTTTTTTTTTCAGATTGTTACTGATGCTATATTATATATTTATTCACATAACTGTTTCACTCGATGATTAGTAAATAAGAAACCATGTATGATTTAAATTGTAAAAATGTAAAAATGAAGTGGAAGTTACACAGTTGAAGGTGTTTTATATTTGCATTATCTGTTTATGATATTTCATTGTTTAAGGTTGGTTGCACGTCATCTATTTAAGTATCAGCTCTGCATATCTGGTTAAGTATTTTATTTACATTAATAATTGAGGGTCTTGTTCTGTGATTATGTCCTCATTTCTAGATACCCAGAATGGAATCCAGATGCTTTCCAACCTCAATTGTAAGTATTTGTTCCTTGTATTCGCAGGCATTACTTAGTATGAGTTCAGCCCAGTTATTCTGTGGTTTTGAAAGTATTGAGTGAAGGGTAATTTCTAATCTATCATGGATTATAATCCTTTTATAATTTTTTTTTCTATTGGTGAACTTAATGATATAAGCATTTCATACGTTATCTGGGGTTCAGAATGATTGGGATAAGCTGCCTTTACAAAGCATGCCTATTGGGATAATTTCTGTTGCAGGGCACTGTTGTTCTCGAGCAGTAGTCTGTCAGCAGAGGATGTTTAACCTTCCATGTTAAAAATGGTTTTAAACTGCAGGTGCTCATTATCTGGCATTCTCAGCATAATATCACTGCCAAGACTTACATTTTCATCCTTTGAGCATTCTGCAATTCCTGTTTGCTGAGTTGCACTAGAAGATCTTCCCCGCAATATACACTATTGCTTTTGTGCCAGTAATAGGCAGGTCCTAACTCATGGTTTAAAATAAAGGTCTATTTTACATATAGGATTCTTACAGTGTAAACCAAGCAAGTTTGGGAAAATCCTTGTTAAAGAAAGATGCAGAAAAACTAACAAAAACATTGTATATCTAATGTGGTGGTCTGTGTAGTGGATTGAAGATTTACTCACATCATTGATTTATTACTTTGTATTGTATGTGCAGGATTTGTAGTTAAAAGCTAAACATGAAAAGTAACCTTTGTTTTGCACATGCATTCACTTCTTCATGGGTTAAGATGTGGAAGATTTTAAGGATCATAAGCTAACTTATTATAAAAGTATACATTATTGTGCTTTTTGACATGAGCATGCCCAAAGGGCCAGGCACTTGGCATGATCAGTGTTATTTGAATGATTATTACTTTTTGGAGACCAACAAATAAAAATGCTTGATAGGTACCATAATCTACTCTTTTGAAATGGAACATTATAACATGATACAGACCCATCAGGCCACGAAGTTGTGACAGTCTTTTAACTTGCTCCAAGATCAACATAGGGCTGCAACATTACCTCGTGGCTCTTCAACTGAATCCCCTAACAAATGAAGGCCTTTTTAACAATTCTATCAATTTGTGTGGCAACTTTGAGTAACTCCCAAGATCCCTCTGTTCCTCCACATGAAAAGAATCCTGCCCTTAACCCTGTGTTCTGCTTTCAAATTCAACCTGCCAAAATGAACCACTTCACAGGTTGAATTCCATCTGCTGCTTCTCTGCTCAGCTCTGTATCTTAACAATGTAACCCTTCACCACCTACCTCAGGGGTCCCCAACCTTTTTTGCACCGTGGACAGGTTTAATATTGACAATATTCTTGCGGACCGGCCGACTGGAGTGGGTGTTCAAGTAGGTTAAACTCACCTCAACATGTCTTTTACAGTTAGGGTTGCCAACTTTCTCACTCCCAAATAAGGGACAAAAGTAGCAGTCAAATCACGGGACACTTTATCCCGGGAAAAGACTACCATGACCATGAAGCATTGCGCAGGCACCTGTGTGCGCATGTGTGATGTGCGCATGCGCGTACATGCCGATTATTTTTTTTCCCCCCACAAATCGGTTTTCCCTTCATCTTCCCGACTATACATACATTATTTCTACTTTATATAGGCTGCGTATTTATCATATCATTCCTGCTTTTACTATATGTTAGTATTATTTTAGGTTTTATGTATTATTAGGTATGATTTGTTAGGTTTTTTTTGGGTCTGGGAACGCTCAAAAAATTTTCCCATATAAATTAATGGTAATTGCTTCTTCACTTCACAACATTTCGGCACGAAAGGTTTCATAGGAACGCTCTACCTTAGTGGGGGAAATATGGGAGAAGGGCGATCCCGTTTGGGACAAACCAATTTAACCCAATATACGGAATGTCCCGGCAAATACGGTACAGTTGGTAACCCTATGTTCAAGTTCAACAGTGCGTGACAGGGAATGAGGATAGGTGATGAACTGAGAGCTTGGATACATACATGGAATAATGATGTAGTGGCCATTACAGAGACTTGGCTGGCACCAGGGTAGGAATGGATTCTCAATATTCCTGGATTTCAGTGCTTTAAAAGGGATAGAGAGGGTGGAAAAAGGGGAGGAGGGGTGGCATTACTGGTCAGGGATACTATTACAGCTACAGAAAGGGTGGGTAATGTAGCAGGATCCTCTTTTGAGTCAATATGGGTGGAAGTCAGGAACAGGAAGGGAGCAGTTACTCTACTGGGGGTATTCTATAGGCCCCCTGGTAGCAGCAGAGATACAGAGGAGCAGATTGGGAGGCAGATTTTGGAAAGGTGCAAAAATAACAGGGTTGTTATCATGGGTGACTTTAACTTCCCTAATATTGATTGGCACCTGATTAGTTCCAAGTGTTTAGATGGGGCAGAATTTGTTAAGTGTGTCCAGGACGGATTCCTGTCACAGTATGTGGACAGGCCGACCAGGGGGAATGCCATACTAGATCTAGTACTAGGTAATGAACCGGGTCAGGTCACAGATCTCTCAGTGGGTGAGCATCTGGGGGACAGTGACCACCGTTCCCTGGCCTTTATAATTATCATGGAAAAGGATAGAATCAAAGAGGACAGGAAAATTTTTAATTGGGGAAAGGCAAATTATGAGGCTATAAGGCTAGAACTTGCAGGTGTGAATTGGGATGATGTTTTTGCAGGGAAATGTACTATGGACATGTGGTCGATGTTTAGAGATCTCTTGCGGGATGTAAGGGATAAATTTGTCCCGGTGAGGAAGATAAAGAATGGTAGGGTGAAGGAACCATGGGTGACAAGTGAGGTGGAAAATCTAGTCAGGTGGAAGAAGGCAGCGTACATGAGGTTTAGGAAGCAAGGATCAGATGGGCCTATTGAGGAATATAGGGAAGCAAGAAAGGAGCTTAAGAAGGGGCTGAGAAGAGCAAGAAGGGGGCATGAGAAGGCCTTGGTGAGTAGGGTAAAGGAAAACCCCAAGGCATTCTTCAATTATGTGAAGAAAAAAAGGATGACAGGAGTGAAGGTAGGACCGATTAGAGATAAAGGTGGAAAGATGTGCCTGGAGGCTGTGGAAGTGAGCGAGGTCCTCAATGAATACTTCTCTTCGATATTCACCAATGAGAGGGAACTTGATGATGGTGAGGACAATATGAGTGAGGTTGATGTTCTGGAGCATGTTGATATTAAGGGAGAGGAGGTGTTGGAGTTGTTAAAATACATTAGGACAGATAAGTCCCCGGGGCCTGACGGAATATTCCCCAGGCTGCTCCACGAGGCGAGAGAAGAGATTGCTGAGCCTCTGGCTAGGATCTTTATGTCCTCGTTGTCCACGGGAATGGTACCGGAGGATTGGAGGGAGGCGAATGTTGTTCCCTTGTTCAAAAAAGGTAGTAGGGATAGTCTGGGTAATTATAGACCAGTGAGCCTTACGTCTGTGGTGGGAAAGCTGTTGGAAAAGATTCTTAGGGATAGGATCTGTAGGCATTTAGAGAATCGTGGTCTGATCAGGGACAGTCAGCATGGCTTTGTGAAGGGCAGATTGTGTCTAACAAGCCTGATAGAGTTCTTTGAGGAGGTGACCAGGCATATAGATGAGGGTAGTGCAGTGGATGTGAACTATATGGATTTTAGTAAGGCATTTGACAAGGTTCCACATGGTAGGCTTATTCAGAAAGTTAGAAGGCTTGGGATCCAGGGAAGTTTGGCCAGGTGGATTCAGAATTGGCTTGCCTGCAGAAGGCAGAGGGTGGTGGTGGAGTGAGTACATTCAGATTGGAGGATTGTGACTAGTGGTGTCCCACAAGGATCTGTTCTGGGACCTCTACTTTTCATGACTTTTATTAACGACCTGGATGTTGGGGTAGAAGGGTGGGTTGGCAAGTTTGCAGACGACACAAAGGTTGGTGGTGTTTTAGATAGTGTAGAGGATTGTCAAAGATTGCAGAGAGACATTGATAGGATGCAGAAGTGGGCTGAGAAGTGGCAGATGGAGTTCAACCCGGAGAAGTGTGAGGTGGTACACTTTGGAAGGACAAATTCCAGGGCAGAGTACAAAGTAAATGGCAGGATACTTGGTAGTGTGGAGGAGCAGAGGGATCTCGGGTTACATGTCCACAGATCCCTGAAAGTTGCCTCACAGGTGGATAAGGGTAGTTAAGAAAGCTTATGGGGTGTTAGCTTTCATAAGTCGAGGGATAGAGTTTAAGAGTCGCGATGTAATGATGCAGCTCTATAAAACTCTGGTCAGGCCACACTTGGAGTACTGTGTCCAGTTCTGGTCACCTCACTATAGGAAGGATGTGGAAGCATTGGAAAGGGTACAGAGGAGATTTACCAGGATGCTGCCTGGTTTAGAATGTATGCATTATGATCAGAGATTAAGGGAGCTAGGGCTTTACTCTTTGGAGAGAAGGAGGATGAGAGGAGACATGATAGAGGTGTACAAGATAACAAGAGGAATAGATAGAGTGGATAGCCAGCACCTCTTCCCCAGAGCACCACTGCTCAATACAAGAGGACATGGCTTTAAGGTAAGGGGTGGGAAGTTCAAGGGGGATATTAGAGGAAGGTTTTTTACTCAGAGAGTGGTTCGTACTTGGAATGCACTGCCTGAGTCAGTGGTGGGGGCAGATACACTAGTGAAGTTTAAGAGACTACTAGACAGGTATATGGAGGAATCTAAGGTGGGGGCTTACATGGGAGGCAGGGTTTGAGGGTCGGCACAACATTGTGGGCCGAAGGGCATGTGCTGTGCTGTACTATTCTATGTTCTATATTGTTGCCTCACGGCCCAGTAGCACCTGCTTTGCGGCCCGGTGTTTGGGGACCGCTGTTCTACATTGTCCACAACAATATCAACCTGTTGTAATATACCAAATAGTTGCTAATATTTGAATAGCCAGTACTAATTTAGAATAATTAGATTCAAGTGGTTTTTGTAATAGTGCATTTTGCATGAGCTAGTATTGTTTATGAACAACACACAACAGTATATTTAAAAAGGAATTTAAAATAGTATGCATTTAATACTTACCAGTCATTTGTGAAATTGGTTTTAAACCTGTTTGCAGAATTATCAAGCAGTAAATTTATTTTGCAGCTAAATCTGAGATGAGGTGAGGGCCTCCATTGGTCAGAGTTGACATAGAAACATAGAAAATAGGTGCAGGAGTAGGCCATTCAGCCCTTCGAGCCTGCATCGCCATTCAGTATGACCATGGGTGATCATCCAACTCAGAACCCTGTACCAGCCTTCCCTCCATTCCCCCTGATCCCTTTAGCCACAAGGGCCTTATCTAACTCCCTCTTAAATATAGCCAATGAACTGGCCTCAACTGTTTCCTGTGGCAGAGAATTCCACAGATTCACCACTCTCTGTGTGGAGAAGTTTTTCCTCATCTTGGTCCTAAAAGGCTTCCTCTTTATCCTAAAACTGTGACCCCTTGTTCTGGACTTCCCCAACATTGGGAACAAACTTCCTGCATCTAGCCTGTCCAATCCCTTTAGAATTTTATACGTTTCAATAAGATCCCCCCTCAGTCTTCTAAATTCCAGCGAGTATAAGCCTAGTTGATCCAGTCTTTCATCATATGAATGTCCTGCCATCCCAGGAATCAATCTGGTGAACCTTTGTACTCCCTCTATGGCAAGAATGTCTTTCCTCAGATTAGAGGACCAAAACTGCACACAATACTCCAGGTGTCTCACCAAGGCCTTGTACAACTGCAGTAGTACCTCCCTGCTCCTGTACTAGAATCCTGTTGCTATGAATGCCAGCATACCATTTGCCTTTTTCACCGCCTGCTGTAGCTGCATGCCCACTTTCAATGACTGGTGTACAGTGACACCCAGATCTCGTTGCACCTCCCCTTTTCCTAATCGGCCACCATTCAGATAATAATCTGTTTTCCTGTTTTTGCCACCAAAGTGGATAACCTCATATTTATCCACTTTAAATTGACCATGGATCTTGTGTCCCAGCTGTCTAGATAAGCAAGCCTGGGCAGTATGATATGGAGAGCAAGCTGTTGCCCATGTGGAAAGCTCCCCCTCTCTACCCATCTGATGAACAGTGATAAAGTATGTAAAAGGGTTAACATTTTGTTAAACAATAGCAGCCTGTTTTTCTGAAAGAAACTGCTGATGATCAACAGATGTGCTAAGCCATACTGAGCCATATTTCTTGAAGGTAGCTAGCTAGGGTTTCAGGATGCTTATCTCCTTGTGCATTCATACGTAGAAATAGGACCACTCCAGCCTGTTTCAAAATATTCTGTCCATTATGCCTATTTTGTAATTTGTCTTTCAGGGCTGTCATGTAGTGGATAACTTTGACTCCAGCCTGTCTTGTGTGGGAGATACCTTAACAAATATATCTGTGTTGTAAGGGGAATTGTTAGTTAGTTGGTGGATCGGGCAGGAACAGTCACAGACAGACTGTTGCTGTTTGAGCGACTAACTAAGTAAGCCCCGGGTGCTTTGAATAAAGAGTTTGTACTTATACGGTCTCTCAGTGACTTTATCTGGATTTGACTTGCACTACGGCAGAGACCGATACAGTTTGGTACCAGCAGCGTTGCAGGAGTTGCCAATCAACACTGAACTCAATGTAGGACTGCCATAGGGACTCCTGCTCCAGATTTTACCCTTAGGGTTACTCCTGAAGCCTCCCTCATGAGTGGGTATAGCTGCAAGGCAGTGGAGGTTTGAGATCAGAGTTTTCCTTCTCCTAGATGAGCTGCTCACCACGGCTTACAAGCCCCATTTGCCCGAAGCAACTG
Source organism: Mobula hypostoma (assembly GCF_963921235.1). Taxonomy (NCBI): domain Eukaryota; kingdom Metazoa; phylum Chordata; class Chondrichthyes; order Myliobatiformes; family Myliobatidae; genus Mobula; species Mobula hypostoma. Next base: position 76,443,290 of record NC_086103.1, read on the forward strand.
ATTTTAAGGCGCCAGTAACTTGCTTTTGCCTCTTCTCCTGTCAGTAGAAACAGTTCTGCTGGACTTAGTAACTAAGCCACACATGAAGGTCAGGAGGTGGACTTGGTTGTCAGAGACTACTTGAGGCACACGCCATTGGGCGCATTGCCTCCATTACCACCCCTGGCTATACCTTAAGGAGCCAGCTAAATCTGAATGTTTCCGGCATTTACATTGTTTTGTTGACTGAAGTATGTTTGGAGCTAATGCTTTTTTCCATTTAAAACATAGGGTTGCAAATCTAGGTGAATTTTTAATTAATATCTGTCTTAACCAACCACTAGTCCCATTTCATTTTTTCTATACACCCAGTTTTAAAAGCTCAGACATTGTATTGTGTAAAGTAAATTTTTTTTTTCATTATACGACTTGTTTTAGTATTTGAATATTGGGATGTCTTTTTAGTTGAAATTTCTTCCTGATTTTTGTGTGAACTTTGTGTAAAGCCCTCCGTATTGCTTCTAGGGGCGATCCACTTGTTCTGCAGTCAACAAATCTGGCTCCTGGTATTTTGGGGCCTCCACCATCTGGATCCTTACTTGCATCCAACAGAGGGCTGGGAGGAATGGAATCACATGGGGGTAATGATCTTTGGCTCTTAAAATATATTTCATTGGTTTAATTTTTTAATATCATATGCTTTGCTGGAAACTTGTCCTCTTATATCTAGTTTTTAAAAATATATTACCACAACTGTGGAATTTTAGCTTCATTTGTAGAAAAATAAATGGAAATTTAGAAACAGAGAAAGGGAAAATGAATACGAATACCAGGATTTTGTCTTGATAAAATTCAGCTAGATAAACAATTGCAAATTAACCAATCTAGGAATTAATTTAATTGATGGACCCATTATTATAGGATTTTATTGCTCTTGCGGAGGAGAATACTGGTTATTCAGAATCTGCCACTGCTTCTAGGTAAATTTAACTTCCTATTAACTTCATAACAAATTAATGTGAAGTTACATAATAAAGAAAACCAGTTTTCAGTTGGCAGAAAGTAGTTGCAATTTTTGGATGCTTTTTGAGGAACCAAGAAATTAAGAAGACAAATACATTTGCCTTTCATTTGCTAAATCTCTTTGTATCAATCCCAAACTCAGTTTGGTTTTATTAGTCTTGCTACAGTGTTGCAGTTTATTTAAATATATAAAAGGAGGGAGACCCTTTCTTCATTTTTATGTTTGACCCTCCTGTATATTAATTTTACTATATACAACTTGTCTGACTTGCAAGGAAAATAGCTTATCCTGGAACATAGACATCTCTGCCCCATGACGTCCATAAGACATAGGAGCAGAATTAGGCCGTTCAGCCCATCGAGTTTCTGCCATTCCATCGTGACCTATCACGGATCCCACTCAACCCCATGCACCTGCCTTTTCAGCATATCCTTCGATGCCCTGACCGATCAGGAAACAATCAACTTCTGCTTTAAATATACCAACAGACTTGTCCTCCACAGCAGTCCGTTGCAGAGCATTCACTACTCACAGGCTGCCCCTCAGTTTTGAGGCTGTACCCTCTAGTTCTGGATACCCCCACCATAGGAAACATCATCTCCACAACCACCTTATCTAGTCCTTTCAACATTCGGTAGGTTTCAGTGAGATTCCCCAGTATTTTCTAAATTCCAGTGAGTACAGGCCCAAAGCTACCAAACACTCCTCATGTGTTAACCCTTTCATTTCTGCAGTTATCCTCGTGAACCTCCTTTGGACTCTTCCCAATGACAACACATCCTTTCTGAGTATGGGGTCCAAATCTGCTGACAATACTTCAAGTGCAGCCTGACTAGTGTCTTGTAAAGGCTCAGCATTATCTCCTTGCTTTTATATTCTATTCCCCTGGAAATAAATGGTAGCATTGTGTTTGCCTTCTTTACCACAGACTCACCCTGTAAATTAACCTGCAAGTCTTGCACAAGGACTTTTAAGTCCCTCTTTACCTCTGATATTTGAACCTTCTTCCCATTTAGATCATAGTCTGCACTATTGTTCTTTTCCCCAAAATGTATTATCATACATTTCCTAACACTGCATTCCATCTGCCCCGTTTTTGCCCATTCTTCCAATTTGTCTGAAGTTCTGCTGCAATCGCATTGCTTCCTCATCACTACCTACCCCTCCACCTATTTTCATATCATTCGCAAACTTTGCCACAAAGCCATCAATTCCACTACTTAAACCATCGATGGACAATGTGAAAAGTAGTGGTCCCAACACTGACCCCCGAGTATTACCGCTAGTCTCTGGCAGCTAACCAGAAAAGACCCCTTTTATTCCCACTTGCTGCCTCCTGCCTGTCAGCCATTCCTCTGTCCATGTCAATGTCTTTCCTGTAACACCATAGGATTTTACCTTGTTAAGCAGTCTCGTGTGTGGTACCTTATCAAATGCATTCTGGAAATCCAAGTAAGTGACGTCCACTGCCTCTCCTTTGTCCTTCTGCTTATTACTTCCTTGAAGAGCTCTAACAGATTTGTTAGGCAAGATTTCCCTTTACAGAAACCATGCTGACTTAGACTTATCATTAGCTTCCAAGTATCCCAAAACCTCATCCTTAATAATGGACTCCAACACTTTGCCAACCACTGACGTTAGGCTATAATTTACTTTCTTTTGCCTTCCTCCCTTCTTAACAAGTGGAGTTTCATTTGCAATCTTCCAGTCCTCTGGGACCATGCCAGAATCAAGTGATTCTTGAAAGATCATGACCAATGCATCTGTTACCTCTTCATCAATCTCTCTCAGGACTCTGGGATGTAGTCCATCTGGTCCAGGTGACTTAACCACCTTAAGTTTGCCTAGCACTTTTTTCTCTGTAATAGCAATGGCACTCATGGACCTTTGGCACACTGCTAGTGTCTTCCACAGTGAAGATGGATGCAAAGTACTCATCAAGTTAATCTACCATTTCTTTGTCCCTCCTTACTACCTCACCAGCATCATTTTCCAGTGATCCAATGTCAACTCTCATCTCCCTTTTACTCTTTTATATAATGGAAAAAACTTGGTATCCTGCTTTACATTTATTGGCTAGTTTGCCCTCATATTTTGTTTTTTGCCTTCTTACTGCTTTTTTTTAGTTGCCTTTTGATGGATTTCCCAATCATATAACTTCCCACTCACTTTTGCTACCTGATATGCCCTTTCCTTAGTCTTTATGCAGTCTTTAACTTCCCTTTTCAGCCACAGTTGCCTACCCCTGCCATTTGAGAACTACTTCTGCGGGACATGTCTCTCTTGCACCTTCTGATCTGTTTCCAGAAACTTCAGCCACCTCTGCTCTGTCGGTATTATAGAACTGGGATGACCTAGAGCCATTTGTTGTAATCAAAATTAATCAGTTCTCTTTTCTTTATTATGTGGTCAACTATGTGAATTGCGTAGTGTTCAGATCTATTTGCAGTGCCTGAGATAATGCCGACACACTGGAATTCATTCCAGTTTGGTCTGATCAATACCAAGTCAGATCTATGCCACACAGCTGCCAGGGGAAAGCAAAATGTATAATCTCTCTAGAGCATTTAATGACATGTTTTATCTCCTGCCATCAATATTCTGGTTTTACCAATCATCAAAACTAACTGGAACTGTTGCATAAATGTTCAAACTATGCAGTTATTGTTATTTATTTCTGTCATTTGAAATGTGATGACTGACATACTTTTTCATCGAAGCCTTCTACATTTACATTATTTCAAGAGTTAAAATATTACAGATGAAAAATATTTTTAAAATTGAGTGATAAATAGAGGAGCTGTCTATTACGATTCTTTCTGTTTCAGTATCCAATAGGAAAGGTCCTATGGATAACAAGCAAGGGAACAACATTCAGAGAATAAAGAAGCCCCTCCGAATGGTTAGTGTTTCATATTCTTGTCAACCTGTTTTAAGATTATAACATTTAATTTTCCAGAGGCCTGAAGTAATCATATAATAGATAAGCAAGATTGCAATCTTTTTACTATCTATAGCAGTGTTGCATGGAGTTCAACAAAGTTGGTGTAAATAAAATATCTGCTGTTATCAGCAATATTGACTTGCATTTATGTAGATAAATGATAAGATGTCCAAAGGTACTTCACCCAAGATGTTGCATAGGCATAAGAAGTTACTAGGAAAGATGTCCAAAAACTTAAAGTGATTTATTGCTGAAGTAGTGAAGCAGGGGGATTTAGATAGGGATTCTAGAGTTAAGGATGTGATGCCTGGTGTTGAAACATTTTAAAAATTCAGCCTATATGAGCAGTCAGGATTGAATGAATACATGTTTTTAAGGTTGCGGTGGGTTAGAGATGGATACAGGTTCTGCTGTAAGGACATACTGTTTGCTGATGCAATGTTATAAAATATGAACTCTAGAGTAATGGTCAAGCTAATCTAATGTTAACAATGTTTTGAATAAGCTTAAGTTTATTGAGAGTTTAAGAAGAGTACCTGTATTGGAGTGGTCAAAAAAGTAACAGATGCATGGAAGGATTTAATAGTGTATGGCAGCGGTCCTCAACCACCGGGCCGCAGAGCATGCGCTACCGGGCCGCGAGGAAACAATATGATTTGGCGATATGAGTCAGCTGCACATTTCCTCATTCCCTGTCACGCCCACTGTTGAGCCATTACCTGCGCATCGTCCATGTCAGCGCGGGAAGGAGATCAACTCCTCGAGCTTGCAAATGACGGCAGACTGAAGAGTCTGTTTGACATAACATCTCTGCCGGCATTCTGGATCAAAGTCAAGGCTCAATATCCTGAGACAGCCACTGAGGCACCGAAAACGTTGCCTCCGTTTCCAACATAGTTGCGATGAATGTAACAAAAACTAAATTGCGGATTAGACTGGACACAAGGAACCCCATTCGAGTATCGCTGTCCCCCATCACCACTCGATAGGACCGTCTTGTTGCAGGAAAGCAAGCCCAGGGCTCCCACTGATTCAGCGATATTGGTGCATTGCAATGATTTTATAAGTTCATACGGGGAAAATATGCGCTGTGTTTAATATCCAAACGTTACTTAAAATGTTATGATGCTATTGACTTATATAACCATATAACAATTACAGCACGGAAACAGGCCATCTCTGCCCTTCTAGTCTGTGCCGAACGCTACTCTCACCTCGTCCCACCGACCTGCACTCAGCCCATAACCCTCCATTTACTTTCCTGTCCATATACCTATTCAATTTTTCTTTGAATGATAATATCGAACCTGCCTCTACCATTTCTACTGAAAGTTCGTTTAACACTTAGCTCCCCTGTCCTCCCCTGATATTTGACTTATCGCTATATTCATGCAAGGAAAATGCACTGTGTGTTTAATATCAAATTCGTTAGATAAAGCCTTTTAGAAACGAAATTGAGTGTATTAGCCACTTATCACCGATATTCCGGTCGTGATTAACACCCCCCTCCGAACAGAATCGCCAAACACGATTTGTGGAAAAATAATCGGCAGGTGCACGCATGCGCACTGGTGCCCGCGCAAGGCTTCATGGTCATTGTAGTCTGTCTTTGGGTAAATGCAACATATTTGACTGCTACTCTTGTCCGTTGGCAACCATCCCCCCCCCCCCCGCAAGAATATCGTCAACATGAAACCGGTCCGCACTGCAAGAAAGGTTGGGGACCCCTGGTGTATGGGATGAAACATGGGCAATGTTGAGCAGCTTTACTGCTGTGGAAATGAGTGGATTAGTGATGACACTGACATATGTTTTGAAGTTTTCCACAACACGTAACATGCTATCAAGCTGTCTGCTTGAGTTTCACCTTTGCTAGGAAGTAGAGTTAGTCAGATGGGGATGGGATGGGGAGAATGGCTGCAAAGCTGAAAGCTCATCATTGTAACTAATTGGAAGAAATTTTGCTTCTCTGGTGCTAGTTGTCTAGCTGCTTGAGAAGTGGAAGAATCAAAAGATCTGGTAGTTAATTTTCACCACAGCATTCATGGCATATAGATACAGAATATGTTGGAGTTACCATAGACCTGGGTTAAGCCTTCGATACTGGGGAAAAAAATGTAGTGAGGCCTTTGAGCAGAAGATTGGGATGAAGGAAGATTAGGGTTAGTAGTCAAGCTACTGACAAGTACTTATTTATGGATATTTATAGGATCATCTGAGCAAAAATTGTCACACTTTGGTCCTGAACTGTCTCCTCCATGCAGTTGTGCATTCTGACTGAAAGAATATTAAGAAGTGGAAAGTTAGGGTACTGCCACCTTCACTGCATTCTTCATTTTTGACAGTGGACACATTTTGCAGGAAGATTATAAACTCTTTCCAAACATGTAAAGCTTAATGTCTATTTCACGCTAGTCAATCCATATGTGTAATAAGGTTCTGGAAACAGTATTAGTATGCCCGTTCATTTTGTTAAATTTGTAGGTAAAGTATTCTATATATACTTTACAAACTCAGGTAACTTAGTTGAAGGCTTTTAAAATATCCTTCTGAACAACAGCAAGAAGCCAGTGGATTACAGTGTTCCATTTATTATCAATGTTAAGAGGTCTAGGAAAGTAAGAAAAATTAATTTATTTAATAGCTAATAGCTCAGGTGGTCAGGATCATCTCCAAGGATATTTAAAACTTGCAATGTAAAGAGGCTTTTAACTACAGATTTTGTATTAAATGTTTTCTTGTAAAAGTGAATAAATTCAAATTTTATTAAAATCTAGGTCTAGAAACTAGAATTACATTTTGACAATATTGAACTGACTAGTTTCAAATTTAAGAGAAAGGGTCACAGTTGCGTGTACTAATTGAAAATGTACTTACTGTCTTTATCAGTGATAGTTTGCACATTTAGTGCAAGATTAAAGCACATTGCCTAAGATGTACTTTGTGCTTAATGTGTTTTGCTGGTTTTTTTTACCTTCTTAGAATGTAAATGATGAGCCTGGGCGAGTGGTTCACATTAGTGAGTTGCAGCGAGGTAGATGTATGAATCGTGACTTAATCAAACTGGCTGAACCATTTGGAAAGGTTACCAACTATTTGTTGATAAAGTCAAAGGGTGAGGTAAGTACAAATTGTGAGTATGTTATTTTATTTGCATTATACAGGTTGAATACCCTTTATCTAAAATGCTTGGGACTTGAAGTGTTTCAGATTTTTTTTTGGATTTTGGAATATATAATCAGATAGCTTGGGATTGCTATAATTTCCTATTCTGAATTTTATGTGCCACCAGTAAACAGTCTTTGTGTTACTCTTGCTCATCACACATATATACTGATGCAGCTGCTCAGCTTGTTAGATTTTCATCAGCGATGATCTTTGCTAGCACATCAGTGGATTTATTTGCTGCATCATGATCAGCTTTATCACCACAAATCTTTAAAAATTTAATGTTCTGCTTTTTCTTAAATTCCTACAACCAGCCTTCTGAATATTCATGATTACCTTCAATTTTCAGTTTGTCGTGATAGATATTTGCTTGTTTCATGATCTGCATGCTGTTAGATGGCGTATGTTGACTCCACTGATCAAGATCTTCATTTTTTGCTTTATGCGGTGTTTCTCTATTTTTCATTAACTTCTGTTCATTACATATATGAGGTCATTTCTCAGAACTGTCTGGTGTGCTGAGACCTGCACATCGCCTGGGAACCTTTCCAGAGTCTTGTGGAATTTTCCATTTGTGATGTCATCTCAGCACAGTTTTTGGATAAGGGGTACTCAACCTGTATTACATTTAACAAGAATGTAATAATTATTCCACATTCATGTGTATTAAGTTCATATTACAAGCTAAGTGAAAAGAGCAATTCATCTTAAGAAATTTGACTAATAAGACCCAGTGTAATTTTAAGTTGGGGAGAAAAAGCTTTTCAGCTCAATCAAAGCTTAGACCTCTCACCCTCAGCATAACTTCAATGATTCTCTCAACAGTTCTGGTAGGAATATTATTGTGTGTATAAAATTGTTTCTCCAAATTGTGTGAGCATTACAATCTCTTTTAGAAACACCTGTGCTAATTCCAGTCCACTGATTGTGATTTCCCGTTTTTCCTCTTTACATGATACTTCGTCATTAAATTTGACTTAGTCATACTAAAAAAATAAAGATGATTATGAGCATTGATGTGCCATCATTGTTTATGCTTTTAATTTCAGGGATTTGTGGAGTTGGCCTATCCTGAAGCAGCTCAAGCCATGGTGAAGTTTTACCAGATGAAACCTACCTTTGTAGATGGCAATGTCATTAGAGCAGAACTGTCTCAGAAATATAAAAAGTTGACATTTAAGGTATTTTATGGACAAAAAAAGTTATCAGTTTCATCAACATTTGCACAGGTTTCCTTTACTCTGAATATACTTTTATTTGATAGAATTTAGAACGTCAGTAAGAAATAGAGAAATAAAGAAATAGGCTGCACTTCAATAGCTTGGGAAGGAAAACAATAGTGTAATAAAACAGCCTGTGGGTTGCAAACTACTGATGTAAAACCTCAGTATTTTTCATGACATTGTAATTGCAGTGTGCTGCTTTAAGATTCTGCAAATTGTCTTGTAATTGAATTATATTTTTATTGACAGTTGAAAATAAGCTTTTACTATTTATTGATTGATGCATAATATATCAAGTTTATTCATTGCCCTTGTTCTTGGATAGTTGAGTTCATATTTTCGGAAGTACTGTCAGGATAATATAGGCAAGTAATTGTGTATTTTGTGATTGTGGACTCTGCTTGGTGTGCCAGTGGCCGAGGGAGTGAATGTTTAAGATGGTGGATAATACCAGTCAAGCAGGCCGCTCAGTTTTATGTGCCGCTCAGTTTTATGTGGTGTCAGATTTCCTGTGTTGTGTGTGATAGTGGAGTTCTGCATGTGGAATGTGCTCCAGACTTCTGCAATGAGGATGCTGGAAAGACTTTGACATGACAGGAGTTGAGTCATCTGCTGCAGGATACTCAGCTTCTAAATTGGTCTTGCAATATATTTATATGCTTGGAACAAAAATATTGCAGCTTTTGGAAATCTGAAACAAACAGAAAATGCCAGCAGAATGTAGGAAATCAGGCAGCATCCGTTGAAAGAGATTCAGAGTTAATGATTTTAGGTGAAATACCTTTGTCAGAACTGGAAAAGTGAGAAAACGGTCTGATTTAGATTGCAAAAAGGATAAAGTGATTGTAGAAAACAGAGAGGATGTCTGATAGGATACAACCCAAAGTTGTCATGGCAGATGTTACTCTAAATATTGACATGTTAGAGACAAATAAAAGAAATAAAAAGGAATAATTCAGCAAAATAAAAGTCTGGTCATCAGAATGAATTGATAGAAACTAGACTCTTAGGGGTGCAAAAATTGGCAAATCTGTAAACTTTTTGTACTTCAATTAATAATAAACAGCCAAGGTGTTTAAAAATGTTCCCTTCATTCTTACAGGCATAATTTATTATTTAAGTCAAGTCTTTTGAATGTCTTGTGTCATTTTTGGGAAGTAGGATATCTGCAGTGAAATGTGAAATAATTCTACAAAGTTCTTTGACAGGTCTGAAGACAAATACTTAGGATATCTGTGGAACAACATTCGAATGCATAATCAGAAATTAGAACTTGGTGACAAAGGTCTCCTAGCATTTGTTCAATGCCATATTCAGCCTATGTACGGCTTCAAAGATTTAATGAATACAGACAAAATTCATGTGTCACTTGGTGGCATGTGATCGAATTTGGCTAATTATTTTGGTGCTTTCGTGTGGCAGAAGATCCATAGAGTAAGAATGTTGACATTTTTATGAAAGTATTGGTCCATTTCAAGGCTCTGCTTCAATGAATTAAGAGTCACTCAATTTCAAGGGGAACGTATACTTGCAGCAGCGAGATAGCTTGAGATGCGTTTTAACAATAACACAAAACCGAAGTTAATGAATGAATTCAAGGTTTCTGACATTTTTAGGTAAAGGCTTAATTTTGGAGTGTACGGGAATGTTACAGACAAAACACTTATAATTCGTAGACAACAAGAAGGATTTCTTGTTGTGGTGATTTCTTCCCTTGAAGGTAATTCTTTCTGTCCCTCTGAACATTAGTCTCTTTTTAGTCTGTAACGTAGCTGCCTGAAATAGTATAAAGGATGCAAATACATCACTAACTGGAAAACATATTTCAATCAGTCAGCTATTTTTGTGTCAACAAATTCTGAACATTACAGAACTTCAAAAGGAGTTTTAAAAACGGAGTTTTAAAATATTGCTATATGATTGAAGCCTGCTCCTTAAATATTCCCACTTAGAAATTTATCACTGGCAATGTGTCAAATGCTAGTGGGATATTTGTCTTGTAACATAATTTGTAGTGATAGTGTTCAACATCACAGATTACATTTTTAATTCTTAAACTTGAATGTTTGATCAACCACTCATTTATGGTACAATATTTTAAATAATAAAAATGGAATGCTTTTGTGTTAACCTCGACTTGAATTTCCCACAACTTACATATTGGGGATCAGGTGATTTATATATTTTTCCTTCATTTACTTGTAGGGCAAAGAAAGTGAAGAACGCAGCCGAGTGGTTCACATCAGTAACTTGCCTTCTGTTGGCTACTCTGACTCAGAAATTGTGCGCCTTGGTACACCCTTTGGCAAAGTGACCAACTACCTACTGATGAGAGTTAAAAATCAGGTACTGAAGTATTTCACCAACAGGTAGTTTCATGGTGCAGCATATTGATGCATTTTCTAGGATTGAGTTCAGTTCGAAATATTAACATACAAAGAAATATCTGAATTTCACCAGCTGGCATAAGTGAGAGTAAATTTATATTTCCATACTGTGATGTAGTTTCCACAAGAAACTTAAAATGCTTTCTCTTACAAACTCCGTGCAAAAGAGCATTTGCCATGTTGTATATTTCTTGGTTTTGCTGCTTCATTTTGTTAACATTGATTAGGTTTGAATCATTCAGATGGCAGTTTTTCTATTTACAATGACATTTAGTTTCATTCAATATTTAATTGCTATTTCAGGTCTTTAGCTGAAATGACTTATTATTTACAGGGTGCATTTTAATTGCAAATTTGGTGTCCACTGCTCTTGGCTGTCATTTAAGAGATTATTTTGTTTCATTTTTGGAAATAGTCAACACCTGCAAAGTTGACTTCCGTTGCCTTTCAGGTGATGGTGGCTGCCACCTCGAAGAATTGCAGTTTATGAAGTTGTAACAACAATAAGTCAAAATAACACACACACAAAATGCTGGAGGAACTCAGCAGGCCAGGCAGCAGGAGTGCTGAAGGGTTTTGGCCCAAAATATCGACTATGCTTTTTCCATAGATGCTGCCTGGCCTGCTGAGTTCCTGCAGCATTTTGTGTGTGTGTGTGTGTGTGTGTTGCTCGGATTTCCAGCATCTGCAGATTTTCTCGTTTGAGATAAGTCAAAATACGTTGAAATTTGAAAAGAGAATTAGATGAGATATTCTTATAGATCTCACTATTTAGAAAGAAGATGCTGCAGAGAAAGCCATCAAATAGCTAAATAATAAATGACTGTTAAGTGATCTGTATATTTTTACACCTCATTTTTGTTAGGATGGTCTAGACTTTTATAATGGATTGTTTTTGTTTTCTTGCCAATATCAAGAATGTCTATAAAGTATACTTCGTCTTATTTTTCATAACACACAACTCAGCTGGTCAAGCAGCATCTATGGAAGGAAATAAACAGTTGATGTTATGGGCTGAGATCATTCATCGAGACTTAAAAAAGGAAGGGACCAAAAGCCAGAATTAAAGGGTGGGGGGTGGGGCAAGGAATACTAACCAGCTGGTGATAGTTGAATGCAGGTGACTGGAAGAGTAGGTTGTTGGAGGGAGGAAATAAAAGTGACAGGAGCTGATAAGTGGTAGGGATAGAGTGCTGAAGAGTGGACAATAGACCGTGGAATGAAAGAAAGACAGTGAGGAACCAGGAGGTGGTGACGGTCATGCGGGCAAGGAAGAGAAAAGAGAGATGAGAGGGGCACCAGAATGAGAGAAAATGGGGGGGGGGGGGCGGGATTTGATAATGAGTAAAAACATCCTCCTCTGATTACATAGGGCCTTGATGAGGCTGCATGTGGAGAATTGTGCATAGTTTTTGCTCTCTATTGGAAATAATGATGCACTCTGTGGAGGGAGAATAGCAAAGACTGGTTCCTGAGATGGCAGATCTCTCATATCAGGAGACGTTAAGTAGGTTGTCTCCATTCTACAGAATTGAACAGATTGAGAGTTAATCTCGTTAACATGTAAAAAGAAGTAGAATGCTTGACAGTGTGGATACAGGGTCGATGGCTAAAATCTGACTAAAGCCAGGGCTAAAAATTTAGAAATTGGATCATGTCTCAAAATACCTTTTTAAAACTGGGAAGTGAATATTTTTGTTCAGTTTAATGAATCTTTGGAATTCTCTGTTGTAGAGGCTTGGTCATTGTTTGCAGTTAATACAGGTTTCTGGATAATAAGCTAACATATAGGTATAAGACAGAATAATGCTATTTAGTGGAAAATCAGCTCTTATATTGTGCTGTGATAGAGCAGGCATGAGAAGCTGAGCGTCTGGTCCTGTTTATGCTTTTCTTTAATAGCTTGTTATTCTTGTACCTTTTTGGATTTCTGGTGTGGTGAAGAACTCACTAATTGAATTGGTCATAATTATGATCCTTGTATCAATTACAGGCTTTCCTAGAAATGGAAACACACCATATAGCAATGACCATGATTGAGAAGTTTAAGAAAGTGCCTCTAATGTTCCATGGCAGAGAACTGAAAGTATATTTGTCGCAAAAGTACAAGAATCTTGTGTTGAGAGTAAGTAATGTGATTAACGTCAAGTAGTCATAAGAAGACAACCCAGACAATACTTACTCTGCGCTTGGACATCTAAAAATAAGTTTTAATTTGTGTAGTTATTCTGACATTATTCTCTTCACCAAAATGTATTTAGCTGCACCCTGAATAGAATTAGTATTGTTCCACGAGAAGCTGATAAAGTACTGAATGGTAATTTAGCTGAATGGTTTTGGCTATATTTACAAAATGTTTTGTACAGTTAGTGCATGCACTTTGACTAGTTCTTGCCTTTTGTCAAAAAAAAGAAATCTACTGTCATGTTTGATGTGGGATGTTATTCTCTTGACGAGCAAATAACTTGAACTGTGTGTCGAGGATGTTCCCATTTAAATATGAATTATGTAATAACTACTTTACGCATTAATTTGTATGCTTCAAAAAGGAACTTAATGATTTTGATTCCTTTCAGAAACAAAGTCGGGGTGTTGACGAACTGCTTGGAACCAGAGAGCGAGAAAACCGGTAAGTTGTGCACTTAAAATTGTAAAAACTGAAAGCTGTTCAGTTGATGGAGATCTACTTTTTATTAGAAGATGCAGCAACAAGGCTGCAATTTCAGATAAAGTTTTAGACAAAAATAGCCAATTAGAAATGTAAGCAGTGGCATCATATCTACAGTTGATTTGTGTTGTGGCTTTTTGAAATATCAATTTAGTTTAGTGTGTTAGTGCAGGCAGTTAACCAGCACCTTTTTAATTTTTTCAAGAAACATATAAAAGGATAAATTTGCAAGCATATGGTGCTTTTCATAACATTGCAGCCATTTAAGTTATTTTAAAGTACAATAAAAAAAATATAGAAGCCAGTGTGAGCACAGCAAACTCACAAATTGCTCCAGATTCTTAGTGTAGGATAAGTATCAGACTGGACATTGGAAATAGATCCTTTCCTTCAATTTGAAATATTCACTTGGGAGGAAAGTTTATTGCTTTAAAATGTCATTTAAAACAGATAGAAATGCACCCTTCTCTTGTCAGTTTCCAACTGTTTGCTTGAATCTGATCTTGAATCAAGGTGGCTCTACCAAGGTCAGAGTTGTTACATTTGTTTTTGTTCTTGATTTCTGCTATCTTTTTAAAATACTTGCAAATACAGTACTTGCCATAGCTTTTTGCAGCATGTGCAGAGAGGTAGAATTAGTAAGGATAAACACATTGCCTCTTTTTTGTTAAAGTATTACTTTAGGATTTATAACCTTTAATGGAATTCCATTTGAATAATTATGTAAGAAAGAAGAATAAACCATTCAGTTCCTTGATCCTCCTCCGTCATGCAGTAATACCAAGGCTGATCCAGTCATAGCCTCAGCACAACCATCCAGTGTGCTCCTCATATTCCTCAACTCCTTGTCGGTCACCACCTTGAATAACTCTGCTTCCACAGCTGCCCAGGGTAGAGTGTTTCAAAGTTTTACATTACTCTGAAAAGTAGTTATCTCAGTCTGAAATGGGCAGCTCTTTACTCTGAAATCCTGCTCCCTGGTCTAGATAACCCTACCAGAGGAAAAATCCTACCATCCCTCCCATATGTTTCAATGCAACAATACTTTTTCCTAAATTCAAATAAATGTGGGCCCAGCTTGCTTGATCTTTTGTTGTAAGTTAACCACCTGGTCCCAAGAATCAGTTATGAATCTTCTCTGCAAAGCCCATTATTATAAGCACATTGGTCCTGAATGTGAAGACCAAAACTATATACGGTGTTCCAGGTAACATCTTGTAAACATATCAACATTTCTCTATTTGATATCTTTTGCAATAAATATTGATATTTCATTAGCCTCCCTAATTGTTTCCTGTATGTCCATGGTAACTTATTATGTATCATGTACTGGGGCCCCAAGTTCTTTTGTACTGAAATGTTTCATAGTTCACTCCATTTAAGTTATGCTTTGATTTTCATTCTTCCTTTCAATCTCCATTTTCCTATTTTATACTCCTTTGCCAGCTTATCCAATCTTTAAACCTATCCGTATCTTTGCAGGCTTTTTGTTACCATACCTTGCTTACCCACCTAATTTTGTATATTCATCTTTTTTTTAAATCAACTCTAATAGTTGTTACACTCTAATAGAGTAATAGACAATATTAATTGACAATGAACTATTTAACCATTCTCTTTAATGTTAGTTATTACCTATTAGCACTAATTTTATCCTCAATCCTTTGCACTCTTCTACAGTGTCCCTTTATGTGGCACGTTATCAAATGTCTTCCAGAATGTTTGCTGAGTCTCTCCGTTCTAGACCCTAAAATCAAATTTCTGTGCTTGAAAGCTACCACTGTTAAAAGCAAACATTATACTGTTCTGGAGTTCATTGTGTTAGAGCTTTGATCTTTTTCTTTAAGAATGCACAAATGGTATAGAATGCCTATAAATATCTCAAAAAAAATTTTACTTTTTTTTCTGGTTTTATTTCAGAAAAAGGGGTCGTTCTCACAGCCCTCCTTCTAAAAGAGCACGGTCTCCTAGCATTAAGAGAAAAGCTCAAGAAAAATTGAAAAATTCTCAGACATCGGATCATGACAATTCACAGACGGGTTCTCCTTCAGTTGAAGAAGGGACAGATCAAAAGCAGGTGGAAGGAGTGAATGTTGCAAAAATAAAATCACTAGGTGGCCCTTCCACAGACACGGAGAACTGTGAGGAACCTGATGGGTCAGCAGACATTCTGTTGCCCTATCACGAGTCAATGAACACTGAATCTGAACTTAGCGGTAGAGAGGGTGATATGGAGGTGGAATTGGAAGGAGAAATAGAAATTGGGCATTTCAATGAAGACGAAGCTAGTGATGCAGAATCAAGCTTTCAGACTGCAGCACAATTATCTGAAAAGGTAGGCATTCAAAGTTTGAAAGGGTTGGATTCTTGTCATTTTAGCAACAATTGCAGCAACTATTAAAAATAACTCATTTGTAATTCACTATCATAAGAAATATATAAAAATGAGTGGTTTATGAATTCATGATCTTTTTTCTTCTCAATTTCATTGCTTTTGATTTCTAGTCTATAGGTATTGTTAGTAAAATGTTGGGAATATTTTGTAATGGGTACAGATGTCCAAGTTGCTACCTACACTCAGTGCTTATGGTGCCTACCTTGTATTGATGTGATCTAGAAACAAAGCCTAAAGTCATCTTCGTGAATAGAAGTGTGTTGCAAACAGCAACTAGATCTTGGGCAATGAATCTGGAGATCATGCTTCTGAATTTAAAGTTGAATTGGATGGGTATATGGACAGGAAAGGAATGGAGGATTATGGGCTGAGTGCAGGTCGGTGGGACTAGGTGAGAGTAGCGTTCGGCATGGACTAGAAGGGCTGAGATGGCCTGTTTCCGTGCTGTATTTGTTATATGGTTATATGAATTGAGACTGCTTGGTATTCTCATTTCTCTGATATTGGAGAGGTTTAAAAACACTAAGTAGGCTTGAATACTCTTTTTAAAACTAGTTTTTAAAAAATCATTTAAGCCCAGGAGATTAATGAACCCACAATGAGATAAAATAATTACAAAAATATGATCGTGATCCCATTTAAATCAATATACTGTGCTATACATAACATCTACTACTAGCATCAAGGCCCTCTGTCCAGTACATCAATGCACTGCTGGTGAATTTTTTCCTGAGTCCTGCGGATGGAGAAGGTCATCACATGCAATGAATGTGACCTCAAGCCTTCTCTGATTTGCATGATAAAATGTGCATTTGGAAGAGAAACAGGTGGAAATCTGATCTTTCTATAGTAGGAAATTATCCAGAGACATTTTACATGAAATAAACCTGTTAAAGGCTTTTTTATGTTGTATGACACTATGCCTCTAAATCTCTTTATTTTAAAAAAAAATTCAGCTCTTCACCCTCTTTCACAGTGCTACTGGCAGCTGAAGATTCTTGAATGAACAGCTGCTCCCAAGCTCCTTAGGGAAGCACAACTGATGTTGAAATCACTGAATCTTTTTCATAATAATGCTTCATCTTCTGGAGGATGATACAATGAGCCTTTTCTGTTCAGGAAGATTATTCTTTATGGTCACTGTTTTGTATCATGTACCCTAAGGAGAAATAATTTATTTCCTCTTTTAAAAAGACTGAAATCTAATTCCATCAAATAATTATGTGCAGAAACTATAGACAATTGCATCTTTATAGGATACCTTTAGGTTATTACTTTTGATGGTTGGGTTCAATCTGAAATACAGTTATACCCAAAAGCTTCTCTCCCAGTTTCCCAGTGACCATCAGTGTTCAAGCTTTTCTGGAATATGCAGTATATAACTATAGTTAAGCAAGCTCTAAATTTTATTCAACCCTCCCACCTGACAGGAGATCATACCTTAATTACCTGCATTATTACATCTATTATTTTGTTGTCTTGTTTTTTAAAATGGCTACATATCTATAACTGTAACTTCTACCCTATATTATGAAATGTTAAGATTTCATGAACAGTCTTGTGATTATTTCCTTCAGAGACCAGAAGGCATTAATTGCCCAGAATATGTGGAGGAATTCTGTGCCCTGAATGAGATGGATGATTCAAGTGCTGTTCTTTTGAAGAAAGTGAGATCTGTGCCAGGAGACAAAGTAGATGCTAATTTTATCAAAGATGAACAAGATGCCAAAGGTCAAAGTTATGATGCAAGATACAGCATGGATAAAAACACTGAAGTTGATGCTCAAGGTGATGATGGACTGATGAACAATCCCACAAATGCAGAACCATCAACTGAACAGATTAAAACACTCTCTCCTATACCAGATGAATACAAGCTTGGGCCATATAAGCCCAACAATCCTGTAGGTAAGATGATAAAACATTTCTAAAAAGATTTCTGAAGTTTCATTCTGACTCATCTGCATTGTAATTCTATCCATGCCAAATGCCATTTTGTGGGTTTCCTCAGATTAGGTTTAATTTAGTTTAGCAGACTATATTGTTTTCGATCTTCTGACAACAAAAGAGATTGGTCATTTAATGCTACAAGCCTGTTCCACTGGCGCTAACCAAGGAGAGATTTTAACAAAATGAAGCAAGAATTGCTGTTTGTGGAAGGGAACTTCAGACTTAAACTACATGTGTAGACGGTTCTAATTTCACACCTGAAAGGTTTAGGTCTCATTTTTAAGCACTGTCCAAGTACTAGGTTCCTCAACCAACAGAAGTACTTCCTTTCTGTCTACTCTAATAGTTTCCCTCATTCTTTGTAAACTGGTTGAAGCATTTCAAAATGTTCTATCTTTGAAGGAATAAAATGCTTTCTCCCTTGTAGTATTTGTTAAATCTATTTTCTCCTCTAAGGCTGTATATTCTTCCTGACATTGGGTATTCTGACTGACTTAAAATTGCTTGGTACTCCAGGTGTTGTGTAAACCAGGACTTTACTTCTGCAGCATCAGTTTGTGTTTGGCCCACCAGATATTAAGGTTTTGTTCAGGTTATTAAGGTTCCTTTAAATGTTTTATTT
Organism: Mobula hypostoma; assembly: GCF_963921235.1. Classification (NCBI taxonomy): domain Eukaryota; kingdom Metazoa; phylum Chordata; class Chondrichthyes; order Myliobatiformes; family Myliobatidae; genus Mobula; species Mobula hypostoma. Next base: position 76,461,650 of record NC_086103.1, read on the forward strand.
TTCTATACCTTTAGATACATTGATGATCAATGTTGATGGACCACAATTTTTTATTTGGACTTAACTGCATCATTTAGTCCAAAATGGCTTACCTTAGATTTGCCTATATTAAACTTTGTTTACCACAGTTTTGCTCTTAATCTATTAACTTGCTAATTTAATATTCCATTAGTACTGGCAATTTTGGATAAGTGCTTTGTGTGCAGTGATACATAACTTTCTATATTTCTCATCTTATGAATACGGTGAATATTTTTGCCCACCATGTGCGAGACAAAATAATTGTGATTGGATAGACCCCATAAATTCTTTAATTTTACATATTCTTTTCTTACAATGCACCAAATATTTAATTTAAAGGTTTTGTACTCCTTGTTGGATGGTGGGATGAAGATACATCTATACCAAAGAAGGTGTAATTCCCTGAATTAGCCAAAAGGTCCACCTTTGACAAGGTGTAGCACCTGTTTAGCCCCAATAAGGGTCACGTGAAGCAATGGGAGGAGGTGGTGGATGGTCATATGAGCAGCTGGTGCATATCATAAATCCTGCTTATACAACCACTGATGCCAGGCAGACAATCTGAGGAGTATTGATAATGGCTGCGGTCACCCATCTTGTAAAGACACTGCCCAGAAGACAATGACAAACCACTTCTGTAGAAAAAATTGCCAAAAGCAATGATCGCCCATATCATACAACACAGCACATGATGATGGTACTCCTTATGCCTTATCTATATGATTGGCACCTTGCATTCTTATTTCATTATATTGGTCTCAATACCTTCCAGTGCCTGCAAGTACTTAGTTTAAATGTTTTTGGTGAATTCTGAATGATTGTAGGTTCTATTTGGTAAATGTGATGCATCAGCTATGTGCTCCACCATCACCTTTACAGGTTTTGTACTATACAAAGGAAACTGCAGGATCAAGAAGACTGACGCACTTTGCTTTCTTTCAGGATTAGATTATGTAGTTCCAAAAACAGGCTTCTACTGCAAACTCTGCTGTCTCTTCTACACCAGCGAGGAAACAGCAAAGCAAACTCATTGTGGCACTATTGAACATTATCAGAGACTTAAGGTAAGTTTGATTTTGTTTTAGGTGAGCAGTTTTTGCTACCATTCTACACTTCTGTCACTTTTTCAAAAAATAGTGTTACGTATTCACACTGGGATGTGCATATGAAGCATAGAATACTAACCACTTTGTGTTCACAGTCATGTAACTGAATGAGGAGTAAGATTTAGTTACCTCAGGATATGAAGCACTGCCTCCTTTGATCCTACTGATGTTCTTGAGAGTCTCACTGAGTTAACCCTGTCAGTCAGCATAAGTAGGTAACTGCAGAAAAAGGACAGTCAAATTTCACCAAAAATCAGACACAACTTTTGTATGTGAAGGATGATATCGTTTGAAAACAAAGTGCCACTTAGTTGCTGGTCATTGTTCAATATTGTTTTAGAACCTACTCTGCTACTTGAGTTATTCCATTTATACTCACCAAGGGATAAATTGACTGCTTGAAATTATCAGTCCTTATCCTGTGCTGTGAAAAAAGATTTGATTCATTTGTTATCTCATTGTGTCATTGAAACATCTTGCGTGACACAAGATGCTTGATTTTATGCAATCTGAATAGAATTCAGGAGACCATTCTGTTTATCACATCCATGTCAACAGCGAGGAATGAAATCCAATCAGCCCCATTTCTCTGCTGCTTCCTGTAGCCTTGTAAATGACTTGCTCTCGTTCTTTTTCTTTTAAAAGTCTTGCTCCTACCATAGGCATTGAGTTCCATAGCTTCACCAATATCTGCATAAAAATGGACCTTTTAAAACAAAAAGCAATATTTCATTGCTTGCACTTAAAATTGTGTTCAGATTATCTAAAATGTTACCAAATAATGTGTCCTTAGGCCATTTGGCCCATTAAGTCTGCTCTGCTGTTCCATCATGGCTCACTTATTATCCCTCTCAACCCCATCCTCCTGCCTTTCCCCATAACCTCTGACACCCTTACTAATAAAGAACCTATCAACCTTAGTTTTAAATATACCGAATTACTTGGTCCCAACTGCCGTCTGTGACACTGAATTCCACGGATTCACTCATTAGTCTCTGGCTAAGAAATTGCTCCTCATCTCTGTGTAAATGAACACCCCTCTATTATAAGGCTCTGCCCTCTGATCCTAGCCTCCCCCACTATTGGAAACATCCTATCTAAACCTTTCAATATTCTATAGGTTTGTTGAGATTTCTCTCCCCCCCCCCCCCCCCCATTCTTCTGAACTCCCAACAAGTACAGGCCCAGAGTCATCAAATGTTCATTGTGCATTAACCTTTTCATTCCTGGAATCATTTTTGTGAGTCTCCTCTGGACCCTCTCCAGTGCTAGTACATCCTTTCATAAATAATGGGCCCAAGACGGCTCACAATACTCCCAAGTGCCATCTGGCCAATGTCGTATAAAGTCTCAACATTACATCCTTGCCTTTATTTTCAGACGTCTTGAAATGAATGCTAACATTGCATTTGTATTCTTTACCACCAGCTCAATCTGCAAGTTAACTTAGGGAATTCTGCATGAGGACTCCAAAGTCCCTTTGCACCTGATTTCTGAATTCCTCCCCTCCCCGCCCCCTCATTTAGAACATAGTCTACACTTTTATTCCTTCTACCAAAGTGCATAAGCATACACTATTCCATCTGCCACTTCTTTTTGCCCATTCTCCAAATCTGCCTAGGTCCTTCTTCAGATTCCCTGCTTCCTCCACACCTCTGATTCTCCCACCTATCTTTGTATTGTTCGTAAAATTGGCCACAAAGTCATCAGTGTCATCTTCAAAATCATTAATATATTGTATAGCCTGAAAAAGAAATGGTCCTAACACTGACCCCTGTGGAACACCACTAGTGACCAGCAGTCAACCAGAAAAGGTTCCTTTATTCCCACTCTTTATCTCCTGCAAATCAACTAATCTATTCACGCTAGTATCTTTCCAGTTTACCATGAGCTTTTATCTTGTTTAGCAGCGTCATGTGTGGCTCCTTGTCAAAGGCCTTCTGAAAATCCATATGAACAGCATCCACTAACTCTCCTTTGTCTATTCTACTATTTTCTCAGAATTCCAACAGATTTGCTGAGTAAGATTTTCCCTTAAGGAATCCATGCTGACTTTGGCCTACTTTTTTCATGTGCCTGCAAGTACCTTGAAACCTCATGCTTAATATAGGACTCCAACATTTCCCTCACCACTCAAGTCAGGCTACTCTAACTTCCTGTCATTTGCAAGCCCCCCCCCCCCCGCCAGCAAATAAGAGTGGAATGACATTTGCAATTTCCGGTCCTAGGGAACCATTCCAGAATATAGTGATTCTTGAAAGATAACTCCTAATGTCTCCACAATCTCTTAAGCTTCCTACTTTTGGAACCTGAAGTCTATCTAGTCCAGGAGACTTGCAATGCTTTGAAAAGTGACTATTACAACTAGGGATTTTGAAATTTAATTTAAGTTTTATCTGTGAATCATTTGCTCCTTTTTCACAGTACAGGCCAAGAAAAAGGGGAAAATTGTGAAGCATGAAAATCTAAAAGTCCAAAAACTGAAATGTCAGTAGTTCAAAAGTATTCATTCCCCTTGCTCAGCACTTAGTTGAACCACCTCTCGTAGCTATTATAGTCTGTAGTCTTTTATTAAGTCTCTATTAGCTTTCCACGACATGATAGAGCGAGATTTGCCCAATTCTCCTTGCTAAATTGCTCAAGCTGTGCCAGGTTATTTGGGGAGCGGTGGTGGACAGCAATCTTGAGGTCTTGCCAGAGATGTTCGATCAGGTTATGGTCAGGACTGGGCCACTCCAGGACATCAGCTTTCTTCATTTGAAGCCATTCTGTAGTTGTTTTGGCTGCGTGCTTTGGGTTCTTGTCCTGCTGGAAGATGAACTTCCTGCCTGGTTTAAGCTTTCTGGCAGAGGCATTCCCATCAATCCTGACCAGATTTCCAGACCCTGCTGCTGAAAAGCATCCCCATAGCATGATGCTACCTCCACCATACTTCATAGTAGGGATGGTGTCACCTGGCTGATAGGCGATATTAGATTCATGCCATGTGTACTGCTTAGTGTTAAGGCCAAAAAGTTCCACTTTAGTCTCATCCATTCACAAGGCTTTCTTCCACATCTATACAGTATTTTCTAGTTGCTTTGTGGGCAAGGATATGCTTTTATTTTTCAGCTGCTTCTTGCCTCTCTTCCATAAACACCCTTTTTATGCAAGGCCTGAGAACTTATGGAGTCATGAACTTCATTTCCAGTTGCAGCCACTGACTTCTGCAGCTCCCTCAGAGTGACTGTTTGTGTGACTGTCTTACATGTGCCATTCTTCTCTGGCAGCTAAGTATAGAGAGGCAGCCTGACCTAGGCAGTACAGCTATAGTTTCATATTTTTCCCACTTTTTCATGATGGACTGCACTGGTATCTTCAGTGACTTTGAGATGGTCTTGTACTCTTCCCTAGATTTGTGCTTCTCCATTATCATTTCCCTGTTTTGACTTGAATGCTGTTTTGTCTTCATTTGGATTTGGTCTGTTGAAAATCTACCTTACAGAGAGGGGGTATTTACAGCGTACTTATAGTCACTGAGGAAACTTAGCACATATTACAAAAAAGTTACAAAGGGGATGAATACTTTTTCAGCCTCTCAATTTTGGTTTTTAATTCTTTTTGTATATCGTTGACAGGTTTTAGAATTTTTCTTTTGATTTGACATACACAATGATTTGTAGATTAGCTCAAAAACATGTTTAAAATTTAGAAAATGGACAGCAAAGTTGTGGGGTCTGTATATTACTTTAAGGCACTGTATCTTCCTTCATATCCTTTCAGCTTTCCAAGCACCTTCTCCTTAGTAATAGCAACTACACTCACCTCTGCCCCCTAACACTCGAATTTTGGCATATTGCTAGTGTCTTCCACACAGAAGACTGATGCAAAGTACTTATTAAATTTGTCCACCGTTATATTGTCCCCCATTACTATCTCTCCAGCATAATTTTCTAGCAGTCCAGTATCCACTCTTGCCTCTCTTTTACTCTTTATATATCTGGAAAGGAAAACAGCAGCAAATCATTCCGGAGTGACAGCAAGAACCTTCCAACCAATGAGAAACATATATCTGGAAAAAAAAACTTGTTTCTCCATTTTTACATTATTGCTACCTTACCTTCATATTTCATCTTTCCTCTTATTGCTTTTTTGGTTGCCTTCTGTTTTGTTTTAAAGCATCCCAATCCTCCCACTTCCCACTGCCACTATTTGTCATTGCAGAGTTAGTCTGCTTTTGGTGCCACTCAGAAAAAATTTTGACTTTTTTTGTGGCAAAGGCCACTTTACTGTTAACACATATTTACTTTGCATTTTTAAAGAAAGTACTGGACAAGCAAGCTATGGAATACTGGAAAGGAAAACAGCAGCAAATCATTCCGGAGTGACAGCAAGAACCTTCCAACCAATGAGAAACATATTTCCAGTATTACTGAAGATATTGAACCTTAACCCTGAGGACATGATCTTTTACTAATTTAAAACTGGAAATGTTTAAATGAGTCTAACGTTAAAAAACTTAAAGCTACAAAAACATTTTGAAACATTAATGATATGTAAATTTTTTCATGTTCATTTTTAGTTTTAAAGCGTTATTAAATGTATCCCTACTTGCAGCAGGCTATCTATTCTGAAATCCAGTTACCAGTAGCTCTTTCCCATCATTTATTAGTATTTTGAACGTATTTTTTTACTGAGTTCTGTTTCTCATCAGTAAACTTCCACACTAAAGTAATGATGATGCATTCAATGGTAGTAATATAAAAGTTCAAAATCTTTTTGAAGACTGGACTTAACCACAAAAATAGCCTGGTCCATCAAAATTTTGATGCATTGATCCTGTTTAAACCACTGAAATTTGTGGGGAGAGGAACATTTTAACTACTCATCACTGGTCATGTTTTATCAAACTAATTGTAACTGATAGTGATGGAGTAAAGGAAATCCATTTCAAAAAGTGAAATTAAAATTAATGAAGGGTTTAAAGAAAATAAATCTTGTCCATCGTTGTCCCTTGCTGGTTAAAATTGAAATTGGAGTTCTGTTAGTTATGTTTCAAATATAAGTAGAGATTTCATAATTTGGATCTGTGATACACTGGACCAACACTTCAATCCATCCATCTCAATTCAAACTAAGTACATTTTATTAAAAAGAATGTCCTTAAGTGTGTCTATATTTGAAAAAGGCACCTGATAATTGTTTTCTTAAAATGTTTGTCTATAAATAGCAAGTATTGTCACCCTTAAATGTACGCCATCATAGATACTGACCCTTCAAGAGGTGCATTTGAATTTGGTGATTTCACCACCCCACTTGAATCATCCTTCCTACCATTGATGAGCGTGAATTCTTGTGAAAATCTATTTTTCCCCTCAAAAAAAGTTTTTACCATTCTGTTTTGTAAGAATGTTGAAAAACCTCATTCATGTATATTAGGTTACAGATTACACTCAAGAACTGCAGTGAGAGTTTTCCAAATATTACTTGTTATATTACTTATTACTTGGGAGTTTCTTTAAACCGGAAAATGCGTATTTCTTACTGAGTACAGTCACATAAAGTTTCATTAGGACCAAGTGATCATTTAATATGATGGTTAAACGTTATGGAAAAAAACATAATTATAGAGGTTTTAATTAGTGGAATAGCTTTCTTTTTAAGATTACAGTTGTGTTAATTTTAAACTGTATGTGAGGTGTTGCAGTTTTTGCCAAGTCCTAAAATAACATGGAGAGCTCAGTGAATCTGGATGAACCAACAAACTAATTCTCAATACAAGAATAAAAAGATGTGTACTTTGAAAGTCCCCAATACTGTCATTTATATTTCTAGACTGTAGACTTGGAATATTGTTCACAACCTCTGGTATGGTCAATCTATTTGGCTTCTCGTAATCTTATAATTTGCTCATATATTGAAGCAAAATATTTCATGAGTGCCTGGTGAAACTGGGACTTTTATAAAACATAACTGCCTTCACGAATTTAGCTATTGGGATCATACCTGCATGAAAGCCTGCAAGATCTGGAATGAAGTGATAGGGTTACCTTGCTAAATTTATTCCCACTGTTGTCTGTGCTCTATCCATTTTGAGTAAAAGCTGTCAAAATGAATAGTTAAGAGGCACGAATTACAATGATTGCTTCAGATCTTGCACATTATCTGACAGCCTATATAATGCAACCAAAGTTTAGATACTTGTGTTAATTATGCATCAGAAATGTCATGCATGGCCTTAAAGTTACTATGTAAATTCTTGAACATATTTAAGGCTATTTGAGATACTTTTGGCATTAATAAGGAAAAAATATTTCATGAAAACTTAAACAGCTCAAAATAACAGTTTCACAGCATTGGACTATTAAAAATCCCTCAAACATTTTTTTTTCTTTCATTAATTGCACCACTTTCTAAATACTATATGGAGTATTTAGAAAGTGCATATAAAATTAACACACAAGTATTTTTCTTTCTATGTGGAACATGACAGCTAAAATGAACATTTCAAAGTACTGCTCCAAAAGCTATGGATTATTGTGTTTTGTAGCTGGTATGGTGTCAAGGATGAGAGATTTCTGTCTTGCTGTCCTGAATTTATATGAAGTGACATGTTAGTTTCAATTTGTCCCAGAGTCAAAACCAGGTTTTTGTTTTCATCAGCACTTGAACTCAAATTCTTGCTTTTGCATTTCTTAAAGCAAGCATGCTTCTAGAACTAAGAGTGTACTTGTAGACTTCTGAGATGGTGTTGGTATATTAAAGTATTCAGACGTATTAAATCATTGCCAATTACAACTGTGATGTATTCTTGTTTAAATCTGTGGTCTTTAGTACAGATATTGTTTTGTATTCAAACCTTAAACATAGTTCCTTGGTTTTGATCTATTATGACCTAAATGCAATACAAAGAAGCCTTGGTAGATCACTTGCCTTCCAAACAAGGGTTCAGAATTAATGTGCATGTTTATCATGCCTGTTACTAGAATCAGTCTGCTTTAGCGGGGACATTCTCACATCTTGTGCAGCATGTGATGAGATAAAATTTCTGCTTGGGAATGACTGATAGCTCATCTAGCTTAAATGGACTTCCCAGGTAGAAAAAGCCCAAGTAAATGCTGTAATAAGCAGAAATCCTTCCTTGGACAGCAAGTTACTCATTGAAAAATGGGCAGTGAAAGAAGTGGACTGGCTTCCTTTGATTTCATATCTAATTGTTGTGTTGTTTAAAATTGTTTGCTTTAAACCATTTATTCAACCTTGATGTGTCTAGGATTAATTGGAAAACATGCTTTAAATGATAAAATGTGAAATTGTTGGTTTATTTTGTTTGTTTAAAATTGTGCTGTTGAGAGGGTTGGCTGGAATGAAGAGCCTGTTATACCTGAACACTACACAATAAAAACTTTTATATAGTTATTGTGAAAGATGCTGTTAAAGGAATCATCTTGATTTGTTTTAAAACTGCTAATATATCAAAGTGTCAGAACCTGAACTGCTGACAAATAGAGCAGTAAGAATGTGGGCAATGTTTTATGTAGGGTAAAAGCGTAAAAAAAAATCCTGCTATACTAGGTTGGTTCCACTGTTCTGTACTGAATTTGAATGCCACATAGAATCCAAGTGAGTAATCCATTCTAAAACAACAGGAATTCTGCAGATGCTGGAAATTCAAGCAACACACATCAAAGTTGCTGGTGAACGCAGCAGGCCAAGCAGCATCTCTAGGAAGAGGTACAGTCGACGTTTCAGGCCGAGACCCTTCGTCAGGACTAACTGAAGGATTTGAAATCTTTCAAATCTCTTACTAACTCTTCCTTCAGTTAGTCCTGATGAAGGGTCTTGGCCCGAAACGTGGACTGTACCTCTTCCTAGAGATGCTGCCTGGCCTGCTGTGTTCACCAGCAACTTTGATGTGTGTTGCTTGAGTAATCCATTCTGTTATTTTGATGTAGTACTGAGTGATTGCTATGTTATTAAAGCTGCCATTTTTCCAGAAAATGCAACACATTGAGACTCATCCACTTATTAATCTTATTAATCTGGGCTCTTAGGGTTGTTAAGAGTCTTGCAAATGTTTGGCCAGAGTTACTTTCTTAACTGGGAGGTTATGTCTGACAGATTTTTTGGAGTTTTTCAAAGAAGTATCTATAGGGATATAGAGCTTCACCCTTTTCAGGAAGATCATCCAAAAGCTGTGTCATCAATGCTCCATTTTGCTCCAGGCACTGTATGTGAAAATAAACAAATAAATGTCTAGCAAATTTCCTTTAAACTTTTCCCCTTTCACCTTAAAGCTATGCCCTCTAGTATTTGACATTTCCACCCTGGAGAAAGACTATTGATTACCTGCTCTTTCTATTCCTTTCATAATTTTATAAACTTGTGTCAGGTTGCCCTTGGGTCTCAAACTCTGTCGAGTTTGTCCAATCTCCTTACAGCTCATACCTTCCAAATTAGACAGTGTCCTGGTGAACCTCTTCTGCACCTTCTCTGAAGCCTCCAAAGCCTGGCTTATAATGTGGCAACCCAAACTGTAACAATATTCCAATGTGACCTCGTCAAAGTTTTCTACAACCACAACATGACTTCTTGACTTTTATACTCGAAGCCCTGCCCAATTGTAGCTCCTCTGTCAGGGAGCTACAATTTTGCAACCCTAGAACCTTGTGCACTTAAAGGACCTGTATTTTATTGTATATCTTCCTTCTCTGTTTGACTTCCCAAAATGTATCACTTACAAGTTAAAGTGAAAACATTTTACAGAAAAAGTCTGACGATGCTGTTTGAAGATCAGAAGACATCTTCCCATTGGTTCAACCACCATTCATCCTAAAGCAATTTGAAACAAATTTTTTCATTACCGCATTGCTGTACAGCAAGGTCCCACATACAGCCGTAAGGTAAACAGTACCACATGGCCTGATTCTTAATGAGGCTGTACAACAGGCTGACTGGTTTCTCTATGGATTTGGAACACTGGGATCATTTTCAGAGCTATTGTTAATTATACAATGGTATTCTATTTATTATTTTTGCTTTATAATACCTAGATTTTGCTACACTAACAAGTTAATTGATAGGGGTGAAGAGGTTGACACCAACACAGGAAAGATTAAAATGGGCCAAAGAGATTTAACACCTGGTGACAAAGGGAAAATGAGCACCACGGGGAAAATTCATTACTTTTTCACATTTCTTTTAAGGGCTGTGGGGTACTTACTGAAAAGCATATAATGGCTTTAATAGAAACATCAAAATTATTAAAAGGTAGTTTTCATAATCAATGGATAGTACTTGTATAAGTGAATGTTTACTAAAGCTGATGACAAATGAAATATACAGTTAAAGCTGCAGAGTTTTCTGTTTATGATATAAAGTAAATCACATACAAAGATATTCACGTGTTCAAAAGAAATACATGCAACTACCATAGTGCAATGTCAGAATTTGGTATGTGAGTTGAAGCAAAGTTTTAATAACTCTTGTACAACTCAATTCATTTGAATTGATTGGAACATTGTACTGTGGTAAAATGCTTGTAGGGAGGGCATTAAACATTTCTTCAAAAAGATTATAATGGCTTAGATAGCTTAATAGGTGGGTACCACTGAACTAATTGTATGGATACTTCTTAAATTTATTGGCTTCTAGCTGCTGATGTGAAATCAGTTTGAAATGGCTCAAGCCAGTATCACGGTCCACAGCAGGGGGGTTTTGCTCTGTATGCACTAACTGAGCAATTCAAATGCATAAAAGTTATTGATCAGAAAAGTCTGAAAATCACACTATACAATCTTCAGAAGGAGCTTCTACTAATGTTAGGCTAAGTGCAGTCAAAATTCTACCCTGTTTCTTACTAGAGCCTTTTTTACCTGCATCTATTTAATGTGGACACTGGGTCCGAACACCCCCTTGCATTGCAGAATAGTGTTTAATGTTCTTATAGCATGGGGATGTTAATGGATTTACTTGAACAGTACACTATCAATTCAAGTTCAATTGTCATTCAACCATACACAAATACAGCTAAACAAAACAGTGTTACTCTGGGGCCAACAGTACCAACAGTCATACACAGCACAAGGCACAAATATGATAGCAGTAAAATACAGTCACACAAAACAAAAGGTCAAGTCCCTGAGTCCATGAATGTTGTAACAGTTTGCAGTGGAACACAATATGTCTTGTCTTCTGCCGAGCGAACACTGGGGACAGGGGGAAACAACACAGACTCCAGCAGAGAGGGCATGCCACACTGCTTCTGGCACTCTGGTGGAATGCCTGACTCCAATGCTTCTCCCCCAGGCGGCTGCAAACAAACGACACCAGAGCTTGAGGTCTAGTTCTTACTACAACTGAGGCCACGCAGCTCCCCTGCCATTTGCCAATAAACCAATGGATTCGATTGGCAGCATTCCTCTTCACCGTTGTCCAACAGCTTCTAGCGATCACAAGAAAAGCATCTAAGACAACTTGCCTTTGGAGTGCTCAATGACTCTGGTGCAGGAAGCAGCGCGATCCCCACCAAGTCCAATTCCTTCAATGTCTCTGCCAATGGGCAACTTGATAGAGTAGAACTGCAGTTCTTAATGTCCAGCAGGATCTCGCAATCATCTAAAAAAAAAGCACCTTTGGTTGACCCCGTAGAAGCCTCTACATCTGAGTCTGCTGCCATACTTCAGAAGTCGATTTTGAGTTCTCTTTAATGTTGTGCCCTGTAACCTGGAATTGAAAACAAATCAAACTGCCAGCATGTAATGAGTTCTTAAACATTCAATCACATTGCAAGTGTTTCCTCCAGAAACCTAGCTCCTGTCGGAAAGCTGAGAGGAAAACCACACTTTCAATCCATCAGCTGGGTGCATAATTGGTACCAACAGCATCTTGGGGAATGTCTTGGTGGCTAACTCCCAATGACTAACACTAGTCAACTCAATAGCGAACACTTTCAGGATTAGTTTTGCAAGCTCTTTGCCAAGGCAGCGTCTAACACCTCCACCAAAAGGCAGATAATGGAAGCGGATGTTCTTGCCTTCCATTTGATTTTTGGCAAATCTATCTGGATTGAATATTTCAGGATCCTGGAATATGGGAGCAGTGTAATGTGTGTCCTGAATGCTGTACAACACATTCCATCCTTTGGGAATCTGGAAACCCTGTCAAAGAAACAAAGTATGGCTTGTTTACATATTCATTTTATTATCTCTCAGAAACAGCAATGATTACATTTTTATGCAACCCTTTTAAAAGAGAACAACGTATTTAAAAATGTTTACAATGCCCTATAAAAGGTATTCACCCCCACCCCCACTTCTTCCTAGAAGTTTGCATGTTGTATTGTTTTACAGCATTGAATCACAGTGGATTTAATTTGGCTTTTTTTACACTGATCAACAGGAAAAAAAAAGACTCATGTCAAAGTGAAAACAGATCTCTCCATAGAGATCTAAATATTTACAGATATAAAACACAAAATAATTGTGTAAGTATTTACCGCCCCCCCCCCACCCATATGACACATCAAATCATCACTGGTGCAGTCAATTGGTTTTAGAAGTCACGTAATTAGCTAAATGGAGATCTGTTTTTTGGAGACCTGTGTGCAGTCAAAGTGTTTCAATTGATTGTAATAAAAATAAACCTGTATCTGGAAAATCCAACTGCTGGTGAGTCAGTACCCAGGTAAAAACTACACCATGAAGACAAAAGAACACTCTAAGCAACTCTGCAAAAAGGTTGTTGAAAAGCACAAATCAGGAGATGGATTCAAGAAAAAGTCCAAGTCAAAGAATATCCCTTGAAGTACAGTTAAATCAATCAACAAAAAATGGAAAGAATATGGCAAACTGTAAATCTGCCTAAAGCAGGCCGTCCTCAAAAACTGAGTGATTGTGCAAAAAGGGGACTGAGTTAACAAATTTTACGACACATGCCGGTGATAATAAACCTGATTCTGATTCTAGTGGGGGAGGTCACCGAGAGACCGATGACAGCTCTGAAGGAGTTACAAGCTCCTATATAACAACTGTTGCCCAGGTGCTTCACCAGTCACAGCTTTAAGGGGGTGGCAAAGAGAAAGTTACTATTGGATAAAAAAACTCATGAAATCTTGGCTAGAGTTTGCCGCAAGGCATATGGGAGATCTTGAAGTCATCTGAAAGAAAGTGCTATGGTCTGATCGTGAAGCATGGTGGTGGCTGCATCATGTTGTGGGGATTGAAGATAAAATGAATGCAGCAAAATACAGAGAAATCCTGGAGGAAAACCTGATGCCATCTGCAAGAGAACTGCAACTTGGGAGAAGATTTGTTTTCCAGCAAGATAATGACCCCAAGTATAAAGCCAAAGCTACACAAGAATGGCTTAAAAATAACAAAGTTAATGTCCTGGAGTGGCCAAGTAGAGTCCAGGCCTCAGTCCAATTGAGAATTTATGGCTGGACTTGAAAAGGGCTGTTCACTCACGATCCCATGCAATCTGACAGAGCTTGAATAGTTTTGTAAAGAATGATGGCGAAAAATTGCAGTGTCCATATGAGCAAAGCTGATAGAGACCTACCCACACAGACTCAAGGCTGTAATTGCTGCCAAAGGTGCATCTACTAAATACTGACTTGAAGGGGGTGAATACTTAAAAATCAATTATTTTGATTTATATTTGTAAATAATTTCAATCACTTTGTATGGATCTGTTTTCACTTTGACACAAGTCTTTTTCTGTGTATCAGTGTCAATGATAGCTAAATTAAATCCATTGTGGTTCAATGCTGTAAAACAATAAAACATGAAAACTTCCAAGGGGGGTGAATACCTTTTATAGGTACTGTAAGTATTATGGAATAGCTGAAATAGAGATGCCAAGATTCCCTGGTGATTATGTCATGAAAGTCTAGTCTCATGGTGCTACATGGAAGTTCAATGGTGGCTAATTGAGAAAGGTCTTGGGCTTAGTTGTGAAAAGATAGGGCAGATCATGATTACAGTCTGCAATTTCTTAACCACAATCAGCTACCAGAGATGTTGCTCATCTACTGATTAAGCTTATTATGGTGCCAACTTCCTTGCCTAATCTGTCCACATACCCACAGGCAGAGCCTGCCAGGTGTGAATTCCATCACATGCCTCACCAACAGTTATATAAACTGAGCCCTAGTATGATTAGCCCAGTATTAAATTATCTTCCATCAACAGGAATTTTCTCTTACTCCCAGTTAACATAGATAATGGGGGATAATCCCCGGGAGCATGAGTTCTGATCATTACAGACAATTTATTTTAGTAACTCATACAAAACTGAAGGAACTCAGCAGGTGAGGCAGCATTTATGGAATGACGTTTCAGACTGTGAACCTTCTTCAGTGATATATTTTAATACATAGTACAGCACAGGAACAATGTTGTGCTGAACCAGCTAAAAAGTAAATCAAAAACGAATCCTTCCTACCTACACAATGTCCATATCTCTCCATTTTCCTCACACTCGTGTGCCTATCTAAACCTCCCTTAAAAGCCACTAACAAGAGAAAGTCTGTGAATGCTGGACATCAAATTAATACACACAAAATGCTGGAGGAACTCAGCAGGCCAGGCAACATCTGTGAAAAAAGTAAACAGTTGACGTTTCAGGCCAAGATACTCTAATGTATTTGCCTCTACCTCAATAGCAGGCAGCATATTCCAGGCATCCACCACTTTGAGTTTTAAAAAAACGTAACCCTCACATCCTTATTGAACATACCTCCTCTCACCTTCAAAGCGTGCCTTCTGGTATTAGCCATCTCTATCCTGGGAAGCAGATACCCCCGGTCTACTCTATCTCTGTCTCTCATAATCTTATAAACCTCTATCAGATCTCCCCTCAGCCTCCGCTGCTCCAAAGAAAACAACCCAAGTTGGTCCTGCCTCTTGTGATAGCACATGACCTCTACACCAGGCAGCATCCTGGTAAACCTCTTCTACACCCTCTACAAAGTCTCAACATCCTTCCTATAGTGGGCAACCAGACTTGAATGCAAGACTCCAGATGTGGCTTAGTCAGAGTTAGACCATAAGACATAGGAGCAGAATTTGGCCATTTGACCCATCAAGTGTGCTCTACCATTTCATCATGACTGATCCAATTTTCCTCTCAGTCCCGATCTTCTGCCTTCTCCCCATATCTTCCTTCATGCCCTGACCAATCAAGAATATATCAACAGCTTTAAATATACATACAGACTTGGCCTTCAGAGCTGCCCGGGGCAACAAATTGAACTGATTCAACACTCTCTGGTTAAAGAAATACCTCCTCACTCAGTTCTAAAAGAATGCCCCTCTATTCTGAAGCTGTATCATCCAGTCTTTGACTCCCCCATCATAGGAAACATCCTCTCCATCTATTTTATCAAGGCCTTCCACCATTCAATAGGTTTCAATGAATTCAGCCCTCATTCTGAATTCCAGGGAATACAGGCCCAGAGCCATCAATTGCTCTTCAGATGACAAGCCATTCAAATCTGGAATCATTTTTGTGAACCTCCTTTGAAAACTCTCCAGTTTTAGCACATCCTTTCTAAGATAAGAGACCCAAAACTGCTCACAGTACTCTAAGAGAGGCCTCATCAGTGCTTTATAAAGTCTCAACATTACATCCTTGCTTTTATATTCTAGTCCTATAAAGTTGCAACACAACCTCTTGACTTTTGGACTCAATGCCTCGACTAATAAAAGCACGCATTCCATAAGCCTTCTTAACCACCTTATGATAGTAATGTATTTCTCTTGGAGAGAAATTTGCCTCTAGACCAGTACCAAGAGCACAGGAGGTACCAGCTACCCCCACTGCACACTCAACCTTTCCTGCTGTATGTGAGGGGCGAGGATGGCCTGCAGCTAATGCTTGTGCGTTTTCTGGTGTCAGGTGATATTCCCTCTACAAATTGGATATATTTTTAAGAGATTGACAGAAAAAAAATCCTTGTGTGCTAAATGTAATTAATACCCACTTCAGGTCAGCTCACAAACTCCACACAAATTGCTTTTGATCTGGCAGTGGAAGAGATGCGGTAAGGGATGGGAAAAAGGCAAAGTAAGGGCTTGCGTGACATTACAGCACTGCCACCTCACAGACACATGGACTGCTGCCCGTGAGAGATTCGTACATTTCTCATCACAACCAAGTGCACTTCCTCGCACATCCCAAACAGAAGCTGCTAAGTTAATGTAAATTACCTCTGAGTGGGAGAATCAAGGGGGAAGCTAAGAGGCATGTGTAAGAGAGATTAAGTTGTGGGGTTACAGGGACATAGAGTTAACAGGACTGCTGTGACTGGGATGATTGTGTCATTGTAAGTAAAGGATAAGATGTAACAGTTTGTCTTAATCGCTGCGAAGAAGTAATGCACATGGTTCTGAATGTTTTAAATGTTTTAAATCCTCTTTAGATTAAGTTATCCCACAAGAGTAACAGCATCAAATATACTCAGAAACACTTCAAGCTTTTCCACAAGAACACAAACATGTAGATCAGTGCAGTCACGGAGAGATGTCAGGAGGAAGAAAACTCACAGCCAGCTCGAAAGTCCGCTGGGCCACTCGATAGCCCCCCGACACAGGTGGGAGCACCCTCAGCACCTCTTTCACCACACAGTCCAGGTAGTGCAGGTGGGTGATAGCAGCGTGATGTAAAGTGTCCTCCCTGCCAGTGATTCCCCTAGTCTGGAGATCTCCTTTCAGCTTGACAAAGACAGCTGGGTTCTTCAGCAGCTGAAGGACGAGAGAGGTGCAGGCACTGGCTGTGGTGGCATAGGCAGCAAACATCAGCTCCACTGCTGCTTCCTGCAATCAAATAACAACACTTCACCATCAGAGGAGAGCATTTCTGACATTGCAATACAAGCTTCCTTTTTGCAATGTTGACATGTGATGCCAGTAGATGACCTGTCACCAAGTTGAACAGGTCAACTAGCTCACTGGCTGAACAATCTTACCTTCAATTCCTGTGTGCTCATCTCCACGCTGTGGTCTTTGCTGCTCTTTATCAGGATGCTCAGGGCACCGGGGTTTTCCTCACAGGCACTGGACTCGCGTATATTCTCTATGGCCTTTTCAAAGTACAGATGGAGCTTGTCCCGAGCTTGAATACCCTGGAATAAGAGGGCAAAGCGTGACTTTTCTGTCTATTTTTTCATCTCCCTGATTTTTTTTATATAGACCACACTGCAATCTTATTAAAATATATAAGGTCATTCGGGGTATACCGGGGTAGATGCTGAAATGTTTCCATTAGAGAGGGAATCTCAAAGCAGGGGATAGTTGCCAGGTCAGGGGCTGTTACTTAAGACTATGGTGAATAGGAACTTTTTTCTCACTGACGTTGGCGAATCTCTGGAATTCTCTACTCTGGACAGTTGTGAGGGCTGGATCACTAAGGATATTCAAAGAAGAAATGAATAAATAGTTGACAGGTAAAGGAATTGAGGGTGTTTGTGACCTGGACAAAATCAAAGATGAAACCTGGGGCAGATCTACTATGATCGTATTGAATGATGAGGCAAGTTAGAGGGGCTGAGCAGCCTATTCCAATTGTTTTCTTCTGCTCTTATGTCAACAGATAGCTTACTTTCTACAATATAAAATCTCTTGTTATATTCAGTTTTCTGTTAATAAAGGCGACATTGAAGTTTAAACCCAGATTTCACTCTCCAAGGGTTCATTGCTGGAATATTAGAGACAGACAGGACTTTAATGCTGTTTTAAAGTATGCTTTTTAAAAAGAACCATATGCTTGTCTGGTAGTAATAAACACACAAAATTCTGCAGATGTTGCAATCCAGAGCAACACGAAATACTGGAGGAACTAAAAAGGTCAGGCAGCATCTGTGGAGAGGAATAAACAGTTGATGTTCTGGGCCGAGACTATTTGTCAGCACTGGGAAAGGGGAACAAAAGCAGAATAAGAAGGTGAGGTGGGGGCAGGGGGAGAAGTACAAGCTAGCAATTTGGAGCAAGATTCACCAATCATTTACACATAGGCTCAAACAGCACTGACAAGTCAGGTAAGTGTGGGAAAGAATCAGGGAATATTTAAAAAAGTGGATATAAGTAAATTTTAGTTGTCAATAACTGCACTTGAACTTACAGAGCACCATAACTGTAATAAAGTTGCTTTAGAGAAGTATTGAGAAATAACTTTGATGCTGGCTTCTTAACAAAATATTAAAAGACCCAAATTTTGATTGGTGAGAGTGTAAGGACTGTTTAACAGAAGGTAAGAGGCTTAGAAATCTTGGGAAGTCCTGAAAGCTTGGATAGTTTG
The DNA here is from genome assembly GCF_963921235.1 of Mobula hypostoma. Classification (NCBI taxonomy): domain Eukaryota; kingdom Metazoa; phylum Chordata; class Chondrichthyes; order Myliobatiformes; family Myliobatidae; genus Mobula; species Mobula hypostoma. The sequence continues at coordinate 76,480,054 of NC_086103.1, forward strand.
GTTTCCACATACTGGTTTTTGAAAACAAAACCCGGCAGACAAAATCATCATCCTCTGTGAGCAAACACTGTGGCTGATGTCTGTACTAAAATCAACCACAGAAAGGAGAGTGATGTTCTTGCACCAAGATCAAGATGAATCTGGACCAGCAGTCAACCAGAAGATGGAGTAACAGAGTGTCTTTATCTTAGTGACATTGGCACTTTGTCAGACAATATTTGGCACTAAGTCAGACAAAGCCAAGAGTAGGACCAAGTTGGTCAAAGGAGAGGGTTTTAAGAAGAGTCTCAAAGGAGGAAAGTGAGAGGTTGGAAGGTGGAGATTAAGGAAGGGAAGTTCAGATTTAAGCCTTACAGAGTTCGAGTGACAGAGCGAGTTATAGTTCCAATTGACTATACAGCAGAAGGGTAATATTTACAGAGAGTTCCAAGGGAGGTGCCAATTAGCCTAACATTACCCTGCAATAAAGAAGTCATGGTAGGCTTGTTCCTGCAAAGATCCACTTGAGCACCAGTTTTGTTGTAACCATGACCCCAGAAAGCTGACCCAAGTTATTAGATCTGGTTCTGAGAGAGTTAGAAGCACGATTTAAGCATACCTTTCTGTAGCCACTGCCTGCAATGTCAAAGGGCAGTGAGAAGATATTCCTGGTGAGTTGCTCAAAAGTGCTGAACAGATCGGTTAGTTCCTCCTTGCCCGGCAAGGATCCGAGTAGAACTGCCACAGCTATTCGGAATGTGAGCTGTTTGGTTTCAGGATACACTGTGACGGGCTGATGCCTGGTACACCAGTCATTTACTGTCTCACCCACCAGACTCCTAATTCGTGGCAAGTAACTCTCTAAAGCAGAATGGCTGAAAATTCTTGCGTAGACCTGTAGCAAAATAGAATAACGTCATGGAGATAGGTTTGAAGTGTAAAGAAAATTCAGGAGGGTGGCGAGTAATATTTATTACAAAATCGAATAACAAGATACTAATTCAGAAGTCCAATTTCTTTAACATTTAAAGTGCTGTAGAATGAGACATTTTCACATTAGCAACCAATTATGCAGAGTTTGAATTTTCTCCCCGTCACATGGATAAATATTCTTCGGAATATCAGATGTTTGAGAGGGAAAGAAAAGGGAATAAATATTTTTTGTGGCAATATCAGTATCCATGCATAAGAAGCATGTTGTTCAACAGGTAATCCCTCCCTGAACAAGATCATTCTCCAATCTGTATTGGTCTTCGCATTGTTTCAATGTGCACAAGGAAATAAAGCTAGTTAGTAGTTTGTAAAAAAAAACCAGTACTGTGTGTGAACATCACTGCAATAGGCAAAATAACCTCCTGCTATAAGAAAATATCAAAACATAGATTTATTAATCATATTTATAAATATCTTCTCATAAATATTATTATATAACTATTATAAATATAAATATTTATGAATATCTACTCATAAATATTATTATATAATGATTATAAATACATGAATATCTCATAAATATTGAACAAGATCAATCTCCAGCATTTTTATTTCGATAAAGTGGTTTAGTTAGCTTTGCTTGAGAAAATCAGAATCAAAATTGGTGAGGGTGGGCAATCAGTAAGATTCATTCTAGTTCAGTTTTGATGTTGCTCCTTTTCTCGTTTTCAGGCATTTTGATTAATGGTTTTCAATGTCCCCCTCTCCCTGACTCAGCTGTACACAGTTGGGTTGTCATGAAATAATTGGAATAATAAGTCAAGAGATATGATAACATGCCCAAGATGCAAGATACCAAGAGTCAGCAAACAAGTTCCACTCTCCGCATTTTGTTCAGCCAATCTTGCTAGGGAGTTAGGTTTACATTCTTAAGAAGACCTTGAGGTAAGCAGGAGATTCAGATTCTACTCCCATATTTCAAATGTATTTCAGGTTCAAAGGTTCAAAGGTACAATTTAATGTCAGAGAAATGTATACAATATACATCCTGAAATGTATTTTCTTCGCAAAACATCCAGGGAAACAGAGGAGTGCCCCAAAGAATGAATGAAAGTAAATGTTAAAACCCCAAGCTCCCCCCTCCTGCGCGTTAGTGACAGCAAGTAGCAATCCACCGTCCCCCCACCAGCAAAAAAAAACAAGCATTGGTACCACCACTGAGCACTCAAGCAAAGCAATAGCAAAGACACAGACTTGCAGTTACCCCAAAGACTTTGCGTTGCACCTGGCATTCGACATACTGCAGGTTCTCCCTTTCCCTATAAGGGAGAAAGAGATGCCTCCATTTTCCCAGCGAGTGGGGAGACAGAACAAACAACTCGCTGGCTTACGATGTTAAAAGTCTGTTATATCGCTTTTTTCGAGCTCTGTGCCTGAAGATTGCAAAGATCCTGGTTCTCCAGGCACACAGCAGATATCCCGACTCCCCTGACGTCACACAGGTCTTCCTGTCATGACACCGGCCCTCGATCCACCCGTCTCCAGAGCCCCGACATCCTAGGCTTCTGAATTTGAGCTGGACTCTTAGGCCGAACCTTTGGCGTGTTGAACAACGGCCAGTTATGGAACCCCGAGAGTGGGTCCCATTCCTGCAAAGAGCCGTAATCAGCGTGTAACTCCAGGTCAGGGTCTTCAAAAGAACCGTGAAAGGGAAAAGTAGAGATGTTAAAGATGGAAATAGAGCTGTTTCCAAAGATGCAAGCAAAAGAGTATTTGTGGGGTGTGGACTTGCTGGCAGTGTCCTGCCATACTAATTGTCCTTGGGAAGAAGGTGGTTGATATCAGCTTGAGTTAATGAAGTCCTCCTGCTGTTGAGAGAGTTCCAGGATTTAGACACAGTATCAACAAAGCAACATCTTTCTCTGTGACCAGGAAGAGAAACCATGGGTGTTGGTACTATCACGTGCCTGCCGGTCACGTCCTTCAAGATGATAAAGATGGTGGAATTGCTGAGTTGATTCGCAGATTGCGTACGGTGCAACTATGATGCCAGGCAGACTGAGGCAGTGGGTATCTGGAGTGGTGGAAGAGACGCTCATCAAGCAGACTGCTTCCTCTTGGATAACGACAAGTGTTACTGGAACTGCTCTCATCTGGGCAAGTGCAAGGGATCCATCACACTTCTGAGGTATGACTTCCAGATGGTGGAGGGGCTTTCTGAACTCAGAGGGAAACCCTGCCCCTTTTGCAGTCTTGTTTTGCAATTGATCCTGTTAATTTTTTTGTCCAATGATAAAACCCAGGATGTTGCTAGTAAAGGGTAATGGTGAACATAATACATAAATCCAAACATAGGGATTAGGAGCAGCATTTCAAGCCAGTACCGATTGTAAGCTCATTTTCATGTTGCTATCTGTCACCCAGTATATCATCCCCTTGCTGTCTACCTCCACCTAAAGAAGTATTCAGACTTTCTTTCCCACTGGCCCTTGGGAAAAGAAATACAAAGATCTGGGGGAAGAAAAGGTTCAAAACTATTTGCAGAAGCATTAACAGTCACCTCAGGAAAGAGTGAAAGCAACCCTTGGGGGAGTGAAGCTTTAGGAAATGTATTAAGGAGAGGGAGGCAGAAGGAAAATGATTGAACTTAGAATCTAAGCGTGCAACATCCTGTGATGGTGAAAAACTGAAAGAACAAAAGAAGGAAAACAGGAGAAAGGATACGAAGCTGGCACAGTGGCACTTCAGGGCTGCCGTGACCTGGCTTCAATCATCACCAGTGGTGCTCTCTGTGGGAGTTTGTACACCTTCACTGTGACTGTACTACAGTTTCTTCCCATATCCCAAACACCTGATTAATTTGTCCCTATAGGAGGTGCCTGGTAGAATCTGGTGAATCAAAGGGACTGTGAGGGGCATAAATGGGACTGGTGTCAATGGGTCCTTATTGATCATTGCTGACTTGGTGGGCTGAATAAATCTATAAATTTGCTGACGATACAACCATTGTTGGTAGAATCTCAGATGGAGATGAGGGGGCGTACAGGAGTGAGATATGCCAACTAGCGGAGTGGTGTCACAGCAACAACCTGGCACTCAATGTCAGTAAGACGAAAGAGCTGATTGTGGACTTCAGGAAGGGTAAGACAAGGGAACAGGTACCAATTCTCATAGAGGGATCAGAAGTGGAGAGAGTGAGCAGCTTTAAGTTCCAGGGTGTCAAGATCTCTGAGGATCTAACCTGGTCCTAACATATTGATATAGTCATAAAGAAGGCAAGCCAGCGGCTATACTTTATTAGGAATTTGAAGAGATTTGGCATGTCAACAAATACACTCAAAAATTTCTATAGTTGTACCATGGAGAGCATTCTGACAGGCTGCATCACTGTCTGATATGGAGGGGCTGTTCTCTTGGCTTCCTTGTAGTCTAACTTATGTTACGTACCCCGTAACTGGGTTGCCAAACCAGCAGAAATGGATCACTCAGTTGGAGTCTGGATTCCTAGAACTAAGGAAGTTTTATTAAAGAAACAAGCAACACAGTAATCGAAAGGATAATAAATGCAACAGTTCAGCAATGATAAACACACATGTGCACAGAATTAAGATAACAGCATCAATCAAGCTCTATCATTGTCTAGGGGTAAATGACCAATTTCAAAGTGACACAAAGTTCAGTCCAATTTAGTTCAGTTCGCAGTAATCGTTGCCATGGCGATGGACAACGTGGGGGGGAGGGAGAGAGAGAATGAGAACGACTAATCATTCAGAACGGCTTCCACTCACAGACCGGCGATATTGTTCACAAGCAGCTTTCGGGCGGGTCCTTTGTGATGTCACCTGAGGTCACCGACTGTGACCCCTTCTCCAGATGCGGTCGATCCTCTGCAGTGATCCCGGCACCCAAGCGAGGGTGGACACACACCGGGTACCCGCTGATCGTACCTTTCCACCCTGTGCGTTTATGGCCCGGTACTTTCCACCGACCTGTGAGAGGCGCACCGCTTCCAGGGTCTCGTTACCTCGGGTGTCGTGTGTGTGTCCTTAGCGAACCTGTCCCTTTTTATCCCCCTGCTGGGGTATCGCCTGTCCATCACTTCAAACAGTTCAGGGTTCAAAGAGGGAGCCGCTCTAGACAGCTCTCTCTCCCGTCCCTTCATTACACATCTCCAGATCGCCTGTCCATCACTTCAAACAGTTCGGGGTTCAAAGGGGGAGCCGCTCTAGACAATACCCGGACTGATGGCTCCTTCATTAACACCTCCAAATGCTGCTTCATTGTGTGCCTTATCTCTCCCTCCCCTGAGGACAGGTGGCAGACCACTGCTGATGCCACTGGTGTAAGCCCAGGCCAGCAAACATCTTAATTTATGTGTATTCTCGTCACACTAAACATCTGTCTGTTTCTGCCTTAAATATTTTCAATGACTTCTCCACAGAACTTGAATTTCAAAGATTTACCACCATCTGAGAGAAGAAATTCTTCTTCAAGCCTACTTAATGTGGTCTCTTACTCTGAAACTTTTTGCCTGAGTCCTAGATAGCTCGACTAGAGGAAACGTGTTCTCAGCATTTGCCCTGTCAATGCCCTCAGGATCTTATATGTTTCAATAGATCACCTTTCATTCTTCCAAACTGCAAAGGCCCAATCTACTCAACCTTTTTTATATGTCAACCCCTCCATTCATGGAATCAAACAACGAACCTTCTCTACACTGCATCCAATAACAAAACAGCTTTCGTTAAAGATAGAGACCTCAACTGTAGGCAGTAGTCTGGGTACTGTCTCACTAATGTCCGGTAAAATGACATTAAAGCTTCATCAGTTTTGTACGTCATACCCTGTGCAATAAAGACCAACATTTCCTAACTGCTTGTACCTGTATGCCAATGTATTAGATCCTCCAAATCAATGTGCGGTGCCATTTCACAGGTCAAGGGTGGGGGTGGGGGGGGGGTTAGACTTTCCCTTGTTGGAAGTGGTCTTTGTCTGACACTTCTGTTGTGTGAATGTTAGCAGCCACTTGCTTATTAATGTTGCCCAGGCCTTGCTGTGAACAGACAGATCTGCTTCATTGTCTGAGGACTTGCAACTTGAAATGAACATTGTTCAGTCATTAATGACCTTCCCCACTTCAGACCTCGTGGTAGAAGGAAGGTCAATGATGAAGCAACTGAAGATAGTTTATTTATTTATTGAGATACAGCATGGAATCGGCCCTTATTCGAACAGAGAAGCAATCCCTCGATTTTATCCTAGCCTAGTCACTGGACAATTTACAATGACCAACTAACCTACCAACGGGTATGCCTTTGGACTGTGGGAGGAAACCAGAGCACCTGGAGGAAACTCTGGGCCACAGGGAGAACGTACAAACTCCTTGCAGGCAGCAGTGGGGATTGAACCTGTACTGTAAAGCGTTGTGCTAACCACTACACTACCGTGCCACCTTGGGCCTTGGACATTGCCCTGAGGAACACCTGTACTGATGTCCTGCAACTGGTATCGGGGCCATGTTGTTCTCCTTGTGCACAAGTAAAATCAATTATGCTTGAGTCATAAGAGTTCTGTGTTCTGAGCCCAGTTATTTAGATATTTTATTGACTGACCTCCAACAAGCACACCACCTTGCTCTGTGTGAGGCATGAATCTGCTGATAGAGACTTTTCTATTAAATTCTGTTTTACCAGTTCTCCCTGTTGCTATGTGATGCTGCTCTGTTGTCGTGGGTCACTTTGGCTCTGGAATTGAATTATGTCTTTCTGTTCACACCAGAGTTGTGATTGGACCTTGAGCAGGGTGATCTTGGAGAAACCCAGACTTGGCATTCATGAGCAGTTTATTGGTGAATATGTGTTGTGTGACAAAACTGTTGATAGCATCTTACATCATTCAGCAGATGACTGAGAGTGAACTAATTGAATGGTAACTGGTTGGATTGCATTTGTCTTGCTTTTTGTGGATAGGACATTTCCTGGGAGAAAGTCTCCTCAGTGTCAGGTAGGAGTGTGGTATTGTTACAGTTAGACTGGAAATGTGGCTTATTCTAAAGCACAGGTTTTCGTTACAGTGGCTGGGATGTTACTGGTCTCAAAGACTTCATCATACCCAGTGATCTCAACTGTTTCACATGGATTGAATTGAACTGCCTGAAGAGCATCTCATGTGACGGAGAAAGACAGCATGGCTCATTGGAGTGGAGCTATGATGGCGCTCGACAATGACTTCTTCGAGCTCATCTGTGGAAACATCTTGATTTCTACCTTTAATGTCTCTCTTTTTCCTTTTCAAGGTGGATGGGGATCTGTCGAAGACCCTGACACTTAAACTTTGGTTCTTTGCAGCAGTGGGACTCACGACTGGACGTGATAGAAGACGAGTGTGCCTTTGGGGTTCTGAGGTTTTGCGGCCCTGGGATGAACTGATTCTGTGCCAGTGCTGGTAACTGAAGCACTGCGGGAGAAAGTGGAACATTGGTAACAGCAGATCGGCCTTCGGGGGCTCAGTATTCTCTCTCTCTCTCTGGTTGGTGGGGGAGAATTTGTTGCCGATTCTCGCGTTAGAGAATTGAAAAAAAAGCGACATGGCAGACTTTAATATCAGCCAGATGTTTGTTTTTGTTGGTCGTCCGTGTCACTGTGAAAGCGAGACACCTCTCTGTCCCTGTATTAGGGGGAGAGAGAGAGAGTTTGTGGTACATCAAATTGTCGGGTGAACGATTAGTTTTTGCTGTACTGTAGACCGTCGCCTCTCTGGGGGCTTTGCGATTGCTTGCTTGGTGGGAGGAGGGTACTGATGCTCTTCTTCTGGAAGTAAGTGGGAGAGGGGAGGGTCATTGCTTTGCTGCTGATTGTGCGTGGGGGGAATGGGGGGTTGGGGTTCTAACGTTTTTACTGTCACTCATTCTTTGCCGCGTTCTCCTGTTTTCATGGATGTCTGCGAAGAAGAAGAATTTCAGGATGTATAATGTATACATCCTCTGATATTAAGTTGAACTCTTGAATGACTGAACTGCACAGCACTTCTGGCTGGACATGGTTTCTAAATGACTCATTTTTGCCTTTGTTCAAGAGGACTGGACGCAGGAATCTGATTCTATTTCCATTCCCCTCATGATAATGATCAAGAGCAAAAGCCATCAGCTGATTGTCCCTGAGGCAAATTGCATCACTTCCTATTCTGCCCTTCTGTATACAACTGGAGGAATCTGGGATTTTTCTGGTCTCATTAATTTGTTACAACCTGTGCTTTCCTCACACATGAGGAGTCTGGAATATATTAGTAACATATATCTTCAGGGATTAATTCATGGATCTATCACCAAAAGCAGCAGGTGTCTGGTGATTGGCTGAATGGTGAAAGCAGATACCCTGCTGGACTTCAATAAGGAATGAATACAGTGCTTAACCGACAAAATGATGAAAGCTGTAGGATACTGAGAAGGTAGTAGAACTAGCAGCAATACTCTTGCAATACTGTCAACCTACGCAGCAGCTTTGAGTGTCCTATCAACACGGATTCAAGATCTTCAGATCCTCCACACTGCCTAGAGTCTTACCGGTTGTATTATATTCTGTCTTCAAATTGGACCTACCAAAATGAACCACTTCACACTTATCTGGGTTGAACTCCATCTGCCACTCCTCAGCTAGTTCTGCATCCTATTGATGTCCCACTGTAGCCTCTGACAACCCTCCAGACTATCTACAACAGCCCCAACCTTACTAACCCATCCTTCTTCTTCTTTACCAGGTCACTTATAACAATCACAAAGAGGAGAGGTCCCAGAACAGATCCCTGAGGCACACCACTGGTCACCGAACTCCGTGCTGAATATGAACCTTCTACAACCACTCTTTGCCTTCTTTGGACAAGCCAGTTCTGGATCCACAAAGCAAAGTCTCCTTGGATCCCATGCCTCCTTACTTTCTGAAGGAGCTTGGCATGGGGAACCTTTTCAAATGCCTTACTGAAATCCATATACACTACATCCACAGCTCTACCTTCATCAATGTGTTTTGTTACATTCAAAAGAATTCAATCAGGCTCGTAAAGCACAACCTGCCCTTGACAAAGCAATGCTGACTATCCTTAATCAGATTATGTCTCTCCAAATGCTCATAAATCCTGCCTCTCGGGATCTTCTCCAACAACTTGCCCATCTCTGAAGTCAGGCTCACTGGTCTATAATTTCCTGGGTTATCTCTACTCACTTTCTCGAACAAGGGAACAACATTTGCAACCTGCAATCATCTGGTACTTCTCCCATCCCCATTGATGATGCAAAGATCATCACAAAAAGCTCAGCAATCTCCTCCTTTGCTTCCCACAGTAGTCTGGGGTATATCTCATCCGGTCCCGGTGACTTATCCAACTTAATGCTTTTCGAAAGCTCCAGCACATCCTCTTTCTTAATGTCTATATGCTCAAGCATTTCAGTCCACTGTAAGTCACCCCCACAACTGCCAAGGTCTTTTTCCCTGGTGAATACTGAAGCAAAGTGTTTATTAAGTACCCCGCTACCTCCTCCGACTCTATGCACACATTTCCACTATCACATTTTTCCACTATTTTTCACATTTCCGCTATTCATTTTGGAAGGTTGAAGTTGAAGTCAGAATACTGGGTTAATGGTAGAATTAGCGATGTGGAGGAGCAGAGGGATCTTGGGGTCCACATCTATAAATCCCTTGAAGTGGCCCTGCAAGTTGATAGGGTTTTAAAGAACGTGTTTGGAGTGTTGTCTTTCATTAGTCGGGGGATGGAGTTCAAAAGCTACAAGGCAATGTTGCAGCTCTCTGGTCAGACCACTCAGACTATCGTCTTCAGTTCTGGTTGCCTCATTATAGGAAAGATGTGGAAGCTTTAGAGGGAGTGCAGAGGAGATTCTGACTAGTCTAGAAGGCATGTCATATTAAGATAGTTTAAGCAAGCTAAGGCTTTTCTCTTTGGAGCGGAAGAGGGGGAGAGGTGACTTGATAGGGATGTATAAGATGATATGAGGCATACTCTGAGTGGCCTGTATTGTGCTTTAATGGTCTTGTTTTATTATGTTGCACTTGTACAAGTCATTGGTGAGCACCTGAAGTACCGTATACAGTTTAGGTCATCCTCTTACAGGCAAGACGTGAATAATCTGGTAAGAGTGTAGAAAAGCCAAATGAAGATGTTTCCGGGACCAGAGGACCTGAATTATAGGGAGAGGTTGGCCAGGGAGATCTTTATTCTTTGGAACATAGGAGAATGAGGGGTAGCCTTATAGAAATGTTTAAGTCTATGGAGGGCACAGATTAGGTGGACGCTGGTCGATGATGTAGTGGCCGGACTTTGAACTGGCCGGCTCCTTGCACGCTTTCCATCCGTGCTGGGTTGAGCATTGAGCTAACTCTGTCTCATAAAGAAAGCAGACAAAATTGCCAAAGAATCTCCAGGGTTGCCGCCTGATGTGCCACAGGGCTCGGAAAGGAACAACCAACAGCAGTAAGACAAGGTGGGTGGTAATATTCTTCTCCCCCAGGGTAGGAGAGTCCAAAACCAGGCTGTAAAGGGTTAGGGTGAGAGGGGAAAGATTTAAAAGAGACCTGAGCAGCAACTTTTTCACACAGGGGGTGGTGAGTGTATGGAAGGAGCTGCCAGAGGAAGTGGTTGAGGCAGTACAATATTTTCATTTCAGGTTGGATAGGTATGTGGAAGGTAGGAAGCTGGGTGGATATGGGTCGGACACTGGAAATTGGGATGAGCTAGGTGGAAAATGTTGTCAGCATGGACTCAGTGGCTGAACACCTGTCTTCATACTGTGTTGCTCCATAACTCTAGGAAGAGACTTGTTTCTTGTTACAGCTGTTCTGAGTTAATGACATCCCTGGTCTCACAGTTGTAGAATTAATGCTGGGATTACCATCCTTCTGCGTGTCAATATCTCTGAGGGTCTATCCTCGACCCAACAGATCAAAGCAGTCATGAAGGAGGCATGACAGTGGCTATATTTCATTAGGAGCTTGAGGAAACTTGGTATGTCACCAAAGACACAGACAAATTTCTACAGATGTACCATGGATAGCGTTCTAACTGGCTGCATCACCGTGGGGTATGGAGGTGGGGTGCCACTGCACAGGATCAAAATAAGCTGCAGAGAGTTGTAAACCTAGTCAGCCCCATCATGAGCACTAGCCCCCATAGTATCCAGGACATCTTCAAGGAGCGATGCCTCGAAAAAGCGGCGTCCATCATTAAGGACCCCGATCATTCAGGACATGGCCTCTTCTCATCGCTACCATCAGGAGGGAGGTACAGAAGCCTGAAGGCACACACTCATTGATTCAGGACTAGCTTCTTCCCCTCTGAATGGACATTGAACCCACGAACACTACCTCACTACTTTTAATATCTATTTTTGCACTACTTATTTAATTTATCTATTTAATATATACTTACTGCAATTCACATTTTTTTCTCTATTATCATGTATTGCATTATACTGCTGCTGCAAAGTCAACAAATTTCACAACATATGCTGGTGATAGTAAACCTGATTCTGAACCTCATTCAATTCTGAATTCTTGTGAGTATTAAGGTAGAGACAGTTAAAGGTTCTATTACACATCATTTGACTTTGGAGTATGAATTCAATTGGGTTCAAGACCTCTTTGCCAATTTAAATCTTAGCCTCCAAGCATCATTTGCAACTTGCTGCCCGCGGTAAGGAACCAGTTTCAGGTTTGGCATTCCCTAGCAGGGTGGGTACCTTGCGTCGGTGGATGTGTGTTTCTCCGATGGAGTTTGCCAAGCTATTGGGCCCCAGCATGTCTTGGGCACTGCGAGGCCAGCTGACACCAACCAAATTATGCTCTTCCATCAGCAGAGGGCGTAGATATTCGGCGCCTGTCACACGCACCACGGGTCGTCCAAGCAAGTGCGTTTTGAACACGTTTCCATATCGCTTCCTTCTGGAGGCGTGGAACTTGGAGCCCTGTAAAAAGTGGAGGTCAGGCTCAAACTGTGCATTAAAAAGTACACAATGTGGAAGTGCTTTGCTTTTCTTTCTAACTCACAGTTCTATTTTCCTATACAATATTTACCGTTAGAAAAATAAAAATTGCCATGTCAGGAAATTCTCCTAGAAATGGCAATTAGTTAGTAAATCAATTTTGCACCTTAATTCACACATACACAAAATCATAAGCCTTCTCATCCACAGTTACCATTCAAATCCTCACTGCCCACTCCCTCCAAGAACCACCTTGCCTCAACGTGACTATACTGTCCTTCACAGCACTTGTCCTGGCCCTGCCTAATGTGGTTTTGAAGAAAAGCAGACAAAGTCAATATGAATGTTCTCTGACCTCCAATGTTCATCTGATAACCCCCTGCCATCCCTACTGTCTTTCCTGGGACTCAAATTTCAGCTTCTGAAGATTTGCTCTTGCTGTGGAAATCATGAAGGAAAAGACTTGCACTTGGAAGTAATCCAGACCGGAGTCATGATAGGGAAGAGGATCATCTAGTGAACTGAGGGGAAGGCAGAGAAACATAGAACAAGAAAGAGGGAAGGAGATAGAAAGATGAAGCACTCTGTGAAATGGGGAGAGATTACAGACCCATTGAACAGATCTTCCAGAGATCTTCAAACTGAAGCTGTGCAAAACATCTACCTGAAGCCATGCCTAAATCTTCACCAGATGTCCTCACCAGAAAGGTATTGGTTTGAAACTGAGAGAGGCTCTGCACGCACAAGCCCATCTTTCCTATTTGCATGCTCTAGATGATTTTTGCTGTTGCTCAAGCTCTTCTTCCACACCGAAAAGAACCCTGGACAATTGAAACCATGAAGCATCTGCCTGTCATACTGGAGTCTGTGTGTCTATTGTGACAATACATCATCTGCTGTCTTAGCAGGAGTAGTTATCCATGTTGGTACAGGTTGGTGGGTTAACTGGTCACGTGGGTGTAACTGGCCACATGGGTGTAACTGGGTAGCACGGCTTCGTTGGGCCAGAGGGGCCTGTTACTGTGCTGTACTGCAAAATAAATAAATGAAAATAAAGTATGAAGGTCTCCACCAACTCCCCCCCTCCGCTGAGACTCGAACCCAGGATCTGAGCTGCTGTTCCAGTCTTGCACCAAGCTAGTGTTTGTGCTTTGAGATGTTGGGTTGGAAATTTGTCTTCAGGTACTTTTACAAGGAGGTTAGATACTTTTACCCCAAGTTTTGGAAAAGGTTTACAGTGATCAGTCACTACTCTATACACTCGCCAGTGCTGATGAGGTTCTCTTTGTCGCACCAAGTTGACGAAAAGTCCCTTAGTAATATTTGGAAGAGCAGCAGGAGTTATTTAGATTTGTCTACTTTTTAATTTATTGAGATATAGCACGGAGTAGGCTCTTCCGGCCCTTCCAGCCTCACTGCCTAGCAAACCCCGATTTAATCCTAGCCTGATCACAGGACAATTTACAATTCCGGTACATTTTTGGACTGTAGGAGGAAACCGGAGCACCCAGAGGAAACCCACGTGGTCATGGGGAGAACGTATAAACTCCTCACAGGCGGCGATGGGAATTGAACCCGAGTCGCTGGTACCGTAAAGCGCTGTGTTAACCACTACACTACCACGCTAGTCTCACTGTATGTTGGGAACTTGCATATAAGTCAGCTGTCATATTTTTACTTACAAAAATGAGCATGATTAGTTGGCCGGAAAGCATGTTAAATATTCTGAATTTGGAAAATGCACTAAAGTCTTGCAAAGACAGGAGCACAAAATTAAAACCGGTACTCTCCTTCAGCACTACAGTGCATTGCCTTTCAGATAAAGTGTTACAGTAAGTCAACACCTGTCTGCCCTCTCAGATGCACTTAAATGGTTTGACTAGTTCAAAGAAGAAAGACACAAGAGTAATCCCCAAATCTTCTGGCTAACTTTCTCCTCTCAATCAGCATCACATCTAGTTATTATCAAATGCTATTTGTGGAGCCTGCTGTGAGCACAGTGACTGCCAGGTTTTCCATCTTACAGCAATGATTGCAAAACACTTCAAGAAATCCAAGGGTTGATTACTGTCACGCATAAGCAATTTTTTTTAACATAAAAGCTATGGAACTCATGGGGAACATTGAAACTTATCAAATATTCAAAGGCTTAGATAGAGTGGACATGGAGAGGATGTTTCCTATAATGGGGGAGTCAAGGATCAGAGGACAGAGCCTCAGAGTAGAAGTGTGTCCTTTTAGAACAAGATGAGGAGGAATTTCTTAAGGCAGGGGTGGTGAATCTGTGTAATTCATTGCCACAGACAGCTGTGGAGGCCAAGTATTTGAGTATATTTAAAACAGAGATCAATAGGTTCTTTATTAGTACTGGTGTCAAAGGTTACGGGGAGAAGGAAGGTGAGGAGGGTTGAGAGGGATAATAAATCAGCTATGATGGAATGGTGGAGCAGAATTGATGGGTGAATGGCCTAATCCCACTCCTTAAGTCTCATGGTCTCCAGAATACTGTAAATTGTCTCTTTTGGATGTTTCTACACAGAATTCTGATATACAAGTTTTCCAGGAGTTTATAGCAAGGGTAACATGACACAAGTGGAAACAAGGTCAAAATGTCAAAAGTGATATAAACACTAACCTACCACCTACCAGTTTACTTTCCCACCACATCACTGTACAATCACCAGTCAGACATACCTGTAGGAACCAGTGGAAGGTTTCTCCAACAAACGGAAGTCCCATAGATCCTGGGGGCAGAGAGAGCTTCCAATCCCTGTCTCGTCTCAGATTCCACTGAAGCTGCCACAAATAGATGCAGGCAGCCACTAGAAGGATGACAGGAGCCACAGGAGCAAAGAGGCTGACCGGAAATGACAATGCTGCCATCTGAGCCATTCTCAGAAGCTTTAACTAAACAAAAGCCTTTGGAAAAGTAGCCTTGTACTCTCCACTCCCAACAAAACTGGACCAAAATTATTTGCTTGTAGTTTCAAGAGCCCTGTAGTCCATCAGTGGACCAATTGCAATTATCTGAATTAGAAATACTACATAGCCTGTATATATAGAGGCTCCAATATACACTCAGCTGTTTGGTATTTCACTGGACAGGAGCCAAGCATCAACCTTTACACTCACCCTCCCCCACCCACCATTCGCCTCTTCTCTCAGCCACTTTCTCCATCTCCTTACCTGCTCTAGGTACAGCAACTTGACGATCAGATCCTCTTCCAGTTATCCGAGGCAAGCCGGGGTAGATAATTCCGATCGTTAAGTGAATCCCTGCGATCTTGTATATCTGCTGAGCATCTGGAGATCTACCGGAAGAGTTAAACAAAAAAGATTCCTGTGTTGCAGTACTGACACACTTGGACAGATTATTTCATACAAGGAGCTTAGAATTAAATGTGACGTCTGCTGTATTGAGAGAGAGAGAGAGAGAGAGAGAGATAGTAAATAAAAAATTAGTCAGGAGAAAACATAAGAGCTGAGATAAATGACTAACATGCAATAGAATATACAAAGATACCAGAACATTTTGTACTCATCTTTACTGTTATTGAATGATGGGACATTATTCAGAAATGTTTTTGGAATTCATTTCCATTCCACAAACATTGGGGTGGCAGAGATTTCAACTTATTTTCTTCAGCTGGAGAATACACTTACAGCTTCTCTCTGAACAAATGGTCACTTACTATCAATTCAGCTCTAGTCTCCCCCCAGTTCAGCAACACCATTAAAAAAGTAGTTCAGTAATGACTAGAATCCGTGACCCCCATTGACTACAGTTTGGCTGTGACTCAACATCTGCAGGCTTATTTTAGAAAGACACTGGCAATTATATAGTAATGCTTTATATAACCTTCATAATACATTTCACACAAGTTACTATTTATCAGTCCAATAACTGGCTTAGTATGTGAGGAATTTGGAAAAGATAACTATCTGGAATCCAAATAAAACTCATTAGCATTGAGAAACTGCCTTCTTGTGTATTTTATTTCCAAAATCTCTGTTACTTCTAGGAATGTGTTGCAGAAAGAAGGGGAGCTTAAAAAATTAGCTTGATTGATGCCAAACTGGTTTTTAAGGGGATGCCAATTTATACTTTGGAAGTAAAAGGCAATTTCAACAGCAAATAATAAGATTTTATGTTGAAACTGCAACATCTCTTTGTTTTTGAATAAATTAAAAAATGGTGGGATTGGGTAATATCCATATTAATCCATATCCATGTTATATAATGTGACACATTCTTTCCTCTGAGCTATCCCCAGACCCAAGCCAGTTATGTCAGAGTGATAGAAATAAAACATGGGAACTACCAGAAATCTGAAAAAAAACCATTGAAATTATAAACACAAGAAATTCTGCAGACGCTGGAAATCCAAAGCAACACACACAAACTGCTGGAGGAACTCAGCAAGCTAGGCAGCATTAATGAAAATGAATAAACAGTCAAGGTTTCAGGTCAAGACCCTTCTCCAGGACTGGAATGGAAGGGTTAAGATGGCAGAATAAAAAAGATGTGGGGAGGGGAAGGAAGAAGGCTAGAAGGTAAAAAGTGAAGCAGGTGGGTAGGAAAGATAAAGGGCTGGATTGGAAGGAATCTGACAAGAGAGGAGAGTGGACCATAGGTGAAAGGGAAGGAGAAGGGGACCCAGGAGGAGATACCAGGCAGAGGTAAGACACCAGGATGGGGATTAGAAAAAGAAGGGAGGGATAGGGGAAAATGCTGAGATTACCCAGAATGTTCACAATCTGAAGGGAGTATCGATAGGTTACTGCTGCAGGTAATCTCTTCATTAAACCATCTCTCGCTTGCTAACAGGTTTTTATCTGGAACAAGGTTCTTTCTTCTTGTATTTTTTGATGAATCTGATGTGTATGTGGAGTGTGGTCTGAATAGATATCAGCTGTGTTGCCACGTTTCCAAGTGCAGAAAATATTCTTCGATAATAACATTCTGCTGTAAAACCTTTCTTATGAACTTCCTAGTTTAATTGTTGCTTTTGTGCTTTATTTAAATGGCATATGTATGTACATCACAGGAAGTGGCTTCCGTGGTGCTTTACTAATAATTCCGGGGTGAATGGGGTGTCAGAGAGGGGTAGCACCTCTGGTGGGGGAACATGTCGCGTCCTTTTCAAGGCAGTTAGCCCACCTTTGGTCCCCACCTGGCACTCAGCTCTCACCCGTGGCTCCCCGTAGCTGTTTGCATGCGACAGTAGCCACATCCCAGGCAACGGCTTTGACAAGCCGGCTAAACCAGGTGAGGGTAGCCGACGGGTCTCAAACCCTCGGTGAGATAGGGAGTTGTCTATCCCAGCATGTGAAGACAGACTCCGGCGGATTGAACGGACGAGACCGATAGAAGGTCCAACGGTCAAGAAGGCGGTCTCTGCAAGCGTTGTGGAACGTGTAGAGCAGGACAAGACACAGAAGACGTCCTGATCATCCACTGCGCCTAGTCCCATCTCCAGCCGTCTCAACTCTGTCTTGCCACTGGATCCAGATGGGAATTGGGAAGAGTGAGGCTGACGCTGCGCAACTCTCCCTCACTTAAGTCCAAATCACACGCTAGTCTCGACAGCATTTGGTGTCGAAGTCCTCATCAACGTTGACGATGGACGGACATACTAATAATTCCAGTTGTGCTCTTCGCCTAGTCTCTACATCCAAAATGCAGGGTAGAGTTGAAAGGCATGGGAAAAAACATGCTCTGAGACCCCACTGCTATTTGACCAGATGCAGGATGTGGTTATGTTCTGTGTTGGTACCTCATTTTAATCTTTTCAGCATTCACACTGTGCTACCTCAATACCTTCCAATGGGGCTGAGTATCATAAGTACACAATAAAGATAACTGACATTGACTGAACCCAGTGCCTGCATGTCAGAGCAAGGTGTATACATTATCTGCCACTGGTGGTGGTGGAAGTCACTCCAGAGGTTTTGGACATTTGGCAAAATTATGGAAGAATACTGGGAGCATCCAGCTGATGTTTTTTTTCTCTCTGGGGCAGCATGGGTGAATGACCTAGAGAGGAATTCCACCCACAACTTCCCAGGAAGCTCTCCCGACAGAAAGCTAAGCAACAGTCAGTGGTTGACATCAAGAGTTATGACCCAAGGATACAGATGCAGTGACACAAGATGCTTAGTGACTTTAACTTGAAGTCCTCAAGCAGTCCCTTTCTGAACAAATCTAAAAGCCTAATAAACTTGTGCAATGTAGCATGTCATAGTCATAGTCATACTTTATTGATCCCAGGGGAAATTGATTTTCATTACAGTTGCACCATAGATAATAAATAGTAATAAAACCATAAATAGTTAAATAGTAATATGTAAATTATGCCAGGAAATAAGTCCAGGACCAGCCTATTGGCTCAGGGTGTCTGACCCTCCAAGGGAGGAGTTGTAAAGTTTGATGGCCACAGGCAGGAATGACTTCCTATGACGCTCTGTGTTGCATCTCAGAGGAATGAGTCTCTGGCTGAATGTACTCCTGTGCCCAACCAGTACATTATGTAGTGGATGGGAGACATTGACCAAGATGGCATGCAACTTGGACAGCATCCTCTTTTCAGACACCACCGTCAGAGAGTCCAGTTCCATCCCCAAAACATCACTGGCCTTACGAATGAGTTTGTTGATTCTGTTGGTGTCTGCTACCCTCAGCCTGCTGCCCCAGCACACAACATCAAACATGATAGCACTGGCCACCACAGACTCGTAGAACATCCTCAGCATTGTCCGGCAGATGTTAAAGGACCTCAGTCTCCTCAGGAAATAGAGACGGCTCTGACCCTTCTTGTAGACAGCCTCAGTGTTCTTTGACCAGTCCAGTTTATTGTCAACTTGCATCCCCAGGTATTTGTAATCCTCCACCATGTCCACCCTGACCCCCCGGATGGAAACAGGGGTCACCGGTACCTTAGCTCTCCTCAGGCCAACCACCAGCTCCTTGGTCTTTTTCACATTAAGCTGCAGATAATTCTGCTCACACCATGTGACAAAGTTTCCTACCGTAGCCCTGTACTCAGCCTCATCTCCCTTGCTGATGCATCCAACTATGGCAGAGTCATCAGAAAACTTCTGAAAATGACAAGACTCTGTGCAGTAGTTGAAGTCCGAGGTGTAAATGGTGAAGAGAAAGGGAGACAAGACAGTCCCCTGTGGAGCCCCAGTGCTGCTGATCACTCTGTCGGACACACAGTGTTGCAAGCACACATACTGTGGTCTGCCAGTCAGGTAATCAAGAATCCATGACACCAGGAAAGCATCCACCTGCATCGCTGTTGCTCACAGTTCCACGTTCAAACTTATTATCAAAGTGCTATATGTTACCATATACTACCATGAGATTTGTTTTCTTACAGGCACTTGGAGGGAAAAGAAGGAAATACAATAGAATTTAATGAAAAAAAGACAAACAGTGCACATAAAAAAATGTAAACCTGAGAACGAGTTGTAAAGAGTCCTTGAAATTGAGTCTTCAGGCCATAGAATCAACTCGGAGTAGAGGCAATTGAATTATACACAGTGGTTCAGGTAATAACTGTTCCTGACCATGGTAGTATGGGACCTAAGGCTTCAGTACCTCCTGCCTACTGGCAGTAGCGATAAGAGAGCATGGCCTGGATGGTGACGGTCTTTGATGATGGGTGTTGCTTTCCTGTGGCAGTGCTCCATGCAAACGTACTCAGTGATGGGGACGGCTTTGCCTGTGATGGACAGGGCTGCATCCACCACTTTCCGTAGCCTTTCCATTCCTGAGCACTGGTGCTTCCACACCAGGCCGTGATGTAGCCACCGAGGATACTCTCCACTGTGCATCTATGTAAGATTGTCAAAGTTTTTGGTTGCATGCTGAATCTATCCAAACTTCCAAGAAATCCATCCTGACTCCAATGTGGGTACAGATTTCCATTACACCCAGGACTCTATAACTGACTGACGCACTTTACAAATACCAAATCATGCGGGCATGTATCATAGGTATGGCACCAGAACTCATTGACATTCTGTCTCTTGCAGACCAGTTACCATCAGCAACAGACTGGAGTGCCCAAACCCATTGCTACCATTACATTGGCTGGAAGCCCATCCTGCCCAGAATGAAAATGGTGGCCTTAAAGCTCGACTATCTTTCAGCGTCCAGTGACTGGTATTTCTGCATCCACTGATCCACTGTTGATGAAAGACTGGTGGTGTGCTAC
The DNA here is from genome assembly GCF_963921235.1 of Mobula hypostoma. NCBI lineage: Eukaryota > Metazoa > Chordata > Chondrichthyes > Myliobatiformes > Myliobatidae > Mobula > Mobula hypostoma. Next base: position 76,500,178 of record NC_086103.1, read on the forward strand.
CTGCTCTGGAGGATAAATGGTTTGAGGGAAAACCACTCCTTGCACCTGCTTCCAGGCGCAGTGATTGCAGGATCAGGAGATGTTGCAAAAAAAATAATTTCATCTCACAACCATGCATTTTCTAGGTGGCATTTGCTGTGCTGGTGACAGTGGGAGGGTACACTTAATTTGGTGGGTGGGATCAAGCCAAATGGACAGCTTTGCCTGGAAAGTTTTGTGTGACTTTGGACCTGCCCTGTCAGTAAAGTGCAGGGTACTCCATCTTATTTCCGACTTGTGGCTTGTAAATGGGGGAAGAGCTTTGGGGAACCAGGAAGTGAGTCCTGCAGCCTCCCTGAACCTGTCCTTCTAACTAAATGGGACTGGTCTGGTTGAGTTTCTGGGCAATGGTAACCCTCAGGATGTTAGTGGTGTGGGACTTGGTGATGGTAATGTCATTGTTTGACTCGCTCTTGGTGAAGATAGTTAATGCTTGCAGTAAGAGCTCTCCTCATATTTCTAAGCCACAAGGCTCCACCTTTCCTCAGATAGGAAACTCTTTTATCTCAAGAATCATCCTGAACAGTATCCAATTGCCTTTCTCCTTTCAGTAGAATATTCATCTTTCCATTATAAGTGAGGATATTCAGTTAGGATTGCACGGTGTTTGATTAATCAGAAAATGAAGACAATATTCAAGCATGGAATGATATGTGGCAGGTAAAAGTGATAACTTATAAAAATCTGGTCAATTTGTAAGTGAATACCTACAGAAAAGGATCTTGGCGATTGTAGGGATGACTTGCAGCGGACTGAAAAACTTGAGCATGTAGATATTAAGGAAAATGATGTGCTGGAGATTTTGGAAAGCATCAAGTTGGATAAGTCACCAGGACCCGATGGGATGTATCCCAGGCTACTTTGGGAAGCAGGGGAGGAGCCTCTGGCGATGATCTTTGCATCATCAATGAGGACGGGAGAGGTTCTGGAGGATTGGAGGGTTGCGGATGTTGTTCCCTTATTCAAGAACGGGAGTAAGGATAGCCTAGGAAATTATAGACCAGTGAGTCTTACTTGAGTGGTTGGTAAGTTGACGGAGAAGATCCTGAGAGGCAGGATTTATGAACATTTGGAGAGCCATAATATGATTAGGAATAGTCAGTATGGCTTTGTCAAAGGCCTTATGAGCCTGATTGAATTTTTTTAGGATGTGACTAAACACATTGATGAAGGAAGAGCTGTAGGTGTAGTGTATATGGATTTTAGCAAGGCATTTGATAAGGTACCCCATAGAAGGCTTATTGAGAAAGTAAGAAGTCATGAAATCCAAGGGGACATTGCTTTGTGGATCCAGAACTTGCTTGCCCACAGAAGGCAAAGAGTGGTTACAGACTGGGCATATTCTGCATGGAGGTCGGTGACCAGTGGTGTGCCTCAGGGATCTGTCCTACTCTGTGATTTTTATAAATGACCTGAATTAGGAAGTGGAGGGATGGGTTAGTAAATTTTCTGATGACACAAAGGTTGGGAGTGTTGTGGATAGTGTGGAAGGCTGTCAGAGGTTACAACGGGACATTGATAGGATGCAAAACTGGCCTGAGAAATGGCAGATGGAGTTCAACCCAGATAAACTCTGGTTAGGACACACTTGGAGTACTGTGTCCAGTTCTGGTCACCTCACTATAGGAAGGATGTGGAAGCATTGGAAAGGGTACAGAGGAGATTTACCAGGATGCTGCCTGGTTTAGAATGTATGCATTATGATCAGAGATTAAGGGAGCTAGGGCTTTACTGTTTGGAGAGAAGGAGAATGAGAGGAGACATGATGGAGGTATTAAGAGGACAAGATATTAAGAGGAATAGATAGGGTGGACAGCCAGCGCCTCTTCCCCAGGGCACCACTGCTCAGTACAAGAGGACATGGCTTTAAGGTAAGGGGTGGGAAGTTCAAGGGGGATATTAGAGGAAGGTTTTTTACTCAGAGAGTGGTTGGTGCGTGGAATGCACTGCCTGAGTCAGTGGTGGCGGCAGATACACTAGTGAAATTTAAGAGACTGCTAGACAAGTATATGGAGGAATTTAAGGTGGGGGGTGATATGGGAGGTAGGGTTTAATGGTCGGCACAACATTGTGGACCGAAGGGCCTGTACTGTGCTGTACTATTCTATGTTCTAAGTGTGAGGTGGTTCATTTTGGTAGGTTAAATATGATGGCAGAATATAGCATTAATGGCAAGACTCTTAGCAGTGTGGAGGATCAGAGGGATCTTGGGGTCCAAGTCCATAGGACACTCAAAGCTGCTATGCAGGTTGACTCTGTGGTTAAGAAGGCATATGGTGCATTGGCCTTCATGAATCATGGGATTGAGTTTAAGAGCCAAGAGGAAATGTTGCAGCTATACAGGACCATGGTCAGACCCCACTTGGAGTACTGTGCTCAATTCTGGTCGCCTCACTACAGGAAGGATGTGGAAACCATAGAAAGGGTGCAGAGGAGATTTACAAGGATGTTGCCTGGATGCCTTATGAGAATAGGTTGAGTGAACTCAGCCTTTTCTCCTTGGAGTGATGGAGGATGGGAGGTGACATTATAGAGGTGTACAGGGTAATGAGAGGCATTGATCGTGTGGATAGTCAAAGGCTTTTTCCCAGGGCTGAAATGGCAAGCATGGGAGGGCATAGTTAAGGTGCTTGGAAGCAGGTATGGAGGAGATGTCAGGGCTAAGTTTTTTTACACAGAGAGTGGTGAGTATGTGGAATGGGCTTCCGGTGGTGGTGGTGGAGGCGGAAATGATAGGGTCTTTTAAGAGACTCCTGGATGGATACATGGAGCTTAGAAAAATAGAGGGCTATGGATAAGCCTAGTTAAGGACACGTTCAGCACAGCTTTGTGGGCCGAAGGGCCCGTATTATGCTGTAGGTTTTCTATGTTTCTATGAATAAGATATGTAATGGAATCAACTGTGAATAACTGTGACTACAAGGACAAATGAGATATTTGACATCTTATGCCTACAATTCATTTCCTAACTCAACAAAGTCTTGGCATAAAGCCCAGGTCAGGTGTTCGATGAAATGCTCTCCATTTGCTTCGCAACTTTCACCATTTCTTTCTCATTGTTGATGCACTTAAATCTTGGGGTCTTCTACCCAGCAGTGGGAGTATCACTCCACAAATGGTTCAAGAATATGGCTCCTCACCACCTTTTCAAAGGCAGTTAGTGATTGACGACAAATTAGTGGACAGCATTGCCTTTTATACAAGGCAACTCTTCCAGTTCCATCGTTAAATGCAGGACCATTTCCAAAGGGCATCCCAGCACTCCGAAATTCAATGGTTGATGTAATTCATCTGAGCCTTTAAAAATGGTGCAGTGCGATCTGAAAATGAGATCTGATGTTAGGCATGCGTGATCTAACACAAGCTGTTTCCCAGTTGGGAAATGCATGGATGAACATAGCAATCACATCATCTGCTGTCAGAGATTTCAGCGTGTCCTCACGTGGCGTGTAACAGCGAGTGGCTGTAAGAGATTTCAGTGCGTTCTCATGTGGAGTGTAGTTGTGAGCCATCAGGGGAATGTGTAATAGCAATAGGAGCTGCTTGAGAAATGTACGTAAGTTGAGAGTGTAATGACAGCTTGATGAATAAGTCCCAGGTAATAAACAAGGAGTCAGATCATTTCCACACAGTGGAAATTCCTCACGGTTCAGTAACTAGATGTATTTATTAACCTTTAAGAAGTGTACCAGCTTTTTAACTGGGTGGGAGAGAGCGAGTCTAACTGGAAAATTCTATACATTTTTGTTAACAGTTTTGATAACTTAAAACAAAGCAGAAAGTTGGTAGAGTACCTCTGGGTCATCAGTTTTACCACTGCCCTCTTGCCCTCCCTCTGAACTCCATCCTACAGCTGAATGTCAAAGTATCCTTTCTGCCCTTCCTGCCACGAGAATCTTCCCTGGCGGACAGCTAATACAGTAAGTGCAATCCAAATCCATAACCCTTCACCAACAGGGAGTGTTTCCTATTATTTCAGTGGTTAGACCTTGATATGGAATTCCCCATCTGCTGAGACAAGCAATGGGAAGAGAAAAATCTTACTTCAACACCATTTCTCAGAACAAGACGGAAAAATTAAAGCTGTCATTGACAGGACTCTGTTCATGAATCAGTTTTATCACTGCTTGAGGGGGGGCATTTCTACATGACATGGAAGTTTTTTCTCACGATATGAAGCTGTTAATAGAAAACAGTTCAGTGATACAATGGCAGTCTGCTCATAATTACAAAAATTATTGCTGTTAACCATTCAAAGCCATTCTTATTTCAGTCAGTACTAAATATTACACTGGCCTGAAAGAATCGTAACTGCAATCAAGATCAAAACTCTGATGTTAATCTTTTACTGAGGATATACTAGATTGGAAGGCAATTGGTTCAAGCATTCCTTTGTTGACCAACTTTATAGTATATTACTGAGGTCTGATTATCATTTCACATGTGGAAATCATGTTTTCTGACTGTTCACAGAGTCATTAATGTGGCATGCTGTCTTTGTTAGACTGGTGAAGCTGATTAACATGAATGTCAAATCATTTCAAAAAGATCAGAGATGATCTTTTATTATAGTATAAGTTTCTTCCAGAAGATATAAAAATCACAGCTCTTGAGGTCTTTTTCTTGGCAGTCTCTCAAGTGTCAGGAATGACCTGCCTTCACCTGAATGGTGTGGGATCTGAGGTTACTGTCAGGCCAGTGTAGAACGGCACACACAGAAGACTGGAGGTATCTGAAAGGAATTGCGAGTGGTAAGTCAGTTGGCTCCTTCCACCACTTACACAGGGACTCTGCCTGCTCTTGATACATCAACTTGAGGTTCTTAGTACCACAACAACTTCTCCTTTTTCACCTTGAATGATGATGGGAGCCAGTGGGCATATTGAGCAGATTCTGAGCAGATCCTTGAATCTTTTTCTCTGTCCAGATGCCAATCTCCTCCCATAACAGAACTTAAAAAATATGTGTCTATCTCAGGAATCTGATGAATGTACAAATAGCAAGAGTCAGTTGAGTGTAGTTAGGGCCTCTTTTGTGGGGCTGTTGACCCGGGGAAGGAAGTTGACAAGGGATCACTTGTCTAACACTTGTGTTTTGGAGGATTTGTGGAGGCAGTGTTTCTGGTATCTCTCTAATGCCTTGTGGTTCTAGCTGTAGATAGTCCAAATCTCAGAAGCAGTCAAGAAGACTGGAAGCTGCAAGATAGACTATGAACTTTATGTTGTCTGTGGGAATTTGATCTGAAGTCTGAAGCCTAGGCATTAGCATCTTGAAATTCAATATGCATGTTTGCGGTACTTTTAGTAAAATCATGGTATTGCTTGAGATTTTTGTAAAAAACATTTTCCCCTTTTTTTCTACATTTCTGTATGACTTTCATAGATCTCTTTATTCTATCAGTACAAGAACAACTGCTAAAGATCCAAATGAATTCATACGCAGGAAGTAGGATTCAAATCTAACAGCTTTTTGACTGAGAAACATGGGGTGCTCCCCAACATAATATTGCCAGGATATATTTTTGTTCTAAGTTTGTTGAAGTCAGGCTGCTTATATTGGATTTTGTGCCACACTTCATTGGGGGTTAAAGCAGGATCATTTGCAGTTGAATGTGAGGCTGAGGAACTGGTGCAGGGAACAGGGTTTCAGACTTGTGAATCATTACGATCTCTTCTGGCAAAGGTATGACCTGTACAAAAGGGACAGGTTACACCTGAACTTGAGGGGGGCCAATATTCTTGCAGGCCGGTTTGCTAGAGCTATTGAGAAGGGTTTAAACTGGTTTGTCAGGGGGATGAGAACCAGAGTGATAGGTCAGATGATGGGGCAGTTGGTGTAAAGTTAGTGAGCATAGAGTCTGTGAGGAAGGATAGACAATGGAACGGGCTTAATTACACTCAGCTGGATGGGCTGAAATGTGTCAATTTTAATGGAAGAAGTATCAGGAACATGGGCAATGAACCTAGAACATGGTCAATACATGGAACTATGACGTTGTAGCCATTACAGAGACTTGGCCGTTATAGGGCAGAATGGCTGCCATTTGTTCCAGAGTTTACACATTTGAAAGGAGACAGGGAAGGAGGTAAAAGAGATGGGGGCAGTAGCATTTCTAATCAGGGCTAGTTTCACAGATGCAGAAGGAAGGATGTCATGGAGGAATTGTCTCCTGCGTCAGTGTGGATGGAAGTCAGAAACAGTAAGGGAGCAATGACTTCACTGGGAGCATTCTCCAGGTTCCATCCCACTCCAACATAGCAACAGAAACACTGACGTTCCGATCAGGAGGAAGACTTTAGAAAGATGCAAAAATAATAGGGTTGTTATCATGGGTGACTTCACCTTCCCTAATATTGATTAGCACCCCCTTAGTGCAAAAGGTTTAGAAGGGGAAGAATTTGTTAGATGTGCCCAGATAGGATTCCTGACAAAGTTTGTCGACAGGCTGACTAAAGGAGACACCGTTCTGGATCTGGTACTAGGCAATAAACCTGGTCAGCTGGCAGATCTCTCAGTGGGTGAGCATTTTGGTAAGAGTGAACACAACCGTCTGACCTTTACCCATAGACTTGGACAGGGATAGGAACAGACGGTATGGGGAAGTATTTAATTGGGGAAGGTGGAATTGGGAACTTGGGTGAATACATTGGGAATGAATGTACACAGGAAAGAGGAGAATGGAATTGCGGAGGTTGCTTAGGGAGAACTTGCTTGGGGTTCTGGACTTGCATGTGCTGTCCACAGCGACTGGGCACAATCTCTAAGCCACTAATGTCCAACAGAAGCTCTGACTAAATACTTTTAACCATGATCTTGTGAAATTCAAAGCATCAATAAAAGCTCTCGTCAGAAACCACCAATGTCCTTGCAGGTTCCAGTGAATCTCTCAGGTAATTTTACAGGTGTGTGCAGAGGATTATTCTATCATTTCAGGCATTTTGGCTGCCTCTGCATAAAATGAATTCATGCTATATCACAGCTATTGATATGAATTGGTCCCAAAGTCTGATTTCCATTCTCCTTCAATAGAGTCCTTTACTCTCTGAAATCTCCACTGCTTCCCTTTCATGCAGAGCTACACTCTAGGTCTTGGTGGCTCAGTGACATATTTGAGAGAGTTCCTTTATGCAGATTCTAGTAGGATGTGGCGTTCAGTCAGTGTGGAATTAAGAGTGTTGAAGAAGTGGTTGGAGAAGTGGACTTTCCAGAGGAAGAAGCTTTCTGAAGATGTGGATCAGGCATTGATATTTTTCCTTTGAAGAAGTAATTGCTAAGTGTGAAGACTTTCTAATTACAGGACTACTTAAAGTAAGGATTTCCATGCTTCAGATGAATGTCTTCCAATCTGATTAACTGTTTGTACTTGGATACACATTCCCTCCCCATCTATAAACAGGATTTTCAACATCACCACCTGGTCCTGTATTCTTTGATTCTGATTTTAGATGCATCACTACAGAAGGGAATCACCTGGGTCAGGTCAGTATTTGTGTTCCATATGAGCCTTCTTCAGTCTCTCCTCATCATTATCCTGCTTTCTCATCCTCTCTCAAACATAGCTTTCCTTGCATGAATCAATGCTGTTTCACTCAACTACTTCCTGTGGTAATGAGTTCCAAATCCAGTCATTCCCGGAAACTTCTTTGAATTTTCTGCAAGCGGACCACAACCTTGTTGTGGTTTGGAGGCTTGCGTGCCTCAACGACCCGGAGAGCTGTGCTGGCTGGAGTCAGAACTTCATGCTTTGGCTCTTGGTCAGGTCACCAGGCCAAAGGGTAGAGACCAGATTAAAAGTGGTCCACCAGTTCTCTAGGTTCAAAGGTCTAGCACAGGGCTAACAACCCTGGAGTGGTAAAACAAAATTGTTATGGGAACAGCATTGCAGATTCCTTCTACATCTGAGCGGGACAGTATTTTTGAGTTTCCACCTGGGACCTGTATGACAGACGTAGTGAAAACTGAGAGGAAGCTACTGATGTCATGAAGGAAGCCCTAAACACCACGGGAGATGGAGGCCCAGTTGCTGCACTAAACACCAGTGGTGTAACAGGCAGGAAATAAATAATAAGTTATGGTTGGTTATATTGTATTGGCAATCCAGCCTGGTCTTCCACAAATGGAAAAAATACAATCTTTCTCTTTGGAGGGAAATGAAGACACTGTTGATGTAGGAATTTACTTAAGTCACGTCACATGTGCTTGCATGATATGACATAAATAACAGAGGGGTATTGCTCATTTAGATTGCCGTCCTTGAAGATTAGCTGGGGCCCTTCAGACAGGCAAAATGATATGACAATGTCAATGTAGTTTTTGAAAATGTCAGTGCTTTGGAAAAGGTGAGCGGAGAAATCGTTCACTTCTGACAATGGCCCAAGTCATTGTGTGCAATCAAATTGGCTTTGTGTGAGAATGCACGTGGAGGTTTGGCACAGGTTAGAATAGGGATGACAAACGAGCCAGTGGAGGGTGCCCATTAGGCTGTTGTTGGAACAGGGCAATGGGGTGAGGTGGACTAGAGAAGGGAAGGTTGGGATAGGAATTGCAGACTGGGACAACAGGGTGCATTAAATTTGAGGTAGGAACAGTATTAGTGATGGGCAGTCAGGGGTCAGGAGGGATGATCAGGTGACTGGGGACAGGATGTACATTCATGGATTTCTAGTGCATGGCGGCTGAGGGTTGATGAATTGAATTGACTTTATTTCTTACATCCTTCACATATATGAGTAAAAATCTTTACGTTACGTCTCCATCTGAACGTGAAATTTGCAATCATAGTAATTTAGAATAATTAGAAACATAGAAAAACCTACAGCACAATACATGCCCTTCAGCCCACAAAGCTGTGCCGAACATGTCCTTACCTTAGAAATTACCTATAGCCCTCTATCTTTCTAAGCTTCATGTACCTATCCAGGAGTCTCTTAAAAGACCCTATTGTATCTGCGTCCACCACCATTGCTGGCAACCCATTCCACGCACTCACCACTCGCTGCGTAAAAAACTTACCCCAGACACCTCCTCTGTACCTACTTCCAAGCACCTTAATACTGTGCCCTCTTATGCTAGCCATTTCAGCCCTGGGAAAAAGCCTCTGACTATCCACATGATCAATGCCTCTCATCATCTTATACACCTCTATCAGGTCATCTCTCATCCTCTATCGCTCCAAGGAGAAAAGGTCAAGTCCACTCAACCTATTCTCATAAGGCATGCTCCCCAATCCAGGCAACATCCTTGTAAATCTCCTCTGCTCCCTTTCTATGGTTTCCACATCCTTCCTGTAGTGAGGTGACCAGAACTGAGCACAGTACTCCAAGTGGGCACTGACCAGGGTCCTATATAGCTGCAACATTACCTCTTGGTTCTTAAACTCAGTCCCACAATTGATGAAGGCCAATGCACCGAATGCCTTCTTAACAACAGAGTCAACCTGCGCAGCAGTTTTGAGTGTCCTGTGGACTCAGACCCCAAGATCCCTCTGATCCTCCACACTGCCAAGAGTCTTACCATTAATACTATATTCTGCCATCATATTTGACCTACCAAAATGAACCACCTTACACTTATCTGGGTTGAACTCCATCTACCACTTCTCAGACCAGTTTTGCATCCTATCAATGTCCTGCTGTAACCTCTGACAGCCCTCCACACTATCCACAACATCCCAACCTTTGTGTCAACAGCAAATTTATTAACCCATCCCTCCACTTCCTCATCCAGGTCTTTTATAAAAATTATGAAGAATGGGGGTCCCAGAACAAATCTCTAAGGCACACCACTGGTCACCGACCTCCATGCAGAAAATGACCTGTTTACAACCACTCTTTGCCTTCTGTAGGCAAGCCAGTTCTAGATGAACAAAGCAATGTCCCTTTGGATCCCATATCTCCTTACTTTCTCAATAAGCCTTGCATGGGGTACCTTATCAAATTTCTTGCTGAAATCCATACACACTACATCTACTGCTCTACCTTCATCAGTGTGTTTAGTCACATCCTCAAAAAATTTAATCAGGCTCGTAAGGCACGACCTGCCTTTCACAAAGCCATGCTGACTGTTCCTAATTATATTATGCCTCTCCAAATGTTCATAAATCCTGCCTCTCAGTATCTTCTCCAACTTGCCAACCACTCAAGTAAGACTCACTGGTCTATAATTTCCCGGGCTATCCTTACTCCCTTTCCTGCATAATGGAACAACATCCACAACATTCCAATCCTCCAGAACCTCTCCCGTCCCCATTGATGATCCAAAGATCATCGTCAGAGGCTCACCGATCTCCTCCCTCACCTCCCACAGTAGCCTGGGGTACATTTCGTCTGGTCCCGGTGTCTTATCCAACTTGATGCTTTCCAAAAACTCCAGCACATCCTCTTCCTTAATATTTACATGCTCAAGCTTTTCAGTCTGCTGCAAGTCATCCCTACAATCACCAAAATCCTTTTCCATAGTGAATACTGAAGCAAAGTAATCATTAAGTACTTCTGCTATATCCACCGGTTCCATACACACTTTTCCACTGTCACACTTGATTGGTCCTATTTTCTCATGTCTTATACTTTTGCTCTTCACATACTTGTAGAATGCCTTGGGGTTTTCCTTAATCCTACCCGCCAAGACCTTCTTATGACCCCTTCTGGCTCTCCTAATTTCTTTCTTAAACTTTTTCCTGTTGGCCTTATAACCTTCTAGATCTCTATCATTACATAGTTTTTTGAACCTTTTGTAAGCTCTTCTTTTCTTCTTGACTAGATTTGTTGTTGTTGTTCGTCCTTCATAGTCAAAGATGACCATGGCTTCAAAGTCAAATGGGAGATTGGTGGCTGTGGGTCCGGAGGTGACTGATGTGGCCAATCCGGGCCCTGAAGGCTCGCCCACATGTGGGACACAAGTGGGTGGGTGCTGTCGTGGCAGTGGATGCTGCTCGGGCCTTGCGCACAGCACGCTTTCGTTGCACCTCGATGATGCGCCTGACTTCAGCTGCTCGGGCTCCTGTGGTGATCTTGCTGCGCCAAGCTGGACGGTCAAGGGCAAGCGTCTCCCACGTGTTGATGTCAACACCCAGGCCTTTGAGGGACGCTTTGAGGCAGTCTTTGTAACGTTTCTTCTGCCCCCCCGACTGAGCGCTTGCCCTGACACAGTTCTCCGTACAGCAGCTGCTTAGGCAATTGGCTGTCTGGCATTCTGACCATTCGAGTACAGGAGCAGGGAGGTACTACTGCAGTTGTACAAGGCCTTGGTGAGACCACACCTGGAGTATTGTGTGCAGTTTTGGTCCCCTAATCTGAGGAAAGACATCTTTGCCATAGAGGGAGTACAAAGAAGGTTCACCAGATTGATTCCTGGGATGGCAGGTCTTTCATATGAAGAAAGACTGGATGAACTGGGCTTGTACTCGTTGGAATTTAGAAGATTGAGGGGGGATCTGATTGAAACGTATAAGATCCTAAAGGGATTGGACAGGCTAGATGCAGGAAGATTGTTCCCGATGTTGGGGAGGTCTAGAACGAGGGGTCACAGTTTGAGGATAGAGGGGAAGCCTTTTAGGACCGAGGTTAGGAAAAACTTCTTCACACAGAGAGTGGTGAATCTGTGGAATTCTCTGCCACAGCAAACTGTTGAGGCCAGTTCATTAGCTATGTTTAAAAGGAAGTTAGATATGGCCCTTGTGGCTACAGGGGTCAGGGGGTATGGAGGGAAGGCTGGGTTCTGAGTTGGATGATCAGCCATGATCATAATAAATGGCGGTGCAGGCTCGAAGGGCCGAATGGCCTACTCCTGCACCTATTTTCTATGTTTCTATGTTTCTATGTCCAGCCCACCTGGCTTGGGCTTTCAGCAGGAGGGTGTAGACGCTGCAGAGCCCAGCTCGTTCCAGGATTTCCGTGTCGCGGACTTTGTCCTGCCACCTGATGTGGAGGAGTCTGCGGAGACAGCTCAGGTGAAAGTGGTTGAGCTGTTTGGCGTGTCTGCTGTAGACAGTCCAGGTCTCGCTGGCGTAAAGGAAGGTGGTAAGGACCACTGCACAGTAGACCTTCAGCTTGGCGGTAAGGCTGAGTCCTCTCCGCTCCCAGACGTTCTCACGGAGTCTCCCAAAGGCGGCGCTGGCTTTGGCAATCCTGTTGTTGACCTCAGCGTCTATGTTCACTGCACGAGACTAGATTTACAACAGCCTTTGTACACCAGTTCCTGTACCCTACCATCCTTTCCATGTCTCATTGGAATGTACCCATGCAGAACCCCACACAAATATCCCCTGAACATTTGCCACATTTCTTCCATATGTTTCCTTGAGAACATCTGTTTCCAATTTATGCTTCCAAGTTCCTGCTTGATAGCCTCATTTCTCCTTACTCCAATTAAACGCTTTCCTAACTTGTCTGTTCCTATCCCTCTCCAATGCTTTGGGAAGGGAGATAGAAGTGTGATCACTTTCTCCAAAACGCTCTCCCACTGAGAGAGCTGACACCTGACCAGATTAATCTCCCAATACCAGATCAAGTACAGCCTCTCCTCTTGTAGGCTTATCTACATACTGTGTCAAGAAACCTTCCTGAACACACCTAGCAAACTCCACTCCATCTAAACCCCTCACTCTAGGGAGATGCCCATTGATATTTGGGAAATAATTTATAATAAATACAACAGTCAATGTAACATAGAAATACAGTCAGATCAGCATGAGTTAATCAATCTGAAGGAACCTGGTGGAAGAAGCTGTCCCGGAGCCTGTTGGTCCTGGCTTTTGTTCTGTGGTACTGTTTTCCCAATGGTAGCAGCTGGAATAGATTGTGGTTGGGGTGACTCAGTCCCCAGTGATCCTTCGGGTCCCTTTTTCACACCTGTCTTTGTAAGTGTCCTGAATCGTGGGAAGTTCACAACTACAGACGTGCTGGGCTGTCCGCACCACTCTCTGCAGAATCCTACGATTAAGGGAGGTGCAGTTCCCGTACTAGGCAGTGATGTAGCCAGTCAGGATGCTCTCAATTGTGTCCTCGTAGAAAGTTCTAGGGATTTGGGTACCCATACCAAACTTCTTCAACGGTCTGAGGTGAAAGATGTGCTGTTGTCTTTTTCACCACACAGCTGGTGTGTACAGACCACATGAGGTCCTCGGTGATGTGGATGCTGAGGAATTTAAAGCTGATTTACCTCCAACCCCAGATCCATTGATGTCAATAGGGGTTAGCCCATCTCCATTCTTCCTGTAATCCACAACCAGCCCCTTTTTTTTTGCGACATTGAGGGAGAGGTTGTTTTCTTGACTCCACCGCGTCAGAGAGATGACTTCTTCCCTGTAGGCCACCTCGTTATCGTTTGGGATTAGGCCAATCAGTGTAGTGTCATCGGCCAATTTAATTAGCAGATTAGAGCTGTGGGTGGTGACACAGACATGGGTGTACAGGGAGTAAAGGGGGGACGTAGTACACAGCACTGAGGGGCTCCTGTGTTGAGGGTCAGAGGGGTGGAGGTGAGAGAGCCCACTCTTACCACCTGCTGGCGATCTGACAGGAAGTCCAGGATCCAGCTGTACAAGGCAGGGTCAAGGCCGAGGTCTCTGAGTTTTTTCTGGAGTCTGGATGGAACTATGGTGTTGAATGCTGAACTGTAGTCCAAGAACAGCATTATCACATAAGCATCCTTCTTCTCCAGATCTGTAAGGACAGTGTTTAGAGCAGTGGCTATTGTGTCATCTGTTGATTGGTTGTGTTGGTAGGCAAATTGTATGGTGGCTAGTTTGGGTGGCAGCGAGCTGCAGATGTAATCCCTGACCAACCGCTCAAAGCATTTACTTATTATTGAGATCATTTCTGTGAGTGAGTTCCCTATGAAATTTGACAGTGGGGTGATGAAAGTAACCATCAAGGAACACAGCTGAAGTATGTCCGACCCGCAAGACTTGGACACAACAGCAATGGAACAGGTCAGCTCAGTTCCCTTTGGCCACCTGCCGGCTCGGCTGGTTTTTGAGTGAATGGACCAACTCAAATGTGCAACGTAATCTGATCACATACATACATTTGGTCGTCAGCTTCCACACAAATTCACGTTACCTGCATTTCTAGCTCCATATGCATCCCTGTCATATGAACCCAGTCCCAGAATAAAAGAATGGAAGCATCCCACACATGCATAAAAAATAAACAGCATTTAACAATCAGGCCCCCATTCTCTCAGCACCAATCCCAAACTTATCATCAAACCTGCAGACAAAGTGGGTGCTGTTGTCGTGTGGCACACTGACCTCTACCTTGCTAAGGCCGGGCGACACCTCTCCGTACCTACCCTTTGAAGAAGATCCATCTCCAGACTGTCAGAAAACTGTCTCTGATACCATCACTGACCTCATCAACTCTGGAGAACTCCCATCCACTGCCACTAAACTCATAGATCCCTTACCCTGCACTGCTTGCTTCTACCTCCTTCCAAAGATCCACAAACCTGACTGCCTGGGTAGGCCTCATGTCTCTGTCTGGGTAGGCCCCCACTGAACTCGTGTCCTCATATGTCGATTCCATTTATCCTCCTCGGTCCATTTCCTTCCCACCTACACCAACGACACTTCTCATGCTCGCGATCTCCTCAGTGACTTCCAATCCCTGGCTCTGGCCACCTCATCTTCACCATGGATGTTCAGTCCCTATACACTTCAGTCCCCCAGCCAGAAGGCTTCAAAGCTCTCTGCTACTTTCTTGACAAAGAAACCAACCAATCTCCCCTTCAGCACCACCCTCCTCCATCTGGAAGAAGTGGTCCTTACCCTGACCAATTTTTCCTTCAGCTCCTCCCCCTTTCTACAAACTCGAGGGGTAGCCATGGGCACTTGAATGGGCCCCACCTATGCCTTCCTGTTCATTGGCTGTGTAGGACAGTTCACGTTTGAAGCCTTCCCTGGTAATATTCCCAACTCTTTCTGCTCTGTATTGATGACTGCATTGCTGCTACTTCATGCACCCATACTGAGTTAGTTAATTTTATCAACTTTGCGTCTAACTTGCACCCTGCCCTCAAATTCAATTGGTCCATTTCTGACACCTCTCTCCCCTTTCTCAACCTCTGTCTCCATTTCTAGAGACAAACTGTCAATGCATCTTTTATAACTTTACTGATCCTACTGATTCCCATGGCTATCTCCACTATACCGCTTCCCACCCTATCTACTAGAACAATGTTATTCCCTTTTCGCAATTCCTTCGCCTCTGCCACAACTATTCCCAGGCTGCATCTTTTCATTCCAGGACATCAGCGATGTCCTCCTTCTTTAAAGAACGAGTTTTCCCTCCCTCCACTATTGATGCTGCCCACACCCGTATCTCCTCTATTTCCCATCCGTCCGCACTCATTCCATCTTCCCAGCACCTTAATAGTGGTAGAGTTCCTCTTGTCCTTACCTACCACCTCCTGAGCCTCTGCATCCAACACATCACCCTCTGTACCTTCCACCATCTCCAAAGGGAACCCACCGCTAAACTAATCTTTACCTCCCCAACCTCCACTTTCAGCAGTTCCTTTGTCCATTTGTCCCTCCCTACCAATCTCCCTCCCAACAGTTATCTCTGCAAGCATCCTAAGTGCTACATCTGCCCAATCACCTCCTCCTTCACCTCCATTCAGGGCTCCAAACAGTCCTTCAAGGTGAGATAACACTTCACCTGCAAATCTGCTGGGGTCATCTATTGTATCTGGTGCTCCCGATGCAGCGTGCTCTACATTGGTGAGGCCCGTCATAAATTGGGGTGCTGCTTCATCCAGCATCTCCACACCATCCATCACAAGTGGAATTTCCCGGTGGCTAACCATTTTAATTCCATTTCCCATTCTCATTCCGACATGTCGGTCCATGGACTTGTCATGTGGCAAGATGAGGCTATGCTCAGGGTGAAGAAGCAACACCATATAGCCCACCTGGGTATTCAACCGGAAAACATGAATATCGAATTTCTCTGTCTGGTTAAAAAAATATATCACCCCTCCCCCGCCATTCCCCACTCTGACCTTTTACCTCTTCTCATCTGCCTATACTTTCTCCAGGTCCCCTGCTCCTTCCCTTTCTCCTACTGTCCACTCTCCTCTCCTACCTGATTCCTTTTTCTCCAGCCCTTGACCTTTCCCACCCACCTGGCTTCACCTATCACCTTCCTGCTAGCCTCCTCCTGCCCCCATCTTTTTATTTTGCTGTCCTCCCCCTTCCTTCTCAGTCCTGAAAAAGGGTCTTGGCCCGAAACATCATTTCCATAGATGCCGCCTGGCCTGCTGAGTTCCTCCAGCATTTTGTGTGTGTTGCTTTGGGTTTTCAATAAAAGTTTGATTGCATATTTGTCAGGACGCTGAAGTAGGGACCCAATCGCAGACCAAGGACTGTGCGCACTGTGATATTTTCTAAGTAGCAAATCCAGAGGAGCAACAAAGTCGGTGTCAAAGTTCAGGCAGAGATCAAAAATTCCACAGAAATCCAAAAACCAGTATTGGGAAACAGGCAGAGTCGATATTCAGACTGACAGAGTACAGATCTGAATGCTGGAACGGCTCAGGAAAACTCACTGGCACAATCTGGCCACAAACAGGTGAAAACACAGGACTGAAATACACCGAGCAATAAACAGAGAGGCAGGTGATAGGTGGAGCACAATAGTCATACTTTATTGATCCCGGGGGAAGTTGGTCAATGAGGCAGAAGTGGCAGCAAGACAGGTAATAATGAGAAACGGGTGAGAGGCGGAGTGCTCAGTCATACAGGGGCCCGAGTAGAGCAGGAGTGGTGACAGGAGCACATGGGGCATGAAAACAGACAAGAGCACATGGCAATACAAACCCACAGCCTGACGGCTAGGGGGAAAACACACAAAAAGACAAAGTTCAACTGGAGGTACTGACAATATTACAGGTAATTCATATGCAGAAGAATTTGTAGCAGTTGCCTTTAGAAGAAATGAATTTCTTCATAAACTCATGTTGAGGGAGAAATAGCTGAGGAAATGATAAACCCTTCATAGAGTACCGAATGTGCACGCAAGCAAGGAACTCAATAGACAACTTTGTCCGCTCACTGTGTTTCTCAGGGAAAGAGTAGCAGCTGTAATGTAAACAGCAACACTGAATATCAATCAAGACAGGTTATAAAGAAACAACCAAATATTTATTAAACACGGATGAACGATAAGGAAGAAAACACAAACGAAAACTTTAACCGGAAGTTAACAGATATGCAGCCGTTCAACACCTCGTCACTCGGCTCTGGTTCTTAAAGCGTTCAATGCGAAAACAGTTCTTAAAGCAATAAAGTCAAATATAGTTCTTAAAGTGATAACTTCGAAAGTCCAACAGATTTACACGTTCAATTGGGAGAGACTTCTCTGGAGAAGGATTTCTTCACAGATGCAACTTTACTGCTGGTTCTGCCCACAGGATTCACGATGCTGAAAATAAACAGTTTAAATTCACTGACTTTAAATTCCTTTAGAGAGAGAGAGCACCTTTTTGCATGAACTCCTTGCTCTTTTTGGCAAGAGTTATCTCGAAGCAGGTTGCTACTCCAACGAAGACTCAATAAGGTCGATCCTTTATTAAACTGCCAAACGATGCCGACTCCTCTCGATCCTTCGATCCTGCAACTGCGATAAATTCTTCACTCTCCCCTCTAATGTTGGAATTGAGTAAATCAACACATCTAGCAAAAATATCCAGTCCAAATAATAATGGTATCTTGCAACAGAACGCACCCTCCGTTTTAAAAATGAAACTGCATCATAAAAACAAACATGCAACAGAAACGGAGATACAGCACATTCTACCTGGAAACCTACAAACTAAAAAACCCTGTGTCACCCGGGTCGACCCTTATATAGTCACGGGGCACATGTCATCACGTGACCTCACATCGGCGGGAAAATCACATCAGGTGACCTCCAAAAGACCATTATATCATTCTCACAAAATAAACAGATCTCCTTGAGCATGTAACACAGCAAACGTGTTAATGGAATAGAATGGACTGAGCTTGCAATCCTTCCACCCCAATCATTGTATATGATATCTTAACATTTGTCAAAAGGGAGCTCTAAGAATGCAGTTAAAATGCAGGAACACATATAGCCTTAGACATTTACAGCTGTAACTCATGTAAAGGTGAATTCCTATGATCCACCTATTGGTAACATGGAGAAAAAAACTAGATATTTATTTTCTCATCTCTTGTAATCATCGGCTTAATCAGCAGAGGTGACGAAATGGCCAATATGTTGTCTTAAGTTTGGTGAATTTCTTTTTTTTAGATTTTTTTAGATTATTTTTCCTGTATTTTGAGCAGTTTGTGGTCATTATTAATAATTTCCCTGATGGATTTTGATTCCGTAGGACAAGTTCTGACAATCTCACAAAAGGTAACTCTGAGTGAATATGACTTTACAACTTACATTTCTGGAAGGTAAGGCCAATGAATAGGTTATCTTTGTGTTCATGTCATGGTGCTACAAAGGCACCAATTTTCAGTATTTGATATAACTTATAACCAGTAAACTGGAATGAAGAAACTGTAAGTACTGACATGTAATTATGGCAACGTTCACGGGATGTTAGTTTTGTTTCATTTACGGGTAATGTTGTGCAGAGAGTAGCACTCCCATGGTCCATGTTCAACCCCGACCTCTCTGTATGGATCTGGCACCTTCTTCCTGTGACCGCAGGGGTTTCCCCAGGGTCTGCTCAGATCCTTCCCTCCCGCAGGTTGGGAGGTTTGGCTCAGACTTGCTATACTATGTGTTGTTCAAAGTTCAAACTACATATACGTCAGCATATACAACCCTGAGATTCATTTTCCTGTGGGCATACTCAGCAAATCTATAGAATAGTAACTATAACAGGATCAATGAAAGATCAACCAGAGTGCAGAAGACAACCAACTGTGCAAATTCAGATATACAGTAAATAAATAGCAATAAATAACGAGAACATGAGATAAAGAGTTCTTGAAAGTGTGAAGTTGAGTGTAGTTATCCCCTTTTGTTCAAGAACCTGATGGTTGAGGGGTAGTAACTGTTCTTGAACCTGATGATGTGAGTCCTGAGGCTCTTGTACCTTCTACCTGGTGATAACAATGAGAAGAGAGCATGGCCTGGTTGGTGGGGATCTTTGATGATAGATGCTGCTTTCCTGTGATAGCATTTCACGTAGCTATGCTTAGTGGTAAGGAGAGCTTTACCCGTGATGTACTGGGCCAAATCTACTACTTTTCGTAGCATTTTCCACTCAAAGACACTGTGACTCTATAACTCAATTTTCCAGATGGGAAGGAACAAAGCTGAACATTGGTTACCTCTGCAGAGTGTTCACTGTGCATAAATACTTGCTAAAAGTATAGTTAATTGTACCTACATTAGGTGTGTTAGCTCAGGGGTGCCCAACCTTTTTTGCACTGTGGACCGGTTTAATATTGACAATATTCTTGCGGACCGGCCAACCGGAGGGGGGGTGGGGGGAGGGTGGTGTTCAAGTAGGGTTAAATTCACCTCAACATGTCTTTTACAGTTAGTGTTGCCAACTTTCTCACTCCCAAATAAGGGACAAGAGTAGCAGTCAAATCCCAGGACACTTGTGTTTACCCCAGGAAAGACGACCATGACCATGAAGCCTTGCGCGGGCACCTGTGTGCGCATGCGCGTACGTGCCGATTTTTTCCCACAAATCGGTTTTGGCTTAATCTTCCCGACTACACTATACATACATTGTTTCTACTTTATATAGGCTGTGTATTTTTCATATCATTCCTGCTTTTACTATATGTTAGTGTTATTTTCGGTTTTATGTGTTATTTGGCATGATTTGGTAGGTTATTTTTTGGGTCTGGGAACGCTCAAAAATTTTTCCCATATAAATTAATGGTAATTGCTTCTTCACTTTACGCCATTTCAGCACGAAAGGGTACATAGGAACGCTCTACCTTAGCGGGGGAAATACGGGACAAGGGCGGTCCAGTATGGGACAAACCAATTTAGCCCAATATATGGGATGTCCCGGCAAATACGGGACAGCTGGCAACCCTATGTTCAAGCTCAGCAGTGCATGGCAGGGAATGAGGAAAGGTGCGGCTGACTCGTATCGTTTCCTTGCGGCCCGGTGGTTGGGGACCGCTGTGTTAGCTCACTGAACAGTAAGTTGGAGGGAAGGAGGGAGGAGGGAGGAGAAGATGGCAGTGCGACGCAGTGCGCGCAGCCGTTCCGAATGAATATCGATTATGTGTAACTAGGGGCCGTGCACAATCCGGATTTGATGGACACAGCCGTGAGAAGCGCAGAGGAATATCTGGAGTAACTTCTGAAATGCCTGCTTCGCTACCGTTGCTACTGTGCAATCGACAATCTCCGGAGACGAAGGCCCCAAAGCTGGCTTTGCATATCACCTGTTGATAGGGCCGGGGTTGAAGCACTCGGCAGAGATGGTGCTCCGTGTCGGGAGGTGGTCGGAGGCTCGGAGTTTTTCCCACGGACTCGGAGTCGGACTGTGGTCAGATGCTTCCAGGATGCTGCACCGGCAAGTTGGCGGCGCTGGAGGTTTACCGTCTGCGTGAGATGATGGGACTTTCGAAAGACTTTGAGACTTTTACTGTGCCATGGTCTGTTCTTATCAAATTACGGTATTGCTTTGCACTGTTGTAACTATATGTTATAATTATGTGGTTTTTGTTGGTTTTTAAGTCGGTTTGTCATGTGTTTTCGTGATATCATTCTGGAAAAACATTTTATCATTTCTTAATGCATGCATTACTAAATGACAACAAAAGGGGACTGCGTGTCCTCATAATCATAATAAGAGATTACTTGTGGTCCACAAATCCAGACATTAAAGTTCAATATCACAGCTCTGTGTGTGTGTGTGTGTGTGTGTGGGTTTGTGTGACAGAGAGAGGGAGTAGACAAATAGATAGAGGGGAAGAGAGAGAGAGGAGATAGATAGATAGAACTAGAAGGGGAGAGAGATTGTTGATGTAACTATGTGTTTTCTTCTCTGACTCCTCTGTGGATTTCCACTGTCAAGAGAGCTGCCTGTCTGTCTAGGTACCATATCCGATGCGGACTTTGGTGACCATGGTTTTCCATATAGATCTATCCTTCGTTTTTTGGATGACTTCCATTTCCTCGATGTGCAGCCACCAGGCTATGCTTTTGATGTACATAAGTCGAGGTCTTCCTCTAGGTTTGCTGCCCTCAATCTTTCCAGAGAGTACGAGTTTTTCTAGTTCATCTTTCTGCATGATGTGTCCTAGGAATCTGAGTTGTCTTTCTCTTATTGTTGGTATGAGTGATTGAACTGCTTGGGCTCTTCTGAGAATTTCTTCATTTGATGTGTGTGTGGTCCATGATATTTTTAACATTCTTCAGTAGAACCATAATTCAGCTGCTTCTAGTCTCTTTTCCATTGTTGGAGAAATGGTCCAGCATTCACTTCCATAAGTCAGGATAGAATAAATGTAGCATTGCAGTATTCCGCTTTTAGTGTACGTGCTCATCTTTCTGTCTGTTAATATGGTCTTCATTTTTTTTTCATTTTGAAGATGAAGAGCAGGTTGGGAGGTTAATTGTCTGCTATAAATTAACCCTGGTGGTTAAGTGGCAGAACCTGGGGGGGGGGGTAGTTGATGGGAAAGTGGGGGATATTTACAATACTACTGTAGAGTGGAAGTTCTCTCCTAGAAACTTTGGAAATACGAATTGACGAAAAATACTGAAACCAAAATCAGAAAGAGCCAAATGACATTTCATGTTAATCTGGGTTTAATTTAGTCTGAACAGAGAGCAGGTGCCAGTAAGTTTTATGTTTCCCATTGATGTAAATACATAATTCTATGGAAACTGTCCTTCCACTTGAAACCGTTGGAAGAGGAACGTTTAATCTCATTGTAAATACTAAAGTTCTGTCAGACCACCTAGTATGTAATCCAGAATTCCTGGCAGATTATCCTGGGGATATTCATGTGTACACAAAGAATTCAGGTTAGAGAAAGAGAGGTAGGAGAAAGGAGAAGATGTTCTAGAATCATTTGCAACAATAGAACATAGAAACAAGAGGCCTTTGACCTCCAGCCCTATTCAATAAGATTGTGGCTGATCTAATCTTGGCTTTAGCACCACTTTACTGCTCTCTTCCAATTTCCATTCATTACTTCGCAGTTTAACTGTATGTTGGTTATCTCCTTCAATATATTCAATATGTCTGTTTCCATAGCTCTCCTGGGTGAAGAATTTCAAAGATTTGTGACCCACTGAAGGAAGGAAATGCTCCCCAGATCCAGCTAACATTGGCAAACCTGATTCTGAGGCAACGTTCGCTGATTCTAGATATCCTTACTAGTGGAAACCCAAGCATTGCCTCAGAATTATGTATTAGGTTCAACTCTTATCCTTCTAAATGTAATTTATATGAGGCTAAAACCAGCTCATTCTTTCTTCATATATCATCTGTTACATCCCAGGAATCAGCCTAATGAATCTTCTCTGTCTGCTTCCAATGCAAATATACCCTCCTCAAAACAGGGACCTAAACTGTAGGTGGTTTTTCCATTGACCCCAAACGTTAATTTAATTTTTGCTTGCTCTATCAAAGAATATGGCTTCCAATGTCAGCTCAGAATGTGAGCTGGTAATCTATAATGTATTTTAAATAATGATACTGGGGACTTGCTCTACTGTTGGAGCTGCTCTCTTTCAATGAAGGCATTACTGTACACTGATGTTCATCTACCTATTCAGCTCTTTCCAACAATGCCACTTCACTGCTGAGTATTTCCAGCATTTCAGATTGTATTTCTAATTCTTGTGTTCCAGTTATCTCCACTCAGGTGGCCTCGTGTTAGGGATACCTTCCTTCTGTACATTATAAGCTCATTTCAACTAAGTTGTTCCCCACCCACTTTCCTCCATGGCCCCCACCCAAAGGAGCTCTATTGCAAGTCCCTCTTCTTGGTTTCAAAAGGTCCCTTTTGAACAGGGACTTTACTGCCAACCTCCCTTCCTTCTTTAACATAGAACCCTCAAATTCAAGCCCGACCAGATTCAGATTTATTTATAAAAGGTACAGTACATCAGCTGGGGCGGCTGGTGGTGTAGTGGCATCAGCACTGGACGTCAGGGCAGATGGTCCTGAGTTCAAATCCAGCCGGGTGCCAATCTGGGCAGCAGCAGTTTCTGCGCGGAAGAAAGGCCCCGGCAAACTACTTCCTGATCTTGCCATGAAAACCCTATGGACCCCATGGTCCATGAAGTCATGAAGAGTTGGACTCAACTAAACAACAAACAGTGTCATACAGAGAAATGTGTCATTTGAGTTAAAAACCAGCATATCCTAGGATGTGCTGGGGGCAGCCCACAGGTGTTGCCACGCACTCTGGCACCGACGTAGCATGGACACATAGAACACATCAAGAAATAAAACAATAATGGCAAAGCAAGCGCTGTTCCTCCCTCCCACCCACCCACACACATAGTCCGTCCTCCGACCGCAGGACAGGTCATCTTTGGTCTCCAGCCTGAGTGGACTCACATTGGGCCTTTGTCCTCCCCAGTGGACTTGCAGAGATTTGTAGTCTCAGGGCCATGGCCATCAGGTTTCCACTTCTGTAATTCTGAGTGACCTTCTGACTTCGATCTTAGGACTCACCAATGACGATGAACGAGGACTCGAACTCCAGGCCTTGAACTTTGGCCTCACTGATCGACTTTACTTTGAATGCAACATCCCTCAAATTGCACTGCTACTGTTGCCTTTGCATTTTGAAATTCCTTCACCTGGAGTATTGTGTGCAGTTTTGGTCCCCTGATCTGAGGAAAGACATCCTTGCCATAGAGGGAGTACAAAGAAGGTTCACCAGATTGATTCCTGGGATGGCAGGACATTCATATGATGAAAGACTGGATCGACTAGGCTTATACTCGCTGGAATTTAGAAGAATGAGGGGGGATCTTATCGAAACGTATAAAATTCTAAAGGGATTGGACAGGCTAGATGCAGGAAGATTGTTCCCGATGTTGGGGAAGTCCAGAACGAGGGGTCACAGTTTGAGGATAGAGGGGAAGCCTTTTAGGACCAAGATTAGGAAAAACTTCTTCACACAGAGAGTGGTGAATCTGTGGAATTGTCTGCCACAGGAAACAGTTGAGGCCAGTTCATTGGCTATATTTAAGAGGGAGTTAGATATGGGCCTTGTGGCTAAAGGGATCGGGGGTATGGAGAGAAGGCAGGTACAGGGTTCTGAGTTGGATGATCAGCCATGATCATAATAAATGGCGGTGCAGGCTCGAAGGGCTGAATGGCCTACTCCTGCACCTATTTTCTATGTTTCTATGTTTCTCACTGCCCATCTAACTCCTTTCCTTAAAAATCTTTTGTGACCCTTCTTAAAGTTCATGCTATTCCCAAGCTATTGGCCACCCTTCCGAAGGCTGTGTTCTCTAGTTGGAGGCTATTAATGTTTGATTTTGCCTCTGTGAAGCATCTTGATTTTCAGTGTTAAGAGTGAAATGCAAGCTTCTGCTGTACATAAATGGGGTGGGGTCATCACCTTGGTTACTGCTTGCTTTTTTTGTAAATACCATATTGAGCAAAACAACAACTGAAAAGTTGGCTTCAGGACCTGCTCTCCATCTACCACCGGATCAAAGTGGGATTGCTAACTCTCTTGAGACATTGTTCCAATCTCCTTGCCAAACCCAAATGAATTCAGGAAGGTTCAGGAAGCTTTCCATAGTTTGATCAGATGCTGTGCTTACCGGAGTCACTTTACTCACACACTCATAGAAACATAGAAACATAGAAAATAGGTGCAGGAGTAGGCCATTCGGCCCTTCGAGCCTGCACCGCCATTTATTATGATCATGGCTGATCATCCAACTCAGAACCCCGCCCCAGCCTTCCCTCCATACCCCCTGATCCCCGTAGCCACAAGGGCCATATCTAACTCCCTCTTAAATATAGCCAATGAACTGGCCTCAACTGTTTCCTGTGGCAGACAATTCCACAGATTCACCACTCTCTGTGTGAAGAAGTTTTTCCTAATCTCGGTCCTAAAAGGCTTCCCCTTTATCCTCAAACTGTGGCCCCTCGTTCTGGACTTCCCCAACATCGGGAACAATCTTCCTGCATCTAGCCTGTCCAATCCCTTTAGGATCTTATACGTTTCAATCAGATCCCCCCTCAATCTTCTAAATTCCAACGAGTACAAGCCCAGTTCATCCAGTCTTTCTTCATATGAAAGTCCTGCCATCCCAGGAATCAATCTGGTGAACCTTCTTTGTACTCCCTCTATGGCAAGGATGTCTTTCCTCAGATTAGGGGACCAAAACTGCACACAATACTCCAGGTGTGGTCTCACCAAGGCCTTGTACAACTGCAGTAGTACCTCCCTGCTCCTGTACTCAAATCCTCTCGCTATAAATGCCAGCATACCATTCGCCTTTTTCACCGCCTGCTGTACCTGCATGCCCACTTTCAATGACTGGTGTATAATGACACCCAGGTCTCGTTGCACCTCCCCTTTTCCTAATCGGCCACCATTCAGATAATAATCTGTTTTCCTATTTTTGCCACCAAAGTGGATAACTTCACATTTATCCACATTAAATTGCATCTGCCATGAATTTGCCCACCCACCCAACCTATCCAAGTCACCCTGCATCCTCTTAGCATCCTCCTCACAGCTAACACTGCCACCCAGCTTCATGTCATCCGCAAACTTGGAGATGCTGCATTTAATTCCCTCATCCAAGTCATTAATATATATTGTAAACAACTGGGGTCCCAGCACTGAGCCTTGCGGTACCCCTCTAGTCACCGCCTGCCATTCTGAAAAGGTCCCGTTTATTCCCACTCTTTGCTTCCTGTCTGCTAACCAATTCTCCACCCACAGCAATACCTTACACCCAACACTGTGCGCTTTAAGTTTGCACACTAATCTCCTGTGTGGGACCTTGTCAAAAGCCTTTTGAAAATCCAAATATACCACATCCACTGGTTCTCCCCTATCCACTCTACTAGTTACATCCTCAAAAAATTCTATGAGATTCGTCAGACATGATTTTCCTTTCACAAATCCATGCTGACTTTGTCCGATCATTTCACCGCTTTCCAAATGTGCTGTTATCACATCCTTGATAACTGACTCCAGCAGTTTCCCCACCACCGACGTTAGGCTAACCGGTCTATAATTCCCCGGTTTCTCTCTCCCTCCTTTTTTAAAAAGTGGAGTTATATTAGCCACCCTCCAATCCTCAGGAACTAGTCCAGAATCTAACGAGGTTTGAAAAATTATCACTAATGCATCCACTATTTCTTGGGCTACTTCCTTAAGCACTCTAGGATGCAGACCATCTGGCCCTGGGGATTTACCTGCCTTCAATCCCTTCAATTTACCTAACACCACTTCCCGACTAACATGTATTTCGCTCAGTTCCTCCATCTCACTGGACTCTCTGTCCCCTACTATTTCTGGAAGATTATTTATGTCCTCCTTAGTGAAGACAGAACCAAAGTAATTATTCAATTGGTCTGCCATGTCCTTGCTCCCCATAATCAATTCATCTGTTTCTGTCTGCAGGGGACCTACATTTGTCTTTACCAGTCTTTTCCTTTTTACATATCTATAAAAGCTTTTACAGTCCGTTTCTCATCTCTTAAAAACTGTGCAGTATTTTTGCTGCTAGTTTACTTCACTTTACTCTGCATTGAGAGGTGGATTTCATATCAATATGCTCATAGTCTTGTGCTGTGATTAGGAACAATGATAAGGGCTTGGGTGAGCTTAAGTAACAGTCTTTGAGGTTTAGGGAAGGTTTACCATTTCACTGCATGGGGTCCACACAGATCAAAGGAGGTGGCCTAGTCTGACCACCACAGTTTGTAGGGTTTTCCCCTGGAGCAGGAGTTCCCAAACTGGGGTCCGTGGACCCCTTGGTTAATGGTAGGCATCCATGGCATTAAAAAAAGGTTGGGAACCCCTGCCCTAGAGGTTTCAAAAGTTCTCCCTTAGAACTGCTTGCTGAAGACACGAGAGCTATTATCACAAGAATTTGTGTTGGCACTTGTCCAAGCCACTGAAGAAATTTTCAATAAGGCAGAACCTAGGAGAAGGCTTGCAGCTTACTGGCAATGAAAATATAAATGAAAAATAGTTGGTAAGCTAGTTGGCTTGGTAAAAGGATCTAGTGCAGGGGTGGCCAACCTTTACATTCCATGTGGCAACTTTTTCACGCACGTTCAGATGCGCCATACAACTCTTGTACCCCCATTCAATTCTTGTAAAAATATGTTATATATACATATTTAGCATTTTTACATGATATATTGATTTAATATAGAAACAAGATAAACATTACTTACCTTAATGAGACTTTTGAGTCTGTTTTGATTTCGCCAAACTTTTAATGTTTGGAGTTAAATTAGTTACTGAGGGCAGCAGAGAATTCTTTAAATTTGAATCAGTCAGTCGCGACCTTGTTTTGTTTTTAATCAATTTCATGGCTGAAAATGCTTGTTCACATCTGTACGTCGTTCCAAAATGACAGATATAACTCTGGGCAAATTTTCTCAGTTCTGGAAAATGTTCAGAGGGTAATCATTGCCAGAACTTAATCATGTCAGAAGCATTTGGGACTGAGGGAAGCTCAACAAATTTCATGTTCAATAATGAATTTGTTTTCAAGTCATTAAGTTCCATTTGTATGTTACTAGACATCTTCATGATTTTTTGCTCACTAAGTGAAAATGGGTTTATAAATGCAAGTATGCAGTCTTCTTTAGCAAAATCATGAAAATGAATTTCAAATGTCTCTTGCAATAACCTGATTTTTTCCAACATATTTTGTAAAATTGCCATTATCTCTGCTCTTTCACTTTGCTCTTTTAAGTGCGGAAACTGTCCCAAGCCCTCATTTTCTAACTGAGAGGTGAACAGTTTTAACTTCATCTTGAATGCATTGATATCATTTACTAAGCTAGGAAACAATTTGTTCTTGCCCTGGAATTTCAAATTTAGATCACTGAGATGGCTGGTAACATCAACTAAAAATGCTAAATCAAATAGTCAATTGTTATCACATAAAAGGGCTCTTTCCTCAGGCAGCTCATTTTTCTCTTCTGGAAAATTATGAACAGTATTTTTCAGTTTCCAAAATCTACTCAGAACCCGTCCTCTAGAAAGCCAGCACACCTCACAATGAAGGACGAGATCGCCATATTCCGAATCTAACATTTCACAATATTCTCTGAATTCTCATCTGCTTAATCCTCTTGCTCTAATTTTATTCACGCATTTCACAACCAATAACATGCTGCAAATTTAAAGTTTTTCCACACAGTGACCCTTGGTGTATAATGCAGTGATATTTTAGTAGAGTAAAGTTTTCAAGCAAAGTTGTAGTCCCAGCGGTTTTACCTATCATTGACAGTGCTCCATCAGTACAAACACCGGTGAGTTTACTGGAATCTAGTTGTAGATTTTCTAGGCATGGTTTTACTTTGTCAAATATGTCTGATCCTCTTGTTTTTCTATGAAGCCACTCAAAACTGGTAAGTTCTTCAAAGATGCTAAAATTATCATCAATTCCTCTTATAAAAATGCTTAACTGGGCTACAGCACATATGTCAGCAGATTCATCCAAAGCTAAAGAAAAGAAAGTACAAGCATGGACGAGGTCTTTCAGTTGCTCAGATACATCATGACAGAGTTCTTCTGTGCGTCTCGTAACTGTTTGCTTTGATAGAGCAATTTCGTCTACTTTCCTTTCGATATTTTTATCACCAAGACATCTTGCAAATATTTGGAGACAAGGCTTAACAATTTTCTCTCCATCAGAGAAAGACTTCTGTTTTCTGGCCAACGCTAAAGCAATTTCATAGGATGCTCCTGTCATCGCCAAACTTTCACAATTTCTTTTAACAAATATATTTTGTCTTCTTTTGATTTCTTCCTTTTTCTTAATCACATATTCTTTCCATAACTCAGACCCAAGCACTAGCTTCAGTTTTCCTTCTATTTCAGTCTGATGTTGTGTTTTATACTGTCTATTAAGATCATGTCTTCTATTACTGTATATGAGAAAGTGTTTTCACAAACAATGCACAATGGTTTTCCTGACAGACCCGCTATAAATAAGAACTCATTTTCCCACTGTTCATTGAATTCACGCTTACCATCACTTTCTGCTTTCCTTTTGCTCATTTGCTTGTGCACTGTGATGGGTAACTGAATGTAAAAACGAGACCTAATTTTCGAAAAAGTGCAAAACTGCAAATGGTCACAAAGGACGAACAAAGCACAACTCTGTAGCGCACCAGTGTCAATTGTAAACTGACTGGCAAAAACCTGCGACGCACCGCTGGTGCAGACGCCTGGCGCCTCAGGATCAAACAAGTATCAAACGTGTATTGAACAGTTATGGAACGACTGCAGAACAAAAGTCCTTCTTTCCTAGTTTGACTCATAGAACATCTTTTAAAATTGAAAACAGATCAATGTGAAAGAAGATAACATTTGCCAAAAGATGTGCACGAAATAATAAAATCGCTAAAAATAATTGCTAAGTTTTAGATTTATTCTCAGTTAAGCTACTTGAATTCCTGTTATAGTTTTTTTTCTACAAATTGGTTTTTGGTTAATACTTTTTGCATGAGTAGGCTTACTTTTTTATTATTATCACTGGGGTGCAATGTGCCACTTCTGATCATCCAATGTGTCACATTTGGTGCATGTGCCATAGGCTGGCCATCCCTGATCTAGTGCTTTCCCTGTGTATATGATGAATAAACTTTTCTTGGGCTTCTAGCTGGGTACAAGTATTGATTTTAACCGACGTTTTGATGACAAACTCTGCCATCTTCATCAGGGAGGATGCCTGGCATATTTAGTCTGGTGGTATTTACACCCCTGTGTTCCATCCCTCCTGATTGGTTAGTCCTCATCCAATCAGGTTTCCACTCTCTCATCTTGTCTACAATCGAATTCCAGTTCTTACTTAGAGCAACACCTCCATCTTTGTTAAGATTCTTTCCCTCTAGTTTTGTTTCAATGGGTTCCTTTAGTAGGTGGTCCCAAAAGCCTTTGGCATGGCACAGTAGCTTTGTGCCATCAAAGTCAACCCAACGGCCATTGTGAATGCAGTGTTCTGCTACCATCAATTTCTGCGGGTAACCCAAACAGATATGCCTCCTGTGCTCCTTGATGCAGGTTTCCACTGTGCGTCCCATCTGGCTGATATACGTTGCTCCGGATTCACAGGGAATCTTGTAAACCCCAGCCAACCTGAGTCCCACGTCATCTTTGATCCGCATGAGCTGGGATTTGAGCTTCCTTACGAGTTTGTGGATGGTATTAATCTGGTATTCCTTCAGGATCCTGGCGATCCTTTCAGAAACCATGGAAATATCGGGAAGACAGGTGGTAGAGAGAGGTTCCATCCCATTGATAGGTACTTTTCTTGGGCTTCTAGCTGGGTACAAGTATTGATTTTAACCGACGTTTTGATGACAAACTCTGCCATCTTCATCAGGGAGGATGCCTGGCATATTTAGTCTGGTGGTATTTACACCCCTGTGTTCCATCCCTCCTGATTGGTTAGTCCTCATCCAATCAGGTTTCCACTCTCTCATCTTGTCTACAATCGAATTCCAGTTCTTACTTAGAGCAACACCTCCATCTTTGTTAAGATTCTTTCCCTCTAGTTTTGTTTCAATGGGTTCCTTTAGTAGGTGGTCCCAAAAGCCTTTGGCATGGCACAGTAGCTTTGTGCCATCAAAGTCAACCCAACGGCCATTGTGAATGCAGTGTTCTGCTACCATCAATTTCTGCGGGTAACCCAAACAGATATGCCTCCTGTGCTCCTTGATGCAGGTTTCCACTGTGCGTCCCATCTGGCTGATATACGTTGCTCCGGATTCACAGGGAATCTTGTAAACCCCAGCCAACCTGAGTCCCACGTCATCTTTGATCCGCATGAGCTGGGATTTGAGCTTCCTTACGAGTTTGTGGATGGTATTAATCTGGTATTCCTTCAGGATCCTGGCGATCCTTTCAGAAACCATGGAAATATCGGGAAGACAGGTGGTAGAGAGAGGTTCCATCCCATTGATAGGTTTCCTGGTTTTCCACTGGCTCTTTGAAGAGCATGACTGATTTTCTTCACCTTGTAGCCATTCTGTAGGAATGTTGTGTGTAATTGTTTTATTTCCTCGGGGAGACTGTCCGGGTTCAAAATAGTTTTTGCATGCTTAGTCAAAGTAGCAAGAGCCGCTCTACGTTGGGAGGTGTGATGGTAGCTGTTATTGTTGAGGTACAAGTCCTTGTGAGTGGATTTCTGATAGATACCAAGTCTGAGGCTACCGTCTGGTGTTCATCATATTAGAATGTCCAGGAATGGGAGGCAACAATTCTTCTCCATCTCCATCGTAAATTGAATGTTCAGAGGTATACTGTTCAGATGGTCGTGGAACTGTTGGAGTGCCTGGAGTCCATGAGGCCACACTATGAAGGTGTCATCGACGTATCTGAAGAAGCATTTGGGGTGTAAGGGTGATGAACTCAGACCCTCTCCTCCAAGTCCTTCATGCAGAAATTAGCAATAGCCAGTGACAAGGGTGACCCCACGGCCACTCTGTCTGTTCGTTCATAGTAGCTCCCCTCATACAGGAAATACGCTGATGCATTTATAGCGAGAGGATTCGAGTACAGGAGCAGGGAGGTACTACTGCAGTTGTACAAGGCCTTGGTGAGACCACACCTGGAGTATTGTGTGCAGTTTTGGTCCCCTAATCTGAGGAAAGACATCTTTGCCATAGAGGGAGTACAAAGAAGGTTCACCAGATTGATTCCTGGGATGGCAGGACTTTCATATGAAGAAAGACTGGATGAACTGGGCTTGTACTCGTTGGAATTTAGAAGATTGAGGGGGGATCTGATTAAAACGTATAAGATCCTAAAGGGATTGGACAGGCTAGATGCAGGAAGATTGTTCCCGATGTTGGGGAAGTCCAGAACGAGGGGTCACAGTTTGAGGATAGAGGGGAAGCCTTTTAGGACCGAGATTAGGAAAAACTTCTTCACACAGAGAGTGGTGAATCTGTGGAATTCTCTGCCACAGCAAACTGTTGAGGCCAGTTCATTGGCTATGTTTAAGAGGGAATTAGATATGGCCCTTGTGGCTAGAGGGGTCAGGGGGTATGGAGGGAAGGCTGGGGCGGGGTTCTGAGTTGGATGATCAGCCATGATCATAATAAATGGCGCTGCAGGCTCGAAGGGCCGAATGGCCTACTCCTGCACCTATTTTCTATGTTTCTATGTTTCTATGTAAGGGTGTTCAAAAAGGTCAGTGAGGCCCTTATCAAACCTTGACCACAGGAGGACCAAACTGTCCTTAATTGGAACTCCCGTGAACAGGGACACCATGTCAAAACTGACCATTATGTCCTCCGGGGTCAGCAGGACTTTGGTTATCGTTTTAACACGTTGAATTCGTGATGCGATGCTCACAGTCCCCAACAAACGGCAATATTCTGTTTATTCATACTTGCGTTGGTACAGTTAATTATTATTATTATTATGGCCTGTTATGCTGCTGGCATTTAGGGCAGCAATGAAGTTCCTCCATCTCTGGCAATGTTCAGGGATCCTTCATCGTGTTGTGTACATACATCTATTGATGCTTCTGGACACATCTTCAGTGATGTTCCTGGAATCATTGGGTGTTTCGGATCTTTCAACATCATACAACCTCCTCCAGGTGACCCAGCCAGGGCTGATCAGACCCCAGCTTGTGTCCAGATGGCTAGCTACTTATGACTCCATGGCTCCCCTCTTTTGAGCCACAGCCATCTTGAGGCCCTCTCTGCTGCATCGGTGGTACTGCGGATGGCTCGCCTCTTCCTCTTTCCCTCGATGCCCAAAATGCTGAAGGCTCTAACTAGAGAATGGGCTACAAATCCCCTACAACCAACCTCCACTGGAGATACCTCGCTCTCCATCCAGCCTGCTGACAGTTGCTAACCAGTCCTGCGTACTTGGAGAGCTTCCTTTCAAAGGCCTCTTCCAAGCTATCTTCCCATGGGACTGTCAGCTCCAGCAGCACCACTTGCATAGTCAACTCAGACACTAGGACAATGTCTGGTCACAGGGTGGTGGCTGCAATATGGTTGGGGAACTTCAGCTGCCCTTCGAGGTCCACCAACAGCTGCCAGTCCCTTGCAGAGGTCAGAATGCCTGCAGATGTTCTTTTGGCAGGTATTGGCTGCTCCCCAGCTCTGACAAAGGCAATGGTCTGCTTGGAGGGTCGGGACCACTTCGCCCACTCAACTCCTGCGCTGACGGCTTCAGCGATGGTCTTCAGGACCTGATCATGCCTCCACCTGTACTGTCCCTCACCAAGTGCCCTTGCACAGCCGCTGAGGATGTGCTCCAGGGTTCCTCACTTGGAGCACAGTGGGCACGCAGATGACTCTGCCTTGCCCCATGTGTGCAGGTTTGATGGGCTTGGAAGCACATCGTACACTGCCTGGATGAGAAATTGGATGCGGTGTGGTTCGGCTTTCCAAAGATCAGCCCAGGTCACTTTCCTCTCAACCGCATTCTCCCATCTTGTCCAAGCTCCCTGTTGCTTCATTCCCACCGCCTTGCAGACTCTCATCTCCTCCACTACTGCTCTCACCTCCTCCTGAACTAGATGACGCCTTTCCTTCCCTCTGGTGTCCATTTGGGGAGTTGGAAAGGACCCTAGCCCAGCTCGGCCTCGTGTGACCACTCCCACCAGCCTCCTGTGACACAGCCTCGCCTCTGCCTCCTGAACAGCTTCCTCTGCCCTCCACTTCCTGCCAGTACTTACTTGGATCCCTGCTCTAACCACCTTCGGGTCACTTGAGTCCCTATACTGTAGCACTTCTCTGGCTCTTGTTACCTTGAATTCTTCCTCCAAGGATTTGAAGGGCAGTTGCAGTTTGTTGTGGTGTCCATACAGTGCGATGCTGCTCAGGCTCTTTGGCAGCCCCAGCCATCTCCTGAGGTGGTTACTAACACTCCTCTCTAAGGTTTCGACTGTCGAGATCGGAACTGCATAGACGAGGAGGGGCCACAGGATTCTGGGAAGAATGCCATGCTGATACACCCAGGCTTTAAACTTCCCAGGTATGCCAGACCTGTCCGCAGATTTCAGCCAGCCATCCAACTCCATGCAGGTTGCCTGAATGGATGTTGTGTCCCTTAAAGAGCTGTCAAAAACTTTGCCTAAGCTCTTGACTGGCTTTTCTGTGATGGTTGGGATGGCTGTGCCTGCGATGCTGAACTGGAACTTGTTCTCCACCTTCCCTTTCCTCAGCACCATCGATCTTGATTTGGCAGGTTTGAAGCGCATCCGGACCCTCTCCACCAGCTTTTCGAGCCCTTGCAGAATCCTCCGGCAGCCTGGGACTGATTCTGTGGTGACTGTGAGGTCATCCATGAATGCCCTGATAGGTGGTTGCCATTGAGCGGAATTCATTCTGGGCCCTCTGCACTCTGGTTCAGCAGACCTAGTGAACATGTTCATAGCTAGGGAGAACAGTGTCACTGAGATAGTGCACCCTGTGATGATGCTGACCTCCACCTTGTGCCAGGTTGATGTAATTGCTCCTGAAGAGACCCTCATCCTGAAGTTGCTGTAATAATCAGCGATAAGGTCTCTGATTCTGCTGGGGACGTGATATTTGGTAAGTGTGAGCTGCACCAGCTTGTGCGGAATGGAGCCATATGCATTTGCCAGGTCGAGCCACAACACTGACAGGTTGCCCTTGTTCTCTCCGGCCTCCCTGATGAGCTGTGTCACCACACCGATGTGCTCCAGACAGCCCGGCATCCCTGAAATGCCACCCTTCTGGACTGATGTATCAATATCGGTGTTCTTTGCTAGGTAGGTGCACAACCGGTTGGAAACTGCACTGAAGAAGATCTTCGCCTCGACACACAGCAGGGAGATGATGCGAAACTGATCTACCTGGGTGGCATTTTCCTCCTTCGGGATCCACTCCCCTTCAGCCACTCTCCACTGTTCTGGGATCTTCCCCCTTCTCCAGAAGATTCTCAGGATCTTCCACAGACGCAGCAGGAGTTTGGGGCAGTTCTTGTACACTTTGTACGAGGTGTTGCTTGGTCCTGGAGCTGAGCTTGCCCTTGCTTTGCGGACGACCTCTCTGACTTCCTTTAGTTGCAGCTCTGACATGTCGAACTGCACATCCGGTTCAGGTGGGTCTATTAGGATGTTGCACTCTCCCAACTCCTGCTCTCTTTCAGGATCATTATATATCCTCTTCAGATGTTGGTCTATTACTTCCTGCGAACAGGCCAGTTTCCCACTGCGCTTCTCCCCCAGCAACTCCTTGGTGAACTTGAAGGGGTTGGCGATAAAGGCTGCACGTTTTCGGCCCTTTCACGAGCCACCTCCAATGCCACTCTGCCCGGTGGAGGACCCTGATCTTCTTTCGTAGTATGCACATCAGCTGGGCCAAGCCAATGCGGTCCTCTCCTGCCTCCTTGTATTGGGACTTCAGCACTTTCATTTCCTGTCTGATGTTGTGGATCCCCAGTGCTCTTTGGTTTTTCGAGCAAGATGTTTTGGAGCCTTCCTGCTCCTCTTCTCCAATCCGTTCAGCTGCGATACTGATAATAATTGTTGTCAGGGGTGTATGGGGTGTCAGGGAGGGGTAGCACCTCAGGTGGCGGAACATGTCGCGTCCTTTTCAAGGCAGTTAACCCACCTTTGGTCCCCAACTGGCACTCAACTCTCACCTGTGGCTCCCCGTAGCTGTTTGCATGCGACAGCGGCCATACCCCGGGCAACGGCTTCGACAAGCCGGCTAAACCAGGTGAGGGTAGCCGACGGGTCTCAGACCCTCGGTGAGATAGGGAGTTGTCTATCCCAGCATGTGAAGACAGATTCCGGTGGATTGAGCGGACGAGACCCATGGAAGGTCCAACGGTCAAGAAGGCGCTCTCTGCAAGCGTCGTGGAACGTGTAGAGCAGGACAAGACACAGAAGACGTCCTGGTCATCCACTGCGCCTAGTCCCATCTCCAGCCATCTAGACTCTGTCTTGCCACTGGATCCAGATGGGAATTGGGAAGAGAGAGTGAGGCTGACGCTGCGCAACCCTCCCTCACTTAAATCCAAATGACGCGCTAGTCTCGACACCATCATAATGGTGTCGAGGTCCTCATCGACATCAACGATGGACAAACAACAACAACAACAACAATTGTTGTCATGGCTTGCAGCTTCCCATCAACCCCTCCCTTCGCCGTTGCCTCCAGAATTTGGTTAACATCTTCATCAAACTGCTTCCACAGTGAAGTCATGTTAGCTGCAGGCCATTTGATCTGCCTCCTGTTAGACTTCATGTTTGAGGGATTAGTTTGCAACACTTGGAGTTTCTGGGCACTATGGGGTGACTCCGGGCCTGGCCCCTCCTTCGTCTCACCAGGTTGGACACCTGAGCGTTGTGCTGCTCCTGCTCCCACCAAACACTTCATCCTCGCTTGGTGGATCTTCAGGCCACGATCGTTCTTGCAGATTTTGCCACATGCACACTGCTTCCTCATCGTCGTTTGTTCATTGCGTAGGTCTGATGTCGTTGTGTCCATCCCACTGGGGTGCTCATCCTCCCCCCCTCTCAATTTTCCTTAGATTCTTTGTCAGTAACTTCCTCTCGGTTTTCACTACTGTCAGTTGTGCAAGTCCCGGGTGGAGACTCGGGAATACCGTCGCACTCAGATGTAGAAGGGTTCTTCATTTCTGTTTTAACCGTGTTGTTTGGTCAGTCAGGGTTGTTAGCCCTGAGCTCAACCCCCAAACCTGGAGGACCAGTGGACCACTCTTAGTCTGTCCTCTACCCTTTGACCTGTTTAACATGGGTGACCCTACCAAGAGCCAAAGCGTAAAGCCCTGACCCCAGTCAACACAGCTCGCCGGGTCACTGAGGCATGCAAGCCTCCAGCCAACGACAAGGTTGTGGTCCTCTTGGAGGATGGTACAGTTAAAGAGCTATCTAATTAGTCCCACACTTCTTCCCGTTCCCTATTGATCTGCACGTACACAGCCTGTCAAATTTTAAAAAGTGCTCACTGTGATTGTCAGCATATTCCATCAGCAACAATAGCAGAGGAACAAAAAAGAGTTCTAGTAAATCAGCAGACAGACACCCATACTCCAATTTCCGCTGGGAGCACGGGCCAT
Organism: Mobula hypostoma; assembly: GCF_963921235.1. Taxonomy (NCBI): domain Eukaryota; kingdom Metazoa; phylum Chordata; class Chondrichthyes; order Myliobatiformes; family Myliobatidae; genus Mobula; species Mobula hypostoma. The sequence goes on from NC_086103.1 coordinate 76,537,451, forward strand.
TAACCAGCTGGGGTGTATTCAAAGTACCTACATCCTGTCTTAGAAGTTTCACCACTTTGCAGAGTTTGTTTGTCATTTCACCCAAGGACTCTTTCAACATAAGAAGGTTCTTTAGATGCAGTATATTCTGTTTATAACCAAAAGCTGGGTTCCAGGGTTAAACTCATTCTGTCTGTAGACTCATTCGTGAATGCTGAGTTGTTACATGTGTCATGCTTGAAGCATTTATGGTAAATCTTTTAAACAAGTCCCAGTTGAGTCTGGGATGGAATCCGTGAGTTGTGCTCTGAGGGTCACAGCAGAGGACAGAGTGATGAAAAGTTCAACATGATTACGGTAAGAAATACCTCAATGAAATGTCCCAGGGTTATTATCAGATTGAGCAAGAGAAGGAAAATATGGGTGACCCTTCACCAATATCAAGTATTCCTGCTTTTCTCCCCTTTCCCAAAAGCAACAGTGACGTATGGCCTTTCAGGAAGTGGCAGTGTGTGATTGTGTTGATTTATTTCTGTTGTTTTGTAGGAACATAATTATTTACAGCTTGAAGAATTCCTCAGTTAAACATTGAATTTAATTGAAGCCAATAAATCCGAGACTGCTAAGCACGTCCTGATTTCCCACTGTTGTCTGTCATTTAGTTGTACCTTCAGCTGTTCTACATTTCCAATTACGCTGGCAGAATTTCCCGCTGTTCCTCCATCCCCTTCAAGTGAAAACAAAACCTGGGGGAGTATTATAACTTCAAACTGCTTCCTGCAATTTCTGACTGTGTTTCAGGGAGTTACTCTTGCCACGGATTCTGGGAGAGATAGAACATGGAACAGTACACCACCAGTACAGGTCCCTCGGCCCACTATGTTGTGCCAAATTTTAACCTATTCTAAGATCAATCTATTCCCTCCCTCCACCATTGCCTTCCATTTTTGATTCATCCATGTGACTACCCAAGAGCCTCTTAAATTTCTGTGCTGTATCTGCCTCTACTATCAACCCTGTCAGGGCGTAGCAAACACCTCTGTATAAAGAACCTATCTCTGACAGCCCCCCAACCACTTTAAAGTTGTGACCCCTCATACTAGCCATTTCCACATGCAGAAAAGGCTCTGGAAGTCCAGAGGTACTTTGTATCATTTTGTGCATTTCTAAAAAGCCATCTCTCATCCTCCTTTGCTCCAAAGAGAGTAGCCCTAGCTCACTCAGCCTATCCTCATAAGATGTGCTCTCTAATCCAGAGAGCACGCTGGCAAATTCTCCTCTGCACCCTCTCAAAGGCTTCCATATCCCTCCCATCATGAGGAAAATCAGAACTGAGCACAGTACTCCCAGCCTCAAAGCACCACCGACCTTTGTGTCATCAGCAAACTTACTAACCCACCCTTCCACTTCCTCGTCCAAGTTGCAAAGAGCAGTGGCCCCAAAACAGCACTGGTCACCACCCTCCGAGCAGAATATTTCTCCATCCACTACCACTCTCTGTCTTCAGTGGGCAAGCCAATTTCGATTCCACACAGCCAGGTTTCAGGTTTCCCTGGCTCCCATGCCTCCTGACTTTCTGAATGAGCCTATGATGGGGAACCTTGCCAATGCCTTACCAGCATTCTTTGTTGTCTTTATTATTAATTGTGGGTTATATGTAAAAATACATGAATGACATATGTCAGTATAAAGACTGACTGTATATCAGTTATCTCCGGCTTACCTGTGTTTTTCTTTCGATTAACTTTGGAGTTACAAAATATAGCACCTCTCACAAGTGAATACTGTAGCAAAGCATTCACTCATCACTCTTTAGAGTCCTGTCTGATCCTAGCTTTCAAACCTTAGGTATGCTTCTTTCTTTCCTCTGACTAGATGTTCCACATCTCACGGCTCCTTCACTCTACCATCCTTTCCCCACCTCAGAGTAAGCCTAGCCAGGACACCATGCTAATGCTCCCTAAACATCCTCCACCTTTCTGTTGTGCATTTCCCTGATAACATCTGTTCCCAATCTCCAGTCCTGAGTTCCTCACCCATTTAAATGCTTTCCCATACTGTCTGCTGCTATCCCTGTTCACTGTCTCTGAAATGCTCACCCACTGAGAAAGCTGTCATCTGGCCAGGTTCATTGCCCAGTACCAGGTCCAGTATGGCCTCTCCTCTCGCCGGCCTGTCTGCATACCATATTGTGCCAGGAGTCCTTCCTAGTCACACCTAACAAATTCTGACTCATCTGAACCTTTTGCAGTAAGGAGGTGTCAATCAACACTAGGGAAATTGAAATCACTCATGACAACAAATCCTGTTATTTTTGCACCTTTCCAAAATCAGCCTCCTGATCTTCTCTTCAATGTCTCTGTAATTACTGGGGGGTAGGGGGCGGGGTCTATAGACTACTCCCAATAGATTAATTGCTCCCTTTCTGTTTTTAACTCCATACACTGACTCAGTGGATGATCCCTCCACGATGTCCTCCCTTTCTGCAGCTGTGATACTATTCCTGATTAGCAATGGTACTCCCCACCTCCTTTACCCCCCTCCCTGTCCCCTGTCCCTTTTGAACCATGGAACACCTGCAGCCACTCCTGCCCTAGTGACAGCCAGGTCTCTGTAAAGGCCACAACATCGTAGTTCCATGTAGCAATCCACACTCCAAGTTCAACATTCTCGTTCTTGTGTCAAATGAAATTAGTTACAACCCATCCAACTGACTATAATTATGCCCTATCCACGTCCTGTCCTTCATCACAGTCTCCCTACAGACTGCATCTACCTGTACACCAACTGCTCCACCATCTGACCCATCATCCCTGTGCCAAGCTGGTTTCAACACTCTCCAAAAGCTCCCACTCTCCCTAATGCTAGCTCTAACTTAACCATCACCTTAAATCTATGCTCTCCCACTATACCCATTAGGTGAAAGGAAATAGTACGATTTCATTTACTCAACACTTTGATTTTAAACCTTCAAGCAAATCTCCTCAACCTCCACTGCTCTTGGCAAAGCAATCCTATCTTTTTCACACTATTCCTGTGGTTACAAGTCTTCATTCTTGGAGCATGATTAAGAAATATTATTGGAGGAATACTTCCGTAGTAACAATAGTTCAGCTAGGTTTAGCACAGTTATGGTAGAAAAAATAAGGATAATGTAGGATTATTTGCTATGAATTGGATAAGGCTAACTTTATGAGTCTGAGAAGTTAATAAAAATGGACTGGAAACAATCACTTGAAGGGAAATTGCCAAAAGATCAATGGGAGGTTTAAGGAGGGTGTTTGAAGGATCATACTTCCATAATAGAGAAAGGTGGGACTGGCAAATCCAGAGCTGTCTGAAGGACAAGGAGCATTAGGCAGGGTAGGATAAAGAAAAGGGATCTGCTGGAGGTTGAGAAATTCATTCACAGAGAAAACCTGGAAGAGGATAAAAAGTGTGGGAGCAAAATTGAAAGGAAAATTCTAAAAGCAAAGAGATAGTAAGTAACAACTGCCAGCAAAGTAAATCCAAAGTAAGTACATCATGAACAAAAGGCTAATCCAGGAAAACATAAAGCCCGTGGAACCCTCTCACTGGGGCTCGTCTACAACCTTGGCTCGTTAAATAACTCTGCTAACAGCCAGGTGACTCAGTGGGGCAGGGTCACCTTTCAGAAACAATACACAACCACAGTCGGTATGATTTGGGGTTCAACCAAACAGGAATGTCGTGATGTTCCCCTGAAAGGAACCTTGATTTGAGTGAATGCTGTGTAAATCCTGCCCATACATGGTATCGGTAGCCCAGAAATGACAGATTGTACACCAGCATAAAATTATAAAAGTATATTCACCAAATTTTCAATATCAGCAAACAGTTACAGAAAAAGGAAAGGGCCCATTACAGTTAATCTAGTCCAATCTGCACACAATATTGGAGCTCATACTGGAGTAGTCAGGTGTGTATCTCTTTACTCACGCACTGGATCCACGGCCTGTGTGAAAAGCACCTGTTGCATTCTAAACTCCCCTCGAAGACCATCTCGAATTAACTGGCTCTCTCTCAGGAGTATTGCTCTTCCTCCTTGGAGCCATTCATCTGCACAAAGCACTTCTTGCAACGGGGACTCTCCTGCCAACAGCATTCTGCGGCATCTTCCCTTCTGTCCTGCTCTGCAGCTCCCACCAAAAGACCCCAAACCAGACCACTGCCCTTCAGGGAACTCTTCCCCACACCCTCAGCTCTCTAGAACCTTCTCTCACATCCCACAATCCTGATGGGGTGACTCACATTTCTGAGTTGGACAACAGCTCCTTATATTAACCGAAGCCAAAACACACTTTCCAGCATGGCACACTGCTTTTACAGAAAATTACTAATTTAAACTACCTCACAGCATAGCAGTGGAAATCTTAACCAGGGCATTACACTTATTAATTACAGAAAGGCACAAAGTGTGAGGAGATGAAAGATATAGTAAGGTTCTTAATATATTCTTTGTGATTTCATTTGCCAAAGAGGAGAATGATGCATTGCTATTGTTAAACAAATGAATTGTGTAGTAATGGGTGGTTTGGCAGAGAAAACGAGCACGGTTTCTTTATCAGAATCAGAATCGTGTTTATTATCACTGACAGATCACATGAAATCTGTTTTGTGGCAGCGGTACAGAGCAATACATAACAACACTATAAATTAAAACCAAAGGAAGAAGCTGTTCCTCGAACACTGAATGTGTGTCTTCAAGCTCCTGAACCTCCTCCCTGATGGTAGTAATGAGGAGAGGGCACATACTGGGTGATGGGGTTCCTTAATAATGGAAGCCAGCTCTTTGAGGCATCAAGTTTTGAAGCTGCCCGCAATGTTGGGGAGATTAGTGCCCATGATGGCACTGGCTGAGTTTGCAACTCTCTGCAGCATTGTCTGATTTTGTGCAGTGGTCCCACCAGACCAGATGGTGATATAACCAGTTAGAATGCTCTCCATGGTACATCTATAGAAATTTTCAAGAGCCTTTAGTGACATACCAAATCTCCTCAAACTCCTCTTGAAATATAGCCACCATCATGACTTGTTTGTAATTGCATCAATATGTTGGGCCCAGGATAGATCTTCATAGATGTTGACACCGAGGAACTTGACACCGAAAGGTGTCGTTGCGACATACCTCAACCAGCTGATCTACCTCACTCCTTTATACCTCCTTGTCACCACTTGAAAATCGACAACAGTTGTGTTATCGGCAAATTTATAGATGGTGTTTGTGCTGTCCCACCCACACAGTCATGGGGGTAGAGAGAGTAGAGCAGTGGGCTAAGCACACATCCTTGAGATGTGCCAGTGTTGATCGTCAGCGAGGAGATGTTTTAACCAATCGACACTAACTGTGGGCTCCCGATGAGGAAGTCAGGGATCCAGTAGCAGAGGGAGATGCAGAGGCCCAGGTTTTGGAGATTGTTGATTAGCACTGAGGATATGATGGTGTTAAATGCTGAGCTGTAACCAATTAACAGAAGGTCCTGTTATTGTCCAGGTGGTCCAAGGATGAATAGAGAGCCAGTGAGATTGCATCTGCTGTAGACCTATTGTGGTGATTCCAGGTCCTTGCTGAGGCAGGAGTTGATTCTGGCCATAACCAACACCCCAAAACACTCAATCACAGTAGATGTGAGTGCAAATGGGCAATAGTTGTTGAGGCAGCTCACCCAGCTTTTCTTGGGCACTGGAATGATTGTGGTCTTTTTGAAGCATGTAGGAAACTCCGACTGCAGCAGTGAGATATTGAAGATGTTCTTGAACACTCCCACCAGTTGGTTGGCACAGGTTTTCAGTGCCACGCCAGGTAACCCATTGGGGCCTGACACTTTGCCAGGGTTTACCCTTTTGAAAGATGTTCTGACATTGGCCTCCAAGACAGAGATCACAGGGTTAACAAACACTGCAGCCTGTCGCACAGGTGTTTTTTAGTCCCTTTCAAAGCGTGCATCAGGGAGTGAAGCATCACATTGCTTCACGGTTAGATCTCACCTTCAAGGGAGTAATGGCCTGCAAACTCTGCTGGAGCTGAAGTGCTCTAACTTCAGTCAGAATTGTTTTCTCACTCTTTAAATAGCCTTCCGTATGTCATACCTGGACTTCTGGTATAGTTCTGGATCAACGGTATTGAATGCCACAGACGTAGCTCTCAGCAGACTGTGGATGTCCTGGTATTGAAATTCCCCATGACAATTGTAACATTGCCCTCTTGACATGCATTTTCTATCTCCGTTGTAATTTGTGGCCCACATTCTGGCTACTGTTTGGAGGCCTGTATATAATTTCTATCAGGATTTTTCTACCTGTTGCAGTTCCTTAACTCCACCAACAAAGATACTGCATCTCATCTTCCAATGTCACCTCTTTCTACGAGCTTGAATTCATGTTTTGGAAACAGAGCCACCATCTTGCCTTCCTTCCTTTTGATACAATGTGTATCCTTAGATGATAAACTCCCAGCTATAACCTTCTTTCAGCCATGACTCAGTGATGCCCACATCATACCTGTCAACCTATAACTGTGGTACAAGATCATCTACCTTATTCCAGATACTGTGTGCATTCAAATATAACACCTTCAGTCCTGTATTCGTCACCCTTTTTGATTTTGTCCCTCCCCCTACACTGCAACTCATTCCACTGACTGAATTTTTGCCTGTCTTTCCTGACAGATCCACTACACACTGCCTCTGCTTGTATACCAACTCTCCCATCCTCAGCTCTGTCACTCAGTTTCCCATCCTCTGCCAAATTAGTTTAAAAGCTCCCCGACAGTTCTAGCAAACCTGACTGCAAGGTTCAGGTGCCCCCAGGGAAGCAGGCATCAGAGGCACTGAGCGGAGGTGGTGCGAGATCCAACAAGCGATGTGAGTGATTGCCTTGAACATTTTTCTTGGGATTAAAAGATCCTGCTGGACGTCGGTAATGGGGAATTCTGCAAGTTCGGTTCACTAGTTCATTGGAAAGACTGATGGTGGGGCAGCTGCGTGGCCTCTTGCCACTGGGTCACCTGGGGAGGAGATTCCAAGGGTGGTGTGGCGTGACATCCCTGTTGGGTTGGTGTCTGGCCCTTCCTGTTGCTACTGCTCTCCAGTGTTGCTTGGTGGAAGACAAGCTGGATTGAATTCATCAACAGCTGCGCTTTTTTTAGCATGTGATGACAGTACTGTTCCGGACTTTTTCTTGCCAACGACATCCATATACCATCAATCTACAGGACAAGTCACTCAGGGACTTGGGATGTATTATTTTTCTGTGTGACTTCAAGTTTAAAGCTATCTTATATGTGTTTTGACTGATGGTACCGTGTTTTGCACCTTGGCTGTTTTGTTTGGCTGTATCCATGGAAATGGTTATATATCAATTAATCTTGAACTTGAGCTTGAACTCAATGGACCAATCCCTAGCTAGCATGGGGGAGTAGCTAAGATGAGCAGGTAAGATGGACACTTAATGCAACACGCCACCCCTCGAAAGATACAAAAGCGTGACACCCAGTTGGCAGGCTAGTACAATCCCTGTTGATGCCCGACTATGCTACGTACAAAACATAGCACGATGATATCCAGAATTATCAGCCCCAGTTTGCTGCCCATTGTACTACAGGAATCCACCAACCTCCCAGTGCCCAATTGTCTTAGTGTTTGGTTGATATATGTGTGAATGTTTTGTGGCCATCATCTTGCAAAGATGTGCTTTTAACTTCAATTTACTACTTGAAATTTACAACCTACATTGAGAACTGAAGCCTGGCTCTTGTTTGAATTAATATCAGCTATATTAACATAACTCCAGAATAGTCCCTAACATATCCTCCTCTTGACCGCTGGAAAGAAATCCGTCCCAGGAAGGCCAAACTTTTAGGAGGAGTTAATTAATTAATTAAATTAATTATACCTTATTTGTTTATCTTTTTTTCTCTCCTCTTCCTCTGTATTATGTATTGCATTGAACTGCTGCTGCTAAGTTAGCAAATTTCATGACACATGCCGGTGATAATAAACCTGATTCTGATTCAATAGTGCAGTGAAAATGGCTTTCACTTTGGATCCCTTCCCCAGTTACTAACCTATCGTGTACCTATGTATACCTACATCTATACTATCTGTCATCACTAATTGGCTACCTACAAGACTGTGCAGAGATAGCAATAAAACATTCCAGAAATTTGATCACATTCTTCTCTTGGACACGAGCCTTTGCGATTTCAATCAGTCTTTAAACTGCAGCTGACTCCTCCCCTACTGCCCCATCGCAGTTTGATCACATCCTTATCTTCGCCCCTTCAATCTCTGAAGGGTAAAGCCATCGTAGTGGCTGTCAGTAGTTACTCTGTAGGCAGGGTCACTGCAAGGTAACTTTGTTTCTGCTTGACAGGCAATGGTTCACATTCCATGCCACAGCAGAAGATTATCAGAATCATCTTGGCAACCAGTCTTTCAATCTCTTTGCTCAATCTACAGGAGGGTTTTAGGTGGTCTTTATTTGAATAGCTCCTGAACTGAATCCCTCCTGAATTGTCCTTTTGATTGCTGGCAGAACCACCGAAAGGACCCAGCTCATTTGTGTTCACTCTCCATTCAGGCTGTGTGCAATTTTTCTCTTTCTTGGTCTGCCTTTCCTTCAAACTCCCACTACCCACTAAACACTCCCAATGGCGTGCAACTCAAATAGCCTCTGACAATCAAGTCCAGCTCTTGGCCTTCGTGTGTGGCTTAGCTACTAAGCCCAGGGAAATCGTTTCTACCGACAGGAGAAGGGGCAAAGGTGTGTGTGTGTGTGTGTGTGTGTGTGTGTGTGTTCGGGGGGGGTGGTTATTGGCATCTTAAAACCAGTCTCTTTGGGCAGATGGGGTTCTTCAGCCACGGTTGGCAGCTCATATAGGAGAAGGAAAGCTCTGATCTCAAGCTTCCACTGCTTTGTGGCTATACCCACTCATGGGGAAGACTTCAGGAGTAAACCCTGAGGGAAGAATCTGGAGCTGGAATCCCTAATGCAATCCTACATTGAGTTCAATACTGACTGGCAACTCTTGCGATGCTGCTGGTGCCAAACTGTATCAGTCTCTGCTTTTCCTTCGGGTTTATCAGATGCATGGAGACGGGGAGCTTACTACATGGGCAACAGCTTGCTCTCCATATTGTACTGCCCAGGCTTGCGTGTCTAGACAGCTAGGATGCAATATCCATGGTCACCTTTGACTGACAGAGGCCTCACCTCATGGTAATATCTGACAGCCTTGAACATATCACTGGGAAGCATCATAACCATAATCACAAAACAGTTCCTTAAGTTGCAACTCATAATCCTCCTACTAATTCCCAAAATGATTCCCAATGTACTACACAAATTTACAAATTTAATTTAATATAAAAGCAGTTTCCTATGAGGGCTTTATAAAATTCCTTTTGCAAGTCCTAATCACCATAACTCAGTGAGACAGTGGTTGAGTAACTTTCAAAACTAAACAGTAATTGCTAATAATCCTGGCTATGAATCTGTTGATTGCAATAAAAAATCTAGTTTACTAACTGATCCAGGGGAGGAAGTCTGCCACTCCTACCTGTTTGGGTCTGGTGTATATGTGACTCTACATCCACAATATTTTGGTTATTTCTAAAGTGAACAAGTCATTCTCTTAAAGGACAGGTTAGTAAATAGTCAATAATGTTCACATTCTCAAATATGAATTGATTAAAACCATATTTTAATAACTTTTCTTATGAAATCAACAGGATCAATCATACAAGCCCAGTCCTTCCCATCATTATACCAAGTTCCTTCAGTCTTGCCCAAATGTTTTGGGAATCTGCTCTTTTAGAGATTCCAGCAATTTACCACAAATTAGATTAAAATTACAAGCCCGTTCTCCTCCAATTTCAAATCCAAAAGGTGGAAAAACAACATCTAGACAGCTTTGAAATATTTAGCTGAGATAGAGTTCTTTAAAACAATGATGAATTTATTACACAGAAGAGATTCAATTTCAGCAGCCCATGCAAGTGCTCATATTCTACTCAGGTCACTTATTTTCTTACTAAACTTTATTCTCCATGTGATCATGCTTCTGTTTAATTGCACAGGTGTCCTTTAACTAAACCACTCACTGATTTATGAACTCCACATTCCCACCAAGCTCTGGGCAAAGACTCTTCTTATGGATGATTTTGGTGATATTATCTTGCACTGATAGCTTTAAGGTTGACATGCAATTTGGACTGCTAGTCAATATCTGCTGAAAGTTTGCAGAACTGCCAGTGCATGATGTCAATCAGTATGCAACACTGGTTTGACGCCACTGCATTGACTCTAGAGCTTAATATTCTAGGTAACATGCTTTCCTAGCTTTGCACAGCCAAACACATAGTTAACAGCACAGAGAAGCCCTTACCATTTTAATTTAAACAATTATCCAGAGCTAATTATAATTTAGTGTGGCACATGGCCAAGTGGTTAAGGCGTTGGACTAGCGATCTGAAGGTCATGAGTTCGAGCCCCAGCCGAAGCAGCGTCTTGTGTCCTTGAGCAAGGCACTTAACCACACATTGCTCTAGTCCACCCAGCTGAAAATGGGTACCGGCAAAATGCTGGGGGTTAACCTCACGGTAGACTGGCGTCGTACCTGGGGGGGGGGGTGAGTCTCGTACTTTCAGTCACTTCACACCATGAAAACCGGCATAAACACCAGCCTGATGAGCCTATAGGGCTCGGGACAGACTTTAACTTTTAATTATAATTTAGTTCAATAGCTGATTTCAACTAAAAACGGTGAAGAAGATGCTGGCGCGATGCAGCTGGCAGCAGCCACTCCGGTGGTGATGTCTGTTATTTGTCAAGTAGGATGCCGTGCACAATTCTGATTCGATGGAGACAGACGTGAGAGCACGGAGGAACATCTGGTGAAACTTCTGAAATGTCTGTTTCGCCGCCGCTGCTACTGTGTGATCCAGAAATCTCTGGAGGAGAAGGCTTTGCTTGTTGCTCAATGGCTGGGGTGGGGTCGAAGTGCTCGGCAGAGATGGCGCTCGGTGTTGGAGGGCTGGTCGGAGGCTCGAAGTTTCCGGACGGACTCAGAGTCGGCTGCGGTCGGGTGCTTCCATGCATCGGCAAGTTTGCGGCGCTTCCGTCTATGTGAGATGATGGGGCTATCTGGACTTGAGACTTTTTTTTACCATGCCTATGGTCTGCTCTTTATCAAATTACAGTATTGCTTTGCACTGTTGTAACTATATGTTATAATTATGTGGTTGTCAGTTAATCTTGGTTTGTCCTGTGTTTCTGTGATTATCTTTCTGGAGGAACATTGCATCATTTTTTAATGCATGCATTTCTAAATGACAATAAACGAGGACTGAGTGTCCTCATAAGCTAATCTAATCATTGACTACCACTGTATTTCTACTGTTGGTGCCTTTTTTAGCGTTGCAAATAGCAAATGATGCCAAGGAGCTGTATGGCAAGTGTCTTGCTGTCTTAAAAACTTTTGCTTGTTGGTTTCATGAATGCATTGGAAAGCTTACCTTTCAAGTGCAAAGTAAATTTATTATCAAAGTACATATATGTCACTATATACAACTCTGAGATTCATTTCCTTGTGAGCAATCACAGTAAATTCAAGAAACACAACAGAATCAATGAAAGTCCGCTCCCAACAGGGCAGATAAACAACCATTGTGCAAAAGACAACAAACTGTGCAAGTTTAAGTAGAAAGAGGAAAAGAAATAATAATAATAATAATAAAAATAAACAAACAATAAATGTTAAGAACATGAGATGAAGAGTCCTTGAAAGTGAGTCCATAGGTTGTGGGAACAGTTCAGAAATGGGGCAAATGAAATTATCCCCTCTGGTTCAAAAGCTTGAGATTTCAGCATGATTGGGAGAATAAATAAAGGACACATTGACTTGAACAAGAAGCTAGGAGAGGGAGCAGAGGGAGAAGTGTGTCCTTTCTGAATCTCAGTGAACAGTATTGTGAGATGTCTGTATCTTAAGAAGCCCCTCTTTGTCACCAGGATAAGAAATTCCTTTAATGGTGACTATCAATGCCACATTGGCAATAAATATTTTTCCTTCTCGGCCAGAAGTGGAGGCATTGGTAATGTAGAATACTGCATAAGCATTTCACTGGCTTATTGGTGAGACTGATGGCGAGGGAGCTGCATGGCCTGAGCTGTAGCGTGGACAAGGCCCCATGCAGCGATGTCGCCTGTTGCAGCCCCCCGGAAGAGGTGACGCTGGAGGCAATGTGGTTCAGCGTCAATGCTGGGTTGGGAGCTGGCCCCTCCCATTGGTGCTGACCCCTGCCCCCCGTGTCCCCTCAGTGGACCGTGTGGGCTTGCTCTTGCCAACAACGTTCATGGACTCAGCTACGTTTGCTTGTGTGTGACTGTAGTTTACTGCGACTTTATATGTGCTATACGTGCCTTAGGCTGTGTATGACAGTTGGTGCTACCTTTTGACACTTTGTACCTTGGCCCTGGAGTGACGCTGTTTCATTTGGCTGTATTCATGTACGGTTGATTGACAATTAAACTTGAACTTGAACTGTATTTGCAAAACGTTATTATTCAATTTTCCTGTTGAACTGAGCAAGGTCACTTATTCAAAAAATATTACTATGATAGAGCAGCAGGCCAAGAGAACACACATCTTTGTTGGGGTCGAAGGCTTCCAGTTGGTGTCGGCTACATAGTGCACACATACACTGCATTGGCTGCCTGTGGCGATAAGCCATATTGGAATCAATAGGGAATCCACTCTCTGTGTTCATCAACCTTGCAGGGCAGCATCCAAATCCTGCCTGTAGTCAAGTCTGTCTACCTTTCACATCCCAGCTCTGCTGCCACACAAACTAAAGAGTTTCAAGGCAACATGGGTTAACTATTAATCACATATCCTAGAACAAGAATGTTGGAAAAGGGGGTAGCTATTTTAGAATGAGAAAGGGAGGAATGCCTGCACTTGTTTGTAAATCATTATAATTTTCCACCTCAGGGGGCCAAAAATGCTTAGTTCCCAGAATGAGGTTAATATGTTTCTGAACTTTGAAGGAATCAAGGAATCTTATTGAATGACTGTCTGGTGGAGTATGGTATAACTACACTTACTGACTTATTTACTAACTGTTGTTTTGTTATGGTGTGATTCTGGTACACAACTCCTACAGATATATGTGGCACATTTACAACAAACTCCAACCTACCTCTTGGAATTGAACTAGACCCCTTGAACTTTGGTCCCATATGTGACACCTCAGATCATATATCCATGATATTACTGAGACCTGTAGACCTGTCCTTCAGACACTGAGCGATGTTGTCTCAGTTGCAGCCTATCTACTGCTAAAACCTTACCTTTAGACCTGACTGTCTTAGAATACTCCTGTTTGGGTTTCTCATTCTATCCTCTACAATTGATGTCATTCAAAATTCTATTTCTCTTGCTCCTTGAAAGAGTGCAACATAGCTACCTATTAGTAAGAATAATTGGCCTATATCTGCTGAGCACCTGAGATGACATAGAGAACATCCAGCCCATACATCAACAGCAAGCAGACACACAGTGTAAAGAAGAGGCGGAGTGCAGCACCTCCCAGAGTACCCACCTGCCTTCCCACCCCCCTCTGTGAGAGTCTACAGATCACAGGCTGGCCTCAAATGCCTGCTGATGTGATATCTGCACTCTCAAATCAGATGGTGACAATCCAGCAAATGTCTTCTGTTGAACAGCCATATTAAATCAGATTTTTGTTAAATGTGTCGTACCAGACATTCAGCCATTCTTGTCTGGCACGTGGTGTCAGGATTAACCGGGTCACGTTATGAACGTTCCTGACTCGACCCTTGTATTTCTTACGAGACTGAGTGGCTAGCTCGACATTCAACCCGGCATGGATGGAAAGCGTGCTCGGGGGTGGCCCAACCTGGATTTGAACTCGGGAACCTTCACTCCGGAGTCCAGTGCTGATCTCACTGCGCCACCAGCCGGTGCAGGTAGGGGAGGGAACGTCAACTCAGACCATGAGAGGCCTGTGTCGGGAATTTTCATGCCTTACAAGGCGCAGATTGGAAGTCTGGGTGGGGCGCCACTCCTCACACAGACACTAGAGCAATATGTGATTAAGTGCCTTGCTAAGGGCACAAACATGCTGCCACAGCTGAGGCTTGAACTAGCGACCTTGAGATCACTAGAGAAACGTCTTAACCACTTGGCCACGTGCCCAACTAAATCTGCACACCAGCTACCTCATACTGACTGCTTCAATTCTTTCTCTTACAGATTATATTAATTTTCAAACTGTGATTTGTTTCTGGGTAAGTAGTCTCTAACTGGGAATCGGTACCCAGTATCAATTAGATTTCTGTTGCTTGTATCCCTCATTACAATTTTCAAAGTTCAAAGGGAATTTTATTATCAAAGTACATATACAACCCTGAGATTCAGTTTCTTGTGGGTATACTTAACAAATTGATAGAAAAGTAACTATAACAGGATCAATGAAAGAGCACCCAACTAGGACGTTCGACTAGAGTGCAGTAGACAACTGTGCGAATGCGAAAGAAGAAACAATAATAGTAAATAAACAATAAATATCGAGAATATGAGACGAAGAGTCCATGTAGAGTCCTTGAAAGTGAGTCCATTGGTTGTGCCAACTTTTTAAAGTAGAATTTACTATCAAAGAATGTATTAATTATACACCTTGAGATTTGTTTGCTTACAGGCAACCACAACACAAGAAACCCAAAGAACCTAATTTAAAAAAAGGAAGACCAAACCACTGCACAGAGAAAGAAAAAAGAACACAATCATGCAAACAACAGAAGCAAGCGACAGCGTTTCCAAGCCAGATTGAGTCCTTAGATCCGCTCCCAGATCAGTCGGAGAAGGCCCAAGCCTTGGTCTCAGTAGCACAGCAACCAGAGTAGTTCACTGCCGACAGATGAATGAACATCGTGTGAGAGCGAGCGAAATCAGTTTGACCCTCGCCCCTGGTCCTGACACTTGGGCCTTCCAGTCTATCTGGATTAGCATTTAAATTGTCCAAGCGCTGGGTAGTGCCTTGTTCTAGGATTTGGACCTCAGCGTAGTGACATGCTTGGGCTGCCCAGCCCGAAGCCATTCTCGATCTCACCAAAATGGCTCAGCACCTGGAGTGATTCAGCCTTGCACCTGGGTTGGGTGGACGGGCATCAAAACTCTTCTGTATCAACTCCTCTCTAAATTGCTCACTCCAGCTCCAACAGCGATACCAATTCCATCTTGAGCACATTGTGCTTCAGCTTTGCGATGCACCCACACGGCCGATCAGCTTCACCTCTGCTTGCTCCATCATTGTTTGTGATGATAGTTTACCACAATTTACTTCAGAAAAGGTGTTATTAGTAACGTTTTTAGTCAAATTCCTTGTCTTTTGAACCATCAGTGAGCTGTCGCACGTGTTTGGTAGCGCTATTTGAAACTGGAAGTTCTCCAATCTGAACATTTCAGTGATGGGGCAAGTGATGCTGAGTGAAGTGTATGGGGTCTTTCTTTTTTTGTATGTTAAATTTAAAATGGCTTCTTTGTTATGTTATAATCGGGAATGCTTCTTTGTTATGTTAAACGCTGAGAAAGCTTTGCACTAGCAGCTTGTTGTGGGTTAAGGGCTGATAAGAGGATGTTACGAACCAATTGGGATAGTTGTTATGACTTTGGTGTATCTGGAAGATTTGTATGTGTGGGATTTTGAGGGAGGAGGCGGGAGAGCGAGACAGAGGATGGAGCAGGTGCTGTGATGTCCACTAACGGGGTCGGACCCCGAGGAGGGCGTTCGGCGAGGAGATGGAGATGGACTCATGTGGAGCGTCTGGTCGACCACCGTTGTTGGTCCCAGGTGGCCGGTCGAGGTGGTCCGAGGGGTCGCAGGGTGAAGAAGAAGGTTCTTGAGCTCCAACTGTTTTGTGCATGAAGAGATTGAACTTTGATAAGTGTGGCACCTTTTATATTTTATTCTCTATTAATTATATAGTTCTAGTAATATCTATAAACTGTAAATCATTTAATTGTATCTGGTGTATTGTCTGTTATTTGGGCGGGGTGGGGTACATCACACAGCATCCACACAAACTAATTACCCAGTTTGGCAGGGCCGAGGACTGTTTCTCTAGACGACAGCGAGTTGAGTGACCCTAAGGGTGGCCAAGGGGGGCTACGGAAGTCATCTCCTTTAGTTCAAGAGCCTGATGGTTGAAGGGTAGTAATTGTTTCTGAACTTGGTTGTGTGAGTCCTGAGGCTTTTGTACCTTCTTCCTGATGGCAGCAGCAAGAAATGAGCATGTCTTGGGTAGTGGGAGCTTCAGTCTAAGATGGCGCTGGTGATCATCGGCAAAGTTCTGTGGGCTACAGATATTTGTTCCACAAATTCATTATTAATTGGTCCAATCTTCAATAGTGATGTACTGTATGTGGTAGGACAGTGGCATGAAAGATTTTCATGACTGGCTCCTAGTTTCAAATACCTTTGATGCCCTTGAATGGGAGGGGTAGTATTTTCCTGATTTACTTAACATTCTAGATTAACAAACAACCCACTTTAAACCTTCAACTTGAAAGAATGGATATCCTATTGGTTCCAGTAGGGTTGATAGGTACTGGTAGCCAATGTACTACATGTGTGCACAATGTACCCTACACCTACACACTACATAGTAGGACACTGTGGTGCCATATGTAGGGTTGGGAGGTGCGGAATAATGGCTGAGGAAGAGAGCTTGAGGAAACGGTGAACTGCTTCAATGACTATTGGCCAGTTGCACTCTGACCTACTGTGCTTTGAGAGGTTGGTCATGGCCAGAATCAACTCTTGCCTAAGCAAGGACCTGGAATCGCTGCAATTTGCCTATCACCACAATAGGTTGACAGCAAATGCAATCTCACTGACTCTCCACTTGGCCTTGGATTACCTTGACAATAATAGTACCTACATCTGGCTGCTGTTTGTTGATTACAGCTCAGTGTCCAACACCATAACCACTAATTAGCAAGGCATCACTACCTGATATGGGAATTGTACTTCACTCAATCGCAGGACCATACAGAGAGTGGTACGGACAGCCCAGCGCATCTGTAGTTGTGAACTTACGACTATTCAGGACATTTACAAAGACAGATGTGTAAAAAGGGCACGAAGGATTGGTGGGGACCCAAGTTACCCCAACCACAAGTTGTTCCAGCTGCTACCATCTGGGAAACACTACCGCAGCACAAAAGCCAGGACCAACAGGTTCCAGGACAGCTTCTTCCACCAGGCCATCAGACTGATCAATTCATGCTGACACAGTTGTATTTCTATGTTAAATTGACTGCCCTGTTGTACATACTATTTATTACAAATTACTATAAATTGCACATTTAGACTGAGATGTAACATAAAGATTTTCTCCTCATGTATGTGAAGGATGTAAGTAATAAAATCAATTCAATTAAATTCAAAACCTGGACCTCTGTGCCTCCCTCATTGGGAGACCACAGTCAGTCCAAATCAGGAATAATGTCTTCTCCTCTCTGAAAATCAACTTTGGCGAACCTCAAGGGTGTGTGCTTAGCCCATTGCTCTACTCTCTCTACACCCACCATTGTGTGTCTGTTCACATATATACACACATGTGCTCAGAGTATGCACGTGCCTGCAAAATCTGGCCAGTAGAGCCAGGCCTCCATTTGTCTTGGACCTCCTTGATGGTGGGTGCTGTGTGGAAGCTGATGTACAACAGTGACCCCATGTTGAAAGAATTGATGCATTGGACTGAAGTGGAAGCAACTCAAACTTAATACCTAGGGATTGCCTAAAAATAACCTTCACCCCACAACTACTATCTTCACTATCTGTGTTTCAAAATGTTCCTTTGCCCCTCTGATCCCCCCCACCCCCCAATCCCTTGCATCTTGCAATGAGCATCATCCTTGAAATTCAGCACTTTGACTGTAACTCAACCATGTGCCTTCTCGCACTGGTCTGCATTTGTACTTTAAGTTTTACAGCCCTCAGGGAAAACAAAGCCCTTTTGTTAAACTGATCCAACTATAATGCCTAATTGGAAAAGAAAATATCTATCAGAAACAATTACAGAGATGTTGAAAGAATAATCGATAATGTTGAAAAAGAGTTGAAGTGATTGCAGCAGAGGTTTGATCCTCAGGTGCTGTTGATAAATGTTGACTCTTTGTGTGCAGCTCCAATGGAAGTCATCAAATATTCCTGTTTAGGACCACTACAGCTGATATCCACAGGCACAGTCATGGGTACTTCAGTAAACAACATCATCATAAGGTGTTTAAAAAATCTTTTGATCCTCAAAATTTGTGAACCTGGAAGGCAGAATCAGTTCCTGAGTGCAGTTCTGCTTTAGGAAAAAGGAAGCGCGGAGGGAAGGCCGGTCTGAAGGTACAACTGAAATGAGGAGCTATTAGACACCCCACCCAATCCCAACCATTCTGCTGGTGAATGTACAGTCTCTGGAAGTTAAAATTGAAGACCTTAGAGCAAGATTACTGTACCAGAGGGACATCAGGGACCGCTGTGTACTTTGCTTCATGGAAACATGGCTCACTCCCACCAATTTGGATGCAGTGCTACAGTCTGAGGGCTTGACCATTCACTGCAAAGGCAGGACAGCTAAGTCTGTTAAAGCTAGAGGAGGTGGAGTATGCTGTATGAGTAACTCATTGTGGTGCACAGACATGGCGGTTCCGTCTCAATCCTCCTCACTCAACCTGGAACATCTAGGGGTCAAGAATCACCCATTTTATATGCCGAGGAAATTTTCACCCGTTGTCCTGGTATCAGTGTACATTCCAACCCTGGCCATCATCAGGCAGGCACTGATGAGCTAAGCATCATGATCAGCAGTCACGAAAGAGCCTTCCTTATCATTGCAGGGGATTTCAACCAGGCCAGTTTGAAGAAGCCTCTGAACAATGGCCACCAACAAGTCACCCATGGAACCAGAGGAACCAACACACGTGATCACTATTATATCACCATCAAGAATACTAACCGTGACATTTCATGTCCACACTTTGGAAAGTCCGATTACCTGGCTGTACTTATACTTCCATTGTACAGGTAGAGACTAAAGACTGCAGCATGAGTGGTGAGGACCAAGAAGTTATGGTCAAGGGAGGTTGAGGGCTGCTTTGAGTCAATGAATTGGGCAACATTCAGGGATTCATCTTCGAATCTGAGTGAATATGCCATAGTTGTCATTGACTTCATCAACACCTATGTGGTTGAGTGTGTGCCTTCGAGAACATACCAGACTCAAACCAAAAACCATGCATGAACCAAGAGATTCATTGTCTGTTGAGGGCTAAGTCTGTGATATTCAAGACTGGTGACCTAGAACTATACAGGGAGTCCAGGAGTGACCTGCAGAAGGCTACTTTAAGAGTGAAAAAACAATTCTGTTTGAAGTTGAAAACAGAATTGGATGCTCATCAGCTCTAGCAGGGTTTGCAGCCCATTACTTCCTACAAAACAAACCCTAACATCATGAACGGCTGTGATGTTTCACTCCCAGATGAGTTCAACACCCTTTTCTGCACGCTTTGAAAGGGTGAATAAAACTACCCCTGAGAAAATCCCTGCAGCATTTGGTGACTATGTGATCTCTGTCTTGGAGGCCGACATCACAACACCTTTCAAGTGGATGAACCCTTGCAAGGCACCTAGCCCTGATGGTGTACCTGGTAGGGCACTGAAAACCTGTGCCAACCAAATGGTGTGAGTGTTCAAGGACATCTTCAATTTCTTACTGCTGTGGTGGGAGGTTCCCACCTGCTTCAAAAAGGCAACAGTCATACCAGTGCCCAAGAAGAGCAGGATGAGTTGCCTCAATGAGTATCGTTCAGTTGCACTCATATCTTCTGTGATGAGGTGCTTTGAGAGGTTGGTCATGGCCAGAATCAACTCCTGCCTAAGCAAGGACATGGATTCACTCCATTTTGGCTATCACCACAGCAGGTGTAATACAGATGCAATCTCATCGGTTCTCCAGTTGGCCTTGGATCAGTTTGACAACAGTAATACTGACCATACACTGCTGTTTGTTGATTACAGCTCAGTGTTCAACAACATCATACTCTCAGTATAAATCAACAATCTCCAAAACCTGGGCCTCAGAACTTCCCTCTGCAATTGGATCCTTGACTTCCTCATCAGGAGATCACAGTCTGTGTTGATCGGAAATAACATCTCCTCACTGGCAATCAATATCTGTGCAACTCAAGGACGTTGGCTTAGCTCACTGCTCTACTCTCTCTACACCCACAACTGTGTGGCTAGGCATAGCTCAAATGCCATTTAGAAATTTGCTGATGACAACTATTGTTGACAGAGTTTCAGATGAGGAGGCATACAGGAATGAGATAGATCAGCTGGTTGAATGGTGTCACTAAATCTGTGATATTCAAGACATTTACACTCAATGTCAGGTAGACCAAGGAATTAATTGTTGACTTCGGGTAGGAGAAATCATGGGATCACAAACCAGTCCTCATCGAGGGATCTGCAGTGGAAAGGGTGAACAGTTTCAATTTCCTGGGTCTCAATGAATCTGAAGATTTATCCTGGGCCCAATATATTGATGTAATTACAAAGAAGGCACAACAGTGGCTATATTTCATTAGGAGTTTGAGGACGTTTTGTATATTATCAAGGACTCTCACAAATTTCTACAGATGTACTGTGCAGAGCATTTTAACTGGTTATATCACCGTCTGGTATGGAGGGGCCACTGCACAGGATCAGAATATGCTGCAGAAAGTTGCAAACTCAGCCGGCTCCATCATGGGTGCTAGTCTCCCCAACATTGAGAACACCTTCAAAAGGCAATGCCTCAGACAGGTGGCATCCATCATTAAGGTCCTTCCATTATCCAGGACATGCCCTCTTCTCGAAGCTACAATCAAGGAGGAGGTACAGGAGCCTGAAGACATACACTCAACATTTTAAGAACAGCTTCTTCCCCTCCGCTATTAGATTTCTGAATTACAATGAGCCCATGTACACTGCCTCACTGTTCTTTTCTTTTTATTTCTCTACTTTTACACTACTTATTTACTTTAATTTTTAAAGTATTTCTTATTGTAATTTATAGTTTTTTATTATTATGTATTGTAATGTCCTGCTGCCTCAAAACAAGACATTTCATGGCACGTGCCAGTGATATTAAACCTGATTCTGATTGTATATCCATGTGGTAGCTGTGTATCCATGTGAATGCCCTGTCTCTGTGTGATTTATACTCTGTGTGTGAAAGAGATTTCATGCATGTATTGTTGTTAGTGTGCACTTTGTATGGGGTGATTTGTCTGTGTGTCAGCAATGCATAATAGGGGGCATGTGGGTTTTCATGCTTGTGCATTAAGTCTGTGTAGCAGAGCGTTGTCTCCAGTTGTATTAGACTTGCTTACCATTGGATTAAGACTTCGCTATGTTGAGATGGTGTAGGAACTGGGGAGCAATCACCACCCCAATTTAACTGACATCTTTCACCTCTCTGGATTGACGTAGGAGCAAGTTGATCTATGATACCACTCGACTGCCTGAGAAGAAGAAGAAATTTGCTCCATTGAGCCGTATTGCAAAAGAACTTCCGGACTTATCACTCAAGAAGAATGATTCTTCACAATAATTAAATGCAACTTCTGCAAAAAGCATTATAACACCATCTGGTAACAAATTATATTTTAATGGGGAGTTGACTCAAATGCCAGGATATGGAACCAATTATTCAGCTATGATTCATATCCTTCTCAGAGCAACCTTCTCAAACTGCAACATCACAGTGAGTTTAAGGGACTGGTGACTTGCCAATAATTTTATGCTTCATAAACAAACTCAATAACTAAATGCTTTCCATTCCTCATCCCACCCCCTAAATTATTTGCAGAGTGCAGCGATATATTTAGCATGGTCATAAAGCTCCCGCATTCCAGTTAGGACCTGTATTTGTATTTCCATTAAGTATTTCAAAAGTTGTGGACATTTCAGTTAAGATACAGGGTATATGAACGCTTGTTAGAACTCAGGCTTTGATGTGGTCTTTACTTCCGAAATGTTATCTTATTGTTTCATGTTTTAGGAACCGATGAACTTGATTGTTTTCTCTCTTTTTTTCATAATCTACAACTGGTAGAAAGTTAGAAACATTCTGGGTCATATTGCAGTTCAAGCTTGCTCTTACTGTCAAACTTGTGACCAACCTTCTATCAGTGCATCTCTTAAAAAGCTTAGAGGAAAAAGATTTTCAGTCTTGGCATTTGTGTTAATGATTAATCCAGCATCAAAGACTTCTGGTGTTGAAATGTTCATAACCATGCCTCCAAGTCTTGGCTGTATTTTTCAGACTCCGCAACTACTGGAAGTAATTTTATTCCCTTAACCACTTTGAAACTCCAATGAAATCAATCTTCAATCTTTTAAATTATGGGGAATATAATCTTAATTTGCTTTTATCTCCTTAATGTAAGCCTTAAGAAACATGTATTCATTACATGTAAACTTGTATATGTAATGAATTCTCTCACAGGCCAGTATATCCTATCTTTAGGTGTTGACCAGAACCTTTCACAGGGCTGCAGATTTAATTTAACCAGGACTTTGTATAGATATGGCATAACTTCTACCCTTTTCTGATCCAGATAAGACACCACAAGTAGACACCACACGTGTTCCATTTCTACTGGTTTGGCAACCCAGTTACGGGGTACGTAACAACCCCTACACAGAACAATTTCAAAGATTCAAAGTACATTTATTACCAAAGAAAGTATAAATTATACATTTTATGTCTGCTTACCGGCAGCCATAAAACAAGAAACCTGGAAGACTCCAATTAAAAAAAATAAAGACCAACCCCCAATGTGCAGAGAAAGAGGAAAAAACCACAAATCATGCGAACAAGATAGCGGGCAACAATAACAGCATTCCAAACCAAATTGAGTCCTGAAATCCAAATTCCTGGAGCTGCCCGGAGTAGGCCCAAAGCCCTGGTATCAGTTCATCATGTTAGCAGGGCAAATTGCCGCAAAGTTCACAGACACAAAGCAGCCGGGGCAGTCTCACAGCCTCAGTGGCGCAGAGAGAGGAGTGAACATCACGGGAGAGCAAGCGAAATCAGGTTGGCTCTCAACACCCTGCCTTTCTAGCCCATCTGGGCTGGCGCTTAAATTGAACAATTTGGGTTCTCTCCCATTATCCCTGCCCCGCTGCTGATCAGCTGGTTTCTCAGCCAGGCTAATAATTTTGCTTCATGTCTTTGCATTTCAACTTAAGCTACCTCTTGAATCACTTTATCAAAATCCTCTTGGATGTCCATAAAAATAACATCTACAGATATTTTTTTAACCATCAGACGAGTTAAAATTTATTAAATTCAGATCGGAAGTACTGCATTCTTTTTATTTTTATTGACACTCCCAATTGTGCTTTTTAAAAAATGTGCATTCTATCTTAATGTTTTCATAAAATCAGCAGACTTGACAATACAGTAACATTTGAAACAATCGAAATGTTGCATTGTTTAGACCTTTGATGGCAACATGGGACTTGTGAACTAGCAAATGTTATAGAAACATAGAAAATAGGTGCAGGAGTAGGCCATTCGGCCCTTCGAGCCTGCACCGCCATTTATTATGATCATGGCTGATCATCCAACTCAGAACCCCGCCCCAGCCTTCCCTCCATACCCCCTGACCCCCGTAGCCACAAGGGCCATATCTAACTTCTTCTTAAATATAGCCAATGAACTGGCCTCAACTGTTTCCTGTGGCAGAGAATTCCACAGATTCACCACTCTCTGTGTGAAGAAGTTTATCCATTGAACATGTTTAATTCACATCAAACCCTGAAACCAAGACAAAATATTTCCAGCTATATAAAATACATTCTCTTCTAACATTTAAGAATTTGTTTAATTTCTCAGTATATTAGTTATTTTGATGCTCATTCTGTGTAAGGTCTACAACATTTACACAGTAAATGTGGCCTGAATTTCGTGATTGTTCAGCATAGTGAGCCCATATTACGCTGGCTGAGTGACGAAGTTTGCTTTCTCTGCATCTCTGCACCAGATCACACAGTGCTGAAGTTGTAATCGATGCACCAGCATGTGTTGGCAGCATCCCAACACTGGATTCCTTCTGGAGTTTAATGCAGGAGCAAGAGTTTGAACAAAATGACCTACAATTACAGTAGCAGTGGGCGCAGAGCAGGAGTGAGTTGCTTGGCCTCTCAAGCATGTTCCATTATTCAATACAACCTGTGCTAGCCTCAACTTATTGTCATCTCCACAGCCCTCAAGTCCTCAATTTTTCAAATAGTTATCTATCTTCATCTTAAATATATCACCATCCTTGGGAGCAGAGGATTTCCGTAATTCGGCTATTGGGCTGGCAGACAGATATTTGAACTATTGTCCTGAGGGGCTAAGTGTGGTTCAAGCAGCTGGGTGAATTAAATAGAGTAAAATTTGGAATTAGATCCAAAACTGGCTGGCATCAATAATGATAGCCAGGAAAGCTGTCTGGGGTATTAATGTCTTAACATGCTCTATTCTGTATGCAACTCCAACAAAATTATTGACTCTTATCTGCATCCATAGATCAAGGTCAAATGGGACGGGCAATAAACACTGGCTCTGCCAGTGACTTCCACATCCTGGAAACAAACAAAAAATCACACTCTCCAGTCTTGCTGCAGCAGACTGCACTCAGAATGAGGAGTGACACACCTTTCCTTTGGACTTAGTTGGAAGGGAATGGGTGAGGGAGCCTCAGCCACCTGCGTTTTAATATTCAAGCCAGCCAATGGAAAGCTTTCTTGTGTAAAAAGTACAATTTTTACTGTTCTAAACTTTCTGACTGGCTGTAAATTTATACTTCAAGTATTTGTGAGCATTCAAAAATTATTAAAAGCATTCACCTAAGTATTTAGTAGGTTATTTAATATAGATCTTCAAGTTTTAAGAAAGGAGGTTTGGAAAATGAACATCCGTGTCTCTGACATAAATTACTTTTTTTTAAACATTCTAATAAATATTTACAGTAATTCATGACTGTTGATATATCTGTTTTCCAAAAGGCTAATCCCCTTAAAACTTCCTTGCTTGATTTGCTTATCACTTCCATCATGTTGTTCGAATACTGTGAACTCCTAGTTTGTGAATTATAGTTGAGTAAGGGATGTGCAATAATAAAAGGTTGAAAATTGTAATGGAATATAATGCTGTGGTTTTTGCTAGCATTACACACCTTATAAATTCCCAGATGAGAGATGATTAACCTAACACTCACAACACGCTGAAGGATCTCAGCAGGTCGGGCAGCATCCGTGGAAACAATCAGTCAACGTTTCGGGCCGGAACCCTTCGTCAGGAAGGGTTCCGGCCCGAAACATTGACTGATCATTTCCACGGATGCTGCCCGACCTGCTGAGTTCCTCTAGCATGTTGTGAGTGTTGCTTTGACCCCAGCATCTGCAGAGTATTTTGTGTTTAAGATGATCAATCTGTTTGGAAACAATTCCATTTAGAGCCATGCAAATTAATAATGTCCTTAATTGGGCACAAATGCAGTAGAAACTTCTACCAAAACTGTCAAGGACAGAGACATCTATGACAGGAAGATTGACATGGAAATGTACCTTCTGCTTTTTGGTTCCCTCAACACGTAACTTATTGTCTCAGTTATGATCGTCAGGATTTGACTAGCTCAGCTACCGTAGAATCACTCAGTGATGAACATTGAGGTCGCTGCTTTGCTCTCTCTGTACTCATGACCTTGTGGCTAGGCACTGCTCAAACACCATCTATGAGTTTACCAGTGATGCCATTTGCTGGTAAAATATTGGATGGCGAAGAGAAGACTGACAGAATTGAGATAGATCAACTGCTTGATAACAAAAGCAACCTCGTATTCAACATCAGCAAGGCCAAGAAATTGATTGTGGACATCAGGCAGGAGAAGTTAGGGGAGCTGGACTGGGCTTGGAGGAGCTGGCCAGAATGCAGGCCGTGTCGCTGTCAGCTACTCGAAGGCATCAGAGTTAGTGCGTGAAGGCGGCATGCAGTCTAACTGTGGGTGAGTGTGTTAGATGTTTCTCTTGCGATCGCAAGACCCCACTGGACATTAATAATGTAAGATGCTGCAGGCCTCCTTCCCTTGCTTGGTGGTGCACCTGGTGGTGGGGAAGCTGCATAGCCTTGCTTGTAACGAGGACGAGGCCTCAAGTCGCAGACTTGCCTGCTGCTACAGTCCAGGCGAGGAGACTCCAGAGGCAATGCAGCCAGGCGTCTGTGTTCAGTTGGGGGCTGGCCTCTCCCATTGGTGCTGCCCTCCAGTGTTCGATCGGTGGAAAAACGGGCTGGATTGTGTGCACCTGCGCACTGCTAGTAACTGTACCATCAATTTGCGGGACATGTTGCTAAAGGGCCTTGGGCTTTTTATGTGTTTTTTGCATGACTATGTTTTTTTGCTTGCATTCTGACTGGTTGCATCCCAGTCTGGTGTAGAGGATCCAATGCACAGATTCATAAGAGGCCACAGAGGATTGTTGTCTTAGCCAGTTGCATCATGGACACAACTCTTCTCACCATCAAGGACATCATCAGGAAGCTGTGCCTGAAGAAGGAGGCATCTACCATGAAGGACCCTCACCTTCCAGGACATGCCCTCCTCTCGTTAGTACCTTCAGTAAACAGGCTTGAAGACCCACACTTAGTGATTCAGAAACAGCTTCTCTGCTTCCACCATCAGATTTCTGAATGGTCTGTGAAGCATGAACGTTAGCTCATTATTCTTTTTTTTGTGCACTATTTACTTATTTTGTAATTTGTAGAGAGTTCAAGTTTTTGTTGCCACAAAATAGCAAATTTCAAGTCCTATGAAACAGTAAAGTGTCTGCTTGTGCGTTTTGCATCTGGAATTTAACACAGAGATTTAGGAAGTTATAACTTGAGAGAGGTTAATATTTGGTTAGCTTCCTTGTCTGATTTTGATCCATTGACATGAGTCTTCAGTGGGCTGGATTCAATACTGATTCCTTTTCTTACCCTCTCGTTACAGGAGACAGGTAACTGGGTGACTGTCAGAAGAAGGAAGGGAAATGCGCAGCCAGTACAGAGTACACCTGTGGCCATTCCCCACAGTAATAAGTACTGTTGAGGGTGAATACAGGACCGAATGTGTTATATTTATGTGTTATATTTTAATGCATGTAGTTTACAGAATAAGGTAGATGAACTTGTAGCACAGTTACAGATTGGCAGGTATGATGGCATTACTGAATCATGGCTGAAAGAAGATTATAACTGGGAGCTTAATGTCCAAGCATACACATTGTATCAAAAGGACAGGCAGGTAGGCAGAGGGGGTGGTGTTCCTCTGTTGATGAAAAATTAAATCAAATCAAAAGAGGTGACATAGGGTCAGAAGGTGTTAAATCGTTGTAGATAGAACTAAGGAACTGCAAGGGGTAAAGAGACCCTGATGGGATTATATATAAACCCCCAAACAGTAGTAATGATGTAGTCTACAAATTACAATGGAGATAAAAATGCATGTCAAAAGGGAAATTTTACAATAGTCATAGGGAGTTTTAATATGCAGGTAGATTGGGAAAATCAGATTGGTGCTAGATCCCAAAGAGCAGATTTCTAGAATGCCTACCAGATGGTTTTTTAGAGCAGCTCATGGTTGAGCCACTAGGGGATCAGTTATTCGGGACTGGGCATTGTACAATGGACTGGAATTGATTAGAGACCTTAAGGTAGAAGAATCCTTATTGGCAATCATTGGAGTCACCCTGAATTTTGAGAAGGAGAAACTAAAGTTAGATGTATCAGTATTACAGGAGAGTAAAGGGAATTACAGAGGCATGAGAGAGGAGCTGGCCAAAATTGATTGGAAAAGAACACTGGCAGAGGTGATGGCAGAGCAGCAAAGGCTGGAATTTCTGGAAACAATTCAGAAGGCACAGGACATACATATTCCAAAAAGAAATAAGTATTCTAAAGGCAGAATAACATAACTGTGGCTAACAAGTGGTCAAAAACACCATCAAAGCTAAAGGGAGGACATATAATAGAACAAAATTTAATGGGAATTTAAAGGCTGGGAAGCTTTTAAAAACCAATGGAAGGCAACTAAAAAGGTCATTATGAAGGAAGAGATGGAATACAAAAGTAAGCTAGCCAATAATATTAAAGGGGATACCAAAAGTTTCTTCAGGTACATTAAGTGCAAAAGAGATGTGAGAGTGGATATCAGAACACCAGAAAACAATGCTGGAGAGGTAGTAATGAAGACAAGAAAATAGCAGATGAATTGAATAAGTATTTTGCATCAGTCTTCACTGTGGAAGACACTAGCGGTATGCCGGAAGTTGAGAATATCAGTGGCAGAAGTGTGTGAAGTTGCCACTACTAAGGAGAAAGTTGTTGGACAACTGAAAGGTCTGAAGGTAGGTAAATTACCTGCAGCAGATAGTGTACACCCAGGGTTCTGAAGGAGGTGGCTAAAGAGATTGTGGAGGTGTTAGTAATGATCTTTCAAGAATCTCTAGATTTTAGAATGGTTCCAGAAAACTGCAAAATTGCAAATGTCACTCCACTCTTCAAGGAGGGAGAGAGGCAGAAGAAAGGGAACCATAGGTCAGTTAGTCCGACCTCAGTGGTTGGGGAGATATTGGAGTTGATTAGTAATGATGAGGTTTCAGGGTACTTGGAGGCACATAAGATAGATCGCAGTCATCCAACAACAATATGTCCTTAGTGAAGGCTGATGTAAAGTACTTACTTTGTATATCTGTCTTCATAAGCACTTTTCCTCTTTGATCTCTATTTGGCACCATCTCTCGTCTTATGATTCTCTTTCTGATCACACACCTAAGTAATATTTTTTGGGTTTCATTTTGTATTTCCTATCAATCTTTGTACATGCACTCTTTTTGCTTCCCTCATTTTTTAAAATACTTTCAGTATTTTGTAATCAACCAGTTTTTTATGTGTATTAACAACCTGGCATCTGCCTTATGCCTTTATGTTTCTGCTCCATTTTATTCTCCATCTTTTTAGTCGGCCAGGGAATTGTATGTCTTTATTCCCCTAATCTTCTCCCTCGAGGGAATATACTTCATCTCTAGCTGAAACAGTATATCCTAGGTGCTTCCCTTTATTCAATTTTAATTTTTTCTGCAAGGCTTTGTTTCTGGGACAAACTCGTTTTCATTGAAATTTAGTTCTTCTCCAGTTGACATTTTTTTTTTATCTTAGAGAGGTTCACATATCTTTCCATTGCTGTTTTAAAATTTATGATATGATCACTATTTTCTGAATGTTGATCCATTAATATTTGTTTCACTTAGTATGTTTCATTTCAAAGAGCCAAGTCCAGCCATCCCCATTTAATGGGAAATGTACTGGTCACAACATCTTGAACACATTTTCCCTTTTGGTATTTGCTTTGTTGATCCCCCATTATCATTGCTCTAGAATTTCTGCACATTTCTGCAGTTTTTCTATAAATCTTCTCCACAATATACCGCTCACTAGGTGATAACCTATAGTATAATCCTAATCAGATAATAGGACATTTATTGTTTCTTAACTCTAAAGAGATTGATTCTGTCTTCAATTTTGTTTTTCAGGAAATCACTTTTCAGCACTACAGTATTCCCCTTAATTAATTCAGCCAGTCCACTTTCCTTTCCCATGTTTCCTAAATGCATTGAATGCAATGATATTTAGAGCCTGTTTAACCCCTTTTCTTTAAAGTCAGTTTTCTCATATTGCTAAAGCATCATACTTCCATGTGATTCATTGCACCTCGATTTTACTAACCTTAATACAATACCTTGCTTACATACATGTATTGGAGGTGTGGGACAAGTTGAGAGTTTTGTATGTATTCTAGTGACACATGGATTGCAAATACGTGTGGTTAGGTAATTAAAGTAGGATGTACTGTACTGTTTTGTATTTTCAGAACCAAGCTAGGACCTGCTCAGGGAGAAGGCCTTTAAATCATGCTGCTCCAGAGAAAGCAATGCTATCAAAATCTTTCTACTCCAAGACTACCAAACAACAGGGGTGCAGTAACTAAGTTAAAAAAAATCACAAGAATAGAATAATTATGTTGATATCTAATCTGGAAATGAGTTTGGTAGTGCAAGTACAATTTGTGATCAGATATACCTGATCAAATTTCTGGAGTGACATGATATGGCAGAGAAATTACACTAATCAGATTCCACTTAGAACAAATGTCGACTTCCCTATTCTGCACATCTGAATTTTTTGGCCACAGTATTATTAATTATAAGGGCTAAGAGAGTTGTAAAAGAGCGCCTGAAGGCTTTATGTGTCAATGCAAGGAGCATTCGTAATAAGGTGGATGAATTGAAAGTGCAGATTGTTATTAATGATTATGATATAGTTGGGATCACAGAGACATGGCTCCAGGGTGACCAGAGATGGGAGCTCAACGTTCAGGGATATTCAATATTCAGGAGGGATAGACATGAAGGAAGGGGAGGTGGGGTGGCGTTGCTGGTTAAAGAAGAGATTAACGCAATAGAAAGGAAGGACATAAGCCGGGAAGATGTGGAATCGATATGGGTGGAGCTGCGTAACACTAAGGGGCAGAAGACGCTGGTGGGAGTTGTGTACAGGCCACCTAACAGTAGTAGTGAGGTTGGAGACGGTATTAAACAGGAAATTAGAAATGTGTGCAATAAAGGAACAGCAGTTATAATGGGTGACTTCAATCTACATGTAGATTGGGTGAACCAAATTGGTAAAGGTGCTGAGGAAGAGGATTTCTTGGAATGTATGCGGGATGGTTTTTTGAACCAACATGTCGAGGAACCAACTAGAGAGCAGGCTATTCTGGACTGGGTTTTGAGCAATGAGGAAGGGTTAATTAGCAATCTTGTCGTGAGAGGCCCCTTGGGTAAGAGTGACCATAATATGGTGGAATTCTTCATTAAGATGGAGAGTGACATAGTTAATTCAGAAACAAAGGTTCTGAACTTAAAGAGGGGTAACTTTGAAGTTATGAGACGTGAATTAGCTAAGATAGACTGGCAAATGACACTTAAAGGATTGACGGTGGATATGCAATGGCAAGCATTTAAAGGTTGCATGGATGAACTACAACAATTGTTCATCCCAGTTTGGCAAAAGAATAAATCAAGGAAGGTAGTGCACCCGTGGCTGACAAGAGAAATTAGGGATAGTATCAATTCCAAAGAAGAAGCATACAAATTAGCCAGGGAAAGTGGCTCACCTGAGGACTGGGAGAAATTCAGAGTTCAGCAGAGGAGGACAAAAGGCTTAATTAGGAAGGGGAAAAAAGATTATGAGAGAAAACCGGCAGGGAACATAAAAACGGACTGTAAAAGCTTTTATAGATATGTAAAAAGGAAAAGACTGGTAAAGACAAATGTAGGTCCCCTGCAGACAGAAACAGGTGAATTGATTATGGGGAGCAAGGACATGGCAGACCAATTGAATAATTACTTTGGTTCTGTCTTCACTAAGGAGGACATAAATAATCTTCCAGAAATATTAGGGGACAGAGGGTCCAGTGAGATGGAGGAACTGAGCGAAATACATGTTAGTAGGGAAGTGGTGTTAGGTAAATTGAAGGGACTGAAGGCAGATAAATCCCCAGGGCCAGATGGTCTGCATCCTAGAGTGCTTAAGGAAGTAGCCCAAGAAATAGTGGATGCATTAGTGATAATTTTTCAAAACTCATTAGATTCTGGACTAGTTCCTGAGGATTGGAGGGTGGCTAATGTAACTCCACTTTTTAAAAAAGGAGGGAGAGAGAAACCAGGGAATTATAGACCGGTTAGCCTAACGTCGGTGGTGGGGAAACTGCTAGAGTCAGTTATCAAAGATGTGATAACAGCACATTTGGAAAGTGGTGAAATCATTGGACAAAGTCAGCATGGATTTGTGAAAGGAAAATCATGTCTGATGAATCTCATAGAATTTTTTGAGGATGTAACTAGTGGAGTGGATAGGGGAGAACCAGTGGATGTGGTATATTTGGATTTTCAAAAGGCTTTTGACAAGGTCCCACACAGGAGATTAGTGTGCAAACTTAAAGCACACGGTATTGGGGGTAAGGTATTGATGTGGATAGAGAATTGGTTAGCAGACAGGAAGCAAAGAGTGGGAATAAACGGGACCTTTTCAGAATGGCAGGCAATGACTAGTGGGGTACCGCAAGGCTCAGTGCTGGGACCCCAGTTGTTTACAATATATATTAATGACTTGGATGAGGGAATTAAATGCAGCATCTCCAAGTTTGCGGATGACACGAAGCTGGGTGGCAGTGTTAGCTGTGAGGAGGATGCTAAGAGGATGCAGGGTGACTTGGATAGGTTGGGTGAGTGGACAAATTCATGGCAGATGCAATTTAATGTGGATAAATGTGAAGTTATCCACTTTGGTGGCAAAAATAGGAAAACAGATTATTATCTGAATGGTGGCCGATTAGGAAAAGGGGAGGTGCAACGAGACCTGGGTGTCATTATACACCAGTCATTGAAAGTGGGCATGCAGGTACAGCAGGCGGTGAAAAAGGCGAATGGTATGCTGGCATTTATAGCGAGAGGATTCGAGTACAGGAGCAGGGAGGTACTACTGCAGTTGTACAAAGCCTTGGTGAGACCACACCTGGAGTATTGTGTGCAGTTTTGGTCCCCTAATCTGAGGAAAGACATCCTTGCCATAGAGGGAGTACAAAGAAGGTTCACCAGATTGATTTCTGGGATGGCAGGACTTTCATATGAAGAAAGACTGGATGAACTGGGCTTGTACTCGTTGGAATTTAGAAGATTGAGGGGGGATCTGATTGAAACGTATAAGATCCCAAAGGGATTGGACAGGCTAGATGCAGGAAGATTGTTCCCGATGTTGGGGAAGTCCAGAACGAGGGGCCACAGTTTGAGGATAGAGGGGAAGCCTTTTAGGACCGAGATTAGGAAAAACTTCTTCACACAGAGAGTGGTGAATCTGTGGAATTCTCTGCCACAGGAAACAGTTGAGGCCAGTTCATTGGCTATATTTAAGAGGGAGTTAGATATGGCCCTTGTGGCTACGGGGGTCAGGGGGTATGGAGGGAAGGCTGGGGCGGGGTTCTGAGTTGGAGGATCAGCCATGATCATAATAAATGGCGGTGCAGGCTCGAAGGGCTGAATGGCCTACTCCTGCACCTATTTTCTATGTTTCTATGTTTCTATC
This sequence comes from Mobula hypostoma, assembly GCF_963921235.1. Lineage (NCBI taxonomy): Eukaryota > Metazoa > Chordata > Chondrichthyes > Myliobatiformes > Myliobatidae > Mobula > Mobula hypostoma. The sequence continues at coordinate 76,570,745 of NC_086103.1, forward strand.
ATGCTTCCTCAAGGGAAAATCTTGCCTGACAAATCTGTTGGCATTCTTTGAAGAAATAACAAGCAGCATGGACAAAGGAGAATCAGTTGATGGTGTGTACTTGGATTTTCAGAAGGCTTTTGACATGGTGTCACACACAAGGCTGCTTAACAAGTTAAGAATCCATATTATTACAAGATAGATACTAGCATGGATAGAGCATAGATTGGCAGGAAGCAAAGAATGGGAATAAAAGGAGTCTTTTCTGGTTGGCTGCCGGTAACTAGTGGTATTCCATGGAGGTCTGTGTTGGGACATCTTTTTATGTTAATATGTTAATGACTTGGATAATGGAATTGATGGTTTTATTGCAAATTTTGTGGATTCTATGAAGGTAGGTGGAGGAACAGGTAGTTTTGAGGAAATAGGGAGGCTACAGAAGGACTTAGATTAGGAGAATGAACAAAGAAATAGCAGATGGAACAGTGTTAGAAAGTGTATGGTCATGCACTTTGGTAGAAGGAATAAATAAAAGAGTTGACATTTTCTAAGTGGAGAGAAAATTCAAAAATATGAAGTTCAAAGGCACTTGGGTGCTGGATTCCCTAAAGATTAATTTGCAGGTTGAGTCTGTGCTGAGGAAGGCAAATGCAATGTTTGCACTCATTTCAACATGAGTAGAATATAAAAGCAAGGATGTAATGCTGAGACTATATAAAACACTTGGAATATTGTGAACAGTTTTGGGCCCCTTATCTTAGAAAGGATGTGCTGAAACTGGAGAGAGTTCAAAGGAGGTTCACAAAAATGATTCCAGGTTTGAATGGCTTGTCATATGAAGAGCATTTGATGGCTCTGGGCCTGTATTCCCTGGAATTCAGAAGAATGAGGGGTGACCTTATTGAAACCTATCGAATGGTGAAAGGTCTTGATAGGGTGGATGTGGAGAGGATGTTTCCTATGGTGGGAGAGTCTAAGACCAGAGGACACAGCCTCAGAATATAGAGACGTCCTTTTACAACGGAGATGAGGAGGAATTTCTTTAGGCAGAGAGTGGTGAATCTGTGGAATTTGTTGCCACAGGCAGCTGCGGGGACTAAGTCTTTATGAATGTTTAAGGCAGAATTTGATAGATTTTTGATTGGTCAAGGCATGAAAGAAGATGGGGAGAAGGCAGGAGATTGGAACTGAGAGGAAAAATCGATGGGCAAAATGGCCTAATTCTGCTCCTATCTCATTATTATTAGAAGACAGCTGAAACGTCTCAACCCAAGCAAGGCTGCAGGACCCGATGGTGTCAGTACCGGGGTGCTCAAAGCCTGTGCCCCTCAGCTATGTGGAGTACTTCGTCATGTCTTCAACCTGAGCCTGAGGCTCCGGAGGGTTCCTGTGCTGTGGAAGACGTCCTGCCTCGTCCCTGTGCCGAAGACGCCGCACCCCAGCGACCTCAATGACTACAGACCGATGGTATTGACCTCCCACATCATGAAGACCCTGGAGAGACTTGTTCTGGAGCTGCTCCGGCCTATGGTTAGGCCACACTTAGATCCCCTCCAGTTCGCCTACCAGCCCTGACTAGGAGTTGAGGATGCCATCGTCTACCTGCTGAACCGTGTCTACGCCCACCTAGACAAGCCAGCGAACACTGTGAGGGTCATGTTTTTTGACTTCTCCAGTGTGTTCAACACCATCTGCCCCGCTCTGCTGGGGGAGAAGCTGACAGCAATGCAGGTGGATGCTTTCCTGGTGTCATGGATTCTTGATTACCTGACTGGCAGACCGCAGTACGTGTGCTTGCAACAGTGTGTGTCTGACAGAGTGATCAGCAGCACTGGGGCTCCACAGGGGACTGTCTTGTCTCTCTTTCTCTTCACCATTTACACCTTGGACTTCAACTACTGCAGAGTCTTGTCATCTTCAGAAGTTTTCTGATGACTCTGCCATAGTTGGATGCATCAGCAAGGGAGATGAGGCTGAGTACAGGGCTACGGTAGGAAACTTTGTCACATGGTGTGAGCAGAATTATCTGCAGCTTAATGTGAAAAAGACTATGGAGCTGGTGGTAGACCTGAGAAGAGCTAAGGCACCGGTGACCCATTTCCATCCAGGGGGTCAGTGTGGACATGGTGGAGGATTACAAATACCTGGGGATATGAATTGACAATAAACTGGACTGGTCAAAGAACACTGAGGCTGTCTACAAGAAGGGTCAGAGCCATCTCTATTTCCTGAGGAGACTGAAGTCCTTTGACATCTGTCGGACGATGCTGAGGATGTTCTATGAGCCTGTGGTGGCCAGTGCGATCATGTTTGCTGTTCTGGGGCAGCAGGCTGAGGGTAGCGACACCAACAGAATCAACAAACTCATTCGTAAGGCCAGTGATGTTGTGGGGATGGAACTGGACTCTCTGACGGTGGTGTCTGAAAAGAGGATGCTGTCCAAGTTGCATGCCATCTTGGACAATGTCTCCCATCCACTACATAATGGACTGGTTGGGCACAGGAGTACATTCAGCCAGAGACTCATTCCACCGAGATACAACACTGAGCGTCATAGGAAGTCATTCCTGCCTGTGGCCATCAAACTTTACAACTCCTCCCTTGGAGGGTCAGACACCCTGAGCCAACAGGCTGGTCCTGGACTTATTTCCTGGCATAATTTACATATTACTATTTAATTATTTATGGTGCAACTGTAATGAAAACCAATTTCCCCCGGGATCAATTAAGTATGACTATGACTATGTTATGTTCTTACAGTCTTTTCCCTTTTCACAGAGGTTGGAGATCCCCTGACTTAGCAGCAATATCAGGTAATTTCCAACAAAAGATTGTAAGACATAGGAGCGGAATTAGGTCATTTGGCTCATCAAGGATTGTCTGTTATTCAATCATGGCTGATTTATTATTCATCTTAACCATATTCTCCTGCTTTCTCCCCATTAGTTTTGACACCCTACTATTCAAGAACCTATCAACCTCTGCTTTAAGTACACCCAATGACTTGGCTTCCACAGCTGCCTGTGGCAATGAATTCCACAGACTCACCACTCTCTGGCTAAAGAAATTCCTCACCTTGTTCTAAAAGGATGTCCTCGTATTTTGAGTCTAGTGACTCCCCCACTATAGGAAACATTCTCTCCACGTCCACTCTACCTAGGCGTTTGAATATTCAGTAAATTTCAATGAGACCCGCCCACCCTTTCTTCTGAACTCCAGTGTGTTGTGTCTGTGAACAGCTACATATATATTAAAATAAAAGCACTCACACGTGAGATGGCTTTAACTGGTGTATTCACATTGCAAGAGAGAGAGAGAACAATATGCATTCATAGACAACAGCACATGCACAGACAACAGATCAATATGTAGTGCTGGGGGGGTTAATTGCGCTTAAAGAAATAGATCCACACATTACACATCCTCCCCCTTTAGATTAAAGTAACATAAAACTGCATATGTACAAAACATTCTATTTCCCTTATGTAAACCCATATTTCAAATAAACATGCATTCACAGTAACAGTCTATAAATAACTTCACAGTTCTAAAGATTCAGTCTTTTGGGTGGTGCTCCGCTTCTTTCAGGACAGTGCCTCTGGACCTGTGGAATGGCATTAGGTTTGGCAGGTGTCTTGTCTAAGGCAATGTTCTCAGTTTCTGGTGTCACATTGCTGTCAGTGATATGATCATCACTGAGAGGTAAATCTGGTGACTGTAATGTGTCTGTCTTGTTGGATACAGTTGACTCAGGTGTGGTCTTTAGTTAAGTGTCCGGTAATTGGCCCACATGACATCTCCATGTCTGATTTCCAACATTCACTGTGTATATCAGTGGTCCTGTTCTTGTAGCTACCTTACTGGGTGTCCACTTGTCTTCTAGGTAATTCTCAGACACTTCTTGTCCAACCTCGAAGCTCCTTGCTGATTCACTTGGCAACTGGTTGAACCGTTTATTCTGCACTTCCCTCTGTAGGTCTGGTTTCAGGAGGTCTATGCAAGATCTCAGATTCCTTCTCATGAACAAAATTGCAGGTGTTTGATTTGTCGTTGCACGAACAGAATTCTGAAACTCAAAAAGGAAGTTGTCCACGTGCTGTAGAGGAATGTCCTCCTTGTCCATCACTTTACTGGACTTCTTGAAGGTTTGGGTAAATCTTTCATCTAACGCATTTGTTGCTGGGTGGTGGGGAGCTGACTTGAAATGTCTGATAACAACAGGAATTCTGCAGATGCTGGAAATTCAAGCAACACACATCAAAGTTGCTGGTGAACGCAGCAGGCCAGGCAGCATCTCTAGGAAGAGGTGCAGTCGACGTTTCAGGCCGAGACCCTTCGTCCTGAAACGTCGACTGCACCTCTTCCTTGAAATGTCTGATGCCATTTTTCTTCATGAGCAGTTGGAATTCTTCTGACATGTACTGTGGTCCATCGTCACTCACAGTTTGTTTTGGTAAGGCATCTCTGGCAAAGGTAGTCCTCAGAGCAGAGACGGACTTTACTGAGGTGGTTGACTTCATTAGTATAACCTCCAGCCACTTTGAATGAGCATCCACAGCAATCAGAAACATGGAGTCCACGAATGGCTCAGCAAAGTCAAAATGTACTCTTTGCCATGGTGTAGATGGTCACTCCCATGGTGTAATGGTGCCTACGGGGGTGCATTTTGAACTTTCTGGCATTCTGAACCTTCCGAGTACTTTTGGCCAAGTATTTGATCTGTTTATCTATTCCCTTTTCAAACACCTTCTCATTAGCATTAAGCAGCTGTGCCACTCCCTGGTTAGTGATACCATTTTGGCTGCTGTTGCCTGTTGATATCATACTGAGTGCTTTGACTAAGCACCAGTCTAGTCGAACTTTTCTCAACCATTCACATCCAAAAAGTGCTGGCCCTCCACTTTTCAATACATTAAGCTCTGTGTCTGTTGTGTCTGGCCTCCGTACGTCACATTTACTTTCAGTTTGCCTTTGGGAGACACTTTTTCGCCTGTGTAAGTCTTTAGCATACCTTAGAAAACAGTCTGTTGTAGTCAGCCTCTGGAATTATGGGCAAAGCTGACCCTGTATCCAGCTCCATTTTCTGTTTTACACCAGACACATCTATTGTGATCCAGGTGATTTTGTGATCTGTTTCAGTTATACTATGCAGTTCTAGACAAGACAGTTCACCTTTGTCAGACTCTATGTTGTCTGATTCTGTTTTATGTTCGGTAACTTTATGCATTTGCTTAGTTTTGTGTTTGAGACTTTTCACTTGGTTGTGCTTTTTGTCTGACTTGCACACTTTCTCTATGTGACCTTGGCTATGACACTTTCTCCAGACTTTTTCTTTGAACCATCAGTTGTTTGTAACATGGGAGGATTTGCCACATTGATAACACTTCACTTTTTACAACATTCAGAGACATTTTGTGCATTTCACATTCTAACTTCCTAGTTCTGCTACATCCTTTGCTGCATTCTCTAACAATATTGCAAAGGTCAATGCTCATTCTAAGGTTAGGTTGCTTTCTGCCAGTAGCCTTGTTTGAATGCTTTGACTATGCATGTCACATACAAGCCTGTCCCTTAATGCATCAGGTAGTCCATCTGAGTAACAGGGTTCTGGGTTCAAATCCCACCCCAGAGCTTTGAGCACAAATATCTAAGCTGATTTTTCAGTGAAAGCTGTGGTCATGTTGCAGTGTTTGGGAGTGCTGTGATAAAGTGAGGCCCTGTTTATTGTGTAGAGAAGCCAAATATTTTTTGTTTGGGTCTTGACCAGCATTTATCCATCAAGCAATATCACAAAACCCTAAACTGTGGAAGCTTCCTACGTGTAATTTGCTGCTGTTATCTCCATTGCAGCACTTCAAAGGTGTGTTGTCAGCTGAAATATGTTTTGGAATACCATGCTTAGGATTGGAATAATAGCCCAACACATCTATGCTGACCACTCTGGGTACTTAATGGACTTCAATGCTGCAGATGCCCCCTTCCTCATTATCATATGAGGCCTCAATGGAGTACCTGGTAAACCTCTGAGAACTTGTGTCAACCAACTCGAAGTGGTATTCAAAGTCATCTTCAATATCTCATTGCTACAGTTGGAAGTTCCCACCTTCTTCAAAAGAGCAACAATTATACCAGAGCCCAAGACAAGCAGGGTGAGCTGCCATAGTGACTGCAGTTCAGTAGCCCTCATACCTACAGTAATGAAATGCTTTGAGGTGTTGGTCATAGCTAGAATCAACTCTTGCCTCAGCAAGGACCTGGACCCACTGCAATCTGCCTATCGCCACAATAGGTCTACAACAAACACAATCTCAGTGTTTCACCACGCAGCCTTGGATCACCTGGACAGTACAAACACCCATGTCAGGATGCCGTTTATTGACCATACCTTAGCATTTAACACCATCATTCCTACAGTTCTACAAACCAATCCTCACAGAGGAAGCAGAAATAGAGAAAGTGAGCAATTTCAAGCTCCTGGGTGTCAATATCTTTGGGGACCTAACTTGGTTGCAACATATTGATTCAACTATAAAGAAGGCAAGACAGCAGCTATGAGTTAGAGGAGATTTGGTTTGTCACCTAAAACACTTGAAAACTTCTACAGATGTACCATAGAGAACATTCTGACTGACTGCATCACCGTTTGGTATAGTGGGTGGGTGGGGGGATGGCAGGGAATGGCTACTGCACAGGATTGAAGTAAGTTGCAGAAAGTTGTAAAATTAGCCAGCACTATCATGGGTACTAGGCTCTGTAGAATTCAAGACACATTCAAGGAGCGATGCCTCAGAAAGGTGGTGTCCATCATTAAGGATCCCCCATCACACAAAGGGTCCTTAATAATGGGGCCATCTCCTCATTGATACCATCAGGTAGGAGGTACAGAGGCCTGAAGGCACACACTCAGCAAATTGGGAACAACTTTTTCCCCTCTGCCATCCGATTCCTAAACGGACATTGAACCATAAACACTACCTCACTAATTTTTCATTATTTATTTCTGTTTTTGCACTATTTTAACTTAACTATTTAATCTATATATATGCAATTCAGTTTTTTTCTACATTTATCATGTATTGCCTTGTACTGCTGCCACAAAGTTCACAACACATGCCGATGATATTAAACCTGATTCGAGATGATCTAAGATCTCTCGCTTGTAAATGCCATGAGAATCTCAGCCATCTCCTGCGGCTCCACACACAGGTGGCCCTGGTGGTCTTTAAGAGAACCAAGTCTCTCCTAAGTCACCCTTTCACTGTTAATATAACTGAAGAACCTCTTATAATTATCTTCAACACTGCCTGACAAATACTTCTCACACCATCTTTTGTCCTCCCGATCTCCCTCGTGGACCTAAGTTTAAGTAGACTTTCTTCTTTTTCCCTGACCAGAGCCTCATCAGCCAGGATTCCCTGGACCTCACCCTATCAGGAACATACACCCAACTGCCTTTTAATAGTTGATTCTAGCTAGATTCTGTCTAATGACCTCAAAGTTGGCCCAACTCTGCACTTTAACTTGTGGATTTGTCCTTTCTTTTTCAATACCTATTTAACATCCAATAGACATGTAGTTACTGCACCCAAAGTGCTCCCAACTGCCTCTTCAGTTACTTGGCCCACCTCATTCCCAAAGAGAAGGCCCAGTATTGCCCCTTCCTGAGATGTTTCCTCTATATATTGTGTGAAGAAACTGTCTTGGACACGTTGCTGAAATTCTGCCCATCCAGGCCCTTTGCAGTGAGGGTGACCCGGTCAATACAGGGGAAACTGAAATCTCTCACTCCTCTACTATTGCCACACTATGTGCAATTTCAAAACACAACTCAAAATTCATGATTGAAGATCATTCAATGTCATTTTCTAGTCCACAAGTGTAAAGGAGAACAAAATACTTGTTACTCCAGATCCAGTGCAGCACAACAAACACAGTAAGATGAAAAATGTAAGTACATAAGATGGCTTATATATTGATTGACAGTACATCCATAAAGTACTGCTAGGCTCAGAAGTGTCTGTACCCAAGGTGACTCCGATAAGAAATGATAAAGTAGTGGTGGTAGCAGGGTGGGTTAGCAGGTGGAGGTTTTGATCAGCCATACTGCTTGGGGAAAGTACCTGTTTTTGACAGTGCTGATCCTGGTATGGATGCTATGTAGCCTCTTCATGGGAGTGGGATAAAAAGACCATGAGCAGGGGTCTGGGATCCTTCATCATATTATGGCGCTATTCTGTATCTGTATCCTTGATAGCTGGGAGGTTGGTGCCAGTGATGCAATGGACAGCTTTGAGTACCCTTACTGTCCACCCCAGTGCAGTTTCTGAACCAGTGAGTCATGCAGCAGGTTAGGAAGCTCTCTTCTGGGCATCTGTAGAAGGATATGAGTATAGACATGCATAATCCAGCTCTCTTTAGTCTCCTCAGAAATCAGAAGCATCCTGACTGTGGAGGATGTGTCCTGGGAGATTGTGTGAGACGTGCTCTGTGGAGGCTGTGTCCTGGGAGATTGTGTGAGACGTGCTCTGTGGAGGATGTGTCCTGGGAGATTGTGTGAGACGTGCTCTCGCAGGAGTTTGAAACTGCTTGCAGTTTCCACTGCTGTGCCGCTGATGTAAAGGGGGGTGTGAGTGGTGCAAGTTCTCCAGAAGTCAATAACCGTCTTGTTAACATTCAGGAGGAGGTTATTTGTCAGGCGCCAGGCTTTGAGCATTTCTAACTCCTCTCGGTAGGCCGTCACATCGTTGTTCGTGATGGGCCCCAACACTGTTGTTTCATTGGCGCAGTTGACAATGTGATTATTTTGGTGGTTGGCCGTGCAGTCACATATGAGCACAATGTACAACACTGGGCTCAGGACACAGCCGTAGAGGACAGCCCTGTTGAGGATGATAGGGAGGAGCGGTTGTTGTAGGGAATTAGTTTAGCAGATTCAGTGAAGGAGACAGAGGACAACTACTATGGGTAAGTTTTAACTACATATTTATTAACAAAACAAACACTAACACTAAAACATTCAAGTTACACAGATAGTTATCAACGTGTGCGCGTGGGCCCTCTATCCGCAGCACACTCCCAAATCTTTCCACAGCATCGCTCGCACAATCCCCAGTCCGTGGTGAGCCTTGAGAGAGTGAGAATTCCAGGTCGGTTACATTTATTCGCTGGTAGTACTTTAATGCCAGAAGTCGGTAGTATGGGGCCTGAGGCAGCCAATGGCAGATCTGCAGTGTTCTTCAAATGGGCCTATTGATAACTAACATGGTAGTAGCAGCTTTTGAGCACCAGATAGTTTGCCTTTCACACTACATTTCACCCCCTTGAAAGACGTGACACTGTGACACTTGACCTGCGGGCTAGTATAATCCCTGTAGACACACCACTTTGCTACATATAAGACATAAAACTATAATGCCCAGTACTACAAGGCCTATTGTCACTCCCCAGTGTAAAACAGCAGTCTGCAAACAATCTAGTGCCTCAAATGACCACCAGCTCACCCCTTCCCAGGTATAGTAGTTACAGAACTGGCCCCCCACTTTCTTAATCTTATTCACCGTCAGCCGGGTGAGGAATGCTTTCTGACTCAGAGACATACATGCAGCACTCTTGACCAATGACAATGCCAACGCCACCCATTTCAACAAGCAGATAATGGAAGGCTCATCCAGGCCACTGAGATGATGTACGTACAGTCCAACCTATTTCAGACAGCAGCAGCTGTTCCACCCCTGGGGAGCCACGGGAAGGCCTGGAACCACATAGCCAATAAGTACCATTCAGTATCCAGGGACTTCCCACCTTCACAGCTCCATTCGGCGCAGACAGCCATCCCAGGATACTGCTCCTGCTTACACTCACGATATCCCACTGACTGATTGGACCTGTGGTCATCATATCGCCTCCACCAACATCCCTTTCCCTTCCCTGTTGGCTGGGGAGTCACTGTCAGAGCCGGGACATTCGGATCAGATAAATTGTACGCATGGAAATACCAGCCCTTAAACCAATTTCTCCACTAGAGGTAACTAAAGTTTTAGGGCTATTGCCATACTATGAGGGGAAGTTGGTGGAATAGACTTCCCTTTCCCTGTTTCTCCAAAAGCAGAAGCCCTTAGCCAGATAAGCTAGACAAGTTCCTTCAACAGTCCTTTTCCTCTTCATCAAAGGGGATTGGTATCAGTGGTACCTTTCTGCAGCACGAGCTGGAGTCTTCATACATCCCCAGCAATCCGAAATATTAGTGTAATTTACATATTTGCATGCAATCTGCAGGACGTGTTATAGGATCTCACACAACAGGTCACCATCACCACCACTGCCATCGGCGTCCACTGTTTTGTCATTCTGCAATATAGGGAGAAACACACTCACTCCCTCCTAGTTAGCCGTTGGGTACTTAAACATAAAATAGTCTTGTCAGCAAAAATAACAACCTTTAGGATTGCTTCCCAAATCTTTCAATCTTCTAAAATATCAATTCCAAATTCCCAATTTAACTGTTCACCAAAGAACAATTTCCCCAAATGCCCACTTTTCTCTGAAATGTGAGGATCTCATACCCAGAATAGAGATGCACAGACTTCCATCACCTTAATCTGGATTCCACACGGTCAGTGTAGAACTTGGGTCCCTGTCGAAAATCAGTTCCATAGAAAACAAATTACACAAACCAAAAACATGGAAAAGGCAAAACAAAAATCCATGCTTGTACTTCAGAACCATTGCAAGTAACTGAACAGTTAATTTCCACGGTGAAAAACTAACACATTTGCCAAAGAACAAAAGGAAATAAAAGGCGGCTAGGTGAGTCTCCTGACACATTGTCATTCACACAGCCTCTTAAAAGAGAAGAGGTCCCGCAAATTCACTTCACAGAGTAGTGAAATATGTCTTTGGTCACTCTTTCTGATGAAGTTTAGGATTAATTCAGTCTTCCAGTATCAACTGAGCAAACACAATAGCCTCTGCACGCGCATATACACCCACGTACGCACACATACACACCCATGCAAGCACACTCATAGTCTTTCTCTCATTCAAGTGAATTCACATGTGGTTACACTTCACACAATGTTTGAAACATACAAACCATTCATATTTTATTATAGGGGAAGGTGCAGGGTGAATGATCCCATTCCTTACAAGGGTGGGGCAGGAGAGCACCACCTATTGCCCACACTGAATCAAGGACTAAGGATCACCAGCAAATCAAACCTCACCCGTTTAAAGGGTTGCTTTCACTCCCACATGGGGGGGGGGGCACTTAATCTGCCTCCTCACACCAAATTCTCCAAGACAATGTCCCTGCTCCCCATTCTTACACTGGCCACTCAAAATAGCCACTTTGTTTGACCTGTTGCCTACCTGTTTTTATTGGTTGCTGTTACGTACATGTTAGTCAACGAACTATTAACTAACAATTTATAAATTCTAGAACAGGGCTCTTGTAGAGCTCTGTTAAGCGAAACTTCAAAGCAGTTCCTGACACCCACCTCTTTTAAACCCTTGTGCTTCTTATTCCAAGTCTGGGTAGATTTCCCTTGAGGTTTAAATCAGTCACAGTCAAGTTCTCTAATGCCACACCTCTTACCACTTCTCCTTCAAACCGACTGTCATCTACAGGAGAGCTGGAAGGCAGGCGTGGAAGTTGAAAGTCAAGCTGCTAACTCCAGAGAACAAAGGATTAAAGAGGGATGCTCAGGTTGGAGAACTGTGAAGTCCCTCTTTAACTATTGGATTTACTGATAGGAAGCAACTAAGGAGAACATCAAGAGCATCTTCATCCTCAAAGGTGTTTAGAATGCACAGTCAGAGGGAATTGCGTCAACTCCAGATAGGGTTGCAGCAACTTCTGGAGTCGAGGGGAACTCTGAGAGGTAAAAAACTGGCAAGCTACATTCTTTACTCTAGAATCTTCCAAGATCATTGGAAGATCCAGAGTCTGCTTTGTGGAGTAGGGCAAGATGAGCTCAGCCTTCTTTGTCTGAGAGGTTCACAGGAGGAGCTCTGTGATCCACAGCCTTAAGAACGAGGACAGCTTAGTCAGACCCTTTCTACGCTGGTCTGTATGACAGAAAGACCACTGACAACGCAGCCTCCCAAAACTTCCAGTCCTCTATCTCGGAGGTGTTAGATGACAGCAAGTGTTCAGTATTATCAAGGATCCCACCCATTCAACCAGCACCCTCTTTAACTTTCAACCAGGTGGTGATACGTCTCTACCAAAGGAGGCGTAAGGTGCTCCTTCCCTCTGCTAGCCTGGACAAGGTGGACTTACTCACAGAACCTACTTCCTGCCCATTACACCACTGGCATTTGGGGCAGAATGAAGGTCCTCCATCTCTGATGGTCAATGTGTAGCACCTGCTTAGCACCCCACCCTCCACCCCCACCCCAATCAGGGTCACGAGCAGCCAGGGAGCAGGTGGTGAATGGTCATATGAGCAGCTGGTGCATATCACAGCTCCTAGTTATGTGACCATTGATACCAGGCAGACAGTCTCTGGAGAGCATTGATGATGGCTGGGTTCACCCATCTTTTAAAGACACTGCCCAGAAGAAGGCAATGGCAAATCACTTCTGTAGAAAACTTTTCTAAGAACAATGATTGTCATAGATCATGATCGCCCACATCATACAACACGGCACATCGTGATGATGATCAGATCTGTTACCACCTCTACCTACCCCTCTCTGTAACTGTCTCAGAGACATGTTTCATTGAGATGTTTATTTTATATGTTTTTAAAATAATGTTTGATTAAAAATGTTGTGCTTTTTATGTAAGGATTTATTTAATGTAGAGTGTAATGGGTCACATGACCAGAGTTTAATAAGAGCATGACTGTGGCATTATGGGTCAGAACCAACACAGAGGCAGAGAAAGATATATGGCCCTAAAATAATCTCATTCTGCATGTGGTCTAAGAGGCACACACGATAATTGTTTTTTATTTGTTTTATAATTGTGTATAATGTTGTTGATGTGCCTTTACATGGACAGAGTGATACGTTTTCAGTGATTTTATTTGATTTCAGCACACTTCTGTTGTGCTGACGTGTTGGGCCTGTTTATTGGCGGACACTAGCTTGAGAGACTTTGGACCGAGAGATGTATGTTTCAAACCCTTTATGTCTTTTATTTTCTTAGTTTTCACGGTGTCTGCTGAAGAAAGAGAGAGAGAAATAAAAATAAATCTTCAAGGACATCTGTATGAGGCGTGGCCATTATTTCATTAGACCAGTGTAGTTACACTCTCCCCAACTGTCCTTTCCAACTCTCCTTGTCTCTCTCTACCCTTCTCCCATCTCCACTCCACCTCTCCTTCTCCTCCACCTGGTTCCACCTGTTCATCACTTTCCTTCTCATCAGGTTCCAGCTATCACCTACCAGCCACTGTCTCACATTCACCCCCACACCTCTCTTCTACAGACGAGCATCTCCCCTCGGCATTGACAGAGCTGTGCAGGATCATGAGCCTTCTGCCTCCATGGATGCTGGCTGGCCTGTTGTGATTTCCCATTTCTCCTAGTCAATGAGTGAGAACAGAGAACAAAAGAATACAGAGAATAGTGAGAGAGTCGAGGACCAGAGGGCACAGTCTCAAAACAGAGGGACGTCCATTTGTAACAGAGATGAGGAGGAATTTCGTTAGCCAGAAGGTCTTTCATCTGTGGAATTCATTGCTACGGACAGCAGTGGAGGACAAGTCATTGGGTATATTTAAAACTGAGGTTGAGAGAATCTTGATTATTCAGAGTGTCAAAGGTTATGAGATTTCTAAAGTAGGGACAACTTCGGCACAACTTTGTGGGCCGAAGGGCCTGTATTGTGCTGCAGGTTTTCTATGTTTCTATCAGGTAGGAGACTCTAATGCATAAAGACAAGAACAGTCAGGATGTGAAACAACTTCCTCCCTCAGGCCATTAGACTTCTGAACTCCCTGCACATCACATTCCAAGTGTTACTGGATAATTTGTTGTGTACCCTGCAATTTTTTTTGGACTTTGTTTATCTGTGTATAATTAATTTGTATATTTTTGTTCTTATGAAACCCCTTTTTTTTTACCGGGCGTCTCTAGAGATGCGGCTCGTTAGCCCCTAACAGCTACTGGACTCAGCAGTGAGAAAATTTCCTTTCTCAAACTCCGAACGTCTAGGGTTGATTATGATTCGGGTCCCACCCAAACCGGCCAGTTAGGATGTCTCAACCACCCGAACTCCAATCTGTGCGAATGCTGTGTAAATCCTGCCCACATGTAATTAGCCGTCGGCAGGAAATAACAGATTGTACACTGCATGCAGTTATAAAGAAAGTATATTTACAAATTTCAGCTTTATCGAACAGTCAGTAGGGAAAAGAAAAAAATAAATAAAAAGGGTCCGTTACAATTAACCCAGTCCAAATACAATATGCACATAAGTTGGATCTCATCTTTAAGTTACATTTAACTCACGCGCTGGACCCTCGGTCTGCGTGAAAACGCACACCACCTTCCGAATGTCGCTCGAAATCCATCTTGTACAAATGGGTCTCCCGCCGGAGTCCTGGTCCTTCCTCCTTGAAGCCGTTCATCCGCAGAAAGCAGTGTGTGCTGCAGTGACGGCACCGTCAGCCATCTTCCCTCAGCTCCCGCCAAAAAGACCTCGACCCACACCGGTGTCCGTCACAAAAACCTCTCCGCCCGGCGTTCTCTAGGACCTTGGAGGTGAGAGGCGGGCGGGGGAGGGGGGATAAGGTAAGAAGCTGGGAGGTGAGGTGGAAAAGGCAAGGGGTTGGAGAAGAAGGAATCTGATTAGAGAGGAGGGTGGATCATGGGTGAAAGGGGAGGAGGAGGGGCACGGGGGAGGTGCTCGGCAGGTGAGGAGAAGAGGTAAGAGGCCACATTAGGAAATAAAGAAGGGGGATGGAAAAAATTACTGAAAGTTGGAGAAATCAATGCCATCAGGTTGGAGGCTACCTACACAGAATATGAGGTATTGCTCCTCCAACCCGAGAGTGGGTTCATCGTGGCAGAAGAGCAGGCCATGAACTGACATGTCAGCAGGACAATGGGGATAGGAGTTGAAATGGTTGGCCATCAGGGAATTCCACATTTTGCGGGTGGAGCTGAGGTTCTTGACAAAGTGCCCCCCCCCCGCCATCTACGACGGATCTCACTAACGTGGAGGAAACCGCACTGGAAGTCCCGGATACAGTGGACAACCCCAAAGGATTCACAGGTGAAGTGTTGCCTCACCTGGAAGGACTGTTTAGGACCTTGAATGGAGGTGAGGGAGGAGGTGAATGGGCAGGTGAGCATTTCAGCCGCTTGTGGGGATAATTGAATTGAATTGAGGAGTAAAAATCTTTACGTCTCTGTCCAAATATGCAATGTGCAATTATAGTAATTTATAATAAATAGTATGTACAACAGGACAGTCAATATAACATAGAAATACAGTTGCATCAGAATGAATTAAGCAGTCTGATGGTCTGGTGGAAGAAGCTGTCCCGGATCCTGTTGGTCCTGGCTTTTATGCTGTGGTACCATTTCCCGGATGGTAGCAGCTGGAACAGTTTGTGGTTGGGGGTGACCCGGGTCTCCAATGATCCTTTGGGCCATTTTTATGCACCTGTCTTTGTAAATGTCCTGAATAGTGGGAAGTTCACATCTGGAGATGCGCTGGGCTGCCGGCACCACTCTGTACAGAGGCCTGCGATTGAGGGAAGTACAGTTCCCATACCAGGCAGTGATGCAGACAATCAAAATGCTCTCATTTGTGTCCCTGTAGAAAGTTCTAAGGATCTGGGGGCCCATACCAAACTTCTTCAACTGTCTGAGGTGAAAGAGGCGCTCTTGTGCCTTTTTCACCACACAGCTGGTGTGTACAGACCGTGTGAGATCCTCAGTGATGTTTATGCAGAGGAACATAAAGCTGTTCACCTTCTCAACCCCAGATCCATTGATGTCAATAGGGGTTAGCCTGTCTCCATTCCTTCTGTAGTCCATAACTAGCTCCTTTGTTTTTGCGACGTTTAGGGAGAGGTTGTCTTCTTGACACCACTGTGTCAGGGCGATGACTTCTTCTCTGTAGGCTGCCTCATTATTATTTGAGATTAGGCCAATCAGTGTAGTGTCATCAGCAAATTTTATTAGCAGATTGGAGCGGTAGGTGGCAGCACAGTCATGGGTATACAGAGAGTAAAGGAGGGGGCTTAGGACACAGCCCTGAGGGGCACCTGTGTTGAGGGTCAGAGGGGCAGAGATGAGGGAGCCCACTGTTACCACCTTATGGCGATCTGACAGGAAGTCCAGGATCCAGCTGCACAAGGCAGGGTCAAGGGCAAGGTCTCTGAGCTTCTTGTCCAGCCTGGAGAGAATTATAGTGTTGAATGCTGAACCATAGTCCAAGAACAGCATTCTCACATAAGCATGCCTCTTTTCCAGATGTTTAAGGATGGTGTATAGAGCTGTGGCTATTGCATCATCTGTTGATCGGTTGTGTCTGTAGGTGGGATCAGGAAGGAGATTAGAGGGGAAGAATGAATGGACAAAGGACAATTTACAGTTCATCTCTTCTAAATCTTCGCTGTTGATAGGGGGATGGAAAGTCTACAGGGAAATAGAGGTACAGCTTCAGTTGAACAGAATTGCTTTGATATATTAATCAGTTACTTGCAAATTTCATTAAGTCAAATATTAGCCAATGATTCTCCCAGTACATCAAGATATCAGTCATCCAATGGTAATACTAATCAATCAGAACATTGAATCTCAGTCAGAAAAAAGTATTTTCTGAAGGATTCCATGTTGAAAAATGATGATTCCACCAGGATGTTTAACACAAAAAAAACCCCTTACAGGAGAGACCATCCTTCTGATGGTGCCACCTCTAGTCAGATAGAAGGTGAGAGCTCAGTTAGCGATGTTCCCTATTTTACAAGAAATCAGCTATTAGCAGTTGACCCACTTACTCAAACATAATATCAAACATCAGAAAGAGCCAAGCACAGAAGATCAAAGCATTCGGCGTCATTCAATATTGATCCTCATCAAATGAGACAGAAATTATCGCTCAGTAATAATGCACAATAGTCGAGGTATTATATGCAGCCAATTCTGATGGGAAATTCAATGACAAGTAGTAATAAATCTAGTCCATCTGAACATCAATGCTGACTTTAATCAAACAGGACTCCAACTTCCTAAACACGAGGAATCCTGCAGATGCTGGAAAGTCAAGCAACACACATCAAAGTTGCTGGTGAACGCAGCAGGCCAGGCAGCATCTCTAGGAACAGGTGCAGTCGACGTTTCAGGCTGAGACACTTCGTCAGGACTAACTGAAGGAAGAGCTAGTAAGAGATTTGAAAGTGGGAGGGGGAGGGGGAGATCCAAAATGATAGGAGAAGACAGGAGGGGGAGGGATGGAGCCAAGAGCTGGACAGGTGATTGGCAAAAGGGATATGAGAGGATCATGGGACAGGAAGCCCAGGGAGAAGGAAAAGGGGGAGGGGGGGAAACCCAGAGGATGGGCAAGAGGTATAGTCAGAGGGACAGAGGGAGAAAAAGGAGAGTGAGAGAAAGAACGTGTGTATAAAAATAAATAACGGATGGGATACGAGGGGGAGGTGGGGCATTAGCGGAAGTTAGAGAAGTCAATGTTCATGGAGGCTACCCAGATGGAATATAAGGTGTTGTTTCTCCAACCTGAGTGTGGCTTCATCTCTACAGTAGAGGAGGCCATGGATAGACATGTCAGAATGGGAATGGGACGTGGAATTAAAATGTGTGGCCACTATTCCCAGCTGAAAAAGCTTTCTACTCTGGAGAGTGAGAATCCAGTTAGAATAGGTCAAATTTTCAATCAGGACCCCCTTGAGAAGTCCGAGCAAAATAACCCAGTTAGCAGCAAACTGCCTCAGTGGAAGAAGCAAATACAGGAAGCTTACAATCCCAACCCAAAGGAAAACACAATTATCTAGCAAGCATAATGCTGATTCATCAGAATCTCAAACGGCAATTCCGTTTCTTGCATCTTTGGAAACAGCTCTATTTCTATCTTTGATATCTCTTTTTTCCCAAGGTTTTTTTGAAGACCCTGACAGGAGTTACACTCTGACTTTGCTTCTTTGCGAGAATGGGACCTGCTGTCAGGGCCTCATGACCGGCCACTTTTTGATATCCCAATGACGCAGCCTGGAAGGTGAGTGCACGTTCAGGGTGCCAGATTTCCGTGGCTCTGACTGAGGCGTTGTGGGAGAATACAGAACATCGGGAGCAGTGGGTTCGCTGCCAGGGGTTGTGTTTCTAGAGATCTGCGCTTCGGGGCCAATTCTCTGGGTGCAGAGCTCAGATAAAGCAATGCAACAGAGTTAACATCGTAAATCAGAGAGTTGTTTGTTATGTCTCCCCTCTCGCTGTGAAACAGGGACATCTCTTTTTCCTTTATTACGGAGAGAGGGGGGCCTGTGGTATGTTGAATTACCGGGTGAACAAGTAGTCTTTGGGGTACTGCAAGTCTGTGTCTTTATTGATGCTTTGCTGCATGCTTGAGTGCCCAGTGGGGGTGACGATGCTTTTTTGCTGGGGGGGTGGGTTCATTGCTTTGCTGCTGCTTATACGTGGGAGGGGGGAGCTGGGGGGGCTTTGGGATTCTAGTGTTTAACTGTCAGTCATTCTTTGGGGCACTTCTCTGTTTTCATGCATGTGAGTGAAGAAAAAGAATTTCAGGATGTGCATTGTATATGTTTCTCTGACATTAAAAATACTATTGAAACCTATTGAACATCAGCCCCTGATAAAAATAGCATTCCTGACCTGTCTGTACTTCAAGTTGTGAATAATGATGATCTTGGTCAAAGAAAGAAATAGATCTTTGTCAATGTTAATCCCCACCTGACACAATTCAAACATTAAACTTCTGTAATCCTAATCACATGTGAGATTTATTTTCAAACAATAATAATCAACTACATCTAGATATCAAATGCCATGTCATATTAAGTCTGATTCAATTAGAGAGTGAAGCATTGGCCAACAATAACTTACAACTATTCCAGCACTGGTCAATCACAATTCTAAGCAGACCACATGACTGCCAATCATGACAGCATCCGTCATGACAACAAACATTGGATAACCATAAATCAACATTAGGGTTCACGCTAGAAGTTTGGCAGCTGACAGTAAAAATACCAAATAAAATGGAGGTCAGATACCCAAAATTTCAATCTTGCAGGAGTCTCGCTGTGATCAAAGACAATCCTTACCTAACATCAGTCGGCTGTACTCCACTTCCCTGTAGCAGATCAATATTAGCGAATAATAAATCCCAGCAACAGAATATCAGCTATTGGCTTGTGCTTAGTGTCCCTTCTCACTTGGGAGATCATCAATGTCAGTTGACAGTAGAAGATGATGACTGTTCAACGTCAGCCAGGGATAATCCTAATTAACTGAAAGATACTATATTTTCACTCCAAGCAAGCAGCACCTAATTAACTTTCATTGGCATAAAATGTTGTAAATTTAAACAGTGCTCAGCCAAGTTTAGGACTTGCTGAGAGATTCAATTCCTATAACACCAGAATCATTTTCCACCATGTATACCAATGGTCGATAAAAAAGTCTAACAGAAAATCAGGAGGCGAGCAGTAACAGTAATTACCATAACACCATAGGACATAGGAGAAGATTTAGGCCATTCAACCCATTGAGTATGCTTCACCATTCCATCATGGCTGATTTATTATCCCTCTCAACTCCATTTTCCTGCCTTCTCCCTGTAACTTTTGATACCATTACTAATGAAAAACCTATCAACCTAAGCTTTAATATACCAAACAACTTGGGCTCCACAGCTATCTGTGGCCATGAATTCTACACATTCACCACCCTTTGACTAAATACATTTCTCCTCATCTCTGCTGAGGCTGTACTATGAACAGGCTGCTGAATACATTGTGTTGGATCATGTCACCACTCACTGCTGAGTATGGCTGCAAATTTGTGGTGCACAGTGATTGTTGGTTTGCCCAGTGAAGATCATAATCTGTGCAGATTGGAAATAACTTCTCCGCCCCACTGACAATCAACACTGGTGCACCTCAGGGGGGCGTACTTAGCCCACTGCTCTACTCTGTCTACACCCATGACTGTGGGTTTAGGCATAGCTCAAATGCCATCTATAAATTTGCTGACGATACAACCATTATTGGCAGAATTTCAGATGGTGACAAGAGGGCGAAAAGGAGCAAGATATACCAGTTAGTTGAGTGGCATTGAAGCAATGACCTTGCACTCAATGTCAGCAAGACCAAAGAACTGATTGTGGACTTCAGAAAGGGTAAGACGAGGGAATACGAACCAATCCTTATAGAGGGGTCAGAAGTGGAGAGAGTGAGCAGTGTCAAGTTCCTAGCTGTCAATATCTCTGAGAACCTAACTTGGATAAAACATATTGATGTAGCTATAAAGAAGGCAAGACAGTGGCTATATTTCATTAGGAATTTAAGGAGATTTGTTTTGTCAACTAAACTACTTGAAAACTTCTACAAATACATGGTGTAGAGCATTCTGACTGTCTGCATCGCCATCTGATATGGGGGTGGGGGCGACTGCACAAGATCAAAGTGAGTTGCAGAAACTTGCAAAATTAGTCGGCTCCAGTAGGAGCCTCCCTGTTATTCAAGACGTCTTCAAGGAGTGGTGCCTTAGGAAGAGTGCATCTTCATTAGGGATCCCCTGTACCCATGACATGCTTTCTTCACACTGTTACCATCGTGAAGGAGGTACAGAAGCCTGAAAGCACACACTCAGCGATTCAGGAACAGCTTCTTCCCCTCTGCCATCCGATTTCCAAATGGATATTGAACCCATGAACACTACCTCACTGCTTTTTTATTTCTGCTTTTTTTGCACTATTTATTTTAACTTACTATTTAATAGACAGATATATATATTTTACTGTAACCCAGTTTTTTCTATATTTATTTACTATGTATTGCATTGTACTGCTGCCATAAAAGTAAAAGCCACGGTATGAAAGTCCCGGCAGCAGTTTGGTGGCTACCTCAAAGAGAATTTCTAAGTCTGCACCACTCATCAGATGCGTGGCATTGCAATCTTCAACGTAATGCAAACCAATACATTACTTTTTTGTCAAAGTGAAGTACAACTATGACTATTTCCGTGTTGTATTCATTAGCTTTCTGCGGCAGGCACCTCTGTGAGAGGAACAATTCATATTATGTCCATCTCTATTTGTGAAGTAATGTTTCCCTTGATTTCTGATCGGAAGGTGCTGGGACAGTGGAGAACTTGCTGCCTGCTTGTCAGCAAAGCTGATCCCTTGCTGCACCACCAGACACTGTATTGTTCAGGCCTTTTGGCAAAGGGCAGCCTCTGTCATTCACTAGTCTAGCTCTGCTGAGATTTCTCAGCACCATAGCACCATTGTATGGCTCTTGGCCTCAGGCAGGACTGGGTTACCTGGCTCAATCTGGCACTCAGTGTGCATGGAGAATACATGGCTGGCACATATTGAGTGGCCGTGTAATTTTTTGTCCTGAATATCATTGACGAGGCAGAGGAATTAATGAAGATAGAAAATGGCACTTCTCACTCCTGAATCTTGACACAGAAACCCTGGTGAGATTTCTCAGCCATGTCCGTTTTCATTGACATCCAAAGTGAGGCCTTAGCTGGGAAACTTTGCCATGGGTTTCCACATCAGCTGTGAAGCAAAGCAAGTAAGCTGGGCTACCAGGAAATGCAAGGGTCACTCATATGACCTCCCATGCAAGTTGCTACAACTAGATGGATATGGAATGTGCCACGCATGTCATCCTGCAAACCTCGGCTGGGAACTTGGTAAGATCACCACTGTCTACTGACTGGCTCACATTGAGTGATGGAGGTAGGATAGTGCAAATGAACCCATTGCCCTTTCTCTCTGGACCTTATTCCAATTTGTTGTTTTAGTGCTTCCTAAGAGTTCGAAATTCTGCAACTCTTCAGCGTCTGAATAAACTGCCCCTTCCAGAATTACCAGATTTCCAAACCCAGGTTGCACATTACATTATTATTCCTTCCTGGGTTAAAACTTCAACCTTCTAATCTTGGTGATCCAGACTTTGGCTTCTGGATGAAAGAAAGTTTACAGCCATTCTCTTTAGGTGGTCAGTTAAAGCTGTAAGCACGAGAATCGTGATTGTCATTGTGATGTTATGAGGCTGTTACTGTGACATCATTGCAGCCACTGGAACAATGCAAATTATGGAAGGACATTGTTATGCTAAACTGCCAGGCCTCTGTCAGGAAGCTGTAATTGATTCTGGATATAGCCGAGGCCATTTCGGCTGGTGAAAAAAAGTTAATGACAATCATGTTCCCTGAATACATGGTAGGAAATGGTAAGATTTGGATAATTTAGACAAAAGGTTATGAGTTTAGTGATTAAACATGACATTTTAATAAGTGACCAAATTAGCAGAAAATTACCAAGATAAATAAAAAAAGAGGTAATCAGTAGGTAATGATAAGGCAATGTTAATATCTGGTATTTTAAATCAAGATGAACTGCAGAAAAGAAGGGAAAATAAATCACAAACATGAGAAAATCTGCAGATGATGGAAATCCAAAGTGACACACACAAAATGCTGGAGGTCAGGCAGCATCTATGGAAAAGTGTAAACAGTCAATGTTTTGGGCCGAGTCCCTTCATAAGGACTGGAAAGGAAGGGGGAAGGAGTCAGAGTAAGAAGGTAGGGGGAGGGGAGGAAGAAGAACAAGGTGGAAGGTGATAGGTGAAACTGGGAGGGGGAGGGGGTTAAGTAAAGAGCTGGGAAGTTGATGGGTGAAAGAGATAAAGGTCTGGAGAAGAGGGAATCTGAGAGGAGAGGACGGAAGACCATGGAAGAAAGGGAAGGGAGAGGAGCACCAGAGGGAGGTGATGGGCAGGTAAGGAGAGAAGGTGAGAGAGGGAAACAGGAATGGGGAATGATGCAGGATAGGAGATAGGGGCAAGTACCGGAAGCTTGAGAAAACAATGTTAATACCATCAGGTTGGAGGCTACCAAGATGGAATATAAGGT
Source organism: Mobula hypostoma (assembly GCF_963921235.1). Taxonomy (NCBI): domain Eukaryota; kingdom Metazoa; phylum Chordata; class Chondrichthyes; order Myliobatiformes; family Myliobatidae; genus Mobula; species Mobula hypostoma. The sequence goes on from NC_086103.1 coordinate 76,593,809, forward strand.
GTTGTTCCTCCACCCACCCTGTGTGTGGCCTCATTGTGGCAGTAGAGGAGGCCATGGACTGACATGTCGGAGTGGGAATAAGAAATAGATTTGAAATGGGTGGCCACCAGGAAATCCTTCTATTTGTGGCCGGTGGAGCGAAGGTGCTCAATGAAGTGGTCTCCTACATTGTGTCTCACTGATATACAGGATGCCACACCAGGAGGACCAGAGACAGTAGATGACCCCAACAGACTTGCTGATGAAGTGTTGCCTCACCCGGAAGGATTAATTTAAAAGGCATTTACATTATTTATGCGTGGAGCCAGTACTAACCCTTTTAATCATGTATTGGTGTTCACTACCATTGGTGAGATGTAGACCTTAATGTAGGACAAATGCCAGGTACTTCCACTTCCCAGAGTAATTCCTTTTAGACCCAGAAACATTGGGGTCGTAAAAGTTTCATGACCTGCAATAACTCAGTCTCATGCTATTTTCAAACACATGTAAATCACACTCCTCAAATATCAACTTGCACATGCGGTCACCTACCCAGCTTCAGTCACCTTTCTCCAATGACCCTCTATGGCTCCTCACCGCAACTCTCACAGTTCAAAGCACACTTTCACATCAGGAATCTCTCACCCATGGCAGCAGGGTGATTAAGTAGAGGAACTTGCATAAATTTCAGGCTTCTTCATATTGCAGATATTACACCAAGAAGAATTATACCCTACAGGGACCTTGCGGACACATCTGCCAGAAGTACCTGGCTGTGACCCTCGCAAGAATTCGTGATAATAGAGTAATACGCATTGAAATATTACATGCCATAATGCAGACAACCCTGTCACAACTGTTCTGGGATGTTCCACACATTGGAGATATAGCTATTTGTGGAATTAGCGTTCGATTAACACATGGAATTATACTAACACCAGTAAAATGCAGTAAAAGAATTTCTAGGCCTGCTTTTCACATTGCAAAGTATTGGTATTTAAAATTCCATTCTTCTTCTGCCGTAAGTTGTTTGTTTCAAAGCTTATGAATAATGTTTTTTGACTATTAGGCTTTCATACTGCGCCAATGATCACTTAGTATGAAGAATTTCTAACTGTTATTAACAAGGTAATATTTTAAAGAAAATTTTTGAGATTTTGTTTCATTCTTTCCCTATTGTTTCTCTTCAGTTGGAGTCTAATCTGAACTGTAATATCAATCTGCATCAATCGCAGTCTGGACAGAAATCTAATAGTAGCCAACATAATTCCCTGAATTATAATGTCACCACATCAAGAATTAACTAAGAAAAAGACCCAAACAATCAGCCTTCCAAGGTCAGCTGATGGATGCTTTAATGTGATAATATCTTGAATCATTGTTCCAACTAACACAAGCGACTTAATTTGGAAAGGACCATTTCTTTTGGTCCGTAAGGTTAGATAATCTTGGTCTAAAATTAGTTTTAGGAACAAAGTTTTAATATTTGATTATTTCAACTTGAATCAAAGACAGCCACCATCTAACAGTGATCAAGGATTAATCAGAGATAGTGCCAGCTCATCAGGGCCTCTAAGTTAGCCAGTGATATTGGCATTTTCACAAGTCCTGGAGAGTCCTACAAGGAATCTAGTGTTAGCCAATGACATTTTAGCACAGTGGAAAAATATCTCAATGACTGGATGTTAAGCTGTGCAACGAGGCCAACTCTCAGTTCCTGACTGTGTGGCTGACAAGTGACTGTACATCGTTCATAAGCAAATTCTGTTTTAGAGGAAATTTTGATTATAAGGTGGCTTCTTGCATGAATCATCATCAGACAAGCCATTCAACCACACCAATGTAATTAAATGCTGAACAGTCCAAGTCCCAAAACACTTGGCAAAAAAAATCATCAGTGACTATTTCAACCCCCTCAAGGTATACAAACATCTCATTGATCCATTTTATATCAGTTGATGACAATCCAGTTCAAACAACAATCAAGCATCAATGTATGGTAATTCCATCTTACAAGTGTCCATAATATATGTATTGTATAGCTGTGCAACATCAGATAATAGCAATACAGGGAGTCAAATGGGAATCAATGACTATCATTTTGAAGGAAACACACTGAACTCCTTTCAGTAACCAATATTTTATAAGCAGAGCTTTGAACACTAATGAACACAATTCCAAATATAATGGCAAGTGAGCTTTCATCCCAGGAAGAAACCAAACCATCAGATTCCAGTGTAACGGGGCATGAGAGATGGGCCAATGAACATGGCAACATTGAAGTTGGTCAGAGTAAACAACAAAGACAAAGCATAGACAATGCCAACATGTTAACACCTACCCAAATATCAATGAAAGAGAGTGTTAATTCATCAGAATTTCAAAGTGATATTGACAATAAATACAATCCTATAGAATCTAAGTCATCAGCCTCCATGGTTGGTTTTCCAGCAAGACAGTATTCAACAACCAGTAGCTTTCTTACAGTGGAATCCCAGAAAGATAAAAATTATTTGACAGGCGGCGATAAATCTAGTTTGACAGAAAGTGACAATTTTGTCAGTGCGGTTGTCAGTGAAGTTGAACTTGGATTCGATACCAGCGGTAATCCTGTTTTAACAGATGGACAGATGTCACCTGGACAAAACCTCAGCCATGATGAAATCCATTTAGTTAACAGAACCCCAATTTTGAATTGTGCTGCAATAGCTTTTGGAAATTATATCAGAACACATAAATTAGAATCACAACATGAAGTGGTCGGTGAGAATGCCATTTCAAAACAGAATAGCACTTCCACCACATATATACATCCTCCAAGAAACCTCTGGAATTCTGCTACTGCTAATCAAATTCCATCGGCTAATGAAGTTATCTCACAAAACTCCAGTTTAACAGCTATACCGTCAAATGTCTCCTTAACAGAAAATCCAAAAGAGAATAGAACTTCAAACAAAAAAACCACAAGTTCAATACAAAATAAATTCAATGTCAAGACTACTCCCAATGAGGCAAGAACTCAATCTCCACTCACCATTACTCAAGACGAAAATACTCAGCCATTCATTAATTGTGACTCTTATTTAATAGTTCCTCGAGTTTCAAAGGACAGAATTCATGATGCACCTAGTCAACCAAAAGAAGTGATGATCCATGTGGAAAAGTACAGGAAATTCAGTTCAAATTCCAGTCTGCCAGGAAATACCATACCACACATTGACCACCCAACAAAGGACAGTATTATCCCATGCTGTAGATTTGACAGCCTAACCAAACATCAACTAGAAACTAGCAACAATTCCAGTCCGTCAGTAAATGAAGGAGTGGATGATAACAATTACTTAAGTTTACCACTAACTGTCGGTAATCCATCAGGAAATGCTTCACCAGTCAGGGGCTCTGAAAGCCCAGTAAGTTATCTCCAATCAGCTAGAAACAAGTCCAGTCTATCAGGACATGAATCAACAGCCATTAATTCCTTCAGCCCAAGTACCCATGCAACACCAGTTAGTAGCAATTTTGATAAAAGAGAGGATGAAACACCAGTTAGTAGATATCACAAAATAATGAAACAGTCTTTGTTCACCAGTGCAAATCGCCGTCCACAAAATATAGTAACAATGGGCAGGAGTCATATCAGCTCAACTGTGAGGAAAACAAGAGAAGGTAAAGATCACAATCCATTGGAAGCTAAGACTCCAGTCACCAATTATCCAAAGTTAATAAGAAATCGATTGTCAGCTGCTCTAAAATCTTCTGCAAAGGAAGAAGTAATGTCAACTGGGAATGCAAACAGTCTAACAGGAAGTTTTTTGAAAGTCAGCAACAGTAATGTAACATCAGAAAATGAATTGCTGCTCAGTAACTATTATAGTCCAACAGAGAGTTTATTGTCCCCCAGTAACTCTGTTGATCAAACTGAAGAAGCAACAACAGGTAGGAGGTCTCCAGCAGGAAGTCTGTTGTCAGCCAGCAATACTTCAAGTCCGGGAGAACATTAGTGAACACATTTTAATCCAGTCCCCTTTCCACTTGAACAGGATATCTAACCCCTGTCTGTAGCTATGTTAAATTATTAAAATATCTGTTGTCAAAAAGGAGCCATTCTGTTTCATCAGAATATTTAATAGCAACCAGTAGCCAGGGAATTTAATAGTAGCAATAACTTTCCAATTGAATGGGACATGTAATATCAGACACTAAAAATCCTAGTGCTACGATCCATCTTGCAGACAGTCAACTCTAAAACTTGAAATATTGGCCATCAATAGCCATTACCAATAATATTTCGAAGTCAGGTAGTAATTAGTCCAGCCAAACAAAACATAAAACATAGGTTGAAAGTTATGTCAGTACAGTCCACCAAATGTCAATAGTCAATAATGTTGTCAGGACAACAAATGGTTGCAATGTTCATTGATTAACCTAGATCAATAATATTTTCCCCTCTGATTATGATGATTAATGATAATCTCAGTTGAATAAAACATTGGTCACTCAGTACTAATCTGACCCTAACTCTATTGCTCACAATTACATTTTGCACTGGTTTGAGACAATGTATTGAAGATATTTCGCACCATTTCTAGATTAATCAACCACCTAATAATAGATTACTATTATTTGAAGATAATTTCCCTAAGATCTCTAATAGAAGTGCCAGTGTAATATTGTTACATCAGTCAATTAAAAATTCAGTTCAGCTGGAAATAAAAGATGATCTAATACTAGTTGCATTCTTCATTATTCACTACTGTATTCATTGATTGTGAGGTTTTTTTAAGGATAAAATGAATGACCATTCCCTGTCTGATAGGCGATTTTATATTTTAAAATACCAAGAATCATGGGATTATTGTTTTTCACTTGAAAAGGGAGTTGTATTTATTAGACCATAAGACCATGAGAGATATAGGAGCAGGATTAGGCCATTTTGCTTATTTCTTTTTTTTTTTGATTTTATTTTTATTTGGATAAGGAAGTCACAATTATCATGTACTTTTTTCACACATATAACCTTTTCCATTTTTTTACATGTATAAAACTACAATTATTTATACATTCTTAAGTACACATTGAGATGATATAAAAGGAAAATAAACATTTAAATAGATAATTATGTACTGTGGTAAATCTAACCTATTAGGCTAAGTAATGAAATTAGTTGTTAAGAAAACTGGTAATAATAGTTTCCATACAACCCTTCTGGACCATTTCCATTGGTCCAAAATGTTGCATACAAGCCTATATACCAACCATTGTAGGTGTTTATATCCCAATTTGTTCGTGCTTGTTCCTGCCCGCAGACATAATTATCCAATCCCTATGTACTTATTTACTTAATTTTTTCATTTTTTTTTATCCCTTTCCCAAATCTTTCCCTTTACTTGTGTTAATTCTCTACTTTCCAAAAAAAAAACAACAAACATTTAGACTAGGGGTGCTTACGTTAGCAATATTACTGTGTTGATGAGAAGAGCAATATAAATCATTAGGAGAGTCATCTAAAGTCTGCTCGCATTGGGGTTATATATTCAATCCATTTATTCCAGATTTGATAAAATTTTTCTTTTTGAGTTCTCAGGGAGTAAGTCAACTTTTCCATTTTAAATATTTCCAAGATAATTTCGTACCAATCTTCTAATGTAGGTGGTATTGGATTTAGCCATTTTCTAGTGATTGATTTCTTACTTGCCGCTAAGAGGGCCTGCAGCAACTTTATATCTTCCTTCTGTTCAAGGAACAATACATGCCCCAAATAGAGCGTCTCCAAGGTCAGAGGTATCTGGGACCTAAGTACCTTAACTAATGTTCTATGAATACCTTCCCAAAATAGACTTAATTTAGGGCAATCCCAGAAAATATGAAAATGATTTGCCTCCTTGGAGCCGCACCTTCTCCAACACATCACATTTGTATCTTTATATTTTTCCTGATATGGGGTCTTGAAGTATCTTATAATGTTTTTCCAACAATGTTCTCTCCAAGTCAAAGAATTAGTCGAGGACCATTGAAAGCTGCAGATTTTCCCCCAAGCCTCCTCTGAAAGTACTAACCCCGCTTCTTTCTCCCACTTCTCTTTAATATACAGTGTATTTACATTTTTAGCATGGGAGAGTGCATTATATAGGCGAGAAACTGATTTACTAGGTATTGAACTGCAAGCCGAATTCAGAATCTTGAAAAATTCTAATTCTACTGTTGATAGGTCTGTATATCTACAACTCTGGTTAACATAGTTTCGTATTTGAAGGTACCTAAAAAAGTCATTATGTTCTAGTCCATGTTTGTCCTGCAGGATTTGGAAACTTTGTAATACTCTTTTATCTATAAATGAGAGGTAGGTTGTAAGACCTTTCTTTATCCATAGCTCAAATCTTTTATCTCCTCTGTTGGGAAGGAATTCGGTATCATATGCACACCATCTAAAGAGTTTTAACATGTTATTAATTCCACATGAATTAACCACCTTCTGCCATACTTTTAATGTAAGATTTATCCAAGCATTATTAAATTTTTCCAACTGGGCCATCAATCCTTTGTCAGCTATTGAGGCCTGAAGAGGAAAACTGTCAACTAATCCAAATTCTATTTCCTTCCATCTAGCCTTATATTCCCTATTACACCAATATAACAGAGGGGTTATCTGTGAGGCATAAAAATAATTTCTCAGGCAAGGAAGAACCATACCTCCTCCTTCCTTCCCTAACTGTAAGGTGTTATATCGAATTCTAGGTTTCCTTCCTTGCCAAATGAAGCGGGAAATCCATTTGTCCCATTCCCTGAATTGATTATCATCCACCTCCACTGGTAAAGTACGGAAAAGATATAATAACCGAGGAAGAATATTCATTTTTATAGTATTTATCCTTGAATTTAAACTTAAAAAGGGGATAAGATTCCATCTATGCATATCTGCTTTTATCTCTGAGATTAATGGCCCATAATTTACCTGTGACAGTGTTGAAAGATCCTTCGGCAGGGTTATTCCTAAATAATGATTTAGCTTCCCACTTAAGATCGTATGTATCCTGCAATTTTTTGGATGGTGTATAATTTAGGGACATAACCTGCGTTTTCTTTACATTTATTTTATAACCTGATATTTTCCCAAAGTCATCCAACAGTGTAACATTTTGCTTATTTCATCATGGCTGATCCCGAATCCCATTCAACCCCAAACGCCTGCCCTCTCACCATATCCCTTGATCCCTCTCCACCAATCAGGAATCTATAAACTTTCACTTTGAATATACCCATGGACTTGTCCTCCATCACAGTCTGTGGCAGAGCATTCCACAGATTCACCACTCTTTGGCTAAAAAAATTCCTCCTTACCTCTCTTCTAAAAGGTGTCCTCTCAATTTTGAGGCTGTGCCCTCCATTTCTGGATAGCCCCCACGAGAGGAAGCATGCTCTCCGCATCCACCTTATCTAGAACTTTCAACATTCAGTAGGTTTCAATGAGATCCCCCTGCATTCTTCTAAGCTCCAGTGAGTACAGGCCCAAAGCTACCAAACACTCCTCATATGTTAACCCCTTAATTCCCAGAATCATCCTCATGGACCTCCTCTGTACTCTCTCCAATGACAACATATCCTTTCTGAGATATGGAGCCCAAAACTGTGGATAATGCTCTAAGTGCGACTTGACTAGTGTCTTATAAAGCCTCAGCATTATCTCCTTGCTTTTTTATTCTATTTCCCTTGAAATAAATGCCAACATTGCATTTGCCTTCTTTACCACAGACTCAGCTGTGAAATAACCTCCTGGGAGTCTTGCATGAAGATTCCTAAGTCCCTCTGCATCTCTGATGATTGAATTTTCTCCCTCTTTAGGTAATAATCTGCATTATTGTTCCTTTTACCAAAATGCAGTATCATAGATTTCCCAACACTGGATTCCATCTGCCACTTTTCTTGAAACGTCATGATCAATGCATCTGTAATCTTTTCATCAACCCCTTTCAGGACTTCCAGCTTAAGACTTTCAAATTTGTCTAGCACCTTTTCCTTTATAATAACAATGGCACTCACTTCCGTTCCCCGACACTCACGGACCTCTGACATACTGCTAGTGTCTTCCACAGTGAAGACAGATGCAAAGTACCCATTAAGCTCATGTGATTTATGCTTCCCCCTCTGATATTGCAGTATGAATTCAATCATATTATGATCACTGCCTCCTAAGTGTTCCTTTACTTAAAGCTGACTAATAAAATCTAGGTTATTACACAACACCCAATCTAAGATAGCCTTTCCTCTAGTAGGCTCCAGCACAAGCTGCTCTAAAAAGCCATCTCATAGGCATTTAAATTCCCTCTCTTGCGATCTGACACCAACCTGATTTTCCCAATCCCCTTACATATTTATGGGGTATCTTCAAATATATGATAAGCTATGGAGATGTTACATTCTTACTGGTCCACATATCTCATTCCCGTTCTGACATGTTGGTCCATGCCACCCCCCCCCCCCGCTGCCCCTATCAAGATGAGGCCACCCTCAGGATGGAGAAGCAACACCTTATATTCCGTCTGGACATCCTCCAATCTGATGACATGAATAACAATTTCTCCTCCTGGTGAAAAAAAATACCCTCCCCCTCCCCTCTTCCTCTATTCCCCAATCTGGAATCTCAAGCTATTCTTAAGAAGCTGACTTCAGCAGACCTGCATTGCCCTGTCTGATGGAACTAGGCAGAAAAGGGCTACCGTCTACTTACTGGAGTTCTGATACTTATGTGGACTCCCACTACAACAGTGACCATAACTCCAGTGAGAGTCATGGTGGTGGGACATCCTATTGAACTGTTCAAGGTGAGATTCCTATCAGATGTGCACCCCTAAAAACAACAGGTGTGGAGATCTTATGGAAGTGCTCTATATGATCCATAACCTCACCAGTGGTAGGGCTCAACCCATATCTGAAACAATCAAGGCAACAGATGGCCATGAATCCCAAGGGGAAAATCCAGAAGAGCTGGAAAATGATGACGACAGGTCTGACATAGAGGAACGGGTTTAGAATGAATTCATTCAGTGGCTGCCATTGCAGCCTAGCTTAGACTTAAGCTTATCTTGGGAGTCCAAACAGGAAGTAAGTGTACCACAGCTTCGCAGAGCACACGAATGCTGGGGAGAAGCATTTTAAGGAAATTCAGTTTGAGATCTGAGGTCATGCCCACTGTTGGTCAAATTGCATGGCAGGTATAGGGACAGAGTTAATCTTTGTACATACATGTGGCTTGGATACATGTGTTCTTATATTAGTATCTTTAATTAGTATCTTCTTATATTGGAGGAGAAGATGGTGGTGCGACGACAGCGCGCGCGGCCTCTCCAGTGAATGATATCTGTAATCTGTCAAGTAGGGGACTGTGCACAATTCTGATTTGATGGAGACGGACGTGAGAGTATGGAGGAACATCTGGAAAACTTCTGAAATGCCCGCTTCGCTGCCGCTGCTACTGTTTGGTAACTGGAATCTCCGGAGCAGAAGGCCCCGAATCCTCGGCTTTGCTTGTTTCAGTGGCCGGGGCTAGGTCGAAGGCGCTTGGGAAGCTGTATCGGAGGGGCTGCTCGGAAGCTCGGAGTTTTCGGATGGATGGACTCAGTGTCGGCTGTGGTCGGCTGCTTCCAAGGTATCGGCAAGTTGACGGTGCCTGGAGGTTTATGGCAGGGAGTTTCTCCCTTTTTCCACCTGCTATTGGGGACTCGGGAGTCGATCGACTTGGGGACTTTGAGACTTTTTTTAACCGTGCCCATGATTTGTTCTTCATCAAATTATGGTATTGCTTTGCACTGCTGTAACTATATGTTATAATAACGTGGTTCTGTCAGTGTTAGTCCTGTTTTCTGTGATAACACTCCGGAGAAACATTGTATCATTTCTTAATGCATGTATGTATTTCTAAATGACAATAAAAGAGGATTGAGTGTTCTCATAATCTAATCTAATCTAATCTATTGTATACTAATATATAAACATTTGAACAGAATTTCATGTTGCTTGCCATTTGAGAAAATGAGGAATCACAAAGTAAGTGGCAATGCCATACATTTTTACAACAGCTTCATGTGTCACCACATGTGCCCCTGGTTCTTAGAGACACATTGTGCAAGGTAATCTAGAGGAGAAATTTCTTTCTAGGTGAACACAAATTATGCAGGTGCTTGCATACTGGTAATATCCTTGGAAGATGTGGGGGCACATATCCTGTAGCCTGGAAGTATCACATAAGCATCTTTCATACCTTTGCATAATCGCAGTCAGCAGGAAAGGATATAAAAGCAAGGATGTAATGCTGAGGCTTCATAAAGCACTGTTCAAACTATAATTGGAGTATAGTGAGCAGTTTTGGGCCCTTAATCTAAGAAAGGATGTACTAGCATTGAAGAGGCTCCAGAGGAAGTTCATGAGAAGGATCCCTGGAATAAAAGAGATAATGTATGAGGAGTGTTTGGTGGCTCTGGAGCCTGGAGCCTGGAGCCTGTACCCACTGAGAAGAATGAGGGGGATTTCATTGAAACCTGTCAAATATTGAAAGGCCCAGATGAAGTGAACAGGGAGAGGATGTTTCCTTTTGTCGGGGAGTCTAGGACCACAGTGCACAGTCTCAGAATGCAAGGCCATCCCTTTAGAACAAGATGAGAAGGAGTTTCTTTAGCCAGAGAGTAGTGAATCTGTGGAATTCATTAACACAGACGGCTGTGGAGGCCTAGTCACTGGGTATATTTAAGTTTCTTGATTAGTAAGGATGTCAATGGTTATTGGTCAAAGGCAGGAGAATGGAGTTCAGAAGGTTATTAAATCAACCATAATGGAATAGCAGAGCAGACTTGATGAGCTAAATAGCCTAATTCAGCTCCTATGTTTTATGGTCTTATGATCACCTTGATAGCTTCTCATATGGAGGTTTCATACAAATGTTATCTGATGCATTTTGTGTCATTATAGTGTAACATTCCGTTATATTGGCTCGTGTATGTCTAGGGGAAATCCCGCCCAGCACCTGCTTCAACACTCCCCACAGGGTTGGTCGCCACCCGAATCAATCACAACATCAATCATCAGCCAGCACACCCAGTGAATTTTAACAAATACACTTTATAGATGTTACTAATTCTATGACATTAATATACATTTGATACAGAGAGGAAAGTAATGAAAAAAAAAGGCGCCAACACTTATCAAAGTCCAAGTTCTTTGCGCGCTACCGTTGGAGCTCAATTCGACTTCAGACGACCACCCGAGTTCCGTCGACTCACGGCTTGGGACCACCCTGAGTGATCAAACGGAGCCTCTCCGCACGTCCGCGGTCCTCCTCGTCTCTCCTCCGACTCCCCGCCAAAACCCCGTCCACAGTCATATCATACAGCATGGTATCCGAAAACAAAACGATACATAACCACCCATTGGCTAATAGAAGGCTGCTATCTCAATTTAAAGTAAAACAAACTGCTAGCGCAAACTCTCTTCAGTGTTAAAGCACAACAAAGCCGCATTCCCCAGATTAACATAACAAAGTCGCCATTTTAAATGTAACAAAAGAAAGACCCCGTACAATAGTGGTAACATTCTGTAATTCCATATAAGCACCTTACCTGCAGCTTTCTTTTGCAATTCCACTGTGATTTAGAACTAAACTGTGCAAGATCACATGGGTCAGTAAGAGAGAGGAACTTATTCATTAAATGTGATGTGAATTTTTTTTACAAATGAACACAAGTTATGCAAATGGTTAACAAAGTTCTGTGTATCAGAAATGTATTACGTATCTTTTTTTGCTTTGAAACACGCTAGTAGCCCTACCACCCTACTCAATAGGTTGTTCCCTTCAGTTCACCATGATGGATGTCATAAGAAGGTCTAGCTCTCAGAGGCCTTGTTTCAGAACACCACTCTAGATTAGCTAGCATGTGGGTCACGGGCAAGCATGAAACAACAGAGTATAGAGAGGAAGTGTTGATTGGTGTGAGAAAAACAACCTAAGCCTGAACGTGGAGATAACAAAGGATATCATTGTGGAACACACATCAAAGTTGCTGGTAAACGCAGCAGACCAGGCAGCATCTATTGGAAGAGTTTCAGTCGACGTTTCAGGCTGAGACCCTTCGTCAGGACTAACTGAAGGAAGAGTTAGTAAGAGATTTGAAAGTGAGAGGGGGAGATCCAAAATGATAGGAGAAGACAGGAGGGGGAGGGATGGAGCCAGGAGTTGGACAGGTGATTGACAAAGGGGATATGAGAGGATCATGGGACAGGAGATCCGGGGAGAAAGACGGGGGGGGGGAACAGAGGATGGGCAAGGGGTATAGTCAGAGGGACAAAGGGAGAAAAAGGAGAGTGAGAGAAAGAATGTGTGTATAAAAATAAGTAATAGATGGGGTACGAGGGGGAGGTGGGGCACTAGCAGAAGTTAGAGAAGTCGATGTTCATGCCATCAGGTTGGAGGCTACCCAGATGGAATATAAGATGTTGTTCCTCCAACCTGAGTGTGGCTTCATCTTTACAGTAGAGGAGGCCGTGGATGGACATGTCAGAATGGGAATGGGACGTGGAATTAAAATGTGCGGCCACTGGGAGATCCTGCTTTCTCTGGCGGACAGAGCGTAGGTGTGCAGCAAAGCGGTCTCCCAGTCTGCGTTGGCTCTCGCCAATATATAGAAGGCCACATCGGGAGCACCGGACGCAGTATATCACCCCAGCCGATTCACAGGTGAAGTGTCGCCTCACCTGGAAGGACTGTCTGGGGCCCTGAATGGTGGTAAGGGAGGAAGTATAGGGGCATGTGTAGCACTTGTTCGGCTTACAAGGATAAGTGCCAGGAGGGAGATCAGTGGGGAGGGATGGGGGGTGACGAATGGACAAGGGAGTCACGTAGGGAGCGATCCCTGCGGAAAGCAGAGAGAGGAGGGGACGGAAAGATGTGCTTAGTGGTGGGATCCCGTTGGAGGTGGCGGAAGTTGCGGAGAATAATATGTTGGACCTGGAGGCTGGTGGGGTGGTAGGTGAGGACCAGGGGAGCCCTATTCCTAGTGGGGCGGCAGGAAGATGGAGTAAGAGCAGATGTGCGTGAAATGGGGGAGATGCGTTTGAGAGCAGAGTTGATAGTGGAGGAAGGGAAGCCCCTTTCTTTAAAAAAGGAGGACATCTCCCTCGTCCTGGAATGAAAAGCCTCATCCTGAGAGCAGATGCCGCGGAGACGGAAGAATTGCGAGAAGGGGATGGCTTTTTTGCAAGAGATAGGGTGAGAAGAGGAATAGTCCAGATAGCTGTGAGAGTCAGTAGGCTTATAGTAGACATCAGTGGATAAGCTGTCTCCAGAGATAGAGACAGAAAGATCTAGAAAGGGGAGGGAGGTGTCGGAAATGGACCAGGTAAACTTGAGGGCAAATAAGGGACAAAAGTAGCTGTCAAATACGAGACACTTGTGTTTACCCCGAGAAAGACTATCATGACCAGGAAGCCTTGCATGGGCACCTGTGTGTGCATGCATGACATGCGCATGCGTGTACGTGCCAAATTTTTTTCCACAAATCGGTTTTGACATAATCTTCCCGACTACACTGTACGTACATTATTTCTACTTTATATAGGCTGTGTATTTATTATATTATTCGTGCTTTTACTATATGTTAGTGTTATTTTAGGTTTTATGTGTTATTTGGTATGATTCAGTAGGTTATTTTTTGGGTCTGGGCATGCACAAAAATTTTTCTCATTTAAATTAATGGTAATTGCTTCTTTGCTTCACGCCATTTCAGCTTACGAATGGTTTCACAGGAACGCTCTACCTTAGCGGGGGAAATACGGGACAAGGGCGGTTCCGTATGGGACAAACTAATTTAGCCCAATATACAGGATGTCCCGGCAAGTACGGGACAGTTGGCAACCCTATGTTCAAGCTCAACAGTGTGTGACAGGGAATGAGGAAAAGTGCAGCTGACTCATTTTGTTTCCTTGCGGCCCGGTAGCACATGCTTTGCGGCCCGGTGGTTGGGGACCGCGGCCTTAATATCATCTCCCTGATCTGAACAAAAAGGCACAGCAGTGCCTCCACTTCCTGAGAAGATTGAGGCAACCAAGGTTTCGCCCACCCACCCTCCATCTTAATTTCGCTTTACGGGAGCACCATTGAGAGCATCCTGAAATTTGCATCTTCATCTGGCATGGGAGCAGTCGAGCATTGGACCAGAAATCTCTAAAAAGGACTGTGAGAACAGGTGAGAGGATCATAAGGTTCTCCCTGTCATCCATTTATCAGGAGCGCTGCATACGCAGGGCCCTTAGTATTAATAAGGATCCCACCCATCCATCCAGCATCCTCTTTGACTGAGAAACATAGTAACATAAAAAACCTACAGCACAATACAGGCCCTTCGGCCCACAAATCTGTGCTGAACATGTCCTTACCTGAGAAATTACCTAAGGTTACCCATAGCCCTCTATTTTTCTGAGCTCCATGTACCTGTCCAGGAGTCTCTTAAAAGGCCCTATCATATCCACCTTCACCACCGTCGCTGGCAGCCCATTCCACGCACTCACCACTCTCTGCGTAAAATATTTACCCCGACATCTCCTCTGTACCTACTTCCAAGCACCTTAAAACTGTGCCCTCTCCTGCTAGCCATTTCAGCCCTGGGAAAAAGCCTCTGACTATCCACACGATCAACGCCTCTCATCATCTTATACACCCCTATCAGGTCACCTCTCATCCAGCATCGCTCCAAGGAAAAAGGCCGAGTTCACTCAACCTATTCTCATAAGGTACGCTCCCCAATCCAGGCAACATCCTTGTAAATCTCCTCTGCATCTTTTCTATGGTTTTCTCATCCTTCCTATAGTGAGGCAACCAGAACTAAGCACAGTACTGGAAGTGGGGTCTGACCAGTGTCCTATAAAGCTGCAAGATTATCTCTTGGCTCTTAAACTCAATCCCATGGTTGATGAAGGCTAATGCATCTCATATGCCTTCTTACTCACAGAGTCAGCCTGCAGAGCAGCATTGAGTGTCCTATGGACTTGGACCGCAAGATCCCTCTGATCTCCACACTGCCAAAAGTCTTATCATTAATACTATATTCTGTCATCATATTTGACCTACCAAAATGAACCACTTCACACTTATCAGGGTTGAACTCCATCTGCCACTTCTCAGCCCAGTTTTGCATCCTATCAGTGTCCTGCTGTAACCTCCGACAGCCTTCCACACTATCCACAACACCTCAACCTTTTGTCATCAGCAAATTTACTAACCCATCCCTCCAGGTCATTTATAAAAATCACAAAGAGTAGGGGTCCCGGAACAGATCCCTGAGGCACACCACTGGTCACCAACCTCCATGCAGAATATGACCCGTCTACAACCACGCTTTGCCTTCTGTGGGCAAGCCAGTTCTGGATCCACAAAACAATGTCCCCTTGGGTCCCATGCCTCCCTACTTTCTCAATAAGCCTTGCATGGGGTACCATGTCAAATGCCTTGCTGAAATCCATATAAACTACATTTACTGCTCTACCTTCATCAATGTGTTTAGTCACATCCTCAAAAAATACTATCAGGCTCATAAGGCAGGACCTACCTTTCACAAAGCCATGCTGACTATTCCTAATCATATTATGCCTCTCCAAATGTTCATAAATCCTGCCTCTCAGGATCTTCTCCATCAACTTACCAACCACTCAAGTAATCTCACTGGTCTATAATTTCCTGGGCTATCTCTACTCTGGCCCAGCTGATGTGCATACTACGAAAGAAGATCAGGGTCCTCCGCTGGGCAGAGTGGCATCAGAGGCGGCCTTGTGAAAGAGCCCGAAAACGTGCTGCCTTTATCGCCAACCCCTTCAAGTTCACCAAGGAGTTGCTGGGGGAGAAGCGCAGTGTGAAACTGGCCTGTTCGCAGGAAGACATAGACCAACATCTGAAGAAGATATATAATGATCCTGAAAGAGAGCAGGAGTTGGGAGAGTGCAACATCCTAATAGATCCACCTGAACCGGATGTGCAGTTTGACATGTCAGAGCTGCAGCTAAAGCAAGTCAGAGAGGTTGTCCGCAAAGCAAGGGCAAGCTCGGCTCCAGGACCAAGCAACACCTCGTACAAAGTGTACAAGAACTGCCCCAAACTCCTGCTGCGTCTGTGGAAGATCCTGAGAATCTTCTGGAGAAAGGGGAAGAACCCAGAACAGTGGAGAGTGGCTGAAGGGGAGTGGATCCCGAAGGAGGAAAATGCCACCTAGAAAGATCAGTTTCGCATCATCTCCCTGCTGTGTGTCGAGGCGAAGATCTTCTTCAGTGCAGTTTCCAACCGGTTGTGCACCTACCTAGCAAAGAACACCGATATTGATACATCTGTCCAGAAGGGTGGCATTTCAGGGATGCCGGGCTGTCTGGAGCACATCGGTGTGGTGACACAGCTCATCAGGGAGGCCAGAGAGAACAAGGGCAACCTGTCAGTGTTGTGGCTCGACCTGGCAAATGCATATGGCTCCATTCCGCACAAGCTGGTGCAGCTCACACTGACCAAATATCACGTCCCCAGCAGAATCAGAGACCCTATCACTGATTATTACAGCAACTTCAGGATGAGGGTCTCTTCAGGAACAATTACATCAACCTGGCACAAGGTGGAGGTCGGTATCATCACAGGGTGCACTATCTCAGTGACACTGTTCTCCCTAGCTATGAACATGTTCACTAGGTCTGCTGAACCAGAGTGCAGAGGGCCCAGAATGAATTCTGCTCAACGGCAATCACCTATCAGGGCATTCATGGATGACCTCACAGTCACCACAGAATCAGTCCCAGGCTGCCGGAGGATTCTGCAAGTTCCAGTTCAGCATCGCAGGCACAGCCATCCCAACCATCACAGAAAAGCCAGTCAAGAGCTTAGGCAAAGTTTTTGACAGCTCTTTAAGGGACACAACATCCATTCAGGCAACCTGCACCGAGTTGGATGGCTGGTTGAAATCTATGAACAAGTCTGGTCTACCTGGGAAGTTTAAAGCCTGGGTGTATCAGCATGGCATTCTTCCCAGAATCCTGTGGCCCCTCCTCGTCTATGCAGTTCCGATCTCGACAGTCAAAACCTTAGAGAGGAGTGTTAGCAACCACCTCAGGAGTTGGCTGGGGCTGCCAAAGAGCCTGAGCAGCATTGCACTCTATGGACACCACAACAAACTGCAACTGCCCTTCAAATATTTGGAGGAAGAATTCAAGGTAACAAGAGCCAGAGAAGTGCTACAGTATAGGGACTCAAGTGACTCGAAGGTGGCGAGAGCAGGGATCCAAGTAAGTACTGGCAGGAAGTTGAGGGCAGAGGAAGCTGTTCAGGAGGCAGAGGCGAGGCTGCGTCACAGGAGGCTGGTGAGAGTGGTCACACGAGGCCGAGCTGGGCTAGGGTCCTTTCCAACTCCCCAAATGGACACCAGAGGGAAGGAAAGGCGCTGTCTAGTTCAGGAGGAGGTGAGAGCAGTAGTGGAGGAGGTGAGAGCCTGCAAGGCGGTGGGAATAAAGCAACAGAGAGTTTGGACAAGATGGGAGAATGCGGTTGAGAGGAAAGTGACCTGGGCTGATCTTTGAAAAACTGAACCACACCACATCCAATTTCTCATCCAGGCAGTGTACGATGTGCTTCCAAGCCCATCAAACCTGCACACATGGGGCAAGGCAGAGTCATCTGCGTGCCCACTGTGCTCCAAGTGAGGAACCCTGGAGTACATCCTCAGCGGCTGCGCAAGGGCACTTGGTGAGGGACGGTACAGGTGGAGGCGTGATCAGGTCCTGAAGACCATCGCTGAAGCCGTCAGCGCAGGAGTTGAGTGGGCGAAGCGATCCCAACCCTCCAAGCAGACCATTGCTTTTGTCAGAGCTGGGGAGCAGCCAATACCCGCCAAAAGAACATCTGCAGGCATTCTGACCTCTGCAAGGGACTGGCAGCTGTTGGTGGACCTCGAAGGGCAGCTGAAGTTCCCCAACCATATTGCAGCCACCACCCTGTGACCAGACATTGACCTAGTGTCTGAGTCTACTAAGCTAGTGGTGCTGCTGGAGCTGACAGTCCCATAGGAAGATAGCTTGGAAGAGGCCTTTGAAAGGAAGCTCTCCAAGTACTCAGGACTGGTCAGCAACTGTCAGCAGGCTGGATGGAGAGCGAGGTGTCTCCCAGTGGAGGTTGGTTGTAGGGGATTCGTAGCCCGTTCTTTAGTTAGAGTCTTCAGCATTTTGGGCATCGAGGGAGAGAGGAAGAGGAGAGCCATCCGCAGTACCACCGATGCGGCAGAGAGGGCCTCAAGATGGCTGTGGCTCAAAAGAGGGGAGCCATGGAGTCATAAGTAGCTAGCCATCTGGACACAAGCTGGGGTCTGATCAGCCCCGGCTGGGTCACCTGGAGGAGGTTGTATGATGTTGAAAGACCCGAAACACCCGATGATTCCAGGAACATCACTGAAGATGTGTCCAGAAACATCAATAGATGTATGTACACAGCAGTACTCCCTTTCTTGAATAATAGAACAACATCCGCAACCCTCCAATCCTCGGGAACCTCTCCCGTCCCCATTGATGATGCAAAGATCATTGCCAGAGGCTCAGTAATCTCCTTTCTCGTCTCCCGCAGTAGCCTGGGTACATCCCGTCCGGTCCGGGTGACTTATCCAACTTGATGCTTTCCAAAAGCTCCTGCACATCCTCTTTCTTAATATCTACATGCTCATGCTTTTCAGTCCACTGTAAGTCATCCCTATAATCATCAAGATCCTATTCTGTAGTGAATACTGAAGCAAAGTTAAGTACCTCTGCTATCTCCTCCAGTTCCATACACACTTTTCCACTGTCACACTTGATTGGTGCTATTCTCTCATGTCTTATTCTTTTACTCTTCACATACTTGTAGAATAACTTGGGGTTTTCCTTAATTCTGTCCGCCAAGACCTACTCATGGCCCCTTCTGGCTCTCCTAATTTCTTTCTTGAGCTCCTTCCTGCTAGCCTTATAATCTTCTAGCTCTCTATCATTACCTAGCTTTTTGAACTTCTTGTAAGATTTACTTTTTGACTAGATTTACAACAGCCTTTGTACACCATGGTTCCTGTACCATACCACCTTTCTCCTGTCTCATTGGAACGTACCTGTGCAGAACTCCATGCAAGTATCCCCTGAACATTTGCCATGTTTCTTCTGTACATTTCCCTGAGAACATCTGTTCCCAATTTATGCTTCCAAGTTCCTGCCTGATAGCCTCATTTTTCCCTTTACTTCAATTGAACACTTTCCTAACTTGTCTGTTTCTATCCCTCTCCAATGCTATGGTAAAGGAGATAGAATTGTGATCACTGCCTCCAAAATGCTCTCCCGCTGAGAGATCTGACATCTGACCAGGTTCATTTCCCAATACCAAATCAAGTACAGCCTCTCTTCTTGTAGACTTATCTGCATATTGTGTCAAGAAACCTTCTTGAATGCACCTAACAAACTCCACCCCATCTAAACCCCTCATTCTAGGGACATGCCAATCGATATTTGGGAAATTAAAATCTCTCACCATGAAAACCCTGTTATTATTACACCTTTCTAGAATCTGTCTCCCTATCTGCTCCTCGATGTCCCTGTTACTATTGGGTGGTCTTCCTGTTCCTAACTTCCACCCACATAGACTCCGTAGACAAGCCCTCCACGTCTTCCTCCTTTTCTATGGCCATGACACTATCTCTGATCAACAGTTCCACACCCGCACCTCTTTTTGCCTCCCTCCCTGTCCTTTCTGCAACATTTAAAGCCTAACATTTGAAGTAACCATTCCTGCCCCTGAGCCATCCAAGTCTCTGTAATGGCCACAACATCATAGCTCCAAGTACTGATCCACACTCTAAACTTATCCACTTTGTTCATAATACTCCTCGCATTAAAATAGACACATCTCAAACCAACGGTCTGAGTGTGTCCCTTCTTGATCACCTGCCTATCCTCCCTCTCGTACTGTCTTCAAGCTTTCTCTATTTGTGAGCTAACCGCCTCTTCCTCCATCTCTTCAGTTTGGTCCCCACCCCCAGCAATCCTAGTTTAAACTTTCCCTGACCAGATGAAGGTCATCAAGCTCCATCTCCAATTTCCTAACGTGGTCCCTAAGGTGCTGTGGCTCGACGCACCTGGCGCAGATGTGGCCGTCCAGGAGGCTGGGATTCTCCTGATCTCCCACATCTGACACCGAGCACAGAAAACCGGCCTCACACACATACCTCCTGTCTGTATTCTACTCAGGCAACCTACCTCGCCTCGACCTGTTAACGCCTAAGCCCTGTTGAGCCAAAGCCTTCTTACTCTGTCTCCCTCTACTCTGTCACCTGCTCCTCCTATATCCACTCTATAAAGCTGTCTCCTTTTAAAATCTTCTCGCTTTTCTCACTGGCTGACGTCCACACACTTGCGCAGTTGTTCGCCAATCAAACCGCTGAAGAAATAACCATCAGGTGCATAAATCAAGAATGGTCAGGTTAAGAAATTGTTTCTTCCCCCAGGCCATCAGGCTTCTGAACTCCTGGCCGCATCGTATTCGAAGTGTCACTGGTTAATCTGTTCCTAACCTTACAATATTTAATGTTAATGCATTTCAGTTTGTTATTTATGTGTGATTCATCTGCGGATGTTATCCTTACCTTCATCAGTTATTGTGTATTATGTGTACTATGTGCTTTTGGAGAAACGCTGTCTCACTTCTATATACAATATATGGTTATATGCATTATATATATGTATATAGTTAAATGACAGTAAACTTGACTTGACTTGAAAGGCAGCAGTGGGGGAGGAACCAATATCCAACTGTGCAATGCCTGTGGCTGCCAAGGGACCAGATAGACAGTGATGGTGACCCATGCTAACACATGATCAGTTTCCAATGCGGCTGCTGGTCCCTTCTTTGTCCTGGCTTCTCCCCATTGTTAACTCCCACTCTAATCCAAACAGTGCTTTGCCAAAGATAGGGAGGCATCCGAACCTAAATCAGGGCATCCCACAAGAGATGAGATCACATGCAGCATATTTCTGGTCCTGTAGGGCAGTGAGCCACCCTTGGGTGCCATCTCTCTGTCCCTGCAGGAAAGCAATCGGTTGACTTTATTCAACAAGCACTGAGGTTCATGTCTCTGGATCCATGGACTGCAATAAGATGCTCGCTGAAAAAAGCAGAGCACAGGACTTTGCCTGCTGATGGCATCTTTCCCCTCATTGAAGACTATCAAGCTGTTCACTGGAGATATTGGTTGATATTAAAGTTGAGGAATTGAGTTAAAGTGATTGGGAGGGGATCATTTGGCATGTTTGAAGTATTCTGGGATGAGAGTCAAGTTCCAAGTCTATATCTGGTTTTGGACTTAACAAATATGAAAGTGCAGTTATCTGCTAAAGTCTTAAGCATCAGAAAATCTTCCCTTCTTCTTGGTCAGGCAGCTGTTTCATTTCCAGGCAAATTACAATGCACTGTTCTTGCAATACATAAAAATGCATTTTGCAGTGTTTCATTTGAGGTATTCATGGCATTGTACAAATCTTTCCCTGTCTGACTAAAGAGCTACAATACCACCTTTATTTTCTTTTGCTCATTAAAAGTGTAAACGGATTACCTGTCTATAGATCTAATAGCTCGAACGTTTGTCCCAAAATGTACTATCTCAGCTCGGAGACTGATGACTGATGTTCACTATTCTGGTTCAGTTTCATCAACCAGCCAGCAATCTTTTTAAGATACCAGAAAATAGCCCGTAATCAAAATTAACAATTAGGATACAATAAAAACAGTAAATGCTAGCCGTTTTGGAAGGAAGAAACAATAACTTCAAGTCCCCTGGCCCTGGTTATGTCATTTTCACTCTGGATGTCCAGTTCCTATACTCTTCCATCCTCCATCAGGAAGGCCTCAATGCCCCCCACCCCGCTTATTTCTGGACAGCAGCCCCAACTAGTTTCTCTCCACCACCACTCTCCCTTGTCAGGCTGAACTGGACCTCACTCTTAATAATTTCTCCTTTGGCTCCTCCCACTTCCTTCAAACAAAAGGTGTAGCCATGGGCACTTGCAAGGGACCCTGCTATGTTTATCTTTTTGTCAGCTACGTGGAACAGTATGTTCCAAGCCTATCACTCCCCAACTTTTCCTACACTACATCGATGACTATATTGCTGCTGCTTCCTGCACCCATGCAGAGCTCATTGACTTCATCCGCTTTGCCTCCAACTTCCATCGTGCACTCAAATTTATCTACTCCATTTCTGACACCTCCCTCCCCTATCTCGATCTTTCTGTCTAAATCTCTGGAGACAGTTTATCCACTACTATCTTTGATAAACTCTCTGATTCTCACAGCAACCCGGACGATATCCCTTCCCAACCTGTCACTTGCAAAAATGCCATCCCCTTCTCTCAATTGCTTTGTCTCTGCTGTATCTGCTCTCAGGATGAGGCTTTTCATTCCAGAACTAATGTGGTGTCCTCCTTCTTCAAAGAAAGTGGCTATCCTTCCTCCATCATCAATGCTGTCCTCACCTGCACCTCTTCCATTTCATGCACATCTGCCCCCACCCCATCACTCACACCCCAGTGTGGCCTCCTGTATATTGGTGAGACCTAATGTAGATTGGGATTCACTGTGCACCTACACTCTGTCCACCAGAAAAAGCTAGATCTCCCAGTGGTCACCCATTTCAAATCTACTTCCCATTCTTCTTCCAACATGTCAGCCCATGGCCTCCTCTACTGCCATGATGAGGCCACACTCAGGTTGGAGTAGCAACACCTTATATTCCGTCTGGGTAGCTTCTAACCTGATGGTGTGAACGTTGATTACTCGAACATCCAGTAATTGCCCCCCCCCACCATTCCCTATTCCCTATTCCTATTTCCCTCTCTCACCGTATCTCCTTACCTGCCCATCACCTCCCTTTGGTGCTCCTCCCACTTTTCTTTCTTCCATGGCCTTCTATCAGATTCCCCCTTCTCCAGCCCTTTATCTCTTTCACCCATTGACTTCCCAGCTCTTTAGTTCACCCCTCCCCCTCCTAATTTCACCTACCACATACCACCAGGTGTTTCTTCCTACCTCCCCCCCAGCCTCTTAATCTGACCTCATCTCTTTTTTCCAGTCCTGATGAAGGGTCTCAGCCCAAAATGTTGACTGTTTACTCATTTCCACAAATGCTGCCAGGTTCCTCCAGCTTTTTGTATGTATTACTTTGATTTCCAGCATCTGCAGATTTTCTCTTGTTTGTAAAACAATGCTAACACTTCAGTTTGAAATGAAACCAGTTTTCAGTTGGAGAGAAGAGGGTGAGAGAGCACAAAAGGGGGAAGGAGGACAGGTTGAGCCCCGGTGCCCCACAAGGCTGTGTACTCAGCCCCCTGCTATACTCACTGTACACCCATGATTGTGAAGCCAATTTTCCATCGAACTCAATATATAAGTTTGCTGATGACACAACAATTGTAGGCCGTATCTCGGGTAATGATGAGTTTGAGTACAGAGAGGAAATTAAGAACCTGGTGGCATGGTGCGAAGACGATAACCTATCCCTCAACGTCAGCAAGATGAAGGAATTGGTTGTTGACTTCAGAAGGAATAGTGGACCGCATGACCCCATTTACATCGGTGGTACGCAAGTGGAACAGGTCAAAAGCTTTAAGTTCCTTGGGGTCAATATCACAAATGACCTGACTTGGTCCAACCAGGTCAATTCTACTTCCCATTCTTATTCCAACATGTCAGTCCATGGCCTCCTCTACTGCCATGATGAGGCCACACTCAGGTTGGAGTAGCAACACCTTATATTCCATCTGGGTAGCCTCCAACCTGATGGTGTGAACGTTGATTTCTCGAACATCTGGTAATTGCCCCCCCCCCCACCATTTCCTTCTCTCACCGTACCTCCTTACCTGCCCGTTACTTCCCTTTGATGCTCCTCCCCCTTTTCTTTCATCCATGGCCTTCTCCTATCATATAATAACCATATAACAATTACAGCATGGAAACAAGCCATCTCGGCCCTCCTAGTCCGTGCCGAACTCTTACTCTCTCCTAGTCCCACCGACCTGCACTCAGCCCATAACCCTCCTGTCTTTTCCTTTCCTATCAGATTCCCCCTCCTCCAGCCCTTTATCTCTTTCACCCATTGAAGGGATTAAAGGCAGATAAATCTCCTGGGCCAGATGGTCTGCATCCCAGAGTGCTTAAGGAAGTAGCCCAAGAAATAGTGGATGCATTAGTGATAATTTTTCATAGATTCTGGACTAGTTCCTGAGGATTGGAGGGTGGCTAATGTAACCCTGCTTTTGAAAAAAGGAGGGAGAGAGAAACTGGGGAATTATAGACTGGTTAGCCTAACATCGGTGGTGGGGAAAATGCTAGAGTCAGTTATCAAAGATGTGTTAACAGCACATTTGGAAAGTGGTGAAATCATCGGACAAAGCATGGATTTGTGAAAGGAAAATCATGTCTGACGAATCTCATAGTATTTTTTGAGGATGTAACTAGTGGAGTGGATAGGGGAGAACCAGTGGATGTGGTATATTTGGATTTTCAAAAGGCTTTTGACAAGGTCCCACACAGGAGATTAGTGTGCAAACTTAAAGAGAACGGTATTGGGGGTATGGTATTGATGTGGATAGAGAATTGGTTGGCAGACAGGAAGCAAAGAGTGGGAATAAACAGGACCTTTTCAGAATGGCAGGCGGTGACTAGTGGGGTACCGCAAGGCTCAGTGCTGGGACCCCAGTTGTTTACAATATATATTAATGACTTAGACGAGGGAATTAAATGCAGCATCTCCAAGTTTGCGGATGACACGAAGCTGGGCGACAGTGTTAGCTGTGAGGAGGATGCTAAGAGGATGCAGGGTGACTTGGATAGGTTAGGTGAGTGGGCAAATTCATGGCAGATGCAATTTAATGTGGATAAGTGTGAGGTTATCCACTTTGGTGGCAAAAGCAGGAAAACAGATTATTATCTGAATGGTGGCCGATTAGGAAAAGGGGAGGTGCAACGAGACCTGGGTGTCATTATACACCAGTCATTGAAAGTGGGTATGCAGGTACAGCAGGCGGTGAAAAAGGCGAATGGTATGCTGGCATTCATAGCAAGAGAATTCGAGTACAGGAGCAGGGTGGTACTACTGCAGTTGTACAAGGCATTGGTGAGACCACACCTGGAGTATTGTGTGGAGATTTGGTCCCCTAATCTGAGGAAAGACATTCTTGCCATAGAGGGAGTACAAAGAAGGTTCACCAGATTGATTCCTGGGATGGCAGGACTTTCATATGATGAAAGACTGTATCAACTAGGCTTATACTTGCTGTAATTTAAAAGATTGAGGGGGGATCTTATTGAAACGTATAAAATTCTAAAGGGATTGGACAGGCTAGATGCAGAAATATTGTTCCCGATGTTGGGGAAGTCCAGAATAAGGGGTCACAGTTTAAGGATAAAGGGGAAGCCTTTTAGGACCAAGATGAGGAAAAACTTCTTCACACAGAGAGTGGTGAATCTGTGGAAATCTCTGCCACAGGAAACAGTTGAGGCCAGTTCATTGGCTATATTTAAGAGGGAGTTAGATATGGCCCTTGTGGCTAAAGGGATCAGGGGGTATGGAGAGAAGGCAGGTACAGGGTTCTGAGTTGGATGATCAGCCATGATCATACCGAATGGTGGTGCAGTCTCGAAGGGCCGAATGGCCTACTCCTGCACCTATTTTCTATGTTTCTATGTTTCTAACCAAGTATAGTCCACTGCCAAAAAGGCCTACCAGTGCCTTTACTTCCTGAGAAAGCTAAAGAAATTTGGCCTGTCCCCTAAAACTCTCACTAATTTTTATAGATGCACCGTAGAAAGCATTCTTCTAGGGTGCATCACAACCTGGTATGGAAGTTGTCCTGTCCAAGATTGAAAGAAGCTGCAGAAGATCGTGAACACAGCCCCACACAACACACAAACCAATCTTCTGTCCGTGGACTCACTTTACACCGCATGCTGTCGGAGCAGTGCTGCGAGGATAATCAAGGACACGACCCACCCAGCCAACACACTTTTTGTCCCTCTTCCCTCCGGGAGAAGGTTCAGGAGCTTGAAGACTCGTACGGCCAAATTTGGGAACAGCTTCTTTCCAACTGTGATAAGACTGCTGAACGGATCCTGACCCGGATCTGGGCCGTACCCTCCAAATATGCGGACCTGCCTCTCAGTTTTTTTGCATTACCTTACTTTCCATTTTCTATTTTCTATTTCTAATTTATAATTAAAATTTTAAATATTTACCATTGATTTGTACTCCAGAGAGCGGGAAGCACAGAATCAAATATTGCTGTGATGATTGTACGTTCTAGTATCAATTGTTTGGTGACAGTAAAGTATAAAGTATAAGTATAAGATTGAACCCTACCTGGTGGTGGTGCTAGCTGGTGAAAATGGAACACAAGTGGCTGGCAGAGGTGTGAACAGAAGGCAACTAAAGATACAACAAAACTGAATCTAGAAATGTGAGGATCAAGACTGTAATGGAATGTTTAGTCATTAAGTTTGTCATGTGTCAAGTGGGAAGATGAGGTCCTGCTCCTTGACCTTCTTTGGAATTGAGGAAGACAGAATGGGAGTGGGACTTACAGCTAAAGGATTACTCGTGGAGATGCTCCAGAGAGTGCTGATTCTGTGTGCATTTGGTTTCCCCAGGGTAAAGGTGACCACATGGTGAGCATGGAATTCAGAGCACTAGATTGAAAGGAATTCATATAAAACAACATGAGAAATAAATATTATTAAATAAATATAATGATATTATTAATATAAAATTCAGCCATCATTCTGCATTCTCATCATCTTATGGGAAATGGCTAGAGTAGAATGCCAGCTTAAAAACTCAGAAATGTCCGTAACAACCTTCACAACTTCAGAGCCTGCGAAGCATTCTCACAGCGAGGGCTCACGGGGAAGGTCATCTTTCAGATTCATCCAAAGAGCAGATACTACAAGAAAGACATTAGGTGTCAAAAGCGTTAAAATTACTGGTGAGACCTCCTGTCCCTCAATTGTTACTGTGCTGTATCCCTAGATAAAATTAAAAAAAACAACTTCTTAATTTACATATCTCCACATAAGCAGACGTACTCTGGAATTGGACGTGTGCGCCTCTCCTTGCAGGAAAACCTAGAACAAGGGGTCACTGATAAATAAGAGGTCACCCATTTACGTCAGAAATGAAACAATTTTATTTTCCTTCAGTGGGTTGCGAGTCTCAAAAGAGATTTTGGATATTTTAAAAACAGAGATAGATACCTGAGGAATCATATTTGACTGATTACGATAGTATTGCCACAGAGGCTGTTAGTGTTAGCCGGGTGAAGGATTTCTGTGGGTAGAGGGTAATGTGGATTAAATAAGTCATGATTGAATTAAACAAAGGAAGAGGCTTGAGGTGCCAAGTGGTTCGTTCCTGCTGCTAAGTCAACTATATGTACGCTTGCATGTAATCTGATTACTTATAGAAAGAGACACAGTTATGTACCCTGATCACTGTGACAAGCTGTTTCTATAATGAGCTGAGAGGGATGTGCATGGCATAGATACTCTCTGGGAAGCTGTATGTTTTGCTGACATCACTCAAAGCATTTGTTTCCTGGAAGCACTATCTTCTACTTCTGTCAAAATATATTTGGGTGAAAGAATCTACTTTTGTGAAGTGGCAACCAGTCTGGTAACGTTCAGAAATAATATTCTGACAGAAGGTCTGGGTTCTGACTGTATCCTTCAGTCTGAGGCAACCCTATTGAAATCATACAGGCAAGATCCCAATCAAACAAGTAAATGATGATTCCAATCTGACCGGACATTGAATTATTCCAGTTTCAGTCTCAGTCCAACAGAGGTCAGAAACAACGAGACAGTCTGACTTCAATTACAGTCACAGTCTCTCATCACAGTCCAGCGTGAGCTGGGAGCTGTAACAGATGAAGAACAGGAATCACGTGTGACAATTAATTAGCAGCACCTTCAGGAAGATGATTCCAGTGGCCAACATTTATTCTCTTTCATTTTTATTTGAAACAGATTTAGAACTAAGCCGGTGTCAGAACCTGAGGGGACAACTGATAGAAATGCATAAAATTGAGAGACAAAGATAGGGTCAATAGTCAAAAATTTTTCCCTTTGTCAGAATTGTCAATATACTTATTCATTTATTGAGATACAGGCTTCCGGCCCTTTGAGCTGCGCTGACCAGCAACTCACCAATTTGATCCTAGCCTAACCACAGGACAATTTACACTGACCAACTAACCTACTAACTGGTACCTCTTCGGACCATGAGAGGAAACCGGAACACCCGGAGGAAACCCACGTGGTCACGGGGAGAACGTACAAACTCCTTCCTTACAGGCAGCGGCGGGGATTGAACCCTGGTCGCCTGTACTGTAAAGCGTTGTGCTAACCACTGTGCTAGCGTGCTGAGGAAATGCATTTGAGAGGAGGGGGTACAGCTTAAAGGAGCAGCGCAGATAATTTTTTTCCTATACCAGAAGTGATAGGTGCCGGGAATGGGTTGCCAAGGGCAGTGCTGGAAGCTGACACGATAGTGATCCTTAAGAGGCGTTTACATGACTATGCAGTGAATGGAAGGATGTGCAGGTAGGAGAGATTTGATTTATACCATGATCAGCACAGACATCATGGGCGAAAGGGCCCGCTCCTGTGCTGACTATTCCATGTTCAATATGTAATCTGGATCTTATCTCACTACATGATATGGAAGTTTTTTTATTATATCATTCGCAGTAAGTATTTAGTTCCTCCAACAGGACCTCAACCTTGTTGTGGTTTGGAGGCTTGCGTGCTTTAGTGACCCTGAGAGCTACGTTGTCTGGAGTCAGGGCTTTATGCTTTCGCTCGTGGAGGGTCACCCAGGCCAAACAGGTCGAAGGATAGAGGACAGACTAAGAGTGGTCCATCAGTCCTCCAGCTTCAGGGGTTCAGCTCAGGGCTAACAACCCTGACTGGTAAAACATAATGTTACAAAAACAGCAATGAAGAATCCTTCTACACCTGAATGCGATGGTATTCCTGAGTCTCTACCCAGGACTTGCATGACTGACAGTAATGAAAACTGAGAGGAAGCTACTGACATGACGAAGGAAGTTCTGAACACCACCAGAGATGGAGGACCTTCATTGCTGCCCTAAATGCCAGTGGCATAACTGGCAGTGAAAAAAATATTTAGTTCATAAATAGTAGTTAATAAATAAACTTAAAATATTCTTGTTAGAATTTCAGTGGTGGGTAGGCAATAGTGGTTTCATAAATTCATGTTAACTGGTTGTGGTTTTCTATTTGGATATACTAACATGTTAATTTATTCATGTAATTAACTTCAAGCTGCGGTATTAGCTTATAAATTAGATAGCTACTAGATAATAAAGCAAATGGCTCACTTCCCTGATCACCGAGCTGTCCATTGTGACATAACTGTGGTGTCATAATCTGACTGTTTACCCTCATCCCTGCCTCAGCAGTGACTGCACTGATGATAGCAGCCCATGCAGAAGAAACAAATATTAATTGAAAAGCACACCCCCTCCCCAAAGTTGGAAGAAATTCAAAATTAACAGGAGTGCTCTCTCAAAGTATTTGCTCAACATTGTGTCATTAGTAACAAAATCAAGATGATGGCTAATCCTGCTGTGATCATAGACAACGGATCTGGGCTCTGTAAATCTGGGATCGTTGGTGAGTGCATTCCTACATCAGTCATACCATCTGTCGTGGGCTGCCCCAAAGCTACAAAGGGAAAACATAATGCTAGTCTAAAAGACTGTTATGTTGGAAAAGCAGCCCAAGCCAGAAGAGAAGTCTTGAGTTTAACATATCCAATCGAACGTGGCATAGTAACCTCTTGGGAGGAAATGGAGATGATCTGGAGATACATCTTTGGCTTTGAACTGCGTGTGAAATCCAAAGAGAGGCCTGTTTTGCTGACTGCTGCCCCATTGACCTCTTTCTTAGATAGAGAAAGGATGACTGAAGTCATGTTTGAAGACTTCTCCGTGCCAGGGATGTTTGTGGCTATCCCAGCTACGTTAGCACTCTACTCATCAGGCCGTACCCAAGGAGTGGTCTTGGACAGTGGACATGGAATAACTGATGCCGTCCCTATTTACGAAGGGTATTACCTTCCCGATGCTGTACGTAGGCTTCATCTAGCAGGAAATGATATCACCGCTAGTCTTCGGCAATTCATGATGGAGAATGGCTGCTCTTTTGCTGAAAAGATGGAAACAGATGTTATCCAGGATATCAAGGAAAAATTGTGCTACGTTTCCCTTGATTTCAAAGTGGAGAGCAATAAACCAGCAGAAGAAATGCAACACGAGTACAGATTGCCAGATGGCACACAGATTATGGTCTCAGACGAGCTTGTCAGAGCACCAGAGTTGCTTTTTACACATGAGAACACAGAATTAAAAGATACTGGAGTTCACACGCTGTTATTAAACAGTATTGCAAAATGTAATGGAAGACTGCAGGAAGAACTATACAACAACATATTGCTATCTGGTGGCTCAGCCCTCTTCCCAGGAATGGAGGAACGACTACTCAAGGAAATCAAACTTCATGCACCTCCTGGAGTACCAGTCCAAGTCATCACCCCACCAGAAAGAAAGTATTCTGCTTGGGTGGGAGCCTCAATCTTAACAAGTTTGTCATCCTTTAAACATATGTGGATTACCCTCAATGATTACAATGACTTTGGGCCATCTATAGTGAACAAGAGATGTTTTTAAACGGAAGGAACTATGTATCCGGACGTTAGACCACAGTGATCCACGTTTTAAATGTATGTGATTAGAGATGCTAGTTAATAGCTTACAATGTCTGAAATGTAGCTCAAATCAACAAAGGATTTGGAATTAATATTTCTTACCAGATATTCCAATTTAGTTGTATTTCTTGAAATCATTGATTCGTACAAATGGAGCAAATTGTGTGTTGGACAAACAGCTGATGTGAACAAGTGCTATGTCTAGTAGACCATTGTAAAATGAACTAACAAACTTGTTTTGACCTTTTTTTTGTAGTCAAATGCATGGCCATAATCACACTGGTTCTCTGGTTTGTAACTTCTCATTTAGCTGATTTCCTGCTTCCCCCCCCCCCCCAGTTAATCTTCCCTCTCTGCTATAGACCTTCCTTATTGTGCTTAGACAAATAACAAGGGGGAAGGGGTTTCCATTGTGATGTAAAGAAACGAGAAAGAGAGAGAGAGAGAGAGAGAGAGACAGAGTGAACTGAATATTACAGGTTAAAATTATTGTGAACATATCATTTTAGAATGGAACAGAATTTTTATGATTTAGAACAAAGTGAACTTAATAGTTCAGAATTGTGAGAAGTTCTGACCATGAAAGAAAAGCTGTGCAACAGTTGGAAGAGTCTGACACATGCAGTATTTATTACAAGTAGTAACAGAAAGTGTAAAGAATTGCTTTATGCAGTAATATATCTTGATTTGAAAAGGCTGCTGGAAACACATTCAACAGTAACTTTAAAAGAGAATTATACATACACTTGAAAAGGAAGAGTCTATATAGAAAGGGGAGGGATGTGGGACTAACTGAACAATCCTTATATATGACAGCACAGACGCAATGGTCTGATTAAGCTGATTCTGTGCCACATTATCCTATGAAACTTTCTGATTCTCAAACCTATGCAGATTAAGCTTTCTTACATTATTGCATAAGTGATGAGCCATATATAGTCATACATATTTCAGTGGACTTATAAATTAACTCGAGCTTTCCCATATAAAACAAATCAAGTACCAAGCTGTCTCCAGCTGGAATCACATGAAGTCCTGGCTGAACATTATTCAGAATGGGTTAAAGACTTAAAGGCAGAATGATTACTATAAACATGAGATCAAATGCAGATGCTGGAAATCCAAAGCAACACACACACAAAATGCTAGTGGAACTCTGCAGGTCAGACAGCATCTATGGGCATGAATAAACAGTCGAAGGTTTTGGGCCAATACCCTTCTTCAGGACTGGAAAAGGAAAGGGGAAGATGCCAGAGTGAAAAAATGAGGGGAGGGAAGGAGGATGGCTAGAAGGTGAAAGGTGAAACCAGGTGGGTGGAAAGGTCAAGAACTGAAGAAGAAGGAATCTGATAGGAAGGAGAGTGGACAGAGGGAGAAAGGGCAAGAGGAGGCCACCCAGGTGGACCTGATAGACAGGTGAGAAGAGGTAAGGTGCCGGAGTGGTGAATAGAAGAAGGGGGGAGGGGGAGGGAATTTTTTTTTACCAGAAGGAGCAATCAATATTCATGCCATCAGGCTAATGAGACGGAATATGAAGCGTTTTCCCTCCGTTCTGAGGGTGGCCTCGTCATGGCACAAGTGGAGGCCATGGATCGACGCGTCAGAATGGGAACGGGAATGGGAATTAAACCGTTTAGCCACCGGGAAGTTCCGCTTTTGGCGGATGGAGCAGTGGTCCTTGACGAAGCGGTCCACCAGTTTATGACCGGTCTCACTGGTTTAGAGGAGGCCACATTAGGAGCATTGAGACGTTCCCAGCAGATTTGCAGGTGGAGCGTTGCCTCACCTGGAAGGACTGTTTGGGGACCTGAATGGAGGTGAGGGAGGAAGTGAATGGGCAGGTGTAGTACTTTGCAGGGATAAGTGCTGGGAGAGAGATTAGTGGGGAGGGATGAGTGGACAATGGAATCACAGAGGGAGTGATCCCTGTGGAAAGCAGAGAGAGGGGATAGGAGATAAAGATACGTTTGGTGGTAGGATCCCTTTGGAGATGGTGGAAGTTGCAGAGGATGATGTGTTGGATACAGAGGTTCATAGGGTGGTAGGTGAGGACAAGAGGAGCTCCATCACTCTTAACAAGGCAGAAAGATGTACTTAGCGTGGATGTCCAGGAAATAGAGAAGATGTGGGTGTGGGCAGCATCAATGATGGAGGAAGGGCTTTGAAGGAGGAGGACATCTTTGATGTCCAGGAATGGAAAACCACTTCCTGGGAACAGATGTGGTGGAGAGGAAGGAACTGAGAAAAGGGATTAATATTTTTACAGGAGACAGGGTGGGAAGAGGTGTAGTCAAGATAACCGTGGGAATCGGTAGGTTTATAAAAGATGTTGGTCAACAGTTGTCTCCAGTTTTTAACAACTTTATTGAAGAATTGCTTAGCAGAGTAGGGTAATATATTCAACTGTGCATTCATAAGTGAACAATAACTTATTTTTGAAACAGTTTGGGTTCAGAATAATAAAACCATCATTATAATTGGAGTTTTCACTAGAAGTGTTAAGTCTTTGCTTCCAGGTGGCTATATCTCCGCTAGTTTCTTCAATTCCATAAGAAACAGAAGAGCCATTCTGAAAGTTTTTGAACCAAAATAAACTTTATTCATAATAAAATTATCAGAATTATCTGTGCAAAGCCTTTTCATTCCTGCATTCATAGACAATGTGTTTAGTGTTAAATTATATTATTTAAATCAATAGCACAGTTGTTGGTCACTCACGTGACCCCGTGGCATGGTACACCTCGACAATAATTGAGAGGCTTCCTCACCCAACATGGTCTCTTCCCTGTCCAGTAGTGGAAGAACCCTATTCTGTGGTCCTCCCCCAATGAGCCCTTGCAGAGATTGCATCAAACTTTACCACAACCTCACCTTGGCAGGAGTACATTCCTCTACTGGCATCACAACCTTCAGATTCAGGTAGATCTTCATTTACTTGTCACATGTACATTGATACATACAGCGTTGTTTGCATTAACAACCAACAAAACTTAAGGATGTGCTGGGGGCCAGTCCACAAGCATCGTCACACATTCCGACACCAACATAGCACGCCCACGATGTTCAACTGAACAGGGGAGGGAATGACAGAACAACAGCAACAAAACAACAGTGAAGCAAGCCCTTTCCACCCTAATGTCAGAATCAGGTAGGTGTCGTGAAATTTGTTAACTTAGCAGCAGCAGTTCAATGCAATACATGAGGATTGGTATGTGTTCCCCTGTCTTACCCTTCCTGCTCCACAATCAGCTCTTTCATCTTACTGACATTGAGTGCCAGGTTGTTGCTGTGACACCACTCCACTAGTTGGCATATCTCACTCCTGTATGCCCTCTTGTCGCCACCTGAGATTCTACCAACAATGGTCGTATCATCAGCAAATTTATAGATGGTATTCGAGCTATGCCTAGTTACACAGTCATGGGTATAGAGAGAGTAGAGCAGTGGGCTAAGCACACACCCTGAGGTGCACCAGTGTTGATTGTCAGTGAGGAGGAGATTGTGGTCTTCCGGTTAGGAAGTTGAGGATCCAGTTGCAGAGGGAGGTACAGACACCCAGGTTCTGTAACTTCTCAGTCAGGATTGTGGGAATGATGGTATTAAATGCTGAGCTGCAGTTGATGAACAGCATCCTGACATAGGTGTTTGTGTTGTTCTGGTGGTCTAAAGCTGTGTGAAGAGATGTTGAGATTGCATCTGCTGTTGACCTGTTGTGGCGATAGGCAAATTGCAATGGGTCCAGGTCCTTGCTGAGGCAGGAGTTCAGTCTAGTCATGACCAACCTCTCAAAGCACCTTATCACTGCAACAATGTGAGTGCTACTGGCGATAGTCATTAAGGCAGCTCACATTATTCTTCTTGGGCACTGGTATAATTGTTGCCTTTTTGAAGGAAGTGGGAACTTCTGCCTGTAGCAGTGAGAGGTTGAAAATGTCCTTGAATACTCCTGCCAGTTGTTTGACACAGGTTTTCAGAGTCTTACCAAGTACTCCATTGGGACCTTCTGCCTTGCAAGGGTTCACTGTCTTTAAAGACAGCCTAACATCAGCCTCTGAGACAGAGATCACAGGGTCATCAGGTGCAGCAGGGATCTTCACAGCTGCAGTTGTGTTCTCCCTTTCAAAGTGGGCATAGGCATTGAGTTCATCTGGTAGTGAAGCATCACTGCCATTCATACTATTGGGTTTCACTTTGTAGGAAGTAAAGTCTTTGCTCTTGAAATAGCACTCCACTTTCTGGTAAAGACCTGGGTCACCAGACTTGAATGCCACAGATCCAGCTTTCAGCAGACAACATACCTCCTGGTTCATCCACGGCTTTTGGTTTGGGAATGTACGGTAGGACCTTGTAGGCACAGACTCACCCACACAGGTTTTAATGAAGTAAGTAACAACGGCAGCATACTTATCCAGGTTAGAAGATGAATCCCTGAATACGATCCAGTCTGCCGATTCAAAGCAGTCTGTCGGCACTCCTGTGCTTCCCTTGTCCAAACCTTCTTGATCCTCACTACTGGTGCTGCAGTCTTCAGTCTCTTCATATACTTAGGGAGTAGAAGTACAGCCAGGTGATCAAACTTTCTGAAGTTAGGGCAAAGAATAGCATGGTAGGCATTCTTGATGGTGGTGTAGCAATGGTCCAGTGTGTTGTTTCCTCTGGTATTGCAAGTGATCTGTTGATAGTAATTGCTTAGTGATTTTTTTCAGACTGGCCCGGTTAAAATCCCCCAAAATGATGGTGAAGGCATTAGGGTGCGCTGTCTCGTGCATGTTGATCCCATTGCTCAGATCATCTAAAGCCTGATTGACATTGGCCTGAGGTGGAATGTATACCGCTACCAAAATGATCCCGGAAATCTCCCACGGTAGGTAAAAAGGATGGCACTTAACTGCTAGATATTCCAGGTCCGGTGAGCAGAATTGGGACAGTACTGATATTTTTGTGCACCAAGAAGAGTTGATCATGAGGCATACTCCTCCACCTCTGCTTTTGAGAGACTCTACAGATCTCTCCTGACAGTGTATAGTAAACCCGTTGATTTGAAACTGTGCTGGCAGACTAGCAAGTTTCAGGCAGACCAAAGGGAGTCTTTCACCAAATTGATGATCTTCTCACAACACTTGATATCCATCTCTGAGTGTGTCCCTGGGAACAGCCCATGGAGCAGAGAGTTCTATGGTACGCAGCTGCTTGAGATGAACCACCACACAGGCTCTTGCATCCTTCTCCACAGCCCACAAAGAGGTGAGCGACTGTCTTGTCTTGGGAGCTGCATGTTGTGGAAGTGATGTTCCGGGCATGCAGGAAGGATCAGACAGGGAGGACCACCTCATCACCTGTCAAGCAAGATCCTGGTGCCTGTTGGTGAGATCTGGTGATGCAGCATTTTGCCAGGTGATTTGGATAGTCTTCTCAGGGAACCACCCTAATGTGTTCATCAAGTCCTTCTGCTGCAATATCTGCAGGAGAGTCTGTGATAACCACTGCCTGATGGACTTGGTCTGGAAGAGCGTTTCCATGAAGGACAGGCCAGTGCACTAATGCCCAGCTGCCTGCGGCGATGTGTGGCAATGGGTCCAGACCCATCCTTCGCAACACCGGACACAGACAGAATCTCAGCACAAAGTGCCACTTGGTACCGACGTACATAGGTTCCAGAGACATTTTCTAGTTATTACAGCTGGAGTAATCTCTGTTTTTTTTAACAAGAGCTTCCTTATTGTTAAGTAGGTGCAGAATGTTATCCCAAATCCAAGTCATCCTCTTTTATTTTATATGGGTGCTATTATAACTCAACCCAAAAATAATAGGTTCCCCACAGACTTTGCTACAATCATGATATTGAGGAATCTAGGCACAGCAACATCTGAACAACCTTAAGTATGTAGGATTTATTGTGGTCACCCGTGAAATGTAAAGTTAACTCTACAAAACCAGCTGGTTAAGTTACCAGAGGGTAACAATTATTGCAGAAATGGATATTTCTTTTAGACGACTGAATAGTGATCTGTGCCATTGAAGTTACTAAGTATATAAAGCATTGAAAACTGAGAATAAAACATGCTCGAATTGTCATGAGGATTTTGCTATAATGAGGATTTTTAATATATCTCAAATATATTAGCTACTGTGAAAACATGAAAAGATATATTTATTTATATGTCTCATACTCTCACATCTTAAGGACGTAATAAAACAATTCAA
Organism: Mobula hypostoma; assembly: GCF_963921235.1. Lineage (NCBI taxonomy): Eukaryota > Metazoa > Chordata > Chondrichthyes > Myliobatiformes > Myliobatidae > Mobula > Mobula hypostoma. The sequence goes on from NC_086103.1 coordinate 76,630,843, forward strand.
AATAATTGTTTCTTTTACTGTACAGTTACTATTGTCACTTAATATTTCACAAGCCATCAAATGAATTGTGTGAAGAGGAAATGGTATTAGAGTTTAGAACAATTTTAATTTCAAGTTGATATCAAACCCTACCTTATTTACAGAAACAACAGGAATTCTGCAGATGCTGGAAATTCAAGCAACACACATCAACGTTGCTGGTGAACGCAGCAGGCCAGGCAGCATCTGTAGGAAGAGGTACAGTCGGCGTTTCAGGCCGAGACCCTTCATCAGGACTCATTTACAGAAAGTCAGAATATTTTGATGTGCTGACTGAGGCTGCACCTAACAAGTTTTGATCTACTGCCTTTGCTCATTCAGAATACAGTAAAACATATTCCGAATGAGTTGAAGGTAAAGAGATCAGGATATTGAGTGAAGAGTGGCTGTTATGAGTAAACTGAGTTCCTAGACCTTACAGATGTTGTCCTATCATTCAGCTTTGGTTATGGTGATGTTTTCTCATCATGGCCTTTGAAAATTTTTTTGCCTCTAAAGGTTAAAGCTCACAGCGTGTATTATATTATTTACTAGTCTGGTTCCTACTTAGCCTTTACTCTAACTGGAGATGGCGCTGTTGCAAACACTCTATCAGTAAGTAAATTAAAACTTGATTAAAACCACTTGAGATCGAATCACTTGGAAATTATTGTTTCAAGAAGAATAACTCTTTATTGCATACCTGACAGCATGAAATCTAATAACATTGATGCCCTGGGCGAGGCCTGAGTTAAAGGCAATAGAAAAAAATGCATCAAAGGACTGATTCTCATCTGAACAAACCAGAAGATGCTTGGCTGTAAATGAAGTATAAATGGATTCCAACCCTGCCTGCAAATGTAAATCAAAAGGAGATATTTTAATTGTGATTAATTTATAGGAAGTAGCCAACCCTATTAAAAAAAAAACTAAGCATCCCCCTTAGTTGAACTACCTGAAAGTATAAAAGACTAGGAAGTTGAAAATGAAGCAATTAAGAAAGGAAGGTCAGAAAGTTATGCTGCTATAGGGCAAGATCAGCATTTTTTTAAATTGGAAGAAACACATTCGGAAGCAGAGATTAATTACAGCTGGAGTGGAAAAATCAATGAGATCAAAAGTGCCACTCCAAGATTGATTGTGGTAGAAGTGGACCCAATTAAATAAAAGCATCTGTAATCTGAAAACTGCAAGAGAACCACAAAGAACTGACACACTGTATGTCCTTTTTTGGAATGGGGGGGGGGATCAACGTGGGTGGTGTACGTGATCCCTCACATCCAACCTAGTCCGTGTGCAAAGTGCAAACGATGCAATTGCAGCATGAGGAACTTAAAACCCACACAAACAAAATGCAGAGTTCCTCCAGCATTCTGTGTGTGCTGCTTTGATTTCCAACATCTACAGACTCTCTTGTGTTCAGAGCTTAAAACCAGATGTGCCCTAATCATTTAAATGTTCTCACAGACTTCCTTTATCAAGCTTTTTGTGAAGACTGTTGCTGGCTAGAGACCAATTAGTAATATTACACAATCCCTAAAGAAGTACAGCCGTTAAAGTAGAAATTATTGCTGGCAACTCTAATTACATATATGAGACTGCTTCCTTTTCTGAAAAGGCAACAACTAAATTGAAATTGCAGTCCTGATAAAGTGTCTCAGCTTGAAACTTTGACTGTATACTCCTCTCTATATATGCTGCCTGACCTGCTTTGTTCCTCCAGCATATTGTGTGTGTTACCCAACTGAAATTTATCATTTTACAGATTCAATACAGCTACCTGTTTGGCCCTTGATGTGACTTCTCAACAGCGTGGTCCCGTCTTTAGGCTCACCTGCAATATAGAACACAGAATGTAAACCATAGAAATCTACAGCACACAATACTGTGCTGACCATGTAACCTACTCTAGAACCTGCCTGGAGTTTTCCCACCGCATAGCCCTCTATTTTTCTAAGCTCCATGTACTTATCTAAGAGTCTCTTAAAAGACCCTATCGTATCCAGCTCTACCAAAGTCATTGGCAGCACATTCCACGCACCCACCACTCTCTGTGTGAAAAACTTATCCCTGACATCTCCTCAGTACCTATTCCAAGCACCTTAAAACGATACCCCTTATGTTAGCCATTTCAGCCCTGGAGAAAAAGCCTCTGGCTGTCCACACGATCAATGCCCCTCATCATCACATACACCTCTATCAGGTCACCTCTCACCCTCCGTCGCTCCAAGGAGAAAAGGCCGAGTTCACTCAACCTATTCTCATAAGTCATGCTCCCCAATCCAGGCAACAAGACTATATGACAAATCAACCCTTCTTGACCAGTGATGCACTTTATAGTCTTCCATATGGTGCTCCTGGGTATCATGGAGTAAGTGGCTAACCTGGACTTTGTGGAAACTATTGCCAACTTTCACTTGATAATTTGCAGCCTCCGCTATCTCTCCAGTAACCCATTTGGGAGATGCCAGTGTCTGAAGTTAGTCAGCCTGAACCACATCTTCTAGTTTTCACTGTCCCCATTCCTGCTTGTCCTCTTTTGGTCCTGTGCTGAGACCTCTGTAGTGGAGTTTAAACAATGATTGTTGACTGTGAGAAGCAATCAGCCGGCGCAGAATTCAAAATGAAACAACCTTCAGGATTTGGGGAGTTCCATGATAAAGACCCTTGAATTAAATCAGTAAAGGATCCTGTCAAATTTGAGAATTCACAGCCCAGAGGGAGCTTTATCAGAAAAGTCATCTACATTGATCTGTCAGAACAAATGTTGTGCTGTTTAAAAACTGCAAACACAAGGAAATCTGCAGATGCTGGAATTTCAAGCAACACACATAAAAATTACTGGTAACCTGATAAAGGGTCTTGGCCCGAAACGTTGACTGTACCTCTTCCTATAGATGCTGCCTCGCCTGCTACGTTCACCGGCAATTTTTGTAAATGTTGTGCTGTTGTTGATTTGTTAGTGAGGTAATCCATTGGGCCCGAATCTCTGGTTGGTTGGGTTAGGGTTAGAAAGGGAAGAAGAGTGTGGTGACCAGCCTCAATGACTATCGACCAATTGCACTTACATCCACAGTGATGAAGTGTTTTGAGAGGCTGGTGATGAAACTTATCAGCTCCTGCCTGGGGGCAACTTGGATCTGCTCCAATTTGCCTACTGGAGCAACAAGTCCACAGCCAATGCCTTCTCATTGGCTCTTCACTCAATGCTGGAACATCTAGACAGGATGTTGGTTGTCAACACACCTCTGCATTAAAATCCATCATCACCTCAAAACTAATCAATAAGCTCCGAGACCTTGTCCTCAGTATCTTCTTGTGCAATTGGATACTGGATTTATTCACTTTTAGGCCCTAATCAGTTCAGATTGACGACAACATCTCCCCCACAATCTCTATCAACTTTGGTGCACTAGAACGCTGTGATTTGCCCCCTGCTCTGCTCGCTTTACACCTATGACTGTGTGGCTAAGCTCAACTCCAATGCCATATTCAAATTCACCAATGACACCATTGTTATGGGCCAAATCAAAGGTGGTGATGAATCAGGCGGATTGAAAATTTGGTTGAGTGGTGTCACAACAACAACCTCCCACTCAATGTCAATAAGACCAAGGAACTAATAGTAGACTGCAGTAGAGGGAAACTAGAGGTCCATGAGCTAATCTCCATTGGAGGGGGTTAAGAAGTTCAAATTCCTCAGTGATACTATTTCAAAAGATCTATGCTGAACTCAGCATGCAAGTGCAATTGTGAATAAGGCACAGCAGTGCTTCTCCTTCCTTAGAAGTCTGTGGAGATTCTGCATGACATCTAAAACCTTGACAAACTTCTGTAAATGTGCAGTGGAGAGTGTGTTGACTGGCTGCATCACAACCTGGTTTGGGAACACCAATGCCTTTGAATGGAAAATCCTACAAAAGGTAGTGGATTCAGCCCAGAACATCACGAGTAAAGCCCTCCTAACCATTGAGCACATCTACATGAAAAGCTCTCATAGGAAATCAGCGTCCATCATCAGAGATCCCCACCACCCAGGCTGCTGCCATCAGGGAGAAGGTACAAGAGCCTCAGGACTCACACCACCAGGTTCAAGAACAGTTACTACCCTCAACCATCAGGCTCTTGAATAAAAGGAGATAACCATACTCACTTGCCCCATCATCAAAATGTTCCCACAACCAATGTCCTCACTTTAAGGACTCCTTATTTCATTATTTCAGGTTCTTGTTATTTATTGTTATTGATTTATATTTGCATTTGCACAGTTTCTTGTCTTCTGCACTCTAGCTGATCTTTCATTGATCCTGTTATAGTTACTATTAGGTCATAGAAAACTTCTTCTTCTTCTTCTTCTACTATTTCCAGCTGTTTAGATGCATTTAGGCGTATTACAGCCTTCCACAGGATGTATAATTAATTATAGAACTTCAAGGAATTCAACTTCTCGAATACAACCTAGTCTCATGTATAAACTGAATAATAGACTCTTCAATCAGATGTTGATTCTCTTGATGGCCAGACAAAAATTTAATAGAAAACCAAAATACGTTTGTAAATTTAAGCCAGATAACCTCTTGAACAACATGCTTCTTTCAATTTTGTATCGATTACAGCTCAGCAAAACATGCTGGACTGTCTCTGGACTACCATAGTCACATAATCCAGTAGGATGTTTTCCTATTATCTTTAAACAATAGTTTAGCCCACAATGCCCCAACCTAAGTCTTGTAAATTTCACCATATCTCTACGACTTAAAAGGTAACAGTCTGAGACCTTTTTAACTAGTGGGTGACTAGAAAAATAATGCCTGCCCCTTAATTCATTTTTCCAATCCTCCTGCCACTTCTTCTGTATACCTTTTTTAATCCTACTTCTCAATTCTGCTTTGCCTAGGGGAACTCTAATTTCTACTTGCCTGCTCTGTAAGGAAGACTTTGCAATGCCATCCACAATTTCATTTCCCTCCACCCCAGCATGCCTAGTATGAAAATCTAACTGCACAACCCATCTTCCCTACTCTAAACAACACTAAGAGAATCTCAATAACTATGTCAGGATGAGCTTTTGATTTACTCCCTTTTATGGCCTCTAAGGCAGCAGCAGAATCCGAATAGATAACCCTACTTGGTCGAGAGTCTTCTATCCACCATAAGGCCCAGAGAATTGCTAATAATTCTGTTGCAAAGACAGAAACACCTTCTGAAACCCGGTGACCAATCTTAACTCCCAGTTGAGACACATACATCCCAAATCCTGCCTTACTGCTCTCTGGGTCCACTGAGCCATCAGTAAAAATCTTCAGATAAGATTCCCATTTACTATTTAAATATTCATTTGTGATCAACGCTGATGAAAAATAGAAAACTTATGTCATATTAGCTATCATCTCCCTTCTCTTTCCCTCCTTGCTTAAATAGCGAGAATGTAGTTTTCAAATCATTAGTAACTGTAATTCCTAATGACAAGAACTGTATAGGTCATAGAAAACTACAGCACAGAAATATAGATTTGTTGAGTATGTCCACAGGAATATGAATCTCAGGGTTGTATGTGGTGACATATATGTACTTTGGTAATAAAATTTACTTTGAACTTTGAAATTTGTCATAAGTCAGAGTCTTTCTGGAGAAAGAAGATGAGGAATAGAGTTAAATGTGAGGGCAGGGGAGGGAGAAACATAAGGTCCTGCTGAAGGGTCTTGACCCAAAATGTCGACTGTACTCTTTTCCATAGATGTTGCCCGGCCTGCTGAGTTCCTCCAGTATTTTGTGTGTGTTACCTGGTAAATAGTGGCTTGAACGGTTCCATCAGATGGTAAGTTGTGTAGCGTACAGTTTAGCATAATAAACAGTGAAACCTGCCCCCATGGAGCCCTGCAGATCATCTCCAGAGCCATTCTGCAAGCACGAGCACATTTTAACCATTCACAATCTCAGCAGAGAGAACACTACCTTGCATGTCCTTGTCAATTTCAGGGGTCGTCTCCTCCGTGAAAGCCTTTGTGTAAGATGAAAATAACCTGAAGACTGGAACATTGCTTAATGAATGTTGCTCATGACAGAAGTCTTGTGAAGTGGATAGTGATGTGGCAGAGCAGGATATGCAAACCCTGCACTATATTGCATGGCGGCACGACGCAGCTCGCAGCGGCCACTCCGGTGATGATGATATCTGTTATCTGTCAAGTAGGGTGCCATGCACAATCCTGATTTGATGGAGACAGACGTGAGAGCAGGGAGGAACATCTGGTGAAACTTCTGAAATGCCTGCTTCGCTGCTGCTGCTACTCTGTGATCCAGAACCTCCGGAGGGGAAGGCCCCGACTCCTCGGCTTTGCTTGTTGCTCGGCGGCCAGGGTGGGGTCGAAGCGCTCGGCAGAGATGGTGCTCGGTTCTCGGTGTCGGAGGGCTGGTCGGAGGCTCGAAGTTTTTGGACGGACTCAGAGTCTGCTGCGGTCGGGTGCTTCCAATGGTGCTGCATCGGCAAGTTTACAGCGCTTGGAGGTTCATGGCAGGGAGAGTTCCTCCCTTCTACCGTCTGCGTGAGATGATGGGGCTATCGGGACTTGAGACTTTTTTTTACCGTGCCCATGGTCTGCTCTTTATCAAATTACAGTATTGCTTTGCACCGTTGTAACTATATGTTATAATTATGTGGTTTTGTCAGTTTTAGTGTTGGTTTGTCCTGTGTTTCTGTGATATCATTCTGGAGGAACATTGTATCATTTTTTAATGCATGCATTTCTAAATGACAATAAACAAGGACTGAGTGTCCTCATAATCTAAAAAAAAACTAAATGATTTAATATCGCAGATTCAGAATCAGGTATAATATCACTGACATATGTCATGAAATAGTTGTTTTGCATACAGTGCAATACATACTATAAATTACAATAATATATATAAATTAAATTAATTAGTAGTGCTTTAAAAGAGTAAAAATAGTGAGGTAGTGTTTATGGTTTGGTTCAATGTCCATTCAGAAACCTGATGATGGAGGGGAAGAGGCTGTTCTTAAAACGCTGAGTGTGTGTCTTCAAGCTCCTGTACCTTCTCTCAAGAAAGGAACATGTCCTGGGTGATGGGGGTCCTTAATGATGGATGCTTCCCTTCTGAAGCACCACCCTTTGAAGATGTCCTCAATGGAGTGCCCATGGTGGATCTGGCTGAGTTTACAACCTGCTACAGCTTTTTCCGATCCTGTGCAGTGGCCCTTCCATACCAGATGGCGATGCAGCCAGTTAGAATGCTCTCCACAGTATGCCTGTAGAAATTTGTTAGTCATTGGTAACATGCCAAATCTCCTCAAACTCCTAACGAAATGTAGCTGCCGACATGCCTTCTCCGTATCTCTTGGCTACAGGACTATTTCAGCTCATGTTAAAAGCGTCTATCCATTTCACAATGAAATAAAAGTCTTTTAGAAAATTTCAGGGAGTAAAACCGAAGGATGCAGTTGTCTGACATCCCAAAAATTCTATATTTAGGTTATCCCCAAGCAACTGTACGTTTGCAACTGTAAGAGGACAAATTTCTCATACCTGTCACAACAGGTACACTGGGAAATTTGCAGCTAGAAATGAAAAGCTGAGTGCACGGGACTGAGTGTAGCGAGAGTTGAAAGGAAATGAGAGTGGAAAGGCAGCTGCAAGAGCTGGCAAGGGTTTAGCATAATATTGTGCTGCTGGTGCATCTGTGCCCCTCTAGATCACAGTAACTGAAGTCATTTTCTTTCCTGTAAGCTGGTATTCATTGATCTAGCTCAGCTGTTGTTAAGAACAGCGTAACCATGTGGAAATCGCTGTTAGCGTACTGACAGATGGCACCCTTTCGATCATTCTGATCATGCCATCCAGACAATAATTACTGACTCCACTTACTTTTATTCAAATGTAAATTATTTTTTTGGAAACACTTACCAGTACAATACTAGCACAGCTCCACGCACTTCTGAGCCTCACAATATCTCATTATCCTTCTCTCCACATGGAGCAGTATAATTAATTTGCTTCAGTTACATCACTTGTGTTTTTTTTTGGAGATAAACGGTTCCAATTAACCATGCTCCTGAAACTCCAATTCCAAACTGCAGCTGCCTCCAGGACGATGTCTGCTCCACATCAGGAGCTGAACCTTCAGGGCCCCTTCACTATCTGTATGTTGTGGGTGCTGTTCACAAATGGAAGTCCTAGTGTACCTTTTCAAGAATGAATTATTGAGGTTCAGTGGCATTAGATCTGGCTTTGAATTGAGCTTTAACGTGTGCTGTCAGGTGTCTTTTCAAAATAATGGATGGTCTTCCACAGTTCTTTTCTGCTTTTGATGTTGCTGCCAATGACTGAGTTAACAATGGCGTGAATGAGCAGTGGATTAGTTAACGGGGGCAGAACCAGACGTGGAAACAGGCAATCTTCATGATGGCATGATATGTGGTCCAAAACTCCCATTTGGGTCAAATACATTGCATGCAGTTAGATTAGCTTCAAGCTGATGCCAGGGAAATGAGTGGAGACATGGCTATGGAATGGCAGGTTATAAAGGAGTCAAATTAACGGGGACGGAGCAAAGATCCAGAGCTGAAAGCAAGGTCAGAATGAGAACAGAAATGATGGCCCAACAGACTCAAGGGAATGATCCTGCTTCTATATTGTCTCTGCTTGAGCCTGGAATGAAGGAACAAAGCTTCAGTTTTCCCAATATTTATCCATAGGAAATTTCAGCTTGTGATAAGGTGATAAGACCATAAGATAGACTGTAAAAGGAGTATCAGGCCATTTGGCCTAAGGAGTCTGCTCCACCATTTCATCCTGGCTGATTCAATTTTCCTCTCAGCCCCAATCTCCTGCCTTCTCCCCATATCCCTTCATACTCTGACCAGTCAAAAATCTATCAGCCTCTGCCATAATTATACAGAAAGACTTGGCCTCCACAGCTGCCTGTGGCAACAAATTCCACAGACTCACCACTCCCTGACTAAAACAATTCCTCCTCATCTCTGTTCTGAAAGGATGCCCCTCTATTCTGAGGCTGTATCCTCTAGTCTTAGACTCTCCCATCACAGGAAACATCCTCTCCACATCCACACAATCAAGGCCTTTCACTATTTGATAGGTTTCAATGAGGTCACCTCTCATTATTCTGAAGTCTAGTGAATACAGTCCAGTTTAGTAAACCTTCTTTGAACGCTATTTGTTTGCCCATTCTCCTAATCTGTCTAAGTCCTTCTGTATCCTCTCTACTTATTCAATACTACCTGCCCTTTCACCTTTCTTTATATTGTCTGCAAACTTTGCAACAAAGCCATCAATTCCATCATCCAAATTATTGACATATAAAGCAAAAAGAATTTGTTCCAATGCAGACCCCTGTGGAACACCACTCGTCACCGGCAGCCAGCCGGAAAAGTCTCCCTTTATTCACATGCTTTGCCTCTTGCCAATCAGCTACTGCCTTATCCATGCTAGAATCTTCTCTGGGCTTTCATGGGCTCCTAGCTTGTTAAGCAGCCTCATGTGTGGCATCTTGTCAAAAGCCTTCTGAAAATCCAAGTACACAACATCAACTGATTCACTGTTGTCTATCCTGCTTGTTATTTATTCAAAGAATTCCAACAGATTTGTCAGGCAAGATTTTCCCTTGAGTAAGCCATGCTGAGTACAGCCTATTTTAACATGTGCTTCCAAGTACCCTAAGACCTCATACTTAATAATCAATTCCAATATCTTCCCAACCACTGAGGTCAGCCGAACTGACCATACCTTCTTACCTTCTTCCTTCTTGAAGAGTGGAGTGACATTTGCAATTTTCCAGTCTTCCAGAACCCTTCCAGAATCTAGTGATTATTGAAAGATCATACTCCATGATCTTTTCAGCCACCTCTTTCAGAACCCTGGGGTATACACCATCTGGTTCAGGTGACCTATCTACCTTCAGACCCTTAAGTTTCCCAAGAACCTACTCTGTAGTAATGGTAACTTTACACACTTCATGACCCCTGACACCTAGGACTTCTACCACACTGCTAGTGTCTTCCACAGTGAAGATTGATGCAAAATACTTATTAATTTTGTCCGCCATTTCATTCTCCCCGATCACTACCTTTCCAGCATCAATTTTCAGCAGTCCGATATTGACTCTTACGTCTCACTTACACTTCATATATCTGAAGAAACTTTTGGTATCTTCTTTAATATTATTGGCTAGCTTGCTTTTGTATTCTATCTTTATCTTTTTAATGACTTTTTGATGTCTTCTGTTGGTTTTTAAAAGCTTCTTACTCCTCTAACTTCTCACTAACTTTTGCTCTATTTCTGCCCTCTCTTTAGCTTTTATGTTGGCTTTGACTTCTGGTTAGCCATGGTTGTGTCATCTTTCCTTTAGAATACTTCTTCCACTTTGGGATGTATATATCCTATGCCTTCCAAATTGCTTCCAGAAATTCCAGCCTTTGCTACTCTACCATTATCCCTGCCAGTGTTCTTTTCCAATCCATTCTGGCCTACTTCTCCCTCATGCCTCTGTAATTCCCTTTACTTCACTGTAATAATAATAAAATAAAAACATCAGAAATAGGAACAGGCCATCTGGCCCATCAAGCCTGCTCCCCCATTCAATAAGATCATGGCTGATCTGGCCATAGACTCATCTCCACCTTCCTGCCTTTTCCCCATAACCCTTAATTACCCGACTATGCAAAAATCTATCCAACCTTCTCTTAAATATAGTTACTGAGGTAGCCTCCACTGTTTCATTGGACAGAGAATTCCACAGATTCATCACTCTCTGGGAAAAGTAGTTCCTCCTCATCGCCCTCTTAAATCTACTCCCCTGAACCTTGAGGCTATGTCCCCTAGTTCTAGTCTCACCCACCAGTGGAAACAACTTTCCTGCCTCTATCTTATCTATCTCTTTCATAATTTTATGTTCCTAATACATCTGACTTCTCTTTCTCAAATTTCAGTGTGAATTTGATCATATTATGATCACTGTCCCCTGAGGGTTCTTTTACCTTAAGCTCTCTAATCAACTCTGGTTTATTGCACAACACCCAATCCAGAATAGCTGATTCTCTAGTGGGCTCAATCACGAGCTGCTCTAAAAATTCATCTCATAGGCATTCTAGAAATTCCCCCTCCTTGAATCCAGCATCAACCTGATTTGCCCAATCTACCTGCATATTGAAGTCCTCTGTGACTATTGTAACATTGCTCTTAAGGCATGTATTTTCTGTCTCCCATTGTAACCTGTAGCCACATCCTTACTACTATTTGAAGGTCTGTATACAACTCCCATCAGGGTCTTTTTACCCTTGCAGTTCCTTAGCTCTATCCACAGTGATTCAACACCTTCAGACCCTATGTCACCTCTTTCTAATGATTTGATTCCATTTTTTACCAACAGAGCAATGTCACCCCCTCTGCCTTCCTGCCTGTCCTTTCGATACAATGTTGGACGTTAAGCTCCCAGCTATAATCTTCTTTCAGCCATGATTCAGTGATGCCCACAACATCATACCTGGCAATCTGTAACTGTGTTGCAAGTTCACCTACCTTATTCTGTATGCTGCATGCATTCACCCATTTGGATTTTGTCCTCCTTTTATGTTGCAACTCGTTCTGTTGACTGCAGTTTTGCTCTGTCAACAAACTGTTTGCAAACCAGCTACCTCAACTTCAGCAGTATTATCCGCCTTTCCTACGATACTTCTTGCAATGAAGTATATGAGGCTCCGTGCGTTAGTTGCACCATGCTCAACCTTTTGATTCCAAACTTTGTCTGAGATCTTATTAAAATCTGCCTCCTCAACCTCTTCTCTAACTGTTCTGGCACACCGGTTCCCATCCCCCTGCAACTCTGGTTTAAACCCCGCTGTGCAGCACTAGCAAACCTTCCCACTAGGATATTAGTTCCCCTCCACATGTCTCATCAGTCATAATGAGAGATAAATGATCTGAAAACACACAGGCAGTGGCGGGGGCGGGGGGCATGGTGTTCAGGAGGTGTGTTCATTAAATAGATCTGGAGCTTACGTGAGAAATGTGAAAGACTCTCTAGAGAGATGACCAAAGACCAGTATTATGCAAAAAACTTAAATCCTTTGGAGATCGAGGAAGAGATGCCATCATCAGTATCTCTGTGTCTGCGGCACAACAGGTAAAAACTAATGCTTGAGTCTTCTGTGCATTGTGCAAAGAGCTTTTTAATATTGTCTTCATTCTTCAATGTAACTTCCTGATTCTTTCATCATCTTTAAGAATTTTCTGGTGTCAATACTTCAGCTTGTATTAAGTTTCAATGGGATTGGATTTTGTCAAAATTAGCCAGTCAGGTTGATTGGTAAAGCAGTAGTTTGAAGATTTGTCATAACCAAGCTAAGTACTAAGAAACTGGAAGTGGAGGCAACAGGAACGAGTTCATGGGGTTCACTGCCAAAAGTGGTGCCTGGCAGCTGGAACTCCTTCCATTGCTTGGTGCAGCTAACATCAGACAGAATGTATTGTTGAACTCTTTGAGGAACGACTTTCCCCAAAGAAAGAGCAGGCATTTGTACAGCACCTCATTGTCTCTTCAGGTTTGCAAAGTGATTTGCTTTCTATGAATAGCATGGGGAATTTACCATTTACGTGAGCCTGTGGACAGGAGATGAAACTACTCAATTACTCTAAGAACTGTTACAGAGATGTTGAGAAAGCCAACTGATCCTCTTGAAATTGGTGCACAAGTTTTTTATACTCACTAGAAGTAGACAGAGAGGCTTTCTAGAAAGATTTCACCTTTGATCACATTGCAACATCTCTGTCATTACCAAAATATGGTAACAAACATCACCCCATCTCCTTCCTCTCCATCTGCTATCACCCACACATTTCTCTCACTGGTTCCCTTCCTCACCTCCTTCCCTTTGTCAACTGTCTTCTGCAATCAGACTCCATCTTCTGCAGACCTTTGCACTTCCACCTATCACTTGCCAGTTTGTTACATCATTCTCACTCTCTCCCCTCTTTCACTATTCTCACTCTCTTCACACAGATCCACCTCCCCACCCCTTCCTCCCCTCACCTTTTTATATCAGCCATCTCTGCTCTTTCTTTCCATTCCTGATGAAGGGTACCATCACAAAATATCAACTGTCCATTTTCCTGGGACCGCACACCTTCGTTTACTTGGGTTGAGGAAACAATTGCTTGGTATCTGCCCTACCAATTCCTCTCACAATGAGAATATCTCTCACTTTTCTTAACTCTAGTCAATATGGATAAATCTTCCTTAACTTTTCCTCTCTAAAAAAAGACTGTTCCATTCAGGAGCAAATCCAAAGAATTTATATTGCACTGATTAAGATTAAGATCGGAGCCGTTAGGTACAGAGATCAAGCCTACACAGAGTGACCAGATGTGTTCTCTCTAAAACCCTTTACAATTCCAAGAAAACTTCAGTGAATTAGTAATCCAATCCCCTGGTAATAATGAGCATCAGATTTTTTACCTCCTCAATTACTTATTGTATCTATATGTTTATATTCGGTGGTATACTCTATCTACCAACATTTACCAGTTTCACATAATTACAATATTCTGTTTTCCTAGATAGCTGGCACTGAAGTGCATTTCAACATACTCTCCATATCACTTTATCTGTCTTCCTTTAAAAATCTATTGCAACCTCCTCATAATTGACAACTGCACATTTTGATACCTTAACCACGTTTCTAATGAGTCTTAAATCATGAACAGCTGAGGTTTTAATGTTGAACCCCGTAGTAATAGAAATAATGGCCGACAATGTGGTTAGAATTGGGTAATAAGGGAGACCTTTTAAACTCTTTGTGAAAGAGTTTACCATCAGATGTTGTAATATGGAACCAAAGGTATTCAGCAATCATTGTGAACATTACTAGAATGTGGTCAAGATAGTTGAAAACAAATGGACTAATGGAATATTTGTCTTCCTACTCAGAGGACTAGACTGTTAATGGGGTAAAGTTTTGCTCTCTCTGTATGAAGTTGTGCTTAGGCTGCCTCTTGAACACAGTTCTGACAGAATTATAGGGCTTTAGAGTCATGGAGACACAGAACTCTACAGCATGGAAACAGGTCCTTCAGTCCATCTGGTCCATGCCAAACTATTATTCTGCCTACTCCCATTGACCCGCACCAGGTCCTTATCCCTCCATACCACTCTCAGCCTTGTACTTTTCAAAACTTCTCTTAAACGTTGAAATGGAACCTGCATCCAGAACTTCTGCTGATAGCTCATTCCACACTCTCAACACCATCTGACTGATGAATTTGCCCCTCATATTTCCATTAAACATTTCACCTTTCACCCTTAACAAATGAACTCTAGTTCTACTCTCACCCAATCTTAGTATGAAAAGCCTGCACGTATTTGCCTATCTATACCCCTCACGATTCGGTATACTTCTCTCAAATCTGCCTCTCATTCTCCTACGCTCCAAGGAATAACGTCCTAACCTAATCAACCCCTCCCTATAACTCAGGTCCTCAAGCCCGGCAACATCCTTCTAAATTTTCACTCTACTCTCAACCTTATCGCTATCTTTCACATGGGAAGGTGACCAGAACTGTACACAATACTCCAAATTAGGCTTCACAACTTCAACATAACATCCCAACTCCTGTGCTCAATACACTGACTTTTCTTCATGATAACCTCCTTGAAAAGCTCAATAAGATTGGTTAGACATGGCCTACCACACACAAAGACATGTTGACTATCCATAATCAGTCCCCGTTTATCCAAATACCTATACATCTGGTCCCTTAGCATCCCTTCCAATAACTTTCCCACTACTGATGGCGGGCTCACTGGCCTTTAATTTCCTGGCTTATTCTTAGGGCTTTTCCAAGTAATGGAACAATATTAGCTATCCTACAATCTTCTGGCACCTCACCTGTGGCTAAGGATGTTTTAAGTACCTCTGCTAGGGCCTTGTTATAAGGTCCAAGGTCAGGCTCTGGGGAGTTAGTCACTCTAATTTACTTCAAGACAGCAAGCACCTCATCCTCTATAATTTCACTGCTATTTTGCCTCAGTTCTATAGACTCTGTGTCCATCTCCCTCGTAAATACAAATGAAAAAGAAATCCATTTCAGATCTCCCCCATCTCTTTCGGCTCCATGTATAGACAACCACGCTGGTCCTCAAGTGGACCAATCTTGTCCTTTTGCTCTTAACATATTTATAGGTCCTTGGGACTCTCCTTCACCTCGTCTGCCAGAGAAACCTTATGCCTTCTTTTAGCCCTCCTGACTTCCCTCTTAAGTGTTCACTTGCATTTTTTATACTCCTCAAGGACCTGGCTGCCTATAACTGCTATGCACCTCCTTCCTCTTCTGAACCAAGGCCTTGATATCCCTTGGAAACCAAGGTTCCTTAAACCTGTTAGTTTTGCCTTTCATTCTGACAAGAACATACAAACTCTGTACTCTCAGAATTTCACTGTTGAAGGCCTCTGACTTGCCAAACATGTCTTTTCCAGAATATAGCCTATCACAACCTGCCCCTATCTTTAAAGGAATGGAATCAAATTCACTTGAATATTACCAGTGTACCAAGAGTTAAATTATGGAGAAAAATTGGATAAGGTGATTTTATGTTTCCCTGAGTATAGAAGTTAAGGAATTAGTTAATTGTGAATTTTAAGGTTTTAAAAACAATTAGATAGATAGAGAGAAATTATTTCAGCCAGTTGGGCCTGTAAAGAAAGGGACATAAGGATAGGGCCAGTATCCCAGACACTTGAACCTATATAGATTTCTGGGATCCATTGGTGTGAATGCTCCTCATCTGAACTCAGTCTTTTTCAAGAACCGAGAGGATTGTTGCTGTCTTAGTAATATCCCTCCCACAGAAGTGGACCATGGTCTGGGCAAGGTCACTGTTATCTCCCATGGCAGTCAAAATCAAACACAATCTATTATTATTATTGAATTGAATTGACTTTATTTCTTAAATCCTTCACATACACGAGGAGTAAAAATCTTTACGTTACATCTCCGTCTAAATGTGCAATGTGCAATCATGGTAATTTATAATAATAATTAGAACAGTTAATGTAACATAGAAATACACTCAAGTCAGTGTGCGTTAATCAGTCTGATGGCCTGGTGGAAGAAGCTGTCCCAGAGCCTGTTGGTCCTGGCTTTTATGCTGTGGTACCGTTTCCCGGATGGTAGCAGCTGGAACAGTTTGTGGTTGGAGTGACTCAGGTCCCCAATGATCCTACAGGCCCCTTTTACACACCTGTCTTTGTAAATGTCCTGAATCATGGGAAGTTCACAACTACAGATGCGCTGGGCTGTCCACACCACTCTCTGCAGAGTCCTACGATTAAGGGAGGTACAGTTCCCATACCAGGCAGTGATGCAGCCAGTCAGGATGCTCTCAATTGTGCTCCTGTAGAAAGTTCTTAGGGTTTGGAGGCCCATACCAAACTTCCTCAACCATCTGAGGTGGAAGAGGTACTGTTGTGCCTTTTTCACCACACAGTTGGTGTGTACAGACCACGTGAGGTCCTCGGTGATGTGGATGCTGAGGAATTTAAAGCTGTTTATCCTCTCAACCCCAGATCCATTGATGTCCATAGGGGTTAGCCTGTCTCCATTCCTCCTGTAGTCCACAACCAGCTCCTTTGTTCTTGCGACATTGAGGGAGAGGTTGTTTTCTTGATACCACTGTGTCACAGATATGACTTCTTCCATGTAGGCCACCTTGTTATTGTTTGAGATAAGGCCAATCAATGTAGTGTTGTCGGCAAATTTAATTAGCAGCTTAGAGCTGTGGGTGGCGACACAGTCGTGGGTATACAGAGAGTAAAGGAGGGGACTTAGTACACAGCCCTGAAAGGCTCTTATATTGAGAGTCAGAGGGGCAAAGGTGAGGGAGACCACTCTTACAACCTGCTGGCGATCTGACAGGAAGTCCAGGATTCAGCTACACAAGGCAGGGTAAAGGCTGAGGTCTCTAAGCTTCTTGTTGAGCCTGGATGGAACTACGGTGTTGAATGCTGAAATGTAGTCCAAGAACGGCATTCTCACATAAGCATCCTTCTTCTCCTGATGTGCAAGGACAGTGTGTAGAGCAGTGGCTATTGTGTCATCTGTCGATCGGTTGTGTCGGTAGGCGAATTGTAGGAGGTCCAGTCTGGGTGGCAGCAAGCTGCAGATGTAATCCTTGGCCAGCCTCTCAAAGCATTTGCTATTATTGAGGTGATTGCAACAGGACGCCAGTCGTTCAGGCATGTTACCTTGGTCTTTTCTGCTACAGGGACAATGGTGGATAATTTGAAGCAGGAGGGCACTCTACACTGGGAGAGGGAGAGAGGGAGAGATTAAAAATGTCAATAAACACCCCTGCCAGTTGTGCTGCACACATCCTGAGTACTCACCCTGGGATGCCGTCCGGTCCCGCAGCCTTACAATTGCCTCCTTACAATCGCTGTTCATGGGTGTCACTGTTACATTTTCCCTTAGTCTTCTGTTTTTTACTGTGGACCAGTATTAGTCCATATCAGCTAAGCTGCCTCATGAGATTGACCAACAAATAAGACTGGGATCAAATTTCTGCCAGACTACCTGTCTTTTCAAGGTCATTTCATTGTAATATTAAGTGAGACTGAAATGATCTAAGGCTGGAGTAACCATAGCAACTGTATGGTGGTCTCCTCTTGAGGAACAATGGTGGAAGCTGGTTGTTGCTACTCTTGTGTAAAGGTTAGACCCAGAAGTGACGGTAGAGGGATATTTAAACTGCACGAGAGAGTATTCATTACCATGCCTGAAGAATGCTTTCCAACAGACTTTCTTTCCACTATAAAAATGCAGTAGGCAACATGATGGATATTATTAACAGAAAACAATTCCAAAATATGAGTTTGATATCTTCTTTCTTGATTTGTCCCACAGCAGCAAAATAAAAGGCATACAGTATTCAACAGAAAAAGCCTATCACAACGTCCCCATTCTGACCTCAATTACCCTCTGTCACATGGGCAGGAAGTAGCATGCCAAGTTCCCAGCTAGTGTTGCCAACTTTCTCACTCCCAAATACAGGACACAAGTAGCAGTCAAATACATGACACTTGTGTTTACCCGGAGAAAGACTACCATGACCATGAAGCCTTGTGCGGGCTTTCTACAAATCGGTTTTGGCTTAATCTTCCCAATTCTGATACACTGTATGTACATTATTTCTACTTTATATAGGCTGTGTATTTTTCATATCATTCCTGCTTTTACTAAATGTTAGTATTATTTTAGGTTTTATGTGCTATTTGGTATGATTTGGTAGGTTATTTTTTGGGTCTGGGAACGCTCAAAAATTTTTCCCATGTAAATTGATGGTAATTGCTTCTGCGCTTTATGCCATTTCAGCTTACGAACGGTTTCATAGGAACGCTCTACCTTAGCGGGGGAAATATGGGACAAGGGCGGTCCTGTATGGGACAAACCAATTTAGCCCAATATACGGGATATCCCGGCTAATACGGGACAGTTGGCAACCCTATTCCCAGCCCACTTCTCTTATGATTGTTTGCTTGTTCCTTTATTGTTGTATCACCTATAAAGGTGATGGTAGACTACACTAGCAGTGTTCTTTTATCTAAATTTTCCCTAAAGGTTTATCACAAAAGCCCTTGGCCATCTTCAACACTATCAGCAGAACACTGTTCCCAGTGTTTGCAACCTGTGACCTACTTATACTTCTTCCCGCTTCCCTGGTATTTCAGCAGAAGGCGTCATCTGGATCCTCTGGATGGGGGCCTCTCATATGGTAGGCCACAGCCCACACCCGCCACCTACAATTCCCTATCTCCAAATCTTCCCTATCTGCGCGAGAGTCGAGCTCTGACTGGTAGAAGGGCCTGGAGCGATGTAATAGAGTGATGTGACTGGGGTAGCACAATGGGGTAGCCAGCCGATAACTACACCGGAAAACTGTGACAGCCTACTAAGTTCCACCATAGCTTTATCAGCTGTCACGTTTCACATGATTTCCATCAATATTAATGAAATTCCAAAGCTCTTAAACCATCAGAAATTCTTAAAAGCTGAAAAAGTAAAAAGAACACAATTGATTAATATTTAAAATGCATGTTGATATTAAATGAAAAACATTCAAAAAAATTGCAGCTTGTCCTCTAATTCCCCTTCTTCAGTGCACTGCGACAGCGCCCATTCAAATGAATGGCTTCTGAGGAAGAGATCATGTCAAAATGCATGAGAGATGCAGCAGACTCCACAGGTGAGGAATCCAGTGAATTCTCGGACCAAATCTGGGAAATGGCTGGTAAACTGGGAAAATCCACATTGAAATTCACCGGCATTTACAATAACAAACTCTAAGTTCTCTGTGAACTGCTGCCAAAACTCCCTGGAATACAGAACACTGTTAGTCTGTACTCCATAGCAACAGACAGAATTGGCTGCAATTCAACATAAAGAGTCATTAGAGTAGCTGCCAGAAGCAGGAATGGAAGCATTAACATGTAATTGGAACTGCTCCATCTGGGTAACTTCGCTACGTACCAGGCTCTGTGGCTCAGAAGGGTTGGGAGAAGAGGAGAGCAGTGGCTATAGTGGATTCGGTAGTTAGGGAACAGACAGGATAGGTCTGTTAGGGAACAGTTAGAGAACTTTGGATATGAAAGAGAGTTCTGGAGTCAGGAATATCTCAGATTGAGTCCATAGCATTCTTAAGGGGGAGGCTGAGCAGTCGGAAGTTATTGATTGTCTCCCCCTTGGTGAAAGAGCTTTAGATTGGGCAGAATTTATTAGGAGTATCCAGGAAGGATTCCTGACAAAATGTGTGGACAGGATGACTAGAGAGGCCATACTGGATCTCGCACTAGACAATGAACTGGGTCGGTTCACTGATTGCTTGGTTGGTTAGCATTTCCGAGACAGAGAGTGTTGGTGGATGAAATGTATTCTGTCTAGAGGTCAGTGATCAGTGATCTTCTGCAGGGATCTGTTCTGGGACCCCCTGCTCTTTGTGGTTTTTGGATGACCAAGTGAGAGGGTGTGTTAGTAAGTTTACAGATGACACAAAGGTTGGTAGTGTCGTGTTAGTGTAGATAGTTGGTTACAGTGGGACATTGACAGGATGCCAAGCTGGGCAGATATGTAGCAGATGGAGTTCAAACCGGATAACTGCTAAGTGATATACTTTTGGAAGATTGAACTTAATGGCAGAATACTCAACTCAATTCACTTTATTTTCCATGAGGAACCTAGTTTGTACAGTGGTAAGGACAACATCACAAAACTTAAGATACACAACACTGCACTACATATAGTTAAACACAATATAAAATACTCACAATAGATAATAACTGCTAAAAACTAATGCATGTACGAACGTGTAATTTAAAATACAAATACACGTAATAAAAATGACTGAATTTATTGTCAAAGGTGCTATGCATACTATATACTCAAAATTGGGTGTTGAGGAAGCAAATGGAGGAAGGCACCAAACTGCATAAGGCTCTTCTGTTGCTGATGGGCAGGGACCTGTAGCAGCATCCAGATGCCATGAGAGTGTAGTGTGTGTGTAATGTCCTCTACTATTTGTTGAGCCTTCTTTATTGTCTGTCTCTTATGGATGCTGCTGAGCGATTTTTGTTCCTGGCCAATGATTTTACTACTTATTCTGACAATTCTGTGGAGTGGGCTGAGGTTGATTGTGCTCATTGCTTCAAACCATGTCATGATGTTGTAGATTGATATGGATTCACTGAAGCATTGATAAAATGACTGGAGAATTGATGGCTGGGCCTGAAATTTCCGCATTTCCTAAGAAAAAATAGCTGTTGCTGGCAATTGGAGAATATCGACCCACCATTGGTGGTCAAGGTGATTTTGTTGTCTATAGTCGTGCCGAGATACTTGTATTCTCCAACACGCTCCATCAAATGGCCACTCATTTCCAGGGTTGAGACAATGTACTGTTGTCTTCTAAAGTTTACTACCATTTCCATCTTTTTAACTGGGGTTCAGGTCCAGATGGTTGTTTGTGCACCATCCAGCAAATGTATTGATTTCCTCATTGATGCAGTTATCAGAGTAGGTAGTGTCAATGATGACTGTGTTATCTGAGTACTTGGTGTACTGCGTGCCTGTGTGTGAGCTTCTACAGTATTCTGTGTACAGTGTGAACAAGACTGGTGAGATAACCGAGCCCTGTGGTGCTCCAGTTGACGTTTGCCTGGTGGTGCTCAGATAGCCATTATATCTCACTGTTTGATGTCTGTCTGTGAGGAAGGAGAGGATAAGGAGTATGAGATGGGGGTTTACATTCGTTTGGTGAAATTTGTGTCTCATAAGATGGGGTTGCACGGTGTTAAATGCACTGGAGAAGTCCACAAACAACATCCTAACCAATGATCTGGGCCTCTCCAGGTGTGTGTAGGTATGGTGCAGTAACATTAGTACTGCGTCATCCACACCTCTTTTCAGCCTATAAGCAAACTGGAGTGAGCCCATAACATCACCTGGAGCCGTGGTAGGAGGAACTTTTCAAAGGACTTCATTACCAGCGATGTTAGATCTACAGGATGGTAGTCATTACTGACGGTGCGATTGCTCTTCTGGGAAATTGGGCATATGATGGTGGTTTTTCAAATGGTTGGTATGGAATGTTCAGACAGAGAACAGTTGAAGAAATGACAGAAATCCTCTGACAGTTGTCTACAGCAGAGTTTCAGTAACTGGCCACTGATGTTCTTTGGTCCTGGTGGTTTACCAGGGTTAATGGCAAGATTCTTAGCCATGTGGTGGAACAGAGAGATCTTGGTGTCCATGCCCACGGATCCCTCAAAGTTGCCACACATGTTAATAGGGTGACTAAGAAGCCATATGGTGTGTTGGCTTTCATTAGCCAAGAGGTAATGTTGCAGCTCTATAAAATTTTGGTTAGGTAACACTTGAAGTACTGTGTTCAGTTTCGATCCCCTGATTAGAAAGGATTTGGAAACTTTAGAGAGGGTACAGAAGAGATTTATGGATATGGGCTGCCCATCACTTCAGATCAAAGCTGGGAATCCTAATCTAGGCATCACACACAGAGAATGCAGATTCATTGCATAATGTGCTGAATGGAGTTTAGAAACGTGGAGTGATATGGCAAGGAAACAGGCCCTTTGAGTCTGTGCTGTGACGGGGTCCTGAATTACCCCTATGAACTGTGCCTTTGAAAAGAGAGAGAGAGTTATTTAACACTGACACCTTGTTAAAGAGAAAAGAAAGAGAGAGAGAGAGAGAGGAAGACTGCTTTGAGATGGTGTTATGAATCCCTAAGGTTCATATTTCCTGTGGACTGTCACTTTAAGGCACGAGGAGGCACTTTTGGATTTCTGCTGAGTTGGAGAGAGAGAGAGAGAGCACCGAGCAGCTCGTAAGTTGCTATGGTGACTGAGGGTGGTGTTATTTGATGGAAAATCGATGTTATAGTTTCTCTGGAGTGTGTTTATACTTCCCAAGGACATGGCCTGCTAGTGCATTTTTACACAGACGGAGATGGGAGGAGTTATTTGAATGACAGTTGGTGAGATAAATAGGAGATCAGATGATAGACCTGAGGCACATGGTTTTGGACACTGGATGAGCTTTGTTGTGCCACAGAAAAAGTGGGTTTTTGGAAGATCGATCAGGCGGATTGATCGGTGGCTCTTGCAATAGGAAAAGGGATTGACTGGTGGGGAGTTGTCCATGTGTTCAACCCTTGCCTGGGTTGATAACTCCACCACAGGAAAACAGTCCCCTTTGTTGTGGTCACAGTTAGTGACTTTTAAAGGATTTTGGAGGACAACAGGGAGATCGATGGCATCAGCTCAAATGAAGACTCAAATCTCTCCCTCTCTCTCTCTCTCCATCACTATTCAACTCAAAACCACGAACTGAACTGAACTTTACTAATCATCGTAAAGCTATCTATTTACCCCTAGACTTGAAGAAGCTTGGTTTTCATATATATTCCACACTTACTTATATATAATCATTGCTAACCTGTTTGATTTATCTGCATTTATATTACTGTATTGAGTAGTTACTAATAAATATTATTAGTTAATAGCAATACCGGACTCCAAAGTGTTTTCCATTTCTGCTGGCTCTTTAACCCATCACGGGGTACGTGACAGTGCCAACATCAAGAACCCATTCTATTACATTAATTCTACCCAAATTAATTTATTCTTCTAACATTCTCATCAACTATGAGTCTACTGCTGACTTACGTACTAGGAATAATTTACAGTGTCTAATTAACTTACCAACCCACACAATTTCGGAACATAGGAGGGAGCCGGAGCACCCAGAGGAAACCTCTGTGCTACAGTAAAATACGTGTAAACTCCACAGAGTCAGTACTGGAGGTCGGGGGAGTAACAGACTCCTGGAGCTGTAAGACAGCAGCTCTTCTATTGTGCAGCAACTGTGAATTTTAGATCATTACTCTGACAATTAATAAAACACATATCAGCTGATTTTGATAACTTTCCCTTGATGCTTACCTTAACCACGAAAATTAATTTTAGAACATCCCAAATAAAGGCAGACCATAAAATAAATGTGTTGGCAAATTTAAATTCTACAGGATTAAAGGGAATGTTGACAGTGTGGATAATAAATTAGTTAAGGTCCTGAGAACAATTCTGATTGAAACTTTTCAATCTAGCAAACAATGAAGATAGTTACTGTATTCAGGACATGGATTGGTTGCTGAAATATGCAAGCACATACCATAAGAACTGCAGGGTGCTAAGGTTGATAAAAGGAGGTATAAGATGCAAGAACAGAGAGATTTATAGAACGCATAAGGGAATGTTTCTGGTCAACTGAATCCGATATCTTCAGGTCACAGCTTCCAGTTGGCGCGGCCCCAACTTAAGACAAGCACAGATGGCAAGGAAGATGTGACAGTGGCCTCTTCTGCCAACAAGGCCAAGTGTTTGTTCAGAAGTCACTGGATCCTGGTGATCTTAAACTGATAGGAAGTGGGTCATATCCTAGAGTTCCAAGTTAGCATGGAAAAATCTTTGGAGGTGACAGGACATCGGGACTCCTGATGAAGGGTCTCGGTCCAAAACGTTGACTGTTTACTCTTTTCCATAGATGCTGCCTGGCCTGCTGAGTTTCTCCAGCACTTTGTGTGTGTCAATGGCTTTGAGGTGTGCAGAGAAAGTTTTCTAATTATGGTACCAGGGATGGAGGACCCAAAATATATGAAAAGACAAACAGATTATTAGCTCACCTTGACCACCCCAGAGGTTCTTTAGCATATAGAAGCTTAGGGTCTTATAGAGTTAGCTTTTGGCACTTGCAAATCTCTCTAATAACAGCTTATAAGAGAGGGCAAGCATTTAATTCAAATGAACAGGCATTCTTGTTTCAAGCTACTTTGACTAGTTCGGTCAATTGGCCAAGGCATTCTCAGTACGATAGGCACACATAGGAAACCTGGTATTTAGCTGCAGGAGAGGAGACACTTGCTATTACAACCTCACCAACTCCAACACTGAAAGAAATTCTCAATCACCTGCATATTTGATAGTGGATGGGCAGAAGGAGAGTTGGGTGTGCGTATTTACTGTAAGCTCTATGGAGTTGCAGAAGCAAGGGGGTGTAATGTGGTCCAGGATCAAGTCTGACTTGAGCATACATCAGATCAATCCTGATTCACTGTTGTTGCTCTGTCTCTGAGCTTCTAGCCTGACAGGGAGGAAGAGGAGAGGAGCCACAGAGAACTGCAGCAAGCCAGGTGAGGGAGGAGGAAAGTATATGAGATTCCACCCCCAGCATATTGTCTAGCTTAAAAACTGGAAAATGCTTGAGATACTCAGTGGGTCGGGCAGCAGTAGTGGAGAAAGAAACAGAACTAAGGTTTCAGAAGTGAAAATGCAAAGAAACTTCAAGTTTCAGCGGGGGAGGGAAGAGGTGGAGAGAACAGCGAGAATATCTGTGATAGAGTGGAGACACCTAAGAGAGGGAGATGAATTAAAATGACAGTTGACTGGAACTTCAGGGTCATTAACTTGACGGGGAATCAATGGCTGTGGACTCTGCTTCCTCAGGAGGTAGGTCCTGGCCAAAATCTACACAATCTTGCAGCCAAATCTGCAGAAGAACGTCCTTGCCCTTCTTCCCAGCCTGGTGATGATGACTTACTTTGCACAGTGATTTCCAGTACCCTGCTGCATAATGGTGGTCATTGAAATGCCCGCCCAAGGGGAAATCAGTTTGTCAGGGAGATAGCAGCAGGCAGAACAGAGATGGCATTCACCAGATAATTGAAGACCCAATGGTGCATGGAATCATTAACTATATCCAAATCTTGAGATCCATGAAGTGAAAGTGGGATCGTTGCTTTGATGTGCATCATCTCTGTCATCATGGCCAGACTTCAATGGTGGCCAGAGCCTGGGGAACAGTTACATGTAGTCCACTAACTCTGTGCTTTTTCAGCCTCAATATTGCATTGGCAGCTGAGGCATTGATCACAGAAGGTGCAATGTGGGTGTGTCAATAAACAATGAAATAAAGCATGCCACTGAAGTTTGAAAGGATAGACTGCAGAGTCCATGGACAACCTTTACAAGCTCAGACTGCCTGACATATCTTTGGACTCGCTCATTGGCCTTCCCCCATGGTCCATCGAAAAGGTCATCACCACTTTGTGGTGCAGAGCAACCCGGTTATCCGGTGAGCTCAAACTTTGCTACTCCCTCCTTCTGCTCTGGCTGCAGGCCACTTCAGTAAGTGCAGAAGCCTCCCACCAGTGCATGGAGTGTCAGTCACTGCACCGGTTCCTCAGGATCCTAGGTCAAGAGTCCAGGTGTCTTCTTTTCCCTCTTGTGGGCTCAGCAGTTGGAGGCTGGGTAAATGGGCGCCTCTCGTTATCTGAAGCTTTACAGTTATACTGAGAGGAGGAATAATGCAAGATGTGCACATTTCTTCAGCTTGAAACCCGTAAACCAGAAGTGATTGCAAGAGTACGGGAAAGTGGGCTATGGGCTGAAGGGTCTAGTGTGAGTATACTAGTATTTTCAATATTCTTTGCACAGTTGCTGGCCGCAGATTCTTTAGCAGCTGCTGTGGATGTCTGTCTAGTAGTTGTATTATATAGTAAACTGTGTATATAGTTGAGATGCATTCTATATTGGGTTGGAGTTTATATCTACGTAGGGAGGAGTATTGTGTATTTAATATTTCAGTAGCGTTTGAATAATATTGTAAATATACTGTTTGATTAAATGTTCTTTGTTGCTTATGTAAGTCATTATGCTTATATGTAAAAATGCATGAATCCCATACATCATGATGCTACAATGTGATACATGCATTTATAAATGGTAATTGCTTCTTTGCTTTACGACATTTTGACTTACAAACCGTTTCATAGGAATGCTCTACCTTCGGATGGCGGGGGAAACCTGTACCTTATGCATCTATATCTTCCATATCTTATGGTCTTATGACTTCTGAGTGGTGCTAATTTATGCATTTGAAAGAAAGGTATAAATGGAATAAAAGATGACAAGGTAATTAGAAAAAGAAGCAAAACCCTTACATTCCCAACCAACTTGTTCAGGGTCCTTGCAGGTAATTTTGCAGAAGGCACCTTGATTCTGCTGACTTCTATTCTACACCTTGCCCACTTAAGGATCTAGTTTCCCCTCTATCTATAAATATCACTCTAGGCAGTATTGGCAGAAATGCTCAATTTCATCTTAAGTGATAGTCATTGTAAACCAAGAAAACTCATGAGAGTTTTGCCGTTGGCTGCACAAGGCCAGTCTTATTGCAGCATATAATATGCTACTAGGGCTCATCACCTTCCATGTGTCCAGTACCTTCAGCCACGTTTTAATATCACCTGGAATGATTAACTTGGCTAGACATAAGACTTACGTGATATGAAATGGAAAGCAGGCATAGGAAAATCTTACACAGATGGCACTTGTTAACATTCTGGCTTTTGTCCCTTGCAGTCACGCTCAGAATTTCACAGTGACTGAGAATAGACATACATATAGAACCTACATCTCCCATTAACCACGCAGTTGTCTGTTGGTCTCAACTAGATGTGTTCAGTATGCAAAGATTGGTAACTTATCAGCTGACCGTGGAGGGGGAGGGGGAGCAGCCAAATGTCTTGGTACATATTGGTACCAATGACATAGGAAAGAAAAGCAAAGAGGTCCGGAAGAGACAATTTAGAGAGCTGAAGGTCCAAGGTTACACATTGTATCAGAGGGATAAGAAGGCAGGCAGAGGAGGTGGCGTGGCTCTGCTGGTAAACAATGGCATCAAATCATTTGAAAGAATTGACATAAGATCGGAAGAAGTCGAATCCTTGTGGACTGAGTTAAGAAACTGCAAGTGTAAAAGGACCCTGATGGCAGTTATATGCAGGCCTCCCAACAGTAGCTGGGATTTGGACCACAGAATATAATGGGAAACAGAAAAGGCGTGTGTTGAAAGGACAATGTTATGACAGCCATGGAAGATTTTAACATACATGTAGATTGGGAAAATCAGGTTGGTAATGGATCTCAAGAGAGTGAACTTGTTGAATACCTACGAGCTGGCTTTTTAGAACACCTTGTTGTTGAGCCTACCAGGGAATCAGCTATTCTGGATTGGATGTTAGGTAATGAACCGGAGGTGATTAGGAAGATAAGGTAAAGGAACACTTAGGAGGCAGTGATCACAATATGATTGAGTTCAACTTGAAATTTGGTAGGGAGAAAGTAAAGTCTGATGTAGCAGTATTTCAGTGGAGTAAAGGAAATTACAAAGTTAGTTGCCAAAGTAATTTGGAAGGGGATGCTGGCAAGGATGACAGCAGAGCAGCAATGGCATGAGTTTCTGGGAAAAATGAGAAAGGTGCAGGATAGATGTATTTTAAAACCGAAGATATATTCAAATGGTAAAATAATACAACCGTGGCTGACAAGGGAAGTCAAAGCTAATGTAAAAGCAAAAGAGAGGGCATACAACAAAGCAAAAATTAGTGGGAAGAGAGAGGATCGGGAAACTTTTAAAAACCTACAGAGAGCAATTAAAATAATCATTAGGAGGGAAAAGCTAGCAAACAATATCAAAGTGGATAGTAAAAGTCTTTTCAAGTATGTAAAAAGTAAAAGAGAGATGAGAGTGGACATAAGACCACTAGAAAATGAGGCCAGAGAAATAATAATGGGGGACAAAGAGATGGCAGATGAACAAAGTAATTATTTTACATTTTCCTTCACTGTGGAAGATGCTAGCAGTGTGCCAGATGTTGAAGGGTGTGAGGGAAGAGAAGTGGGTGCAGTTACTATTACAGGGGAGAAGGTGCTCAAAATACTGAAAGACCTAAGGGTATATAAGTCATCCGGACCAGATGAACTGCGCCTTAAGGTTCTGAAAGAGGTAGTTGTAGAGATTGTGGAGGCGTTAGTAATGATCTTTCAAAAATCATTGGACTCTGGTATGGTGTCAGAGGACCAGAAAATTGTAAATGTCACTCCACTTTAAGAAAGGAGGAAGGCAGCAGAAAGGAAATTACAGACCAGTTAGCCTGATCTCAGTGGTTGGGAAGATGCTGGGGTCAATTGTTAAGGATGAGGTGATGGAGTACTTAGTGACACAGGACAAGATAGGATAAAGTCAGCACGGTTTCCTTGAGGGAAAATCTTGCCTGATGAACATGTTAGAATTCTTTGAGGAAATAACAAGCAGGACAGACAAAGGAGAATCAGTGGATGTTGTATACTTGGATTTTCAGAAGGCCTTTGACAAAGTGCCACAGAGGCTGCTTACCAAGTTAAGAGCCCATGCTATTACAGAAAAGTTTCTGGCATGGTTAGAGCATTGGTTGATTGGTAGGGGGCAGTGAGTGGAAATAAAAGGATCCTTTTCTGGTTGGCTGCTAGTGACTAGTGGTGTTCCACAGGGGTTAGTGTTGGACCGTTTCTTTTTTTGCTGTATATAAATGAATTAGATGATGGAATAGGTGGCTTTGTTGCTGTCATGGTCCGGTCCGTGAAGTCCACATTCCGGTTCACGGTCCGGTCCGTGGACTCAGTACTCTGGGTCTTCCAGCTGTCCCTTGTTTTGGTTGAGTTAATCATAGGCACCTGATTCCCATCTTGGAGCTTGGAATATAAGTAGCCTTGGGGTTGAGTGTGGGCTGCTGGTTTGTCTTGTCAAGATTTCCTGGGGGCAACCTACTGGTGGAAGGCTAGAGTGGCCACTTGCCATCTTTAGGCCGCATTGGGGAACCATCCCCTCATGAAGCCTTGCTGTCAGTAGTCGGAGCTGTCATTGCCGTATGGATTCAGCTGTTTCCTGGGCCAGCTGAGTGGCTGTCAGCCACTCTGAGCTAGGTAGGGATCTGGCTGTTTCCATAGCCAGCTGAAGTTGCTGGCCGAACTGCGACTCAGAGCAACCCTGAAGCAGAGATGGAACTGTCTGTCGTTCTTTGGTGTTTGTCTCTTCTTGTCCTCACCTCCGTGGGGTAAGTCAGGCCATTTTGCTGTTGCCCTGCGTGGGGATCTGTCTTGTCTTGTCTTTGCCTCTGTTGGGTAAGTCTGGCCATTCTGCCGTTACCTGACAGATGGTTCTGTCCCACCTTGGTGTGGAGAAGAAGTTGAGTCCCAGCTTGTCTAAGTATAAGTCCCGGCTCTATGTCTAGGTACTGTCCTGTCTCATGTTGGGGTCATGTTAGAGATGAATCCTGGCTTTTTGAAGGATACGTCCCGGCTCTATGTTGATGTGCAGTTCCCAGTCTGTCTCTGAGCTCCAGCCTCTGAGTTATCAGCCTCTGCAGCCTCAAGACCCCAGCCTGCAGGCCTCAAGACCAAGACCCCAGCCTGTCTCCAAGCTCAAGATCCAAGACCCCAGCCTACAGTCCTGTAGTCATGTCATGTCCTTGCCTGGTTCTGGGGCCCGAGCCCAAGGCAAGACTCAGGTACTGGGTCCTTGTCCATTCTCTGGCTCAGGGTCCAAGCTCTAGTCTGCGTTCTTGTCCCTGCTCCTTGTCTGTATCCTGTCATGTCCCTACTCTAGTCAAATCCTGTTCCTTGTACTTCAGTGTCTGTGTCTTGCATTTGGGTCCGTTCCTATGCCCCCATTGTGACAGTTGCCAAATTTGCAGATGATACAAAGATCGGTGGAGGGGCAGGTAGTGTTGAGGAAACAGGTAGGATACAGAAGGATTTGGACAGATTAGGAGAACGGGCAATAAAGTGGCAAATAGAATACAATGTTGGAAAATGCATGGTCATGCACTTTGGTTGTAGAAATAAATGTGCAAACTACTTTCTAAATGGAGAGAAAATCCAAAAATCTGAAATGCAAAGGGACTTGGGAGTCTTTGTGCAGAACACCCTAAAGGTTAACTTGCAGATAGAGTCAGTGGTGAGGAAGGCAAATGCATTGTTAGCATTCATTCAAGAGGTCTAGAATACAAAAGCAGGGATGTGACACTGAGGCTTTATAAGGTGTTGGTGAGGCCTCACTTTGAGAATTGTGAATAGTTTTGGGCTCCTCATCACTGTAGGGGGTTCAGAGAAGGTTCCAAAAGGATGATTCTGGGAATGAAAGGGTTATCATACGAGGAAAGTTTGATAGCTCTGGATCTGTACTTGCTGGAATTTAGAAGGATGAGGAGGGATCTCGTTGAAAGCTTTTGAATGTTGAAAGGCCTAGACAGAGTAGATGTGGAAAGGATGTTTCCCATAGTGGAGGAGAGGGCACAGCCTCAGGATAGAGGGGCGTCCATTTAAAAGTAAGATACAGAGAAATTTCTTTAGCCAGAGGGTGATGACTTTGTTACCACAGGCAGATGTGGATGCCAGGTCACTGGGTGTATTTAAGGCAGAGATTGATAGGTTCTTGATTGGACGCAGCATCAAAGGTTAGTCTTCTAGAACTCTCCAATCCATGCACTTATCTAGATACCCCTGATGTCCCTTTTAAACTTCTCACTTTTTAACTAAAATCTATGCTTTCTTGTTTTTAGCACATCAGCCTGGGAAAAAGACTACGTGTTTTCACCCTGTTTATGCCTGTCATGATCTTGTATAGTTCTATCAGATCACCCCACAATCTCTTATCTTCCAGGGAATAAAGTCCCATTCAGGGTGACCAGAACTGCATCCACGTTAGGCCTTGCTCACATCATAATATCCCAACTCTTCTACTCAGTGCCCCAACTAATGATGGCCAGAGTGCCAAACATCTTCTTCACCGCCCTACCTCCCAGAGACACCACTTTCAGTGAGCAATGCACTTTGCACTCCTCCGTCCCTCTGTTCCAGACACTCTCCAGGTCCCTACCATTCTCTGTACGGGTTCTTTGTTCTGCCTGCCGCAGCAGCTGGGATGGCCCAGTCGCCACTCTTTTCAATGCAACCTCTCATTCCTGTACCGATATGTCTCTCCATTCTTCCTCTACTGCTACGATGGGGCCAACCTCTGGTTGGGGGAGGATAATATACTCATTGTCTGTATGAATACTGAATACGATGCACTTCATGGAAGTGAATTGCTGCTTCCCCTTGAGAGACTGTCAGTGTAAGGGAGAAGTAAAATTCTATGCATTGCATCTCCCACAGTTGCGTGACATGGGAAAGGGATGTTTTTTATGGAGATGAAGAGTGAACCATGGGCTGGTGGAAGGAAGTTACTTCACATCTCTGAAAAGGAAGAGGAGGGGAAGTCCAGAAGTGGAATCTAATTGTGACACAAATCACAAAGAATGATCTGTTGAATGCAGAGGTTGAGGACAAGGGAACCCTGATTCACATTGTGGGTGGATGGAGAAGGGCTGAGAACAGAAGTGTGAGAAATGGAACAGACACGGTTGTGAGCCACAATAGCAGGGAAGCTACCAACAAGAGAAATGGAGGAAAGGTTAGGAGCTTTGGTGTGGAACGTCTCATCATCAGAACGGATATGATGGAGCTGAAAAAACTGGGAGATTGGAATGGAGTCCTTAAGCTGGGAGGAGGCGTTGCTCAGATTGCCGTAGGACTCTGCAGGATCTTTAAGGATATTAATCACTGACCAATTCCCCAAGATGGACACATAACAGTTAAGACAGGAAGAGTCAGAAGTAGACCTTCTGAAACTCAGAACAGGGTGAAACTGGCAACAAATGTGGTGATCTTTTTGAATTTGGTACGGGTGTAAGAAGTTGCACCAATACAAATTATCAATGTAGGACTTCAGAACCAACCTTTGAACGTCTATAAATGTCTTACTGACTGAAATCCCTTTACTGTTTATAACCTCTGTTTCAGTTAGTTATGGCCTGTTTGGAGTGATCATGGTCTCTAATGATCCAGCAGCTCACAGTCATCACAGTCACAGACAGGAGAATTCTGTCTGTCATCACCACACAGGAGAATTCAGACCTATGAAGAATGCCATGTTGTCACATCCCATGGCATTGGATTTGTGGAGAACACCACAGAACAGTGTGTAAAGTTTACGCGATGACTACGTGTGACTGCTGATTTACACCTTGACCTTCACAACAATTCTGAGATTGCTAAACATTTTCTGGCGTAGTTTCTAGGTCTTGTGTATTTTTACTTCTGATGTTAATCTATTCCCAAGCATTTCAAAATAGGTCTGGGTGGTATACTAGGTCTCTGGACAAAGAGGCCATCTGCTCCTCACCACCACTTCCACTGAGACACCCAGGAGAGATGTGAACATTGCAACCCTATTCCCACTCTGTTTAACTATGTCCAAATGTTTAACTCCTGTGAAGTGACAGTCAATGCTCCCTCTAATTTGTAATGATCAGTGTGCAGAAAAGCCATGCGCTGTGCAATTTTTTGCCCAGTGACAACATGCATGCACTGAATAAAACAGTATAAATAAGCCAGTTCCAAAATCTGCAGACAAATCATCGCAAACTCCGCTGTCTGCATCAGAAAATGGAAAAGGAAATGTGATCATGTACGATTGTTAACATGCCAACGAGGCAGAGGGTGACATCCTTTTGTGCACAGTTTAAATTCCTTTGTGCGCTAGTAGCAAAAGATGCATGTGCACACAGGTGAGTACCTTAGAGGGGGTATTGGTGAGAGTTAGTTTCAACTGATATCAGTAACTCCAAAGGTATCAGCTTGTAGATATATTATTGTTCCTTTTTCCATTCTTTGCAGCGCATCAGGTGGCAACCTTGCCATTTCTTCAGCATTTTGTCTGTTTTTTAAACAAGGCCGAGTTGCTAGCTTGAAACTCAATCCAGCACAGATGGAAAGCCTGCAAGGAGCTGGCCAGATTCGAACCCAGGACCGCTCACCTTGAAGTCCGGTGCAGATGCCAATACACCATTAGCCAGCCTTGTAGCTACATACTAATTCAAAAAAAATATGGCTGATACCAGCTGGATTCAATACTCATACATTTCAGGTGTAACCCGCACTTTATCAAAACACAACATACTCTGCAGGTGCTGGGGTCAAAGCAACACTCACAACACACTGGAGGAACTCAGCAGGTCAGGCAGCATCTGTGAAAATGATCAGTCAACGTTTCTGATAGAAACGTTCCGAAACGTTGACTGATCGTTTCCACGGATGCTGCCTGACCTGCTGAGTTCCTCCAGCGTGTTGTGAGCCGCAGTTTATCAAATTAGCGCTTTTAATGTGCATAAGCATATTTTCAAACATGATCCAATTTTGGTCCAACAGATGAATTATAACTTGTTTTATTTTCTGCTCCATTACTACCTGTAATGGATTTACAAAGCTATTAATAGATGAATTGTTTTTCCTCATCTTCACTAGTCATTGTAATGTCTGAAGATCCCACAAGCTAATGTGTCCTTTTCTTGTCAACAACACAATTAACACTGATTTAATCTGATGTTAACACTTTCAGTTTTATTTCTCTTTGTGCTATTGTCTGTCCAATGAACACACATAGTGAACGGGCTATAAAAGGCAATTACATCAAATGATGATCAAACACTAGTTCCTCACTTTTAACCTGGATTGTTTTCAAGGTGAATGTAGAATGTTGATTCTAATTGGAATCAAGTGTAGAAATGGGAATGGTAAATGCCACACAGCCACTGAATCAGAACTGTGAGGTTCGACTAACTCCAGCACAGCACAGGTTGCCTCAGCTGTAGCCCCCTTCCTCTGAACACTAATTACATGTCCCTCTTGCCCCTTCCCAAAGGAATCAGAACCAGGTTTAATATCACTGGCATATATCCTGAGATTTGTTAAATTTGTGGCAGCAATGCAATGCAGTACGTAATAATAGAGGAAAAAATGGAATTGCAGTAAGTATGTATATATAAAATAGCTAAATTAAATAAGCAGTGCAAAAATAGAAATTGAAAAAGTATTGAGGTAGTGTTCACAGACAAGAGAAAATCTGCAGGTGCTGGAAATCCAAGCAATGCGCACAAAATATTGTGTCCGAATGAAGGGTCTGAGCCCGAAATGTTGACTATACTCTTTTCTATAGATGCTGCCTAGACTGCTGAGTTCCTCCAGCATTCTGTGTGTTGTGAGGTGTGTTCATGGGTTCAATGTCCATTCAGAAATTGGATGGCAGAGGGGAAGAAGCTGTTCCTGATTCACTGAGTGTGTGCCTTCAGGGTCCTGTACCTCCTTCCTGATGGTATCAATGAGAAGAGGGCATGTCCTGGGTGATGAGGGTCCTTAATGATGGACGCCGCCTTTTTGAGGCACTGCTCCTTGAAGATGTCTTGGATACTACAGGGGCTAGTGCTCTTGATAGAGCTGACTAAGTTTACAACTCTCTGCAGCTTACTTCGATCCTGTACAGTAACCCCCCTGCCCCGCCCACTAGATGTTGATGCAGCTAGTAGAATGCTCTTCTCTTCACTGTTTCACCTGCAGGACAATAATTCCCATTCCAGGACTGCTGTCCTGATTACTGGTTGTTTCCCTGGCACGCTGATGCCACTCCCCAAACTACCAGTGCCATGCAAATACTGACATCTGCTTAAGATAACAATACAGTTGAGCATGCAGGATAATAACACTACCTCATGCTTTGGCAATTGTCATCATCAATTTCATCCTCCCCATCTTGGAAAATGTGTGAATTGATGTCTATAATTATCCACGTTGCTGTTTGATGTGAAAATGTTAACATTGCTCATGCTCAGAGTAGCATAAGTGGATCACACTGTCGGATGTCATGCAATAGGGGTTTGGGCCTATAGCCATCTGTTTCCCTTGTCACATGCTTATCTCCTTCAGCCAGTCCACTGCATTGAGCAAGCACTAATTGGCAACTAATTCTCCTGCTTTTCAGGTCCTGAGTAAATCCTGGATCTGCTACGGAGAGGAGCAGCTGGGTACCCTTCCTCATTGTTACACTTGCAACTCTGAGCTCAGAACCTTGCAGAGAACATAAAGGATTCACATTGGCCCAATGCTCAGAACATAAGGGAACAACAGCAAGGGCAGGAAAGATAGGTCAAGACACAACTTGCCACCTGCTCAGCCTATGGAATGAGAAGAGATGATAACTTTTCTAAAACCGGCAGTAACTACATTCCAGGAACTGTCAGGTGTTGTGGCCAGCCTGTTATGCCACAGGCAGATATTTACATACAATTTGTGTGGCCCGGGCCAACCTCTCAAAGCGGAGGTTTGCAAACAGTGCTGGGGAAGGCTTAAGTTAGTTTGACAGTTGAGTGCGAAGCAGGGAGTTGGGATTCTATCTGAAAAGACTGAGGTAAGATTGGATGTGGTGACTGGGGATAGATAAATTATTTTGAAAGTTGGAAGTAACGATTGCTGGAATATTGCTAACAAAGAAGTTATGCAGTGTTTAAAGTAAGGAGGGTAGCTAGAGGGTTACTGAGCTAAAAGCACAGGAGTTATGATATTACAGTTACTGTGGCAACACAGGCTAAACAAGGGCAGTGACACCTGGTCAATGTTCTTGCTTTGAGTCTCTTCAAGTATTCTGGGGGGAAGGGAAGCAACAAAAAAGAAGGGGATAACAGTATTGTTATTATTAAATACAGATGTGAGGAGAAACAATGTGCTGGAAAGATCAACAAATGAGACAGTGTGGATTGTGCTGAGGAACAAAGAGAGGATCACTATACTCTTGTAACAAAGGACCCCAAAATCAAATGGAGTTAGGAGACCAAATATATTGGTACATTTCTGCATCCAGTCAGGTCACAGGCTCAGATTCTCCCCTGGTTTGGATGCAGTCACACATGACATGTTTTGCAGACAACAGTAACCATTTCTTCATCTCAGTAAAGACCACCTTCTCAACATCTGTGCATTCTTGGTGTATCATGTTGTGAGGTGTCTTGCAAACATAGTACCTGTCCCTGCCTCGTCTCATCAACAAGGTCTGATTCCAATACTATTGCTATGAGATGGTGCTACACAGAATGCACCTTATAAAACAAGAGGTGTCCCTGCTGTTGAAGCCTTAACCTCTCCAAAGCCATTATAGACCACTTATAATCTCAGAGAACAATGGGAGATAATCAATAATCAACAGGTTTTTTATCAATTGAGCAGTCTAGTACTTGTCTGTACTTGGTCCACTGGACTATAGATTACCTACACCCAATCAACGAAACACCAGGGACTGCCTGAGGCTGATGACAGAGTCTCCAGGGAACCTCTGCAACCAAGACTGTAGATGGTCACCGGAAGTCAACAGAAACACTGGATGGTGATGTTGGAACTCCTCGGCAATGGATATTGTCTGTATCAGTTACTGGGACTGTACAAGATGCCTGACCAATCGCTAAAATCTCAGAGAGTATTTTTGATCCCTAAGACACACTATAGTCCTCTGCCTTTCTCTGAGTGCCCCATCTATGGCAACGGTTTTTGCTTGTTAATCTGGACAATGGCATAGCATGCTCTGTTTTAGAAACTGATAGTGATAACTGCTAAACTTTAGTGAGCAATATTCCCACAGAAGAGATAAAAAAAAAATTCCGCGAGTGCTTTGGGGATTAACTTTTGATAGTTTCTTGTTGTGGTGACTGAAAGAATGGTACTTTGTTATCACAACTATGCCGTGTGTGGTCAAATTTCAAATTCTACAAAATACTTTGACCTCGCTACAACCCCAGTTTCATATCCACTTGTCAGCTTATTAGTGGAGTGACATTTAATGTGACAGTCATCATCAGTACTGGTATTTAAGAACCATAGTCTCAAGATCCGGTGTGAATAGTACTGAAACAATAGGCAAGGCACAGTCGCAATAATGCTGAGACTTTCAGAATCTATTCCTGTCCCAAGTATATACCTGTCAGCGATTTGCTCAGCTCCCTAAGGACGTGTTATTGTGCACACCTTAAAATATACATGATTTCTCTCTTGAGAATTCTTTCATGGATTCTGAATTTACAGTTTAACAAAATCAAGATTAAAGAAACTTGCACCACATCACAGTTGTATAATTCCTGCAATTCTTGTGAATAAACAAAAGAACTAGGAGTATATGTGTTGTAAGAATAAGAATTTGTGACTGTGCTGTCTTTTGATTCCACCCGGCAGATCCATGGCAGGAAGTGGTAATGTATTAAATATCTGAAAATGAATGAATGTGTCAGCAGAAGCCCTCTCTTTGGGACTGGATCTAGTCTAACGGAGGTAAAATAAAGTGTTCGGTAAGGCTTTGCTCAACCCGGAGCAGCTGTTGAGCAAATTATCAGTTGGAGGGGAAAGGGAATTGTAGCCTGATTAATACTACTGAATTGTGCTCATTACTAGAAATGGGGGAGGGAGCTTCTATTCAGAATGCATCGACGTGCAGTCCACAAGAGATCCCAAGGGATGATGTGTGTGAGTGTGTGTGTGGGGGGGGAGGGTTGGGTGGGGAGTAGGGTGATAGGGGAGTGTTGTTGCAATGGGAAGGAGCCATTCTCTCTGGCAGGGGGCAGCTATTATCAAATGGCAGAATAGAAGGACTACACTACACATGCTCAGTGTGCTCTCTGCTGTCTCATGCAGCTGCCGGCTGCAGTCTGTTCTGCTTGTGGCTTGCTATCATGCTGCCTTGTCCCTCCACGCCGGCTATCACGGAAGAATTGGTGGAGGAAGAACAGAATGAAACAGGGAAAATGAAAGTGGAGGTAGGTCAAAATAGGATTATATCTTTTTGACATGGCTCCAAAAATAAGATTACATATTATTTGTAGATGTCTGCCAGATTTTGTATAAAATATCTTGCAATAATTTAGCTATATAATAATAGTTTAGTAAAATGTATGTATTTTATCAGTATAGATGTTAAATATTGTGTGTAATAATATTTCTTGTTTCACCCTTAAGTGAAAGCCAGCATATTTTTCTGTTCTTTCAGCTCTGTACATTAATAATTTTAGCAATCTTTACTGTGAAAATGTATGCAGAAAATATCAAAAAATTATTTAATAAATCTCAGCATTGCATGTCGATCCATCTCTGCATTGACGACAGATTGAGTAACCCCAGGAGATTCATTAAGATGTATTTAGAAGGGAGTTGGCTTGTTGAGTGGCCAGTCTCCTGGCAAGAGTCGGACACAGCACTTTCATCAGGACACAGGCAGTTTGAGAGAGCCGTTCCCCCTGCAAATACCGTAGAACACAATACACAGAGCACAACCTGAGAAAAGGGTGGGGTGAGCTCTTGTAAGGGAGGATGAGACGGGAAGGAGAAAGCTGAACAGGATTATCATTTACCAAAACTGATGGATTTTGGAGAAAATGCCGGCTAAATGGGAATAATCTCATGAACAAATAGCAAGACGATTGATCAAATTTTAATACATAAGCAGGATTTCCCTTTAATTTTTGCTGTAAGTAGGGAAATCATGCTGTATTCAGCAGCCACTTAAAACGTATGTTGGAAATCTGAGAAACAATTATTTGAAAAATTAGCTTCTGTTTCTGGAGGAACACAAGGAAAATGCATTCTCTGTCAATATAGATTAATTCGGGAAGTGGGGGAAGTTCATTTCTTTCAGTGGTATTCAATAAATGTACTTCATAGATTTTTTTCTTAAAAGGTGTTTGATTTCCAAGTTTATGGTCAATCTGACAAGTTCCATTACAAAAGAAAGGGCTTTGATTATTGTTGTAGAGGATAGCTAACCAGTGTGGTGAACAGTCAACAGTCAAAAGACTTTTCCATTCATATTCAAGGACTGAGGGGTAGTGTTTGTAAAGATAATTTTTTTCAGGTGATAAACAAGTTTTCAGAATAGCAAAGAAAATATTTTGTAGGTACTGAAGACCCTGTCCTGCTGAAAATCTTTTGATTCCTTGATTCCTTGCCATTTTTATAGGATTCAAATCAGTGATTGGGTTATATTTACCTAGAAATTCATCCTGGTTAATATGGCTAAGTATACTAAATGGCACCAGCTCATATTTAAACCATTTCCACAATTTGGGTCCATTATTGTCAATGGAATTGAATTTAAGAAGCAGAATACATTTTGCAGTCTGTGAGAGTGTACAGTGCTATAACTGAAGATAAATCTCCAACAATCTTACTTGAGTTATTTTTACATTCCCAGATGGAAAAGTGGTGCAGCTAGTAGAACTGCTGCCTCACAACACCAGAAATGCAGGTTCAATCCTGACCTTCATTGCTGTATGTGTGGAGTTTGCACGTTCTCCCTTTTCCCTCTGGCTGCTCCAGTTCCTTCCATATCCCAAAGTTGTTCAGGTTTGTAGGTCAATTGGCCATAGTAATAAACTAATGGGGTTGGGATGGGATGGGTGATGCAAAAATGTGGAGCATAACTGGATCAGGGTAGGATTTGTGTAAAAATGGGTGTTTGATGGTTGCCAAGGATACTGAGGCCCAAAGGGCCTATTTCCAGGCTGTGCCCCTTCATGGCACAAAATAAAAACATTTAATTTAAGCTGTTTAATTATGGCTATAACTGATCCCATTTACTGATCACACTGGGAAAACGCCTACGGATAACATGAGCTGCCATAAGGCATTATGGTGCTTCACGTGGGGCCACTGTGCTCCTGAGGTTGGCTCTCACTCATGGACTATTCTGCTCTGTAGGGCAGCCACAGCAACCTCTTCAACGTTGGGAAAGAATGGAGCCTAAATCGACATTGAATCTTTGGACACTACCCCACTTTTTTAAATATACAGTATTTATGTTTTTGCACATTTAAAAAAATCTATTCAATATACATAATTGATTTACTTGTTATTTATTATTATGCTTTATTCTATTTATTATTATTATTTGTTTTCTTCTTCTCACTGCTAGATTATGTATTGCATTGAACTGCTGCTGCTAAGTTAACAAATTTCACGTCACATGCCGGTGATAATAAACCTGATTCTGATTCTCAAGGACAGAGAGAATCAGGAGCACAGGCGAATTAAGGGTGACCCTATAAACGTTTATAAAATCATGGGTGGTATGGATAAGGTGGGCAGCCCTAGGCTTTTCCGAAACGTTGGGGAGAACAAAACTAGAGGCCGCAAGTACAAGAGGGAAGAGATTTTATAAACACATGAGAGGTAACTTCTTTACACAGAGGACAGTGAGTACCTAGAATGAGCTGCCAGGGGAAGTGGTGGAGGTAGGTAAAATTGCAACAGATAAGAAGCATTTGGATAGGTGCATGGAAGGAAGGGGTTTGGTCTGTGGGCCAAATGTGGGCAACTGGAGCTAGCAGGGAGAATGCTGTGGTCAGTATGGATCAGGTGGGCTGAAGGGCCTGTCTCTTACTCTAAGGCTCTATGCAGGTTGACCAACCACTCCAGTCGAACCATTTTCCACCTTCTTTAAAAGAGCTTGTCCTGAATTGGCTCTGGATTCGTTAAGGACTGTCTTGTTATTTATGACCCCTAATTTTACATTACCGCACAGGCAAAACCACTGAGGCAAGTCGTGCGCGCCCTTCCCCAACACCTCCTAGTCCTGTCTCCTTTGACGCCCAGAGTCACAATGATCTTCAGGAGCTTCCAAAGTCCTCCAGGGGCAGCTGGCTCGGCTGACCTGCATTGCAAAGCAACCTAGTATCTGTAACCAATGCAAAAGCAAACTGAGGCCCCAAGATGGACATCATGATGACATTCTAGTTGTATGAGCTAACGGTAGAGTTCTTTCCACTGCCTCTAAACATTGAAATACATTTAAAGTATTTAAAATTTACTCATTTTAACTTGAAAATTAAAATGAATTATTATTGCTGAATAGGTTTATTGTTGTCACATACCAAGTGAAAAACTTTATTTTGCATGCCATCTGTACAGATGATTTCATCGCCACAATGCATTGAGGTAGTACAATGAGAAAGGATGAACAGAATGCAAAATATAATGTTACAGTTACTGAGAAAGTGCAGTGAAGATAGATAATTACTTAATTATGGGTATGATAATTGAACATCAACATTAGTTAAAATAGAGGGGAAATTGCATACTGCACCTTCGCCTAACTTGTGAAATTTGTGCTGGATAGGCCAGATTCAAGAGTGGTGTGAAGCAGAAGAGTCAGGTATGAAGTGGACCCAGCTCCTCAGTTCAGAACAATTAGGAACTGCCCCTGGACTTGGTGGTGAGTCCAGTGGAAAAGCCAAGGGTGATATTGTCTGTGCTTCCACATTGCACTGAGCTGGTGTTGAAGTCTGACGTAACTGACATGTGCACTGTGGAGCTGCTGGCTGATGATCAGTTATCTAGAACAAGGCAACTACATCAAGCCTGTTATAGCTCATTCTTATCTTTCCGGAGAATGATTGTGACAAAGGTCCTAAAAACAATAACATTAAACTGGTACTGTGGACTGGGTAGAGGTTTTTAGATTGCCTGCGGTGGTCTGTCTATGGCCCATTTCAATCATCATAGAGGTTAAACTTTGAGTTTCCAGCTGTATTTCTGCTAAACCTATGAGGTAAGAAGATACTGTGCAGTCTTGCCATGAGAAACATCTTCTGAAATGTGCTTTTGGTAAAACTTCATCAAATTGGAAAACAAAATACTGAATTTGCTGAATACAGGGAATTTTATAAACACTCAGCATCAGTCAGGACAGAAAAAGAACTACAAAATGATGAGTTACACCCTGTGGGAAGTACACAAAGGAGCAGTGTGATAATAAACAGAGCAACACAATTTTATATCCAGGAATTTGCGGCATTTCATTTGCCAACGTTCATTTTGGATTGACCTCACTTCCGTCATCAGACTTTAATGTGATTGGCTCATAATTATGGTGCTGGAATTGTAACACAGTTAATCTTACACAGACACACTATGAAACTGAGTGCACTACGCACACAAGGATAGAACATGGGCACTGGAAAAGGTGCGGAAGAGCATAGTAAAACTTAATCAGTTAAGTGTGAAACTAGAGGAATATGGATGGTTTCCTCTTTGGAAGGGTAAGAACTGATTAGAGATAGTCACCATACCTTTGTGAATCAAAAACTAAGTCTTGTGAATTCGATTGAATATTTTTTAAAGAGGTGACCAGGGGGGTAGATGATGTCCACATGGACCTTAGCAAAGTTTTTGACAAGGCGGACTGGGTCAAAAAGTCAGATCATGTGGGATTCAGGTTGAGCTAGCCAGTTGGATGTAAAGTTGGCTTGGTGCCAGGTGTCAGAGGGTGCTAGTGGAGGGTTTTTTTTCAGATTGGAGGACTGTGAACTGTGATGTGCTACAGGAATCAGTGCTAGCCAATGTCTCCTCTGAGGTATGGACATGTGTACGTGCACACATCTTTTGCTACTAGCGCACAAAAGAATTTAAACTGCGCACAAAAGGTTGTCACCTTCTACCTTGTTGGCATGTTAAGTATATTTCACAATTGTACACTCAAACACCAAACAATCAAAATATATCACATTTTCTTTGTCGGTTTCTGATGCAGGCAGTGTTGACAACATGGAGTTTATGATGATTCGTCTGCAGATCTTAGAAGTGGCTTATTTATACTGGTTTTATTGAATAACTTATTTTGTGTGTCACTGGGCAAAAAATTGCACTGCACAAGAAATTTGTGTGTTTCAAGATTTTAGACATTTCAAGTTAGAGGG
The DNA here is from genome assembly GCF_963921235.1 of Mobula hypostoma. NCBI lineage: Eukaryota > Metazoa > Chordata > Chondrichthyes > Myliobatiformes > Myliobatidae > Mobula > Mobula hypostoma. The sequence continues at coordinate 76,673,938 of NC_086103.1, forward strand.
AACATTGGTGCTAACTCCCATATCGTTTTCCATATACACCAATAATTTGGATAAGAATATAGGTAGTATGATTACTAAGTTTGCAGTAGACACCAAACTGGTTTTGGGGTAGACAGTGAGGAAGATTTGCTAAGATTGCAACAGGACCTAGATCGAGTGGAAAACGAGCAAAGGAATGGCAGGTGAAATTTAAGTTGGTCAAGTGCAAAGTGATGCATTTTGTAAAGCTAAATGAGGGCAGGATTTTACATGAACGAGAGAAACCTAATACAAGTACATAGTTCCTGGAAGTGGCAAGATAGGTAAACAAATTGGTGAAGAAGATAGATTTCATGGTTACCTTTATCAGCTGGTTCACTAAGTACAATAGTTGGGATGCCACGTTACAGCTGTGAGCCCATACCTGAAATGTTGCTTGCAGTTCTGATCTCTGTACTATAGGAAAGATGTGATTAATCTGGAGATGTTGCAGAAGATATTCACAAGGACGTCGCTGGCACTGGATAGGCTGGGAATATTTTCCATGGAGCAAAGAGGGCTAAGAGTGACCTTATAAAGGTCTATGAAATCATGAAGACATAGATAAAGTCACAGTTTCATTCCCCCGCCCCCAGGGTAGGGAAGCCTAAAAGCAGAAGATATACAGGTTTAGAGTGCAGGGAGAAAGATTTAAAGAATACTTGGCAGACAAATTTCTTACACGGAGGATGGTAGTTATATGGAATGAGGTGCCAAAGGAAGTGGTAGATGCAGGTGCATTTACAACCTTTAAAAGACATTTGCAGAGCAGCATAGATAGAAAATGTTTAGGGGGATATGGGTGAAATGCAGGAAAATTCCACTAGCTCAGGGAGACACCTTGATCAGCATGGATGAGTCAAAGAGCTCGTTTCTGTGCTGTGTAACTCTGTGACTAATGTAGAAGGTCAGGATAGATCTGACAGGACTGTGACAGAGTTGATAGGGTGCAGCGATCTCTATTGGCAGAGAGAGGGACAAGTCTGAAGCATTCCAGATAACTGAAAAGTAAGGAACACACATCAAAGTTGCTGGTAAACGCAGCAGGCCAGGCAGCATCTATTGGAAGAGTTTCAGTCGACGTTTCAGGCCGAGACCCTTCGTCAGGACTAACGAAGGGTCTTGGCCTGAAACGCCGACTGAAATTCTTCCAATAGATGCTGCCTGGCCTGCTGCGTTTACCAGCAACTTTGATGTGTGTTGCTTGAATTTCCAGCATCTGCAGAATTCCTGTTGTTACGTTTTTTTGAAAAGTAGGAAGTTGTTTTTGAACATGCCTGAACAGCTGTAATTTGAAACACATTGCCTGAGATTGAAGCAGATATATGCTTATTGTAAATGGCTGCTTAATCTAGACTTAATGTCTATATTATCATTGACCTTCTTTGCCATAAGCATTTCTGTAATGGATTTTTATATTCAACACTACATCAATTAGTTCATTTTCTTATGATTTTTTAAGGTAGTTTGTAAGTGCAACTAATATTAAATTAATCATACTTCGATCTATATATCACATGGAGACATCTTAATGTACAGTAGCCACTTGGCTCCTGCAACATCACAGATGTAACAGCAATCACCATTTAAGCAAGTCACTGAAAGAATGCGCCTCAGCAAGGAATCAGGTCTTTAAATAGAAAAAGACTGGTTGGGAAATGTAGAAACTAGAAGCAAAATTGAGGAATTGCCATATGCCCTGATTCTATGAAACAAATGTGTAAGGTGTTTGAGAGTCATCAATGAAGTGCAGTTTGAGAAGGAAGGTTCTAACATCTGTATTCTGGCTTCAGAGTTACAACGGTGAAATTGACTCCATTGGGAGTAAGGCAGACAATGCTTACTTAGACTGCTTGTGTAGCTCACAGGAGGGATTTGTGAAGAGTGCTGTCTGGCTGGTAAGCTCGATGAAGCAGCTTTGTTAAGTGGATATTTGTTACTGGAAATTCTCAGAAGGGAAGTTCCTGTAGTTGATCTGAGGGATGCCAGGTGTTGAAAGCAACCTTTGCTCTACTTAATGCACCATGTTTAATATTTCAATCCTTCCATTCTTTTCTATAGCCAATAGATATTTGCAGAAGAAGATGCTTTATAATGTGGTAAGCTTGATCAGGAAGGGGACAAGAAGCCACTGCTCATCTCCTACTACATTCAAGTACCCAGTGGACATTATCTAAAGGTTGAAACATTATTGATGACAGTTGTCAGGCAACCTCCCTAACTAAGAATCAAACAAAAATCACTTTGGACCCCCCAAAATTATCAGTTAGCTCATATGTCTTCAGACTACAGGTGTCAAATTTCAAATGACAGGAAGGTATTCTCCATGAAGAAATGAATTTAGAACTTTTATATCTGCACATTCAAAATCACCAACATTCGCAGTGTAGCCCTATTTGTGAGAAAAGATAATCAATGCCCACTATTAATGAGATAAATGATCAGATATCCATCTGGCAATGGTGTTAGTAAGTCAAAGTTCACTAAAAGAAAGGAAGAATTCTTTTATTTTCTTTCTCTGGGGCAAATGGATTTTTAACATATTGGGAGGCCAGATCGAGTTCATTTAATCTCAAGCAAAAGTGGTGTCCATAGGATTGCAGGAGTCCCTCAGTACCACACTGAAGTGCTTCTAGATTACGTGGTTACATTCTGGAGCGTGGTTTCGATACATGGCATTTTGATACAGAGACACATATGCTACCACTCAGCCTAAGTTGGTAGCTCTGAGCTTGTTGTCGATATAAATGAAGAGAACATATGTATAAAGCTGGGTAGAGCCAAATATTTTCATGATGGGGATGGATAGATGGGTGAATGATGAACAGATGGACAGCAAATGTGGAGGAGGAACCGGTCTGATCAAATTCACAACGAGATCAGGTCACGTTTGTCCTTTGCAAGTTCTTGCAATGTTAGTGAAGAAAGGCATCTTCATCCATGCTCTTGCTTCACATACAAAAGTCAGCATGTTGTAAAGTGCAAGAACATAGAGTGGGGCATGTTTTTCCCCACCATATTGGAATGGACAGGAGAACGTTTTGGGCCATTCATGCAGCTTTTTTTAATTTATTGAGATACAGTACAAATAGGCCCTTTTAGCCCTTGGTGCCAAGCTACCTAAGAGCCCCCGATTTAACCCTAACCTAATCATGGGACAATTTACAATGACCAATTAACCTACGAACCGGTACGTCTTTGTACTGTGGGGGGAAACCCACGTGTTCACGGACAGAACGTACAAACTCCTTACAAGCAGCAGCTAGAAATGAACCCGGGTATCTGGTACTAGCGTCATGGTATCTGGTACCATGCTGCCCCCAAAAATACATTGAACTGTAGAAAATGGTAATTGCCCATCCAGTAACATGCTCGCTCTTTCACATCGCTACTAAGTCTGCAGATTTTGGTTATAGACGGTTACATTGATCATAACTTTCTGAGGAGTAACAGAGCTCTTCTGTACTCTTCCTGTCTTCTCCTATCATTTTGGATCTCCCCCTCCCCCTCCCACTTTCAAATCTCTCACTATCTCTTCTTTCAGTTAGTCCTGAAGAAGGGTCTCAGCCCGAAACGTTGACTGTACCTCTTCCTAGAGATGCTGCCTGGCCTGCTGCATTCACCAGCAACTTTTAAGTGTGTTGCTATGGAATTTCTATATAATTTACAGGGATCAATATCATCTCGCCAGTTATAATCTATGAATAGATAACAATGATGTCAGCTGGCATTGAAAATGAGGCTATTTGCTTTCTCCTTAAATCAATAAATGCCATTTTCTCTTCCTTCAACACTCTTCAATTGAAAACCTTTCTCTAGCTGGGCCTTACATAATGTGAGCTTTGATCATGCAAGCCAATAGTGTTTCCTGCCCACATGGTCTCAACTCACCACCTGGAACTTTGGACCAACAGCAGAGAGTTGGGTAAATGCAGACAGTCAGGACCGCGGAAGGGTCTTGGCCCGAAACGTCCACTGTACTCTTTTCCATAGCCACTGGCTGGTGTGACGAGAATACACATAAAATTAAGATGTTTGCTGGCCTGGGTTAGCATCAGTAACATCAGCAAGTGGTCTGCCACCTGCCCTCAGGGGAAGGAGAGATAAGGAACAATGGAGCAGCGTCTGGAGATGTGTAATGAAGGGACGTGGGAGAGAGAGCTGTCTGGAGCGGCTCCCCCTTTGAACCCTGAACTGTTTGAAGTGATGGACAGGCGATACCCCAGCAGGGGGATAAAAAGGGACCGGTTTGCTAAGGCAGGACACACACGCCACCCGAGGTAACGAGACCCTGGAAGCGGTGCGCCTCTCACGAGTGGGTGAGAAGTATCGGACAACGGCCAGTGTGGAAAGGTACGATCAGCGGGAACCCGGTGTGTGTCCGCCCTTGCCTGGGTGCCGGGTTCACTGCAGAGGATCGACCGCATCTGGAGGAGGGGTCACAGTCGGTGACCTCAGGTGACATCACCAAGGACCCGCCCAAAAGTTGCTTGTGAGCCATCTCGCCGGTCTGTGAGTGAAGCCGTGTTCCTGTTCTCTCTCTCTCTCCCCGCACGTTGTCCATCGCCATGGCAACGATTACTGCGAACTGAACTACTAAACTGGACTGAACTTTGAGTCACTTTGAAATTTGGTCATTTACCCCTAGACAACGATAGAGCTTGATTGATGCTGTTATCTTAATTCTGTGCACATGTGTGGTTATCATTGCTGAACTGTTGCATTTATTATCCTTTCGATTACTGTGTTGCTTGTTTCTTTAATAAAACTTTCTTAGTTCTAGTATTCCAGACTCCAACTGAGTGATCCATTTCTGCTGGTTTGGCAACCCAGTTACAGGGTACGTAACATTGGCCTGATGAGCTCCTCCAGCATTTTGTGTGTTGCAAAGGAACTGAGGTGTGGTGTAGTAGGAATTATAGAGGCCAATTCACACAAAGCAGTTCAACAAATATCCCGGTAATTTGTTTCATTGTTATTGGCAGAGGGATAACTGCTGGCCAAGCCACAGAGACAATTCCTTGCACTGCTTCAAATGCTGTGGTGTGATCTGTAATAGCTGTGAGAGTAACTAGGGCTTCCATTTACCATTTCATCCCACGGGTCCACACTGATGTATCATCCTCAATAAGCTGTTTAAGTCTCTGCATTTCACCAACTATCTCCTGGCCCATCACTACAGAATCATAGCTGACGTTTCGCATTAAGCACGAGAAAGTCTGCTGATGCTGGAAATCCAAAGCAACACACACACAAAGTGCTGGAGGAGCTCAGCAGGTCAGGCAGCATCTATGGAAATGAATAAACAGTTGAAATTTCAGGCGGAGACCAAGGATTTCAGCCCAAAATGTCGACTGCTTTTCTCTCATTTCCCTAGATGCTGCCTGACCTGCTGAGCTCTTCCAGTATTTTGTGTGTGTTGCTGATGCTTTGTGTTGTCCTGCGAGGTCCTGAATGAAATCACCTCATCTAACCACGGGAGGCAAAACTGTCTTGGTTTACGTGATTTAAGTACAGACTAAGTGAATTCACAGAGGCATCGAGAGAGCTTAGATGTCAGTGTCAGCCTCTAGCAATCCAGTTTAAGGTGATTGTTTTGTCTACCTGAAGAAAGTGGCTGCACACTGAGTGCAGACACAAAGCACTTCTGCAAAATGAGGTAATTGGTAAATCCCCTGTGAGCACATGTAAAGAACTAGCACCTGCTTCAGGTGAGCGCACTTAACATTTTCAAAGAAGCTTAACAGGCAGTGTACTTTGACTTGGATTGACCATATTTTCAAGCAATTTTGGCAGCCAAGCCAAAAGCTGTCAACGGATTCTGGGGGCTGAAAAGGGAGCTGGAACTTCAGGCATTTTATTAACCCAAGAGCTAAGGAATTTCAATCACTTGCTAAAATCATTAATTAGTCTTCCCTTCACCCATTGAATCACAGAAATTTTTGGCACAGAAATAAGCCAGCTGGGCTATTGTGTCTGTAATGGCCATAAAAATTCTACTCCGATTTTCCAGTATGTAGGCTTATGTAAGTAATAACACAATTCTTAACCAACTACGATTTAACCAGATATTATTTCAACTTGATGAGTTTTTGCCTCCATCAATATTTCAGGTAGAAAATTCCAGACATCACCCACCCACTTCATGCCTCGAATGATCCCAAGACTGAAATAATGTTTCTTCATTTCTGCTATAATACATCCAATTATTATTTTTAATCCATGGCCCCTTGTCACTGACTTCTCTGCTAAGAGAAGTAAGTCCTCCTTATTCACCCAACTCATGGTTTTATATTTTCATTCAGCACCTCACCCCACAAGAGCTGGTAAATCTGTCCTGTTGGTCTCCCAAATGCTCATTCTTATAGTTGGGCTGGGTTGAGCTGTTCTCTGATCTTGGCAACTTATTTGTAAACGTTTCGTCACCATACAAGGAGACATCAACAACGCAAAGTGAGTGAATAAAGTTTGGCTCCAGTCAGTTCAGGAGCAAGTAGAGGCCATCAGGGTCTGAAAACCTGAAATATTGCTGTCCAGTCGTTTCCAGGGACGATTCAGCATTGTGCAACACATTCAGCCAACCTTGCATGATACTGTATCATTTACATCCACTATTAAAGTTCCATGGTATGGAAAAAATCAGTAGAAAACATGTACCCTGTGCCAAAAACACTCAGCAATAAATCCTGTTTGGCATTTCACAACACCAACCATACAGTAAAATTTGTTTGTGATGCTCCTAATGGTGCATAATAGAAAAATGTGGGTTATGTAGGAGGGAAGTGTTATTGATCGTAGAGGAGGTTATAAGGTTGGTACAAAATTGTGGCACTAAGGACCTGCACTGTGCTATGGTGTTCTGTTTATCATTCTCTGAAGTTGGGTCATTGATTTAGCCAAGTCACCTCAGGAGGCCATGAAGAGCCTACTGTTTACAACTTACAATATGTGAGCGAAAGGGAGAATCATTATATGCTCTAGATTGAGAAAATGCTGTTGGAAATTCTACTGTACATGGAGTTATAAGGTTTCAACAAAACTTGCTGGGAAAACCCTTCCACTAGGTACTTAAAAACAAGCTTTTCAATGGCCATTTGGTTCTGACATCTGCCTTTCCCTTGATGGTGTCATCAAAAACGCACTGAAGGGCTTCAGCACAACGAGTCATTGAGAGGTAGACCATGGAAACAAGACTGTTCACCCACTAAGTGACCATCAACCCATTTTTAAACCAATCCTTAACTAACCTATCTTATTCTCCACACATTCCTAACATTTCCCCCCAGATTCTACCAATTATCTACAATACATAGGGCAATTTTCAATGGCTAATTAATCTTCATATTTTTGGGATCATGCAGAACCTGAGAGAAACCCACACAATCATATGAAGAACTGAACCTCCACACAGACAGCACTGGAGGTCTGGATTGAAGCTACTTTGCTGTATTGTGAGGCAACAGCTCCACTAGCTGTACCATTATACCACTTTGATATCAAGTGCAAAGCTCTCACACAAAACACACTATCGAGACCAGCTGATAAAGGACAAAATCATAAACACAAAGAGATTCTGCAGATGTTGGAAATCCAGTGTAAAGCATACAAAGTGCTGGAAAAACTCTGTAGAAATGAAAACAGCCGTCAACAGACGTCGGACATGTCAACAGACATCAGGGCTATGATGAAGGGTCTTGGTCCGAAATGTTGACTGTTTTCATTTCCATAGATGCTGCCTGACCTGCCGAGATCCCCCAGCAATCAGTAGGTGTTATACCTAATAAAGAAGCCAAAGAAAGTGGAATTTCTACTCTACGGGTGGTAGTAGATAATTCCCCTGTTCCATCAGTGGAAGTTGCTAGATACAGAAGCAAGATATCCCAGCTCGTTGAGTAGTGTCACAGCAACAAGCTTACACTCAACATCAGCAAGACCGAAGAGCTGATTGTGGACTTCAGGAAGGGAAAGATGAGGGAACACGAACCAATCCTCATAGAGGGATCAGAAGTGGAGAGAGTGAGCAATTTCAAGTTCCTGGATGTCAAGATCTCTGAGGATCTAACCCGGCCCCAACATATCAATATGGCTATAAATAGCAATATGGCTATGGCAAGACAGCGGCTATATTTCTTTAGGAGTTTGAAGAAATTTGGTTTGTCACCTAAAACTTGCAAACTTCTATAGATGTACTGTGGAGAGCATTCTGACAGGCTGCATCACTGTCTGGCATTGAGGGGAGCGGGGGGTTACTACTGCACAAGATCTAATGAAGCAAGAGAAAGTTGTAAAATTAGTCAGCTCTATCTTGGGGTACTAGCCTCCATAGAATCTAAGACATCTTCAAGGAGTGGTGCCTCAAAAAGGCAGCGTCCATTATTAAGGATCCACATCACCCAGGGTATGCCCTTTTCTCACTGTTACCATCTGGGAGGAGGTACAGAAGCCTGAAGGCACACTCTCAGTGATTCAGGAACAGCTTCTTCCCCTCTGCCATCCGATTCCTAAATGGACATTGAACCTGTGATATATATATATATATATATATATATATACTATATATCACAGTGATCAATATCAATATGTTGGTGATAATAAACCTGATTCAGATTCTGATTTACCCAAAAGGAGATGATGCAAGGGCATGAACAGGTCTTGAGGGGATGCACTGGATGCACTGGATCGAACACAGGTCTCAATGAAGACAAAATGCTGTTGCATCTCATATGCCATGAAGTCTCCTCCAACTAAGAATGTAAAAATATGGTAATGAAACAAAAAGGAATGCAAAATGTGGCTACAGATGAAATTCAGGAAGAACTTTTGGGTGAAAGTAGTGACCTGAGGATATGCCTATTTGCCTAGCATTAGCAAAGCAATGGAAGTCCTCCAAATAATGTTTGTTACTTTAGGATTGAAAGGCACAGACTCCTTAAGCCCCTCTCTATGTTCAGAAGTGGCCATTTCTGTCATTCCAACAGGACCACGTTGACCATTCTGAGAAAAGGAGTAGTCAATTGGCATCATACATAATACCTGAAGGATCACATATCACCAGGGGTGCACTAAAGACTATTAAGATCTATCTATGTAAGAAGTCTTATTAAGCAGTAGCCCATAGCCTTTGCATTTTGAGCACTTTATGATGATCATCAGAATAAAACATTATTTCAATTCTCCCCACCACTCAACTTCAATTGGGATTTGGAAAGATCAGATTGCTAGTAAAGGAGGCATTAAATTACAGACCATGGAAGGATGACAGAAATTGATTTGCAGCTTAATTTTAAAGCTTTGGAGCAGCATCACCCTCCACACACACACACACACACACACACACACACACACACACACACACACACATATACACACACACATACACACACACACACACACACACAATAAAGGATGGTGTACCGAAGACTCAGAATACAGTGGAGTCTGGTTCAACCCAATTTGGAGAGAAGGCAGTTCAAATCATTAAGTGCCATAACACAAATTGCACCAGATAGGGATTCTGTACAGAGTGTGTACAGAGACCTCGAGACAGGCTGGAGGTAAGAAAGTGGGACATGCATGAAATAGTGGAGACACATAACTCTAGGAATAACCATCTGAAGGTTGGTGAGAAAGATATGTATAGATTATTTAAAAGACCGTTATTCTAAGAGAATTAAGATTAGTTTTATTTTCCGCATGTATATTGCAACATACAATAAAATGCGTCATTTCTGTCAACGGCCAACACAGTCTGAGGATGTGCTGGTGGCAGCCTGCAAGAGTCGCTGTGCTCCTGGCACCAACATAGCAAGCCCACAACTCACTAGCCCCTATGTCTTTGGAATGTGGGAGGAAACCAGAGCACCCAGAGGAAACCCACACAGTCACAGGGAAAATATACAAGCTCCTTACAGGCAGTGGTGGATATTGAACCCTGATTGTTGGCGCTGTAAAGCATTACACTAACCACTACGTTACTGTGTCACCCTGGTGAATAACGAAGAAGACTGTAAAATTAAAAAATGCTCCTGAAGTGAATCCCACAATTGTTCAAGAAGAGCCATCAGCTAAATCTTTTGGCACAAGTGAAAATGAAACAGCATATCTGATTCCAAAGAAGAATGACCAGTCAACACCAGTTCACAACTGTATCACTGTAAACATCACAGAGTGTCAAACCCATGAATGGGTTAAATTTATAAACTCTTTTGATGTGTTAAATTACTTTGCTTTTTTTTAAATGCAGAGGAGTGGTTGAGAAGGGTAATTATTGCTTTGAGGCCTTAAGGATTGTATTACCTGACTAACTTCTCTCTGGGCTCCAACAATATGCAAAGTTCCAGAGGCAATCTTTGAGACTCTTGAAAGAAAAACAACACTAATCATGTTTGATTTCCTTGAGTATTAATCTGTGCACTCCATAACGGACTGTGTTTGAAGTTAAGAACCACAGTACACATATACTTTACAAGTACTTACTCATTTCATTTTCACATAACTCAGGCTGTCATGTTAGTGCGGAACTGTTGAATGAAACATTAAATTGAGACTATTTCTTTCTTATCAACTGTACAGCATTTTTCAGAGCGTGTTAAACCCAAAAGTTCTTGTTTTCTTCATTTGAAATAAAATGAGAATCTTGAACGAGTTTCAAGAGCAATCAATCAGAAGCAAATGATACTGATAATGATGGATTCTTAAAGCTTCTTGTCAAGTAATTGTCTATAACTTGGACAGAAATTCACATTTTTCACTCAGGAGATAATACAATCTAAAAGTTATCTCATTGAAAGCTGTCACTCTAAACTACATAGTTTAATATGCATAAGAGATAACAATACAGTGCTAGATTGAACTGAACTGAGGTAAACTGAATATGCCTGGACACTTTCATTTTTGTGTTTTATATTTTGTGTTTTTGTTCTTTTTTCCCTATTTTTCCATTTGCATGATTTGTTTTGTGTGAGTGTGTTTGTGAGTGTGTGTGTGAGTGTGTCTGTGTGTGTGTGTGTGTGTGTGTGTGTGTGTGTATGTAGGGTGGGGGAGTGTTTAACATTTTTCTTAGAACAGGTTCCAGGGTTTTCCTTATTTTGTGGCTGTCTGTGGGAAAATGAATCTCAGGGTTGTATAATGCATATACATGGTTTGATAATAAATGTACATCATCGGCTATGATACTGCCACTGTACTACATGTGTATATATAAATGTACTTTGAAACTTCTGAACTTTGAATGCAGGCTGAGTATCTCTATGTCTGCTCTGATGTCACATATGCTGGAAAGTTGATTACTGCATCAGGAAGCAGGTCAAGGGTGGAGGCTGGTTGGGTGATGGATAAGAGCCACCAGATCCAACAAGTGACAGATTGTCAATCCAACACTTCATCAGCTATTTTCAATTGTATCAATGCCATCAGTTGTTGTCCCGATGAAGCGCCTCTGCCCAGAATGTTGATTGTCCATTTCCCTCTACAGATTCTGTCTGACCCACTGGGTTTCTCCATTAGCTTGCTTCTTGCAGTTCCAACATCAATAGACCATGGTGGGAGAATGAAGTCATGAGTGGGGACCCTATAACTACACACATACACAGCTCACAGATCCATACATAAATACTCAGGTGCATGTGCGTTCACCTTCACACAAGCATGCAAGAGCTACAGATTGCAAGCATTAAGCACTTTGGAAGAGAGAGAGCATGTACTCTGTTCACGCCTCAGTACAGACAATGAGAACTAGGGCAAGCATGTTGGAACTCTGTAAGTGGTCATCACCCAATGTAGAGCACGGAACACTGACAGCCAACTGTTTTCCCCACCCTCAGCTGCCACTACCGATCTATATTTGTTCAGACTGACCTTCAGTGTCATATTGCAGAGTTTGCGAATAGACAAGGATTGTTAAAAGCAGGACAACATTTATTATGGCTTTCAGTAGCTGATACATGACCCGATAACTTATCAACAATCTTATTTGATTTTTGTTCCCTTTAGTGCAAGCGACTTGCTCGTGAACGAGATGAGGCTGAGAGGCAGCTGAAACAAATCAAGCGAGGTACGGTTATCCTCTTTTCCTACAACTGTCCTTGTTCATTTTACAACTCACTTGCAGTGGTTGAAGTCATTATTGTGCTATCAATCTTCCATGGTAAAAAATATCTCCTTATCCCATGTCTGTGAGGCAATCTATTCTATTAGAGAACATACATGGTCACCCAGCTGGCAATGACATTTCTTCAGCATAGCTTTGTAATGAGTTTATTTACAATCCGCAGATAGGACTGATTAGAGGAGACTTCATATTAATCAAGGCCATGTTTATAGAAAGTGGACATTTAGCTATCATCAGTTGGTTAATTATATTAACGAATCTCTGCTGTAATGAAGGCAATCAATCATATAAGCTTGGAGTTGTTTGTACAGTGCCAGCATTGACTTGCTCAGTTGATGATGAGTTGCATTTTTGCTATCTTGAATCCATTGATTGAGCAGAGCTTATAATTCTGCATAGTGAGTAATGTTTGAGTAAAAATGTAGAATACATAAAAAAGTCTCAGTTATTAAGATAATCATGTTGTAATTTTAACAAGGGGGAATGCAGTGATGCACCTCAGATGATATCACTAAGTGTTCAATGTTTGTTCAGTGTAATCTATTGCCTAGTTATAAGGAAAAAGATGTATTTATTTTCTTTGATACCAAAGATATCTCTCTGCATAAATATGCTCAATCTCACTCATTATTGCAAAATGGCACCTGCATTATGATTGAGATTATAATACACCTGCTAATTTGCTATTTTGGGAGTTTTCGTGGATTCTCTGTGAAAATTGAAAAAGGCAGTGAGAAGCCACACTGCAGAATGTTGTGTAAAAGTTTCTTCAGGTGTTCGAACGGGGCACAACTGCGCAAGCGCGTGGAGGTTGGCCAGTGAGAACAGCGGGAAGAGTTTAAAAGCAAGCAGAGTTAAAAAGATGACGGTTATTTCTTCAGCAGTTTGAACAGGGCATGACTGTGCAAATGCATGGAGGTCGGCTAGTGAGAACAGCAGGAAGAGTTTAAAAAGAAGACAGCTTTACGGAGCGTGTGACAGAGTAGTGGGAGACAGAATAGGAAGGCTTTGGCTCAACGGGTCATCGGCGATAAAGGGTTGAGGCAAGGTAGGTTATCTGTTTAGAATACAGACAGAAAGAATGTGTGTGAGGCCAGTGTTCTGTGCTCGGTGTCAGATTTGGGAAGTCTGGGAGACTCCCAGCCTCCCGGAGGGCCACGTCTGTGCCAGGTGCATCGAGCTGCAGCTCCTTAGCGTTAGGGAACTGGAGATGCAGCTCGATGACCTTCATCTGGTCAGGGAGAGTGAGGAGGTGATAGAGAGGAACTATAGGCTGGTAGTCACTCCGAGGCCACAGGAGACAGAGAAGTGGGTAACAGTCAGGAGACGGAAGGGCAAGAAGCAGGTACTAGAGAGTACCCCTGTGGCTCTCCCCCTTAACAATAGGTATTCCTGCTTGAATACTGTTGGGGGAGATGGCCTACCTGGGGGAAGCAACAGTGACCGTGCCTCTGGCACAGAGTCTGGCCCTGTGGCTCAGAAGGGCAGGGAAAGGAAGAGGATGCAGTAGTGAGAGGGGACTCTATGGTTAGGGGGTCAGACAGGTGATTCTGTGGACGCAGGAAAGAAATGCGGATGGTAGTTTGCCTCCCAGGTGCCAGGGTCTGGGATGTTTCTGATCGCATCCACGATACCTTGAAGTGGGAAGGAGAACAGCCAGAGGTCGTGGTACATATTGGTACCAATGACATAGGTAGGAAAAGGGAGGAGGTTCTGAAAGCAGACTGCAGGGAGTTAGGAAGGAAGTTGAGAAGCAGGACCTCAAAGATAGTAATCTCAAGATTACTGCCTGTGTCACTTGACAGTGAGTAGAGGAATAGAATGAGGTGGAGGATAAATGTGTGGCTGAGGGATTGGAGCAGGGGGCAGGGATTCAGATTTCTGGATCATTGGGACATCTTCTGGGGCAGGTGTGACCTGTACAAAAAGGACAGGTTGCACTTGAATCTGAGCAGGACCAATATCCTGGCAGGGAGGTTTGCAAAGGCTATTTTGGAGAGTTTTAAACTGGAATTGCTGGGTCTGGGAACCAAACTGAAGTGACAGAGGAAAGGGAGGTTGGCTCACAAATAGAGAAAGCTTGGAGACAGTGCGTAAGGGAGGATAGGCAGATGATAGAGAAGGGACGCGCTCAGACCAATGGTTTGAGATGTGTCTATTTTAATGTGAGGAGTATCATGAATAAAGTGGAAGAGCTTAGATCATGGATCAGCACTTGGAGCTATGATGTTGTGGCCATTACAGAGACTTGGATGGTGCAGGGGCAGGAATGGCTACTTCAAGTACCAGGCTTTAGATGTTTCAGAAAGGACAGGGAGGGAAGCAAAAGAGGTGGGAGCATGGCACTATTGATCAGAGATAGTGTCATGGCTGCAGAAAAGGAGGAAGTCATGGAGGGGTTGTCTACGGGGTCTCCACCAAGTTAGGAATAGGAAGGTGTCAATAACTCTGCTGGGTGTTTTTTATAGACCACCCAATAGTAACAGGGGCATCGAGGAGCAGATAGGGAGACAGATTCTGGAAAGGTGAAATAATAAGAGGGTTGTTGTAGTGGGAGATTTTAATTTCCCAAATATTGATTAGCATTTCCCAAGAGTGAGGGGTTTAGATGGGGTGGAGTTTGTTAAGTGTGTTCAGGAAGGTTTCTTGACAGAATACATAGATAAGCCTACAAGTGGAGAGACCGTACTTGATCTGGTATTGGGAAATGAACCTGGTCAGGTGTCAGGTCTCTCAGTAGGAGAGCATTTTGGAGACAGTGATCACAATTTTATCTCCTTTACCATAGCATTGGCGAGGGATAGGAACAGACAAGTTAGGAAAGCGTTTGATTGGAGTAAGAGGAAATATGAGCCAGGAACTTGGAAGCATAAATTTGGAACAGATGTTCTCAGGGAAGTGTACGGAAGAAATGTGGCAAATGTTCAGGGGACATTTGCCTGGAGTTCTGCATAGGTACATTCCAATGAGACAGAGAAAGGATGGTAGGGTTGGTGTACAAAGGCTGTTGTAAATCTAGTCAAGAAGAAAAGAAGAGCTTACGAAAGGTTCAAAAAACTAAGTAATGATAACGAGTTAGAAGATTATAAGGCTAGCAGGAAGGAGCTTAAGAATGAAATTAGGAGAGCCAGAAGGGGCAACGAAAAGGCCTTGACAGACAGGATTAAGGAAAACCTCAAGGCATTTTACAAGTATGTGAAGAGCAAGAGGATAAGACGTTAGAGAATAGGACCAATCAAGTGTGACAGTGGAGAAGAGTGTATGGAACCAGAGGAGATAGCAGAGGTACTCAATGAATACTTTGCTTCAGTATTCACTATGGAAAAGGATCCAGGCAATTGGAGGGATGATGCAGTGGACTGAAATGCTTGAGTATGTAGATATTAAGGAAGAGGATGTATTAGAGCTTTTGGAAACCATCAAATTGGATAAATCACCGGGACTGGACAGGACAGACCCCAGGCTATGTGGGAAGTGAGGGAGGAGATTGCTGAGCCTCTGGTGATGATCTTTGCATCATCAGTGAGGACGGGAGAGGTTCCAGAGGATTGGAGGGTTGCAGATGTTGTTCCCTTATTCAAGAAAGGGAGTAGGGACAGCCCAGGTAATTATAGACCAGTGAGTCTTGCTTCAGTGGTTGGTGAGTTGATGGAGAAGGTCCTGAGAGGCAGGATTTATGAACACTTGCAGAGGCATAATATGATTAGGCATAGTCAGCATGGTTTTGTGAAACAACATATATCAAAGTTGCTGGTGAACGCAGCAGGCCAAGCAGCATCTATAGGAAGAGGTGCAGTCGACGTTTCAGGCCGGGTCTCGGCCTGAAACGTTGACTGCACCTCTTCCTATAGATGCTGCTTGGCCTGCTGCGTTCACCAGCAACTTTGATGTATGTTGCTTGAATTTCCAGCATCTGCAGAATTCCTGTTGTTATGGTTTTGTGAAAGGCAGGTTGTGCCTTACGAGCCTGACTGAATTTTTTGAGGATGTGACTAAACACATTGATGTAGGTAGAGCCGTAGATGTAGTGTATGTAGATTTTAGCAAGGCTTATTGAGAAAGTAAGGAGGCATGGGATCCAAGGGGACATTGCTTTGTGGATCCAGAACTGGCTTGCCCACAAAAGGCAAAGAGTGGTTGTAGACGGGTCATATTCTGCATGGAGGCCGGTGACCAGTGGTGTGCCTCAGGGATCTGTTCTGGGACCCCTACTCTTTGTGATTTTTATAAATGACCTGGATGAGGAAGTGGAGGGATGGGTTAGTGATGGGTTGCTAATGACACAAAGGTTGGGGGTGTTGTGGATAGTGTGGAGGGCTGTCAGAGGTTATGGTGGGACATTGATAGGATGCAAAATTGGGCTGAGGAGTGGCAGATGGAGTTCAACTCAGATAAGTGTGAAGTGGTTCATTTTGGTAGGTCAAATATGATGGCAGAATATAGCATTAATGGTAAGACTCTTGGCAGTGTGGAGGATCAGAGGGATCTTGGGGTCTGAGTCCACAGGATACTCAAAGCTGCTACGCAGGTTGACTCTGTAGTTAAGAAAGCATACGGTGCATTGGCCTTCATCAATCGTGGGACTGAGTTTAAGAGCCGAGAGGTAATGTTGTAGCTATATAGGACCCTGGTCCGACCCCATTTGGAGTACTGTGCTCAATTCTGGTCGCCTCATTACAGGAAGGATGTGGAAGCCACAGAAAGGGTGCAGAGGAGATTTGCAAAGATGCTGCCTGGATTGGGGAGCATGCCTTATGAGAATATGTTGAGTGAATTCGGCCTTTTTACCTTGAAGTTTTTTACGCAGAGAGTGGTGAGTGCATAGAATGGGCTGCCAGCCGCGGTGGTGGAGGCATAAATGATAGGGTCTTTTAAGAGACTCCTTGATGGATAAATGGAGCTTAGAAAAATAGAGGGCTATGGGTTAGCCTTGGTAGTTCTAAGGTAAGGACGTATCCAGCACAGCTTTGTGGGCTGAAGAGCCTGTATCGTGCTGCAGGTTTTCTATGTTTCTATGTTTCGAATAACTTATATGTGTTTTCCAGTGTGTCATGGGCACACTGCTGAACTACACATGGTACAGGCAGTAAGAATGTGTCCATGTCAAAATGGTAGTTCGGGATTTGCATTAGCTCAGTTTTGTCCCTTTGATAGAGAGTCGTTAACAACATCTGCCGCCACTAATGGAGGGAGATGAATAAGTCACATTGTTTGTGCACTGTGCAATTGCATTAGTTCCATGAACCAGGGAACAGATATAACAGTATCGCAATATGAGAATAGGCTTGGGATCAATCTATTCTTATAAATGCCCGTGATGGAAGTCTAAAGATAAAATAAACATTACAATCCAACAAAATAAGACCAGAAAAGAAAACTGAAACACATCCTACAAGCAATTAATTGGATTATCAAATCTGAGTAATCAAACTTGAATTATATTATATCAGATTCAGTCTTGCAGCTCATAAATAAATGATTTGATTTGCTTTTGTAATAGCAGGGTAACTGTATTGTGGAAGGGAGCATTTCAATATTCTATTAAATAATTCAGCTCTGAGTTTCAATAATTCAGTACTGGATACCGTGACTACAGTGTCTTGAATTACACATAGGCCTTTGCTACTTCTTCATGGACGTGAACAGAATTGAAAATAAGACTTCCTGTTACTTTAAAAAAATTGTTTTATTGGTAGATTCTTTTACCTCAATTACCACTTCATTAGAGACTCTTTGTACAGTGGGTGCATAAGAATAGCCTACCAATGCCTGTCCTTCCTTCGTCGTGGAGGCAGCCAGCCTTTGTATTAAAACTAAAGTAGAACTATATTGTAGTGTTTACAATCTTGGCATGTGGTGATTCAATCCTGTTTCTTTGTTGTATTACCACTCCATAATTTACAGGTTCATACAAAGGGTAGAAGATACCTAAACTCTCTCTCCTTGGAGCTTATAGTGACACAAGGTCAAATGAAATTTTCTAAGACTATCATTCTTCTTCATACGTCTAATAACCCACTTCCCATGTTCATAAGTCTTCCTTAATGAGATTAGAGATGGAGGAAAGGACATTTAATGTAAAATTATTGGAAGACTCTAGTTGAATAAATTAAACTTCATCCATTCATTCTTCAGGCACACGGCACAATTATTGAATGAAGTCAAATCATATAATACATCTGTAAGTATGTATCATAAGTGTGGTAATGTAGTACCGTCTAATCAATGATAATAAGCACTGATTAGAAATAAAGCCTAGTGATAAATTATGCTATCCCTTGGAAAGGTTATTGGGTGCTTTAGATAAGTTGACCTATTGTGTTTAAATGAACACGTTAATGAGCATAATAAACAGAAAAATGACAGCAAAAATAACAATATAAAACTAGACAATGACTAACAATGATGAAGTCTTCAGTCTTCCTTCTCAGTCCAGAAGAAGGGTCTTGGCCTAAAACATCGACTGTTTATTCATTTTCATCGATGCTGCCTGACCTGCTGAGTTCCTCCAGCATTTGTGTGTGTGTTGCTTTGGATTTCCAGCATCTTCAGAATCTCTCGTGTTTGTGATTAATAATGATGAAGCTGTTCATGTATCTTATTGTTAGTACAGTATACAGTATCATATATATTCTTTAAAATAGTGTTTGTCGAAAGACCTTTGTACCAGAGTCAGTGAAGTTCCTGGAGCTCATTGAAAGATAGATGACTAGAGGAAATGAAACAGTTATTTGAAATGTGTAACTGGATTTAGTGCAATCGTCAGGAAAAATAAATGATGGACTGGTGTGGAAGACAAGATGGTTGCTGCAAAATGAAGTTGATAGCAGAAAGGAAAGTGCATGCAACTGGACAATACAGTAAATGATCCCTCTTCAAATTTTGGTAAGTAATGCATAGTTTCATTATTTTAATGAATATATCTACTTGGTAAAGTCCTATAAATTTTGTGCATAATTGTTCCAAATATTTATTGTCTATGAAGAAAAGTAATTACTGGTTTTCTTTTGGTTTAGAAGTCTTGTTGTAAATACATCTGGTTCTTCAAGGATAATCCACATTTCAATCAATCAAAAACCACAAGGGAAGAATAATTTTTGATAAAATGATGGTGGATCATCAGCTGAAGACAATCTCACCAAAGCCCCCGAGGACTGGTAAAAGACAGCGTGCCACCTGTTTCCCAGGCTGTGAACCATAGAAAAAGAAAGTACAAGTGTCGTATTGTCCAATCCTCAGAATGCTCATCAAATACCAAGAGGTTGTCAGTGAAAGCTCTCACAAAGTGCAGCAGGTGAAACAGTTGAACTTAGACAACCTGGCTTACCCAGGCACAGCCTAGCTTATCTATATCATAACCTCCAATGCAATTTGAGTGACACAGTTGGCAGTGCGGATCATCACAACTGTCACAGAATGACTCACTGTTGCTGTTTTCTTTCAATGGAGCCATCTTGGATTCCCTGAAGACCAAACTGCCCAGGTCATATTCCACAATAATTTGGTTTATGACTAATACAAAGTGTAGACTAGGGAAAAGATCCTTCAACAATTTCTATGTGGATTCTCTGAGAAACTGTGGATTTTCTCCAAAAATGTCTCTTTTATTCTCCTCATTACTCTTACACATTTAAGTTTTATAATTTTTTTCTGTTGGTTTTCTCCAGTGATCACGAACAATGTGAAATAAAAACAGAAAATAATGGAAATATTGAGCTGTTCAGGCAAAATCTGTGGAAAGGAAAACTGTGTTAACATTTCAGGTCGAAGCACCTTCAATAGATTTCCAGCATCTATAGTACTTTAGTTTGCAATCTGTCAAACCGCATTGTTAAAGAATTTAAATCATATTATTTATCAACTCTGGTAATGTTTACATATCATTTTCCTAAGAAAAATACTGAAGTACAATGGAATCAGTTATCTGTGTGCCTTTATGTAAACTGTACACTTATTTAAGAACCACGTGGTTGAAGTAGACTGTAAATTACAGTGAAGTTTGCTGTAGATTTATCTTGGATTAGAAACATAGAAACATAGAAAATAGGTGCAGGAGTAGGCCATTCGGCCCTTCGAGCCTGCACCGCCATTTATTATGATCATGGCTAATCATCCAACTCAGAACCCCGCCCCAGCCTTCCCTCCATACCCCCTGACCCCCGTAGCCACAAGGGCCATATCTAACTCCCTCTTAAATATAGCCAATGAACTGGCCTCAACTGTTTCCTGTGGCAGACAATTCCACAGATTCACCACTCTCTGTGTGAAGAAGTTTTTCCTAATCTCGGTCCTAAAAGGCTTCCCCTCTATCCTCAAACTGTGGCCCCTTGTTCTGGACTTCTCCAACATCGGGAACAATCTTCCTGCATCTAGCCTGTCCAATCCCTTTAGGATTTTATACGTTTCAATCAGATCCCCCCTCAATCTTCTAAATTCCAACGAGTACAAGCCCAGTTCATCCAGTCTTTCTTCATATGAAAGTCCTGCCATCCCAGGAATCAATCTGGTGAACCTTCTTTGTACTCCCTCTATGGCAAGGATGTCTTTCCTCAGATTTGGGGACCAAAACTGCACACAATACTCCAGGTGTGGTCTCACCAAGGCCTTGTACAACTGCAGTAGTACCTCCCTGCTCCTGTACTCGAATCCTCTCGCTATAAATGCCAGCATACCATTCGCCTTTTTCACCGCCTGCTGTACCTGCATGCCCACTTTCAATGACTGGTGTATAATGACACCCAGGTCTCGTTGCACTTCCCCTTTTCCTAATCGGCCACCATTCAGATAATAATCTGTTTTCCTATTTTTGCCAACAAAGTGAATAACTTCACATTTATCCACATTAAATTGCATCTGCCATGAATTTGCCCACTCACCCAACCTATCCAAGTCACCCTGCATCCTCTTAGCATCCTTCTCACAGCTAACACTGCCGCCCAGCTTCGTGTCATCTGCAAACTTGGAGATGCTGCATTTAATTCCCTCATCCAAGTCATTAATATATATTGTAAACAACTGGGGTCCCAGCACTGAGCCTTGCGGTACCCCACTAGTCACCGCCTGCCATTCTGAAAAGGTCCCGTTTATTCCCACTCTTTGTTTCCTGTCTGCTAACCAATTCTCCACCCACACCAATACCTTACCCCCAATACCGTGTGCTTTAAGTTTGCACACTAATCTCCTGTGTGGGACCTTGTCAAAAGCCTTTTGAAAATCCAAATATACCACATCCACTGGTTCTCCCCTATCCACTCTACTAGTTACATCCTCAAAAAATTCTATGAGATTCGTCAGACATGATTTTCCTTTCACAAATCCTGTGAAAGTTCACAAAGTCCATGCTGACTTTGTCCGATCATTTCACCGCTTTCCAAATGTGCTGTTATCACATCCTTGATAACTGACTCCAGCAGTTTCCCCACCACCGACGTTAGGCTAACCGGTCTATAATTCCCCGGTTTCTCTCTCCCTCCTTTTTTAAAAAGTGGAGTTACATTAGCCACCCTCCAATCCTCAGGAACTAGTCCAGAATCTAACGAGTTTTGAAAAATTATCACTAATGCATCCACTATTTCTTGGGCTACTTCCTTAAGCACTCTAGGATGCAGACCATCTGGCCCTGGGGATTTATCTGCCTTCAATCCCTTCAATTTACCTAACACCACTTCCCTACTAACATGTATTTCGCTCAGTTCCTCCATCTCACTGGACCCTCTGTCCCCTACTATTTCTGGAAGATTATTTATGTCCTCCTTAGTGAAGACAGAACCAAAGTAATTATTCAATTGGTCTGCCATGTCCTTGCTCCCCATAATCAATTCACCTGTTTCTGTCTGCAGGGGACCTACATTTGTCTTTACCAGTCTTTTCCTTTTTACATATCTATAAAAGCTTTTACAGTCCATTTTTATGTTCCCTGCCAGTTTTCTCTCATAATCTTTTTTCCCCTTCCTAATTAAGCCCTTTGTCCTCCTCTGCTGAACTCTGAATTTCTCCCAGTCCTCAGGTGAGCCACTTTCTCTGGCTAATTTGTATGCTTCTTCTTTGGAATTGATACTATCCCTAATTTCTCTTGTCAGCCACGGGTGCACTACCTTCCTTGATTTATTCTTTTGCCAAACTGGGATGAACAATTGTTGTAGTTCATCCATGCAACCTTTAAATGCTTGCCATTGCATATCCACCGTCAATCCTTTAAGTGTCATTTGCCAGTCTACCTTAGCTAATTCACGTCTCATACCTTCAAAGTTACCCCTCTTTAGGTTCAGAACCTTTGTTTCTGAATTAACTATGTCACTCTCCATCTTAATGAAGAATTCCACCATATTATGGTCACTCTTACCCAAGGGGCCTCTCACGACAAGATCGCTAATTAACCCTTCCTCATTGCTCAAAACCCAGTCCAGAATAGCCTGCTCTCTAGTTGGTTCCTCGACATGTTGGTTCAAAAAACCATCCCGCATACATTCCAAGAAATCCTCTTCCTCAGCACCTTTACCAATTTGGTTCACCCAATCTACATGTAGATTGAAGTCACCCATTATAACTGCTGTTCCTTTATTGCACACATTTCTAATTTCCTGTTTAATACCATCTCCGACCTCACTACTACTGTTAGGTGGCCTGTACACAACTCCCACCAGCGTCTTCTGCCCCTTAGTGTTACGCAGCTCTACCCACATCGATTCCACATCTTCCCGGCTTATGTCCTTCCTTTCTATTGCGTTAATCTCTTCTTTAACCAGCAACGCCACCCCATCTCCCCTTCCTTCATGTCTATCCCTCCTGAAAATTGAATATCCCTGAACGTTGAGCTCCCATCCCTGGTCACCCTGGAGCCATGTCTCTGTGATCCCAGCTATATCATAATCATTAATAACAATCTGCACTTTCAATTCATCCACCTTATTACGAATGCTCCTTGCATTGACACATAAAGCCTTCAGGCGCTCTTTTACAACTCTCTTAGCCCTTATACAATTATGTTGAAAAGTGGCCCTTTTTAATGCTTGCCCTGGATTTGTCGGCCTGCCACTTTTACTTTTCTCCTTAGTACTTTTTGCTTCTACCCTCACTTTACTCCCCTCTGTCTCTCTGCACTGGTTCCCATCCCTCTGTTGTGAACTAACCTCCTCACGCCTAGCCTCTTTAATTTGATTCCCACCCCCCAACCATTCTAGTTTAAAGTCACCTCAGTAGCCCCCGCTAATCTCCCTGCCAGGATATTGGTCCCCCTAGGATTCAAGAGTAACCCGTCCTTTTTGTACAGGTCACGCCTGCGCCAAAAGAGGTCCCAATGATCCAAAAACTTGAATCCCTGCCCCCTGCTCCAATCCCTCAGCCACGCATTTATCCTCCACCTCATCACATTCCTACTCTCACTGTCGCGTGGCACAGGCAGTAATCCCGAGATTACTACCTTTGCGGTCCTTTTGCTCAACTCCCTTCCTAGCTCCCTATATTCTCCTTTCAGGACCTCATCTCTTTTCCTACCTATGTCATTGGTACCTATATGTACCACGACCTCTGGCTCCTCACCCTCCCACTTCAGGATATCTTGGACACGATCAGAAATATCCCGGACCCTGGCACCAGGGAGGCAAACTACCATCCGGGTCTCTGGACTGCGTCCACAGAATCGCCTATCTGACCCCCTTACTATTGAGTCCCCTATCACAACTGCCCTCCTCTTCCTTGCCCTACCCTTCTGAGCTACAGGGCCAGACTCTGTGCCGGAGGCACGGCCACTGTCGCTTCCCCCGTGTAAGCTGTCCCCCCCAACAGTACTCAAACAGGAGTACCTGTTGTTAAGGGGCACAGCCACCGGGGTACTCCTTATTACCTGACTTTTCCCCTTCCCCCTCCTAACCGTGACCCACTCGTCTGCCTCCCGTGGCCCCGGCGTGACCACCTGCCTTCCATTCCTCTCTATCACCTCCTCACTCTCCCTGACCAGACGAAGGTCATCGAGCTGCAGCTCCAGTTCCGTAACGCGGTCCCTTAGGAGCTGCATCTCGATGCACTTGGCGCAGATGTAGACGTCCGGGAGACTTGGAGACTCCAGGGCCTCCCACATCCGACACCGAGAACAGCAAACTGCCCTCACACTCATACTGCCCCTCTCCTCAAATAACAACAGAAAATGAATGCCAAACCTTCCTCGCCTCGCCTGTTTCTGCCTAAGCCCGTTGAGCCGAAGCCCTTAAGCCTTCACTCTGCTCCCGGCTCACTCCGCAGCCCGCAAACTACGCTGCCCGCTCTATGAGACTTTGTTCCTTTTAAATCTGCCGGACTGCATTGCCCGACGTCACACGCCTGCGCAGTCCCGCCTCTCAGAACGCCGTTGGAGAAAAAAAATAACGAAAATTTCAAAAATGTCTTTCTCGGCACTCCCACTCAGACTCTCAGACTCCTTCTTCGATTATTGCCATTGTTAAAGGTACAGCAAATGAAAGCTGCTTATGGGTTAAAAGCATTTTATTTTGAGCATTCTTTCCGTGTTGATAGAATTCAATGGTAGTTTATTAAAATAAAGTACGCCATGATAACGTCGCCATGAATGCGACACTATTACAGCTCTGCGCGTTCCGAGGTTCAGAGTTCAATTCTGGTGCTGCTCTGTAAGAGGTCTGTGTGTGTCCTTCCTGTGTAATGCGTGGGTTTTCTCTGGGTCATCCGGTTTCCACCCACAGTCCAAAGATGCATCGGCTAGGTTAATAGGTCATTGTAAGTGGTTCCGTGATTAGGTTGGGGTTAACCAGGTTTGTTGACGGTTGTCGGGGTGGTGTGGCTCGAAGGCGCTGGAAGAGCCTTCTCAGTGTGGTGTTGTTAAACACGTAAAAATAACATACTATTGTGCAAGATACTGGCACTGCACGGAGCCCACACTATCATTGGTCTTGTTTATTAGAAAAAGTTTAGATAGAATTAATGCAGAAAAGTCTGTAAGAAAGCAATTTTAATTATTGAGTGAACCACTCCTTAACTTTCTTGATGTGTCATTGGAAAAATCTCTCTGGTTCATCCCATTTAGTAAGAAGTATTAGTGTAGTTATGTATTTCCCCCAGCATTTACAGTGTAAAACATTGATAGTGGCGGTTTGCATGGATTCAGAAAAATGTGAAAATATGAAACTTTAATAAAGGAGAAAGTAGACGATATTTATATGGGAACATTGGTAAAATGAAGAGCAGAGTGAAGTATTTAGCAGATATTTCACTACAGGCAGTTGTTCTTATTCTCACTGCTTTCTTTTCAAGATTAAGTTCCTTTCTTATCACCTGCTATTAGCTGTGTTTTATTTTTACATCCAAATATTAGAAGGAAACAAACACAAAAGATTCTGTAGATATTTGAAATCCAAAGCAACAAGCACAAGACACTGGAGGAACTCAGCAGGTCAGGCAGCATCTATGCAGATAAATTAACAGTTGACGTTTCAGCACGAAACCCCTAATCAGGCCAGGAAAGGAAGGGGGAAGATGTCATAATAAAAAGGTTGGAGGAGGGGAAGGAGTACAAGCTAGAAGGTGATAGGTGAAGTCAGGTCGGCGGGGGAGGGGCATGAAGTAAGAACCTGGAAGGTGATAGGTAGGAAATGTAAAGGGCTGGAGAAGAAGGAATCTGGTAGGAGAGGGTAGTGGAACATGGAGAAAAGGAGGGAGGAGAAACACCAGGGGGAGGTGATAGGAGAAGAGAAGAAGGGGGTCAGAGTGGGGAATCGAAGAAGAGGGAAGAGGAAGGGGAGAAAATAACCGGAAGTTGGAGAAATTGATGTTCATGCCATCAGGTTGGAGGCTAACCAGATGGAATATGAGGTGCTGCTTCTCCACACTGAGAGTGGCCTCATTGTGGCAGTAAAGGAGGTTATGGACTGACATATTAGAATGGGAACGGGGATTGGAATTAAAATGGCTCGCCACCGGGGAATTCTGATTTTTGTGGATGAAGTGAAGGTGTGCAACAAAGTGGTCCCCAAATCTACGTTGGCTGTCACCAATGCAGAGAAGACCACATTGCTAGCATTGAATACTGTAGACAACCCCAACAGATTCACAAGTTAAGTGTTGATTCACCTGGAAGGACAGGTTGAGGCCCTGAATGGAGGCAAGGGAGGAGTTGAATGGGCAGGTATAGCACTTCTGCCACTTTCAGGGATAAGTGCCAGGATGGAGATTAAGGAGGAAGGACAATTGGACAAGGCAATCACAGGGAAAGTGAGCCCTGAGGAAAGTGGAGAATGGAGGGCAGGTAAATATGTGTTTGGTGGTGGTGTCCTGTAGAAAATGGCAGAAGCTGTGGAGAATATCATGCTGAATGTGAAGGCTCATAGGGCAGTAGGTGAGGACAAGAGGAACTCTATTCCTGTTAAGGCAGCAGGAAGATGGGGTGAGGGTGGATATTTGGGAAATGGTGGAGATGTGGGTGGGGGCAGCATCAATGGTGGAGGTAGGGAAACTCCATTCTTTGAAGAAAGAGAATGTGGAAAGGAAAGCCTCACCCTGGGAATAGATATGGCAGAGATGAAGGAACTGAAAAAAAGGAATGGATTTATACAGGAGACCAGATGGGAAGAGGTATAGTCAAGATAGTTGTGGGAGTCAGTAGGTTTATAAAAGATAAAGGTGGATAGCTTGTCTCCAGAGATGGAGACGGAAAGATTGAGAAAAAGGAGAGTGGTGTCAGAAAAGGGTCAAGTGAATTTAAGGGCAGGGTGAATGTTGGAGGCAAAGTTGATGAAATTGTTAAGCTCAGCATGGGTGCATGAAGCAGCACCAATGCAGTTACCAATGTAGCACAGAAAGAGTTGGGGAGCATTACCAGGGAAGGCTTGGAATATGGACTGTTCTGTGTAGCCAGCAAAAATACAGGCATACAATAGCTGGGGCCCATGGCCACACCTCAGGTTTAGAGAAAGAGGAAGGAGCAGAAAGAGAGATCATTGAGGGTGAGGACCAACTCTGCCAGCTTGAGGAGGGTGGTGTTGGAAGCGAACTAGTTGGCTCTGTTGTTAAGAAAGAAGCAGAGAGCTTTAAGGACTTCTTGCTGGGGTATAGAAGTGTATAGGGACTGGACATCCATGGTGAAAATGAGGGGATCAGGGTCAGGGAATTGAATGTTGTTGAAGAGATCGAGAGCATGTGAAATGTTGTGGATGTAGGTGGGAAGGGACAGAACCAAGAGGTGGGAAGGGACAGAACCAAGAATGGAGTCGAGGTATGCGGACATGAGTTCAGTGAGGAAGAAGCAGGAAGAAACAATGGGCCTCCCCGAATAGTCAGCTTCATGGAGTTTTCATAGGATGTGAAAATAAGGATGCAGGGTAAGAGAACTATGAGGTTGGTGGCAGTGGATGAGAGGTCTCCTGAGTTGATGAGGTTGGTAGTGGTGTCGGAGACAATATCCTGATGGTCCTAAGTGGGGTAAGTAAGAGAAGGTGTCTGAGAGTTGCCACCTTAAGGGGCAAATCAGAAGTACATACATCTACTTTGGGACAACACACAAAGTAGAGGCACAAAGTAGGGCAAAATGATGGAGATGTGGTATTATGGCAGAACCAGAATCGGGTTTATTGCCATTGACATAGGTTGTGACATTTGTTTTTTATTTTGCCAGCAGTGCAGTGCAGGACGTAAACTTTAAAGTCACAAAAATAAATAAATAAATAAATAAATAGTGCAGAAGAGGAGAGAATAGTGAGAAGAGTAGTAACGAGAAGTAATAATGAGAAAGTAGTAATGAGAAGTAATAATGAGAAAAGTAGTAATGAGTAATAATGAGAAAAGTAGTAATGAGAAGTAATAATGAGAAGTAGTAATGAGAAGAGGACATGTCCCAGATGGTGAGGATCCTTAATGATGGATGCTGATGGTGGGATGGTTCTGCCCACAATGGAGCTGACTGAGTTTACAACCCTTTGCAGTCTCTTTTGATCTTACACATTGGAGCCTCCAGTGTTGCAGTCAGTCAGAATGCTGTCTACCGTACATCCGTAGAAACTTTCTAGAGTCTTTGGTGACATACAAAGTCCCCTCAAAATCCTAATGAAGTATAGACAATGGTGTGCCTTCTTCATGATTGCATCAATATGTTGGGCCCAGGATAGAACCTCTGAGATGTTAACACGAAGCTGCTCACCCTTTACAGCACTGACTCTGCAGTGAGGACTTCTTCCTGAAGTCCACAATCAATTTCTTGTCTTGCTGACACTATGTGCAAGGTTATCGTTGCAACATCATTCAACCAGCTGATGTATTTCACTCCTGTACGCCGCCTTGTTGCCATCTGAGGTTTTGTGAACAACAGTGGTGTCATTGCCGAATTTATGAATGGTGTTTGAGCTGTGCCTAACCACACAATCACGACTGTAGAGAGAATTGAGCAGTGGGCTAAGCACACATACTTTATGTGCATCTGTGTTGATTATCAGTAAGGAGGAAGCAAGAGAACACATTATGACCACAGACCAAACATCTGGGACAGAACAGAAGATAACATTAAAGACCCATGCAAAAGAGATCCACAATATTTATTTCATATATTTTAAGGAATCACGCTTTCAGACTATTTTATCTCAATCTGCCAGAACACAACCAAAATCCAATTCCCACTCAGTTTTGACATCCATCAGAACACACTGAGGTTGAAGCCAAAGGATGTTCATTTGAAGGTAGACAATATTGATATCATGCATGTCTGGAAGATTCCCGAGACGGTCGTTCCACAGGGTCACTGCTCTGGGTGGAAACCAGGCTGGTTAAACACGAGGGTAAGGATCAACATTAGTGGAGCTCGGTTATTTTTGGGGAGGGTCAAACTGATGATCCAGATCTCTTCAGAGGGCACAGAACCCATCTCCCTGAGAGGTCTCCCCACAATCGCTCAGACCACTCTATGGTCCTGTATCATCACGGAGTCTGGTGGAGAGTGCCAACTTCCTGGAGTTGGGTTACAGAACTGATCTGCCCACTGACCCCGTTCTGGATACGACCCAGAGGAGTTTCAGCTTCCCCATTTCAGTGGTGGGGCAATCTCCAGGGAGTTGGGGGAGTCTGCAGACATCATCCTTCACCAATTAGTGAGATAAATTAATGGTTGCCATGGTAACATAGCCGTTAGCATGTCACTATTACAGCTCGGGGTGTCGGAGTTCAGAGTTCAATTCCAGCGTCATCTGTAAGGTGTCTCTGTCCGTCCTCTCCATGGAATGCATGGGTTTTGCCCGGGCTGTCCTGTTTCCCCCCACAGTCCAAAGACATACTGGGTGGGTTCATTGGTCATCGTAAATCGTCCCATGATTAGGTTAGGATTAATCGAAGTTGTTGAGGGCAGCTGAGGTGGTAAGGCTGAAGGGCCAGAAGCCCCTACTCTGTGCTTTATTGCCACATAGGTAGATAGATGAATAAATAAATAAAGCATATTTAACATTCAGTTCAAATGTGGAGAAAACGTCGGGAAACAGGAATAATCCTGGAAACTACAGTGTGGAACAAGCTGCCTGAGCAGGTGGTGGATGCCATTTCGATTTCAATGTTTAAGAGAAGTTTTGTTGGTGCATGGGTGGGAGAGAGGGACAGCTATGGTCTGGGTGCAGGTTGATGAGTCAAGGCAGTTTAAATGGTTCAGCATGGACTAGATGGGCCGAAGGGCCTGTTTCTGTGCTGTAGCTTTCTATGGCTCTGTGGCTCTCTGACCAGCTTATAAAAGGCAGACATTAAGTGCCCAGTTCCTTCTAAGTGTTATAAGATTCTAAAGAAGTATTCAGTATGCCCACTGGCGATGACATTTGAAGCGCTAGTCACTGAATTCCATTTTGTTCTGTGTTTGAATGTCAGACTTCATGAAATACAGTTTCGATTATTTCAGAACTATTTTTCCCTACTTCAATAATTAAAACACTTATATTTTTAAGTAAAGGCTTTCAACACTTGATTGAAATTCCTTACGGTTATCCCTCAACCTCAATACGCAATTTTCCTTTTTAACCACTTACTGCATCTGTTTGATAACATTTTGTTATTTGTGCACAAAAACATCAATGCTGGAGGAACTCAGCAGGCCAGGCAGCATCTATGAAAAAGAGCACGGTTGATGTTTCGGGCCGAAACCCTTCAGCAGCAGTCTTTTCCACAGATGCTGCCTGGCCTGCTGAGTTCCTCCAGCATTTTGTGTGTGTTGCTTGGATTTCCAACATCTGCAGGTTTTCTCTTGTTTGCAGACCCTGACCCTCTCAGTATGCAAGCCAGTGTGACTGGAGTTTGAGGCCTAATGTTCGGGGTCCCACCATCAGTGAGTCCTGAGTTTGAGGACTTGATTTCATTCGTCCTCATCAGCTAGATACTGAAGGTCAAAGGCCAAAGGTGAATCAGACTTCCCGATGTTGGGGTCCCATGGCTCGATCTCTGTGAACCCCCTGGGGAAGCTGAAGCCTCAATGTGTGTGATTCCAGAGTCTGCTCGAGGCTGGAGGCTGGAGATGGTTTAGCCTGTGGTTAGAGGAATGTGTATGTGCGTGCATGGGTGGGTGTGAGGAACGGGGCTTGTTTTACTGTTGTTGCTTTGTTACTTGGTACGTTCTGTTTTGTAGTGCTCTGCATTGTTCTGCCAAGCATGGTGGGCATGCTAGATTGGCGCCAGACTGTGTGGCGACAATTACGGGCTGCCCCGGCACATTCCTGGCTTAATGCAAAAGACACATTTCACTGTATGTTACGATGTTAAATCGAGTCCGACTCTTAGTGGCCTCATGGACTCCTGCACGCCCAGCCTTCTTGTTGGAACCTTGTAAGATCCCTTCCTGTAAGATCCCCCAAGGTCATACGCATTGTCTGAGTAATACTATCTAATGGACCGTTACCTTGTCGTGGTGAGGGGGCTTGTGCATCTCAGTGATGCTATGAGCTGTACCATGCAGACCTACTCATGATGGACAGGTCACAGCAGAGAGGTCAGACCAAATACGGTCCACTGGAGAAGGAAACGGCAAATCACTCCAGTAATTTGCCTTATGGATATTTTGGTGTACAGGTGATAAATCTGAATCTCTTATGTTATTAAATCTCACCATGGACTCACCTCCTCTCTGTTCAAACAACTTCCTCCACTCCTACAATCACCTGAGATATCTTCACTCCTCTTGTTCTGGGCTGCTTGACTTATATCTATCATTGG
Source organism: Mobula hypostoma (assembly GCF_963921235.1). Lineage (NCBI taxonomy): Eukaryota > Metazoa > Chordata > Chondrichthyes > Myliobatiformes > Myliobatidae > Mobula > Mobula hypostoma. Next base: position 76,705,235 of record NC_086103.1, read on the forward strand.
GACTTTCAGATGCCAAGTTCAAATTCTCAACCTTTCAAATGATCTGCACATCTTTTCTCCTTGAAAGGTGTGCACCTTTGCCAAACGTTGTCACTTCACTGTTGAATTTTGTTTGATAAAGCTCCTGAAAAGAGCCTTGCTACACTAAAGGCAATGTGTCAATGGAAGTTGTTGGGATGACCGTGTCATTTCTACTATAATCATTCTGAAGCAAGTGTAAATGTTAGTGTTGGTTGTAGATGAGGTTCAATGACCCTGCTGAGTGGTAGAGTGGTCTCAGGGAGTTATGTCAGCTACTCCAGTTTTTGAAATCTATGTTTTTGCAAAGCTCTGATACAATGCAATTGACATCTTCCAGTATCAATAAGTGAATGGGCAGGCTGCACTTTAGTTCTCTCCAATGTGTGTTGTGTATAACTAGCAAGCAACTCTTAAGCTTGAGTCATGCTGATCCATTTACATCCACATGAAGTGACTGTGTTATAGTCATTAAAACCACACCTTTGCGGTAAAGCATTGCGAGAAATGTCAAAGTGTTGCCTGTTATAAAGTTAAACTGACAAACATTTCTAAACATCACACTCCAAATCATAAAATATCGATAAAATACTGCAACGTTCAGAGTTTAAAATCTGTTTTAAAATTTCATCAGTAAACAGGGAGGGTTAACAGGTGAATATGAACCAGTGGTGGTTCTCCAATAGCTGGTTCATGCTGCTGTCCATAGGTATTACCATTCTTATTTTTCGATCAAGTTTAAGATTAAATATTGCATGATATTAAACTGTCTTTTTGCCTGAGAGACCTGTGTTCCAGTTCTCTTCGGACATGCGCTATGCAGTTTCTTTTATATCTGACTAGAAAATGTGTCAGTGATATGAAATTGGATTAGCTCTGGCTGATCTTGTGCAATGTGTAATTTATAATTTATCAGACATCTGAACTATTACAATTCACCATATTTCGAAGATATAACCCTAAAAATTCAAACAGTATACATGTTTAAAGTTCAAAGCGCATTTATTATCAAATATGTACGCAGTATGTATGCCGAGATTTGTGTTCTAGAGACGGCCACAAAACAAAGAAAACCATGGAACCTGTTCAAAAAAAACATCACCCGCCCCCCCCACGGGCAAACAACAAACTGTACAAATGGCAACAAGAACTTCAACCTCTCCCTCCCCACGCGCAAAAAACAAACTGCACAAGAAAGAGTGAGCGAACACCCTGAATATAAAAACACAAAATCGAAGGAGTCCCATCGAACTACAGCCCAATCCACAAACAGAAGATCCAGAACTTCAGTACCATCCTTGGACAGCTTCGAGGGAGAGAGAGATCATTCGAACGCAGGGATCTTCTCTCTGAACCATTGAGAGAGAGATCGACATACAGAGACAACGTTCTCCGGCAGGAGCGAGCGAGAAGCTAAGTAGACGGTGCCGAACACCCACTTGCCTTGATGCTTCAACCTTCCTTGAGGCTTTAATCAGCGAGATCAGCGAAACACGTTTATTAATTGTTACATTATTGATTTAAGTTGCAATATTGATCATGAAACATGACTGGTGCATGCAATGTTTGAAACTTAATCGTTGGCTTCTGTGTGTGACATGCCCAAGTTGGACAACAGGGCTGAACATTCCAGTGAGGGAATGGAAGACATCAACTTTGCTCATGGAAATCAGCCCTGAAATGTATTGTGCACTGTGTAACTATGGAAATCTTGTTTACAGAGTTTGGAAAAATTCTTCACTCTGTGCCCATGCATATGGAATTGCCACTACAAGAGCAGTAACCAAGGAGCATGAAATAATGAGGATGCTGAATCTATTCCAAACATTGATGCTTTCAATTAGCGTCAGCAGTGAACTAAAATGCGATGATTTCCTTTATCTCCAGGATCAAGTACAATATTAGAAGCAGGTAAATAGCTGAAGTGGGCATTGTGACTAAGGAAGCCAATCAACAGACTAAATTTGGAAAGGTTGTGTATAACTGTGGGAAAGCAGTATTGCGCATCTCTGTGCAGTTATGTAAAAAAGTCACGTTGTCAAGTGTTATAATGGTATTATTAATGCATTTATATTATGTAAGCTGCATATCAAAGGAGTTTCTTTTTGTTACAGCTAAAATAAAAGCAGCTGTATCCAGTGTTACCCTGTTCTATATCTATTACCAATCCCTGGTCCACATTAGGAGACATCACAAAGACCAAGATTGACTGAGTAGTCAGGAGGAAGACCACTGGTTGTTGGGGGTGGAGGGGATGGGAAGGAAATGATGAGGGTAGGGCTCACTGGCATTTGGGGATCAGAGTCTGGGGTCAGTAATGCTTGATCCTGGGATAATATGATACAATTTTATCAATAACGTTCCCAAAGAACACTGTATGCATTTGACGGCTCTTAGCCTGTATTCACTGGAGTTTTGAAGAATTGGAGGGAGAACCTCATTGAAACCTCATTGAAAGGCCTAGATAGAGTGGACATGGAGAGGATGTTTCCAATAATGGGAGAGACTTGGACCAGAGGGCAAAGCTTCAGAATAGAAGGACGTCCCTTCAGAATAGAAATGAAGAATTTCTTTAGCCAGAGGATTGTGAATCTGTGGAATTCATTGCCATAGACGGCTGTGGAGGCCAAGTCACTAGCTATAGAAACATAGAGACATAGAAAACCTACAGCACAATACAGGCCCTTTGGCCCACAATGCTGTGCCGAACATGTCCTTACCTTAGAAATTACCGAGGGTTACCCATAGCCCTCTATTTTTCTAAGCTCCATGTACCTATCCAGGAGTCTCTTAAAAGACCCCACCTCCACTACCGTCACCTGCAGCCCACTCCACGCACTTACCACTCTGCATAAAAAACTTACCCCAGACATCTCCCTGCACTTACTTCCAAGCACCTTCAAACTGTGCCCTCTCGTGTAGCCATTTCAGCCCTGGGAAAAAGCCTCTGACTATCCACACAATCAATGCCTCTCATCATCTTATACACCTCTATCAAATTTGATAGGTTCTTGAATAGTAAGGGTTTCAAAGGTTAGGAGAATAGTATTGAGAGAGAAAATAAAGACCTGAAAGAGATAATTCTGCTCCTCTGTTTTATGATCTTAAAGGAATTGATATAATCTGATACATGCCTGATGCTGAAATCATCTTAGGTGCACAAGTTTGGAACAAGTCAGTAAGTGGTGAGTGAGACATCCACTGATCCAAAGTAAGATGGAATTGGTCAATGTCGGATTTCATTCCATGAGAGGTTCAATTTTCCATTGCATGGCACAGAAATAAACAACAAATTACTTGATCAAGTTTTCAGGAACATCTCCCTCCATACTTGACAGCTCTGTCAATTTTGACAGAAATGGAATAAAGTTAAACTAGGCTTTTAACAGCCTGGAAATTGAACATGTCAGGAAATTCAAACACTTCCTTTGAATCACAACAGAAAGGACTCTGGCAGATCAGAAACACATCAGTATGAATTTGCACAAAACATATTGACTGCTTTTCTCCATCTTCGTTGGACATTGACATTACATTAAACAATATTGTCAAAGTCATTTTCACTGGTTGCGATTAAAAAGTTTTATAGCGTGGATGTGATGTCATTATAGTTAAAATGATGTTTAGCTGCCCGGCTGCCCTCCCTTCTCAATGGCCACTGAACTCAGGACACTTATTAAACTGTGATTAACAGGGGTCAATAAGCAGGGAAGGATGCACTTGTCTGCCTTTAATGGGAACCTACTTAAGCTCCAATGAGCCGGAAAATTGGTATCAGAAAAAATGGAGACAGATTAGAAAATTAAAGAAGTTGTTAACGAAATGGATTTATTCACACAGTATTGAAAGTGGATTTAGATTAACACAGGATTTTAAGTACCTTAGTCTTTCCTGAGCCAAAAAGCTCAGCTTAGAGTGTTTCTGTATGGATCTTTGTGATGGCAATTGTTAGATTAAACTAGTTACAGTGGTTGGCATGGATATGCTTATAGTTAGTTAATCTCAGAATTGTGATAATTGGTTTGCAGATGGTCACAGAAGTATTACATGATACAGAATGTGCTAGAGATGCTGGAAATCAGAGCAACACTCCCAAAATGCTGGAGGAACTCAGCAGGTCAGGCAGCATCTATGAGAATAAATAACCAGTTGTTATTTTGGGCCGAAACCCTTAATTAGGACTGGAAAAGAAGGGGGAAGGCACCAGAATTAGAAGATGGGGAAGGGGAAGGAGGGCAAGCTAGAAGGTGATAGGTGAAGGCAGGTGGGTAGGGGAGGGGACGAAGTAGGAAGCTGGGATGTGATAGGTGGAAAAAGCAAAGAGCTGGAGAAGAATGAATCTGATATGAGAGGAAGGTGGATCATGTGAGAAAGGGAAGGAGGACAGGCACCAGGGGGAGATAATTGGAAGGCGAGGAGAAGTGGTATGAGGCCAGAATGGGGAAATGAAGAAGAGGGAAGGAGGAGAGGAAAAATACTGGAATTTGGAGAAGTTATGTTCTTACAGCCTGAGAGTGGCCTCATTGTGGCAGAAGAGGAGGCCATAGTCAGATTGGGAGTGGGGATTGGAATTGAAATGATTGGCCACTGGGAAATCCTGCTTTTTCCAGATGGAGCCAAGGTAATTGAAAAAGTGGTCCCCAAATCTAGGTCGGGTCTGACCAATGTGGAGGAGGCTTCAATGGGAGCACCAGATACTATAGACGACCTCAATAGATTCACAAATGAAGTGTTGCATCACCCAGAAGGACTGGTTGGGGTCCTGAATGGAGGTGAGGGAGGAGGGTGAATGGGCAGGAATAGAACTTCTCCTGCTTCCAGGGATAAGTGCCAGGACAGAGATTAATGGGAGGGACAAATGGACAAGGGAATCATGGAGGAAGTGATCCCTGTAGAAAGCAGAGAGTGCGGGGGGGGGTGAGTTGGTGGGGGGTAGGTAAAGAAGTGTTTGGTGGTAGGATCCTGTTGAAGATGGTGGAAGTTGCAGAGAGTGATCTGTTGGATGCGGAAACTTATGGGATAAAAGATGAGGACAAGAGGAACTCTGTCCTGTTAAGACGGCGAGAAGATGGGGTGAGCACGGATGTGATGAGATGCAGGTGAGGGCAGCTTCAATGGGGGAGGAAGGGAAGCTTGTTCTTTGAAAAAAGAAGACGTCTCTGATGTCCAGGAAAGGAAAACCTCATCCTGGGAACATAGGCTGGGGAGACAAAGGAACTGAGAAAAAGAAATGATGTTTTTACAGGAGACAGGGTGGGAAGAGGTATAGTCAAGATAGCCAAGGGAATTGGTAGGTTCATAAGATATTAGCAGACAATTTGTCTCCAGTGATGGAGACAGAGAGACCAAGAAAGAGGAGAGGGGTGCCGGAAATGGACCAAGTGATTTTAAGGGTGGGGTGGAAGTTGGAGGCAAAGTTGATGAAATTGACGAGTTCAGCATGGGTGCATGAAGCAGCGTCAATGCAGTCGTCAATGTAGAGCAGAAGGAGTTTGGGAGCATTACCAGGGAAGGCTTGGAACATGGACTGTTCTCTTTAGCCAACAAAAAGGCAGGCATAGCTGGTGTCCATTCGGGTGCCTATGGCCACACCTTTGGTTTGGAGAGAGTGGGAGATACTGAGACAGAAATTGTTGAGAGTGAGGACCAGTTCTACCAGACAGAAAAGGATGGTGGTGGAGGTCTTTTGTCATGAAAGAAGCAAAGAGCTTTAAGGACTTGATGGGGGAGAGATGTGTATAGGGACTGGATACCCATGCCAAGAATGAGGCAATCAGGGCCAGGAAAAGTTCTGAGGAGATCAAGAGCATGTGAAATGTCATGGATGTAGGTGGGAAGGGACTGAACCAAGGGGGATAAAATGGAATCAAGGTATGTGGGTGCGACTTCAGTGGAGTGGAAGCAGGCAGAAACAACAAGGTTTACCTTGTAGATGGGTTTGTGGATCTTGGGTAAGATGAAAAAACAAGTAATGTGGGGTAAAAGAACTGTGAGGTTGGTGGCTGTGGAGGGGAGATCTTCAGAACTGATGAGGTTAGTGATGCTGTCGTTGTCACAACCACGGATTCGGCAGCACAGTGGATACGGCAATTGTGCTTGTGAATATGCACGTGTCAGCTAATTATTATTTAATCGCCATAGCATTTAACTCCATGCTTGTCGTCGTAGTGCTTATCGAGACTTGGACAGAGCACAGCAACGCTTTGCTGCCTGTTTGCATTCGGCCTCGTCTGAGAAATTAGACTGTCGAGTCAACTGACTCTGAAGACTAGCGGTATTTGTTTAATATTTATTGTTCTTTTCAGCCGCAATATAGGTTTCATTTTCCATTTGACAGTTTAAGTTAACGGCCCTGTTTGGCCTAGCATTTATCGTTTATTTTCCTTTTAACATTGTTCATAGTAAAGTTTATGAACTATCAACTTGCTTCAGTGCCTCTCACTCTCCACTAGGGCCATATCTGAATTTGGTGATAGTCAGAGACAATGTTCTGATGGTCTTTAGTGGGGTCCTTTTCAAGAGGTAAGTAAGAGGAGCTGTCTTTGAGTTGCCACATGGTCTCAGTAAGGTAGAGGTCAGCCCGCCATACTACAACAGCACCCCCTTTGTCTGCGGGTTTGATGGTGAGGTTGGGATTGGTACAGAGAGAGTGGAGAGTGGAGGACAGTGCGTTCAGAGGGGTAAGGATTGGATAGGAGAGGGGAGTGCTGAAGTTGAGCCACTTGATATCTCGTTGGCAATTGGAGATGAAAGTATCCAGAGCAGGCAAAGAACCAGAATGGGGTGTCAAAGAAGAGAAGGAGGATTTTGGAGATGGGAAATGCCTTGTAACAGCATAAGATAGTTCACTTGGCCCATTGAGTCTGTTCTGCCATTTGATCATAGGTGATGTATTATTCACTATCAACCCCATTCTCCTGTCTCATTCTGTACTCTTTCCCACTCTTACTATTGGTCTCCATTTTATACTCAGTGACTTGGCCTGCATACATTCACCACCCTCTGGCTAAAGAAATTCTTCCTCATCTCTGTTCTAAATGGATGTTCTTTTATTCGGAGGCTGTGCCCTCTGATCCTAGATTCTCCCACTACTGGAAACATCTCTGCATCCACTTTCTCTGGGCTTTTCATATTCGGTAGCTCTCAATGAGATCCTTCTAAACCCTCCAGGCACACAGCCATCAATGCTCCTCATATTTTTAACCCTTTCATCCTTGGGATATTCTTGTAAACTTTCTCAGGAACCCCTCCAATACCAACACATCCTTCCTTAGATATAGTGCCCAAACTGTTCTATTACACCGAATCTGGTCTGATCAACACCTCAGAATATCTCTGCATTACAACCTTGCTTTTATATTTTAGTCTTGTCAAAATGAACACAAACATTGTATTTGCCTTCCTTACAACCGACTCAACCCACAAGTTAATCTTTATGGAGTCCTGCAGTAGGACTGCCAAGTTTCTTCATATCTCCAATTTCTGGATTCTCTCCCCATTTAGAAAATAGTCCGCACCTTTATTCCTTTTACTAAAGCGCATGACCATATACTATATTTCATCTGCCACTTATTTGCCTATTCTCCCAACTTGATCAAGTCCTTCTGCAGACTCCCTGCTTCAACACCACCTGCCTCTTCACTCATCTTTGTATCATCCACAAACTTGGCCACAAAGGCATCAGTTGCATCATCCAGATCATTAACAAATAACGTGGACCCAACATTGACCACTACTCACTGGCAGCCAACCAGAAAAGAACCCCTACATTTCCACTCTTTGCCTTCTACCAGTCAGCTAATCTTCTTACAGGAAATGCTAGTACATTTCCTGTACTCCATGGCCTCTTATCTTGTTTAGCAGTCTCATGTGTGGTATCATAAGACCATAAAACATAGGAGCAGAATTAGGCCATTTGGCCCTTCGAGTCTGCTCCACCATTTCATCATTGCTGATCCAATTTTCCTCTCAGCCCCAATCTCCTGCCTTCTCCCCGTATCCCATCATGCCCTGACCAATCAAGAATCCATCAACTGCCTTCAATATACATAAAGACTTGGCCTCCACAGCTGCCTGTGGCAAAGAATTCCACAGATTCACCACTCCCTGGCTAAAGAAATTCCTCCTCCTCTCTGTTCTAAAAGGGCACCCCTCTATTCTGAGGCTGTGACCTCTGGTCTTAGACTTTCCCACCATAGGAAACATCCTCTTCACATCCACCCTATCAAGATCTTTCACAATTCAATAGGTTTCAATGAGGTCACCCCTTGTTCTTCTGAATTCCACTAAATACGGGCCCAGAGCCAACAAACACTCTATGTAAGACAAGCGTTTAATCCTGGAATCATTTTCCTGAACCTCCTTTGAACCCTCTCCAGTTTCAGCACATCCTTTCCAAGATAAGGGGCCCAAACCTACTCACAATACTCCAAGTGAGGTCTCACCATTGCTTTATAAAGTTTCAACATTACATCCTTGCTTCTATATTCTAATTCTCTTGAAATGAATGCTAACGTTGCATTTGCCTTCCTAACCACAGGCTCAACCTGCAAACTAGCCTTTAGAGAATCCTGCGCAAGGACTCCCAAGTTCCTTTGCACCCCAGTTTTTCGAATTTTCTCCCCATTTAGAAAATAGTCAGTCCTTTCATTTCTTCTACCAAAGTGCATGACCTTACACTTCCTGACATTGCATTCCATCCGCCATTTCTTTGCCCATTATCCTAATCTATCTAAGTCCTTCTGTAGCCTCTCTACTTCCTCAAAACTACCTGCCCCTCCACCTATTTTCATATTGCCTGCAAACGTTTCATCAAAGCCACCAATTGCATCATACAAATCATTAACACGTAACATAGAAAGAATCGATCCCAACACAGACCCCTGTAGAACACCACTAGTCACCAGCAGCCAGCCAGAGGCTCCTTTTATTCCCACTCTTTGCCTCCTGCCAATTAGCCACTGCTTTACCCAAGCTAGAATCTTTCCTGTAATACCATAGGCTCGTAGCTTGTTAAGCACCCTCATGTGTGGCACCAAGTACACAACATCAACCAATTCTCCTTTGTCTATCCTGCTTGTTATTTCTTCAAAGAATTCCAACAGATTTGTCAGGCAATATTTTTCCTTGAGGAAACCATGCTGACTATGGCCTATTTTATCATGTGCCTCCAAGTACCCAGGGACCTCATCCTTAATAATCAACTCCAACGTCTTCCCAACCACTGAGGTCAGACTAACTGGCCTAGAGTTTCTTTCTTCTGCCTCTGTCTCTTCTTGAAGAGTGGAGTGACATTTGCAATTTTCCAGTCTTCCAGAACCATTCTAGAATAGAGTGATTCTTGAAAGATCATTACTAATGCCTCCACAATTTCTGGAAAGCGGCCAGTGCGTGAGTGGGCCAGTGAAGGAGTGGAGCTTTGAGGCTTTGACTCGAAAGATTCTGGCAGTTTTGGCAGTTGGTCTGTGCAATCAAGTCAATCAAGATTTGAATAGATCAGCAGAAAGCCGTTGATTAGACAATCAAGATTTGAATAGCTCAGACTCAGCAGAAAGCAGCAGATTGGGCAGTTGAGGTCAGGTGACCAAACATTTTGAAAAGCTCAAACAGATAAATAGAGGGATAGCTCAAGCAAAGCGGCCAGTGCGTGAGTGGGCCAGTGAAGGAATGGAGCTTTGAGGCTTTGACTCAAGAGGCTTCGACGAGAAGAGGCGGAGGACAAGCTAGCTTGCAGTTAGTTTTTACAGTGTCTCCTGAGACAGTGGAGTGCCTCTCATGTGAGATGTGGCAGTCTTGGGGGAACTCCCCTCTCCCGCAGAGTCACATCTGCCAGAAGTGTATATGGCTGGGCGATCTGGAAGATCATGTAAGGAATCTGGAGCAGCAGCTGGATGACCTTCGACTCATAAGGGAGAATGAGGCAGTCATAGATGAGAGCTACAGGGAGGTAGTCACACCTAGGCTGTCGGAAGCAGGTTGTTGGGTGACAGTCAGAGGGGGGAAAGCGAAGGTGAGCAGACAGGTAGTGCAGAGTACCCCTGTAGCCATTCCCCTGAATAATAAGTTTACTGTCCTGGATACTGTTGGCAGGGATGACCAGCCAGGTGTGAGCCACGGTGGCAGGGCCTCCAGCACTGAGTCAGACCCTGTAGTGCAGAAGGGTGGGACGGAAAAGAGGAGAGCTGTCGTCATTGGAGACTCTATAGTCAGGGGAACAGACAGGAGATTTTGTGGACGTGAGAAGGACACCCGCATGGTTTGTTGCCTCCCAGGTGCCAGGGTCTGTGATGTCTCTGACCGGGTGCACGACATCCTGGTACGAGAGGGAAAGCAACCAGAAGTCATGATACATGTAGGGACCAACGACATAGGCAGGAGGAGGGATGAGGTCCTGAAGTGTGAGTTTCTGGAACTAGGCAGAAGGCTGAAGAACAGGACCTCTAGGGTGGTGTTCTCAGGATTGCTGCCAGTGCTACATGACAGTGATGGTAAGAATTGGAGGAGATGGCAGTTGAATGCGTGGCTGAGGAGTTGGTGCAGGGAGCAGGGTTTTAGATTTTTAGATCATTGGGATCTCTTCTGGGGAAGGTGGGACCTGTACAGATTGGATGGGTTGCACCTGAACTCGAGGGGGAGCAATATCCTTGCAGGTAGGTTTGCTAGCATGGTTCGGGAGGGTTTAAACTAATTTGCGAGGGGGATGGGACCCAGAGCAATAGAGCAGTGAAAGAAGTGCATGGAGTAAAGCCAGATCTAACATACAGAGAGGCTTTGAGGAAAGAGAAGCAGAATTAACGGTGTAAAGACAGTAAGGTAGAAGGGCTGAAATGTGTGTACCTCAATGCAAGAAGCATCAGGAACAAAGGTGATGAACTGAGAGCTTGGATACATACATGGAATTATGATGTAGTGGCCATTACAGAGACTTGGCTGACACCAGGGCAGGAATGGATTCTCAATATTCCTGGATTTCAGTGCTTTAAAAGGGATAGAGAGGGCAGGAAAAGGGGAGGAGGGGTGGCATTACTGGTTAGGGATACTATTACAGCTACAGAAAGGGTGGGTAATGTAGCAGGATCCTCTTTTGAGTCAATATGGGTGGAAGTCAGGAACAGGAAGGGAGCAGTTACTCTACTGGGAGTATTCTACAGGCCCCCTGGTAGCAGTAGAGATACAGAGGAGCAGATTGGGAGGCAGATTTTGGAAAGGTGCAAAAATAACAGGGTTGTTATCATGGGTGACTTTAACTTCCCAAATATTGATTGGCACCTGATTAGTTCCAAGGGTTTAGATGGGGCAGAGTTTGTTAATTGTGTCCAGGATGGATTCCTGTCACAGTATGTGGACAGGCCGACCAGGGGGAATGCCATACTAGATCTAGTACTAGGTAATGAACCGGGTCAGGTCACAGATCTCTCAGTGGGTGAGCATCTGGGGGACAGTGACCACCGCTCCCTGGCCTTTAGCATTATCATGGAAAAGGATAGAATCAGAGAGGACAGGAAAATTTTTAATTGGGGAAAGGCAAATTATGAGGCTATAAGGCTAGAACTTGCGGGTGTGAATTGGGATGATGTTTTTGCAGGGAAATGTACTATGGACATGTGGTCAATGTTTAAAGATCTCTTGTTAGGGATAAATTTGTCCCGGTGAGGAAGATAAAGAATTGTAGGGTGAAGGAACCATGGGTGACAAGTGAGGTGGAAAATCTAGTCAGGTGGAAGAAGGCATCATACATGAGGTTTAGGAACCAGGGATCAGATGGGTCTATTGAGGAATATAGGGAAGCAAGAAAGGAGCTTAAGAAGGGGCTGAGAAGAGCAAGAAGGGGATATGAGAAGGCCTTGGCGAGTAGGGTAAAGGAAAACCCCAAGGCATTCTTCAATTATGTGAAGAAAAAAAGGATGACAGGATTGAAGGTAGGACCGATTAGAGATAAAGGTGGGAAGATGTGCCTGGAGGCTGTGGAAGTGAGCGAGGTCCTCAATGAATACTTCTTTTCGGTGTTCACCAATGAGAGGGAACTTGATGATGGTGAGGACAATACGAGTGAGGTTGATGTTCTGGAGCATGTTGATATTAAGGGAGAGGAGGTGTTGGAGTTGTTAAAATACATTAGGACAGATAAGTCCCCAAGGCCTGACGGAATATTCCCCAGGCTGCTCCACGAGGCGAGAGAAGAGATTGCTGAGCCTCTGGCTAGGATCTTTATGTCCTCGTTGTCCACGGGAATGGTACCGGAGGATTGGAGGGAGGCGAATGTTGTCCCCTTGTTAAAAAAAGGTAGTAGGGATAGTCCGGGTAATTATAGACTAGTGAGCCTTACGTCTGTGGTGGGAACGCTGTTGGAAAAGATTCTTAGAGATAGGATCTCTGGGCATTTAGAGAATCATGGTCTGATCAGGGACAGTCAGCATGGCTTTGTGAAGGGCAGATCGTGTCTAACAAGCCTGATAGAGTTCTTTGAGGAGGTGACCAGGCATATAGATGAGGGTAGTGCAGTGGATGTGATCTATATGGATTTTAGCAAGGCATTTGACAAGGTTCCACATGGTAGGCTTATTCAGAAAGTTAGAAGGCATGGGATCCAGGGAAGTTTGGCCAGGTGGATTCAGAATTGGCTTGCCTGCAGAAGGCAGAGGGTGGTGGTGGAGGGAGTACATTCAGATTGGAGGATTGTGACTAGTGGTGTCCCACAAGGATCTGTTCTGGGACCTCTACTTTTCATGATTTTTATTAACGACCTGGATGTGGGGGTAGAAGGGTGGGTTGGCAAGTTTGCAGATGACACAAAGGTTGGTGGTGTTGTAGATAGTGTAGAGGATTGTCAAATATTGCAGAGACACATTGATAGGATGCAGGAGTGGGCTGAGAAGTGGCAGATGGAGTTCAACCCGGAGAAGTGTGAGGTGGTACACTTTGGAAGGACAAACTCCAAGGCAGAGTACAAAGTAAATGGCAGGATACTTAGTAGTGTGGAGGAGCAGAGGGATCTTGGGGTACATGTCCACAGATCCCTGAAAGTTGCCTCACAGGTAGATAGGGTAGTTAAGAAAGCTTACGGGGTGTTAGCTTTCATAAGTCGAGGGATAGAGTTTAAGAGTCGCGATGTAATGATGCAGCTCTATAAAACTCTGGTTAGGCCACACTTGGAGTATTGTGTCCAGTTCTGGTCACCACACTATAGGAAGGATGTGGAAGCATTGGAAAGGGTACAGAGGAGATTTACCAGGATGCTGCCTGGTTTAGAAAGTCTGCATTATGATCAGAGATTAAGGGAGCTAGGGCTTTATTCTTTGGAGAGAAGGAGGATGAGAGGAGACATGATAGAGGTGTACAAGATAATAAGAAGAATAGATAGAGTGGATAGCCAGTGCCTCTTCCCCAGGGCACCACTGCTCAATACAAGAGGACATGGCTTTAAGGTAAGGGGTGGGAAGTTCAAGGGGGATATTAGAGGAAGGTTTTTTACTCAGACAGTGGTTGGTGCATGGAATGCACTGCCTGAGTCAGTGGTGGAGGCAGATACACTCGTGAAGTTTAAGAGACTACTAGACAGGTATATGGAGGAATTTAAGGTGGGGGCTTATATGGGAGGCAGGGTTAGAAGGTCGGCACAACATTGTGGGCCAAAGGGCCTGCACTGTGCTGTACTATTCTATGTTCTATGTTCAATCTCTTCAGCCACCTCTTTCAGAACTCTGGGATGTACACCATCTGGTCCAGGTGACTTACCTACCTTCAGACCTTTGAGTTTCCCAAGAACCTTCTCTCTAGTTATGGCAACTTCATACACTTCATGCCCCCTGGCACCTGGAACTTCCATCATACTGCTAGTGACTTCCACAGTGAAATCTGATGCAAAATACTTATTCAGTTCATCTGCCATTTCATTATCTCCCATTACTATCTCTCCAGCATCATTTTCCAGCAGTCTGATATGCACTCTCACCTCTCTTTTACACTTCATGTATCTGAAGAAACTTTTAATATCTCCTTTAATATTATTGGCTGGCTACTTTCATATTCCATCATTACCTTCTTAATGACTTTTTTAGTTGTCATGTGTTGGTTTTTAAAAGCTTCCCAATCCCCTAACTTCCCACTAATTTTTGGTCTATTATATGCCTTCTCTTTGGCTTTTATGTTGGCTTCGATTTCTCTTGTTAGCCATGGTTATGTCATCTTCCCTTTAGAATACTGCTTCCTCTTTGGGATGTACCCTGTGCCTTCCGAATTGCTTCCAGAAATTCCAGCCATTGCTGCTCTCCCAACATCCCTGCCAGTGTTCTTTTCCAATCAACTCTGGCCAACTCCTCTCTCATGCCTCTGTAATTCCTTTTACTCCACTGTAGTACTGATAATGTCTGATTTTAGCTTCTCCTTCTCTAATTTCAGAGTGAGTTTGATTGTATTATTATCACTTTTCCCTAAGGGCTCTTTTACCTTAAGCTCTCTAATCAATTCTGGTCCGTTGGACAACACCCAATCCAGAATAGCTAATCCCCTTGTGGGCTCAACCACGAGCTCCTTTAAAAAGCCATCCTGTAGGCACTCTAGAAATCTGCCTCCTGTAATCCAGCACCAACCTGATTTTCCTAATCTACCTTTATATTGAAGTCCCCCATGACTATTTACAGCTCCTGGGATGTATTCCCTAGAGTTCAGGAGAATGAGGGAGTATCTCATAGAAACATTCCAAATGTTAAAAGGCCTGGGTAGATTACATATGGCAAAGTTATTTCCCATGGTAGGGGATTCTAGGACAAGAGGGCACGACTTCAGGATTGAAGGACATCCTTTTAGAACTGAGATGCGGAGAAGTTACTTTAGTCAGAGGGTGGTAAATCTGTGGAATTTGTTGCCACGAGCAGCTGTGGAGGCCAAGCCAAGGCAGAGATAGATAGGTTCTTGATTAGCCAGGGCATCAAAGGGTATGGGGTGATAACAGGGTCGTGGGGGTGACTGGATGAAGTGGATCAGCCCTTGATTGAATGGTGGAACAGACTCGATGGGCCAAATGGCCTACTTCTGCTCCTATATCTTATGGTCTTATGGACTATTGTAACTCTGTTGGCATGCATTTTCTATCTCCCATTGTAACTTTTAGGCCACATCCTTACTACTGTTTGGGGGTCTGTATACAACTCCCATCAGGATCTATGATTCAACACCTTCCGACCCTGTGTCACCTCTTTCTAATGATTTGATTTCATTTTTTACCAACAGTGCAATGTCACCCCACACCCCCCCCCCACCTTCCTACCTGCCCTTTTGATACAATGTATATCCTTGGACATTAAGCTCCCAGCTATAATCTTTCAGCTATGATTCAGTGATGCCTGCAACATCATACATGCCATCCGCAATGGTGCTGCAAGTTCGTCTACCTTATTCTGTATACTGCGCATATTCAAATACACCTTCAGTCCTGTATTCACCCTTTTCGATTTTGTTTGCCTTTTACATTGCACTCACCCTGTTGACTGCAATTTTGCCTTATCAACAGCCTCTCCTCACTGGACATAGCCTCTGTTTCTAAACTAGCTACATCATCTTCAGCACTATTATCCGCTGTTCCTCCGATACTTCTTGCACTGAAATATACGTAGCTCAGGACACTAGTTGCACAATACTCAACCTTTTGATTCCTAACTTTGCCTGAGGTCTTACCAACAGTTACCTTCACAGCCTCTCCACTAATTTTTCTGGCACTCTGGTTCCCATCCCCCTGCAGCTCTAGTTTAAACTTCACCGTGCAGCATTAACAAACCTTCCTGCTAAGATATTAGTCCTCTCCAGTTCAGGTGCAGACCGTCCCTTCTGCACAGGTCCCATCTTCCCTGAAAGAGAGCCCAATGATCAAAAATCTTATGTCCTCCCTCCTATACCAACTCCTTAGCCATGCAATGAACTGTATGATCTTCCTAGTTCTGGCCTCACTAGCACATGGCATGTGTAGCAGACTGGAGATCACAACCCTGAAGGCCCTGCCCTTTAACTTAGCACCTAACTCCCTGAACTCCCAATGCAGAACCTCATCACTCATCCTACCCATGTCATTGATACTTACATGGACCATGACTTTTGGCTGTTTACCCTCCCACTTAAGAATGCTGAGGACTCGATCCAAGATTTCCTGAACCCTGGCAACCGGGAGGCAACATACCATCTGGGAATCTCGCTCTTGTCCACAGAATCTCCTGTCTGTTCCGCTAATTAACGAATCCCCTATCACCACAGTGTGCTTCTTCTTCACCCTTCCCTCTTAAGGGCTTGAGTTACAGAGGCAGACTCAGTACCAGAGACCTGAACACTGTGATTTTTCCTCTGTTTGGTCATTTCCCCCCTCTCCCCCAACAGTATCCAAAGTGATATACCTGTTGTTGATGGAGGTGGCCACAGGGTACTCTGCATTGGCTCCTTAACCCCTTTCCCCTTCCTGACTGTCACCTAGTTTCCTGTGAACTGCGCCTTGGGTGTAACTACCTCTTTATATGTCCTGCCTGTCACCTCATCAGCCTCCCGAATGATCTGGAGTTTATCCGATTTCAAGTCCAACTCCTTAACGCGGTTTGTTTGAAGCTGCAACTGGATGCACTTCTCGCGGTTGTAGTCGTCAGGGATACTGGAGGCCTCCCTGCCTTCCCATATCCTGAAAGAGGAGCATTTCACTACCTCGCCTGGCATCTCTACTGTCCTAGCTGAGCAGATAAAAAGATGAGAAGGAAAAAAACTTGAGCTTTTCTCTCCTTTGCTTTTCTGAGCAAAGCCTCAAGCTCACCACTCTGACTACGTCCACTTCGATAACGGCTGCTGCTGCTTGCTCCTGCATTCCTTTAATTTGCTCTTACTAATTAAACCTAAACGCCAATTGATCGCTGGTGTAAGCTCTTTTTGCTGCTGCCTTTTTATCCTCAGGCAGTGGAGCTGATTGAAGTCCTCTCTTCTCCTAACTTCTGAAGTCTGGACTGGCCGCTGGTCAAAGCTCTTGTGTCAAAAGCCTTTTGAAAATCCAAGTAAGCATCATCCACAGATTCTTTTCTGCCTATCCTGCCTGTTGCTTCCTCAAAGAATTCCAACAGATTTTTCAGGCAAGATCTCCCCTTAAGGAAGTTCTTGTAGACAGGTGTGTATGGAAATTCTTGCCTGATTATCAGTGTGTCAGCTCCCTTCCTGACATGCCTTTTTATCATTACTACCATCAGGAAGGAGGTACTGGAGCTCGAAGACCCACATTCAACAGTTTAAGAACAGCTTCTTCCCCTCCATCATCAGATTTCTGACTGATCCATGAATCCATGAAGACTCTCGCTATTCCTCTTACAGTAGAATAGCAATTGTTTGTGTCTTGTAGCTATTCCTCTCGATTGTAACATAGCAATGTTTGTGTCTTGTACTGTACTACTGCCACACAACAACTAATTTCATGACATATGCCACTGATAACGAACATGATTTTAATTCTGAACTTCCTTTGTCCCTATACCCCTCCACCAACCCTCACTCACTCAGCCACTTCCTGCAATATTCCTTACTTCATAGACACTGCCAATTCTCAGTACCTGACCCTCACTCCAAATTCCCAAAGGCAATCCTTACCCCAGACTGCACTCACCCTGCGACTTTTCGGTCACTGTGAAAATGACTTAGATGTGCCTTATGTTCTAATTTCCTTCTTACAGTGATGTAGGAAGCAAAGGATATACTTTTCTTGTGTCAGGCCTGATCAGCAGCACACAATGCTTTGGAGCACAGCATGACTGAATCTCACTGCATTGAGCCTTGCGCCATCTGACTTCACTAATACACTTCAGAATCCAATTTCTAAGCCAGGAGGTCTCCTAACTGAAGATGAGAATGCAGATCCTCTTCAAGTCCATGCTGGGGTCAGCAGCAAGTTAAGAATGCCAATGATTAATCAGAACTTCAAACAAGGGAAAATCTGCAGACGTTGGAAATCTGAGCAACACACACAAAATGCTGGAGGAGCTCAGCAGACCAGGCAGGATTATGGAAAAAAGTACAGACAACATTTCATCTACTGTACTTTTTTCCATAGATGCTGCCTGTCCTGTTGAATTCCTCCAGCATTTTGGGTGTGCTGATTATTTAAAACTTATTTCTTTTATGCAGTCAATCAGGTGACAAAAGTAGTGCAATGGTAAGATCTACCAGTACTTCCTTTCTGAGGCTTGGTTTTATAAAATGATTGTTTTTTACCAAGCACAGAGAGTGTACACTGATGTCAAGGTTATTAGGACATCTTTCCTCAATGAAGTATTTAACTCACACATTCCAACCCTTTTTGCTGCTTAAATACTCTCAATCAGCCAAGCCTGCTGACTTCATTCATTTGCACGTATAAGATCGTGCAAACAGAAACACAAAAAGAGCGAAAACACAGAATATAAAACACAAAAGGTATATTTCAGTACAGTTCACTGTGAAAAATCATCACAACCACATACTTCAATGAATGAATTTGCAACTAACTTTTTTTTTGTTACAGTTTTAGCACCTTTCCATGATAATTAACTCTAGATTTAGCTGGCACGTATTGGGCTGTGTCTATTTAAGAAAAAAATGAAAGCAAAACTCAAATGAATGGAGAGAGCAAAATGTTTGTCGACAATATTGGTCTAATTACAGTGTTTCGCACCAAAATAGTGTAACCAGAAACTAGGAGAAAACCTGCCAGGGCCATTTGTATTTCCTTGTTAGCGGGTCCGAATCGTTGGCAAGCTGCCAAGTGATTCACTCTCACAGATAAATAGACCAGTTGCTACAAATGCAGAAAATGAAAGTTAAAAATTGCACTCAAGACAAATTAAGACAGGTTCAGGTCTGTCCTTATCAGGTGAGCCCACACAATGTTCAACTTATTGCTGTATTTTACAACCATACATCACAGATGTATTAATATTGGGGATTTTTGTGTAAAACTCCACACTGAATTAATAATGTGCAAAGTGCTCTGTCCCTAACCTTAATTCTAATGAACAAAGCAAGTATAGTTGTGCTAAATCCACGCTGTTTTTCATTAATCTGGATCTGCAGACTATACTGTCTAAGCCCTTTCGGAACCCAGTAAGTGCTGATCTGTGCAAAGCTCTAAGTGTGTCTGAGCAGTATGTTCTGATGACTCTCACTCTGATTGCTGTGATTATGATTGTCTTGAATAGTTCTTTCCCTCAATTAACCACAACATCTTCCCACATTTGGTCTGTTTAGTCTCGTCAGGTTCCCATCAGGTCTCCTCTCATTCTTTTATGTTCCAGTGAATATTGGCCTCATCAACCCATTCTCTCTCTACACATATATTTGCCATACCAAGCAATACCCTGAGACTCTCACTATGGGAAGAACATAATTTTTCAGATAAAGAGAATAAAACCTCAGACAAAAATCTAGATGAAGTCCCACCAAGGCCTTGGTCCTGTCCTCACATTCTATTACAATGACGACCAACGTACTATCTACCTTCCTATTACTTGTTACCTCTGAATGCTTGTTGTTAGCAACTGGTATACAAAGATACCCAGATTCCCTTTCCCCAATATATCACCATTCAGGTAATCACCTACCTTTCTGTTTTTAGAACTAAAGTGGATAACCTCATATTTATCCAGATTGCATTGCATCTGCAATGCATTTGCCCGTTCACCAGCTTATCTATAAACCACATTGAAGCCTCTCCACAGCCTTCTCACAGCTCACAGTACTCCCCTCTAATGAGGAGCCTTATCAAAAGCCTTCCAAAAGTCCAAATACACCAGGTCCACTGGTTCTCCCTCATTTAGTCTTTTATGTTCAAAAGATTCCTGCAGCCTTGTTAAGCAGGATATTACTTTCATGAACCCATGCTGAATTTGTCCAGTTCCATTAATTCTCTCCAAAAGAGTTCCATTATTACACCTCTTCCAATTGATTCCACCAGTTTTCCTAATACAAATGTTACGCCAGTTGGTCTGTAGTTCCCTATGTTTTCTCCTCCTCCTATTTTTAAATAATATCTGCCACTCTCCATTCTGTAAGGAACTATTCCTGAGACTAAAAAGTTTTGGAAGGTGACCACCAATGCTTCCACTATTTCTAGTGCCTCTTCTTTTGGATACAGATTAGAGATCTGTCAACCTATAGCCAAATTAATTCCCCTGTCAATCTTTCTTTACTAATATCAGCTCTCTTCAGTTTTCTCCTCCCTCTAGACCAGGGGCAGGCAACCTACGGCCCGCGGGCCAGATCCGCGAGCAGATATTGGGATACTATGCTTATCCGGCCCGCGAGTGATTTTTCCTTATTCTGAGTGTTTCACGTGACCACACTGAGGGACATGCATGGCATCTTGTTACACTGGCCCCAGGTTGTGCTTTGTTCCAAACCAAACACTGGTATATACGAATGATGGAAAGGCAGACTACCTGATTAATATATATTGGATACTCTCCGTGCATGCACAGGTTTTCAGATGGGATCGTTCACATTTGTAAACAGAAACAGCGTCACTGTGTTTTAACAAGAAATCCAAGCTAAATATCCAGATATTTACATGTGCTATGATACTCGTTGAATAACTCGCGTTTCAAAATAAAATCGAAGAAAAAATTCCAATGGCAATGAATGCAAAACACAGGAATGTAGACTCTGAGTGCCGAAATTTCCAAGACTCTTGGACACTAGATTACTTCTTCATCGAGCAAGCTGGGAAACCAGTTTGTCTCACTTGCCTAGAAAATGTTGCTGTGAAGAAGGTGGCAAATATCTGGTGACATTACGAGACCCGCCATAGTGGAAATTTTAACAAGTTTACTGGGCAAGCAAGGAAAGATAAAGTTGAGCGAATGAAGGCTAGTTTCGGAAAACAAACGTCATTTTTTGCCAAGAAAAGCAATGAAAATGAAGGAAATACCTGTGCCAACTA
The DNA here is from genome assembly GCF_963921235.1 of Mobula hypostoma. Taxonomy (NCBI): domain Eukaryota; kingdom Metazoa; phylum Chordata; class Chondrichthyes; order Myliobatiformes; family Myliobatidae; genus Mobula; species Mobula hypostoma. Next base: position 76,726,176 of record NC_086103.1, read on the forward strand.
CGAAGTCTCAAAACATATTGTCTCAAAAAGTGGACACTGCATCAGAAATTTTTCAAATGGAATTGATTGAGATGCAGTGTGACGACATATTGAGATCGAAATTTCATTCTGAAGATGTGTCAGTGCTTGACTTCTATAGAAAATATATTCATCCAAGTGGCAAGTTTCCTAACTTAGTGGACCATGCAAAAAAAATGGCATCATTGTTTGGCAGCACTTACCTGTGTGAGCAATTATTTTCAAAAATGAAGCACACCTAGAACCATTTGAGAACAAGACTGACTGATGCCCATCTGGATAATGTCTTGCTCTTGGCATCAACAGGTCTGACACCCAATATTGAGAAGCTTTCAAGCAACAAACAGCATCAAGTCTCACATTGATTTATCGACTGTTTGCATTAAAATTTTCTTTTTTATTATACCTAATTTACCACCATTCAATGCATCATGTTCATATGTTTTATGTATAAAGATTCTTTGTGTCCTTTTAATAGATTCAAAAGATGCCTTGATTGAAATAAATTGCAACTAAACTGAGTTCTTTGATTACTAATTGGCATCCTTGGTTAAGCACAAATGATTTTCTAGCATGTGTTATTCATTAATTTGAGGCAAAACATAACTAGATGTACTTAAATGGATAATTCCCATATTTCAAGTTTTTTATGGCATTTATCTGGCCCACCATCCGCTCATTAATACGTGATCCGGCCCACAGAGGCAAAAAGTTTGCTGACCCCTGCTCTAGACTCTTGAATCCTAATATAAGTTCCTTATTTATGCCGTCATAACAAAAGCACCACCAAGGTTTATGTTCTACCATTTCCTTTTTACCAATTTTAAATTCAATGGCCAATTATAAATTCAACAGGGGATCTAGATTTACCTTTACTAATGTTTCTCTACACGTATTTTTAGATGTTTTTGCAGTAAAATTTGACAAGAATAGAAGAAAATTGGGAGCAGAGATAGCTACAATATGTAAGGTACTAGAATGAGAGCATGCATCCTTACTGTCTTTAAAAATTTTGTAATGCAATTTGCAACACAATAAAATATTGTAACCATTAATTGAGATGGTTCAATGGAATATCAGTTAAAAGGGGCAATGAAACAAAGTCGAGCTTGAAATCATTGTATTTTGGGGAAGTCTAGTCCTTGGCAAACAGCAGATAATAAAATGTTATTGTTGACTGGGAGGGTAACTGTGGGAACATAATGACCTGGAGCAAATTGTCATAAGAACAAGTTGAAAGCTTTGATGGAAACAAAAACATATTGCTCACATTATTTAGCTTATTTCAGGGTGACCTTTACTATAAAAATATAGAAGGACCCAAGTTTTTTGCAGTTGAGGAGCAAAAGGAATTCTGTTTCCTTTGAGAGGAATTGAAGGCTGAACTGAAAAGAGTATCTCAATATCTCAGTATCTCAACTGAAAAGTCGTGGTCAGGATTGGTGGAGATGCATTCTGAGTATTGATCCTGTAAATAATGCTAGCATAGATGTTTCCTGCTAGTGTAAATGTTACCTTGCCTTGCGCAGGTAATACGATACTATATGCTTGCAGCAATGGTACGTGCAGCATAAAAATATGTTTTAATTTTGTGAGGAGAAATGAAACTAACTGCTCTTAGCTGTATTGATGTAAGGTTGAATCAATGGCCTGCACACTAAATCAGACAGTATTACCAAGGAAACGAGGACCATTGCAGAATTATATTCACTTGTTATACAGAAGGCTTTTGCCTTGTAAGCTTGAAGGTACTGAATATAGTTTCTATTGATGCATGCGTGCATTTTAACTTCATTCAGAAAATCACTGCATCATGTTATTGATTTGCAGAGAATCATTGGTTAGATCCTCTTTTGCTTCTCAACAGAAGATCGTTGCTTTTGTTTGTTGCAATTTCATAACTTGTTAAAAAATAGCAGGGGTCGTGAAAAGAAATACAGATTTGTGGACACGTATGAGAAAGAATAATGTGAACTTTGTAGGAAAACATTCTGGACAATGTAGGAATAATGGGTAGTAAGTGAGATTCAGTGTGCAGTAACAATCTTTGGGCAGTTGTTTTTATCCATTTTATTGCTACTACGATAATAATGAACTCTTGATCTCTCGATCTACCTTGTCATGACCTTTGCACTTTATTTGTTTACCTATACTGTGTTTTCTCTATAACTGTAACACTAAATCCTGCATTCTGTGTTTTTTTTTGCTTTTTTGATATCTCAATGTACCTGTGTATAGAATAATCTCTCTGCATGGCATGCAAACTAAGGGTTTTCACTGTGTCTCAGTTCATGTGACAATAGGAAAGCAATTACCAATTAGAATGGAAGGGCCATAGTGGGCTAGAAATTGGATCTTTGGTGGGCTAACTAGCTGCTGTGTATAGCACTAACACCATATCCAAATTTACATGTTATGAAATTGGAACACTCTTGATTCGAGAAATTATTACATTGGTTTGACACCTGAAAAAACATGAAGATTTGAACTGCATATTTCACAGCTGGTGGCTATCTCGTGGATTGTGACACATGGGATAGTGATTGAAGGACATGGAGGGAGAGTGGGAGGAATCAGAGAGAGTAACGATGTATAGGTCAATGGGAGAAGCCCCCTCACCCATTCTCTGACCACTTCGTAGGTCTGGCTACACTGTATCGCTGCTGGTAGCACCAAGCTCCTCCAGTCTGTGCTAACGTCAGGATAACAGATCAATGAGCCCGAGTTGCAGATGGTATTTCCAATACTCAGTTATTTCAATGAGCCTGGCAACACTGATGTAGTAAAGATTCCAATGGGAGCTTCTTTTATGGATAAAGACCTACAGTGTTTATATGTTTCCAGACAAGTAATTCATAAAGCGAATACTATTTAACATCATTGAATTCTGTTCTATAATGAGTAAATTACAAAGGTCTTAAATCAGACATTTCTTCACAATCATGCCTGAGAAGGAGAAACAGATGGGTGCAATTTCTTGGCAAATGTGTATGCTGTTATACATATTTTGCTTAAGGTTTTTCCCCCGCGTTGACCTACTGGGTCCTAATATTTTCTGCATATTGAGCCAAGTACAGGGAGTTCTTCCTTGCTGCCTGTCAGGGGGAAAGTGATCACCAGGGTCCTCCTCAGTTATCTTAGCCCAGTGGCCTATGAGCTGCTTCCCAAATCACTGTGTAGATTCGATTCATCCGTCCATTTATCCAGGGGACAGGAATGGCATCATGAGGCAACTTCAAGACTATGTGTGATTCAAGACTATGAATATGTGTGATAACTATATGATAACTTTATGATCTCATCAAAGCCACGGACTCCAACAATCACTGGGAAATGTGGAAAAGCCTTTACAAATTCTACTGAACACAGACATTCTTCTCCAACTTAGGCTTGCTTGATAGTCATAGTCATAGTCATAGTCATAGTCATACTTTATTGATCCCAGGGGGAAATTGGTTGTCATTACAGTTGCACCATAAATAATAAATAGTAATAGAATTATAAATAGTTAATAGTAATATGTAAATTATGCCAGTAAATTATGAAATAAATCCAGGACCAGCCTATTGGCTCAGGGTGTCTGACCCTCCAAGGGAGGAGTTGTAAAGTTTGATGGCCGCAGGCAGGAATGACTTCCTATGACGCTCTGTGTTGCATCTCAGTGGAATGAGTCTCTGGCTGAATGTACTCCTGTGCCCACCCAGTACATTATGTAGTGGATGGGAGACATTGTCCAAGATGGCATGCAACTTAGACAGCATCCTCTTTTCAGACACCACCGTGAGAGAGTCCAGTTCCATCCCCACAACATCACTGGCCTTACGAATAAGTTTGTTGATTCTGTTGGTGTCTGCTACCCTCAGCCTGCTGCCCCAGCACACAACAGCAAACATGATAGCACTGGCCACCACAGACTCGTAGAACATCCTCAGCATCGTCCGGCAGATGTTAAAGGACCTCAGTTTCCTCAGGAAATAGAGACGGCTCTGACCCTTCTTGTAGACAGCCTCAGTGTTCATTGACCAGTCCAGTTTATTGTCAATTCATATCCCCAGGTATTTGTAATCCTCCACCATGTCCACACTGACGCCCTGGATGGAAACAGGGGTCACTGTTCACTGTCACATAGCTCTCCTCAGGTCTACCACCAGCTCCTTAGCCTTTTTCACATTAAGCTGCAGATAATTCTGCTCACACCATGTGACAAAGTTTCCTACCGTAGCTCTGTACTCAACCTCATCTCCCTTGCTGACGCATCCAACTGTGGCAGAGTCATCCGAAAACTTCTGAAGATGACAAGACTCTGTGCAGTAGTTGAAGTCTGAGGTGTAAATGGTGAAGAGAAAGGGAGACAAGACAGTCCCCTGTGGAGCCCCAGTGCTGCTGATCACTCTGTCGGACACACAGTGTTGCAAGCACATGTACTGTGGTCTGCCAGTCAGGTAATCAAGAATCCATGACACCAGGGGAGCATCCACCTGCATCGCTGTCAGCTTCTGCCCCAGCAGAGCAGGGCGGATGGTGTTGAACGCACTGGAGAAGTCAAAAAACATGACCCTCACAGTGCTCGCTGGCTTGTCCAGGTGTGCGTAGACACAGTTCAGCAGGTAGACGATGGCATCCTCAACTCCTAGTCGGGGTTCGTAGGAGAACTGGAGGGGATCTAAGTGTGGCCTGACCATAGGCCGGAGCAGCTCCAGAACAAGTCTCTCCAGGGTCTTCATGATGTGGGAGGTCAATGCCACCGGTCTGTAGTCATTGAGGCCGCTGGGGCGTGGCGTCTTCGGCACAGGGACGAGGCAGGACGTCTTCCACAGTACAGGAACCCTCCGGAGCCTTAGGCTCAGTTTGAATACATGGCGAAGTACTCCACATAGCTGAGGGGCACAGGCTTTGAGCACCCTGGTACTGACACCATCCAGTCCTGCAGCTTTACTTGGGTTGAGACGTTTCAGCTGTCTTCTCACCTGTTCAGCCATGAAGCCCACCGTGGTGGTTTTGTGTGGGGGAGGGGTATAGTCATGAGAGCAGGGTGGGGGACTGTGAGGAGGGGTGGGAGGGGAGAGTGGAATATGTGTTGATTGGGGGCCGACAACAGATGGCTCATGTGGGGGATGGGCAGGGGTCACAATGTCAAATCTGTTAAAGAACAGGTTAAGTTCATTGGCCCTGTCCACACTGCCCTCAGCTCCTCTGTTGCTAGTTTGCTGGAACCCAGTGATGGTCCTCATCCCCCTCCAGACCTCTCTCATGTTGTTCTGCTGGAGTTTCCACTCAAGCTTCCTCCTGTACCTGTCTTTAGCCTCCCTGATCCTGGCTTTCAGGTCCCTCTGTATTGTCCTCAGCTCCTCCCTATTTCTATCTCTAAACGCCCTCTTTTTAGCGTTCAGGATGTTCTTAATGATACCCACAGAACACTGGGACAATAACAGAACCATTCTCAGTGAAGATGAGTATAAAACAAAGCTGCATCAGCTTTGTTCCAACACCTTTCACAATCGTTTTCCTACGATGCTGCACTTCACCTACAACAAGCATCAGGTAGGAGTGAGCTAATCTTTAGATGTAATTGGAAAGTGTACAAATTATGACAACTACTCTCCAGAACCAAGAGTTACCACCTGGAACACAGACCAGCTAATCTTTTTAAGTAGAGTGCACCATATCACAAACTCTAACTGCCTGTCATGCCAACCTCCTCCTTCTCTGATGGTGGAAGTACCTGCGGTTCCCACATTGACCTTATTGGTTACCTTTGGAGTGGAGACAAATCACACTTAAGCCCAAGGGACTGTCTTAAAAGATAAAGATTCTATTGGGATTTCCTAATTTCTAATGACTCACTCATAATAGACATCAGCAGCTCATAAATCTCATTTCCTTCAACATTCTGAGCTAAACGTTGCCATGTCAAATGATTTATTTGTTTCTGAGCCATTTAGCCTTTCAATGGCATTGATTTTATTTTGGTTATCTGTGTGTGAGGAATACATAATACTCATCCATTTCCTTCTGAATACTCAGGGGAAGCAATAACTCAGGTTATTTATTGCCCTGGGCTGATTTCATTTGTAGCTTGAATCTCCTGCTTCTTTTACTTTATGGTTTTAATCTTTTTAATTAGCTCTTCTTGTTCTGATTTTGATTACTTTTATTATTATACTTAGCCTCAAGTTCTATTTCTTCTGTTAAACTCCTCACATTTATCTCAAATTATCTTTTTAATTTCTTACTTCAAGCTCCCTCATTTGTTTGAATAAAGTCCTTCTTTCTGTCAATTCCAGCAATATATGATATACATCTCTTTGTGTACATTAATCTGTTAAGGATTCTTCTTCTTTCTTCTTGGGCCCTTAGCTCCCAGTGAGCATTGGCCATCCATGACCTCCTGTCTCCATCACCCAAAGTCGATGGTATGGTTGGAGTTCATCAATGTTCCTGTAATCCACTGTGTCCACTGTACAGGGGATTGGCGTATAGAGCTTCACCAGAGCCCTGTTGGCCGGCCTCACCCGTTTCCACTCTCACAATGGGGACAGATGGTTGGACTTGAGAGGCTTGTTTAAGGATAAATGGGTTATATTTCATTTAAATTCCTTAGTTTCAAGTGCTTATCCTGTACATTCAGTAAAATTATTTAAGACAGCATGGGCACTAGCCTCTGTAGAATCCAAGACATCTTCAAGGAGCATCGCCTCAGAAAGGCAGCGTCCATCATTAAGGACCCCATCATCTAGAATGTGCCGTCTTCTCATTGCTACTGTCAGGTTGGAGATACAGAAGCCTGAAGGCACACACTCAGCGATTCAGGAACAGCTTCTTCCCCTCTGCCATCCGATTCCTAAATGGACATTGAACCCTTGAACACTACCTTACTACACTTATTAAATTTCTGTTTTTGCACTACTTACTTTAATTTTAACTATTTAATATATATATATATACTTAACACAATTCTTTTTTTTCTACATTTGTCATGTATTGCATCATGCTGCTGCTGCTAAGTTAACAAATTTCACGGCATATGCTGGTGATATTAAACCTGATTCTGACATTCCATTTGCCTTTTTTTGAAATTCTTTTATTTGCTACAGTACGACCTTGTTCCTCACTGGGAATATCTGACTTCCCCATCAAACTTTATAATTCTGTAGTCTGTCTCCCATCATGTTATAGCTTCCAGAAATTAAGTGAATCATTTATCATTGCTACTTGTACCTTTTTGGGATTACAGAGGCTACATGAGGAAGAACAATTTTAAGCAATGAGTAATTAGGATTTGTAGTACCCTACTTGACACGACATGGAAACATTCAATACTGACCTTGAAGAGAAACTTGGATAGATATTTAAAAAATGAGAATGAGGAATATGAGGGGAAAAGAGAGAGAAACTAACTGAACTGACCTTCAAGGGAACTGGAGCAAATTTGGTGGATCAAATCGCTTACTTCTGTGTGCAACCTTTTATGAACTTATGAGCTCAAATTGATTCTACAGTTTGTTGAGTTAATGGCAGATTAAGAAATAAAGTGGTCATGATTAATAATCTGATTACGTCACTCTTAGATTAAGTGTGTAATACTGAATATGTGTGCTTTTGTATGACATTATATAACCTTATGGAGGTTTTGTCTCCTAAATTGACAGGGGGCACACCATTTCATTAATAAGAACCTTCATGTTAGTTACTAGGTGATTCAGTCCCTTGTTTGACCACTGATTCAGATGATCTTTGCTTGATACCACCACGCTATTGAACCACCTTTGCAATATGTCCTTCTTTTACCCTTAGGCAACAAGTGTCTATTAATCATACTCCTGAATATTACACTGCCATGTATTACTTTCCTTTGTTTAGAGCTGGTTTATAAAAATGTGTTTTCTGATTTCACTCCAAGATGAAGTGGCGATAATTATAAGGGTTACTCCTATTTGTCCAGAAGAAGACAGTTCTGCAAATCCTCATTATTTTAAGCATTTCAGTTACAATTTTCCTTGCCTAACTAACACCAAGAGAACCCAAGCCAAGTTCATTCTGTCTATCTTCAACATCTAGCAATTTAAGCTTCACATATACATCTGCCGGGTGCTGTCTAGGCTTTGTCATCTGAAGCATCACTTCAGCTTTGATTTCCAGCACCCATAGAATTGTAGAGAAATTTATTGCACAGAAGCTACTATTCTCAACTTATCCATGCTGTTCAGTAAAAGGACTACTAAACCTAACCCTATTTTGCTATACCAGTTTCATAGCCTTGCAGATTACATCTCTTCAAGCGCGGATCTAGATTTTATTTAAATGTTCTGCCTTGCAGGGAGTGAGTTACAGAGAGCAACCACACATTGGATAATTTTTTTCCCTCATAGTCTCACTAATCCTTCTGCCAATTACTTTAATTTCATGCCCCATAGAGTTTGACTGACCTGCAAAAGGAAATAGGTTCTACCTTCGGTCTTTGTCTATGTGACTCATAATTTTTCATTGCACAAGTAAGTCTGTTTGGCCTTCGCCATTCCAAAATAATTAGTTTTACCCTTATTCGACCTTTCCTCATAGCTAACATCTTCTAGTCATAAACCTCCTCTGCACCACACTGCCAATTTCTCTTAACTGCATTTCATGCCTCCTACATTTATGGATAAATAATTAATACCTACAAAAAAAAGGCAAGAGACCAAGTACTGTGCCTATGGAACCCTTGCCAAAAATAGTTTTGATTCACAAAAAAACACTCAGTGCTTGTCAATGAGCCAGTCTGGAACTAATGTAATACTCTCTCAGACCTCGTAGGCTTTTACACTTTTGATCAGACTGTCATGTGAGACGCCGTCAAAAGCCTTTCTGAGATCCATGTGGATTGCTTCAAATATATTGGCCTAAACAATTTCAATCAGATTAGTCAGACTGCATTTTCCATTAACAAAAGCATGCTAACTGTCCTTGACTGACCTCTGTCTTACTAAAGTTTAAACAGTCCCCTCAAAAGTAGTCTGTGGGTAAATTATTATTACCCCTGACTCCCACTGTAAACATAGAACCTCTCCAATTCTTTACCATTGCTCCTGGGCTTGGGAGGATTTAAATGTGATGGTTAGAGATTCTGCAATTTCCTCCCTTGAGATAAGGATCAATATTCTAATTGTCTTTGATTATTTTTGTAAACTAATAATTTTGGAGACGGCCTGGCAATTATTTCACAAAGAGAAATGTTTGTAATCTTTAAAAGAATGGAATTGTGATTGTGTTTAAATGGAAACTCTTCAATGTGACGAAGTTGGACACACACAACTTAAACAAGTTTGTGGGTGTGCCCGTGCCTTGCCAAAAGATGCACAGTGTCTTACAGCAACCTGTTGTATGAGTTTTGAAACAAAAAATGCTGGAAACACCCAACAGACCATCGGCCTCTGTGGAAGGAGGAATAGCATCTTAGATAAAAAACGACTTCCACCTGCAGCGTTGACTTCTTCTCTTTCCAAAAATGCTGAGTGTTTCATTTTAAATTTCTAACATCTACATTTTTGATTTATTTTCCAGTTCTAATTTCCTTCAACAAGTACTATATTTCCACCCCCATTTGTCACTAGCAGAGGGAACAAGCTGGGCCTGGTATCATAGAGTAAGAGATATGTAGGTGGAGTCTGGTCAAAACTGGCAGAGTTGGGGTGTGCACTTGTGTTGCACAGCTGACGAGTGGTGGTAGTGTGGCTTGGAGACAGATACAGCAAATTATAAATTACAAGCTTTGCAGTCCACCAAGTTCATGCTGATCATCAGCCACTCATAACTAAGGAAAGATATAGAAGTAATTGAGCAATCCAAAGAGAAAACAAATCAGGCTAATTCTGACCTGAAGAAGTTATCCTATCAAGAAGGGCAAGACAGTCTGCATCTCTAGTCCTTGGGGTTTAGAAGATACAGGAAAGAGGGATGACCTTATTCAAACATATTAGATCCTCGGCTGATTGACAGAGTTGAGATGTCTTCACAATTGGAACAGTCATGAACACGTGTGCATAGCTAATAAGTAGCCAACCAGTTAAAAGTGAAGTATGAAGGAAGATCTTCTCTCAGACGATGGTGAATCTCTGGAGTTCACCACCCTGAAGTTAGTGGAGGCCGTATCTCCTATTGGTCCCATTTTAATCCCATGGTCCCATGCCTCAGTCTGACCACATGGGGCCACCAAACTCCACCACACTCGTCTTCTTCTGAACATTAGTTGATCATTTTAACCTGTATCTTGTTCTAGTTATCAGTGCATCTTTGCCTTGTTTTTGTTTGTCTATTTAAGTTTCCTCTGTTTTGTTCATCGTTGACAAGTCTTGAGTTTACCTGCCCTGTTTGAGGTGATTCTCAACCTGTGTTTTCTAACTAATCCACAAGTAAGGATTCTTTGTTCAATTCCATCCTTGTCTCGGGTGTCCTCTGCACTTGGGTCAACCTGGTCTAAGTTCCTCCTGGCTAAAGATAAAGAACTTCACCATAAGAACCCCAAATGGACTGAAAAGCTTGAGCATGTAGATATTAAAGAAGAAGATGTGCTGGAGCTTTTGGAAAGCATCAAGTTGGATAAGTCACCGGGACTGGATTGGATGTACCCCAGGCTACTATGCGAAGCGAGGGAGGAGATTGCTGAGCCTCCGTCATCTTTCCATCATCAATGAGGACAGGAGAGGTTCCAGAGGATTGGAGGGTTGTGGATGTCGTTCCCTTATTCAAGAAAGGGAGTAGAGATAGCCCAGGAAATTATAGACCAGTGAGTCTTACTTCAGTGGTTGGTAAGTTGATGGAGAAGATCCTGAGAGGCAGGATTTATGAACATTTGGAGAGGCATAATATGATTAGCAATAGTCAGCCTTACGAGCCGGATTGAATTTTTTTAGGACGTGACTAAACATATTGATGAAAGTAGAGCCATAGATGTAGTGTATATGGATTCTAGCAAGGCATTTGATAAGGTACCCCAAGCAAGGCTTATTGAGAAAGTAAGGAGGCATGGGATCCAAGGGGACATTGCTTTGTGGATCCAGAACAGGCTTGCCCACAGAAGGCAAAGAGTGGTTATAGATGGGTCATATTCTGCATGGAGGCCGGTGACCAGTGGTGTGCCTCAGGGATCTGTTCTGGGACCCCTTCTGCTCGTGATTTTTATAAATGACCTGGATGAGGAATGGAGGGATGGGTTAGTAAATTTGCTGATGACACAAAGGTTGGGAGTGTTGTGGATGGTGTGGAGGGCTGCCAGAGGTTATAATGGGACATTGATAGGATGCAAAACTGGGCTGAGAAGTGGCAGATAGAGTTCAACCCAGATAAGTGTGAGGTTGTGGCGACCCACTTTCTGACACCCACGAACCAGCTCACGAAACAGCGCGCGCAGGCAGAGGGCGGGCAGCAAAAAGGGCGGGAACGGGAAGGCTTTAAAGTGGGCCACGAAGTTTGAATAAATCTCTCTCATCGCAACTCCAACTCACCGACTCCGTGTGGTTATTCTAGCGCTGTGTGTAGCACATCGCTACAATTGGTGACCCTGACGGCCCAAACGATATTTGGACCAGAGATGACCGACGCTGCATCTGTTCACGCAGTTTCGTTAGAACTGCCAGGCTTCTGGACGCTGCGACCCCATTTATGGTTCGAACAGGCAGAAGCACAATTCCACATTCGGCAGATAACCTTGGAGTCCACTCGCTACTACTACGTGCTGAGCTCCCTTGACCAGGAGACTGCTGCACAAGTTGAGGAGTTTATACAGTCGCCCCCGGAGGACGGCAAATACACAGCATTCAAAACCCTGCTCATAAGGACTTTCAGACTCTCACGGCGCGAACGAGCACGCCGCTTAATGCACCTGGATGGTTTGGGAGACAGGCTGCCGTCAGCATTAATGAACGAGATGCTGGCCCTGGCTGAAGGACACAAACCCTGCCTCATGTTTGAGCAGGCGTTCCTAGAGCAACTGCCCGAGGACGTATGCCTGCTGCTGTCCGACGCAGATTTCAACAAACCCCGGGAGGTGGCGGCCCGAGCAGATGTGCTGTGGAATGCCAGGAAGGAGAGAGGGGCATCTGTCGCACAGATCACCAAGCCGCGTGCCCAACGACAGACCAGACCGGGCCTGGCAGCAGAGCCTACAAAACCCGGCGACGGGAGTGAGGAGCCCAACGAACAATGGTGTTTCTACCACCAGCGGTGGGGCACGGAGGCCCGCCGCTGCAGACCGCCCTGCAAATTCCCGGGAAACGCCAAGGCCCAGCCGCTGCCGATCGCTACGGCGGCTGGCCATCAGGACAGCCTCCTGTACGTCTGGGACAAGCATTCGAGACGCCGCTTTTTGGTCGACACCGGAGCGGACATCAGCGTCTTACCTCCAATGAGTTACGACACCCGCAACAGAGAACCGGGACCCACCCTGAGGGCCGCTAATGGCAGCACAGTACGAACCTACGGCACCCGCACGGTGCGGCTACAGTTCAGCTCCAGCCGGTTCACGTGGGACTTCACACTGGCCGCCGTGGCCCAACCACTGCTGGGGGCAGATTTTCTACGAGCCCACAGCCTGCTGGTCGACTTGCAAGGGAAGCGATTAGTCCACGCCAAGACTTTTCAAACGTTCTCCCTGGGTGAAGCACAGTTGCCAGCCCCACACCTGGACTCCATCACGCTGTCCGACGATGAATTCACCAAGGTCCTGGCGGATTTCCCATCAGTACTGACACCGCAGTTCACGGCAGCCATGCCCAGACACGGAGTACAGCACCACATCCCGACCCAGGGACCACCCCTCCACGCCCGTGCTCGAAGGCTTCCCCCGGACAAGCTCCGACTGGCAAAGGAGGAGTTCAAAAAGATGGAGGAATTAGGGATCATACGACAGTCCGACAGCCCATGGGCCTCCCCCCTTCACATGGTGCCCAAGGCAACGGGGGGGCTGGAGACCATGCGGTGACTACCGCAGACTGAACGAGGCTACAACGCCAGACCGCTACCCTGTGCCGCACATTCAAGACTTCACAGCAAACCTACACGGCGCAAGGATCTTTTCCAAGGTAGACCTCGTCCGGGGATACCATCAAATCCCTGTACATCCGGACGACATCCCCAAAACAGCACTTATCACCCCGTTAGGACTTTTCGAATTCCTCCGAATGCCGTTTGGTCTAAAGAACGCCGCACAGACTTTCCAGCGGCTAATGGACGCGGTGGGACGCGACCTGGACTTTGCATTCATCTATTTGGACAACATCCTCATAGCCAGCAGTAGTCGGCAGGAGCATCTGTCCCACCTCCGCCAGCTCTACTCCCGCCTGAGTGTATTCGGCCTTACAATCAATCCAGCCAAATGCCAGTTCGGACTTGACACCATCGACTTCCTGGGCCACAGGATTACTAAAGACGGGGCAACCCCGCTGCCCGCCAAGGTAGATGCGGTCCGCCACTTCCCCCGACCCAACACAATCAAAGGCTTGCAGGAATTCATGGGTATGGTGAATTTCTACCACCGTTTCCTCCTCTCAGCAGCCCGAACCATGCGCCCCTTGTTCACTCTAATGTCGGGTAAGGGCAAGGACATTACCTGGAACGAAGAGGCCGCAACCGCTTTCGTTAAAACCAAAGAAGCCTTGGCAAACGCTGCGATGCTAGTGCACCCCAGAACGGACGTTCCTACTGCCCTCACGGTGGACGCATCCAACACAGCAGTCGGTGGAGTGCTGGAACAACTCATCGAGGGTCGCTGGCAACCCCTGGCGTTCTTCAGCAAACACCTACGACCACCCGAACTCAAATACAGTGCTTTCGACCTGGAGCTATTGGCACTATACCTGGCAATCCGGCATTTCAGGTACTTCTTAGAAGGTAGGCCCTTCACCGCGTTCACAGACCACAAACTGCTTACCTTTGCGTTCACTAAGGTACCAACCCCTGGTCGTCCCGCCAGCAGCGACATCTGTCCTACATCTCCGAGTACACGACGGACATCCGACATGTCTCTGGAAAGAACAATGTCATGGCAGACGCACTTTCCAGACCTACCATACAGGCCCTGTCCCAGGGGGTGGACTAGGCAGCGCTGGCAGAGGCACAGCAGGCAGACGCTGAGATCCCCAGTTACAGGACTGCAGTCTCCGGTTTGCAGCTCCAAGACCTCCCCGTAGGCCCAGGTGAGAGGACCCTACTATGTGACGTAGCTACTGGCCAACCCTGCCCCGTCGTCCCAGCAGCCTGGCGCCAGCGGGTGTTCGAATCCACTCACAACTTAGCGCACCCCTCCATCAGGACAACTGTCCGGCTGGTCTCCAACAGGTTCGTGTGGCATGGACTTCGTAAGCAGGTCAGTGAATGGGCCAAAACGTGCATGCAGTGCCAAACGGCCAAGGTGCAGCAGCACACCAAGGCTCCACCGCAGCGGTTCGAACCCACCCGCCGGAGGTTCGACCACATCCATGTGGATATCGTGGGGCCCCTGCCAGTGTCACGAGGAGCGCGGTACCTCCTAACTATGATAGACCGGTTCACCAGATGGCCAGAGGCAGTCCCGCTCAGCGACACCACCTCCGAATCCTGCGCCCGAGCACTGATCGCAACCTGGGTAGTAGCACGCTTTGGGGTACCGGCCCACATTACCTCCGACAGGGGCGCCCAGTTCACCTCCAGCCTGTGGTCGGCTATGGCCAGACTTTTAGGAACACAGCGACACCACACAACTGCCTACCACCCACAGTCGAACGGACTAGTGGAGCGCTTCCACCGTCACCTGAAATTGGCTCTCATGACCCGCCTGGAGGGGCCTAACTGGGTGGACGAACTTCCCTGGGTCCTGCTCGGAATCCGCACGGCGCCCAAAGAGGATCTACACACCTCGTCGGCCGAATTGGTGTACGGCGCGCCCCTGGTCGTCCCAGGAGAGTTCATACCAGCCCCAAGGGGGCAAGAGGAAGAACCCACAGCAGTCCTGGACAGACTATGGGAGAGGCTCGGTAACCTGGCCCCCATACCCACTTCACAGCACGGACAGAGCCCGACCTGCGTACCCAAAGACCTGCAGAACTGTAAGTTTCTTTTTGTACGACGGGGCCGACACTGGGCACCGCTACAGCGGCCCTACGAAGGGCCGTTTAAGGTGATCAGCAACAACTGGTCCACGTTCGTGCTGGACATTGGGGGGAGAGAGGAGGTTTTCACGGTGGACCGACTCAAACCGGCCCATGTGGACTTGGCGCAACCGGTCCAGGCTCAGGCACCGCGGCGCAGGGGCAGACCTCCCAAACAGAGGCCGATCCAGACTGTGGACACTGGGGGAGATATCGCCAGTTCTGGGGGGGGGGGGTTATGTGGCGACCCACTTTCTGACACCCACGAACCGGCTTACGAAACAGCGCGCGCAGGCAGAGGGCGGGCAGCAAAAAGGGCGGGAACGGGAAGGCTTTAAAGCGGGCCGCGAAGTTTGAATAAATCTCTTTCATCGCAACTCCAACTCACCGACTCCGTGTGGTTATTCTAGCGCTGTGTGTAGCACATCGCTACAAGGTGTTCATTTTGGTAGGTCAAATATGATGGCAGAATATAGCATTAATGATAAGACTCTTGGCAGTGTGGAGGATCAGAGGGATCTTGGGGTCCGAGTCCATAGGACATTCAAAGCTGCTATGCAGGTTGACTCTGTGGTTAAGAAGGCATACGGTGTATTGGCCTTCATCAATCATGGGATTGAGTTTAAGAGCCAAGAAGTAATGTTGCAGCTACATAGGACCCTGGTCAGACCCCACTTGGAGTACTGTGCTCAATTCTGGTCACCTCACTACAGGAAGGAGGTGGAAACCATAGAAAGGGTGCAGAGGAGACTTACAAGGATGTTGCCTGGATTGGGGAGCATGCCTTATGAGAATAGATTGAGAGAACTGGGCCTTTTTTCCTTGGAGCGATAAAGGATGAGAGGTGACCTGATAGAGGTGTCCAAGTTAATGAGAGGTATTGATTGTGTGGATAGTCAGAGGCTTTTCACTAGGGCTGAAATGGCTAGCATAAGAGGGCATAGTTTTAAGGTGCGTGGAAGTAGGTACAGAGGAGAGGTCAGGGGTAAGTTTTTTACACAGAGAGTGGTGAGTGCGTGGAATGGGCTGCCGGCGGCGGTGGTGGAGGCAGAAACGATAGGGTCTTTTAAGAGACTCCTGGATGGCAAGATGGAGCTTAGAGAAATAGAGTGCTACGGGTAAAGCCTAGGTAGTTCTAAGGTGGGGACATGTGCGGCACAGCTTTGTGGGCCGAAGGGCCTGTATTGTGTTGTAGGTTTTCTATGTTTCTATGTTTCTATTCAAACCCAGCCTTGCAATCACCCTGTTGTAGCAAGACATGGACCTAGCGGAGTATAAACATTTCCAATCTGTGCTGGCCAGCCAGGAAGTCACGGTGAGTAGACATGAGGAGATGCTCCAGTAGATCTTAATCACCCTGCAGATCCTCACTGAGATCATCTGGCTGAGCCAGCAGACCCTGCTGTCATCCTAACTCCTGGGTCTGGTTCCCCATGGTTCCCATGATGGTGCTCTGAACCTGCCAGTGCCCAAGCGATTTGATGGCAACCCAGGGACATGTAGGGGGTTTCATACACAGTGTTCTCTAGCTTTTGAGCTACAACCCACCAAGTTCCCCTCTGACCGCTGTAAAGTAGCCAATATCATACCTCTCCTCAATCGCAGGACTCTGCAGAGAGCGGTGCAGACAGCCCAGCACATCAGTACATGTGAACTTCCCACTATTCAGGACATTTACAAAGACAGGTGTGTAAAAAGGGCCTGAAGGATCATTGGGATCCCAAATCACCCCAACCACAAACTGTTCAAGATGCTATCACCTGGGAAACGGCTCCAAGACAGCTTCTTCCACAAGGCCATCAGACTGATTAATTCATGCTGACACAATTGTATGTCTATGTTATATTGGTGTCCTGTTGTACATAGTATTTATTATAAATTACTTTAAATTGCACATTGCACACCTAGACGGAGACGTAAAATAAAAATTCTTACTCTCGTGTATGTGAAGGATGTAAGGAATAAAGTCAATTCAATTCAATTCTGCTCTGGCAAAGCTCTTGTCTGGGCTGCGGTGCTCTGACAGAAGGAATCTCCAAGTTGTGCAGATGTATCCCTCTTCACCAGGGTGATGAAGAGGGTTTGACCACCCTGTCAGCTGATGCAAAATGCCCAATCAACTCCTCCAACTTTGTCAGGGTACCTGTAGCATGGCTAACTACACAACCCTAATAGCCTGTTCCACTGTGGGCTATCAGGTGAAATGAAATATGAACTGTAGCCCGAGACCCAGCTGAGGATCTAGAGACTCTCATTGATAGCTATGTCTGGGGTTGACAATCATCTCCAGAAAAAGAGAAGAGAGCCGTAGTGAGTCCTGAAGAACTGATACTGAAGAACTGAATTGACACTGAAGAACTGATACCCCTTGACACTGAAGAACGAATACCCCTTGACACTGAAGAACTGATACCCCTTGCCACTGACGACAACAGCTTTCAAGCTGCTTCAAAGGGCGAACACCTTTACTAAACTGGACCTCTGCAATGCATGCAACCTGGTCTTCATTTGGGATGATGATGACTGAAAGACTGTTTTTAACACTCCCGCTGGCCAGTATGGATATTGAGTGATGCCGTTTGGTTTAGTCAATGCCCCTGTGATTTTCCAGGTCCTTATCAATGACATTCTGTGGGAGATGCTACATCACTTTGTCTTGTACCTGTATGATATACTCATCTTCTTGAAGACTTACCACAAGCACATGCAACATGTTCGATGGGTCCTTCACTGTTTACTCCAGAACCAATGACTCATCAAACTGGAGAAGAGTGTGTTCCATGTCTCCACATTCTCCTTCCTTGGGTAGATTGTCTCAAAGGGGAATCTGCAGATAGACCATAGCAAAACCCAGGTCATCAGTGATTGATTGTGACCCACCACAGTCACACAGCTCCAGCAGTTTCTGGGGTTCACAAATACTTGCCGGAGATTTGTCTGCAACTTCACATCCATCTCAGCACCCCTTACTGCTATGACTAAAGAAACCTCCAGCCCAGCAGAAGCCGAGGTGGATGGTTGAACCATCGCCTCACAAAGGCTCCCATTCTTGTTTTCTTTGATCCAGAGCTGCCATTCATTGTTCAAGACAATGACTGAGATATTGCTCTTGGGGTTGTTCTTTCTCAAGGTCTGACCAGAAACACCATCCCTGTGCTTTCTTCTCCTGGTGGCCTGCTACTGCAGAGAGCAATTATGACATAGAGAATAGAGAGCAGCTGGTGGTCAAATTGACCCTGGAGGGGTGAAGACATTGGCTGGAGGAGATTAAACATCCAATTATAGTCCCGACAGACCACAAGAACCCGGGCTATAATCAAGAGGTGAAGCGGTTAAGTTAGCACCAAGCTTGGCGGTCTCTCTTTTGATAACTGTTTTGATTTTTATCATTCCCTACCATCTAGGTTCTTGGAACCAGAAGGATGTTCTCTCCAGGCAGTTCGAGCCAGCAGACCTCGTTGCTGTCCCAAAACCCATCCACCCGAGGTCCAGGCTGGTGGCACTGGTCTGATGGGCGGTTGAGACCATTGTCAGGAAAGCACAACAGCAGAAAGCAGACCCCAGGAACGGCCTACTGGGTCACCTTTTTGTCCCCAAATCTGTCCGTTCAGATGTGTTACAGTGGAAGCTCACACTGAGCATCACAGGACCTCTGGGGACTGTTCAAACAGCAGAGTTCATCAAGAGGCTGTTCTGGTGGCTGGGCATTAGTGAGGATGTCAGATTATACATGGTAGTCTGTCACATCAGTGGCCAGAACAAGGAACCTAGGTCACATCCACTGTTGCCCAGTCCTTTCTGTCCCTTGTCTTTTGGCTAGAGTCTTGAAGAGAGTGTCTTGGATCCAAATACTGGAACATTCGAGGGTAGGATCGGGACATGGTTTCAAACTGGATCGAGAATCTGAACGCAGAACAAGCACTAGATGAAATCATGAGTAGGCTTCCAATTGCACACCGAACCTTAGTTCAGGTGCTCCTTAAGTGCTCAAAACATGATTGCCAATTAGCGGGATTGTCCTGAATCTTAAAAAGGCTGTGCCAGCTATCCATACTCTAGGGAGTTAGAGCACCTAAACCTTGGAAGGTAGTGTAGATGGGTTTGTGTAATAACAGGACCCCACCCCTATGGCCGATTCCTGACAGCCCTGTCTGCACGGAGAGATGATGATTGTCTGAAGGTGTCCACTGAGACAACATTGTACCCACTCCGACGTCCAAGGCGTTCGCCTCCACAATGAAGGGAACGTCCGGGTTAGGTACAACCAAAATTGGAGCTGTCATGAACTGCTGTTTGAGCTCTGCAAAAGCAGCCTCCGCCCCAGTAGTCCAAACAAAAAGGCCCACAGGTCTCTTGGTTAGTGCTGTCAGCAGAGCCACCACTGAGCTGAAGTTTTTGATGAACATTCGATAAAAGTTGGCAAATCCCAGGAATCATTGGACTTGTTTCACACTGGATGGCTGTGACTGATCTCCGAATGCCTGTGTCTTACTAGGGTCCATCTTGATCTTGCCATTAGAGATGATGAAGCCCAAGAAAAGAAATAGTGGTTACATGAAATTTGGATTTCTCCAGTTGACATAAAATCCGTGATCAAGAGGCTTCTTTAGGATGTCTCTGACGTAAGTTGCATGCTCCTCCATGGACTTCAAGAGAATTAGGATGTTATCCAAGTAGAGGAAGGAATACTTATGGTGAGCATCCTGGAGTGTGTTGCTTATAAAGGCCTGGAAAACTGCTGGCATGTTCACAAGGTCAAAGGACATGTTCAGATACTCATAGTGCCTTGTCAGTGAGTTGAATGCCACCTTTCACTCACCACCCTCCTTTATGCAAACCAGGATGTACACACTCCTCAAGTCCAGCTTCGAGAATACTCTTGCCCTTTGGAGAATCTCGAAGGCTGTGTTCATGAGTGGAAGCAGAGGTCTGAGGTGGGAATCCGATTTGTTGAACAGCTGGTTCGACATGGCCGTCAGAAATGCAGAGGAGCTAGGGCAGCCTGTTGAAGGCCTTTCTGCAGCAACAGCATCAAGCTAACCTTTGGAGGTGGCTTGGGCCTTCGTTCTATCCTGGTCAAAGGGTCTGGCTGTACCTTCCTCTGCGGAGTTGACTTTCAGAAGCTGGGTTGTCAGGTGCCGGCTGTGAGGGGGTGTCCTGTCATGCCTTGGTCTGACCACCTGGGGGTGCCAGAGCCCTCCAGACTCCAATGCTCCTCTTCTAGTTATTAGTTGATTGTTTTCATCCGTATGTTGTTTTAGTTATCAGTGCACCTGTGCCGTGTTTTGTTTGTCTATTTAAGTTTCCTCTTGGTTTGTTAATTTTTGCTCTGTCTAGAGTTCACCTTCCCAGTTTGTAGAGCTTCTTGAGTCCTATCCTGTGTTCTCTACAAACCAATCCACAAGTAAAGATTCTTTGTTCAATTCCATCCTCATCGCTGGTCTCCTCTGCAAAGTCTATCCTGCGAGTTCACTGGATAAAGATTCAGAACTTCATTGTAACAACCCTGGTTCAAACCAGTCTGGCAACCATTCCCATTACACATGGATCCTGTCCCTAGTGTCTTCACACCATCGAGAACCAATTGTCCATTGCTGACTCCAATGTCCATACACACTCTTGACCTGCCAGACACATGTGTTTAATCCTAACCTCAAGTGCTTTCAATGCAGAGTTTGCACGTTCCCCCGTGACTTCTGTGGGCTCCTCTGAGAGCTCCAGTTCTCTCCCATCCCCCTAAAGACATGAGTGTTGGGATGTTAATTGGACACTGGTGTGCAGTGTTAAAGAGTCCTGAGGGAGCTGATGACAATGTAGGAAGAATAAGAAAAGGACATATAACATGAACCGACATTTTGTGCAGCCTGCTGAGTTCCTCCAGCATTTTGTGCAGTCCTCACCTACCAACCCAGCCACTCCTTCCAGGTGAGGTATATGTTGGGGCCATATACTGTGTCCGGTGCTCCCGGCATGGTCTCCTGTATATAGATGAGACCCAACATAGATTGGGAGACCGCTTCGCCAAGCACCTATGCTCAACCGCCAGAAAAATTGGGATCTCCCAGTGGCCACCCATTTTAAACCCATTCGAACATGTTAGTCCATGGCCTCCTCTATTGTTGCGATGAGGCCTCTCTCAGGTTGGAGGAATATCACATTATATTCCATCTGGGTAGGCTCCAACCTGCTGGCATGAGCATCGATTTCTCGTAATGCCCTTCCTTCACTATTCCCCATCCCCTTTGCCCTCTCTCACCTTATCTCCTTACCTGCCCGTCACCTCCCTTCTGGTGCTCTTCCCCCTTTTCTTTCTTCCATGGCCTTCTGTCCTCCCCTATCAGATTCCTTCTCCAGCCCTGTATCTCTTTCACCAATCAACTTCCCAGCTCTTTACTTCACCTCTCACCCCTTCTTGGTTTCACTTATCCCCTTGCGTTTCTTCCTCCCCTCCCCTCCCCTCACCTTCTTATTCCGAATTTTCATCTTTTTCTTCTCCAGTCCTTCTGAAGGGTCTCAGCCCAAAACGTCGTCTGTACTCTTTTCCATAGATGCTGCCTGGCCTGCTGAGTTTCTCCATGTTTTATGTATGTTGTTTGGATTTCCAGCACCTGCAGATTTTCTCTTGTTTGTGACAGAATGTGATCTGGTGCTTCAGCCCACAGTGTCTATGACACCATGATGCTGATCCAAACTAACCCCTTCTGCCTGCACATGGTTAGTATATCTCCCTCTCCATGGCTGACTGTAAATGGGTGGATGATTCTAGCACAGAGTCAGTGGACCGAAGGGCCTGTTTTCATGCTCTGTTTCTCTGTGCCCCAGATTTGGCTAGTTCACTCTGTCACCGCCAGCACAAGTCAGGTTCCGCTTCTGTTGCCTGTTGGCATGGGTGGGCCACCACGCAGTTACCCCAGTTGGAGAAGATGATGTTTGCCGATGTTGGGGGCAGCGACTTCTGCCTGTATGCGTGCACTGCTGTGGAAGCCCAGGGCCCAGGGCCGCTCTCCTGCCCGCCACGCCCTGGAGGAGTCGAGAAAGAGAAGCCAAATCTGAATGACCCGCTGTCTGGCTGCTTCGTGTGGGAAATCAGCGCCAGCCTGGCCTAGATCAGACGCGCTGACAACTGTGAGGGGCCAAGTGAACCCCAGAGCAGAGTGGCCCGCGGGCCCTTGATGGCTGGGACGTGGATCTGCCTCCTCAAAATTCAGAGCCGGAGTTCAGGTGATGCCCAGCTCAACTTACACCTGTGGACAAAACCAGGAACTGCCAGAGATCCAAGCAGGTCAGGCAGCATCTGTGGAGAGAGAAAAAAAGGTTTTTTTCAGCCCTGAGGCTCTTCCTCAGAAATGGGAGAGAGCAACAAGAAGATAAAAAGATATAAAACGATCAATTTTTATCACCCTTTCCCAGTTCTGATGAAGGCTCTTTGACCTGAAATGGTTTCACAGACGCTGCCTGACCTGCTGGGTGTGAACAGCACTTCCTGTTTCTCTGTAAAAATTTTTCTTAAATTTTCACTTACACACGTGTCTGCTGTTCCCTGAGTTGCTTCACCGGTGAATAGTCTCGAGTGGAGTCAAGGTGGTTGGGGCTCGTGCAGTCCTGGGAGAACGCAGGGAAAGGGAAGTCTGCAATGGTGGGTGGAAGTGTTGGAGATGGGGAGGTAAGGCCAAGAGTCATTGTTTGGCGATAGGGTTTGATTATTGGTTACAGGGGGAGCATGGGCAGAAGTGCTGCTGGGGAGGGGGGGCGGGGGTTAGTTTGTACAGACAGTTGCTAGCTCGGGAGGTTGGTGACCTGTGCAGTCAGCGGGTTAAGCACTGAGCTTGTGGGGATGATGGCATGGGATCAGATAGGGAGAGTGATCTTGAGTGGGCAGGAACTCTGTGGGATTGTGATTCAAAGCAAAGAGCAAGGATCAGTACTCAATCATCATGGCTGAGGTTGGGAGGTCAGAGCATCAGTTTAGATGTTCAGGGACTGACGTTTGTTCATGGCTGAGGTTGGGAGGTCAGAGCATCAGGTTAGATGTTTAAGGACTGACGTTTGTTCATCGCTGAGGTTGGGAGGTTAGAGCCTCAGGGTGGGATATTTAGGGACTGACGTTTGTTCATGGCTGAGGTTGGGAGGTCAGAGCCTCAGGGTTAGATGTTCAGGGACTGGCGTTTGTTCATGGCGAGGTTGGGAGGTTAGAGCCTCAGGGTGGGATATTTAGGGGCTGACGTTTGTTCATTGCTGAGGTTGGGAGGTCAGAGCCTCAGGGTTAGATGTTCAGGGACTGACGTTTCTTCATGGCTGAGGTTGGGAGGTTAGAGCCTCAGGGTGGGATATTTAGGGGCTGACGTTTGTTCATTGCTGAGGTTGGGAGGTCAGAGCCTCAGGGTTAGATGTTTAAGGACTGACGTTTGTTCATCGCTGAGGTTGGGAGGTTAGAGCCTCAGGGTGGGATATTTAGGGACTGACGTTTGTTCATGGCTGAGGTTGGGAGGTCAGAGCCTCAGGGTTAGATGTTCAGGGACTGGCGTTTGTTCATGGCTGAGGTTGGGAGGTTAGAGCCTCAAGGTGGGATATTTAGGGACTGACGTTTGTTCATGGCTGAGGTTGGGAGGTCAGAACCTCAGGGTTAGATGTTCAGGGACTGACGTTTCTTCATGGCTGAGGTTGGGAGGTTAGAGCCTCAGGGTGGGATATTTAGGGGCTGAAGTTTGTTCATTGCTGAGGTTGGGAGGTCAGAGCCTCAGGGTTAGATGTTCAGGGACTGACGTTTCTTCATGGCTGAGGTTGGGAGGTCAGAGCCTCAGGGTTAGATGCTTAGGGACTGACATTTGTTCATTGCTGAGGTTGGGAGGTCAGAGCATCAGGTTAGATGTTTAAGGACTGACGTTTGTTCATCGCTGAGGTTGGGAGGTTAGAGCCTCAGGGTGGGATATTTAGGGGCTGACGTTTGTTCATTGCTGAGGTTGGGAGGTCAGAGCCTCAGGGTTAGATGTTTAAGGACTGACGTTTGTTCATCGCTGAGGTTGGGAGGTTAGAGCCTCAGGGTGGGATATTTAGGGACTGACGTTTGTTCATGGCTGAGGTTGGGAGGTCAGAGCCTCAGGGTTAGATGTTCAGGGACTGGCGTTTGTTCATGGCTGAGGTTGGGAGGTTAGAGCCTCAGGGTGGGATATTTAGGGGCTGACGTTTGTTCATTGCTGAGGTTGGGAGGTCAGAGCCTCAGGGTTAGATGTTCAGGGACTGACGTTTCTTCATGGCTGAGGTTGGGAGGTTAGAGCCTCAGGGTTAGATGTTCAGGGACTGACGTTTCTTCATGGCTGAGGTTGGGAGGTCAGAGCCTCAGGGTTAGATGTTTAGGGACTGACATTTGTTCATGGCTGAGGTTGGGAGGTCAGAGCATCAAGTTAGATGTTTAAGGACTGACGTTTGTTCATCGCTGAGGTTGGGAGGTTAGAGCCTCAGGGTGGGATATTTAGGGGCTAACGTTTGTTCATTGCTGAGGTTGGGAGGTCAGAGCCTCAGGGTTAGATGTTCAGGGACTGACGTTTCTTCATGGCTGAGGTTGGGAGGTTAGAGCCTCAGGGTGGGATATTTAGGGGCTGACGTTTGTTCATTGCTGAGGTTGGGAGGTCAGAGCCTCAGGGTTAGATTTTCAGGGACTGACGTTTCTTCATGGCTGAGGTTGGGAGGTTAGAGCCTCAGGGTGGGATATTTAGGGGCTGACGTTTGTTCATTGCTGAGGTTGGGAGGTCAGAGCCTCAGGGTTAGATGTTTAAGGACTGACGTTTGTTCATCGCTGAGGTTGGGAGGTTAGAGCCTCAGGGTGGGATATTTAGGGACTGACGTTTGTTCATGGCTGAGGTTGGGAGGTCAGAGCCTCAGGGTTAGATGTTCAGGGACTGACGTTTCTTCATGGCTGAGGTTGGGAGGTCAGAGCCTCAGGGTTAGATTTTTAGGGACTGACATTTGTTCATGGCTGAGGTTGGGAGGTCAGAGCATCAGGTTAGATGTTTAAGGACTGACGTTTGTTCATCGCTGAGGTTGGGAGGTTAGAGCCTCAGGGTGGGATATTTAGGGGCTAACGTTTGTTCATTGCTGAGGTTGGGAGGTCAGAGCCTCAGGGTTAGATGTTCAGGGACTGACGTTTCTTCATGGCTGAGGTTGGGAGGTTAGAGCCTCAGGGTGGGATATTTAGGGGCTGACATTTGTTCATTGCTGAGGTTGGGAGGTCAGAGCCTCAGGGTTAGATGTTTAAGGACTGACGTTTGTTCATCGCTGAGGTTGGGAGGTTAGAGCCTCAGGGTGGGATATTTAGGGGCTAACGTTTGTTCATTGCTGAGGTTGGGAGGTCAGAGCCTCAGGGTTAGATGTTCAGGGACTGACGTTTCTTCATGGCTGAGGTTGGGAGGTTAGAGCCTCAGGGTGGGATATTTAGGGGCTGACGTTTGTTCATTGCTGAGGTTGGGAGGTCAGAGCCTCAGGGTTAGATGTTTAAGGACTGACGTTTGTTCATCGCTGAGGTTGGGAGGTTAGAGCCTCAGGGTGGGATATTTAGGGACTGACGTTTGTTCATGGCTGAGGTTGGGAGGTCAGAGCCTCAGGGTTAGATGTTCAGGGACTGGCGTTTGTTCATGGCTGAGGTTGGGAGGTTAGAGCCTCAGGGTGGGATATTTAGGGGCTGACGTTTGTTCATTGCTGAGGTTGGGAGGTCAGAGCCTCAGGGTTAGATGTTTAAGGACTGACGTTTGTTCATCGCTGAGGTTGGGAGGTTAGAGCCTCAGGGTGGGATATTTAGGGACTGACGTTTGTTCATGGCTGAGGTTGGGAGGTCAGAGCCTCAGGGTTAGATGTTCAGGGACTGGCGTTTGTTCATGGATGAGGTTGGGAGGTTAGAGCCTCAAGGTGGGATATCTAGGGACTGACGTTTGTTCATGGCTGAGGTTGGGAGGTCAGAGCCTCAGGGTTAGATGTTCAGGGACTGACGTTTCTTCATGGCTGAGGTTGGGAGGTTAGAGCCTCAGGGTGGGATATTTAGGGGCTGAAGTTTGTTCATTGCTGAGGTTGGGAGGTCAGAGCCTCAGGGTTAGATGTTCAGGGACTGACGTTTCTTCATGGCTGAGGTTGGGAGGTCAGAGCCTCAGGGTTAGATGCTTAGGGACTGACATTTGTTCATGGCTGAGGTTGGGAGGTCAGAGCATCAGGTTAGATGTTTAAGGACTGACGTTTGTTCATCGCTGAGGTTGGGAGGTTAGAGCCTCAGGGTGGGATATTTAGGGGCTGACGTTTGTTCATTGCTGAGGTTGGGAGGTCAGAGCCTCAGGGTTAGATGTTTAAGGACTGACGTTTGTTCATCGCTGAGGTTGGGAGGTTAGAGCCTCAGGGTGGGATATTTAGGGACTGACGTTTGTTCATGGCTGAGGTTGGGAGGTAAGAGCCTCAGGGTTAGATGTTCAGGGACTGGCGTTTGTTCATGGCTGAGGTTGGGAGGTTAGAGCCTCAGGGTGGGATATTTAGGGGCTGACGTTTGTTCATTGCTGAGGTTGGGAGGTCAGAGCCTCAGGGTTAGATGTTCAGGGACTGACGTTTCTTCATGGCTGAGGTTGGGAGGTTAGAGCCTCAGGGTTAGATGTTCAGGGACTGACGTTTCTTCATGGCTGAGGTTGGGAGGTCAGAGCCTCAGGGTTAGATGTTTAGGGACTGACATTTGTTCATGGCTGAGGTTGGGAGGTCAGAGCATCAAGTTAGATGTTTAAGGACTGACGTTTGTTCATCGCTGAGGTTGGGAGGTTAGAGCCTCAGGGTGGGATATTTAGGGGCTAACGTTTGTTCATTGCTGAGGTTGGGAGGTCAGAGCCTCAGGGTTAGATGTTCAGGGACTGACGTTTCTTCATGGCTGAGGTTGGGAGGTTAGAGCCTCAGGGTGGGATATTTAGGGGCTGACGTTTGTTCATTGCTGAGGTTGGGAGGTCAGAGCCTCAGGGTTAGATTTTCAGGGACTGACGTTTCTTCATGGCTGAGGTTGGGAGGTTAGAGCCTCAGGGTGGGATATTTAGGGGCTGACGTTTGTTCATTGCTGAGGTTGGGAGGTCAGAGCCTCAGGGTTAGATGTTTAAGGACTGACGTTTGTTCATCGCTGAGGTTGGGAGGTTAGAGCCTCAGGGTGGGATATTTAGGGACTGACGTTTGTTCATGGCTGAGGTTGGGAGGTCAGAACCTCAGGGTTAGATGTTCAGGGACTGACGTTTCTTCATGGCTGAGGTTGGGAGGTCAGAGCCTCAGGGTTAGATTTTTAGGGACTGACATTTGTTCATGGCTGAGGTTGGGAGGTCAGAGCATCAGGTTAGATGTTTAAGGACTGACGTTTGTTCATCGCTGAGGTTGGGAGGTTAGAGCCTCAGGGTGGGATATTTAGGGGCTAACGTTTGTTCATTGCTGAGGTTGGGAGGTCAGAGCCTCAGGGTTAGATGTTCAGGGACTGACGTTTCTTCATGGCTGAGGTTGGGAGGTTAGAGCCTCAGGGTAGGATATTTAGGGGCTGACATTTGTTCATTGCTGAGGTTGGGAGGTCAGAGCCTCAGGGTTAGATGTTTAAGGACTGACGTTTGTTCATCGCTGAGGTTGGGAGGTTAGAGCCTCAGGGTGGGATATTTAGGGGCTAACGTTTGTTCATTGCTGAGGTTGGGAGGTCAGAGCCTCAGGGTTAGATGTTTAAGGACTGACGTTTGTTCATCGCTGAAGTTGGGAGGTTAGAGCCTCAGGGTGGGATATTTAGGGACTGACGTTTGTTCATGGCTGAGGTTGGGAGGTCAGAGCCTCAGGGTTAGATGTTCAGGGACTGGCGTTTGTTCATGGCTGAGGTTGGGAGGTTAGAGCCTCAAGGTGGGATATTTAGGGACTGACGTTTGTTCATGGCTGAGGTTGGGAGGTCAGAGCCTCAGGGTTAGCTGTTCAGGGACTGACGTTTCTTCATGGCTGAGGTTGGGAGGTTAGAGCCTCAGGGTGGGATATTTAGGGGCTGAAGTTTGTTCATTGCTGAGGTTGGGAGGTCAGAGCCTCAGGGTTAGATGTTCAGGGACTGACGTTTCTTCATGGCTGAGGTTGGGATGTCAGAGCCTCAGGGTTAGATGTTTAGGGACTGACATTTGTTCATGGCTGAGGTTGGGAGGTCAGAGCATCAGGTTAGATGTTTAAGGACTGACGTTTGTTCATCGCTGCGGTTGGGAGGTTAGAGCCTCAGGGTGGGATATTTAGGGGCTGACGTTTGTTCATTGCTGAGGTTGGGAGGTCAGAGCCTCAGGGTTAGATGTTTAAGGACTGACGTTTGTTCATTGCTGAGGTTGGGAGGTTAGAGCCTCAGGCTGGGATATTTAGGGACTGACGTTTGTTCATGGCTGAGGTTGGGAGGTCAGAGCCTCAGGGTTAGATGTTCAGGGACTGGCGTTTGTTCATGGCTGAGGTTGGGAGGTTAGAGCCTCAGGGTGGGATATTTAGGGGCTGAAGTTTGTTCATGGCTGAGGTTGGGAGGTCAGAGCCTCAGGGTTAGTTGTTTAGGGACTGACATTTGTTCTTGGCTGAGGTTGGGAGGTCAGAGCATCAGGTTAGATGTTTAAGGACTGACGTTTGTTCATCGCTGAGGTTGGGAGGTTAGAGCCTCAGGGTGGGATATTTAGGGGCTGACGTTTGTTCATGGCTGAGGTTGGGAGGTCAGAGCCTCAGGGTTAGATGTTCAGGGACTGACGTTTCTTCATGGCTGAGGTTGAGAGGTTAGAGCCTCAGGGTGGGATATTTAGGGGCTGAAGTTTGTTCATGGCTGAGGTTGGGAGGTCAGAGCCTCAGGGTTAGATGTTTAGGGACTGACATTTGTTCATGGCTGAGGTTGGGAGGTCAGAGCATCAGGTTAGATGTTTAAGGACTGACGTTTGTTCATCGCTGAGGTTGGGAGGTTAGAGCCTCAGGGTGGGATATTTAGGGGCTGACGTTTGTTCATGGCTGAGGTTGGGAGGTCAGAGCCTCAGGGTTAGATGTTCAGGGACTGACGTTTCTTCATGGCTGAGGTTGAGAGGTTAGAGCCTCAGGGTGGGATATTTAGGGGCTGAAGTTTGTTCATGGCTGAGGTTGGGAGGTCAGAGCCTCAGGGTTAGATGTTTAGGGACTGACATTTTTTCATGGCTGAGGTTGGGAGGTCAGAGCATCAGGTTAGATGTTTAAGGACCGACGTTTGTTCATCGCTGAGGTTGGGAGGTTAGAGCCTCAGGGTGGGATATTTAGGGACTGACGTTTGTTCATGGCTGAGGTTGGGAGGTCAGAGCCTCAGGGTTAGATGTTCAGGGACTGACGTTTCTTCATGGCTGAGCTTGGGAGGTTAGAGCCTCAGGGTGGGATATTTAGGGGCTGAAGTTTGTTCATCGTTGAGGTTGGGAGGTCAGAGCCTCAGGGTTAGATGTTTAGGGATTGGCGTTTGTTCACTCTGATTTTCAAAGACACAGTGCTGATAAAGGCGAGGTGATGTGACCATACTTCTACAGCACATGCCTAATGCACTGATTTGAGATTAGAATGACAAATTGTAACAACAGTCAATGATGCTATGCATAGGATAGATCTAGTTAGTTACTGCCTGGTATGCCCCCTGGTGTTTAGGGCAGCTTATGCTGTTCCATAACAATTTATTTTGATCAGTCAGGGTTGTTAGCCCTAAGCTGAACCCCCGAAGCTGGAGAACCAGGAGACCACTCTTAGTCTGGTCTCTACCCTTTGACCTACCAAGAGTGAAAGCACAAGGCCCTGGCTCCAAACAACATGGCTCTCTGGGTTACTGAGGCATGCAAGTATCCAAACCCTACGGAAAGGTTGTGGCCTTCTTGGAGGATAGGACAGGTCTGCACTGATGTTCTCAACAGAGGTTACTGAAGTAATTTCGTAACTAAGCCAATGCATAGCTGAAAGTTGAACAGCAGTGTGAGGTCGCAGGTCACAGGATCTCCACTCCATCTCAATCAGTGGTGCAAAAGGACAAGAGTAACTATTGCCGTGAATTCACTTGAGTGCAATGTGCAGGTCACTAAATGGATGGCTACTCCCCGGTAATTATAGAGAAACCAAAACGGTCATGAAGACTAATAAGGGGGCCTCACATCAACACACAGTTGTCAATGCATCCAAAATGACATCAACCAGCTTGGTGCGCTCTTCTGCTTAAAACAAGGCTGATGATGCCTGTCCATTTACATTGCAATAATCCAGGCACTGCAGGCTGCTCAAACTAACCCCTGTGAAGGGGAGTAATGTTCAGATGTAGTAAACTACAACAAATGCAATTTTCACTTGAAAAGGTGTGAGTTGATAAACTAGATTTGTGAAAAGGAAGTCTGACTACAAATTTCAGTCTGGTTGACCGAGAGAATGTTGCCCAGGGAAACGACACTTAGTTTCAGAGGAAGCAATGTCTGCACTGTAGCGTAATGGTTAGCACAGCGCTTTACAGTATAGGCGACCCGGGTTCAATTCCTGCTGCTGTCTATAAGGAGTTTGTACGTTCTCCACATGACTGCATGGGTTTCCTCCGGGTGCTCCGGTTTCCTCCCACAGTCCAAAGACATACCAGCTGGTAGGTTAATTGGTCATTGTCAGTTGTCCCATGATTAGGCTAGGGTTCAGATATCGGGGATTGCTGGGTGGCGTGACTAGAAGAACATAAGAAATAGGAGCAGGAGTAGGCCATCCGGCCCATCGAGTCTGCCCCGCCATTCAATAAGATCATGGCTGATCTGTCCGTAAACTCAGCTCCATCTACCTGCCCATAACCCTTAATTCCCTTACTACGTAAAAACCTATCTAACTGTTTCTTAAATATATTTAGTGAGGAAACCTCAACTGTTTCCCGGGGCAGAGAATTCCACATATAAATAGAAGGGCTGATCCTGCGCTGTATCTCAATAAAATAAATGAATCTACCAGCATGAACTCTTACTATGGTGGGAGTTCTAAAGCTAGCAATTCTTTTCAGTAATTGCTTCTGTAAGTGGTGAGCTTTGGGTGTAATCACTGAACCAAGAACCGTATATAAGAGAGGGAACCAGCATCTTGTTGTAAAGTTTTATGGCACTGCTGGTGGCCACCTATAGAGAGCCTCAGAAACGTCAGAGATTCTCTCCAAAGAAAGGTACGTCACATGTTTCTGTGCAGACCTGTACACATGCAAATAAATCTGTCTGTGTGTGCCAGTGTGTAACCTGGTGTATGTCTTTGAATTTTTATACGTGTGTCTATGCCTGAGTATGAACATTCCAATCAATAAATAAGACCTTCTGAAGAGATGGCATAGCTCTGACCGTTTGTGATTCAGTGTGGAGGAGATTCACTCTCATACCTGCAGGCTCATTGCCTACACTTGGGAAGAGGAGGATATTTCAGGGATCTGGGGGGTCTGCCATAATCATGACCATCTTAAAGAAGCCAAGTGTGACTGTGGTATCAGAGTAGCCATGTCCCCCTGCCCCCCAGCTGTCTCCTCATTTGCACCACACATCACCATTTGGATTCTGCCTTTCCAGAGGCACAGTGACTCTGAGGAACATGAAAATTGCAGGGAGCAGCAAAAGCCACAGTACATTTCTTTTTATTTCATCATTCGGTGTTTATTGTACAGTATGCTCTTCAAGTTTGATAGATCTCCACAGAAGTTCATCTATTTGCTTATGCTGACTCCATGATGACATACAAGCCATGATATTAACCAACACATCTACATCAGAACCACTTTGGGTGAAGACAGGCGTTTAACCATGGCTACGTTTTGTCCAACACTATAATCAAATTTTTTGTAGTAATGATATATCTTTCTTCTTATAAAATTCCCATAGGAATGGAGCTAATATTCAGAACTAATGGAAAGCTGTTTAACCTATGGTGAGCCATGATTACCTAGACCTTAATTCAGTAGTTGAGCTGCAGTCTGCATACAACACACGCATTGGCACTTGCTTGGAGAATGGGCTCCACCTCTTTAACTGAAGTGTGTAAGTTGTGGCATATGCTTAATGACCACAAGGCAGAGTCCTCTATCAGCCGTCTTTCTGACAAGAAAATGTTTATGGTGAGATCCTGGAAAACTTGGACCGCCTAGCAAATTGTATCAGCTGTTGCATTTCTTCTGCTAATCCATTGGACCTAAGCATGTGTTTTTATAAATTGGCTAGGTAATCTTTGTCTGCCGTGTCTTTCAAATTAGAATTGAGATCTCTCATGAGAACTTCTTGTTCTGTACTTGACAATGGTCTACCGGACAAGTTTCTGATCCATGCATCGTTATTTTCTATCTTATCTATTTTCTCAGTTCCTTGCAGTTTCTTCTGTAGTGCTTTCTGCTTCTTATCCCTGGTGTTGGTAACCCTGTGCTGTATCAATTCTTCAAATTTGTCTGTCAGTTCTTGGCCAACTATCCGCAGACATTCAGCTTGTTCTTCTTTTATAATCTGATCATATTTCCGAAGGCAATTATGTGCGTCAGTGAAAAGGCAGCATTTGGCCGAGTATGGCGTCAAGGTGCCCCAGCTAAAATGGAGTCAATGGAATTGGGGGAAAACCTCCACTTGTTGGAATCATACCTGACACAAAGGAAGATGGCTGTGATGGCTGGAGGTCAATCATCTCATTCTCAGGACGTCACTGCAGCAGTTCCTCAGGGAAGTGTCCTAGGACCAACCATCTTCAGCTGCTTCATTAATGACCTTCCTTCTGTCACAAGGTCAGATCTGAGGATGTTCGCAAATGACTGCACAATGTTCTGCTCCATTCGTGACTCCTCAGATAGTGAAGCAGTTAATACCCAAATGCAGCAGGACCTGGACAACATCCAGGCTGGGCTGACAAGTGGTAAGTAACATTCGAGCCACACAAATGTCAGGCAATGACCATCTCCAACAAGAGAGGCTCTAACCCTCGTCCTTGACATTCAGTGGCATCATCATCACTGAATCCCCTACTAACAACATCCTGGGGGGTTACCATTGACAGGAAACTGAACTGGTCTAGCCATATAAACACCGTGACTACCAAAGCAGGTCAAAGGCTAGGAATCCTGCCGTGTGCAACTCACCTCCTGACTCCCCAAAGCCTGTCCACCATCTACAAGGCTCAGGTCAGGAGTGTAATGGAATACTCGCCACTCGCCTGGATGAGAGCAGCTCCATCAACACTCAAGAAGCTTGATACAATCCAGTACAAGGCATCTCACTCGATTGGTACCCTTTCCACAAGCATCCAATCCACCCACCATCCACGAACATTTGCAACAGTATGTACTATCTACAAGATACACTACAACAACACCATAAAGTTCCTAAGGCAGCACCTTCCAGATCTACAACCACTACCATCTAGAAAGATGAGAACAGCAGATAACTGGGACACCACCACTTGGAAATTCCCCTCCAAGTCACTCACCATCCTGACTTGGAAACATATTGTGCTTCCTTCTTTGTTGGTGGGTCTAAGTTATAGAATTCCCTCCTTAACAGCACTGTGGGTGTACCTACACCTCAGGGACTGCAGCGGTTCAGGAAGGCAGCTCACAACCACCTCAAGGGCAACTAGGGATGGGCAATAAATGCTGGCTTAGCTGGCAACGCACACATCTCATAAATGAATAAATCTTCAAAAAGCATTTGGGCCATACGTACATTTCCTGTTCAACCTGGTGATGGATCATGCCATTGGAAGGTTGATTGGTGGTCTGTGACTGATGCTTTGTGGTAGTATATTTTGCCTTAAGCATTCGTGGAGGAAGAAAAGTTGCCCCCGTGTGGAGGCTTGCCTGCAGGCGGAGTTCTCCTGATGGCGAGCACATCTGAGTGTTTGGCGCCTGAAGTTGTTGGAAGTAACACAGTAAACATGGAACTCGAGTGGTTGAGTTGATGCATCCCATCTATCAACTACCCAAGCTACACATTTTCCAAGTTATTTCCACTTCACAAATCTGATGAGTTACCGGCACAGATTTTGGGCAATTGAGGAAAATAGTGTTTGAAGATCAAGCTTTCAGAACAAGAATGATACTCATGGATCACTGGACAGCACCTATCCCTGCCCTCCTATATGCTTCTAAGAACTGAGTGCACCGCAAGTAGGCACCACAAGTTTTAAAAAAACATTTGTCCTGTCATTGCAAAAGCCCCAAACTCACTGGAAGAATAAGTGAACCAATGCCAGGGCTCTCTTTCAAGGCAACAGCACCGGCATTGAGGCCTGGTTACACTCAGTCAGCTACTCTAGGGAAGCCACCATGTTCCCAGGCCCGATATAAGACTTCTGATATGTACACTCTGTTCCAAGGGAGGAGCTGGCCAAGGTTGTTTGGAAGGGGATATTTGAAGAGATATCAGTAGAGCAGCAATCCTGGAGATTCTGGAATTAATTCAGAAGATATAAGATCAGGTCATCCCAAAGAAGAAGAAGCATTCTAAAGGAAGGGTGAGAAAAATGTGGCTGACGGGGGAAGTCGGAGACAGCATAAAAGCAAAGCGGAGGGAATACTATTGTATATATCAAAAATGACTGGGAAGCTAGAGGATTGGGAAGCTTTAAATAAACAAAAGAAGGGAACTAAAAAAGCAATAAGCAGAGAATATGAAGGTAAGCTAGCTAATAACAGATAGATTTTTTTTCTGATATTTAACAAGCAAAAGAGAAGCAAAAGTGGACATCAGGTCACTGGAAAATAATACTGGAGAGAAAGAGTAACGGGGAAAGAAAGATATGGCAAGCAAATTGAGTTTTTGCATCAGTCTTCACTGTAGAAGACACCAGCAGCGTGCCAGCAATTCGAGAGTGTTGGGGGGAGAGGTGAGTTTAATTCCTATTACTAAGGAAAAGGTTCTTGGGAAGCTTCTGAGGGTAGCTAAAATCACCTAGCTACACCCCAGAATTCTGAAAGAGATAGCTGAAGAGACTGTGGAGACATTAGTAGTAATCTTTCAAGAATCATTAGATTCTGGAATGCTTCAGGAGGATTGGAAAATCACAAATATCACTCCACTCTTTGAGAAGTGATGGAGGCAAAAGACAGGAAATTATAGACCAATTAGTCTGACTTCAGTAGTTGGCTAAATGTTAGGGTCCATTACTAAAGATGAGATTATGGGGTACTTGGAGGCACAATATAAAACAGGAAAAATCTTGCCTGACAAGTATGTTGGAATTTATTGAGGGAAGTCCTGATGGAGTACCTAGTAAGGCTTTGATAACCTGTGCCAACCAACCAGTGGGAGTATTCAAGGACACTTTCAATCTCTCACTGCTATGGATGGAAGTTCCGACTTTGCTTCAAAAAGGCAACAATTATACCAGTGCCTAAAAAGAAGAACGTGGGCTGCCTTAATAACTATCGCCCAGTAGCACTCATATCGACAGCGATGAAATGCTTTGAGGGGTTGGTCATGACTAGACTGAACTGCTGCCTCAGTAAGGACCTGGACCCATTGCAATTTTCCTATTGCCACAATAGGTCAACGGCAGAAGCAATCTCAATGGCTCGCCACACGGCTTTAGACCACCTGGACAACAGAAATACCTATGTCAGGATGCTGTTCATCAACTATAGCTCAGCATTTAATACCATCATTCCCACAATTCTGATTGAGAAGTTGCAGAACCTGGGCCTCTGCACCTCCCTCTGCAATTGGATCCTCAACTTCCTAACCGGAAGACTACAATCTGTGCGGATTGGTGATAACATATCCTCCTCTCTGACAATCAACACTGGCACACCTCAGGGGTGTGTGCTTAGCCCATTGCTCCTCTCTCCATATACTGTGACGACAAACCAAGTTATCAGACGATTGATGCTAATGAGAGAGATAAGGGAGACAAATGGAGAAACGTTCAAAATGTTAATGAGAGAGGAGAGAGAGAACGGAAAAGAAACACAATTCAGAATATTGACAGACCGGTTGCTTTGAACCTGAACTGTTTGAAGTTTGATGGACAGGCAATACCCCAACAGGTACCCCAACAAAAAGAACAGGTTCACTAAGGCACGACACACCACGAGATCACGAGATAACGAGACCCTGGAAGAGTGGTGTGCCCCGACAAGTTGGTGGGATTTTGGAGGTCTGGTCACGGAAACCGACCATAGACGCACAGGGTGAAAAGGTACGATCGGTGGGAACCTGGTGTGTGTGTCCGCCCTTGCCTGGGTGCTGGGTTCACTGCGGAAAAACGGTCATATCCGGAATGGAGGGGTCACAGTCGGTGACCACAGAAGACATAAAAGGGTCTGCCCGAAACCAACTGCGAAGAACATCAAAGGTCTGCCTGAATCAAATTTGCATCTCTCTCTCTCTCTCTCCAACGGCACAACAGTGATTACTGCGAACTGTACTAAGTCGAACTGAACTCTGCGTCACTTGAGACTGATCATTTTGCCCCTAGACTGCGATGGAGCTTGGTTGATTCCTATTACCCTAGTTCTGTGTACATGTGTGTTTTATCATTGCTAACCTGTTGCATTTATATCCTTACGATTAGAGTACTGTGTTACTTATTTCTTTAATAAAACTTTATTAGTTCCTAGTAAACCAGACTCCAACTAGTGGTCCATTTCTGCTGGTTTGGCAACCCAGTTACGGGGTACGTAACAATACACATGACTGTGTGGCTAGGCATAGCTCAAATACCATCTATAAATTTGCTGACAATACAATCATTGTTGGTAGAATCTCAGGTGGTGACGAGGGGGCATACAGGAGTGAGATATGCCAACTAGTGGAGTGGTGCCTCAGCAACAACCTGGCATTCAACGTCAGTAAGACGAAAGAGCTGATTGTGGACTTCAGGAAGGGTAAGACAAGGGAACAGATACCAATCCTCATAGAAGGATCAGAAGTGGAGAGAGTGAACAGTTTCAAGCTCCTGGGTGTCAAAATCTCTGAGGATCTAACTTGGTCCCAACATATTAATGTAGTTATAAAGAAGGCAAGACAGTGGCTATACTTTATTAGGAGTTTGACGAGACTTGGCATGTCAACAAATACTCTCAAAAACTTCCATAGTTGTACTGTGGAGAGCATTCTGGCTAGCTGCATCACTGTCTGGTATGGAGGGGCTACTGCACAGGATTGAAAGATGCTGCAGAAGGTTGTAAATTTAATCAACTCCATCTTGGGTACTGGCCTACAAAGTACCCAGGACATCTTCAGGGAGCAGTGTCTAAGAAAGGCAGCGTCTATTATTAAAGACCTTCAGAACCCAGGGCATGCCCTTTTCTCACTGTTACCATCAGGTTGGAGATACAGAACTCTGAAGGCACACACTCAGTGATTCAGGAACATCTTCTTCCCCTCTGCCATCCCATTCCTAAATGGACATTGAATCTTTGGATACTACCTCACTTTTTAAAAAAATATACAGTATTTCTGTGTTTGCACATTTTTAAATCTATTCAATATATGTATACTGTAATTGATTTATTTGTTTACTTATTATTATTTTTAAAATATTTTTTCTCTGCTATATAATGTATTGCATTGAACTGCTGCTGCTAATTTAACAAAATTCACGTCACATGCCGGTGATAATAAACCTGATTATGATTCTGAATAACAGGCAGATAGACAAAGGAAAGTCAGCAGGTATTATTTACTTGGTCTTTCTGAAGCACCACACAAGAGGCTGCTGAACAAGATAAGAGCCTCTGGTGTTACATAAAAGGTGCTAGCATGGATAGGAGGTTGGCTGACCAGCATGAGACGAAGAATAGGAATAAAGGAGGCCTTTTCTGGTTGGCTGCTGGTGATTAGTGATGTTCTGCAGGGGTCAGTATTGGGTCCACTAGTTTTCACATTATAGGTTAATAATCTGGGTGACAGAATTGTTGCCTTTTGCGGCCAAATTTGCAGATGATACAAAGATAGATGGAGGGGTAGGTCGTATTGAAGAAGCAATAAATGCATAGACAGTTTTCTAAAACTGAAGTGCAGATATCTATTAAGATTAAAGCCACCATGATGTGATATGATTGACTGGCCTTCCACGATCCTAAACTTCCATATCCTTCATTTCACTTGGACAACGTGGATTATGTAGTTGGTCCCTATTCTATGTTTACTGCATAAGAATCAGTATGAAATGGAATTGGTTTTAAATAATGGTTGTAATTAAACACATCATGTGTAAGCCCCTGACTTTATTTCATTTAAATGAATCCAAGACGAACAACTAAGACATTGCAACTAAGACATTGCAACAACTAAGACATTGCAACAAGGATATGTTGCTGTGTCTTGTTCATGTTGTGCCCTGAACATCTACGGCTTGCTCTATTACATTCTAGTGATTTCTGCATTATTTGTTCTATATAGAGTAGAAAAAGTACACCATTAATAACTAATCTGATGGTGTTTGGTTTGTGTCAAATTCTCTAGATTTCAAACCAAGGTAAATGTCGCTTAAGAATGTGAATTCACTGATTATGCAGAATGCCATTAAAATGTCTGTCATTATGGTCCGCTCTATTTTGTTATCCCTATTCCAATATATTGCTTTTCAGGAGTGAAATACTGTGCATATTTTAAAAATGATTAAGTAGAGACACAGATGACAGCTAAGAACAGATATATTATACAGCATATGTCAGAACTGAGCACAGATGGGACTTTCTCTTTTTTACATACACAGACATAGAGTACAAGTTTTCAAATTTAATTGTGCTGCAGACTATGAATTGAGATTGTATAAATGAATGGAAAGGATTTTCAGAATTATGGTTTAAAAACTGTAAAATGTCAAATATTTAGTGCAGAAATATGGGAAGGGGAGTCCACATTCTATCTGTTTTCAAATAGAATTGGGATGGGGAATGAGAACAGTGAGACTCTCGCAATTTAATTGTACCTAGCTTGACTTAATGTCCTAACCCAAGTCTACCATTCCTCTTTTCACCAAGGTGGTTAGTCCTGGCCACACTCTGCACAGCACCGGTGGGATTTTCCAAGTCCATACTGACAGGTAGTTGGAAGAAACTGGATTGTCACTGGCTAAATTAATTCCACATTTAATCCCAACAAGATCAAAACCATTCAGCATAAGGTTAGACAACCATGGAAGCCAACTCAACCTTCCTCAGGGAGAATCACCACGCATTGACCCTTGGCAGTTGGATGGCTTTGGTTTTACGTGATCAGTGCTAAAAGGCAACGAATAATTACACAAGGCTGTAAGCAAATTATTTTGCATGGCCTTGAATCTGTTGGCAGCCAGTTCGCTGACAATCATGAATCGTTCTGTCACTGCGTTTGGTATTTTAATTGATTGTGTAATAATGGGCTGTCAGAACCTGAATAACAACAGACTACACACAGATCAAGTGACATGGTGATGTGTGCCCAAGCTGTTGGTAATATTGAAATAGCTACTATTGTGACACTGTGAACTCCAGCTATTCAGCAACGTCTATAGAATACCTCCTGCAGAGAGAAAACAAATACCCCAGCTGCCTCACAGGAGCAGTGTCAGATCAAAACTAACACCAAGCAAAATGGAATTATGGCACTGAAGGGGAACAGCCTTACCAGTTCACTGCAAGAGCAATCCCTTGTTCCTTCCCTGAAACACTTTCTCTCACTCTTCCCTTTGAAAGACGTCCCTGAGTTTACTTCCAGGACCAGGGCAGAACAGCGGTCACCTCCCCAGTGACCTGGGCTCGATCCTGACCATGGGTGTTGTCCTTGCAGAGTCTGCATGTTCTCTCTGTGACGTAGGAGTTTCCCCTGGATGCACTGGTTTGTTCCCACATCCCAAGAATGTGCTGGTTGGTTAGTCACTGTGAGCTACCCGAGTGTTGCTGTGTGGCAGGTGACTCAATGTGGTGTTGGCGACATGTAGGAGTCAAAACTCTACAGGATATACGGTTAGCGACATTGTTGTGAGAGCAGGGCTTGACTGTATCCTGCATCACAAATAAATAAGTGAGAACACACTGTAGGAATACGAGTGGCTGCACGGTAGCATAGCGGTTAGTGTAAAGCTATTACAGTGACCTGGGTTCAATTCCCACAGCTGTCTGTAAGAAGTTTGTATGTTCTCCCCGTAACTGCGTGTGTTTCCTCTGGGTGCTCCGGTTTCCTTCCACACTCTAAAGATGTACAGATTAGTAGGTTAATTTGTCAAATGGGTGTAACTGGGCAGCTCGGGCTCATTGGGTCAGAAGGGCCTGTTAAGTGCTGTATCTCTAAATAACCTGTGCTTCAGTAATTCAGTATATGAGTGCTCTCTACATCACACGTTCATATTCTTCTGATCCTTCAGCAAATCCTTCCCATCCTTTGAGCACAATGGGTTTAATACCAGGTAACTTAGACCATAGACTCCTTTGATGGCACTGAGGAAGCCTCTCGTGTAACCAAAGCCTACTAGTCTCTGGATTTCCAGTCCACCAAGAGTTCTTTAGCTCCCTCACCCTGCACTGTTCATTTGCCGTGGCTCTGGGGTAAGCTTCCCTTTTGTCCTTGCTGCTGATGTCATTCTGCCAGGCACAAAAGGCTTTCC
Organism: Mobula hypostoma; assembly: GCF_963921235.1. NCBI lineage: Eukaryota > Metazoa > Chordata > Chondrichthyes > Myliobatiformes > Myliobatidae > Mobula > Mobula hypostoma. Next base: position 76,766,834 of record NC_086103.1, read on the forward strand.
TTTTATTGCAGTTGGGTTGTTCCATCTATCAAACCAATCCTGAGGTTTTCTGAACTTGTACCCAAGGATGTTTTTGCAGGTATGCAGGATAGAACGTACAACATAGAATAGTACAGCACAGCACAGGCCCTTCAGCCCACAATGTTGTGCTGACCCTCAAACCCTGCCTCCCATATAACCCACCACCTTAAATTCCTCCATGTACCTGTCCAGTAGTCTCTTAAATTTCACTAGTGTATCTACCTCCACCACTGACTCAGGCAGTGCATTCCACGCACCAACCACTCTCTGAGTAAAAAAACCTTCCTCTAATATCCCCCTTGAACTTCCCACCCCTTACCTTAAAGCCATGTCCTCTTGTATTGAGCAGTGGTGCCCTGGGGAAGAGGCGCTGGTTATCCACTCTATCTATTCCTCGTAATATCTTGTATACCTCTACCATGTCTCCTCTCATCCTCCTTCTCTCCAAAGAGTAAAGCCCTAGCTCCCTTAATCTCTGATCATAATCCATACCCTCTAAACCAGGCAACATCCTGGTAAATCTCCTCTGTACCCTTTCCAATGCTTCCACATCCTTCCTATAGTGAGGCGACCTACTGGACACAGTACTCCAAGTGTGGCCTAACCAGAGTTTTATAGAGCTGCATCATTAGCTCGTGACTCTTAAAATCTATCCTTCGACTTATGAAAGCTAACACCCCATAAGCTTTCTTAACTACCCTATCTACCTGTGAGGAAACTTTCAGGGATCTTTGGACATGTACCCCCAGATCCCTCTGCTCCTCCACACTACCAAGTATCCTGCCATTTACCGAAGAGAAGTATTTATTGAAGACCTCGCTCACTTCCACAGCCTCCAAGCACATTTTCCCACCTTTATCTATAACCAATCCTACCTTCACTCCCGTCATCCTTTTGTTCTTCACATAATTGAAGAATGCCTTGGGGTTTTCCTTTACCCTACTCACCAAGGCCTTCTCATGCCCCCTTCTTGCTCTTCTCAGCCTCTTCTTAAGCTCTTTTCTTGCTTCCCTTATTCCTCAATAGACCCATCTGATCCTTGCTTCCTAAACCTCATGTATGCTGCTTTCTTCCACCTGACTAGATTTTCCACCTTACTTGTCACCCATGATTCCTTCACCCTACCATTCTTTATCTTCCTCACTGGGACAAATTTATCCCTAACATCCTGCAAGAGATCCCTAAACATGGTGGATTTAAGCAGGCCTGAGTGATTTTCAGTATCCTCTGGATATTCCTGTTAAAGGCTTTCCCCAAACGAGGCCTGAAGATGCTGTAGGATCGTAGTGTCAAGCAGGCTCTCCTGGCCTGGTCTACTTCTTAGGAACCTTCCTCTTTTCCATCAGTCTGATGGATGTGGTGGAGAGGATCAGACAATGATCTCTCCAGCAGTCATCTGTGCCAGTCTTGGCCCTTGTGATATTTACGTCACGGTGGTCCCTAGCTCAGACAATGACATAGGTAATGAGATACCACTACTCAAATCGGGGGTGCTGCCAAGGTGCTTTGAATTTGTTTTTCTTGTGGAAGAGAGTGTTTTCTGTCGGCCCAATCGAATTGGGACCAAGAGAGTAGGTGATTCACAGGTCCGTGAGCGAGATTTGAAAAAGGAGTGTTCACAGACTTTTTGCATTTTCTGGCGGCCCAATCAAATCATGATTCATTAATATGGGCAAATAAAAATAAGATAAGGACAAGTGGAGCAGCCATTGTTGGAATGGACCAGTGTTAAAACTCCTCCCTCAATTGCCTTTCCTCCATCAGATGGGTGAAAGAAAGAGCAGCTAGTTCAATCTGGCACCTCCTCAGTTCTCCGACAGTTTTCCTTTCTGGTCAATCACTGGTTGCATTATCTATCAGAGTGCGCACATTCCAGGCTCCAAAGGTCATGTTTCTTGGTTTCTGACTGAATATGGTGATCTCTCAAGCTGTAGTAATCTGGTCAGGAGGTTGAGGCAGGCTATTTTTAGGACACTTTTTCCAGCCCCTTTCCCGACTGTATTGACTGGCTGCATGATGGCCTGGTTTGGAAACACCAATGCCTTTGTACAAAAAAATCCTACAAAAGGTAGTGGATTTGGCCCAGTACATCACGGGTAAAGCCCTCCCAACCACTGAGCACATCTACATGAAATGCTGTCGTATCCATCTTCAGAGATCCCACCACCCAGGTCAGGCTTTCTTCTTGCTGATGCCATCAGGTAGAAGGTACAAGAGCCTCAGGACTCTCACTACCAGGTTCAAGAACAGTACTACCTCACAAGCATCAGCAGAGGATAACTACATTCATTTGCCCATCCATTGAGATGTTCCATAACCAATGATCTCACTTGCAAGTTCTCTTTATCTCATTATCTTATGTTCTTGTTATTTATTGCTATTTATTTAAATTTACATTTGCACAGTCTGTTGTCTTCTGCACTCTGGTTGATCTTGCATTGATCCTGTTATAATTACTATTCTGTAGGTTTACTGAATATACCCACAGGGAAATGAATCTCAGGGTTTATATGGTGACATATATGTACTTTGATTATAACATTGATTTTGAACTTTGAACTCTGAGTGGGGTGAGCAGAGTGGATTCTAAATAGGACTTCTCAGTGTTACGTACCCCGTAACTGGATTGCCAAACCAGCAGAAATGGAACGCTCGTTGGAATCTGGATTACTAGGAACTAATAAAGGTTTATTAAAGAAATAAGTAATACAGTACACTAATTGCAAGGATATAAATGTAACAGGTTAGCAATGATAATACACACATATACACAGAACTAGAGTAATAGGAATCAACCAAGCTCTATCGCAGTCTAGGGGTAATATGATCAGTCTTAAGTGAAGCAGCGTTCAGATCAGTTTAGTGCAGTTCGCAGTAATCGCCGTTGGGGAGAGAGAGAGAGAGAGAGATGCAATTTGGTTTCAGGCAAACTTTTTGGATGTCTTCGCAGTTAGTTTCAGGCAGACCCTTTGATGTCTTCTATCCCGCTGTAGTCACCTACTGTGACCCCTCCGTTCCGGATACGATTGTTCTTCCGCGGTGAACACGGCACCCAGGCAAGGGCGGACACACACCCCAGGTTCCCACCAATCATACCTTTACACCCTGTGAGCCTCTGGTCGGATCCCGCGAACCAGACCTCCAAACTCTCACCAACTTGTGGGGGCACACTACTCTTTTCAGGGTCTCGTGGTGTCGCCTGCCTTAGCAAACCTGCTCCTTTTATCCCCTGCTGGGTATCATCTGTCCATCAAACTTCAAACAGTTCAGGTTCAAAGCAACCGGTCTGTCAATAGCTGAATTGTGTTCCTTTCCCGTTAATCCCTCTCTTCTCTCTTATTAGCATTTTGAATGTTTCTCCATTGTCTTTCTTATCTCTCTTATTTGCATCATCAGTCCAGTACCTCTGCTGGGCTTCACACATGACACCCCGACCCTTAAAAGGATTTTTACCAGGGTAAAAATTATGGGCATGAATGCACATTATTAGATACACACTAATATACAGGTAGTCATCAGCTATTTGGCTAATACAGAGAACTCTTAAGTTTTAACACCTTGACAGACAGTCAGCAATCACATTGTCTATTCCTTTTATATGTTTTATTCTAATATCAAATTCCTGTAAGACCAGGCTCCAACTTAGTAAGCGTTTGCTTTTATCCTTCATCGTGGCCAAAAACACTAATGGATTGTGATCAGTGTAAATTATCAGTGGTTTCCGTGCTGGACAAATATAAACCTCAAAATGTTGTAATGCTAGTATGAATGCCAGTAATTCCTTCTCCACAGTGGAATAATTTCTCTGATGGGCATTAAACTTCTTAGAAAAATAAGCCACTGGGTGTTCAATTTCCCCTTTGCCTGTCTGCAACAGCTCCGGCCCTGCCACTTTGTCACTAGCATCTGTTGCTAGGGAGAAGGGTTTTGAAAAGTCAGGCACATTCAGCACAGGGTGGTGGCATAGAATTGCCTTCAGACTCTTGAAGGCTTGTTGACAAAGGTCGTTCCACACAAACTTTGCATTTTTCGGCAAGAGCTTAGTAAGAAGGAGGGTAATATCCGCAAAGTTTTTACAAAACTTCCGATAGTACCCCACCATCCCCAGGAACCTTCTCAGGGCTCTCTTGTCCGTCGGGATGGGAACTTTAGAGATAGCCTGCACCTTAGCCTACATCGGTGCCAGCTGCCCCTGTCCTACCACATATCCCAGATAAGTGACCTGAGCGTGGCCGAACTCACTTTTTGCGAGGTTCACTGTCAGGTTGGCTTCAGACAGCCATTTAAACAGTTCCTCTACTGCCACAATGTGCTCCTCCCACGTGTCAGTCCAGACCACTAAATCGTTAATATACGCTTCTGCGTTCTTTAACCCTTTTATCACTGAATTAATCATCCTATAGGGATGTTGCTTAATAGGCTGACCTGATATGACAACATCATCATGTATCATCCCTTTGCATCGCCTCGGGACATCTGGACATACATCTGCATGCCGGTTAATTAGCTTTATCAGCGGCTCGCTCTGTTCAGGGGTTAAGTGAGAGACCTTATCAGCAAAGTTGGCCAGAACAATAGAGTTCTCCAATCTGGTTGGCACCATATTTACCTTTTCAGGATGGGTTTTCCCCTTATCATTTGGCACCCCAGCCTCATTAATTTTTGTGGTAACACCGACTAGGTCTGCTTTCTTATCGTGGTAAGCTTTTAACATATTAATAGGCTCTAACTGTGTCGGCTCACGTCTACAATACTAAATAATATCCTTCCTCGTGTCCGGCCCGTAAAACCCTTTCATAATTCTAGCGACTGTTTTCCTCACCCCAAAATGTCTACCGAGGGGTATCTTGTGGGCCAGGTTAAAAATCTCGTCCCTATAAATTTTCGGCACTACCACCTGGTGTACCACCCCCCACTCCTCATCTGCGGGCACGGTAGTTGGTCTCCACTTCCTCATCAGTACTCCCTCCTTCACATAATAGCCCACTGGCTCCCTTTTTATTTCTGCTTCGGAGAGAGCTGTCTCAGTCAAAACCATCAGCTCCTCGTCTCATTCCTGTGCCTGTATAAATTCCTTCCTCACTAATGATAAATCTACCTCAACTCCCTCATTTCCTTCCACTCCACTATGCTCCTTCTTTTCACTTTCTAACCCTTCCTGGTACAAGGCCAGTAAAAACATCTCAGCTAAATCTATATTCGCTACGGCAGCCTTTCTGGACATGCGCCGAATTACTGCGCAAACGGGATAAACCTTTGAGTCCATGGGCGGGTCCTCAGTCCTGGCAGGCTTGCTTGTCAGCTTTACTGCTGGGTACACATCTCCACCTGCAAGGTCGTTACCAAGTAAGACCTCCACATCTTCCATCGGTAATTCAGGCCTCACCCCTATCGTGACCAGTCCGGAGACCAAGTCACTTTTTAGGTGTATCTGGTGCAAAGGTACTGCTTCAGTCCCTTTCCCAATGCCTTTTATCACACTGACCTCCCCAGTCTCGGTCTCTGAACTAAAGTCTAACAAGATCAATGACTGACAAGCCCCCGTGTCTCTCCAGATCCATACTGGAACTGGGTTTGACCCCTCCTTGACTGACACCAATCCAGCCGAAATAAACTTCTCGTGCCCTTCCTGAACTCTATCAGACCTCTTCTCCCCTAGCGGTTTGGTTGCCGGCTCAATACAGCCAGTCGGAGTCGTCGTTTTCCCTTTCCCCGTCTCCTTCTTTGGGGCAAAACACCTGGATGCAACCGGCTTTCCCAAAATTATAGCATACGACCCCAGGAGACTTCCTACCAAACTGCTTCCTGTCTTCCTTATCCTTCTCATTAGTCCCCGGCTTACTTTCTGGCTTTTCCAGCGGACTTTCTCCACCCTCTCAACTACCCTTCTGGTAGCTTTTACTTGGGGTAAACTTTGCTTTGTGTGTTAACGCATACTCATCCGCTAACTTAGCAGTTGCGGCTAAGGTTTCTGCCTCTTTCTCATCTAGATAGGGCCTCATACCTTCAGGGACACAACCTTTCAATCAGTATTAGCTGTAGCAGTCTGTCATAATTTCCAGTGACCCCTTTCAAGGCGCACCAACGCTCACAATACATCTGCATCTCATGGGCAAATTCTAAATATGTGTGGCCCCACTGCTTCCTCACATTCCGGAACCTTTGCCGGTATTCCTCTGGGACCAACTCATAAATCCTGAGTATAGCCTTTTTCACTACATCATACCTCTGGGCATCTTCTGCGGACAATGCCGAGTAAGCTTGCTGAGCCTTTCCCTTAAGTACGCTCTGAAGCAAAACAGCCCACTTATCCCTCGGTCAGTCCTGACTTGCAGCGACTTTTTCAAAATGTAGAAAGCACCAATCAACATCGGCCTTCTCAAATGCGGGAGCCAGCCTAACCTCCTGGGTCGCCCTGAGCCCTCCACCTTGGTTCGGCATGTGGCCCCGCTCTAGCATCATCCTTAACTTCTCCAGCTCAAATTCCCTTTCCTTCTGCTTCTCTTCCCGTTCTAACTGTTTTATTCTCTCTTCCCGTTCTAACTGCTTCTCTTCTCGTTCTAGCTGCTTTACCCGGAACTCGTGCTTGAGTCTCAATTTTTCCATCTGCATCTGTACTGCTTCTCCAGCAGGTTTGCTCATAGACACCACCTCCAGCTCCTCTTGGGGAAGCACACCTTTAGATACATAATGCTCAATGATAGCTCTGGGCATCTCAGCTCTCCTCATTGTCGGCTTCCCCTTAAAAAGATTCAACCGTTTTGCAACAGTTGCCAATTCTGATTTCCTGGCATCCTCTAATGCTTCCAAGGTTGGCACCTTTAGAAATTCCTCAATCTCCATTTCTGCTGTTTGCCCTTTCTTTCTTTAGGGAATTTTAACCCAATCAATTTACCCAGCCCCAAATTTGGCATTCAAAATCCCGGACGAGATCCCCACTTCCGTTACGTACCCTGTAACTGGGTTGCCAAACCAGCAGAAATGGAACGCTCGTTGGAGTCTGGAATACTAGGAACTAATAAAGTTGTATTAAAGAAATAAGTAATACAGTACGCTAATCGTAAAGATATAAATGTAACAGGTTAGCAATGATAATACACACATATACACAGAACTAGAGTAATAGGAATCAACCAAGCTCTATCGCAGTCTAGGGGTAATATGATCAGTCTTAAGTGAAGCAGAGTTCAGTTCAGTTTAGTGCAGTTCGCAGTAATCACTGTTGTCGTACTGTTGGAGACACAGAGAGAGAGAGAGATGAAATTTGGTTTCAGGCAGATCTTTTGGATGTCTTCCCAGTTAGTTTCCGGCAGACCCTTTAATGTCTTCTATCCCGCTGTGGTCACTGACTGTGACCCCTCCGTTCCGGATACGATTGTTCTTCCGCGGTGAACCCGGCACCCAGGCAAGAGCGGACACACACCCCAGGTTCCCACCGATCATACCTTTACACCCTGTGAGCCTCTGGTTGGTTCCCACAAACCGGACCTCCAAACTCTCACCAACTTGTGGGGGCACACTACTCTTTCCAGGGTCTCGTGGTGTCAGTTGCCTTAGCAAACCTGCTCCTTTTATCCCCCTGCTGGGGTATCATCTGTCCATCAAACTTCAAACAGTTCAGGTTCAAAGCAACAGGTCTGTCAATAGCTGAAATGTGTTCCTTTCCTGTTAATCCCTTTCTTCTCTCTTATTAGCATTTTGAATGTTTCTCCATTGTCTTTCTTATCTCTCTCATTAGCATCATCCGTCCGGTACCTCTGCTGGGCTTCACACATGACATCAGTCATAGGCGTTTCTTGCAAAGTGCTCTTTTTGCCTCACACCAAGAGTCCAGCCACTGAATCAAAAATCCACTGCCAATGTGCCAGCTCGTGACGAGAGGCTGCCAGACCCCACAGTCTTACCCACTTTGCCACTTGCTGATTGCCAAGGGAATTAATCCGGGATGTTAGGGTGGAGTAAGCCTGTGCGCAACTTTGTGTAATGTGGGGAGGCTGATGCATGGGCAGCCACCACACCGTCCTTGAATTTGTTTCTCTGGTGTGGTCCAGTGGGTCAGGGCCCAGTAGCACGGAGTGCAAGACGACTGGAAACCCTTTACTGCCACACCCTTTCTCAGACTTCACTAATATTGTGGTGTGTCATCATCTTCTGTCAGCTCCACTGTTGAAGTCTTTAAAAGAATCATAAGGGATCATATTGAAATGTACTGAGTTCCACCGGGGCTCAAAAGATGGTCTGTGGGGAGGATATTTCTTTTTGCTAGAATATCTAGACAAGTGAACTAATTGCTGGATTCAGACTGATATTTAAGACTAAGATGAAGAGAAACTATGGAATTCCTGTGAAATTCCTGTCACAGGTTCACAGCCTTTCCTCTTTATTCACTTTGATCTCAACTCCTCACTATTTTGCTGACTCCTGTTAAATCATCCCTCATTACGACTGCTTTCCTCTTGTGCTGTAAACCCGTATGTACTTTAATGACTTCGCCTGTCAGCCACTTCAAAGAGCTGTGCTAGTACAACCAGCTCTTTCTGTTACTCCCCCAGCTATAGAATTCAATCCAGGGAGAGTTGAGAATGTGGAGAATTCTGTACACAAAGAAGAGGATTTTAAAATGGTTGTTAAATCGACATATGAGCATATGATGTGAGCAACTCCTCCTATGTTATCTGGGTAGCCTCCAACCCAATGGCATGAATATTGATTTCTTGATAATTTCTCCAACCTCCCTCATTCTCTTTTCCATTTACCCTCCTCCTGTTAACACCCAAACAACAAGGACACATTTTTCTTTTGTTTAAACAACTTTCAATGTCTCAGTTCACTACATGAGGGCCACCACCACTACATCCCACAATTCCACCTTCTCCTCTGTGCGCGTAACAGTGAGACAGCACAGACCCACTAAGTAATTACATATCTCAAATGAACAGAACTCAACACTCGTTCCGTTCTTCCATTGTCCACTGTCCTCTCCTATTAGATTCATCCTTCTTCAGCCCTTAACCTCTTTCACCAATACCCTCCCAGCTTCTTACTTCATCGCCCCCCTCTCCCACCCACCCACCTTTCCACTCACCCTTTCTCACCTATCACCTACCAACCTTGTACTCCCACCCTGACTCCCACCACCTTATTCTGGCTTCTTCCTCTTTCATTTCCAGTTTTGATGAAGGGCTTTGGCTCAAAACATTGACTGTTTCTTCCCCTCCATAGACTCTGCGTGGCCAGCTGAGTTCCTCCAATACTTTGTGTGTGTTGCTCAGTACATTTCTGATTGATTCCCATCCCCGTTCTGATGTGTCGGTCCATGGCTTCCTCTTGTGCCAGGGTGAGGCCACCCTCAGGGTGGAGGAACAACATCTTATATTCCGTCTGGGTAGCTTCCAACCTCACGGAATGAAAATTGATTTCTCCTTCCAGTAAGCAAATCCCCCACCTCTCCCCTTCCTCTATTCCCCACTCTGAGCTTTTATCTCTTCTCACCTGCCTATCACTTCCCCCTGGGTCCCCTCCTCTTTCCCTCTCTCCTAAGGTCTACTCCCTTTCCTATCAGATTCCTTCTTCTCCAGCCCTTCTCCTTTCCCACCCACCTGACTTCACCTATCACCTTCCAGTTAGCCTCCATCCCCTCCTCCCACCACCCACTTTTTTATTCTCGCATCTTCCCCCTTCCTTCTCAGCCCTGAAGAAGGGTCTTGGCCCGAAACATCGACTATCTATTCATTTCCATGGATGCTGCCTGACCTGCTGAGTTCCTCCAGTATTTTGTGTGTGCCCTCTTGTCTGTTAGGTTTGAAGTGATATGCTGCAGTGGAGAACAGGGTACCTGTGCATTACACCAAGTCGCTCAAAAATGTGATACAATAAATGAAGAACAACCAGACCTTATCAAGATTCCTTGGAAAGAACTGAAACTGGCATATTAGTGTGCAAGCTATCTTTAGCTGCAGGAATGCTGCAGTTAGCAATATACTCTAACTCTGGTATGCTTGCAATGTACAATTATGACAAATGGTAGTTTTCAGGGACTGGAGCATTTTCTATTTTGCACTAGGGATCTTCATAGGCTAATGCTGGATGAAGAATGAGACAGAATGCATGAGATTTCGCTAATGTCTCTGTTGCTATGATTCAGCTGGACCTTTTGGTTCTTCACCTATGTGCCTGTAGTTTATTTCCTGCAGCATGATCAACGGAGGGCAAAGTATACGTCAATTTGATTGGCTTTGAAATATTTTGAAAGTTTCTTCACTTCAGACATATGAAATGGAGATCAAAACTCACTTTGTTGTTTGAAACCTGCTGATAAGCTAGCTAGTATTCCTTACGCTGTGTGCTTGAAATAGTGAGCAAAAATTAGAGTTGTAGAGATTAAATGGTCACGTGGTCCATACAGAGTCAAAAATGTAATTCCAATTGCGATGTGAAGATTTAGCTGGATAATAATCTGTGTTCCCTCCACCTAGACTCTTTTTCCACTGAATGGCAAGAGGAACTAGAAGAAGTGGATGGATAGATATCTAAAACACACATCAAAGTTGCTGGTGAACGCAGCAGGCCAGGGTGCATCTCTAGGAAGAGGTACAGTCGACGTTTCAGGCCACGACCCTTCATCAGGACTCAAACATTGACTGTACCTCTTCCTAGAGATGCTGCCTCGCCTGCTGCATTCACCAGCAACTTTGATGTGTGTTGCTTGAACTTCCAGCATCTGCAGAATTCCTGTTGTTTGCTGTTGTTTGGATAGATATCTAACCACTTGTCTTGATTTCTCAAATGGTTACAGGGAAATGGTAGAGAAAAGCTCCTATTCTATCCTGTCTATGTGACTTTGCCTTACCAATCCAATTTCCCACTCCTACACCAAAGTGTTATAATCATTTTACCCATCTGAAAAGCATGACTTTCCTCAACTTCAGGCAAGTTGATCAGTAAGAATTTCTGTGATTATTCCATCATCTCCAAGACTGAAGAAGGCTTTCTTCCATTGATGTCGGACTGGCATTTTAATTTATTCTTGTAATTACATAAAAGCAGAACACCAGCATCCTAAATAATCATTTTGGAGTAACAGCTGAACAATAAATCAGAATCAGAATCAGGTTTATTTTCACCAGTGTGTGTCGTGGAATTTGATAACTTAGCAGCAGCTGTTCAATGCAGTACATGATCATACAGAAAGATAAATGAATAAATAAATTACAGTAAGTATATATATGTTTATTAAATAGATTAAAGATAGTTGTACGAGGTCTCTTCTTTGTATGTTAAATTTTAAATGGCTTCTTTGTTATGTTAATCTTTTAAACTGCTGCGTATGTGGATTAAAATGGCTTCAATGTTATGTTAAATGCTGAGAAAGTCTCTGACTAGACATTTGCTTGGGTTAATACAGACAGCAGGGTGCTATTAGCCAATGGGTGTTCATGTTATCGTTTCTTCGGATGATAATGCTGTCTCATTTCACTGGGGACGGGGTTTTTGGTGGGGAGTCGGAGGAGAGACGGGGAGGACGGTGGACCTGCAGGGGTTTTTGGCGGGGAGTCAGAGGAGAGACGGGGAGGACGGTGGATGTGTGAGGGCTTTTGGCGCGGAGTTGGAGGAGAGACGGGGAGGATGGTGGACATGTGTGGGTTTTTGGCGGGGAGTCGGAGGAGAGACAGGGAGGACGGTGGACGTGCGGGGGATTTTGACACGGAGTTGGAGGAGAGACGGGGAGGACAGTGGACGTGCGGGGGTTTTGGCGGGGAGTCGGAGGAGAGACGAGGAGGACAGTGGGCGTGCGGTGGTTTTTGGGGGGAAGTCGGAGGAGAAACGGGAGGACGGTGGATGTACGGGGGTTTTTGGCAGGGAGTCGGACGGGAGACGCGGAGGACGGTGGACGTGCGGGGGTTTTTGGTGGGGAGTCGGAGGAGAGACGGAGAGGATGGTGGACGGGGTTTTCGGTGGGGAGTCGGAGCAGAGACGGGGAGGACGGTGGACGTGCGGGGGTTTTTGGGGGTTGTCGGAGGAGAGATGGGGAGGACGGTGGACGTGCGGGGTTTTTTGACGGGGAGTTGGAGGAGAGACGGGGAGGACGGTGGATGGGGTTTTTGGCAGTGAGTTGGAGGAGAGATGGGGAGGACAGTGGATGTGCGAGGGTTTTTGGCGGGGAGTCGGAGGAGAGATGGGGAGGACGGTGGATGTGCGAGGGTTTTTGGCGGGGAGTCGGAGGAGAGATGGAGAGGACGGTGGACATGTGTGGGTTTTTGGCGGGGAGTCGGAGGAGAGACAGGGAGGACGGTGGATGTGCGGGGGATTTTGACACGGAGCTGGAGGAGAGACGGGGAGGACAGTGGACGTGCGGGGGTTTTGGCGGGGAGTCGGAGGAGAGACGAGGAGGACAGTGGGCGTGCGGTGGTTTTTGGGGGGAAGTCGGAGGAGAAACGGGAGGACGGTGGATGTACGGGGGTTTTTGGCAGGGAGTCGGACGGGAGACGTGGAGGACGGTGGACGTGCGGGGGTTTTTGGTGGGGAGTCAGAGGAGAGACGGAGAGGATGGTGGACGGGGTTTTCGGTGGGGAGTCGGAGGAGAGACGGGGAGGACGGTGGACGTGCGGGGGTTTTTGGGGGTTGTCGGAGGAGAGATGGGGAAGACGGTGGACGTGCGGGGTTTTTTGACGGGGAGTTGGAGGAGAGACGGGGAGGACGGTGGATGGGGTTTTTGGCAGTGAGTCGGAGGAGAGATGGGGAGGACAGTGGATGTGCGAGGGTTTTTGGCGGGGAGTCGGAGGAGAGATGGGGAGGACGGTGGATGTGCGAGGGTTTTTGGCGGGGAGTCGGAGGAGAGATGGAGAGGACGGTGGATGTGCGAGGGTTTTTGGCGGGGAGTCAGATGGGAGATGGGGAGGACGGTGGACGTGCGGGGGTTTTTGATGGGGAGTCGGAGGAGAGACGGGGAGGACGGTGGACGTGCGGGGCTTTTTGGGGGTTGTCGGAGGAGAGATGGGGAGGACGGTGGATGTGCGGGGGTTTTTGACGGGGAGTTGGAGGAGAGACGAGGAGGACGGTGGATGGGGTTTTTGGTGGGCAGTTGGAGGAGAGATGGGGAGGACGGTGGACATGTGGGGGTTTTTGGCGGGGAGTCGGAGGAGAGATGGGTAGGACGGTGGATGTGCGGGGGTTTTTGGCGGGGAGTCAGATGGGAGATGGGGAGGACGGTGGACGTGCGGGGGTTTTTGATGGGGAGTCGGAGGAGAGACGGGGAGGGCGGTCGACGTGCGGGGGTTTTTGGCGGGGAGTCAGATGGGAGATGGGGAGGACGGTGGACGTGCGGGGATATTTGGCGGGGAGTCAGATGGGAGATGGGGAGGACGGTGGACGTGCGCGGTTTTTTGGCGGGGAGTCGGAGGAGAGACGAGGAGGACAGTGGACGTGTGGGGGTTTTTGCCGGGGAGTCGGAGGAGAGATGGGGAGGATGGTGGATGTGCGGGGGTTTTTGGTGGGGAGTCAGATGGGAGATGGGGAGGCCGGTGGACGTGCGGGGGTTTTTGATGGGGAGTCGGAGGAGAGACGGGGAGGACGGTGGACGTGCGGGGCTTTTTAGGGGTTGTCGGAGGAGAGATGGGGAGGACGGTGGATGTGCGGGGGTTTTTGACGGGGAGTTGGAGGAGAGACGAGGAGGACGGTGGATGGGGTTTTTGGTGGGCAGTTGGAGGAGAGATGGGGAGGACGGTGGACATGTGGGGGTTTTTGGCGGGGAGTCGGAGGAGAGATGGGGAGGACGGTGGATGTGCGGGGGTTTTTGATGGGGAGTCGGAGGAGAGACGGGGAGGGCGGTCGACGTGCGGGGGTTTTTGGCGGGGAGTCAGATGGGAGATGGGGAGGACGGTGGACGTGCGGGGGTATTTGGCGGGGAGTCAGATGGGAGATGGGGAGGACGGTGGACGTGCGGGGTTTTTTGGCGGGGAGTCGGAGGAGAGACGAGGAGGACAGTGGACGTGTGGGGGTTTTTGCCGGGGAGTCGGAGGAGAGATGGAGAGGACGGTGGACATGTGTGGGTTTTTGGCGGGGAGTCGGAGGAGAGACAGGGAGGACGGTGGACGTGCGGGGGATTTTGACACGGAGCTGGAGGAGAGACGGGGAGGACAGTGCACGTGCGGGGGTTTTGGCGGGGAGTCGGAGGAGAGACGAGGAGGACAGTGGGCGTGCGGTGGTTTTTGGGGGGAAGTCGGAGGAGAAACGGGAGGACGGTGGATGTACGGGGGTTTTTGGTGGGGAGTCAGAGGAGAGACGGAGAGGATGGTGGACGGGGTTTTCGGTGGGGAGTCGGAGGAGAGACGGGGAGGACGGTGGACGTGCGGGGGTTTTTGGTGGGGAGTCAGAGGAGAGACGGAGAGGATGGTGGACGGGGTTTTCGGTGGGGAGTCGGAGGAGAGACGGGGAGGACGGTGGACGTGCGGGGGTTTTTGGGGGTTGTCGGAGGAGAGATGGGGAAGACGGTGGACGTGCGGGGTTTTTTGACGGGGAGTTGGAGGAGAGACGGGGAGGACGGTGGATGGGGTTTTTGGCAGTGAGTCGGAGGAGAGATGGGGAGGACAGTGGATGTGCGAGGGTTTTTGGCGGGGAGTCGGAGGAGAGATGGGGAGGACGGTGGATGTGCGAGGGTTTTTGGTGGGGAGTCGGAGGAGAGATGGAGAGGACGGTGGATGTGCGAGGGTTTTTGGCGGGGAGTCAGATGGGAGATGGGGAGGACGGTGGACGTGCGGGGGTTTTTGATGGGGAGTCGGAGGAGAGACGGGGAGGACGGTGGACGTGCGGGGCTTTTTGGGGGTTGTCGGAGGAGAGATGGGGAGGACGGTGGATGTGCGGGGGTTTTTGACGGGGAGTTGGAGGAGAGACGAGGAGGACGGTGGATGGGGTTTTTGGTGGGCAGTTGGAGGAGAGATGGGGAGGACGGTGGACATGTGGGAGTTTTTGGCGGGGAGTCGGAGGAGAGATGGGTAGGACGGTGGATGTGCGGGGGTTTTTGGCGGGGAGTCAGATGGGAGATGGGGAGGACGGTGGACGTGCGGGGGTTTTTGATGGGGAGTCGGAGGAGAGACGGGGAGGGCGGTCGACGTGCGGGGGTTTTTGGCGGGGAGTCAGATGGGAGATGGGGAGGACGGTGGACGTGCGGGGATATTTGGCGGGGAGTCAGATGGGAGATGGGGAGGACGGTGGACGTGCGGGGTTTTTTGGCGGGGAGTCGGAGGAGAGACGAGGAGGACAGTGGACGTGTGGGGGTTTTTGGCGGGGAGTCGGAGGAGAGATGGGGAGGATGGTGGATGTGCGGGGGTTTTTGGTGGGGAGTCAGATGGGAGATGGGGAGGACGGTGGACGTGCGGGGGTTTTTGATGGGGAGTCGGAGGAGAGACGGGGAGGACGGTGGACGTGCGGGGCTTTTTAGGGGTTGTCGGAGGAGAGATGGGGAGGACGGTGGATGTGCGGGGGTTTTTGACGGGGAGTTGGAGGAGAGACGAGGAGGACGGTGGATGGGGTTTTTGGTGGGCAGTTGGAGGAGAGATGGGGAGGACGGTGGACATGTGGGGGTTTTTGGCGGGGAGTCGGAGGAGAGATGGGGAGGACGGTGGATGTGCGGGGGTTTTTGATGGGGAGTCGGAGGAGAGACGGGGAGGGCGGTCGACGTGCGGGGGTTTTTGGCGGGGAGTCAGATGGGAGATGGGGAGGACGGTGGACGTGCGGGGGTATTTGGCGGGGAGTCAGATGGGAGATGGGGAGGACGGTGGACGTGCGGGGTTTTTTGGCGGGGAGTCGGAGGAGAGACGAGGAGGACAGTGGACGTGTGGGGGTTTTTGCCGGGGAGTCGGAGGAGAGATGGGGAGGACGGTGGATGTGCGGGGGTTTTTGGTGGGGAGTCAGATGGGAGATGGGGAGGACGGTGGATGTGCGTTGGTTTTTGATGGGGAGTCGGAGGAGAGACGGGGAGGACAGTCGACGTGCGGGGGTTTTTGGCGGGGAGTCAGATGGGAGATGGGGAGGACGGTGGACTTGCGGGGGTTTTTGGCGGGGAGTCAGATGGGAGATGGGGAGGACGGTGGACGTGCGGGGTTTTTTGGCGGGGAGTCGGAGGAGAGACGAGGAGGACAGTGGACGTGTTGGAGTTTTTGGCGGGGAGTCGGAGGAGAGACGGGGAGGACGGTGGACGTGCGGGGGTTTTTGGCGGGGAGTCGGAGGAGAGACGGAGAGGATGGTGGACGGGGTTTTCGGTGGGGAGTCGGAGCAGAGACGGGGAGGACGGTGGACGTGCGGGGGTTTTTGGGGGTTGTCGGAGGAGAGATGGGGAGGACGGTGGACGTGCGGGGTTTTTTGACGGGGAGTTGGAGGAGAGACGGGGAGGACGGTGGATGGGGTTTTTGGCAGTGAGTTGGAGGAGAGATGGGGAGGACAGTGGATGTGCGAGGGTTTTTGGCGGGGAGTCGGAGGAGAGATGGGGAGGACGGTGGATGTGCGAGGGTTTTTGGCGGGGAGTCGGAGGAGAGATGGAGAGGACGGTGGACATGTGTGGGTTTTTGGCGGGGAGTCGGAGGAGAGACAGGGAGGACGGTGGATGTGCGGGGGATTTTGACACGGAGCTGGAGGAGAGACGGGGAGGACAGTGGACGTGCGGGGGTTTTGGCGGGGAGTCGGAGGAGAGACGAGGAGGACAGTGGGCGTGCGGTGGTTTTTGGGGGGAAGTCGGAGGAGAAACGGGAGGACGGTGGATGTACGGGGGTTTTTGGCAGGGAGTCGGACGGGAGACGTGGAGGACGGTGGACGTGCGGGGGTTTTTGGTGGGGAGTCAGAGGAGAGACGGAGAGGATGGTGGACGGGGTTTTCGGTGGGGAGTCGGAGGAGAGACGGGGAGGACGGTGGACGTGCGGGGGTTTTTGGGGGTTGTCGGAGGAGAGATGGGGAAGACGGTGGACGTGCGGGGTTTTTTGACGGGGAGTTGGAGGAGAGACGGGGAGGACGGTGGATGGGGTTTTTGGCAGTGAGTCGGAGGAGAGATGGGGAGGACAGTGGATGTGCGAGGGTTTTTGGCGGGGAGTCGGAGGAGAGATGGGGAGGACGGTGGATGTGCGAGGGTTTTTGGCGGGGAGTCGGAGGAGAGATGGAGAGGACGGTGGATGTGCGAGGGTTTTTGGCGGGGAGTCAGATGGGAGATGGGGAGGACGGTGGACGTGCGGGGGTTTTTGATGGGGAGTCGGAGGAGAGACGGGGAGGACGGTGGACGTGCGGGGCTTTTTGGGGGTTGTCGGAGGAGAGATGGGGAGGACGGTGGATGTGCGGGGGTTTTTGACGGGGAGTTGGAGGAGAGACGAGGAGGACGGTGGATGGGGTTTTTGGTGGGCAGTTGGAGGAGAGATGGGGAGGACGGTGGACATGTGGGGGTTTTTGGCGGGGAGTCGGAGGAGAGATGGGTAGGACGGTGGATGTGCGGGGGTTTTTGGCGGGGAGTCAGATGGGAGATGGGGAGGACGGTGGACGTGCGGGGGTTTTTGATGGGGAGTCGGAGGAGAGACGGGGAGGGCGGTCGACGTGCGGGGGTTTTTGGCGGGGAGTCAGATGGGAGATGGGGAGGACGGTGGACGTGCGGGGATATTTGGCGGGGAGTCAGATGGGAGATGGGGAGGACAGTGGACGTGTGGGGGTTTTTGCCGGGGAGTCGGAGGAGAGATGGGGAGGATGGTGGATGTGCGGGGGTTTTTGGTGGGGAGTCAGATGGGAGATGGGGAGGACGGTGGACGTGCGGGGGTTTTTGATGGGGAGTCGGAGGAGAGACGGGGAGGACGGTGGACGTGCGGGGCTTTTTAGGGGTTGTCGGAGGAGAGATGGGGAGGACGGTGGATGTGCGGGGGTTTTTGACGGGGAGTTGGAGGAGAGACGAGGAGGACGGTGGATGGGGTTTTTGGTGGGCAGTTGGAGGAGAGATGGGGAGGACGGTGGACATGTGGGGGTTTTTGGCGGGGAGTCGGAGGAGAGATGGGGAGGACGGTGGATGTGCGGGGGTTTTTGATGGGGAGTCGGAGGAGAGACGGGGAGGGCGGTCGACGTGCGGGGGTTTTTGGCGGGGAGTCAGATGGGAGATGGGGAGGACGGTGGACGTGCGGGGGTATTTGGCGGGGAGTCAGATGGGAGATGGGGAGGACGGTGGACGTGCGGGGTTTTTTGGCGGGGAGTCGGAGGAGAGACGAGGAGGACAGTGGACGTGTGGGGGTTTTTGCCGGGGAGTCGGAGGAGAGATGGAGAGGACGGTGGACATGTGTGGGTTTTTGGCGGGGAGTCGGAGGAGAGACAGGGAGGACGGTGGACGTGCGGGGGATTTTGACACGGAGCTGGAGGAGAGACGGGGAGGACAGTGGACGTGCGGGGGTTTTGGCGGGGAGTCGGAGGAGAGACGAGGAGGACAGTGGGCGTGCGGTGGTTTTTGGGGGGAAGTCGGAGGAGAAACGGGAGGACGGTGGATGTACGGGGGTTTTTGGCAGGGAGTCGGACGGGAGACGCGGAGGACGGTGGACGTGCGGGGGTTTTTGGTGGGGAGTCAGAGGAGAGACGGAGAGGATGGTGGACGGGGTTTTCGGTGGGGAGTCGGAGGAGAGACGGGGAGGACGGTGGACGTGCGGGGGTTTTTGGGGGTTGTCGGAGGAGAGATGGGGAAGACGGTGGACGTGCGGGGTTTTTTGACGGGGAGTTGGAGGAGAGACGGGGAGGACGGTGGATGGGGTTTTTGGCAGTGAGTCGGAGGAGAGATGGGGAGGACAGTGGATGTGCGAGGGTTTTTGGCGGGGAGTCGGAGGAGAGATGGGGAGGACGGTGGATGTGCGAGGGTTTTTGGCGGGGAGTCGGAGGAGAGATGGAGAGGACGGTGGATGTGCGAGGGTTTTTGGCGGGGAGTCAGATGGGAGATGGGGAGGACGGTGGACGTGCGGGGGTTTTTGATGGGGAGTCGGAGGAGAGACGGGGAGGACGGTGGACGTGCGGGGCTTTTTGGGGGTTGTCGGAGGAGAGATGGGGAGGACGGTGGATGTGCGGGGGTTTTTGACGGGGAGTTGGAGGAGAGACGAGGAGGACGGTGGATGGGGTTTTTGGTGGGCAGTTGGAGGAGAGATGGGGAGGACGGTGGACATGTGGGGGTTTTTGGCGGGGAGTCGGAGGAGAGATGGGTAGGACGGTGGATGTGCGGGGGTTTTTGGCGGGGAGTCAGATTGGAGATGGGGAGGACGGTGGACGTGCGGGGGTTTTTGATGGGGAGTCGGAGGAGAGACGGGGAGGGCGGTCGACGTGCGGGGGTTTTTGGCGGGGAGTCAGATGGGAGATGGGGAGGACGGTGGACGTGCGGGGATATTTGGCGGGGAGTCAGATGGGAGATGGGGAGGACGGTGGACGTGCGGGGTTTTTTGGCGGGGAGTCGGAGGAGAGACGAGGAGGACAGTGGACGTGTGGGGGTTTTTGCCGGGGAGTCGGAGGAGAGATGGGGAGGATGGTGGATGTGCGGGGGTTTTTGGTGGGGAGTCAGATGGGAGATGGGGAGGACGGTGGACGTGCGGGGGTTTTTGATGGGGAGTCGGAGGAGAGACGGGGAGGACGGTGGACGTGCGGGGCTTTTTAGGGGTTGTCGGAGGAGAGATGGGGAGGACGGTGGATGTGCGGGGGTTTTTGACGGGGAGTTGGAGGAGAGACGAGGAGGACGGTGGATGGGGTTTTTGGTGGGCAGTTGGAGGAGAGATGGGGAGGACGGTGGACGTGCGGGGGTTTTTGGCGGGGAGTCGGAGGAGAGATGGGGAGGACGGTGGATGTGCGGGGGTTTTTGATGGGGAGTCGGAGGAGAGACGGGGAGGGCGGTCGACGTGCGGGGGTTTTTGGCGGGGAGTCAGATGGGAGATGGGGAGGACGGTGGACGTGCGGGGGTATTTGGCGGGGAGTCAGATGGGAGATGGGGAGGAGGGTGGACGTGCGGGGTTTTTTGGCGGGGAGTCGGAGGAGAGACGAGGAGGACAGTGGACGTGTGGGGGTTTTTGCCGGGGAGTCGGAGGAGAGATGGGGAGGACGGTGGATGTGAGGGGGTTTTTGGTGGGGAGTCAGATGGGAGATGGGGAGGACGGTGGATGTGCGTTGGTTTTTGATGGGGAGTCGGAGGAGAGACGGGGAGGACAGTCGACGTGCGGGGGTTTTTGGCGGGGAGTCAGATGGGAGATGGGGAGGACGGTGGACATGCGGGGGTTTTTGGCGGGGAGTCAGATGGGAGATGGGGAGGACGGTGGACGTGCGGGGTTTTTTGGCGGGGAGTCGGAGGAGAGACGAGGAGGACAGTGGACGTGTTGGAGTTTTTGGCGGGGAGTCGGAGGAGAGACGGGGAGGACGGTGGACGTGCGGGGGTTTTTGGCGGGGAGTCGGAGGAGAGACGGGGAGGACGGTGGATTTGCGGGGGTTTTTGATGGGGAGTCGGAGGAGAGACGGGGAGGACGGTGGACGTGCGGGGGTTTTTGGCGGGGAGTTGGAGGAGAGACGAGGAGGACGGTGGACGTGCGGGGGTTTTTGGGGGTTGTCGGAGGAGAGACGGGGAGGACGGTGGACGTGCGGGGTTTTTTGACGGGGAGTTGGAGGAGAGACGAGGACGGTCGGTCGGCGGGGGTTTTTGGGGGTTGTCGGAGGAGAGACGGGGAGGACGGTGGACGTGCGGGGTTTTTTGACGGGGAGTTGGAGGAGAGACGAGGACGGTCGATGGGGTTTTGGCGGTGAGTCGGAGGAGAGATGGGGAGGACGGTGGATGTGTGGGAGTTTTTGGCGGGGAGTCGGAGGAGAGACGAGGAGGACAGTGGGTGTGCGGTGGTTTTTGGGGGGGAGTCGGAGGAGAGACGCGGAGGATGGTGGATGTGTGGGGGTTTTTGGTGGGGAGTCGGAGGAGAGACGGGGAGGACGGTGGACGTGCGGGGGTTTTTGGCGGGGAGTCGGAGGAGAGACGGGGAGGACGGTGGATTTGCGGGGGTTTTTGATGGGGAGTCGGAGGAGAGACGGGGAGGACGGTGGACGTGCGGGGGTTTTTGGCGGGGAGTTGGAGGAGAGACGAGGAGGACGGTGGACGTGCGGGGGTTTTTGGGGGTTGTCGGAGGAGAGACGGGGAGGACGGTGGACGTGCGGGGTTTTTTGACGGGGAGTTGGAGGAGAGACGAGGACGGTCGATGGGGTTTTCGGCGGTGAGGAGGACAGTGGGTGTGCGGAGGATGGTGGATGTGTGGGGGTTTTTGGTGGGGAATGAGAGGAGAGACGGGGAGGACGGTGGATGGGGGTTTTTGGCGGGGAGTTGGAGGAGAGACGAGGAGGACGGTGGACGTGCGGGGGTTTTTGGGGGTTGTCGGAGGAGAGACGGGGAGGACGGTGGACGTGCGGGGTTTTTTGACGGGGAGTTGGAGGAGAGACGAGGACGGTCGATGGGGTTTTCGGCGGTGAGTCGGAGGAGAGATGGGGAGGACGGTGGATGTGCGGGAGTTTTTGGCGGGGAGTCGGAGGAGAGACGAGGAGGACAGTGGGTGTGCGGTGGTTTTTGGGGGGGAGTCGGAGGAGAGACGCGGAGGATGGTGGATGTGTGGGGGTTTTTGGTGGGGAATCAGAGGAGAGACGGGGAGGACGGTGGACGTGTGGGGGTTTTTGGCGGTGAGTCGGAGGAGAGACGAGGAGGACGGTGGACGTGCGGGGGTTTTTGGCGGGGAGTCAGAGAAGAGACGGGGAGGACGGTGGACGTGTGGGGGGTTTTGGCGGTGAGTCGGAGGAGAGACGGGGAGGACGGTGGACGTGCGGGGGTTTTTGGGGGTTGTCGGAGGAGAGATGGGGAGGACAGTGGACGTGCGGGGGTTTTTGGGGGTTGTCGGAGGAGAGACGAGGAGGACGGTGGGTGTGCGGTGGTTTTTGGGGGGGAGTCGGAGGAGAGACGGGGAGGACGGTGGATTTAAGGGGGCTTTTGATGGGGAGTCGGAGGAGAGACGGGGAGGACGGTGGACGTGCGGGGGTTTTTGGCGGGGAGTTGGAGGAGAGACGAGGAGGACGGTGGACGTGCGGGGTTTTTTGACGGGGAGTTGGAGGAGAGACGAGGAGGATGGTGGATGGGGTTTTTGGCGGTGAGTCGGAGGAGAGATGGGGAGGACGGTGGAAGTGCGGGGGTTTTTGGCGGGGAGTCGGAGGAGAGACGAGGAGGACGGTGGGTGTGCGGTGGTTTTTGGTGGGGAATCAGAGGAGAGACGGGGAGGACGGTGGACATGTGGGGGTTTTTGATGGTGAGTCGGACGGGAGACGCGGAGGACGGTGGACGTGCGGGGGTTTTTGGTGGGCAGTCGGAGGAGAGATGGGGAGGATGGTGGATGTGTGGGGGTTTTTGGCGGGGAGACGGAGGAGAGACGAGGAGGACAGTGGACGTGTGGGGGTTTTTGGCGGTGATTCGGAGGAGAGACGAGGAGGACGGTGGGCGTGCGGTGGTTTTTGGTGGGGAGTCGTAGGAGAGACGGAGAGGACGGTGGACGGGGTTTTCGGTGGGGAGTCGAAGGAGAGACGGGGAGGACGGTGGACGTGCGGGGGTTTTTGGGGGTTGTCGGAGGAGAGATGGGGAGGACGGTGGACGTGCGGGGTTTTTTGACGGGGAGTTGGAGGAGAGACGAGGAGGACGGTGGATGGGGTTTTTGGCGGTGAGTCGGAGGAGAGATGGGGAGGACGGTGGATGTGCGGGGGTTTTTGGCGGGGAGTCGGACGGGAGACGCGGAGGACGGTGGATGTGTGGGGGTTTTTGGTGAGGAGTCGGAGGAGAGACGGGGAGGATGGTGGACATGTGGGGGTTTTTGATGGTGAGTCGGACGGGAGACGCGGAGGACGGTGGACGTGCGGTGGTTTTTGGTGGGCAGTCGGAGGAGAGATGGGGAGGATGGTGGATGTGTGGGGGTTTTTGGCGGGGAGACGGAGGAGAGACGAGGAGGACAGTGGACGTGTGGGGGTTTTTGGCGGGGAGTCGGAGGAGAGACGAGGAGGACAGTGGACGTGTTGGGGTTTTTGGCGGGGAGTCGGAGGAGAGACAGGGAGGACGGTGGACATGTGGGGGTTTTTGATGGGGAGTCGGATGAGAGACGGGGAGGATGGTGGATGTGTGGGGGTTTTTGGTGGGGAGTCGGAGGAGAGACAGGGAGGACGGTGGACATGTGGGGGTTTTTGGCGGGGAGTCGGAGGAGAGACGAGGAGGACGGTGGACGTGTGGGGGTTTTTGGCGGGGAGTCGGAGGAGAGACAGAGAGGATGATGAATGTGCGAGGGTGTTTGGCGGGGAGTCGAGCGGGAGACGGGGAGGACGGTGGATGTGCGGGGGTTTTTGGTGGGGAGTCGGACAGGAGACGGAGAGGATGGTGGATGGGGTTTTTGGCGGTGAGTCGGAGGAGAGACGAGGAGGACGGTGGATGTGCGGGGGTTTTTGGCGGGGAGTCGGACTGGAGACGGGGAGGACGGTGGATGGGGTTTTTGGTGGGCAGTCGGAGGAGAGATGGGGAGGATGGTGGATGTGTGGGGGTTTTTGATGGGGAGTCGGATGAGAGACGGGGAGGATGGTGGATGTGTGGGGGTTTTTGGTGGGGAGTCGGAGGAGAGACAGGGAGGACGGTGGACATGTGAGGGTTTTTGGCGGGGAGTCAGACGGGAGATGGGGCGGACGGTGGACGTGCGGGGGTTTTTGGCGGGGAGTCGGAGGAGAGACAGAGAGATGGTGAATGTGCGAGGGTTTTTGGCGGGGAGTCAGACGGGAGACGGGGAGGACGGTGGATGTGCGGGGGTTTTTGGTGGGGAGTCAGACAGGAGACGGAGAGGACGGTGGACGGGATTTTTGGCGGGGAGTCGGAGGAGAGACGGGGAGGATGGTGGACATGTGGGGGTTTTTGGTGGGGAGTCGGATGAGAGATGGGGAAGACGCCAGATGTGTGGGGGTTTTTGGCGGGGAGTCGGAGGAGAGACGGAGAGGACGGTGGACGGGGTTTTCGGTGGGGAGTCGGAGGAGAGACGGGGAGGACGGTGGACGTGCGGGGGTTTTTGGTGGTTGTCGGAGGAGAGATGGGGAGGACGGTGGACGTGCGGGGTTTTTTGACGGGGAGTTGGAGGAGAGACGAGGAGGACGGTGGATGGGGTTTTTGGCGGTGAGTCGGAGGAGAGATGGGGAGGACGGTGGATGTGCGGGGGTTTTTGGCGGGGAGTCGGACGGGAGACGCGGAGGACGGTGGATGTGTGGGGGTTTTTGGTGAGGAGTCGGAGGAGAGACGGGGAGGATGGTGGACATGTGGGGGTTTTTGATGGTGAGTCGGACGGGAGACACGGAGGACGGTGGACGTGCGGGGGTTTTTGGTGGGCAGTCGGAGGAGAGATGGGGAGGATGGTGGATGTGTGGGGGATTTTGGCGGGGAGACGGAGGAGAGACGAGGAGGACAGTGGACGTGTGGGGGTTTTTGGCGGGGAGTCGGAGGAGAGACGAGGAGGACTGTGGACATGTGGGGGTTTTTGATGGGGAGTCGGATGAGAGACGGGGAGGATGGTGGATGTGTGGGGGCTTTTGGTGGGGAGTCGGAGGAGAGACAGGGAGGACGGTGGACATGTGGGGGTTTTTGGCGGGGAGTCGGAGGAGAGACGAGGAGGATGGTGGACGTGTGGGGGTTTTTGGCAGGGAGTCGGAGGAGAGACGGAGAGGACGGTGGACGGGGTTTTCGGTGGGGAGTCGGAGGAGAGATGGGGAGGACGGTGGACGTGCGGGGGTTTTTGGGGGTTGTCGGAGGAGAGATGGGGAGGACGGTGGACGTGCGGGGTTTTTTGACGGGGAGTTGGAGGAGAGACGAGGAGGACGGTGGATGGGGTTTTTGGCGGTGAGTCGGAGGAGAGATGGGGAGGACGGTGGATGTGCGGGGGTTTTTGGCAGGGAGTCGGACGGGAGACGCGGAGGACGGTGGATGTGTGGGGGTTTTTGGTGAGGTGTTGGAGGAGAGACGGGGAGGATGGTGGACATGTGGGGGTTTTTGATGGTGAGTCGGACGGGAGATGCGGAGGACGGTGGACGTGCGGGGGTTTTTGGTGGGCAGTCGGAGGAGAGATGGGGAGGATGGTGGATGTGTGGGGGTTTTTGGCGGGGAGACGGAGGAGAGACGAGGAGGACAGTGGACGTGTGGGGGTTTTTGGCGGGGAGTCGGAGGAGAGACGAGGAGGACAGTGGACGTGTGGGGGTTTTTGGCGGGGAGTCGGAGGAGAGACGGAGGACAGTGGACATGTGGGGGTTTTTGATGGGGAGTCGGATGAGAGACGGGGAGGATGGTGGATGTGTGGGGGTTTTTGGTGGGGAGTCGGAGGAGAGACAGGGAGGACGGTGGACATGTAGGGGTTTTTGGCGGGGAGTCGGAGGAGAGACGAGGGGGACGGTGGACGTGTGGGGGTTTTTGGCGGGGAGTCGGAGGAGAGACAGAGAGGATGGTGAATGTGCGAGGGTGTTTGGCGGGGAGTCGAACGGGAGACGGGGAGGACGGTGGATGTGCGGGGGTTTTTGGTGGGGAGTCGGACAGGAGACGGAGAGGATGGTGGACGGGGTTTTTGGCGGTGAGTCGGAGGAGAGACGAGGAGGACGGTGGATGTGCGGGGGTTTTTGGCGGGGAGTCGGACTGGAGACGGGGAGGACGGTGGATGGGGTTTTTGGTGGGCAGTCGGAGGAGAGATGGGGAGGATGGTGGATGTGTGGGGGTTTTTGATGGGGAGTCGGATGAGAGACGGGGAGGATGGTGGATGTGTGGGGGTTTTTGGTGGGGAGTCGGAGGATAGACAGGGAGGACGGTGGACATGTGGGGTTTTTGGCGGGGAGTTAGACGGGAGATGGGGCGGACGGTGGACGTGCGGGGGTTTTTGGCGGGGAGTCGGAGGAGAGACGAGGAGGACGGTGGACGTGTGGGGGTTTTTGGCGGGGAGTCGAAGGAGAGACAGAGAGGATGGTGAATGTGCGAGGGTTTTTGGCGGGGAGTCAGACGGGAGACGGGGAGGACGGTGGATGTGCGGGGGTTTTTGGTGGGGAGTCGGACAGGAGACGGAGAGGACGGTGGACGGGATTTTTGGCGGGGAGTCGGAGGAGAGACGGGGAGGATGGTGGACATGTGGGGTTTTTTGGTGGGGAGTCGGATGAGAGATGGGGAAGACAGCAGATGTGCGGGGGTTTTTGGCGGGGAGTCGGAGGAGAGACGGAGAGGACGGTGGACGGGGTTTTCGGTGGGGAGTCGGAGGAGAGACGGGGAGGACGGTGGACGTGCGGGGGTTTCTGGGGGTTGTCGGAGGAGAGATGGGGAGGACGGTGGACGTGCGGGGTTTTTTGACGGGGAGTTGGAGGAGAGACGAGGAGGACGGTGGATGGGGTTTTTGGCGGTGAGTCGGAGGAGAGATGGGGAGGACGGTGGATGTGCGGGGGTTTTTGGCGGGGAGTCGGATGGGAGACGCGGAGGACGGTGGATGTGTGGGGGTTTTTGGTGGGCAGTCGGAGGAGAGATGGGGAGGATGGTGGATGTGTGGGGGTTTTTGGCGGGGAGACGGAGGAGAGACGAGGAGGACAGTGGACGTGTGGGGATTTTTGGCGGGGAGTCGGAGGAGAGACGAGGAGGACAGTGGACGTGTTGGGGTTTTTGGCGGGGAGTCGGAGGAGAGACAGGGAGGACGGTGGACATGTGGGGGTTTTTGATGGGGAGTCGGATGAGAGACGGGGAGGATGGTGGATGTGTGGGGGTTTTTGGTGGGGAGTCGGAGGAGAGACAGGGAGGACGGTGGACATGTGGGGGTTTTTGGCGGGGAGTCGGAGGAGAGACGAGGAGGATGGTGGACGTGTGGGGGTTTTTGGCTGGGAGTCGGAGGAGAGACGGAGAGGATGGTGGACGGGGTTTTCGGTGGGGAGTCGGAGGAGAGACAGGGAGGACGGTGGACGTGCGTGGGTTTTTGGGGGTTGTCGGAGGAGAGATGGGGAGGACGGTGGACGTGCGGGGTTTTTTGACGGGGAGTTGGAGGAGAGACGAGGAGGACGGTGGATGGGGTTTTTGGCGGTGAGTCGGAGGAGAGATGGGGAGGACGGTGGATGTGCGGGGGTTTTTGGCGGGGAGTCGGACGGGAGACGCGGAGGACGGTGGATGTGTGGGGGTTTTTGGTGAGGAGTCGGAGGAGAGACGGGGAGGATGGTGGACATGTGGGGGTTTTTGATGGTGAGTCGGACGGGAGACGCGGAGGACGGTGGACGTGCGGGGGTTTTTGGTGGGCAGTCGGAGGAGAGATGGGGAGGATGGTGGATGTGTGGGGGTTTTTGGCGGGGAGACGGAGGAGAGACGAGGAGGACAGTGGACGTGTGGGGGTTTTTGGCGGGGAGTCGGAGGAGAGACGAGGAGGACAGTGGACGTGTGGGGGTTTTTGGCGGGGAGTCGGAGGAGAGACTGGGAGGACGGTGGACATGTGGGGGTTTTTGATGGGGAGTCGGATGAGAGACGGGGAGGATGGTGGATGTGTGGGGGTTTTTGGTGGGGAGTCGGAGGAGAGACAGGGAGGACGGTGGACATGTGTGGGTTTTTGGCGGGGAGTCGGAGGAGAGACGAGGAGGACGGTGGACGTGTGGGGGTTTTTGGCGGGGAGTCGGAGGAGAAACAGAGAGGATGGTGAATGTGCGAGGGTGTTTGGCGGGGAGTCGAACGGGAGACGGGGAGGACGGGGGATGTGCGGGGGTTTTTGGTGGGGAGTCGGACAGGAGACGGAGAGGATGGTGGACGGGGTTTTTGGCGGTGAGTCGGAGGAGAGACGAGGAGGACAGTGGATGTGCGGGGGTTTTTGGCGGGGAGTCGGACTGGAGACGGGGAGGACGGTGGATGGGGTTTTTGGTGGGCAGTCGGAGGAGAGATGGGGAGGATGGTGGATGTGTGGGGGTTTTTGATGGGGAGTCGGATGAGAGACGGGGAGGATGGTGGATGTGTGGGGGTTTTTGGTGGGGAGTCGGAGGAGAGACAGGGAGGACGGTGGACATGTGGGGGTTTTTGGCGGGGAGTCAGACGGCAGATGGGGCGGACGGTGGACGTGCGGGGGTTTTTGGCGGGGAGTCGGAGGAGAGACGAGGAGGACGGTGGACGTGTGGGGGTTTTTGGCGGGGAGTCGAAGGAGAGACAGAGAGGATGGTGAATGTGCGAGGGTTTTTGGCGGGGAGTCAGACGGGAGACGGGGAGGACGGTGGATGTGCGGGGGTTTTTGGTGGGGAGTCGGACAGGAGACGGAGAGGACGGTGGACGGGATTTTTGGCGGGGAGTCGGAGGAGAGACGGGGAGGATGGTGGACATGTGGGGTTTTTTGGTGGGGAGTCGGATGAGAGATGGGGAAGACGGCAGATGTGCGGGGGTTTTTGGCGGGGAGTCGGAGGAGAGACGGAGAGGACGGTGGACGGGGTTTTCGGTGGGGAGTCGGAGGAGAGACGGGGAGGACGGTGGACGTGCGGGGGTTTTTGGGGGTTGTCGGAGGAGAGATGGGGAGGACGGTGGACGTGCGGGGTTTTTTGACGGGGAGTTGGAGGAGAGACGAGGAGGACGGTGGATGGGGTTTTTGGCGGTGAGTCGAAGGAGAGATGGGGAGGACGGTGGATGTGCGGGGGTTTTTGGCGGGGAGTCGGATGGGAGACGCGGAGGACGGTGGATGTGCGGGGGTTTTTGGTGGGCAGTCGAAGGAGAGATGGGGAGGATGGTGGATGTGTGGGGGTTTTTGGCGGGGAGACGGAGGAGAGACGAGGAGGACAGTGGACGTGTGGGGATTTTTGGCGGGTAGTCGGAGGAGAGACGAGGAGGACAGTGGACGTGTTGGGGTTTTTGGCGGGGTGTCGGAGGAGAGACAGGGAGGACGGTGGACATGTGGGGGTTTTTGATGGGGAGTCGGATGAGAGACGGGGAGGATGGTGGATGTGTGGGGGTTTTTGGTGGGGAGTCGGAGGAGAGACAGGGAGGACGGTGGACATGTGGGGGTTTTTGGCGGGGAGTCGGAGGAGAGACAGAGAGGATGATGAATGTGCGAGGGTGTTTGGCGGGGAGTCGAGCGGGAGACGGGGAGGACGGTGGATGTGCGGGGGTTTTTGGTGGGGAGTCGGACAGGAGACGGAGAGGATGGTGGATGGGGTTTTTGGCGGTGAGTCGGAGGAGAGACGAGGAGGACGGTGGATGTGCGGGGGTTTTTGGCGGGGAGTCGGACTGGAGACGGGGAGGACGGTGGATGGGGTTTTTGGTGGGCAGTCGGAGGAGAGATGGGGAGGATGGTGGATGTGTGGGGGTTTTTGATGGGGAGTCGGATGAGAGACGGGGAGGATGGTGGATGTGTGGGGGTTTTTGGTGGGGAGTCGGAGGAGAGACAGGGAGGACGGTGGACATGTGAGGGTTTTTGGCGGGGAGTCAGACGGGAGATGGGGCGGACGGTGGACGTGTGGGGGTTTTTGGCGGGGAGTCGGAGGAGAGACAGAGAGGATGGTGAATGTGCGAGGGTTTTTGGCGGGGAGTCAGACGGGAGACGGGGAGGACGGTGGATGTGCGGGGGTTTTTGGTGGGGAGTCGGATGAGAGATGGGGAAGACGCCAGATGTGCGGGGGTTTTTGGCGGGGAGTCGGAGGAGAGACGGAGAGGACGGTGGACGGGGTTTTCGGTGGGGAGTCGGAGGAGAGACGGGGAGGACGGTGGACGTGCGGGGTTTTTGGTGGTTGTCGGAGGAGAGATGGGGAGGACGGTGGACGTGCGGGGTTTTTTGACGGGGAGTTGGAGGAGAGACGAGGAGGACGGTGGATGGGGTTTTTGGCGGTGAGTCGGAGGAGAGATGGGGAGGACGGTGGATGTGCGGGGGTTTTTGGCGGGGAGTGGGACGGGAGACGCGGAGGACGGTGGATGTGTGGGGGTTTTTGGTGAGGAGTCGGAGGAGAGACGGGGAGGATGGTGGACATGTGGGGGTTTTTGATGGTGAGTCGGACGGGAGACGCGGAGGACGGTGGACGTGCGGGGGTTTTTGGTGGGCAGTCGGAGGAGAGATGGGGAGGATGGTGGATGTGTGGGGGTTTTTGGCGGGGAGACGGAGGAGAGACGAGGAGGACAGTGGACGTGTGGGGGTTTTTGGCGGGGAGTCGGAGGAGAGACGAGGAGGACAGTGGACATGTGGGGGTTTTTGATGGGGAGTCGGATGAGAGACGGGGAGGATGGTGGATGTGTGGGGGCTTTTGGTGGGGAGTCGGAGGAGAGACAGGGAGGACGGTGGACATGTGGGGGTTTTTGGCGGGGAGTCGGAGGAGAGACGAGGAGGATGGTGGACGTGTGGGGGTTTTTGGCAGGGAGTCGGAGGAGAGACGGAGCGGACGGTGGACGGGGTTTTCGGTGGGGAGTCGGAGGAGAGATGGGGAGGACGGTGGACGTGCGGGGGTTTTTGGGGGTTGTCGGAGGAGAGATGGGGAGGACGGTGGACGTGCGGGGTTTTTTGACGGGGAGTTGGAGGAGAGACGAGGAGGACGGTGGATGGGGTTTTTGGCGGTGAGTCGGAGGAGAGATGGGGAGGACGGTGGATGTGCGGGGGTTTTTGGCAGGGAGTCGGACGGGAGACGCGGAGGACGGTGGATGTGTGGGGGTTTTTGGTGAGGTGTTGGAGGAGAGACGGGGAGGATGGTGGACATGTGGGGGTTTTTGATGGTGAGTCGGACGGGAGATGCGGAGGACGGTGGACGTGCGGGGGTTTTTGGGGGTTGTCGGAGGAGAGATGGGGAGGACGGTGGACGTGCGGGGTTTTTTGACGGGGAGTTGGAGGAGAGACGAGGAGGACGGTGGATGGGGTTTTTGGCGGTGTGTCGGAGGAGAGATGGGGAGGACGGTGGATGTGCGGGGGTTTTTGGCGGGGAGTCGGATGGGAGACGCGGAGGACGGTGGATGTGTGGGGGTTTTTGGTGGGCAGTCGGAGGAGAGATGGGGAGGATGGTGGATGTGTGGGGGTTTTTGGCGGGGAGACGGAGGAGAGACGAGGAGGACAGTGGACGTGTGGGGATTTTTGGCGGGGAGTCGGAGGAGAGACGAGGAGGACAGTGGACGTGTTGGGGTTTTTGGCGGGGAGTCGGAGGAGAGACAGGGAGGACGGTGGACATGTGGGGGTTTTTGATGGGGAGTCGGATGAGAGACGGAGAGGATGGTGGACGGGGTTTTCGGTGGGGAGTCGGAGGAGAGACAGGGAGGACGGTGGACGTGCGGGGGTTTTTGGGGGTTGTCGGAGGAGAGATGGGGAGGACGGTGGACGTGCGGGGTTTTTTGACGGGGAGTTGGAGGAGAGACGAGGAGGACGGTGGATGGGGTTTTTGGCGGTGAGTCGGAGGAGAGATGGGGAGGACGGTGGATGTGCGGGGGTTTTTGGCGGGGAGTCGGACGGGAGACGCGGAGGACGGTGGATGTGTGGGGGTTTTTGGTGAGGAGTCGGAGGAGAGACGGGGAGGATGGTGGACATGTGGGGGTTTTTGATGGTGAGTCGGACGGGAGACGCGGAGGACGGTGGACGTGCGGGGGTTTTTGGTGGGCAGTCGGAGGAGAGATGGGGAGGATGGTGGATGTGTGGGGGTTTTTGGCGGGGAGACGGAGGAGAGACGAGGAGGACAGTGGACGTGTGGGGGTTTTTGGCGGGGAGTCGGAGGAGAGACTGGGAGGACGGTGGACATGTAGGGGTTTTTGGCGGGGAGTCGGAGGAGAGACGAGGAGGACGGTGGACATGTGGGGGTTTTTGGCGGGGAGTCGGAGGAGAGACAGAGAGGATGGTGAATGTGCGAGGGTGTTTGGCGGGGAGTCGAACGGGAGACGGAGAGGACGGTGGACGGGATTTTTGGCGGGGAGTCGGAGGAGAGACGGGGAGGATGGTGGACATGTGGGGGTTTTTGGCGGGGAGTCGGAGGAGAGACGAGGAGGACAGTGGACGTGTGGGGGTTTTTGGCGGGGAGTCGGAGGAGAGACGGAGAGGACGGTGGACGGGGTTTTCGGTGGGGAGTCGTTGGAGAGACGGGGAGGACAGTGGATGTGCGGGGGTTTTTGGGGGTTGTCGGAGGAGAGATGGGGAGGACGGTGGACGTGCGGGGTTTTTTGACGGGGAGTTGGAGGAGAGACGAGGAGGACGGTGGATGGGGTTTTTGGCGGTGAGTCGGAGGAGAGATGGGGAGGACGGTGGATGTGCGGGGGTTTTTGGCGGGGAGTCGGACGGGAGACGGAGAGGATGGTGATGGGGTTTTTGGCGGTGAGTCGGAGGAGAGACGAGGACGGCGGATGTGCGGGGGTTTTTGGCGGGGAGTCGGACTGGAGACGGGGAGGACGGTGGATGGGGTTTTTGGTGGGCAGTCGGAGGAGAGATGGGGAGGATGGTGGATGTGTGGGGGTTTTTGATGGGGAGTCGGATGAGAGACGGGGAGGATGGTGGATGTGTGGGGGTTTTTGGTGGGGAGTCGGAGGAGAGACAGGGAGGACGGTGGACATGTGGGGGTTTTTGGCGAGGAGTCAGACGGGAGATGGGGAGGACGGTGGACGTGCGGGGGTTTTTGGCGGGGAGTCGGAGGAGAGACGAGGAGGACGGTGGACGTGTGGGGGTTTTTGGCGGGGAGTCGAAGGAGAGACAGAGAGGATGGTGAATGTGCGAGGGTTTTTGGCGGCGAGTCGGACGGGAGACGGGGAGGACGGTGGATGTGCGGGGGTTTTTGGTGGGGAGTTGGACAGGAGACGGGGAGGACGGTGGACGGGATTTTTGGCAGGGAGTTGGAGGAGAGACGGGGAGGACGGTGGACATGTGGGGGTTTTTGGCGGGGAGTCGGAGGAGAGACGAGGAGGACGGTGGACGTGTGGGGGTTTTTGGCGGGGAGTCTGAGGAGAGACGGAGAGGACGGTGGACGGGGTTTTCGGTGGGGAGTCGGAGGAGAGATGGGGAGGACGGTGGACGTGCGAGGTTTTTTGACGGGGAGTTGGAGGAGAGACGAGGAGGACGGTGGATGGGGTTTTTGGCGGTGAGTCGGAGGAGAGATGGGGAGGATGGTGGATGTGTGGGGGTTTTTGATGGGGAGTCGGATGAGAGACGGGGAGGATGGTGGATTTGTGGGGGTTTTTGGTGGGGAGTCGGAGGAGAGACAGGGAGGACGGTGGACATGTGGGGGTTTTTGGCGGGGAGTCAGACGGGAGATGGGGAGGACGGTGGACGTGCGGGGGTTTTTGGCGGGGAGTCAGACGGGAGATGGGGAGGACGGTGGACGTGCGGGGGTTTTTGGCGGGGAGTCGGAGGAGAGACGAGGAGGACGGTCGACGTGTGGGGGTTTTTGGCGGGGAGTCGAAGGAGAGACAGAGAGGATGGTGAATGTGCGAGGGTTTTTGGCGGGGAGTCGGACGGGAGACGGGGAGGACGGTGGATGTGCGGGGGTTTTTGGTGGGGAGTTGGACAGGAGACGGAGAGGACGGTGGACGGGATTTTTGGCGGGGAGTCGGAGGAGAGACGGGGAGGATGGTGGACATGTGGGGGTTTTTGGCGGGGAGTCCGAGGAGAGACGAGGAGGACGGTGGACGTGTGGGGGTTTTTGGCGTGGAGTCGGAGGAGAGACGGAGAGGACGGTGGACGGGGTTTTCGGTAGGGAGTCGGAGGAGAGACGGGGAGGACGGTGGACGTGCGGGGGTTTTTGGGGGTTGTCGGAGGAGAGATGGGGAGGACGGTGGACGTGCGGGGTTTTTTGACGGGGAGTTGGAGGAGAGACGAGGAGGACGGTGGATGGGGTTTTTGGCGGTGAGTCGGAGGAGAGATGGGGAGGATGGTGGATGTGTGGGGGTTTTTGGTGGGGAGTCGGAGGAGAGACAGGGAGGACGGTGGACATGTGGGGGTTTTTGGCGGGGAGTCAGACGGGAGATGGGGCGGACGGTGGACGTGCGGGGGTTTTTGGCGGGGAGTCGGAGGAGAGACGAGGAGGACGGTGGACGTGTGGGGGTTTTTGGCGGGGAGTCGAAGGAGAGACAGAGAGGATGGTGAATGTGTGAGGGTTTTTGGCGGGGAGTCGGACGGGAGTCGGGGAGGACGGTGGATGTGCGGGGGTTTTTGGTGGGGAGTCGGACAGGAGACGGAGAGGACGGTGGACGGGATTTTTGGCGGGGAGTCGGAGGAGAGACGGGGAGGATGGTGGATGTGTGGGGATTTTTGATGGGGAGTCGGATGAGAGACGGGGAGGATGGTGGATGTGTGGGGGTTTTTGGTGGGGAGTCGGAGGAGAGACAGGGAGGACGGTGGACATGTGGGGGTTTTTGGCGGGGAGTCAGACGGGAGATGGGGCGGACGGTGGACGTGCGGGGGTTTTTGGCGGGGAGTCGGAGGAGAGACGAGGAGGACGGTGGACGTGTGGGGGTTTTTGGCGGGGAGTCGAAGGAGAGACAGAGAGGATGGTGAATGTGCGAGGGTTTTTGGCGGGGAGTCGGACGGGAGTCGGGGAGGACGGTGGATGTGCGGGGGTTTTTGGTGGGGAGTCGGACAGGAGACGGAGAGGACGGTGGACGGGATTTTTGGCGGGGAGTCGGAGGAGAGACGGGGAGGATGGTGGACATGTGGGGGTTTTTGGTGGGGAGTCGGATGAGAGATGGGGAAGACGGCAGATGTGCGGGGGTTTTTGGCGGGGAGTCGGAGGAGAGATGAGGAGGACGGTGGACGTGCGGGGGTTTTTGGTGGGGAGTCGGAGGAGAGACGAGGAGGACGGTGGATGGGTTTTTGGTGGGGAGTTGGAAGAGAGACGAGGAGGACAGCGGACGTGCGAAAAGGCTCCGATCGATCACTCCGGGTGGTCCCGAGCCGCGAGTCGACAGGGTCCAGGTGGTCGCCAGGGATTTCTGAGCTCCAACTTGTACACGAAGAACTTGGACTTTGATAAGTCCGGCACCTTTTTTTCCCCATTATTTCCTTTTCTGTATCGAACCGATATTAATTTCATAGACGTAGCAATACCTATAACGTGTACTTGGTAAGACGTACTGTGTGTGCTGGCTGATGATTGATGTGTGGGATTGATTTGGGTGGAAGTGGTACAGCAACCGACCCAGCGGGAAGTGTTCAGGCTAGTGCCAGGCGGGAATCCCCCTATACATATACGAGCCAATATAGCTGAGCGTTACATAGTGTAAAAACAGGAATAATACATACTAAAAAAAGTGAGCTAGTATTCTTAGGTTCAATGTCCATTTAGAAATCAGATGGCAGAGGGAAAGAAGCTGTTCCTGAATTGCTGAGTGTGTGTTTCAGGCTTCTATACCTCTTTCCCGATGGTAACAATGAGAAGAGGGCATGTCCTGGGTGCTGGGGGTCCTTAACAATAGATATTGCCTTTCTGAGGCACTGCTCCTTGAAGATGTATGGAGACTGGTACTCAAGATGGAGTTGACTAATTTTACTGCTTTCTGTAGCTTCTTTCAGTCCTGTGCAGTAGCCCCCCCCCACCGCCCCCATACCAGACAGTGATGCAGCCTGTCAGAATGCTGTCCATGGTACATCTATAGAAGTTTTTGAGTGTTTTAGGTGACAAACCAAATCTCTTCAAACTGCTAAATAAGTATTGCCACTGTCTTGCCTTCTTTATAGCTGCATCGATATGTTGGGACAAGATTAGATTCTCAGAGATCTTGATACCCTGGAACTTGAAATTGCTCACTCTCTCCACTTCTGATCCCTCCATGAAGACAGGTTTGTGTTCCCTCATCTTACACTTCCTGAAGTCGATAATCAGCTCCTTCGTCTTACTGACATTGAGTGCAAGGTTGTTGCTGCGTGAGACACCACTCTGAAATTCTACCAACAATGGTTGTATCATCAGCAAATTTATAGGTGGCATTTGAGCTATACCTAGCCACACAGTCATGGGTATAGTGGGAGTAGAGCAGTGGGCTAAGCACACACCCCTGAGGTGTGCCAGGGTTGATCGTCAGTGAGGAGGAGATATTGTCACCAATCTGCATAGATTGTGGTCTTCCGGTTAGGAAGTCAAGAATCCAATTGCAGAGGGAGGTACAGAGGCCCAGGTTTTGTAGTTTTTTGATCAGGACTGTGGGACTGATGGTGTTAAATGCAGAGCCATAGTCAATAAACAGCATTCTGATATAGGTATATGTATTGTCCAGGTGATCTAAGGTCGCGTGAAGAGCAATTGAGACTGCGTCTGGCGTAGGTCTATTAGATAGGCACATTGCAGTAGATCCAGATCCTTACTGAGGCAGGAGTTCATTCTAGGTATGACCAACCTCTCAAAGCAATTCATCACTGTAGATGTGAGTGCTATTGGGCAATAATCATTAAGGCAGCTCACATTACTCTTCTAGGCACTGGTATAATTGTTGACTTTTTGAAGCAGGTGGAAATTCCTGACCGTAGCAGTGAGAGGTTGAAAATGCCCTTGAATACTCCTGCCAGTTGGTTGACAAAAGTTTCCAGAACTTTACCATGTACTCTATTGAGGCAAGTCACCTTGCGAGGGTTCACTCTCCTTGAAGACAGCCTGGCATCGGCCTCCGAGACAGAGATCACAGGGTCACCAGGTGCAGCAGGGATCTTCACAGATGTAGTTTTATTCTCCCTTTCGAAGCGGGCATAGAAGGTGTTGACCTCATCTGGTAGTGAAGCATCACTGCCATTCATGCTTTGGGGTTTTTCTTTGCAGGAAGTAATGTCCTGCAAACCCTGCCAGAGTTGTCGTTCATCTGATGTCGCCTCCAACCTCATTCAGAATTGTTTCTTTGCTCTTGAAATAGCCCTCCGTTTATCATCCCAGGTTTTCTTGTTCAGACCTGGGTTGCCAGACTTAAATCCACAGATCTAACCCTCAGCAGATGACAAACCTCCTTGTTCATCCATGGTTTTTGGTTCGGGAAAGTACAGCAAGTTTTTTTGGGCACACACTCATCCACACAGGTTTTAATGAAGTTGGTAACAACTGTGGCATACTCATCCAGATTTAAAGATGAATCCCTGAATACAGTCCAGTCCACCGATTCAAGCCAGTCCTGTAGGTGCTCCTGTGCTTCCCTTGTCCATACCTTCTTGGTCCTCACTGCTGGTGCTGCAGTCTTCAGTCTCTGTCTATACTCAGGGAGTAGAAGTACAGCCAGGTGATCAGACTTCCCGAAGTGAGGGCGTGGAATAGCACGGTAGGCATTCTCGATGGTGGTGTAGCAGTGGTCTAGTGTGTTGTTTCCTCCAGTACTACAAGAGATCTGTTGATGGTAATTGCTTAATGATTTTTTTCAGACTGGCCTGTTTAAAATTCCCCAACACAATGGTGAAGGCGTTAGGGTGCGCTGTTTGGTGCATGCTGATCCCATTGCTGAGACCATCTAGAGCATGCTCGACATTGGCCTGAGGTGGAACTTAAACCTCTACCAAAATGATCCTGGAGATCTCCCGCGGTAGATAAAATGGACGGCTCTTTATTGCAAGATATTCCAGACCTGGTGAGCAAAATTGGGACATCACCGACACATTAATACACCATGAGGAGTTAATCATGAGGCATACATCACCACCTCTGCTTTTGAAAGACTCGACAGTCCTATCCTGACTGTGTATAGTGAACCCGTCAATCTGAACCACTGCATCCGTATGTAAGGGGTTAACCAGCATTCCATTAAGCAGAGGACGTAAGCAGCCCTAACACCACTCTGATACAGCACCCCAGCTCTGAGGTCTTCGATTTTTTTTACTAGAGACTGTACGTTTGCCAGCAAGATAGATGGTACTGGAAGTTGAAAACTCCGTTTTCTTAAATGCACTTGTATCCCTGACTGGCAGCCATGTTTCCTATAAGGAATCTGGAGAGAAGTATACCCACAACCTGCATTGTTTCCATCAGTTTTAGGCAGCGATAGATTATTCAATCACATTGAGGCATCTTTATTAACTGAACAGTCCTTGGAAGCATTTGTGATTCTCAGCTGTAACAGGCTGAAATGGGAATATTTAATTGTACCCATCGAGCTGTGCTGCACAAGATCACCTTCAAAGCGCCCCAGAAGTAAATCTAATTTTGCAATGAAAAGTTTAAATAAAATTATAAAAATAAAAACTTAAAAATTAAATTGCAGACATTAAAAATTGTTTTCTAACTGTAGCAAAACGTAACCTGAAATAGAAGAGTGGAGAGAAAATTAAGGCTCTTCCTTAATGAATGGGAAATACTTCACTAGCTCCTAGAAAGGAACAGGGATGTTGGGTTAAGTTAATGGACCAGTAGCTCAGGGGGCAAATTTGCAACCTGGAAACCTTCATTCAAATTCCACTGGCAGCTGTGGAATTTAAAGTCTGAACAATAACCTGGAATTATACTAGAAAGCAGCACCTTTTATCTCTGTTTCAAACTTGTATGCAAACTCAACCCTTGGTTCTTCCATGATAGACTAGATTATTAAACTTTCGTCAACTTCTGGGTAGATGGATCATGGACCACCTTTAGTTTACAGCCAAACAGCCCACAAACGTAGGTACAGTTTGTAACACTCCCTATTGT
Organism: Mobula hypostoma; assembly: GCF_963921235.1. Taxonomy (NCBI): domain Eukaryota; kingdom Metazoa; phylum Chordata; class Chondrichthyes; order Myliobatiformes; family Myliobatidae; genus Mobula; species Mobula hypostoma. The sequence goes on from NC_086103.1 coordinate 76,805,423, forward strand.
AGATACGACTGTCCCACCAGTGATGGAGAAACAGAGATGTTTCCAAGTCAGGATAATGATGGGTTTGGAGTGGTGGTGTTCCAATATTCTGCTGCCTTGTTCTTATTGGTTATTGAGTCAACGGGCCTGGGAGCTGTTGCTGTAGAAGCCTGGGCAAGTAACTGTTGCAGTACAGAGCAATGGTTCAGAAGGAAATGAATGATTAGGATGGTGGTCAGGGTTCCCATCAAGCAGGCTGTTTTGTCCTGAATAAAACTGAGGTTCCTGAGAGGTATTGGAGCTCTACTCATACCAGTAAGGTATATAAATTTCAGACTTATGCCCTGTAGATGTTGATCCAATCACAAACAAGAGAAAATCTGCATATGCTGGAAATCCGAGCAACACACATAAAATGCTGGAGGAACTCAGCAGGCCAGGCAGCATCTAGGCAAAGAGTACAGTCGGGAGGGTTTCTTTTCCTAGATGCTGCCTGGCCTGCTGAGTTCCTCCAGCATTTTGTGTGTGTTGCCCCGTAGATGTTAGAAAGGTTTTGTAGGGTCAGAAGGTGAGTCACTTGCCCATGATATTCAAACTCTGACCTACTCTTTGAAGTTCTAGTCAATGGTGATCTTCAGGATGTTGATGGCATGAGACTTCACAATGATGATGCCATTGAATTTCTAAGATAGTTAGATTCTCATGTTGAAGTTGGTCATTGCCTGGCACTTGTTGGTGCAGATGTTACTTACCATTTATCAGCCCATACCTAAACACTGTCCAGATCTAGCTCCACATAGGCATGGACTGCTTAATTTTCTGAAGCATTGCAAATGGATGTTATGTATTCATCAGTAAACATCCCTTTTTCTGGTCTCATGATGAACGGAAAGTAATTGATGAAGCAGTTGAAGATGATTGGGTCTAGGACACTGCCCTGAGAAACTCCTGCCAAGATGTACTGGGCTGGAAATATTAACCTCCAACAACTACAGTCATCTTCCTTTATGAGGCTCATATGATTGAAAGCGCAGTAATGTCAATGAATGTGTAATATACTGTATGTTTATTATTTGCAAATTGGAAAGTGATAGGTTCTCCCTTCACCTTTTTTGTATTTCAACTGCATTTTGTAATAGATTCACACTCTGCAGTGTAATATTTTCTGAGATAATAGAAAGCGATGGGATCATCCAACTTCAACAAGCACATTTGTGTGTTTCCGAGGATCAAGTGGCAAACTAAGACTGCTGTCAATTACTGTTACAGATTAATGAACTTCTTTAGGTTTCCTGAAAAGAGAGAGAGGGTGATTTTGATGAATTAACCTATCCCTTCTCACAGTTTCACAGATGGTTATAGAAGAAGTCAATGCTCTTCACACACAATTAGAGATTGAAAAATCCTGTCGAGAGAATGCGGAAGTCTTAGCTACCAAGGTAACAATACCTCTTATTAAACTCGTGCTTCTAAAGTGGGGGGGGGGGGACAATGAACGGGAGCTTTAGAATGGTCAAACGTTCTCAGTCTAATTAGGCATGGAATAAAACTGAATGCAGAATCCGTATTAAATACTTATCAGTATTCAGAGATTTGAGGAAATATCAGAAATTGTCTTCAGAGTGAAGTTAAGTGCATGAATAGTGAAACGTCTTGCTTCTTATGACATTCCAGGTCACAAAGTGCTTTTTTTGTGTGGTTATGATGATCTTTCATCCAAAGACTTATTATTGCAGCTCAGTCATGAAAACAAGAAGCTGAAGTACCTCAGCCTAACATCACGAGTGTGCCTCGATGACCTTTTGCCCAGCATCTCAGATTGCGGTGCTACAGAGGAGGAGCCACAGGACACCAGCCCTGACCCCTACATTCAGTATCAGCAGCAGGTTAAAGGTGAATACCGATTCCTGTGCTAAAACGAGAAGCGGAGGAGGAAATATTTCCCACCTGCAATGTGGCAGGGAATTGAGGCAGGGTTCATATATTTTAGGGAACTGACAGAAGTATTAGCTGTGAGTTGTAGATGTTATTTTTCACCCAAGGTGTAGTTGGGTGTTTGCAACTTACTGCCTTAAATGCTGGTGGAAACAAAGTCTTATGACATTTAAAAAATATTGGGATGAACACTTAAAGAAAAAGATTTAAGATTGGGAACAGAATGCCAGGAATGATCTAAATAACTCACTTTCTTTGTGAATACAACTGTCTGAATGGCTTCCTTGTATGATGTAAACATTTGATCCGCAATTTGCAGGGTGTGGATTGTGCGTACTCAGATCTTTGGGTATCCAGGTGTTACTTGGACTATCCACTTGAAAGACAAAAGTTGGGCGTCACAGAGTTTGAACAAGAGGTCCCAGCGCTCAGTAGTTTTCATAATTTACCACAGACTTGAATTACTCGAGGAGTGTTCCCAGCCTTGCCTATTATTGCTGTTGGGTATGCATCAATGTCAGGTTTACCAACACTACTGCACCAGTACCACAGCGTCACATGAAGCAAGGAGAAGGGTACACTTAACAGTTGTGAAATATCATTCATGTCATCAGGCTTCAATCATTTCATAACAAAGTGTGGCCAAAAATATCCACTTCCTCCAGCTGACCCCGTGCATAATTTAGTTGTTCATGAGTTATAAATCTTAAGGCCAAGTTGAGTAATTGGGCAGGTGTTACAACCAAGAGCTTTACAGTAATTCCATTGACCAGAAGCCTCTATTTTAGAGCCTATAGCATGTTATTGTGCAACATTGGTGAGCAAGCACTCCCCAAAAACCAAATGGTGAGTTGTTTCAGGACCACCTTCAGGATTTAGGATTTATGAAGTGCCTAAAACATTCTTAATTACTCCTCTCTTAACCATCAGTCCTTGGTTCAGAATCAGGTTTAACGTCATGGTATGTGTTTCCTTGTCTTATCCTTCCTGAAGTCCACAATCAATTCTTTGGCTTTGCTGACGTAAAGTGCAAGGTTGTTGCTGCATCAGCACTTAACCAGCTGATCTGTCTCACCCCTGTATGCCTCCTCGTCACCATCTGAAATTCTGCCAATAATAGTTGTGTTGTCAGCAAATTTTACAGATGGTCTTTCAGGTTGCTGAATAAAAATGATGTTCAAGAGGGTCTTGAGATGAACTTCTGATAGATATGGGAAGCTTGAGTGAAGGAGGAATCTGATTGTTTCTTTATCGTGATTTGCCTGTGTCTGCAGATCTGCAGGAGACTGTAACACAGCTGCTGGAGGAAAAGAAACAGCTTGCTGGTCAAGTGCACGAACTACAGAACAATATTGAGGAATTAACCACCAGAGTAAGTGCCTTACAGTTCTGAAGTATGAAAACTGTGTTGTGATTTCTCCCCATTTGCAGAATTAGCCTTAGCAGACTTTTCAAAGGGTAATCATATCCAGGCTAAACTAGCTGGAATGAGCTGACATAGTGAATATTGGATATTGAATATTGAATATTGAATATTGGATAATGAGTTCATACAATGATCTCATGATATGAACAAGCTGCCAGTCAGCCTCTGAGCTACTAATCCTGTGCTCAGTTCCGCTCTGGGCTCTGCAGGTTTAGAATACCGACGCTGTACATTATAGAAATGTTCTGTTCATGAACTACTGGAGGGAATAGTAACCAAATAGATGCAAATCTTTCACATAACCCTTAACCAAAGAACAGCTTGGGCGGGGTGGGGGGGGGCATACAATTCATTAAGTGCTTCAGGTTTCACATGACTTTAACCACCTTATATGTCTATCAAACATTTCCTCCTTTAAGATGCGCTCATTGTTAACCTGTTGCTAGCTGTCAGAGGACAAACAGTAACACTGGACAACAAAGGTTTTGCTTCCCGAATACATTTGGGTGTATCTTATATATTTCAGGCTATGGATCATGAAAATCACCATAAAACTTCCCTAACATGCACCATTTTTTCAAATTGCCTATATTTGTTGTTTCAATTCGTAATTCAAGTCAGAATAACTGATGCCAAGAGTTGTTGGTCCACAAATCAAACAGGTCATCAGTGATAGGCAGTTCGAAGAACTTCTAGTGGGACCAGAGAAAATCACATGGAACGCGTTGAAGGATGTTGCTGAAAATTTTCTTGGCAACTACAGAGCACCAAATTACGTGCAGCTGGTTGATAACATGCTTCAAGCATACAAAACTATGAACATGTCACTACAGATACATTTTCTGCATTTCCGTTTAGAATTCTTCCCTGCAAATCTTGACACTGTCAGTGACGAGCATGGTGAAAGATTTCACCAGGACATTGAGGTCATGGAGAAACGGTATTAGGGCAACTGAAATCCATCAGTCTTGGCTGATTATTGTTGGAGACTTAAATGAGAAGCCTCTGACACTGAGTATAAATGAAAATCATCAACAAAACTTTCTAGCTTAGTTGAACCATTGCAAAACATCAGCATCATTATGCAATTATATGCATTATATTCAATAAAAGTTAATTTCTTGTTTCTCCAAATTCCTATGTGATAGTCTGAAATCATATTTGTTTTTAGCTTCAAGTAGTCTATCATAAACAATAAAGATTTCTGAGGAAGCAACACTTCTGAAAAAAACTTGTTGTCCAGTGTAATCATAGTCCATGAATATATTTATCCTAACATATTTGTGAGAGTCCAATTAGCTGCATGGAAATACAGAATGTTAAAATGTCTCTAGACTTGAACCAACACTGGCAGAATAAAAAAAGCGTTTATAATCACAAAGGTTTTTAAATGTATCCCATCATTGAAGTTCCTCTCACTGTCTACAGCTTGTGAGCTTAATTTAATTAGACTTCGCAGTGTGTCATAAAGATTCAACAGTTTGGGAAGCAGAAGGCACTGGATTTGTCTTCCTTTGTATGCTGACAGATAGGATGCATGACAGATGATCTCACCACCAATTTAAACCTCGCCACAGTAAAATGTTAACTTTCTTATGCATTTTTGAATAACATCTATCTGGTATGTTCAAAATCTAGTTTAGTACTGAAACACTTGAATCTGTGATCTCACATAGCCCATTCTAATGTGTCAGAATTTTGATGAATAATGTGTTCTTTTGGTCATTTATATTCCGTTTGGCTATATTAATATGATGAATCACTGTTCATAGATGTAATATGCATTCCTTTGAGAGATAATTCTTCTTATATAAAATTAATCTTACCTTCAGGTTTCAGAGACATAACTCTTACAAGCAAATGATGCATTTACACAACTTCTTTCATCTTTCAGAACTTTGAGATGCTACATTAAATAATCATTTTTAGATTTATTTCTTTAATTTTATAATCATCTCTATATTTATCCAAAGCCCTAAAGCCATTTAATTTCTCTTCCCCCACTCCCACTCCCACCCATGTTATATCTGGAACTTTTGGTATCAATCAAAAGTAGGCAGAATGGGGCCATGATTAGTGTTTAGTTAAAATAAAGTAGCCTATTTGCTGCTGTCCCAGTCAATGCAGACGTGAGAGGTGAGGATAGACAAACGGATATTGTTACCTGAGGTCTGAGCAGTGGCAGTTTCAGAAACACAAGAGAGGCTACAGGTGCTGGAAATCCAAAGCCACACACGCAAAATGCTGGAGGAACTCAGCAGGTCAGGCAGCATCCGTGGAAATGAATAAACAGTCGACATTTTGGGCTGAGCTCCTTCTTCAGCTGTTTCAGAAAATGTGTGGAAGACAGAAACATAAATGATAGATGGCAAAGTGAATATCATCTATTCACACTACCATCCAGAGTGAAATTTGTTCTTTCTGCATGTTTGCAATTATATGTAATAATGATGAGCAAAGCATCCTCCCCATAGAAATTCAAATGTTTAAACAAATTTAAGATGAATTTGGTAAGTGTAACATAGAGTATTAAGAGTGACCCATCATTCAGATGTGAAGCCCTTTCTTGTCACTGTGTGCGGAGGTATACTTTGGAGCATCATAGATGTGGTGAGCCATGATAGTTTGTGACATCTACAAATCCCTGTGATTCATCTCAGAATAATAAATTTGCTGGATCGGAGGTAATATTAGTGAGACCTGTGTGTACAATTCTTTTTTAGCTGGAGAAAGAACAAGCTGAGATGGAAGAGCTACAGAATGTGCTGGAAAAACAAGCCAAAACAATCAAAAGTTTCAACAGGGGTGAGTTCAAACACTTGGCTGCCCTTCTGGAGAACTATAGTTTCAAATGCACCTGTTTAGTTACCAGTTTATAGCTTGTATCTGAATCACTGGCATATGTCGTGAAATCTGTTGTTATGTGACAGCCCTACATTGCTATGCATAATTATGAAACTGAATCACAGTAAGGTGAGTGTATGTATATGCAAACGTACATGCACATACACACACACACACACACACACACACACACACGCACACACACACACACACACACACACACACACACACACACACACACACACACACACACACACACACAGTTTCTGAATCATTGAGTGTGTCCCTTCAGGCTCCTGTACCTTCTCCCTGATATAACCATATAACAATTACAGCACGGAAACAAGCCATCTCGGCCCTTCTAGTCCGTGCCCAACTCTTACCCTATCCTATTCCCACCGACCTGCACTCAGCCCATAACCCTCCATTCCTTTCCTGTCCATATATCTATCCAATTTAACTTTAAACAACAACGTAGAACCTGCCTCAACCACTTCTGCTGGAAGCTTGTTCCACACAGCTACCACTCTCTGAGTAAAGAAGTTCCCCCTCATGTTACCCCTAAACTTTTGTCCTTTAACTCTCAACTCATGTCCTCTTGTTTGAATCTCCCCTACTCTCAATGGAAAAAGCCTAACCACGACAACTCTATCAATCCCCCTCATAATTTTAAACTCATCTATCAAGTCTCCCCTCAACCTTCTATGCTCCAAAGAATAGAGACCTAACTTGTTCAACCTTTCTCTGTAACTTAGGAGATGAAACCCAGGCAACATTTTAGTAAACTTCCTCTGTAGTCTCTCAATTTTATTGACATCCTTCCTATTCAGTGACCAGAACTGTACACAATACTCCAGATTTGGCCTTACCAATGCCTTAGACAAATTCAACATTACATCCCAACTCCTATACTCAATGCTCTGATTAATAAAGGCCAGTAAACCAAAAGCTTTCTTCACCACCCTATCCACATGAGATTCCATGTTCAGGGAACTATGCACCATTATTCCTAGATCCCTCTGTTCTAAAGCATTCTTTAATGCCCTACCATTTACCATGTATGTCCTATTTTGATTAGTTCTACCAAAATGTAGCATCTCACATTTTTCAGCATTAAACTCCATCTGCCATCTTTCAGCCCACTCTTCTAACTGTCCTAAATCTCTCTGCAAGTTTTGAAAACCTACCTCATCATCAACAACACCACCTATCTTAGTATCATCTGCATATTTACTAATCCAATTTACCACCCCATCATCTAGATCATTAATATATATTACAAACAACATTGGATCCAGTACAGATCCTTGAGGCACACCACTACACACCATCCTCCAATCTGACACACAGTTGTCCACCACTACTCTCTGGCGTCTCCCATCTAGCCACTGCTGAATGCATTTTATGACTTCCATATTAATGCCTAACAATTGAACCTTCCATGTGGAACCTTGTCAAAGGCCTTACTGAAGTCCATATAGACAACATCCACCATTTTACCCTTGTCAACTTATGGTAGCAATGAGAAGAGAGCATGTTCTGGGTGATTGGGTCCTTAATGATGGATGCCGACTTTTTGAGGCTTCGATCCTTGAAGATGTCTTGGATGTTTGGGAGACTAGTGCCTGTGATGGAGCTGACTGAGTTTACAACTTTCTGCAGTTTACTTCAATCCTGTGCAGTGTGTCTCTGCCCCCCCACCCAAAGCAGACGGTGATTCAACTGGTTAGAATGTTCTCCAAGGTACATCTGTAGAAATTTGGGAGAGTCTGAGGCAATGTTCCCTCTAACTTTTAGTAGTCAGTGTGTGCAAAAATCTTATGTTGTGCAAATTTTTTTCCTGTGACAAAAGTATGTGCGCACTGAATGCACACATGGCACAGTTTATGTAGGTTTACAAAATATTTGACATAAAACTGCACAAAACAACAAAATAACATACATATTTAAGTCACTCAGTTATTTTTTCTCTCTCCTGTCTTTGGTATTTACCCATTCTTTGTAAACTTTATCTAGACTAATAGAACTTCCATCCAATTGATAGCTTTTGATTCTCATTAACATATCCAAATGGCATTCACCTAAACGGTTTCTCAGCTTTTTTTTGAGTTGATTCATTAGGCTAAAACCTTGCTCACAGTCCACACCAGCTGCAAGAAAGGTTCCCCCAATGTCCATCAACTGTGCAAGGTCGCAAAACTGTTCATTTTGAAGTACAAATGCCACCATTTGAGCAAAGTTTGAAATCAGTTTGGATTTAATTTTTTCTTGCATGGAAAATTTGAAATCATTAAACTGTCAAACCATTACAGTATTTTCAGCTAGAAAATCATGATATTTTAGACATAAGGCATTAACTTGTTCATCGCCAAATGTGAAGTCACAGTCTGCAATTGCACAGAAATCAAAAGCTGACCATTCTTGTACCTCATCTCCAGGAAACCTTTCTTCTAAATGAACACAAAGACTATTTATAAACGTCAACGGCGAACTTGTATCTACTGTGACGTTTTCTTCACGTTGTTGGCTTAGCAAAATTTTAACTTTGTCACTCCACAAAACACTGTCTTCCAGATACTGCTTTCTCATATTGTTAATTTTGACTCATACAAAATGAAGTGAATCAATCGGTGACGTGCATTACGGTATTTGAAAAACCGACTAACTAGTTAACAAAAACATTTAACTAAAAGATTATTTTCAATAAATATAATTATTAATTACTACGTTATTTTAGGTAACTAACCTTTTGTGCGCACATTGATTTCCTTTGTGCGCTGGTTGAAACACGTGCGTGTGCACACGCGCACAGCTTCGAGGGAACATAGTCTGAGGTGACATCCCAAATCTCCTCAAACTCCTGTGAAATATAACGGCTGCCATGCCTTCTTTACAACTACCTCAATATGTTGAGTTTGTGGTTGATCCATGGAGATGTTGACACCATTGCTCACTCTTTTCAAACCTGACCCCTCTAGGGACTGGAGTGCGTGATCCTTTGTCTCACTCTTTCTGAAGTCCACAATCAATTCTTTGGTTACTCTGTATGGGCACAGTAGTATTCCAATTATATTGCTGGGTTCATAATACAGAGGCAGTAATTAATGACTACTCATGAGCCAAATCCCAGCACAGCAATTCTGAATTTAAATTATTAGGTCCATTAAATCTGGAGAAAAACGCTATATGATGAAACTTGTGCTAGTTTACTGACTGACTCTAGGTAAAGAGATCTGACATTTTTATGGCTCCATTGCAACTGATTGACTATTAATTGCTCTTGAACTAGCCTAATGAACCATTCAGTTGTATTCAAATGTCACCAAAAAGAATAATCAGATCAAAACAAACAGATAACCCTGATGCAACCCAGTTACACAACAAAAATGCACCCAACATTTCAAAGGCCTTTTCACTTATTTCAGATTTCCAGCACCTGAGGGTTCTGTTTGATTTTCCTTTTTGGTGATAGTTAGCAATATGGGCCAAAATTGAGAAAGTTCTCCCAGTATGGTGCTGTCATTCTTTTTCAATCACCTGGATCTTTTTAAATCAGTGAGCCAGGATGTACCCTTTTTCTGTGGAATTATAGACCCAGCAGAAAATCATGTCCAATCAGAGGACTGTGGGAACAAATATCCTTGGAAGTCCATCACATTGACTCTGGACAAAATGAAATCTCATTGCATCAGGTTAAATATGGACAAGGACACCACTGATACCATCTGTTAAGTTTGTTCTTAATAAAAGACAACATTTGCATGGGTTTAAACGCTAACAGATTTATTAACAGTCATGGCTTCTAGCTCCACACTCTTAGTGCACACTCCCCATTCACCAACGTCACTTCTGGTTCCTGGTGAACCACCTATATTGCACACTGGGAAGTGAAGTTCTTTATTATGTACACACATAATAACACATCTTTTCCCTTAAAGAAAACAAACACAAAACTATGTCCTCAAAAACCTGCAAGAAATATAATGCTTTCCAGCAAAGATATTTACATTAATGTCAATTGAAATGAGTTTTTCAATACAGATAGATACATTAACTTCACTTGTAATGATCAAATACAGTCGCTTATTCACTCTTCAACTCTCAATCAGTCTCCGAGGTGGTTTGATTATCCTTTTTGGTCTGCTAATTGTTTCCACAGATGTCTTGCTTTCACTTGCTGTGTTAATACCAATATCCTTTTAGGAACTTTGATCGACATGTTCATTTCCTTCACATCCTTCTGCCAGGATCCTTTCTGTTCATCTCTGTTCTTGCTGTGTGACCATAATTCACTCCCTGTGCCTCATAATGGAGCCCTGAACTACATCCATGTGATCAGTGCACAAGTTCCAACTGATTCCATCTCAATTCAGAGGTCCTTCTGTTGACTATGTATCATAGATAGCAACTCCTCCTGTTGGTTTGTGTTAAACTGTTGCTGTTGTTCTGACCTTTGGGTCTGTGTAGTCTCCCTATCTTCCTTTTTATTTTCCCTCTTCAACTTCGGTGAGGATCATGGAGATATTTTTGATTTCCAGTCTTTAACTGGAAGTTGATGAAAGACAGATTTTGAACCAAAGCTGCAGGATGTGGAAGCAAGGTCAGTGACTTCTTCATCATGATCACTGTTCAGCAGTGGCAACTTGACTGTCATGCTGGTGTAGCTGGTATGGCTGTCTATAGAAGGTGGAGTTCTTGTGCTTCTCTTGCATAACCTCTCTGGAGCTCTCATGGATGCTGTTGCAAGTCTCTCAAGTTACATCAGGTAAGCATCCGAGCTGCTCAAAGACATCTGCATACTCTTCCATGAGTGTTGTGTGGTCCTCTTTGGTGTGTGAAGTCACGATGAATACACTTTGCAGCAGGTTGAAGGTCACATGCAATCAGACCTAATACTGGCTGTACTCTCCTTTCCACTATCAGTAGCTATGCCTTTAGGTGCTGCCCCTTGTGCTTGAAGGTCACTATACACCCCCCTTTTTCTGTCACTTCAAACTTCACTGCGTAAATCTTGCTCTTTATTTTGAGAGTCTTGTAATCATCCACGGGTAACAGATTTACCTGGGCTCTGGTGTGAAGCTTGAATAGAATTACTGTCTCATTCACAGTCACTGGAACAATCCATTCTATCTTACTAGCACCAGCAGCCTGTAGAGAATCTACAAGGACTACCTCCATTTCCTCATCAAACATGTGCACCTTTCTCTTGGTAGCCCTGGCTTTGCAGCACCTTGCAAATGATTCTTCTTCGCACAATTATTACAGGATTTTCCATGAGCAGGACGCATCTTTGGGACGTGCCTACCTCCTCATACTCTGCATTTGCTGTTTGAACCTACCTCGTTGCTATGCTGTTGCTTTGGGAAATGCCTTGTGCTCTGCCTCTCTGTTTTCATAGCATGCTCGATTGTAAATGTCCAAACAGCTTCACCAATTAAGTGTAGAAAGATAGACGCTTTCAGTTTTTCATCTGCACCCACCACCCCTCCCCCCACCGGCTCTACTTGCAGCCAGATATATATGGAATCGTAATCTGAAGTGCTTCAGGGCATCTGTTAGGTTGCCAGTAAACTGCACAGGTGCCAGAGGACTTGGGTTATCCATTGAGGGCATTATTAGGCTCTCGCCTCAATTTCCTTGTGAACTTTGAGACAGTATGTTCTCTTTGCTGGCAGCATCTCTCCTTCGGAACCAGCATCACTTTCTTAGTCACTTGCAGTATTCAGTTAAGCTTCATATTTAGACCTCAGCCGACTTCTGACACCATGTTATGTTTGTTCTTGATAAAAGACAAACTGTGCTTGGGTTTAAAACACTAACAGATTTATTAACGGTTACGGCTTCTAATTCCACACTCTTAGCATGCGCTCCCCGTTCACCAATGCCACATCCAGTTCTGGGTGAACCACTCACGCTGCATGCTGGGAACTGAAGTTCTTTATTATCTACCCACATAATACATCATTTATCGCCCTTCCAATCTGACACTGAATATCATTTGAATCAATAATTTTTTGGTATCACCATTCCTTATTACTACATATCACTACTTAATACTGTTCTGGGAGTCAGCGAACAAACTGGGCAGGTGGTAGGACAACCTCGATTCTTGATTACCTGACTGGCAGACCACAGTACGTGTGCTTGCAACACTGTGAGTCCGACAGAGTGATCAGCAGCACTGGGGCTCCACAGGGGACTGTCTTGTCTCCCTTTCTCTTCACCATTTACACCTTGGACTTCAACCACTGCACAGAGTCTTGTCATCTTCAGAAGTTTTCGGTTGACTCTGCCATAGTTGGATGCATCAACAAGGGAGATGAGGCTGAGTACAGGGCTACAGTAGGAAACTTTGTCACATGATGTGAGTAGAATTATCTGCAGCTTAATGTGAAAAAGACTAAGGAGCTGGTGGTAAACCTGAGGAGAGCTAAGGTACCAGTGACCCCTGTTTCCATCCAGGGGGTCAGTGTGGACATGTTGGGAGGATTACAAATACCTGGGGATACAAATTGACAATAAACTGGACTGGTCAAAGAACACTGAGGCTGTCTGCAAGAAGGGCCAGAGCCGTCTCTATTTCCTGAGGAGACTGAGGTCCTTTAACATCTGCTGGACGATGCTGAAGATGTTCTATGAGTCTGTGGTGGCCAGTGCTATCATGTTTGCTGTTCTGTGCTGGGGCAGCAGGCTGAGGGTAGCAGACACCAACAGAATCAACAAACTCATTCGTAAGACCAGTGATGTTGTGAGGATGGAACTGGACTCTGTCACAGTGGTGTCTGAAAAGAGGATGCTATCTAAGTTGTATGCCATCTTGGTCAATGTCTCCCATCCACTACATAATGTACTGGGTGGGCACAAGAGTACATTCAGCCAGAGACTCATTCCTCCGAGATGCAGCACAGAGCGTCATAGGAAGTCATTCCTGCCTGTGGCCATCAAACTTTACAACTCCTCCCTTGGAGGGTCAGACATCCTGAGCCAATAGGCTGGTCCTGGACTTATTTCATAATTTACTGGCATAATTTACATATTACTATTTAATTATTTATGGTTCTATTACTATTTATTATTTATGGAGCAACTATAACGAAAACCAATTTCCCCCGGGATTAATGAAGTATGACTATGACTATGACTAACAGGAGAGAACTTCCTTCCTCACCCACCCAACCCTGGCTTCACCAGTTTAACTGTTGCAGATGCACTGGTCCGCGATACTACAGGGTGATACAAGAGGTGGTAGGGATGGAGCCAAGTGGAGGGAATGAAGGTGGTAGGGATGGGGCCAAGTGGTGTAGGTAGAGATGGTGGGAATGTGGTCATGGGGAGTGAGTGATAGGAATGGAGCCAAGGAAATTGGAAGTGTCAGCGTTGAGCTGCGGGTAGGGAGTTTTGACAGGGATGGGGCTAAAGGGGATGGGTGGTAGCAGAGAAGTTCTGGCAGCTTGGAGGCGGTGGTTGAGTACTTTTTAAGAGACAGATCTACAAAATGGCACAGCAAAATGATGAAGACATCCAATTGTCATTGTGTGATATTTCATGCTATTTGCCTGGTAAAGACAGGCAAAGATTTTGAGATTATTGCTCCTTGAAACTAGGCAATTTCCCTTCTAGTCACCTATCAGTGAGATTCAATGCTACCTCACCGAAAGATCTGCAGAAAGTCCATGAATTTTAAACAGTTTGGCCTCAAATCAGTTTGGCCTCAAATGTACATTCTTTCAATTACTGCAAAGCAAAATTAACTTAATTTACTGTAAGGTAGGGAGTATTTTAAAGCAATGAAGTGTGTGTGTGTGTGTGTGTGTGTGTGTATGCACACATCTCTGGGTGTGAATGCATTATAAAACTCCAATTAGAATTTGTCCTGCATTAAAAAATGCCAAAACATTTGACTCATGGTCTTGTTGCTAACAGGCTAAATATTAAAATGTATTGTGCATTTTTTCAGAACCTGGGACAAAATAATCTCTTGTTATTATTGTTAATATACCTTGGTGATTCAGTGCAAGAAGATAAATTAATTTCATTACCAACATGATAAAAGCAGTTATAAACTGGTGAACCCAAGCACAGGCACTGACCGCTCAAGCAAATTTTCAATAAGCCACACACTCAGTGGTTTCCTATAAAATACCCCATACCGCACGAGTCACCAGACTTCAAATATACTTTGTTGGGCGTGATGTGCTTTCAGAAAGATTTAGAAGTTGAATAAATTTCATATTTTCTCTTGTTTTATGTGGTCTAGTGCTTGTATTCTAACACTGACAGCTTTATTCAAGTGATCTACCAGGCAGCAGAGATCCCTGCCCTTCAAAATGCTTCTGAGAACTGGACTACCTGCAGTAGGGAGCTCAAGACACTGGAGAGATAACACCAATAGTCTCTACAAAACCTTCTAACTATACTGGACCTGGACATACGAGTAAACTAATGGCACCTTCCTCTCCCAGGCCAATATGTGCAGCATTTACTTATCATTCTTGAACAAGTGCAGCAATCTCACAGTTTCCTGTGACCCTCTCGCACATCACTACTCATGATGCAAAAGAAGCGGTTGAGATGATATTGAGAACCTGACATCTAGGTATCTAGAGCAACTATAAACCCTGATCAAACAACAGGAGGACACCAATTAACAAGCTATCCACCTGTCAGGAACCAGCCATCCCCAGTCTGCGACTTCCACATTAGCCTCATCAGCCACCTCAGAACTCACAGAACTGGAATGGAAGAAAATTATCCACATAGAATGGATGAGAAATTAGTTTTATATATTTCTGAAAAAATGTTCAATACCAAGCTAAAATGTTCAGTATATTTAATATAAAATTCAATATTTTGGTCAAAAGGAAGACTCTTCAGGGAGCCTTTGAAAAATGTGCCAAAAATGAAACAACACTTGGAAGGAATTTTTGCAGTTTCAATAGTGCTAAGAGGAGCCTTTTTGGCTTTTAAGTGTTCATAAGGATTCTTTGCTGGATATATGGGTTTGCAGTAACCTCTTTGTGCAATGTTTCCTGGACCAGTGTCCACTTTGGCTACCCAGGAGTATGAGGAGCTGAGGCAACAACTGGATCTGGAACAGAGCCTGAGGCAGGAGGCCGAATCCTTTGCTCATGAGGTAGGTGCACAAGGGCAACCAGAAAAAGACATACGTCTTGGGGGAGTGGGGGTGGGGGTGGTTAAGCTGCTTTATTGAAACATTGTGGATGCTGTTCTTGTATTAAACATGCATGAATGAGCTTACTTGACCATGCAATGTTTGTTAAGTGTCCAGTCAGAATATTGCTACTGTTTTTGAATTACTAAGAATGTTCATCCGTGATTGAAGGTGAATAACAAGCCATCACAGGATTAATGTGAAGATTGCAGAATGGAAAAGGAGTCTATTTAGTTTCAGTGAGTAATGAAAATGTTATTACAGTGCATACTTGAATAGCTATTATAAACTGTTCCCTCTCACAGACAGTGAAAGAGGGTATTCAAAACACAACCTCACCAACACAGACCCTCCAAACAAACATATGTGGTTGGAGAGAGAAACTGAGAAAAATGACAGTCATAACAAATGGTGTTATTGACGAACAGGTCTCTTACTGTGTGCAAGCTTTAAGCACAATAGTGATTATTTTTCAAAAGTAATCCATTGATTGTAATGTATTTTGGTAAGTTCTGATCATGATCAGGTAGATATTTCTTGAATTGACTGTTCTTTGTCATTTGTGGAGAACTGTGCCTCAGTGAAATACAGTGGATTAAGGTTAATCGGGACACATTGGGACTAGAACATTTTGGCCCAATTAAGTGGCTGCCCCAATTAGCTGAAGTTTCACAGAAAAAGATGTAAAAAAAGACAAACTACCATTTAACTGAGGCTACGTCCACACTAAGCCGGATAATTTTGAAAACGCTGGTTTCGAGTAAAAACAACAGGCGTCCACACTAAGCATTTTTCAAAATATCTCTGTCCACGTTAGATGGATATTTGGGCGAATCTCCTCCTACTGGGCATGCGCAGGACACACAGAAAACAAGCCAAGAGGAAACGGTGTACTTGGTGCGTGTTTGTCCAGTTCCGGAGTAGAAAAAGTTAAAAGGAATTGCTCTTGGCTCTCGCGCAGGAGGACTTAAAACTAAAAAAAAAACAAGTACTGGAGTGTATGGAGGCAACCGACAGGGAGTTCACGGACAGTATGACCCGGCTGATGACAAACATTGAAAAACTGACTAACTCTGTTGCATTAATAAAGTACCCTGTTAAATGTATAAAACATGTCTGCATCAGTGTTATCTTGTATTTCCATACAATGTTACATTAGGCTGTTACACATCTATTGTCAGAGAAGTACTTGCACAAATAGGTAAACCTCCTTGGTTCTTGGTTCTTGATCCTCCAAAATATTCTGCATGGAATTTAAACTGGAGGTGACGGAGGGTGCTTTCTGTCCTTACCTTCATGCAAGCAAGGACAGAAAATAGGGCAAAGTGAGTATACTTATTTATTCAGTGAGGTATGGGTCAAAGTATTTGGTGAATACATTTCTAACTCTTCTGGCTTCAGTCTCGTTGCCGTCTGTTCTGAAATTGTTAGGTTCTGCGAAGCGCAGAATCAAATATCGCTGTGATGATTGTACGCTCTAGTATCAACTGTTTGGCGACAATAAAGTAATAATAATAATAAAACAATGAAATGCCGTGCTGCTGCGATCTGTTGCGGCACATCATGACAGCCGTTTTGAAAATCTCCAGTTACCCCGTACACACTGCAACGGATATTAGGCGTTTTTAGATTTATTCACTCTGGAGACCGTTTCTGAAAATCTCCATTTTTGGGGGCTGGAAATGTCGGCTCAGTGTGGACGGAAGGTCAAAACGAAGAGAAAAAGCTTCATTTTCAAAATTATCGGGCGTAGTGTGGACGTAACCACTTATGAATTTAAATGAAATACAGAACAAATTAGAACACTATCAATACTCTGGAGGTTGTCCACGGTATCTGCTGATGACAAGAAACCTGTGTAGGCCAGTTTTTTAAAGTGGAAGCGCTGTTGTATTGGGGCAGTTCCACTCTCTTGACTTCAGACGTCCGAGTCCAGTGGGAAGAATAGATGCCACAACAGGTCTCTTCCCTGGTTGCAATGGATGACCATAATGTCTTTTATGCCTCGGCGTTGCCCTCGCTCTCTGCAGAACCGCCTTCCCAGCCGTTGGATCTCACTGTAGATCTCACCCACCCAGTCTACTGTCACATGCTAGGACAGGCATGTCCCTATCTTACCAGAGTATGGGACCCGCCGGCTCCCCTCACCTGGCTTAGTTTGCCTGTCAAAGTGGTGTGCTGGGACGTGGCCACTGTCACGTTGAAACAGCTACTTGGAGCCATAGGTGTGAGATGAGTATCCAGTGTGGACCAAAGGGAATGTTGAAGATGACTATCGATACCTTAACTTCTTTGTATTGCCAAACTCGTTGAAGTAGTGAAATTGTTTCATTTTCACTCCCAACCATTTTTGGCATTTCCAAGTCTGAATGCAGTGAGCAAGACAGTTCTGAATTATCTTATTGCTTATTTATTGCCAACTATCAGTGACAAAAGTCACTGCATTTTGAACACAAGCGCATGTCGCTGATGCTATTTAAGAACTGTTTGCTCTAAACACGGTGTAGTATCCAAAGCCCACATGATGTGCACACGACAGACAGTAGTTAGAAAATAATAAAATATTGCCAAGCACATTTACATGATATGACTGTGTCCACGGCGATATGCCAACACATAACACACCATTTTCACTGGAGAATTGTTCTGTCCAGTAGAATTGTTTGTGGTTAAAAACATCTGCGGATAATAACCCTTAATGCATGGTGATTAAGCTACTGGACTAATGTCCTGGTGTTTGGAAAAGTAACATGAATCAGTTGGCATTAGACACAACCAAACCATAGTATCATTGAGGTTTGAGTTTGAGCACATCTACGTGGAGCACCGTCACAAGAAAGAATCATCCTTTATCAAGGACCCTCACCGTCCAGGCCACGTCCTCTTGTCATTACTACCATTGGGCAGGAGCAAAAGAGGCCTTCGGTCCAATACCGCCAGTTTCAGGAACAGTTATTACCCACATGGATAACTCTGTTCACCACAACTATGAACGGATCCCTCAACCTACTGACACACTTACAACAGCTCCACAATCGTGAGTCTACAACTCGTTCTCAGTATTATTTCCTCTATTTGCACAAATTGTTTTCTCTCATACATTGTTTGTTAGTTTTTCAAAAATTCTATTGTATTTCTTTATTTTTCTGTAAATGCCTGCAAGCAAGGTGGTATTGTATATGTTAACATAGAATATATATACTTTGACATTAAATTTACTTTGAACACTGATGCTAGCCATTTAAAGACATTATCTTCATCGAAGACTGTTTGCTAAGCTTTAATTAATTAAAGTTAAATCAGAGCTGAACAGCATTTTAACAAAGCAGTCATTGGTAGGGGATTCCATGATATGTTTTCAAACTGCTAACGTAATCACTTTATAATCAAGTAAAATGGTTTGCAAAGTATTTTTTTGGCACTGTAGCATGTTTCTCATTCCTTTGTAACTTTATCCCTTGCATCCTCTGCCCAAGAGGATATGTTTACTCGTCCAGTATTGGTGATTCACCGTAGGCTTAACTGATAAATACCAATAGACATGTGCACTTATAACATGAGTCATGATGAAAACCACTTCTACTGACTCTTGTCAAGACCTGTGTGTCAAAACAGTTGTAAATCTTATTTTTATTTGCCCGCTGTTGATTTGGCAAATGCTTCAGCACCCTGTGCCATGGTGCACCGCCCAGTGCAGATTGGGAAATGGTTTCAGAAGAAAAGATGAGTCGACTGAATTAAATTCCAAATTCATTTGAAAACACTTTTAATTGCATGTATAGGTGTAAATGAGCTTCACCCACAGAATGGAAAGTACTTATTTTAGACAACAACACTGTGACCATGATTACCTATTTCATTCATTGTCGGCTACTTTGTCCTTAGGCCTCTGCCCTATTTCTACAGAGCTCTACCATTTCCTATAGAGTTGTTATGGCATATGTTCAGGTTGTGCCGTATATTTCAGTTTAGGCCTATTTCGCCGATCTTTCTCTACGGTCCTTCAAATTACCTTCCATCAACTCCTTTAGTAGTTCTGAATGTAGAGTAAAGCCTAACTCAAAATTCACTCTGAACTGAAGCAACTCATCTCCTTCCCATTTATTACTCTCTTTCTCAGACCTACACCTCCACGCTTGTCCTTCTTCCACTCCTCAGAACAAAGGACTGTACCTGGTCCGTTTTCAACATCCTAAATTAACTGTAGCTTTGAAAAAGGTAGTTATTGACAAGGTATGGCAAATTAGAAAAATGTGACTATGTTTTACCAAGGATATTTCATTTTTTAGAAACATAGAAACATAGAAATCATACAACACAATACAGGCCCTTCGGCCCACAAAGTTGTGCCGAGCATGTCCCTCCCTTAGAAATAACTAGGCTTGCTATCGCCCTATATTTTTCTAAGCTCCATGTATCTATCCAAGAGTCTCTTAAAAGACCCTATCGTATCCGCCTCCACCACCATTGCCAGCAGCCCATTCCACGTACCCACCACTCTCTGAGTAAAAAACTTACCCCTGACATTTCCTCTGTACCTACTCCCCAGCACCTTAAACCTGCGTCCTCTTGTGGCAACCATTTCAGCCCTGGGAAAAAGCATCTGGCTATCCACACGATCAATGCCTCTCATCATCTTATACACCCCTATCAGGTCACCTCTCATCCTCCGTCGCTCCAAGGAGAAAAGGCTGAGTTCACTCAACCTAATCTCATAAGGCAAGCTCTCCAATCCTGGCAATATCCTTGTAAATATCCTCTGCACCCTTTCTATGGCTTCCACATCCTTCCTGTAGTGAGGCGACCAGAACTGAGCACAGTACTCCAAGTGGGGTCTGACCAGGGTTCTATATAGCTACAACATTACATTCGGCTCCTAAATTCAATTCCACAATTGATGAAGGCCAATACACCATACGCCTTCTTAACCAGAGTCAACCTGCACAGCTGCTTTGAGTGTCCTATGGACTTGGACCCCAAGATCCCTCTGATCCTCCACACTGCCAAGTGTCTTTCCATTGACACTATTTTCTACCATCATATTTGACCTACAAAAATGAACAACTTCACACTTATTTGGGTTGAATTCCATCTGCCACTTATCAGCCCAGTTTTGCATCCAATCAATGTCCTGCTGTAACCTCTGACAGCCCTCCACACTATCCACAACACCTCCAACCCTTGTGTCATCAGCAAACTTACGAACCCATCCCTCCACTTTCTCATCTAGGTCATTTATAAAAATTACGAAGAATAAGGGTCCTAGAACAGATTCCTGGGGCACTCCACTGGTGACCAACCTCCATGCAGAATATGACTCACTACAACCACTCTTTGCCTTCTGTGGGCAAGCCAGTTCTGGATCCACAAAGCAATGTCCCCTTGGATTCCATGCCTCCTTACTTTCTCAATAAGCCTTGCATGGGGTACCTTATCAAATGCCTTGCTGAAATCCATATACACTACATCTACTGCTCTTCCTTCATCAATGTGTTTAGTCACATCCTCAAAAAATTCAATCAGGCTCATAAGGCACGGCCTGCCCTTGACAAAGCCATGCTGACTATTCCTAGTCATATTATATCTCTCCAAATGTTCATAAATCCTGCTTCTCAGGATCTTCTCCATCAACTTACCAACCACTGAGGTAAGACTCACTGGTCTATAATTTCCTGGGCTGCCTCTGCTCCCTTTCTTGAATAAAGGAACAACATCCGCCACCCTCCAATCCTCTGGAACCTCTCCAGTCCCCATTGATGATGCAAAGATCATTGCCAGAGGCTCAGCAATCTCCTCCCTCACCTCCCACAGTAGCCTGGGGTACATCTCGTCTGGTCCCGGCGACTTATCCAACTTGATGCTTTCCAAAAGCTCCAGCACATCCTCTTTCTTAATATCTATGTGCTCAAGCTTTTCAGTCTGCTGCAAGTCATCCCTACAATCATCAAGATCCTTTCCCATAGTGAATACTAAGTAAAATATTCATTAAGTACCTCTGCTATTTCCTCCGGTTCCATACATACTTTCCCACTGTCACACTTGATTTGTCCTATTCTTCCATGTCTTATCCTCTTGCCCTTCACATCCTTGTAGAATGCCTTGGGGTTTTCCTTAATCCTGTCCACCAAGGCCTTCTCATGGCCCCTTCTGGCTCTCCTAATTTCCTTCTTCAGCTCCTTCCTGTTAGCCTTATAATCTTCTAGATCTCTAACATTACCTAGCTCTCTGAACCTTCTGTAAGTTTTTCTTTACTTCTTGACTAGATTTATTACAGACTTTTTACACTACTGTTCCTGTACCCTACCATAACTTCCCTGTCTCATTGGAATGTACCTATGCAGAACTCCACACAAATATCACCTGAACGTTTGCTACATATCTTCCGTACTTTTTCCTGAAAACATCTGTTTCCAGTTTAAGCTTCCAATTTCCTGCCTGATAGCCTCATAGTTCCCCTTACTCCAATTAAACGCTTTTCTAACTTGTCTGTTCCTATCTCTCTCCAATGTATTGGTAAAGGAGATAGAATTATGATCACTATCTCTAAAATGCTCTCCCACTGAGAGATCTGACACCTGACCAGGTTCATTTCCGAATACCAAATCAAGTACAGCCTCTCTTCTTGTAGGCTTATCTACATATTGTGTCAAGAAACCTTCCTGAACACACCTAACAAACTCCACCCCATCTAAACCCCTTGCTCTCAGGAGATGCCAATCGATATTTGGGAAATTAAAATCTCCCATCACGACAACTGTTATTATTACACCTTTCCAGGATCTGTTTCCCTATCTGCTCCTCAATATTCCTGTTACTATTGGGCGGCCTATAAAAAACACCCAGTTAAGTTATTGACCTCTTCCTGTTCCTAACTTCCACCCACAGGGACTCCGTAGATAATCCCTCCATGACGTCAACCTTTTCTGCAGCCTTGATGCTATGTCTGATCAATGCCACACCCCCACCTCTTTTGCCTCCCTCCCTGTCCTTTCTGAAACATCTAAAACCCGGCACTTGAAGTAACCATTCCTGTCCCTGAGCCATCCAAGTCTCTGTAATGGCCACCACATCATATCTCCAAGTACTGATCCACACTCCAAGCTCATCCGCTTTGTTCATAATACTCCTTCGGTCTGAGTGTGTCCCTTCCCGAGATTACTACCTTTGCGGTCCTGCTTCTCAACTTCCTTCCTAACTCCCTGTACTCTTTTTTCAGGACCTCTTCCCTTTTTCTACCTACGTCATTGGTACCAATATGTACCACGACCTCTGGCTGTTCTCCCCCCCACTGCAGGATATCTTGGATGTGATCTGAAACATAATTTTTGACCATGTAAAACCATTTAAAGTTCAAGAACTTTAGTAAAAGACATATCAAGAGCTAATCCATAGCCATTATCTTTGTACTAGACTAGCTTGTTGACTTGGAAAATCCAAGTACTGAGATCAAACTCATTCCTGGCACTACAATTACCCTCAATATTTCTTCTCCACAATAATGACATCTTGGCCTCAGTATCTACTCTCTTTTCATACGGAATATCTACCATTGCTGCACCATGTCCCAGAAGTCTGTTTTCCTCTGTTGTTTCAAATATTTCTTTGTTTTCAACAGCTCCAGCTAAGACTGTAATCATAAATCAGATAGCACCACCTGACTCATATTACCAAGAGGATGGCAGATAATTCACCATCCTCAATAAGCGTTCACATTTGCACACAAGTTTCTTGCTTAATTTGTCCCTCAGATGGATTGAACAAGTGATTATTTTCCAATCAAATAGCAGCCACTGTGAAATTGGCGGGGCACTTCTATGTGTAACTGTTGGTATTAGATTGATGATTACCTGGTGTGGTTTTGCAATGAGGAGAAATGTCAAGGTAAGAGTGGTAGTAGCAGAAGTGTGTAGGAGAGGCTTCTCCTTTCTGGAATTTTTTATTGTATTCTGATCTTGTTTCAGATGCTGGTTAAGCAGAAGGAGGTGAATCGGCAGAGCGCAATCCTGCTGCAGCAGGCCGATCCCAGCATACAGCTGCTCAAAGCACTGGAGGAGGTGTCCACCATCACAAAGACTTTGGAGGAGGAGAGGCTTCAGCATCAATTACAGGTCGGGACAATGGTGCCACTTGAAACGTGATTGCTGCTGGTGCATACCCACCAGATCCTGATGAGGACATTGAATGGGTCAAGTTGAGTTGATTTAAGTAGCAAGAATTGCATTTCAGTTCTTCCCGGTTAAACATGAAGAATCATTTTGACTGTGTATATGATCCTAAATGGCAAGGTGCATGGAGTTTCTTGTGTTTTATCCAAAAATAAAATGGACTAGTTAGACTAATATTAAATGAGTTAGAAGCAATGGAATTTCCAATCTCTTTCCCCATCACCCTTTATTTTGATTTTCTGACAGCTCTGTGTTTATCTGTAGCAATTGCAAGTCCAAGCGTACCAGCGTTAGGAGCCCTTTAACATTCCTGCAGCAACACGAGAACACTGGCTCACAGCCAGCCCCACGGCTTGGTCTACTGGGAGCTAAACCTGGTAGTGGAGGAATGTGAGAGGGTGTATCCTGTGTGCTTTCTTCAGCACTTTGCCTGCCTGTGCTACCAGAGACTCTGATGTAAAGGCAGTGAACAGAGTTTATTCAGAAGAAATCCAAGAGAAGTTTGGTGGCTCAGCCAAGCGACACCACAAGACATAAAATTCTCAAAACTAGGACCTAAAATCCTAAAGGGATTGGACAGGTTAGATGTAGGAAGATTGTTCCTGATGTTGGGGAATTCCAGAACGAGGGGTCACAGATTGAGGATAAAGGGGAAGCCTTTTAGGACCGAGATTAGGAAAAACTTCTTCACACAGAGAGTGGTGAATCTGTGGAATTCTCTGCCACAGGAAACAGTTGAGGCCAGTTCATTGGCTATATTTAAGAGGGAGTTAGATAAGGCCCTTGTGGCTAAAGGGATCGGGGGTATGGAGAGAAGGCAAGTACAGGGTTCTGAGTTGGATGATCAGCCATGATCGTACTGAATGGCGGTGCAGGCTCGAAGGGCTGAATGGCCTACTCCTGCACCTATTTTCTATGTTTCTATGTTTCTATGTTTACCACCTTCAGGGGTACTTGGGCTAATACATCAGAGACCCTTTGTTCCTCAGAACCTCTGAGGGCTCACCAGTCAACTGCTTTTATTTGATCTCTCTCTCCAGCACCTTACACTTGGTAGCCTTACAAAGTACATCCCCTGTTCAAATGTTGTTCACCTAGGTTAACCTTACAGATTGTTTGTCTGTTTCTGCCTTTCAATGAGAACACAAATATTGCCCTTTGAAGAAACTGGATACAGGTTCTTCCAAGAAATCTTCACAAAACACTGGAGAAACTCAACAGATCAGGCAGCATCTATGGACAAGAGTAAACTGTCGATGTTTCGGGCCAAGACCCCTCTTCAGGACTGAGAAGGAAGGGGGAAGGTGCCAGAATAGAAAGGTGGGGGGAAGGGAAAGAGGCTAGCTGGAAGGTGATAGGTGAAGCCAGGTGGGTGGGAAAGGTCATGGTCTGGAGAAGAAAAAAATCTGATAGGAGAGGAGAGTGGACCATAGGAGAAAGTGAAGGAGGAAGGGACCCAGGGGGAAGTGATAGGCAGGTGAGAAGAGGTGAAAGGTCAGAGTGGGGAATAGGGGAAGGGGGGTTGTACACCAGAAGGAGAAATCAATATTTTTTTGAAATAATGATTTTTTCCAAGAAATTCTCACTTTCCCGTAGTTGGAAGAGTGCAGCTGGTGTTGAATGCTTAACAGAAATAGACTGGTGGGATAACATAAGTGTTTTACAGCTTTCTAAAACAGCATTAGGGAGACACATAACGCTGTTTTGATTTTGAAGAAAATATTAGTCATAGAGAGAACCAGCCCATTCTGCCCACTGATTCCAGTGACCATCCATTTATACTAATCCTGCCCACTGAGTCCAGTGACCACCCGTCTGATCGTGTCCATGATATCCTGAAGGTGAACAGCCAGAGGTTGTGGTACATATTGGTACCAACGACATAGGCAGGAAAAGGGAGGAGGTCCTGAAAGCAGACTACAGGAAGTTAGGAAGGAAGTTGAGAGGCAGGACCACAAAGGTAGTGATCTCGGGATTACTGCCTGTGCCACATGACAGTGGGTATAGGAATAGAGTGAGGTGGAGGATAAATGCCTGGCTGAGGGATTGGAGCAGGGGGCAGGGATTCAAATTTCTAGATCATTGGGATCTCTTCTGGGGCAGGTGTGACCTGTACAAAAAGGACGGGTTGCACTTGAATCCGAGGGGGACCAACATCCTGGCAGGGAAGTTTGCTAAGGCTATTGGGCAGAGTTTAAACTAGAATTGCTGGGGGGTGGGAAACAAACTGAAGAGATGGAGGAAGGAGCAGTTTGCTCACAAATTGTCACAATGGTTGGGGCTTTGGGAGCAAGGGTGGACCCAAATGCAAGACACATCTTTTGAGGTTACTTAGGTTTAGTTTATTGTACGATACCAGGAGAGCAAGAAAGAAGCAGGAATAGCCAACAGGATAAGGACTCAGGACTACGACTAGGCTGGGACCAAGGGTCTGGGCTTGGACTCAGAATCGGCTCCCAGAACTAGAGAAGACATGAAGAGGTTAGGGTATGGACTCCGAACCCAGAACTGGGCAAGGGCCCAGTACCTGGGTCTTGCCTCGGGCTCAGACCCCAGAACCGGGCCTGGACATGACATGGGGTAGGGAGAGGAGGAACATGGAAAACAGAGCCTCGGTCTCGGGAGAGCAGGTACATGGAATCATGGCCACATACACAGAACAGAGAGTTGGACCCCTCCTTGCGTACAGGACATAGGGCTGGGACTCGCACGCAGAACAGAGAGCCGGGACCCCTCCTTGGGTATGGGACATAGGGCCGGGATTCGCACACAGAACAGAGAGCCGGGACCCCTCCTTGGGTATGGGACATAAGGCTGGGACTCGCACGCAGAACAGAGAGCCGGGACCCCTCCTTGGGTATGGGACATAGGGCCGGGATTCGCACACAGAACAGAGAGCCGGGACCCCTCCTTGGGTACAGGACATAGGGCTGGGAATCATGACCCTCCGCGGGGCAACGGCAAGACGGCCTGACTTACCCCACGGAGGCGAGGACAAGACAAGACAAGACATGACTCCCCGCGGGGCAACGGCAAGACAGCCTGACTTACCCCACGGAGGTGAGGACAGGACAAGACATAACTCCCTGTGAGGCAACGGCAAGACAGCCAGACTTACCCCATGGAGGCGAGGACAAGACAAGACAAGACCAACATGAATGAACACCAGACAGTACCTATCTAGCTCCGGTGATGGAACTAGACTGAGGTGCAGGCGGGGGCTGCAGATGAGGGCTAGAGGTGAGAGGGGCAGAGAAGGGATTCAGACAAGGGGGTAGGACAGGAATCACAGACCGCCAGGGCCAGGACTAGACTCAGACCTGGGAAGCCACCAGGTTCAGGACTTGACAAGGTACTTGGATGCTGCTGGAGCCAGGACGTGGACATGGTACTTGGATGCCACTGGAGCCAAGACGTGAACGTGATACTTGGATGCCGCCGGAGCCAGGATATGGTGCTTGGAACCTCTGGGTAGTGCCGAGCTCTCGACTCGGCCCGGGAACAGTAGACAGCGGCTCTTGATTCTCTCCGGCGGGTTAACTGACGGACCCACCTTGATGAGCAAACTTTGCAGGCTCGCTTCAGCGAGGTAACTGGACAGGGTTGCTCCGGTAAGGAAAGGCAAATTACTGGCACTCGCTTCGGGCGGAGACTAGTCTTGCTCCGGCCAGGTGACATTGGCACACCATGACTTTGCAGACGCTCCCGCACCGAACGGCTGAAAGCTGGAGACTATAAACTACCGGTTCAGCTGAGTGTTAATTGCCTCTAATCACCAAAGTCGAGGGACACGGGAAAACAGGGAATCAACAGTCCGGATTGTAACATAAACAAACTAAATTTAAAGGGACTCTGATCCAGACCATGACACAAATAGAGAAAGTTTGTAGACAGTGCAAGAGGGAGGATAGGCAAGTGATAGAGAAGGGACACACTCAGACCGATGGTTTGAGATGTGTCTATTTTAATGCAAGGAGTATTATGAACAAAGCGGATGAGCTTAGAGTGTGGATCAGCACTTGGAGCTGTGATGTTGTGGCCATTACAGAGACTTGGATGGTTCAGGGGCAGGAATGGTTACTTTGAGTGCCAGGCTTTAAATGTTTCAGAAAGGACAGGGAGGGAGGCAAAAGCAGTGGGGGTGTGGCACTGTTGATCAGAGATAGTGACATGGCTGCAGAAAAGGAGGAAGACATGGTGGGATTGTCTGTGGAATCTTTGTGGGTGGAAGTTAGGAAGAGGAAGGGGTCAATAACTCTACTGGGTGTTTTTTATAGACCACCCAATAGTAACAGGGATATCAAGGAGCAGATAGGGAGGCAGATTCTGGAAAGGTGTAATAATAGCAGGGCTATCACAATGGGAGATTTTAATTTCCCAAATATCGATTGGTATCTCCGTAGAGTAAGGGGTTTAGATGGAGTGGGGCTTGCTAGGTGTGTTCAGGAAGGTTTCTTGACACAATATGTAGATAAGCCTGCAAGAGGAGAGGCTGTACTTGATCTGGTATTGGGAAATGAACCTGGTCAGGTGTCAGATCTCTCAGTAGGAGAGCATTTTGGAGATTGTGATCACAATTCTATATCCTGTACCATAACATTGGAGAGGGATAGGAACAGACAAGTTAGGAAAGCGTTTAATTGGAGTAAGAGGAAATATGAGACTATCAGGTGGGAACTTGGAAGCATAAATTGGGAACAGATGTTCTCAAGGAAATGTACGGAAGAAATGTGGCAAATGTTTAGGGGATATTTGCGTGGAGTTCTGCATAGGTACATTCCAATAAGATAGGGAAAGGATGGTAGGGTACAAGATCCATGGTATACAAAGGCTGTTGAAAATCTAGTCAAGAAGAAAAGAAGAGCTAATGAAAGTTTCAAAAAACTAGGTAATGATAGAGATCTAGAAGATTATAAGGCTAACAGAAAGGAGTTTAAGAATGAAATTAGGAGAGCCAGAAGGGGCCATGAGGTGGCCTTGGTGGACAGGATTAAGGAAAACCACAAGGCATTCTATAAGTATGTGAAGAGCAAGAGGATAAGACGTGAGAGAATAGGACCAATCAAGTGTGACAGTGGAAAAGCGTGTATGGAACCAGAGGAGATAGCAGAGATACTTAATGAGTACTTTGCTTCTGTATTCACTACGGAAAAAGATCTTGGCGATTGTAGGGATGACTTACAGCGGACAGAAAGGCTTGAGCATGTTTATATTAAGAAAGAGGAGTGCAGGAGCTTTTGGAAAGCATCAAGTTGGATAAGTCACCGGGACCGGACGAGATGTACCCCAGGCTATTGTGGGAGGCAAGGCAGGAGATTGCTGAGCCTCTGGCGATGATCTTTGCATCATCAGTGGGGTTGGGAGAGATTCCGGAGAATTGGAGGGTTGCGGATGTTGTTACCTTATAAAAGGATTAAAGATAGGCAAGTGAGTCTTACTTCAGTGGTTGGTAAGTTGACGGAGAAGATCCTGAGAGGCAGGATTTATGTACATTTGGAGAGGCATAATATGATTAGGAATAGTCAGCATGACTTTGTCAAAGGTAGCTTGTGCCTTACGAGCCTGATTGAATTTTTTGAGGATGTGACTAAAGACATTGATGAAGGTAGAGCCATAGATGTAGTGTATATGGATTTCAGCAAGGCATTTGACAAGGTGCTCCATGCAAGGCTTATTGAGAAAGTAAGGAGGCATGGGATCTAAGGGGACATTTCTTTGTAGATCCAGAACTGGCTTGCCCACAGAAGGCAATGAGTGGTTGTAGACGGGTCATATTCTGTATGGGGGTCAGTCACCAGTGGTGTGCCTCAGGGATCTGTTCTGGAACCCCTTCTCTTCATGATTTTTATAAATGACCTGGATGAAGAAGTAGAGGGATGGGTTAGTAAATTTGCTGATGACACAAAGGTTGGAAATATTGTGGATAGTGTGGAGGGCTGTCAGAGGTTACAGCAGGACATTGATAGGATGAAACTGGGCTGAGAAGTGGCAGATGGAGTTCAACCCAGATAAGTGTGAAGTGGTTCATTTTGGTAGGTCAAATATGATGACAGAAGATAGTATTAGTGGTAAGACCCTTGGCAGTAAGGAGGTATCAGAGGGATCTTGGGGTTTGAGTCCATCGGACACTCAAAGCTGCTGCGCAGGTTGACTCTGTGGTTAAGAGGGCATACCGTGCATTGGCCTTCATCAACCATGGGACTGAGTTTAAGAGTCAAGAGGTAATGTTGCAGCCATATAGGACCCTGGTCAGACCCCATTTGGAGTACTGTGCTTAATTCTGGTCACCTCACTACAGGAAGGATGTGGAAGCCATAGAAAGGGTGCAGAGGAGATTTACAAGGATGTTGCCTGGATTGGGGAGCATGCCTTATGAGAATAGGTTGAGTGAACTCAGCCTTTTCTTCTTGGAGTAATGGAGGATGAGAGGTGACCTGATAGAGGTGTATAAGATGATGAGAGGCATTGATTGTGTGGATAGTCAGAGGCTTTTTCCCAGGGTTGAAATGGCTGGCATAAGAGGGCACAGGTTTAAGGTGCTTGGAAGTAGGTGCAGAGGAGATGTCAGGGGTAATTTTTTTACACAGAGAGTGATGAGTGCACGGAATGAGTGGCCGGTAACGGTGGTGGAGGCAGAAACGATGGGGACTTTTAAGAGACTCTTGGACAGGTACATGAAGCTCAGAAAAATAGAGGGCTATGGGTAACCCTAGGTAATTTCTAAGGTAAGGACACGTTCGGCACAGCTTTGTGGGCCGAAGGGCCTGTATTGTGCTGTAGCTTTTCTATGTTTCTATGTTCTATACTAATCCTGCCCACTGAGTCCAGTGACCACCCACTTATACTAATCCAGCATCAATCCCTTTTATTTATTCTCCTCCCATCCTCATCATCAGCCATCACAGAGCAAATCTGATGGGCCGAATGGCCTAATTCTGTCCCTATGATTATGGTTTTATCATCCCATCCAAGATTCTAGTCCTCACCTACGTACTGGGGATTGAACGGCAGTTTACAATCTGCCGACCTGCATGTAGATGGGATGTGGGAGGAAGTTTGAGCGTACAGCCACAAGCTGGATACAGACAGCATCTGAGATCGGAATTGAACTCTGCTGTCCAGCGCTGTGGGGCAGCAGTTACAGCACCTGCCCACATGTACTGCTGTGCACTGGGGGTCTTCTCAAAGTGTTATGGGATTTGTACGACTTCGCTTTTGCAATAGTGAGTAGCAAACTGTCAAAGATCAACAGCAGTGGTTCTGAGGCTGGGGAACCGACACTGACCATGACTCCAACTTCCACAGGCAAAGTAATCTAGGCCCCTTTGTCAGGCTAAACACCTCCGCACCATCCACCACAAGTGGGACTTCCTGGTGGCCAAATATTTTAATTCCGATTCCCATTCCCATTCCGACTTGTCAATCCATGGCCTCCTTTGGTGCCAAGATGAGGCCACCCTCAGGGTGGAGGAGCAACACCTTATATTCCATCTGGGTAGCCTCCAACCTGATGGCATGAACATCGATTTCTCCTTCTGGTAAACTAATTTCCCCCCCACCACCAGTCGCCCAACTTTCCTCTGTTCCTCACTCTGACCTTTTACTTCTCACTTGCCAATTACTTCCCCCTGGGTCCCCTCCTCCTTCCCTTTCTCCTACGGTTCACTCCCCTTTCCTATCAGATTCCTTCTTCTCCAGCCCTTTACCTTTCCTACCCACAAGGCTTCGCCAATCACCTTTCAGCTAGCATCTTTCCCTTCCCCCACCTTTTTATTCAGGCATCCTCCCCCTTCCTTCTTACTCCTGAAGAAGGGTCTTGGCTCGAAACATTAACTGTTTAGTTATTTCCATAGATGCTGCCCGACCTGTTGAGTTCCTCCCGCATTTTGTGTGTGTTGCTCTGGATTTCCAGCATCTGCAGACTTCCTCGTATTTTTGATTTCTTCGTATTATTAATTTGTCCGAGGACTGAAAGATCAAAACTGGATTCTCTGACTCGATTTTTCAAGCACAGATCACACATAAAAGCAATGTTAGTCAAGATATGGATCATTTTCAATTAATATCAGGAAACTGGCCCAGACACCTTTGTGCACAGAGTATTTTTGCAGAGTCATTTGTGCAGCTAATGGTATCTCAAGTCACATTTAAATCCTCAAAAACTGGAGCTCTTTGGTGCAATTATTACACATTCCTTCCACCTCATTTCCTTCATCCTGAGAGCAGCCTTTTACATTCGGTGACTGTTGTGGGCAGTGCCCCTTTAAGATCTGACACCCTTCCCAGTGATCAGTGTAAAAACAAGCACTTGTGCGAGCTCACATCGCCTTTCATACATGATACTACAAGCTGCTTTAAATTGACCTTTAAACAGATGGAAACACTGTGATTGGTGAATCTTTTAGCGAGGTCCAGGAAAATACATCAAATACTTTGTGCACTAAACAGATTGAAATCTGTTCTTTAAGACACAGATTGAATGTTGGCTTTATAAACAGCATAGTTTGGCAGAAAATGCAGTTAATAAAACTAGATTTTTCTGTGAGTAAATAACATTTGAACTGACTAGAAAGTTGAAAATCATACTGCAGATACATTATGGGTGTTGCGTCACTGTTAATGTCATTTTGGACGTTCCAGCATCCTGGAAGGGTTTTAGGGCAAGATAAAATCCTACTAAAATATCAAGAATCAAGTTTCCTGATACATAACAAGAGTCATAGAAGTGAACATAAGAACATAAGAAATAGAAGCAGGAGTAGGCCATCCGGCCCATCGAGCCTGCCCTGTCATTCAATAAGATCATGGCTGATCTGTCCGTAAACTCAGCTCCATCTACCTGCCTTTTCTCCATAACCCATAATTCCCCTACTATGTAAAAATCTATCTAACTGTATCTTAAAAAATATTTAGTGAAGAAGCCTCAACTGCTTCCCTGGGCAGAGAATTCCACAGATTCACCACTCTCTGGGAAAAACAGTTTCTCCTCATCTCCATCCTAAATCTTCTGCCCTGAATCTTGAGGCAATGTCCCCTAGTTCTAGTCTCACCTACCAATGGAAATAACTTTCCTACTTCTATCTTATCCATCCCTTTCAAAATTTTGTGTGCTTCTATAAGACCCCCTCTCATTCTTTTGAATTCCAGAGAGTATAGTCCCAGGTGACCCAATACTCCAGAGAGTATAATCCCAGGTGACCCAATCTCCCTTCATCCCTGGAATCAACCTGGTGTACCTCCTCTGCACTGCCTTCAAAGCCAGTACATCCTTCCTCCAGTATGGAGACCAGAACTACACACAGTACTCCAGTACTCCGGCCTCACCAGTACCCTGTATAGTTGCAGCATGACCTTCCTGCTCTTGAATTCAATCCTTCTAGCAATGAAGGCCAACATTCCGTTTGCCTTCGTAATAACCTGTTGTACCTGCAAGCCAACTTTTTGCGATTCATGCACAAGCACTCCCAAGTCCCTCTGAATAACAGCATGCTGCAATCTTTCATCATTTAAATAATAATCTGCTCTTCTATTATTCCTTCCAAAGTGGATGATCTCGCATTTACCAACGTTGTATTCCATCTGCCAGACCTTGGCCAACTCACTTAACCTATATATATCCCTCTGCAGACTCTCCACATCCTCTGTACAATTTGCTTTTCCACTCAGTTTAGTGTCATCAGCAAATTTTGCTATGCTACACTCAGTCCCCTCTTCCAAATCATCAATGTAAGTGGTAAACAGCTGCGGGTCCAGCACCAACCCCTGCGGCACCCCACTCACCACTAACTGCCAACCGGAGAAACACCCATTTATACCAACTCTCCGCCTTCTATTGGTTAACCAATCCACTATCCATGACACTTCCTCCGACTCCATGCATCCGTGTCATATTTATAAGTCTCTTGTGCGGCACCTTATCGAACGCCTTATACGACATCCACCTGTTCCCCTCTATCCACTGCACTCATTATGTCCTCAAAGAACTCCAGTAAATTTGTCAAACAGGACCTGCCCTTTCTGAATCCATGCTGCATCTGTCTAATGGAGCCACTTCTTTCTAAATTTTTCGTTATTTCTTCCTTAATGACAGCTTCAAGCATTTTCCCGATTACAGATGTTAAGCTAACTGGCCTATAGTTGCCCATCTTTTGCCTACATCCTTTTTTAAAAAGTGGTAAGACATTTGCTGTCTTCCAATCCGCCGGGATCTGCCCAGAGTCCAGAGACTTTTGACAAATGATTACCAATGCGTCTACTATAACCTCCGCCAATTCCTTCAGCGCCCTGGGATGCATCCCATCAGGATCAGGGGACTTATCTACCTTCAAACCCTCTAGTTTGTTCATCACTATCTCTTTAGTGACACCTCACCTCCCATTTCATCCATA
Source organism: Mobula hypostoma (assembly GCF_963921235.1). Taxonomy (NCBI): domain Eukaryota; kingdom Metazoa; phylum Chordata; class Chondrichthyes; order Myliobatiformes; family Myliobatidae; genus Mobula; species Mobula hypostoma. Next base: position 76,839,332 of record NC_086103.1, read on the forward strand.
ACATCCTTCTTTGGCATATTAGATGTGTCCTCAATTGTGTGCACAACTTCGTGCTGCAGGTCCAGCCCTTATTTTGGAATTGAACAAATGAATTTCTAGACACTAGACACTAGAACACTACAGCACAGTACAGGCCTTTCAGCCCTCGATGCTGTGCTGACCCATATATTCCTAAAAAAAAGTACTAAACCCACACTACCTTGTAACCCTGTATTTTTCTTTCATCCATGTGCCTGTCCAAGAGGCTCTTAAATACCCCTAATGTTTTAGCTTCCACCACCATCCCTGGCAAGTCATTCCAGGCACCCACAAACCTCTGTGTAAAAAACTTACCCCTGATGTCTCCCCTAAACTTCCCTCCCTTAACTCTGTACATATGCCCTCTGGTGTTTGCTATTCATGCCCTGGGAAACAGGTACTGGCTACCCACCCTATCTATGCCTCTCATAATCTTGTAGACTTCTATCAAGTCCCCTCTCATCCTTCTGTGCTCCAAAGAGAAAAGTCCCAGCTCTGCTAATCTTGCCTCATAAAACTTGTTTTCCAATCCAGGCAACATCCTGGTAAATCTCCTCTGCATCCTCTCCATAGCTTCCGCATCCTTCCTATAATGAGCTGACTAAAAGTGAAAACATTGAGGGTAAGGAGGTAGTCGGGTTTGATATAAAAGGTAAAAGATCGTCAACTATTCAAATCTTGATTGACCAATCAACTGCTTTCTGCTGAGTCTGACCTATTCAAATCTTGATTAACTTGATTGCACAATCCAACTGCCAAAACCTCTCGAGCCAAAGCCTCAAAGCTCCACTCCTTCACTGGCCCACTCACTCACTGGTCGCTCTGCTTGAGCTACAACTCTTTTTATTTGTTTGAGCTTTTCAATTTTTGATTGCCCAATCAAACTGCTCGGTCACCTGACCTCGATTGCCCAATCAGCTGCTTTCTGCTGAAGGCTAAAGAGTTTGAGGTGAGGAGACGTTTCTCCCCTCAAACAGAGAAGGAACAGCTGATTCTTTGGACCTCACCCTAGAATAATGGGTGCTCTTTTTAGGAGCTAAATGACTTACTCTTATTATTTCTTTTGTTCTTCCTGCTAAATCATCCTTCCAGCATCCTTTCCGCCTTCCAGTTATTATCACCATTAAGAGGGATACTCATTACCCAAAATATGTTCTAATGTGTCCATCAATGAAAGAATTCTCAAGGTAGTGTACGTATATGTAAGGGTAAAATGTATTTCAGTTATCTCAGTGTGCAGACACTGTGCAATCTGTTGGAGAGGTAAATCATGTGCTATAACTTCATAATAGTGTAACATGAAAGTTTAATCTGTAGCAACAGTTCTCAGCTTTAACATACAGAAGAATTACATTCCAGGAAAACTATTCATGTCATGATTTTCTGTGACAAACCCCCCCCCCCATGTCTTATTGATTCCCATGGAGTGGAGATGCATTTTTATTTACACCTCGGACTTCAACTACTGCACAGAGTCTTGTCATCTTCAGAAGTTTTCGGATGACTCTGCCATAATTGGATGCATCAGCAAAGGAGATGAGGCTGAGTACAGGACTACGGTAGGAAACTTTGTCACATGGTGTGAGTAGAATTATCTGCAGTTTGATGTGAAAAAGACTAAGGAGCTGGTGGTAGACCTGAGGAGAGCTAAGGTACCGGTGACCCCTGTTTCCATCCAGGGGGTCAGTGTGGACATGGTGGAGGATTACAAATACCTGGGGATACAAATTGACAATAAACTGGACTGGCCAAAGAACACTGAGGCTGTCTCCAAGAAGGGTCAGAGCTGTCTCTATTTCCTGAGGAGAGTGAGGTCCTTTAACATCTGCCAGACGATGCTGAGGATGTTCTACGAGTCTGTGGTGGCCAGTGCTATCATGTTTGCTGTTGTGTGCTGGGGCAGCAGGCTGAGGGTAGCAGACACCAACAGAATCAACAAACTCATTCATAAGGCCAGTGATGTTGTGGGGATGGAACTGGACTCTCTCACGGTGGTGTCTGAAAAGAGGATGCTGTCTAAGTTGCATGCCATCTTGATCAATGTCTCCCATCCACTACATAATGTACTGGTTGGGCACAGGAGTACATTCAGCCAGAGACTCATTCCACCGAGATGCAACACAGAGCGTCATAGGAAGTCATTCCTGCCTGTGGCCATCAAACTTTACAACTCCTCCCTTAGAGGGTCAGACACCCTGAGCCAATAGGCTGGTCCTGGACTTATTTCATAATTTACTGGCATAATTTACATATTACTATTTAACTATTTATGGTTTTATTACTATTTATTATTTATGGTGCAACTGTAACGAAAACCAATTTCCCCCCAGATCAATAAAGTATGACTATGACTATGACTATGACTATGACTATGTCTATGTTTTCTCCCCTCTCATATCAAGTCATTTTATCAGAGACAACACAGTGACCCACTGCCATTATTTAACAGTTAAGGCCAACATTAAACTCAGGATGGATGAAGCTTGTGCTAAAGAAACAATGCATTTTGTCAGTTTTTTATTTTTAGTCACACAAGACTGTGGGACAATAAGATATAGATTTCTCCCTAACAATTGGGTTGGCAGCCATAGCCAAATCCCTCCTTTGCAATGCCCTCAGTCTAATTAAGTAAGGATTACTGAAGGAAAACAATATGTGACGATGTTACAGAGAGAGCTGCTTATTCTGAGGTGTAGTAAAAGCTTTTTTATTTGCAACTTTTGTGGACCAGAATTGGTAATGAGACTCTTGACAGAGCTTACTCTACTGTTGCCCCATTGGAAACCAATGTGACTGTAATCCCCTGGGAAAGGTGTCACTGCTAACGTCATGGTCTTTCTGTAGAAGCAGTGTTTGGGTTATGGTTAAGAGATAACGGATGCTTTGGAATGTGAGCTGGGTCCTTTATTCGGTGTGGGATGAAGAGAGAAGATGCTGGAGAGAACCAGTTGTAGGATACGACCTAATGGGGAGATCGTAATTCGATGGAGCCAGGCGCCGAGATCGACTGAGGATTGGTGAATTGAGCTCCAACTGGTGCACATTTGACTGTTTAATTATAATGGGCCCTTGTTGTTTTTTCTTTCTTTACTAACCCTTTAATTAAGATTCATAAATATAATTCCTTTAATCGTATGCAGTGTGCTATCTATTGTTTCTTGGCACTGAGTTGTAACTGGGTTGCAAATTACACAGTATCCACACACCGGGGTTTGGGGTGGGAAAGCCGTTTCAATCTCACGGGTTTGGTGAGAACGGAGTGAGTCTTCCCTGGACTTACACAGCCAAGGAAACCAGCAGGGTTTCATGAGCTTGCTGGCTCTGAACTCGCAATTTGTACAGCACCAGCTGAAGGCAGCATGAGGTACTTAATGTACCTGAATTAAAAATTAGAAATAATTCCCAAGCCTTTCCTCGACAGATACAAGAGCTGGAATCCCATTTAAATGACTCAGCACTGCAGAAGGAACTGGATGTGCTGCAGAAACAGCTGGAGATAATTGAGGAGGAGAGACGGGAAGCAGAACAACGATCAAAAGATACGGAACAGAGGAAGCATGAGCTGGAGAATGAAGGTAGAAACTGAAACTGAAAAAATAACACATCTATATCATACCTTTCAAAGATAAGGAATGTCTCAGGGTGATTTGCAGCCAATTGCATATTTTTAAAGAAGATAGTTATACTATGGAGGATATGACAGCTATGCTTGTTGTGACCAACGTATCTGATTAGCAACCTGCAAGTAACAGAGAAACTAAATTCAATTGCAGCTTCGACTTTATTTCCACTGAAGTTGTAGATATTTAAAATGACCAGGAGTGACATTAATGGATAATCCTTCATCTTCTTTACATAAAATTCCTATCGTAGGTTATTTTAACTGGGCTAAGAACCAAAGAAGTTAAGTGTTCATCCAAAAACATTTATATTTGATATTTTCAGTACTCTACTGACAAGGTTTGAATGATGAAATATTTCCTATTATTTCCTCCTGCGTCAACAGACTCAGAATCAGGTCTGATATTACTGTTGTGAAGTTTGTTGTTTTGCAGTATATAATAATAAAAAAATTATAAATTACAATAAGAAGTATGTAAAAAAACTAAATTAAATTAGTGCAAAAAGAGAGGGAAAAAATAGTGAGTTGGTGCTCATGGGTTCAATGTCCATGCAGAAATCTGATGGTGAAGGGGAAGAAGCTGTTCCCGAAACTTCGAGTGTGTATCTTCGGGCTCCTGTACCTCTTCCTTGATGGCAGCAATGAGAAGAGGCATGTCCTGGGTGATGGGGTCCTTAATGATGGATGCGCCTTTTTGAGGCATCACCTTTTGAAGGTGTCCTGGATGCTGGGGAGGCTGGTGCCCATGATGGGGCTGGTTGAGTTTACAACTCTCTGCAGCTTTTTCCCTGTGCAGTCAATCCAGCACGCAATCAATTCCTTGGTCTCACTGACGTTGAGTGTAAGGTTGCTGCTGAGACACCACTCAACCAGATGATCTATTTTGCTCCTGCATTCCTCTGCGTCACCATCTGAAATTCTGCCAACAATAGTTGTGTGGTCGGCAGATTTATAGATGGCATTTGAGCTGTGCCTAGCCACACAGTCATGGGTGTAGAGCAAAGGTTCCCAACCTGAGGTCCACTGACCTCTTGCTTAATGGTATTGGTCCATGACATAAAAAACATTGGGAACCCCTGTTGTAGAGAGAGTAGAGTGGTGGGCTAAGCATGTATCCCTGAGGTGTGTCAGTGTTGGTTGTCAGTGAGGAGGAGATGTTATTTCTGATCTGCCCTGACTGTGGTCTCCTGGTGACAAAGTCAAGATCCAGTTGCCGATGGAGGGACAGAGGCCCAGGTTTTGAAGCTTCTTGACTAGAACTGAGGGTGTGATTGTGTGGAATGCTGAACTGTAATGAATAAACAGCAGCCTGACGCAGGTATTACAACAAACTCTAGCAACATTGGCATCTCTACAGGTTTGAGACATAGGACCCTCTGACAATACTGTCCCACCTGGCATTTCCCAGTCAAGAATAACATTGCAAAAACAGTAAAGCTCCCACTCTACCTGCTCATAAAACACTCTTATCCAGAAATTGATCCCGTTTGTGATTACTTTTTAATATAATTTGCACAAAAAAAGCTATTTTGTGCATGTAGGAACATATTTTCCAGATTAGGAACTATCGTTAAGTTGCCCCAGGATATTATTCTGCTGAGTAGAGCAGCTATTTCCCTCCCTTGTCAGACCCACTCCTAATGGAATGGTAAATGTGCCTGGCGTTCATTTGCAGTTTGTGCCATAAGCTGGATCAGGACCTGAAGCCTGCAGCTTTTGTTAACCAGGGAAACGTCCTTGTCAGGCCTGATTGTAGGCTGGGTCAGGCCAGTATGGTGAACTGAAAGAAAGTTGCAGATGCAGACAGTACACATGGGTTAAATTTGCGGTATTGGCAATTTCAAAATCAACAGACCTGCTGATGCTGGAAATGGGAAACCAAAAAAAAACTGAAAATGCCAGAAACACTCAACAGATCAAGCAGCATTTTCAATAAAAGAAATACAGTTAACATTTCAGGTCAAAGATCCGTTGACAGAGCTAGTGAAGGAACAAAACAGTAGTATTAAGGTTCAGAGAGGGTGAGTATTACACAGAGAAGACACAAGAACTATCTCCAGGGCCATGTCTGCGGTACTGATAATTTGTTAATGAGGGTAACTAAATATTTGCAAGAGAATGTAATAGCTGTGAAGTGCACAGCTGCAGGAAATGCCCATTAGAAAGCTCATGCCAGTGAAGCAAGTAAAACTGAGCCAATGTTACAGATGGACGTCCTGCAGCAGAGCTGGCAGTTCTGATACAAACTACAGTTTTGGGTGTGATGGCATACTGCGGATTCAGAAAGCTAGGTTAGAGGAGACAGTATAGTAGCAAATCACTGTTTCTAAAAAATTTAAATTACCTGTCCCTGTCTGCATTACTTCATTGCATTGTTCCTGATTTTAAAGGGGTACTAAACCATTAGGTTTCAATAGGTACATTTAATGTCAGAGAAATGGATACAATACACATGATTGATAAGTTCGTGGCCTAAATTAGAAGGAGTCCATTTTAGAAAAACTAGCACATTTATTTTTCAACGTAGTCCCCTCCTACATTTACACACTTAGTCCAGCGGTCGTGGAGCATACGGATCCCTTCTTTGTAGAAGTCGGCGTCTTGGACCTCCAGAAAGTGGTCCACACAGCAGGGTTGATTGATAAGTTCATGGCCTAAGGTAGAAGGAGATGAGTTATACAGCTCTCGTTACATGCATGTGCAGTTCAACTGTTTGAGTGATTATGCAGAACGTTTGAAGTTAATAATTCATCGCCTTCTACCTTAGGCCATGAACTTATCAATCACCCCTGCTGTGGACCACTTTCTGGAGGTCCAAGACGCCAACTTCTACAAAGAGGGGATCCGTATGCTCCATGACCGCTGGACTCAGTGTGTAAATGTAGGAGGGGACTATGTTGAAAAATAAATGTGCTAGGTTTTCTAAAAGTGACTCCTTCTACCTTAGGCCACAAACTTACCAATCGCCCCTCGTATACATCCTGAAAATCTTCTTCTTCACAAACACTCACGAAGAGAAGTGCTCCAAAGAATGAATGATAGTTAAATGTTAGAACCCCAAAGCCCCCCCAACTCCCCCCTCCCATGCATAAGCAGCAGCAAAGCAATGACACCCCACCTCCACTGAGCACTCAAGCTCACAGCAAAGCATCAATAAAGACACAGACTTTCAATACCCGAAAGACTACTCGTTCACCTAGTAATTCGACATTCCACAGGCTCTCTCTCTAATAAGGGAAAAAGAGGTGTCCCCGTTTTAGAACTGACTTCAGGCTGCTGAAAAGCTTTTGAAAAATCTTCAAAGAGGGAACAACTGACAGAGAGAGCTTTCTGCGACATTCGGCCTCTTATCTACTAACTGTTTGAGTAATGAGTAGTCATGCCATTGGCTACAATCCGTCATTATGGCATTGATGGTGACATAGGTTGGATTGGGGACATCGGAGCAGGAAGCGTAGATATGCCCATCTCAGAAAAACTTTCTCACTTGGAAGTCCCTGAAGAACAATAGATTCACAGCCTCAGGTTTTCCAAGGGCTTTATAACTTGCAACCACCCCAGGCAGCTCACGGTTTCCCTACGCCCATCTTCCTTGTCACAGGGTCATTCCCAGCGGTCACAATAGACCTGTGCCTTGTCTCACACTTTGGTGCACACTGCTGCTTTGTAGACACTACCCAGGTCATTTTAGTGAGGAAGGGCGTGTCATCTGAGGCAGTGGAATCTGCCAGTGCGACCCCTGAGTGTAGCATGGATAATCGTGTACACATAAAACTGCTCTTAATGACCAGGACAATTTACTCAACAGGAAATATTTCCAACACTTCAGATCATTAGATATTAAAATTAAATTGGTAAGTTGGTTTATCATTGTCTCATGTACTGGGGCATGGTGACAAAAATTGTTTTGCCTACCATCCATACAGGTCATCTCACCACACCAGTGCGTTGAGGTAGTACGAGGGAAAGCATAACGGTGCAGAGTAAGGTGTCACAGTTCCAGAAAACGTACAGTGCAGGCAGACAATACAGTGCAAGGCCAGGACGAGGTAGATTATCAGGTCAAAAACCCATATCATTGTACTGCAGAGCCATTCAATAGTCTCTCACCAGCAAGATTAAAGCTGTACTTGAGCCTGGTGTTACATGCTTTCAGGCTTTTGTAACTTCTGGCCATTGAGAGGGGAAATAAAAGAGAACGTCTGGTATGGGTGGGGTCTTGAACGACGTTGGCTACTTTACTGAGGCAGTGAGAAATGTAGGCAGAGTCCACAAAGGAGAGCTTGGTTTCCATTACATGCAGAGCTGTATCCAGTTCTTCATGGACTTGGGCTGAGCAGTTATCACAGCAAGCTGTGACTGCATCCAGGTACGATGCTTTCTATGATGCATTGATAAAAATGGTGAGGATCAGCAGCAACATACAGTATTGGGTTTCTTTAGCCTCCTGAGGAAGTTGAATTGTTGCTGCACTTCTTGACCATGACATCTATGTGGTTGGGCGAGGACAGGCTACTGGTGTCCACTCCAAGGAGTTTGAAGCTCTCAACCCTCTTGACCTCAGCACCATTGATAACATGTTCCTGTTGGTGAATCCCATTGTTTCCCCATGACGTCTTAATCCTTAGGGAGAACAAACTGCTCTACATTTCCACAGCCATCCCTGACATGACAGGTGACCGGAAACTCAGGACTTACTGCAACTTGTTGTTATTGCTCCTTGTAATTTAACCCTTGGAGACCAGGTCTTGTTTTCAGTAAATCCCACTCCGCACCAGCTCCAAGATTTGGTCCCAGTAATTGAGGTGTGATCCAAACAAGGTGTTGTAAGAGTGTTGCATGCTTTTTAACCCTCCTGAACTTTGGATATGTTCTGTTAGCCTTTTGATCATTTTCTGTATCTTCCCACGTTATTGATGAGCATCCTGCTTGTCCCCCAAACCCACATCTGTGTGCCATTATACAACACTATTCTTTCATTGAAACCTTTAGCCATCACCTTGTCACCTGGACCTGACTATTAAACGTTGCCCTGGCCATCATCTTGTCTCCCTCCTTCAAACTCATGTAAAACTCTGCTGCTTGTGCTATACTTTATTCCATCTCCTCCTTCCCATTAGCCAAACGCTTGGGCTGACTGATAACTAACAATCCTAATGGGAAACTCTACCCAACTGTGCCTCTGAATGATTCAGACTTCCTTGTGTATGCCAATAAATGTGGAAGTTCAAGATGTATTAAAGTTCAAACCCTGTATCTGTTCTGTGTCTGGACTTATCACTGAGCCCAACCACAATGCAGTGACTCACTGGATACAGTTCACAAGGATGGCTCTGGCCATTTGTTTAAATAGGATTAACAATCAATGAAAAAAGGTTAATGTAGAGAAGTGCTTTGCTTGCTATAATACTTTTAATAATTTATTATTTTTATTAGTTTTATTATTTAATTAGATCTGTTTGAATAAGTCTTAAATGTCTCAGTCAAAGTCATTTCAAAATATTATCTACCATTTTGGACTTGACAAGCTATCAACATTTGTCAGGATTTTCCAGAAGCAAATCCAAAACAATGCAGTCCTAAGCGACTCCAGGTCCTGGAAACATTGACTTTAAAATTCTTATCTATGTGTTCAAATTCCTCTGTAACCTCATTCATCTTTAATCCTCCTCCAACTCCCCCTCACCTAACTCTCCCTAGGCCTCTGCACATCAGTCCTAGTTTCTTGTTCACCACAACAGTAGACACGGCTACACCTTCTGCTGCTAAGATTCTAAGCTCTGGAAATCTTGCCCTAACTCTCTCTATGTTTCCACCTTTTCAAATTTCCTGAAGACGCTTCTTAAAACAGACCTCAGTATCCAGCCCATTTAGAGACATATCTTAACACTTCCCTGTGTGTCTTAGTGCTACGTTCTGCTCGGTGGTGCTACTGGATGTTTAAGGCATCCATGTACTAAAAGTTGCTGTTGTTGTTGGGATAGAAGTAGAAACAGGTTTTCTGGGCTTTTTTGTAATAAGTATGCCACCACAAGAATTGCTCCAAGGACTAACATGCACAATGATCTCTTTCTGCAGTGAAAGAATTAAAGGAGAAGTTGAAGTTCCAGATGACTGAATCAGCTCCAGCCATGGCTTCTCCTCCCCCTCCCCCACCTCCACCTCCTCCTCCTCCTCCTCCTCCTCCCCCTCCCCCTCCTCCACCCCCTCCGCTTCCGGCCACACGTTGCAACCCAATAAGGTATGTGCCTAGAATCTATTGGAGCTTAGAAGTGGAAGTAAGATTGAAGTAGGAGGGTAGGTCACATTGTCAAGGTAAACGTAGAGTTGGAGTAGGGGATGCACTGGAAAGCAAGAGGTGAAGTGAAGTTTGCAGGAAGCTGGGGATGGATTAGCTTGGTGGGCAATGCACAATGGAAAGGCAATGAAGGCATCTGAATGAATAGTTTCAACAAGGTGATAATTAAATCCAGTGACTTCTCACACTTCCTGTTAGAAGCCAGGATGAAGAAGTTAATAGATAGGCAAGTGAGGAGACGAAGGGGGAGATTTTGGGACTATCCTTCACCACCAAGATTGTCTTAAAATATTGGAAAAAGGAGGAAAAACAGATGCAGTTGAGCTTGGTGTGGAACAATCAGCTTTAATGGACAATTGACTAAGCTATTTTTATGCCAGATAGATTGTTTTGGTTATCTTGAATCCGTCACAAAGAAAGGTACCCTGTCAGAGGAATTATAAGAATAAAAAACAGTAAAGAATTAAGCTATCAGAGGAAATAGTTGAACAAGCTATTAACATAGAAACATGCAAACATAAAAAACCAACAGCACAATACAGGCCCTTTGGCCCACAAAGCTGTGCCAAACATATCTTTACCTTAGAAATTACCTAGGTTTACCCATAGCCCTCTATTTTTCTAAGCTCCATGTACCTGTCCAGGAGTCTCTTAAAAGGCCCTATCGTATCTGCCTTCACCACCATCGCCGGCAGCCCATTCCATGCACTCACCACTGCCTGCGTAAAAAACTTACCCCTGACATCTCCTCTGTACCTACTTCCAAACACCCTAAAACTGTGCCTTCTTGTGCTAGCCATTTCAGCCCTGGGAAAAAGCCTCTGATTATCCACACGATCAATGCCTCTCGTCATCTTATACACTTCTATCAGGTCACCTCTAATCCTCTGTCGCTCCAAGGAAAAAAGGCCGAGTTCACTCAACCTATTCTCATAAGGCATGCTTCCCAATCCAGGCAACATTCTTGTAAATCTCCTCTGCACCTTTTCTATGGTTTCCACGTCCTTCCTGTAGTGAAGTGACCAGAACTGAGCACAGTACTCCAAGTGGGGTCTGACCAGGGTCCTATATAGCTGCAACATTACCTCTTGGCTCTTAAACTCAGTCCCATGGTTGATGAAGGCCAATTAACCATCGAGATATTTCAGCAAGTATAAGATGAAAGACCAGCCATTCTGAATGTACCATTGGAAAGTTTACTTTCAGGCTCTTATCTCTTTCAGTTCCCTCATTGCTATTGTGAGGCGATCGTCTAAGAGCACCAAGACCCAGCCAAAACCCGAACCAAGCAACAGTAAGTGTGCATTGAGAGATATGGGTCTCAATGTCCCGCAATGCCAAAAGCACCATCAGTTAAAACCAAATCTTCAGCCCCCTCCTAAACCAGGATTTTTCACACAATTGTGTAGCAAGCAGGTTTCGATCTGTCAGCCTGTATACTGCACAACTTGACCAATTTTATTTCCCACAGATTTTGGGCAAGGTGTGAAAAAAACAGCCAATCCGATTCCATCAGCTTTCTGCCAGCCAGATAGGAGCATGTTAAACGCTGTCAAATAAAAAATATATATTTATTTATTTATTGTGCTACACCGTGGTATAGACCCTCCCGGCCCTTTGAGCCACGCTGCCCACCAACTCCCAATTTAACCCTTGCCTAATTATGGGGCAATTTACAATGACCAATTAACCTGCCAACTGGTACATCTTTGGACTGTGGGAGGAAACCGGAGCACCCGGAGGAAACCCACACGGTCACGGGGAGAACATACAACCTCCTTACAGACAGTGGCAGGAACTGAACCTAGATAGCTGATACTGTAAAGCATAAGAACATAGGAAATGGGAGCAGGAGTTGGCCATCTGGCCCGTTGAGCCTGCTCCACCATTCAATAAGATCATAGCTGATCTGACCATGGACTCGCCTCCACCTACCTGCCTTTTCTCCGTAAGCTTTAATTCCCCTACTATACAAAAAAGCATTGTGCTAACCACTATGCTACCGTACATAGGCTGTGGGTTAACTTTTGGCTACCCTGCTCCACAAATTGTTTTTTCTAATGCAGGAAACTTTGTAAAGACAGGAAAAATACCCCATACAAATTTTGCAGTTTAACATCATTCTCTCTACCCCCTTCTGACTACAATATTCACTGAGTACATTTAACTTCCTTGATTACAAATTTGCACAGTGGTGTCTGGGGATGGGGACTGGTGCAGGGTTCATATAGAGTGAATTCCACTTAATTGGGACACATAGGGACCAATATATTTTGGCCCAGTTAAATGGAGGCCCCAATTAGCTGAAGTTTCATGGAAGTAGTTGAAAAGGTATAAAAAAGGCAAACCGAGTGACAAATTATGCATTTAAATGAAATACAGAACAAATTCGAACACCACCGATAGTACAACAGTACTATTAAACTGCGCAGTACTTAGTCATTGTTATCGATGGAGGAATTCATCCAGTGTATGCAATGAACAAAATCAGTGCAGATAATGGACTGCCTTCATACAGTGCTTTAAGCAATTGCATCCTTCAAATCTTCACTTTCATTGTAACATTCAAGATGATTGTCGATGCCTTCATAATTTCTAACATGCTGAGGTAGTGAAACTGTTTCTTTTCCATTCCCGGCTGCTTCTGTCACCTCCAAGCCTGAAAGCTTGAAACTACAGTGATCAAAACGGTTCCAAATTGTCTGACTGTTTATTTCTCACCAACTATCAGTGACACAAATCACTGCTTTTTGAACACAAACACTTGCAACTGACACGATTTGAAAACTGATCACTCGAAGTACGGTATACTGCCTAACGGCCATGCAAGTGCACACACTGACGCCAATTAAAAACTGGTTTGGCTACAATCCCCTGCCCTAATTAAGCGGCATATAGTCCCAAATAAATGAAGGAATCCCAGCTATTTTCTCAATTTAGTTTTGTTCTTTGAGAGTTGTCATAAGTAAATGGCTGCCCCAATTAATCTATTGACTGGAATCCACTGTGTATGAAGCAGTTTTAGACCTTCTCATACATTTATCTGAAGTAGAAAGGTCCCAGGTATCTCACTGTTGCCGATTCTCTAGAGAAATGTAACAAGCGAATCCGTCTTTGGGTCAGGTTTGGCTGTGAGTACGATTATCGGACTTTTTGTGATAGTTTCTCCTGCTAACATTTTGTTTAGATCAGACAGGAATCGATGATGTGAAAGTGAAAGCAGTGAATGAAATGATGGAACGGATAAAGCACGGTGTCATGCTACGACCTGTGACACATGTTTCAAAGGTAAGACCCACCAAGAGTTTAATACGTATTCTATTTAAAGCGAACCTTGCAGATGCCATACTTCAGAGGAGGGGGGAACCATTCTTGAAATGTGATGACAGTTTTGCCATGTAGTCTCATTCCCACTGATAATTAAATCACAATTAGTTAAATTAGTTTAACTTTGGATCAAAATAGAGGAGACATTCACAACTACTGTGGGGTAGAAATGGCTCCAGGGTTCTTGCCCTCCTAGAGGTAAGAACAGTTTTAAAATGCAATGTAATTTTATGTTTGTACCATAAAAAAACCGTAAAACTGACCAGAGTAATGTTGCCAAATGTTGTCATTGAAATATCCAGGTTCCCCCAATGAGGTACGAAAAGTAATAGGAGCTAGAGTTAAACAGGATGATGTATTCAGTGTTGGATATCAATGCATTCAGAGCAGAAACAAATATAATTTTAAAAAACAGAGGATTTCTAGATAGGGGCTCTGAAGAAAGCCAAACCACTAAACCCCAGACCTCCTCAACACCTGTTCACTAACACCGATAGCGTGATTACCAATCACTTTTGAAAAAGTGTGCAGTTTAAAAAAACACAGGAAAACAACACTTAAACGGTGAATAAAGTGCACATATTTAATTTTGTTCTGCTTTTCTCTATTTATGATCAAAAAATAATGACTGAATAGATATATTTAATAATTAGAAATGCAGTCTACCCCCAGTCTCATATGTGCCCACTCCACCCACCACCTGTGTCATCTGACCAGCTTAGGCAAGTATCTTGTACTTACTGCCTGTTACACCGCTGGCACTCAGGGCAGCAATGATGGTCCTCCAATGTCATTACTGTTTCTGTAACAATTTTGTTTTTTGACCAGTCGGGGTTGTTAGCCCTGAGCTGAACCCCCAAATCTGGAGGACTAGTGGACCACTCTTAGTCTGGCCTCTGCCCTTTGACCTGTTTGGCATGGGTGACCCTCCCAAATGCCAAAGCACAAGGCCCTGACTCCAGCCAACATAGCTCTCTGGGTCAAGGAGTCACCCTATGACAAGGCTGTGGAGGAGTACCAAATACTGTACATAGGTACTTGGAGGAGGCAAGAACTTGCAGTGCATTTATTGGATTGTAATTCCAGTATTCATGTTATTTATTGTCAAATCTTCTTGTTTAAATTTTCATCAAGTGGCCGGAATAGTTTGCATGGTTTATTGGATTGTTACTTTAGTCTGCATTCTGTTACAAGGCAAAAAGTCGTCAACATTGGAAGAATCTTTCTACCCTTGCTCTTCTAACTAGCAGTTCTGCAAATAGTGCAGCAGTTTTTAATCACTTTTAGATAAATGTGTGAGCCCAAGGTTTCATTACAGTTAGTGGTACAGAGTTCAGAATGACAACAGGTTCACCAAACACTTCCACAAAAGTGAACAGTTAAAACCAGTTCAAAAAGAATCCACAGAGAGAGGTTGCCCTGAATTCTGTTGAACTAAAATTTGTACTTTGTCCAGCAGGGAGCACATGACTCTGGGTGTGGAGTCAGTAAAGTGATGATAGTACAGATACCAAGAATTAGACTACTGCATCTTACTATGTTAAGAGAAAAGATGGAGGACATTGAATAATGCTGTCAAAGTTGCGCTGAAATTACATTACATGATTAACCCTAGGTGTCACTGACTTTGGATAGAGGCATACACAATTTGAGCTTCTAACCTGTACTGTTCCCAGGCAGAATGCAGATCCTCAAGTCCTGATTTCCTAAGAGACTAGCACCAATTAAAGCAAGTTATTGCAGATGGAACTGGTGCCTTTTCTTCATAAAGGTGATTTTCTTTTGACTGCAAGAAGTCAGTCACAGCTTTGTGAAAGCCATGGCTAACTGTAGCAGAGGTGACAGGCTAATTGTGTTAGTAGCTCTGGAGAAAGAATGTTGAAGAGCTGGAGAGAAGGTAAAAGTCCTCTTCCCACAAGGGGACAGGCAACCCCTCAGGCAGATAGTCAAGTGACAGCATTCAACTGATTCTTTAGCACAAGTGAAGCACTTTTGCAAAAGTTTAATGACTTTGTATGTGTATTAAGGTCAGTAAAGATGTCACCAAACACATAGCTTAGCAACTGCACCAGTCAAAGCAACAAACTCTTCCGATCAGTACCTTACCAAATATTCTTACCTCCTGCTAGAGAGAGATCATCAAATTATGTATGTAGGTGGATAAGGGGAAATCAATTGGACCACTATCTGAATCTCTCGCTTATTCTTTGCAACTATATTTGTCATTTAAAGTAGTCCTTGGGGAACAAGGCGGTGGAATCCCTCAGAACAGGTAATATCCTAGTGATGTCAAACTGTAGGCACTGGGGTAAGAGCACCGATTTTGTTT
This sequence comes from Mobula hypostoma, assembly GCF_963921235.1. Lineage (NCBI taxonomy): Eukaryota > Metazoa > Chordata > Chondrichthyes > Myliobatiformes > Myliobatidae > Mobula > Mobula hypostoma. The sequence continues at coordinate 76,854,926 of NC_086103.1, forward strand.
CTACCATCAGGAATTCTGTTCAGCTGCTAGATGAGATGGGTTGGGTCAAATGTAGATCGGATTAGGCCAAATCTTTTTAAAACATGTTTTGATCGCTAGGCAGTTTGGTTTATTTTAGACATTGGGAAGTCTTTCTTGTTGGCTGAATGTTGGCTTCCATTATGAAGGGGAACATTAGCTGCAAACCATCCTCAGTTAGAATACTGTACTCATGAATGGTTCCAGTAGGCCACACTGCCTGATAATAAGCAAGTAATATGAGAGTGTTCGCTGACAGGACAAACTATTGTAATTGTCAACAGTGAAAATCAAGAATGGCGGATCTTGGAAATACGAAACAAAAAGAGGAAAAGCTGAAAACATTCAGCAGGTTAGTAAAGATCAGCGAGAAGAGAAACAGAGTTAACATTTTGATCCAAAAGTCACCAGAATCCATGTGATTCCAGACCTTTGACTTGAAATGTTACCTTTACTTCTCTTTTCACGGATCTTGCCTGACCTGCTGAGTGCATATGGCACTTGTTGTTTTTCCAGTTTAATTGTGAAACTAGATAGCTGGCCACGTGACATAAGCTTGTACATCTAAATACTTGTGGAAAAGAGGGAAGGACAATTCAGTAACTAGGTTGCATATGCAATATTAAATATTAACTTGACTCCATTGTAGAACTTTAGTCCATTTAAATGAAACTTGAAATTTATCTATCTGAAAAGTCAGTATTTTAAAAACGAAATCAAAGCTGGCGAACTCCAACACATCATGTTAAAGCTCCGATTACGCCATTTCTTGAGCACTCTCACTATTGACAGACAGGAGTAAAAACATCAGATATCTGGAAACGAGATTGATCCAGGAGCCGAGTATTCTGCAGGGAATCAGGCTTTGCCCCTGTCCTTTCACTATGCTTGTGGCCCTAGCTAATTTTCCCAGAACATTCATTTCAGTACAGTTCCCATCTCATTTCGGGAACACGGCTGGGAGCAGGAGAGAGCCATCAGGCACTTAGCTCAGGCCACTCATCTCCAAGGCAACTCAAGACATGAAGAATTGTTTTGAACCAGATATAAAAATCACAGGACTAAAGAAACATAATGCTTAACCTCCAATCAATTGAATTCCCTTTAGATCATTTAAGTTTTGCTTCACGTCCAATCTACATGCCCACTGATGTGCTTGGCTTACTTCAATTCGAGCTACAATGAAAAGGATGTAAAATTTATTGTGTAACACATTCTCATCACTAACTTTAATCCACCTGTTCCTCCATCACCACTGTCAAAAAATTTTGGAATAGTCTCCTGTACCCATGTTCAAACTTTGTTTAGTTTCTAGCATCAGAAATTCTATTCAGCAGACAACTGAGTTGGCTTGAGCCAAATGGCTACTTCTTGCCTGTTGTTGAGATTTATTTTTAAAACATGCTTTGATTACTGGGCAGTTTGTTTCATTTTAGACATTGGGAGATTTTTCACTGTGTATCTTTCCTCTTCATTCTTGCTGGCTGATTGATGGTTTCCATTCTGAAGAGGAACGTTAGCCACAAGGTAGGACTCCTGCACCTTCTGCTCCCCGTCTCTAAACCTGCCCAACCTCATGTTCTTGAAGCTCATCCTGCACAAACATACGACATTCGATTAAAAGTAGGTCATTTGTCCCCTAAAGCCTGCTCCACCATTTGTTAGATTCAGGTGATCTGATAAACTCCACATGCCTACCAATCAAACCCTTTCCATATCAAGAATCTATCTAACTCTGCCTTAAAAATATTGAGAAATTCTGCTTACAGTGTGATTTGAGGCTCCAAAGATTTGGGCTTTGTTTTAAGTAAACAACTGAAGTCATATATAAAGGAAAAGATCTGCACTTCATTTCCAAATATACTTTCTGAATCTATAATAAACAAGACCATAAGACACAGCAGCAAATCAGGTCATTTTCCCCAGAGCTATAATTGCTGTGAACCAATCGATCAAGCATCATCCATAAATTTGTTATATTGCTACTTTAATACTGGTTTTATGGCTGTCATGCATCTGAGTTGTGCTTCTGTACTGCTGGACATTGCTTGTACTGGCTGGTTACTTGATTTTATTTATTGTTTATTTATTTTATTTGTTGTTTTATAGCATTGAGTATGATGTTTTATAGCATTGAGTACGAGAGTTGCAAACTCATTTTCGCTGTATTGGTGCATGACAAATTGTACTATGCAATGACAATAAAAATATTTCATTTCATTTCATTCAGCCCATCAAATCTGTCACAACATTCAATCATGGCTGATCTGTTTTTCCTCACAACTCTATTCTCCTGACTTCTCCCTGTAACCTTTAATGCCCTCACTAATCAAGAACTTAATCTGCTTTAAATATACCCAGTGACTTGCCCTCCACAGCGGCCTGTGGCAATGGAGTCCACAGATTTTCCACTCTCTGGCTATAGAAATTCCTCTTCACCTCTGTTCTAAAAGGATGACTGTACCCTCTGATCCCAGACTCTCCCACTATTGGAAGCATTCTCTCCACGTCCACTCTGTCCATGCCTTACAATGTTTGGCATGTTTCAATGAAATCCCCCCCCCACCCCCGCAACTATTTCTTCGAACTCCAGTGAGTACAGGCCCAGAGCCACCAAACACTCCTCATATGTTAACCCCTTCATTCTCAGGATCATACCCGTGAGCCTCCTCTGGACCCTCTCCAATGCTAGCACATGCTTTCTTGATATGGAGCCCAAAAATTGTTCTCTGACCAATGCATCATGAAGCCTTAGCATTACAATGCTTTGATGTTCTTGTCCTCTAGAAATGAATGCTAACATTGATCTGGGGTTAAAGTCAGGCACTTGTAAAAATGGTGCGAGGAGTTTCATTATGGATTCAATTCTCCTGAAACCCTATCCAGCTACTCTGTGTGTGCATGTGTAAAGCTAGCAGGAATGCCTAATAAGGCAGCAGTGCCCTTACCACACGGGAATGGGGTGTGGCTGGAGAACTGAATTCCTTTGTCCAACATCTGCTAAATGTTAGAAAAAACAAAAAAACTCAAATGCTGTAAAGACAAAATATAAACTGCAAATGCTGGAAGTATTCAGCAGGTCAAGCTGCGTCAGTGGACAGAGAAAGAAAGAGTTCATGCCTTGTTGATGACCTCTCAATGCAATAATTTGTTTTATTTTGTTTTCCATGTGAAGGGATTGATTTGGAATGGGGAAGAATTTTGTGACGTTCTCCAAAATGAGGAATGGGAATATTGAGATGGTTTAGGTATTGGTAGCTCAGGGAATTATTACTCCAGGGCACTCTTTACCTGGCACAGGCCTGGCTCTGATCCAGAAGACTGTGGTCCTTCATTATTTCAGGAGTCAGACAGGGGTGATGCCAGGTGATTTCTCTATGGGATTCTTCTGTTCTGCAGATGGGTTTCTTTTTTTCCTAATAACTCTCCCACCTTAAAGATGTTAATTCATGGACTATAATTCCATTGGCCTGACTAGTCACATTATAGGTTTTTATTTGTGTTGGAACAGAAACAACAGCGTGCTGGTAGGCGATTCCAACAAGAGGATTACAGTTTACCATTCTCACCTCTAACTAGTAGAGGTAACCTGGTAATGGAAACTCTAAACTGTTTAGCTCATTGGCATCCAGTGTTTTTAACCACTTGTAACAGTGGAGAAGCCTTTTTGGCTCAGATTTAAGTTTAATGTATCTGAGGATAATTTTAAACTTAGAGTCCTTTTTTACCATTATGTGATGACCCTCTCCCTTCTTCAGAAATGGCTAGCTGCAGGGTCCGTAAACTGCTTTATCCTCCTTACTTACGATCAACTATACAGATTTATTCCTGAGCATAACTGCAGATATGGCTGATTCTTTATCTCCACACTTGAGAGTCTGGGTATGCTCTGAACTATCTGCAGCAGTGTTAAAGTCAATATTCTGAAAATAAAATGCACTGCCATCTGGTTGGAGTATCAAACTCACAAGGATCACTTGGGTCCTGATCCGTTAATAAAGGAGGCGGGAGACAAGCAGAAATATCATGATAAAATTAAAGACATGATCTCCTATGACGTGCTGAGGTAGGGCTCCATGCTTCAAATGTGCGGATATTTCACATGGTAGCTTGGGCTCAGCTGTCAATCAATGTCAAAGAGCCATGAGCTGCTTGGCATGCTGCTGCCTTATTTATGGATGCTCTGCTCTTCATAGGGATTAGTTCAGGGAATATAGCCTTTCAAATCACCCTCGCTTTGCTGGGGTTTTCGTGGCTATGTGAACTCCAATGTACATTTTCAAAAATCAGACTGCCTTGGTCAAAAAATATAAAAAGAATCTAAACTTTATCAATCAGTGGCTCTTTGAAGATACACATGGGGAATTTTCCTTTTTTTCTGGATTTTTATTCGATTTGTAAAAATAAGTAAACATTTTGTAATCCTATTCCAGGTTAAAAAAAGAAGTCTGATTAAAATAAATTGGTGGTGCCCATGAAAGAATACCATGGGGTAAAATCACGGGGAGCAGAGCCATACTAAGCTCTGACTGAGTGTAGGAAACAAAGTTTTAGTCATGGTAAAGAAGCGGTTTGCTGAAACAGCTGTACAGAGTTCTATTATTTTTTTTCTGGAGTGAGTAGCAGACGACATTCTTCCTGTTGGTTGATTTAATCTAATAGAAAGAGGTACGACTGAGCCCGTCAAACCTGTGGAAATCACATCCAGCATCACTTGTAAACTCTGGGATGCTTCCTGTATCCTGGACAACCACAGATGCAGGACGTGTCGTCAGTGGGAGCAGCTTGAGCTCTGGAGTTTTGGAGCTTAGGCAGGAGCTGATGCCACTACGGTGAACCTGCAAGGCTGTGTGTTTCATGAGTGGCATGTAAAAGGAGATGGTGATCCCGCAACTCAGAAGGACCCTGAAAGCATAGTCCAACTCGTATTCACTTCCGGGTGCTAATGTGGGAGGAATTCCACTGGAGAATGCTGTAACGGCATCACTCAGCTATAGAAAAGAGGAGAAAGGTCAAGAGAGCAATAGTGTTTGGAATTCTATAGTTGGGACAGAGGACAGCGGTCTGTGCTTTCAGAACTGATTCCAAGATAGTATGTGCCGGGATATCATTGAGCAACTGCTGAAAATTCTGGAAGGGGAATTCTGAAAATTCTTCCCTGCTGAGCACATGGTCCATAATAGTACCAATAATGTGGGTGAAAATGAGTGGGATCCAGCAAGAGGACTTTAAGAAGATATGAGACAGATTGAGAGATAGAACATCAGAGGTTGTTATTTCCAGTTTCTTGATTGTCGTGAGGCACATAGAGTATAAAAATAGCAAGAGAGAGCACAAATAAAAATGTGGCTGGAGCGATGGAGCTGGAGGGAAGGTTTCAGAATACTGGGATAGTGGAGACTGCAGAGTTGAAGCATGGAGCCCTACCTCACCAAATCACAGGAGATCATGACTTTAATTTTATCATGACATTTCTGCTAGTCTCTGCATGCCACAAAGATTGAACGTCAACCGACCTGGGATCGTTGACCTCCCAGAAATGTTGTCAGTGCTGTTTAGAGAGTTTTAAACAAGTCTAGCAGAGTTTGAGTTTGAGAAGGTAGCATTAGAAATTGCAAAAAAAAGAGAAGGAGCAAGATTTAAGACATTTTTAGGCAGGAGAAGATTAAGATAGAGGATAAGAAGGTCTATGAAAGAGTTATACAGAGTCCTGTTGACCATAAAAGGGCAGGAATAGGTTAATATTCCCAGATCCAGGGTGTTCACAAAATGTGGGGAAGGAGGAAAGGTAGGGAATAGCAGTAATGATGCTGGAGGATCTTGGGATGCCAGAGAACGGGAATGTCCTGGACAGATCAAGGGCAAAATCTATCTGTTTAGAGAACCAAACAGCAAAACTATAACTGAACAATGTAAAGGTACTTCAATTGTAGTTCAGGTACCTTCCCATGAGAATGAAAGGTTGGGAAATAAAAGCCAGAAAGTCTGAAGGGTATTGACAGATTAGATGGAGGGAAACTGTTGCTGCTAATGGAGGTACCAAGAATTGGGGCACATGGAGTAATTAGCCAAAGTCCCAAAAGAGACATGAGGAGAAAGCTTAGCTTATTCACAGGAATGGTTGAAGTCTAGAATCAACTGAAAGCAGGTGTGATTGTCGCATTCAAAAAGGAGCTGAGGAAGTGTCTAAAATGGAAGACATTGCACTGGGATGGGACCAGCTGTCTCTTACTGACACAGAACAAGTAACAACCCTATACTGAAGACATTCCTGCCTCACCATACAACACACATCAAAGTTGCTGGTGAATGCAGCAGGCCAGGCGGCATCTCTAGGAAGAGGTACAGTTGACGTTTCGGGCCGAGACCCTTCATCAGGACTAACTGAAGGAAGAGCTAGTAAGAGATTTGAAAGTGGGAGGGGCAGGGGGAGATCCAAAATGATAGAAGAAGACCGGGGGGGGGGGAGGGATGGAGCCAAGAGCTGGACAGGTGATTGGCAAAAGGGATATGAGAGGATCACCCCTTGTCCATCCTCTGGGTTTTTCCCCCCCTCCCCCTTTTCCTTCTCCCTGGGCCTCCTGTCCCATGATCCTCTCATATCCCTTTTGCCAATCACCTGTCCAGCTCTTGGCTCCATCCCTCCCCCTCCTGTCTTCTCCTATCATTTTGGATCTCCCCCTCCCCCTTCCACTTTCAAATCTCTTACTAGCTCTTCCTTCAGTTAGTCCTGACGAAGGGTCTCAGCCCGAAACGTCGACTGTACCTCTTCCTATAGATGCTGCCTGGCCTGCTGCGTTCACCAGCAACTTTGATGTTGCTTGAATTTCCAGCATCTGCAGAATTCCTTGTGTTTACCTGCCTCACCATAACCATTTTTTAACTCTGATTTCTGGAAGGGGTTTCAGTTGTCTTTATCAGATCAGTCAAGTATCTTTGATCTATTTTGAAATACAATGGAGATAAGCATGAGGAAAGATGAGTAAGACGTGGCTGATCCTCATGCACCATCACCAAGGCTCACCAAGGTCTATGAGACTTGGTCCCACTTTTGGAGTTACCTCCAGCAGCAGAGGCCCTGCCTCTAAAAGTGGCCCAAAGCTTCGAGAGTTGGTCCTTAGACCTGCAAGCTGTAAAAACCATGTGGGGTTGATATCTGTCCTGTAATGTTTCTGACAGTGTGGGACTTTATAACATTTGAACAATAATCTTTAAAAAAGTTAATTTTAAAACAAAAAAAAACTATAAACAGATAAATATTTTAAAATTAACTAAAGCCAAAAAATTGGGAAAGAAAAACTCACCTTCCTCTCATCTCAGAATGCCCATGTAAATCAATAGGATACTGCACTGTCAAATCCATCTGCAAGTCCAGGAATTCCTTACTAGAGAACATATGTGAGGGTATCTGGAACTTGCTGTCATACAAGCAGCTAATTGTTGGCAATTAGAACCCTGGTGCTAACCAGCAAAATTTGGCCCAGTATTACCATAGATGCTGCCTGACCTGCTGAGTTCCTCCAGTACTCTGTGTGTGTGTGTGTGTGTGTGTGTGTGTGTGTGTGTGTGTGTGTCTGTGTAAATATTACCATTGTTACACCCCATGGGCTAAGGCTGCAGGAGAAACTCTGACCCATAAATTAGTGCCACATGCAAGGTAAAACTCTGACGCCATGCATAGAACCAATAACAAGTGCAGCTCCCAGCTTTCACAGTCCTTCTGATTCAGTGCCCATCTTGGTTCTGCTGGGTACAAATGTAGAGAAGGCAAAAGAGTGGATATGTGCTTCTGAACATTGTACAGGGTTTAATACAATGTTGGCCTGAGTAAGAGTTAAATGTTCAACACTATTAGAATAGCATGCACTGCAAAGTAATATTAGATCTTTCCTCTAAGTATTTCATGTAAGCGTAATTTATTTGAATGGTGGTAGGTCTGGATGGATTATCGAAAAGAGGTAGAGAAATCAAATGGACTGAGGCGAGCATTCTAATTGAAACATTTCTAGATTCCAAGTGACAAATTACAGTTAGTAACTATAGGCAGTAAGCCCCAGAACAAGATGAGAAATGGCTTGCAACGTTCCTCATTTCTGTTCCTAGATTAAGCAATGCCTGTTGAACTGCAGATAGTTTCAATAGGAAGCTGAAACGTCCGGTGTAACCCTCTGAAGCACGGTGCCTAGATAAAGAGTAAGGCTGGAAGGAGGTTACTTAAGCCGAGGTGGCAGATGGGAGGCAGCTGTGCTGTGATGCAGAGAGGTATTAGCCTGGCCAGGGGATGCTGCTGAGGCTGGGGCAGACACTGCACGCCGTGTGGCTGAGGGGATGCAGCTTTGCTGCAAGACTATTATTCATACCTGCTGTGTGTTTGTTTTGATCCTGACAGCCACCGCCAGCGGATGAGAAGACGCAGGAGAGCGCCATGGATGAGCTGAAGGGGATCTTGGTAAAGTAGCAAACTGTTTTAACCCTTTCTTTGCCGGCACAGATTTAACCATTTTAATAAAAGTAAAAGTAGCACACTTTCCTCAACTTGAAATATCGACTGCCCGTTTCCCTCTACAGATGCTGCCTGACCTGTTGTTTTTCTCAAGCATTTTATTTTGATAGAATAAAACTCTGTGGTAATAAGAATGGATTCAGTTGAAGTGTTGTCTGCATATTTCAAGTGGACACCAAAGTTTAGAAATAGGATCCATTTCAGCCTGCTTTTTCAAATCCCACACAAAAGCAGTCATGCACACAAAATGCTGGAGGAACTCATTTCACAAAATGGGTGTTGTTTGGATTTCCAGCATCTGCAGATTTTCTCTTGCTTGCAAAAGCAGTTATACCCAGGTTAGGTCACGCCAGTGATCATTTCTGGGTGAAGTTGCATCCATCGTGGAATTAGCCCAGTCACTCCGTTAGTATGACTGACATCTTCCTAGTGGTGGTCGCACGCCTAAAGATGTCACAGCTCTTGAAACGCACATTCTCTTCATCGTCCTTTGTTCTTCCTTTATTGAAAGTCTGCACCATCACTGGATTTTCAGGTGTTAGTTTAAGTGTTGCAATGTAGCATTTTACACACAGCACCTGCCAGCCTCAGCTTTCAGTGTTGAGTAAACTGCTGCTTTCCCAGTTCATAGCCTTTTTGTTAAAGCTCATTACAACCTGCACGCAGCAATTGCTGGCCCCATGATCAGTCCACAACACGGTGTCACAGAAGTGCTTGTGTCACAGCCTTTCCTGCCATGTACCACGGTTGTCACGAAGAGGATTGGTAAGGTCCCCACTCATTCAGAGTCATACACGTTGGGAGCAGGCTCTTTGGACCCACTAGTCCATAGGCCAGTTAGGCCATTCGGCCCATCAAGTCTACTGCATCACAGTTGATCCATTTTCCCTCTCATGCCCCGACCAATCAATAACCTATCAACCTCTGCTTTAAATATATCCAGTCATCATCATAGCTTGTCACACCAGACAGCCAGCCACTCTAGTGTTGTTTGGTTGATGTTGAGCAGGTCAGTGTCAGTTAAATCAGGTGAGAGTGAGCAGTTGCGCAGAACGTGTTCAATGTTCTACACCCTTTCGCCACACTCACAGGATTCGCTGGTCTTTAAACCCCACTTCACCATATTGTCTCCCGTCCTACAAACTCCCGCTCTCGCTCTGTTGAGAGTGTACCACTTCCGTCTGTCAAGCAGTGCCCCGTCTGGTAACACTCCTGTGGGGTCTTGCACTGTATTGTTTGGTGGGGTTCTGGCTTCTGTTTGTTGCCAGAGGTCAATCCTGTATGTCTGGGGGGATGTTCCTCAATGACCTGCCCTCCACAGCCGCCTGTAGCAACGAACTCCCCAGATTCACCACTCTCACACCAAAGACATTCCTCGTCATCTCCATTCCCAAAAAAAAGTCCCTCGATTCTGAGGTTGTGTCCTCCCCCACCATAGGTAGCATCTACAGTGTAGGTGTTACCAAAAAAAAGTGTGAAATCCAACTTCTGGGGATTTACGAGCATTTGATAGCTGAGCCCGATTTTCCTTGCCCCACAACGCTGACAGAGGCAGGGACTGAAACCCCGTCATACTCAAAGTTCAGTGTGCTACTGCACTGAGCAACGAGTCACCTACACCCCCAACTCCACTGAATCATCCCGGCTCCCAGTCCCACCAATCATCCATCTGATGATCTCAAACCCACTCCTCTTCTTGCCAGCTCCTACCCATCCCAGCACACGATCCTACTGGCCTCAGCCACCCCTTGACTACCCTACCCACCGCCACTGCGCCAAAGACCAACAGCCTGCAGGAATTAGTCCATTAGTTCCTCAGGATCTCTGGTCACTGTCTCTGAATGAATACAGGAAACCTTCTGTGTCCTCGAAGTGCACACGGTCAGTTGTGTAAGACATTTTTGGCCTTGTACACAGGAGAATTTCAAGACAGGAATGCTTGGCACAAAGCCAACACAATTTCCCACTGCAGAGCAATGACTGTTCTGGTATCGTGGAATTCCCTAATGTCATAACTGCCTTTACATTCAGAATGAAGTGCAGAACAGCCTAATCAGCCAGTATGAATAATACCTAAATTTTAGCTGCTGGGTTGGTCCTATTCACCCTCCGTAGTCCGGTGGAAAATGTTGTACACCCCATTCTTTGTTTGACAGGGTTCCCATGACCTTCTAACAAGCTTGCAGCCCAAAGCAAGAACTGTGAGGCAATTTACCAAGATGATATACTCCCTTTCCTTACTGAAGCAAAACCCTACTTCCTACCATAATAAACACACACTGTATAGTAAAATTAAATCAATGACATGTGTTTGTATTATAATAAAAAAATAGAAATAGTAAATTAAACAATTCACAATTTTTCATTGTCATATAAACCAGGCTGTCTGCATGAGTCAGCCTGCAGGTAATCACCCCTGTTTAGCCACACAATGAAGCTGATGATCTAGACCCTCCAGCGCTGTTTTGAGTTAGATAGTTACAAATTCTCTGTATTACTTTCAGCAGGAGACCTTCAATAACAGGAAATCCCCTGAGGCCCAGCATTAGGGTGGCTCAGCAGTGTAGTGGTTAGCACAGCGCTTTACAGTACAGAAGACCCGGGTTCAATTCCTGCTACTGTCTATAAGGAGTTTGTGCGTTCTCCCTGTGAACACGTGGGTTTCCTCCGGGTGCTCTGGTTTCCTCCCACAGTCCAAAGACCTACCGATTGGTAGGTTAATTGGTCATTGTAAAGCGTCCGGTGATTAGGCTAGGATTAAATCGGGGATTGCTGGAGAAGGACTCAATGGATCTAGAGGGATGGTTCCTTGAGCAGACTGTCCAGACCATCACCAGATTTCACCAACAGGCACCAAGGTCTTCCTTGGCTGGCAGCGAGAGGGGTCCTCCCAATCAGGTGCTTCCTGCATGCCCAGAACAACTCTCCCACTGTGCACTGCCCCAGAGTGGACTGCAGTGGGGACAAGACAGTCACTCACCTCTTGGAGGGCTGTGCATTTGTGAAGAGGGTGTGGAGAAAGATTCAAGGCCTGTGTCCTGGTTCATCCTGAGCAGCTATGAGGCAGAGGACTCTCTGACCTACGGGCTCTTCCCATGAAGTGCTGCTGGATGACCATCAGCTCAATGGAAGACACCCTTTGGTCTGCCCGAAACTTGTTCTGCCTGCGCATTGAGCTGGCTGTAAAGGAATGCTGCCCGCTGACTACAGGAGTGTGTGCCAAGGAATGCACTGAAGCTCGGTGCAGCCACCACAAGGGCTCGGTGGGAGAAGGACCACAGTATAGGGTACCTCCACTTCTGGACAGGGAGGGATGAGAAAGACCCTCGATTATTGTAGTAGTACCACCCCAGGGGAGCACATGAGTGACGAATGTGCTGTTGGTTTTAAACAATGTAGTTCAACACTAAACATGTTGTCTGTGAATGTGGCAATGAAAAGGCAATACATGGTTTATTCTTGCAATTTTTGATTACAAAAACATTTATGAGGTATGAACATGGTTGTGGATCTCCCAGCATAGGAGACACATATTAACCAGATCCGTTATTCAGGCACAGCTTTGCACTTGAATAGCTGTGGATGAGGGAGGGCCAGGGGGCAGACAAGGGGCCCACTCCCTCTGATGGGGCGTCATGCCATTGGGAGTATTCACCCAGAACGGCGACTGTGTGTTCAGGAACCTCCACCGAAGTGATTGATTCACTTGCTCACAGGGGACAATTTGCCCGATGGTGCCTTTGCTCTGGCTGTCCTGAGAATCTTTGTCTAGGTGGGGATGGACTTCTTTAAGTGATCCTGGATCAGGCCTCACCCCTCCAATTAAGGCCCCCTTTGGAGTTCTAGGTCTCTGCTGGTCACTAACAGTAAAATTACATTTATGAAAATGAAGTTAATTGTGCTGCACACTGATCAGTGTCACTGAATGGGCTCAGTAGCTTCTAGCTCTGTTTGATTCCTAGACAGAATTCTGGACTATAATTTCTCAAAGATTACTTTGCATATTAAATATACCTGTTTTTGCATTTAGGTGTTAGAACTTTGATCATATAACACGTGAAAACATGATGCTACATGATAGAATTTCTAGGACTACATTCTTCCACATAGGTTCATCAGTATTATCTGTTCCTTTCTGGGACAGCTTTTGGCAGTCTTAGTAATCTGTAGCACGTGTGATGCACGTTGTGAGCAGTCCGGAAGGAACTCTCATCATGTAAAGGCCTCAAACTGTTGTGTCGTTTATAGAACATGTGAAAGCTAAATACCTGTTCCAGTCATAGCACAAGCTTTATCAGTTTGGATTTTTCAAGTCAACTTTAATTATCATTTAACCATACATGTATACCCATGAATACAGTCAAACGAGACAGCGTTACTCTGAGGTCAAGGTGCAAAACACAGTACCAACAGTCACACACAGCACAAAGCACGCATAGCACATAGAAGATAGCAAGTACATGTAAGATATCAGTAAAATACAGCCACATAAAAAAAAGTCCAGACCCTGAATCCATGAATGCCGCAGAAATCTGCAGTGGACCACAATACAGATTGTCTTCTGCTGAGCGAACATTAGGGGGCAGCACTGACTCCAGCCTGGACGCCGTGCCACATTGCCCAGTGGAGCACACTGACTTCAATGACTCTCCCCCGGCAGTTGTAAATAAGTGATATCTTGGCTTGAGGTCCTGAGTCCGTGAATGCCGTAGACCACAATACAGCTTGTCTTCTGCTGAGTGAATACTGGGTGGGGGGTGGGGCAGCACTGACTCCAGCCTGGACATCCCCTCCCCCCCAGAGGAACACACCAGCTTCAGCACCGGTCTCCTGGCGGCTGTAAACAGGTAGACTGCAGCTTGAGGCCTAGTCCTTGCTACGACCGAGGCCTCAGAGCTCCCCTGCCATTCCTCCGCTGTCCAATAAATCAGTGAATCGATGTCCAAAGGAGTATTGCAATCACAAAAAAAAGCAACCAAGACAGTCACTTGCTATTAGACTGCCCGCCCCCTTTTGCTTGGACACTTGGGACAAACTTTATCTCCATGGATAACTCTTCATCTGCCATTGAGTTGAGTCTAATGCAAGGCGCATGCCTGAGTCCATGGCAAACTAACGACTCTACAGCTAACCATATTAACTTACTCCATTGAAGGAGAACAGGAAGTTAAACTGATGAAATAAACAACAGCTTATTTCTCCCAATCAAAACAGGGTATTTTTTGCCAGAAATTCAAGGAATGAAAAATAATCAAACGGCAAATGAATGTGCTTCAGTTCAGTTTTGGTTCACATGCCACAAAATTGTCAGCAGATTTGATGATAATAGAATTACCAATAATGGAATAATGTTGCCACTCAGAATAGCTGTTCCACCGTAGGGGTAGCACAAAATCCTGCATTGAGTCATATCGCAACATGAGGTTTTTCTCTTATAAAACTCATAAGCAGCAATATCTTTGTCTCTGCTACAAATGGTTTTATATACTATATTCATATATTTCTACCTAAACATAAATTTGCATGCTTAAACCTTGCAATAATGAACTAGGTACATTGAGGTTATCCTGAATAATGCTTAGTGCATACTGCTGTGGTGTCTGCCAACAGGACTCGATGAAGAAAAGCCCAAGTCGAGGGTTTCCAGATGCGGGTCACAACAAGACAGAGAATGAGCTGGAGGTTGTCCTGAGGCGGAGACGGAAGCAAACTTCGGATTACAGTCCTAAAGGTGCTGAGATGTTAATCCTGAGTATTTACTTAATCAACTCAGATAACAGCAACATACAAGCTCGGTTATCTGTGGCTGAAGGTTCAACTGTTAACTCACAGCAATGTCAGGACAAATCCAGGGCAAGCATTAAAAAGGGCCACTTTTCAACATAATTGTATAAGGGCTAAGAGAGTTGTAAAAGAGCGCCTGAAGGCTTTGTGTGTCAATGCAAGGAGCGTTCGTAATAAGGTGGATGAATTGAATGTGCAGATTGTTATTAATGATTATGATATAGTTGGGATCACAGAGACATGGCTCCAGGGTGACCAGGGATGGGAGCTCAACGTTCAGGGATATTCAATATTCAGGAGGGATAGACATGAAGGAAGGGGAGGTGGGGTGGCGTTGCTGGTTAAAGGAGAGATTAACGCAATAGAAAGGAAGGACATAAGCCGGGAAGATGTGGAATCGATATGGGTAGAGCTGCGTAACACTAAGGGGCAGAAGACGCTGGTGGGAGTTGTGTACAGGCCACCTAACAGTAGTAGTGAGGTCGGAGATGGTATTAAACAGGAAATTAGAAATGTGTGCAATAAAGGAACAGCAGTTATAATGGGTGACTTCAATCTACATGTAGATTGGGTGAACCAAATTGGTAAAGGTGCTGAGGAAGAGGATTTCTTGGAGTGTATGCGGGATGGTTTTTTGAACCAACATGTCGAGGAACCAACTAGAGAGCAGGCTATTCTGGACTGGGTTTTGAGCAACGAGGAAGGGTTAATTAGCAATCTTGTCCTGAGAGGCCCCTTGGGTAAGAGTGACCATAATATGGTGGAATTCTTCACTAAGATGGAGAGTGACATAGTTAATTCAGAAACAAAGGTTCTGAACTTAAAGAGGGGTAACTTTGAAGGTATGAGACGTGAATTAGCTAAGATAGACTGGCAAATGACACTTAAAGGATTGACGGTGGATATGCAAAGGCAAGCATTTAAAGGTTGCATGGATGAACTACAACAATTGTTCATCCTAGTTTGGCAAAAGAATAAATCAAGGAAGGTAGTGCACCCGTGGCTGACAAGAGAAATTAGGGATAGTATCAATTCCAAAGAAGAAGCATACAAATTAGCCAGAGAAAGTGGCTCACCTGAGGACTGGGAGAAATTCAGAGTCCAGCAGAGGAGGCCAAAGGGCTTAATTAGGAAGGGGAAAAAAGATTATGAGAGAAAACTGGCAGGGGACATAAAAACGGACTGTAAAAGCTTTTATAGATATGTAAAAAGGAAAAGACTGGTAAAGACAAATGTAGGTCCCCTGCAGACAGAAACAGGTGAATTGATTATGGGGAGCAAGGACATGGCAGACCAATTGAATAATTACTTTGGTTCTGTCTTCACTAAGGAGGACATAAATAATCTTCCAGAAATAGTAGGGGACAGAGGGTCCAGTGAGATGGAGGAACTGAGCGAAATACATGTTAGTAGGGAAGTGTTGTTAGGTAAATTGAAGGGATTAAAGGCAGATAAATCCCCAGGGCCAGATGATCTGCATCCTAGAGTGCTTAAGGAAGTAGCCCAAGAAGTAGTGGATGCATTAGTGATAATTTTTCAAAACTCGTTAGATTCTGGACTAGTTCCTGAGGATTGGAGGGTGGCTAATGTAACTCCACTTTTTAAAAAAGGAGGGAGAGAGAAACCGGGGAATTATAGACCGGTTAGCCTAACGTCGGTGGTGGGGAAACTACTGGAGTCAGTTATCAAGGATGTGATAACAGCGCATTTGGAAAGCGGTGAAATCATCGGACAAAGTCAGCATGGATTTGTGAAAGGAAAATCATGTCTGACGAATCTCATAGAACTTTTTGAGGATGTAACTAGTAGAGTGGATAGGGGAGAACCAGTGGATGTGGTATATTTGGAGTTTCAAAAGGCTTTTGACAAGGTCCCACACAGGAGATTAGTGTGCAAACTTAAAGCACACGGTATTGGGGGTAAGGTATTGGTGTGGGTGGAGAATTGGTTAGCAGACAGGAAGCTAAGAGTGGGAATAAACGGGACCTTTTCAGAATGGCAGGCGGTGACTAGTGGGGTACCGCAAGGCTCAGTGCTGGGACCCCAGTTGTTTACAATATATATTAATGACTTGGATGAGGGAATTAAATGCAGCATCTCCAAGTTTGCGGATGACACGAAGCTGGGCGGCAGTGTTAGCTGTGAGGAGGATGCTAAGAAGATGCAGGGTGACTTGGATAGGTTGGGTGAGTGGGCAAATTCATGGCAGATGCAATTTAATGTGGATAAATGTGAAGTTATCCACTTTGGTGGCAAAAATAGGAAAACAGATTATTATCTGAATGGTGGCCGATTAGGAAAAGGGGAGGTGCAACGAGACCTGGGTGTCATTATACACCAGTCATTGAAAGTGGGCATGCAGGTACAGCAGGCGGTGAAAAAGGCGAATGGTATGCTGGCTTTTATAGCGAGAGGATTCGAGTACAGGAGCAGGGAGGTACTACTGCAGTTGTACAAGGCCTTGGTGAGACCACACCTGGAGTATTGTGTGCAGTTTTGGTCCCCTAATCTGAGGAAAGACATCCTTGCCATAGAGGGAGTACAAAGAAGGTTCACCAGATTGATTCCTGGGATGGCAGGACTTTCATATGAAGAAAGACTGGATGAACTGGGCTTGTACTCGTTGGAATTTAGAAGATTGAGGGGGGATCTGATTGAAACGTATAAAATCCTAAAGGGATTGGACAGGCTAGATGCAGGAAGATTGTTCCCAATGTTGGGGAAGTCCAGAACGAGGGGCCACAGTTTGAGGATAGAGGGGAAGCCTTTTAGGACCGAGATTAGGAAAAACTTCTTCACACAGAGAGTGGTGAATCTGTGGAATTGTCTGCCACAGGAAACAGTTGAGGCCAGTTCATTGGCTATATTTAAGAGGGAGTTAGATATGGCCCTTGTGGCTAAAGGGATCAGGGGGTATGGAGAGAAGGCTGGGGCGGGGTTCTGAGTTGGATGATCAGCCATGATCATAATAAATGGTGGTGCAGGCTCGAAGGGCCGAATGGCCTACTCCTGCACCTATTTTCTATGTTTCTATGTTTCTATGTCTTCGATAAGAGCAATGTTCGTAGTGTAAATAGTAATGTTATAGCTATATCATTTTGACTTCCCATACACAGTCATAGAAGCTTATTGTCCCCATTAAGTTATTTCAACCTCTCATTACATAGACTTTGATTAATATGCTGATAACTTTGTTCTACATATACCACTCTAATCTTATCTCCTACTGAAAACTAAGCTTTCCCTCTCTTCGACAGATTAGGTTTGCAGACCTGAAATGTTGACAGTTTCTCTTTTCAGCAGATTCTACCTGACCCGATGTTTCTCTGCCTTTTCTTCTTTTACTTCAGATTTCCAGCATCTGCAGTTCTTTTTTGATTTTAATATTTTTTGAAGCTGTGACTTCTCTTACATTGATGATAGTGTATAGTTGATATCCATCACGATCTAATTGTACTCCTTCCCACCACCGCTATCACGGCACCACCTCGTGTGAGACAGTGGCCAATGGACTTCAGTGTAGGGAAATGTGAGGGACTATGTCTTAAGGCTGATTTACACTTGGGCGTACGGGCAACACTGTAGCCTACACCGTAGGCCTGATTCACACTTTTGTGTAGTCCTACGCCGTAGCGAGCATGCGTAGTTGTGTCTGCGTCGCCCTGCAATTCACCGCCAAAATGCTAGTTGACGGTGGAGTTTCTGTGCCACTGTGTTGAGTTTCTTTGTGACAGACATGGACAAGGAAATGCATTTCAAATATTTTCAGATGTCGGCAGGTAGATTTGACGATTTGGTTCATCGTCTCCAACCACTTATTTCGCATCAGTGTACAGACATGGTGGAGAACAGCAACCGGAAATGCGTAGGAGGAAATGCGACGCTACCAAGCAGACCAATCACAGTTGTTGCGGTCTGCGTCACCACGACGTGTGAGTTACATATTTGGGGAGGTGCATGTCACCCTACGGTGTAGGGTATGCGGTACCTACGGCGTACATTTGACCCACAAGTATAAATTGGGCTTAAGACTTCAAAGAGAGAGAGAATAGAATCCATGGACGCTGATATTTGTTGTCAATTGTAAATCAGTTTTAATGAGGAATATTTGTCCTCTTCTATCTTTAGCAGATGGAAATGACACAGATGCCAGTGATTCCACCTCTTCCAAATCCCTCAGCCTGAAGGACAGCGATGAAAGGAAAAGTGATAATCTGGAGTCCAGCCCCGTGCTGCAGGGTCCAGTAACTGCAGACCATGAAAGCAGCATTTCCGGAAGGTAAAGCTGGGGGTGAACCTGCTTCTCCTGCTGATGCAAACATGCACACTTTAACCCTTGTTTAAACCCTTCTTTAAGTCGATTCTGGTCAGTGAAGAAAAGCAGTTCTGAGCAGCAAGTACTCATTGTCCATTTGAGTTTGCAACTGATTTGTCTTCCAACAAAATTTTCTTGTTCATTTTAAACTTTTCCTTGTGTAGTATCAAAATTACACTGTAGTTAGGTGACAGTGCTGTCTGTATATGTTGAACTACACACTTCACAGCCTTAGTGTTCTTTGCTCGCTGAGAGCTTGTGTGAGTCTTAGGTATTCCGGTAATACGACCCTTCAGGAGGGATGGATGATGGGGGTATAAATACCATCGGACTAGACATGCCCGGGCATCATCCCCGACGAAGATGGCAGAGTTTGTCATCGAAATGTTGGTTATAATCAATACCTGTACCTGGCTGGAAGCCTGAGAAGAGTTTATTTTTCAGATTTTATAAACTTGTATTCCCCCTAGAAAGCACGATAGGTGAAAGCAGAAATAACTAGAAGATATACATAGGTAACTGGATGGGCAAAACTCTGGAAAATGGCTTTCCATATCAGCAAATGTGAGGGTGTATGCCCTGGATCTAGAGGAGGGATTGTACAATGAGAATTATATATCCTTTTTTATCACTGCCGGCATAGGAGTCTGTAGCTCACTGTAGCTGGTGTAGGTCTCTCTGCTTTGTGTTGTGGCCCCCTCTTTCAATGAATGTCAGTGATTTTGGAGGATGGTATTGTTGTTCTGTGTTTATGGATTGGACTATTGCATTGATGGACTGTGAGCTTTTTATGGTTTTTATATTCAGTGTTTTTTATTATCCGTTCCTTTGCCATTTTGTTGTTCGAGGGGAGGGGGCTTGTTCCTGTTGTGTTCTGTTAGTTTTTTTGTGTGGGGGAGGGGTTGCTTTTGTGGGTCGCTGCTCTTATTCCGTTTTGTGGTGTTGGTGATCGGGGCACCGTTCTTTTTTGTGCCGGGGGGGGTGGGTTTAATGTTTCTCTCTGAACAACTTTCATGTTCTTTCTTTGTTTCGTGGCTATCTGGAGAAGACAAATTTCAGAGTTGTATGTGGATATATGCTTTGATAATAAATTAACCTTTGAATCTTTGATATTCCCTGGAATTGAGAAGACTAAGGACCATTTTGAGGTTTTTTCAAGGAGAAATAGCAATGAAGCCAGGAAATTACTTCAACAGTTTTGGAAATCTGAGACTACTGGAGCGAGTTAGATCTTGCAGAAATAATATTAGGAAACAGTTGAAAGCACAAAGAAACACCCTTCCACAGAAAACATTGATGCTGGTTCAACTGTTAACTTTAAATCAGGAGTTGTTAGATTTTGTTAACCAAAGACATTGAGGAATATGAAGCGAGGATGGACAAATGGAGATGAGTCAGGGATTAGATTTGATCTGACTGAATAGCAGAAGAGATGCATTGAGTTAAAAGGTCTCCTCCTGCCTTAACAAATATAGAAGATTTAGCAGTAGATTTAAATCCAGGTATTTAAAATGAGAAGGTGGTTTTGACTGGGTGAATAATATGTAATTGTTTCCTTTGGGAGTGGAATCTAGGGTCAGAGAGTAGAAGCTGATGATTAGACCCAGAATATTCAGGAGTAAAATCGGGAAAGGTGGTGGGAATTTGAAACTCTATCCTCTAAAAGATCACAAGTTCTGGGAGAGGTTGAGTCTGATTTATCATTAACTCATTGTGACGCACAAACATCACAGTTCTGTCTCTGTCCTCTTCATCCGACCTGGAACATCTAGCAGTCAAATGTCCTCCATTTTACCTGTCGAGGGAGTTTTCCGCCTTCACCCTGGTGGTGGTGTACATTCCCCTTCAGGCCAACGTCAGGCAGGTACTGGAGGAGCTAAGCAACATAATTTGCAGGTACAAAACTGCACACCCTAATACCTTTCCTGTTAGGGAGATTTCAACAGGTCAGTTTGACGAAGACATATGCCAGTGATGGTAAACCTGATTCTGATTCTGACTCTGAGAACAGAAACTTTTGACAGAAAGATTAGGTCTCTGATTGGTAAGATTATCAAAATAAATCAAGCAAATGTCGCTGGCTGAAGTAATGATCGCAATATGACCTAAGAAGTAATAACAAGCCAGGCTTAACGGATGAATGGTTCATTACAGAGAAGCATTGTTCTCCCATACCTCAGCTCAGTGCTGCCTCCTAATGACACATGTCGCACCTCTCACAGGATCACAAAGACATAATATTTACATTAGCTTACCTATAGAAATGCAACTTGCTTATAGCTTTGTCTTTTTCTAATCATTCTCCTTTCTCTTTTCAGCTCTGAAGAAACGAAGCGGAAATGTATCACTAAACACGAAAATATTGAACCCCAGGGTATCCTTATAAGCATGAATGGCCAGTCAGTATCACCTGACCAAAGAACCACCCCTACTCAGGGCCAGAACAACTTGAAGAGTCAAAGCACAGTTCAAGAAAGCATTGATGAAGATTGTTAACAGCAGTAATGAGGTGTTGTTGTCAAGGAGTTTGTAGTTATTGTTGAAAATGATAACCTGTCCACCTCACCAGAACACCTTTAGCACTGATGTGGAGGTTGAAAAGCAAAATGGCTGGCATGCATGACCTGGTGAGGTAGCATCCTGAGAACATTCAGTCTTACTCACAATTCAGCAGGAGAGAAATGTAAAGTCATTTAAATATAATTCCTGTTCTCTCCATAATAATATTTACTTTTTTTCTACCGTAAGTGAGTAGAAAGTCATAGGCTGGAACATGCAAAGAGGAATTTCAAACGTACATTCCCAATGGCTTCCACAGCTGATGACATATACACTCGACGTCACTACCTCTATTGAGGGAAGCTTTACAGATATTTTAACATTCACAGATGCACATCTGGCTGTTGCCTTGAGAGAGCCCTGTTTTATTCTTCATTTTATTAGTTTCATCACCTTTAATAAAGATTTAGGCATCAACATTAGTCACAGCTAACTACAAATTCAACCAAGACCACCATTAGAAATTCATTCGGATGTAATCCTCAGAACCCCTGTACCTATTTCCATCCCTTCCTATTGCTTTTTAAACATGAACAATAACTGATAGAAGACAGCGTTTTTATGATACTAAAGATGTATAACTTGTTTCCTGAATTCGGTTGAGCTAAGCCAAACAGGAGCTCCCTTGATCTTCCTTGAAGGTATAGTGCAACATTTCAGAGTCATCCTTTGGTTATAGGCCAAAAGTACTCTAACTGCAAACTGTTAAACAGGTTAGTATTCTAACTTCACACAGTTGGACAGGTTAGTGGAATTGATAAACATAATATTGGTGGAACTCCCTTATTATATCATTCCTGTAAAACTTATCCCCTGGATCTTAATGCTGAACCAAGTTTATATATTTGCTGTACATTCTGTTGAAAGCCTCACAGGGAAGCCAGGTAGTGTAGTGGTTAGCACGATGCTATTGCAGCTCAGGGTGTTGGAGTTTGGAGTTCAATACCGACGTCCTTTGTAAGGAGTCTGTACGTCCTCCCACGGTATGCATGGTTTTCTCCGGGTGCTCTGATTTACCGTACCGGTTGGTAGGTTAATTGGTCATTGTAAATTGTCCCAGGATTAGGTTATGGTTAAATCGGGGAGTTGTTGGTGGTTGCTGGGCAGTGTGACTCAAAGGGCTGGAAGGGTCTATTCCACCCTGTATCTCTAAATAAGTAAAAATAAGCGTGTCATTAAAGATTCCTGACGAAGGGTCTCGGCCTGAAACGTCGACTGCGCCTCTTCCTATAGATGCTGCTTGGCCTGCTGCGTTCACCAGCAACTTTGATGTATGTTGCTTGAATTTCCAGCATCTGCAGAATTCCTGTTGTTTGTGTCATTAAAGAGAAGCATTGTTCTCCCATACCTCAGCTCAGTGCTGCCTCCTAATGACACATGGTTGCTGTTGCACCTCTCACGGTATCACTAAAACACAGTAGTCTCTGCAGATTTAATGTGACAATGTAACTTTGATGAGCAGAAGAAGTGGGGAACTGGAGTAAATAGAAACTGAACTGGGACTTACTTGGGTCTCAGGGTTTTCATGTCACAGGTCATTCCCGAGCTGAGAGGCAGAATAACAATCAGAAAAAGAAATTTCCTTTCAGGTGTAGCTTTACTGATGCATGAATGGTAAAGGCTACTGCTGTCCTAGAGTTACACTTATATTCAAATGAGAAAGAACAAATGCATACCTGAACACTGCTCAAGCCCACCAGGGAATGTAAACTAACCTTGCTAAAGGCTACATACTTATGCAGAACAACAAGAGAAAATCTGCGGATGCTGGACATCCAGGCAACACACGCAAAGTGCTGGAGGAAGTCAACCCTCCCCCTCCCAGTTTCACCTATCACCTTGTGTTTCTCTCTCCCTTCCCCCACCTTCTAACTCTACTCCCCACCTGTTTTCTCTCCAGCCCTGCTGAAAGGTCTCCTCCCAGAACATCGACTGTACTTTTTTCCATAGATGCTGCCCGGCCTGCTGAGTTCCTCCAGCATTTTGTGTGTGATACAAAAACAGGTTTTAACCTGCTGCCTGGCTGCCAAGAGGCCAATTTCCAACTGTGTTGAAAATCTTTTCCAGTTCTGCAATAATATGGATATTGCATGTGAGAGCATGACTGACATTTTACAAAGTAAGTTGCTTATCTAAACATGTTAAACTGGGAATATTGCACAGAAGCACAATTCCATTTACTTCACTTTATGATAGCAAGTTTAGTTGAAAAGTTAGAACTGGAAAAGTTTAATTCTACAAGCAAATCAAATCAAAACTAGTTACTGAAAGACAAGCTGTCAAAACAAAATAATAATCATCTAATCTATTTATAATGGGGTTATTATGGTTGATCTTAAGAAGTCACTGTACAGCACATTTTGACAAAAGATCACGCAACTTTGTTGAACAATTATAACATTCCATGCATTCTTCCTGCTTCTCAAATTGCTGGTCACCGATGTTCATTGCAATGTACTGCTGCCACAAAACAACACAATTCAGTGAAATTAAACCTGAATCTGATGTTGTTTGTGAGATTCCCATGTACTGTACCTACATGCCTTATGACTTCCCCTCCCTTCTTGCAGGTGACCTATAAATTCACTCACACAGTTGCAGAAGTAATCAGCGTCATGGTGTCAAGATTGGGTAACAGAGTTTAAAGCAATTTTGTGAACAACTTTGGTTGCCTTAGCACCTGCTGGGAAAAGTCCCCTTGATTTTAGGTAGATTTTCATTTTTCTTCTCCTCTTATCCCTGTGACGCCAAAAGTGGAGAAACTCACCTCTTGAGTCTGAAGAAAACAGTTCCATTCACAGAATAACCAGTTTTTACTCACACATTACCCCTGAAACTGTGCTAATTAAGGAGCCAGCTCTCAAACAGCATCCCTTGTCCTCTGAGTTCTCTGACCTCTTGTAACCTCAAACACAACCCCCTCTCTTCATCACATTGTTGAGGAAACCTAGCTATTCTACTTTGTAAATCTATACAGTTGAAGTTCTAGCTGTTCATTTGAACTTTTCAAATAACTTTAGTGTAGTCCATTGAACATATTCTAACATCAAAATATAGAGTAGACCATCTTCTAAACAGGATTTAATGGGTACTTGCACACCAAGGAAATGTATTCTTTTGGAAAGTTGACTATTAAGGATTTTTTTTCTAGAATTACTATTACATAGAATATATCTACATTTTAAGACAATCTCTCATGGGATACCATTTTCCTAACTGTGAAATGTTAAAGTTACAGAAACCACATTTATAATTTGATCACCGCAGTGCATTGATGTGATCATTGTTGCTTTCCTGATTACTCACTTCAATTCTCATTTTGATTTTGGTGCTTAATCAAGCATCAGAGGAATTTGAAGCAGATACATGAAGTGGCTCAAAAAAAATGTTTTAAATTGCTCTTGTGTGCAAGTCTATCTATTCTCACGCTGTGGACTGTTTGCGGTGGTGAAGCAATGAGTGCGAGCAGCACTTTCCCAGCTCCCCACTTGTGAAGCCATGCATTAGGAGGCACAGAGGGCAATCCGCTTCCTGTAAGGAAATGTCTGTCAGCTATCTGCAAGTCACCACTGCGGCAGCTACAGTCAGAAACTCATGGTACTGTATCACCATGGTGATTGCTCAAAAGCCCCGTTCCCCGGCAGCAACCCTACAGGGAATGTCACAAGGTCACTTGAAAAGGCAACAAAGGCTACTGGTTTTTGGTCGATAAACTGCACTCACACAAAAAAAGTCTGTCTACAAATCCAAATGTCTGACTCTCTCACCCAGGTGCTATTATGGTTACTATTTCTGCTCAATGCAAAGTGTTGATTCGATTGAAAGTTCTCTGCTGAGTTTTCAAAAAAACATTAATGAATAAAGGAGAAAAATAAGTTATATTGATCTCTTGGCTTTTCTTTAGCCGCTGGTGATATTGGTTTAAATTTTGTGAGTTTCTATGCTGTGCTTAGTGGAAATTTACAGCGGCTGGTGCAATATAATGCAAGAGTAAGCCAGTTCTGCCATAGAATTCAATCATAGCCAAACAGTGCCTTACTTTTCAGCTTTGCTCTACATTCCGCTACAATCTACATCCTTGCCTAACAAGACTCAATTAATATTCACTCTTAAAGAGCAGTCACACCCGCTGGGGAATAGTGTACAAGATTTCTGCTACCTTTGCTGAAAACCCTCTTGAATAACTTAACTCTAATTTTAACATTGTGTCTTCTTGTTTGAAATTTCTCCTGCTAGATCTAATATGCACTTTGAGAAATCCTTTTTTTCCAAACATTTTAATCTCTGGGATCAGATTACTGCCTCAGTCTTTTACACCAATATAAATTCAACCTCAATTATTAGGCTGCTATGTGCAATTATTTTTAAACCAGCCTTTTCCTTTAAGACAACAAAATCAAATGCTGAGAATAATTAAGGGTTAATGGCTGACAGGTGAAGATTGCAGGCTGGCAGATACTTCTAAATTCAGCTTTGCATCCACAAGGTAAATGTATGACGGAACCGCATTCCTTTCTCTTTTTTAAAAATGTTTGCTGGAATGAAATATGTACTGAAAGAAAGAACTGCAAATGAATCTTTCTATAAAAATGCACAAGGCATTAAGGGCGAGAAGTCCCAAGGCACCTAACAACCTATGATTTAAGGGAGTGGTATAGATGTTTAGTGCAGCTCTGTGTAAGGCTTCCAAACAGCTATTAGAGAGGAGCTCCAAGGTTGTTCAAGGGGATGCACTGGGCAGGTGGATGGAGCCATGGTTAAGGGTAAGGATTGTGCTGGTGCCAGTTCCCCAGATAGTGAGGTCATAGAGAGGATTTGTAAGATTATTGGACTATTACAATAGAAGGATAATGGTTGAACACAAAGGGTGGACTAAAGCACATAGAAATCATCCAAATCCGAATCAGGTTTATTATCACTGACCTATGTCAAAAAACTTGTTATTCAACAGTAGTAGTACAGCATAAGACATAAAACTATGTTAAAATATATATAAATACTGCAAAAGAGGAATAGTGAGATAGTCTTCATGAACTGTTCAGAAATATGACGGTGGAGGGCAAGAAGCTAGTCCTAAAACTTTGAGTGTGGGTCTACAGGCTCTTGTACCTCCTTTCTACTGGTAATAATGAGGAGAGGGCATGTCCTGGTTGGTGAGGGTCCTTAACTATCACTGCCATCTTGTCAAGGTACTCCCTCTTGAAGATGTCCTTGACTGTGGGGAGGGTTGTGCCTGTGATGGAACTGGCTGAGACTACAAACTTCTGCAGCCTTTTTCGGTCCTGCAGGTTAGATAAGGAACATCCCGGTGAGTAGGTCAAGGGTCCAGTTGCAGAGGAAGGTGCAGTGGCCCAAGTTTCGAAGCTTGTTGATCCATAGTGAGGGTATGATGGTGTTGAATGCAGAGCTGTATCTTTTTAGTCATCCAAAGTAAACCTTATTTGTAATAAAATAATGATTTATAAGATTAAATCAAGCAGTGCCTTCTCACTCTTACGTTCATAGACGGTGCGTTAAGAGATTTCAATTACATTTCTTAAAACCAATAGCACTGTTGCCACTCGTGGCTCTCTGGGCTGGTACACTACTACAGTAATTGAAAGACCTCCACATCCAGCTGGTCCGCTCCCTGTCCAATAGTGGAGGAGCCTTACACTGTGGTTCTTCTCCACTGAGTCCTTGCAGTGGCAGCACCAATCTTCACTGCATCCCCCAGCGCGTGCTGCTGCAACCTGGAATGTGCCAGTTGCAGTATTCCCTTTACCGATGTCTTAATGCGCTGGTAGACCAACAAGATCTGGGCAGATTCTTTCACTGAGCTGGTGATCTTCCAGCAGCACATGACGTTCATCTCTGTCTGTGTGTTCCTGGGAGAGGTCCGTAGATCAGGCATGCAGCTGCTGGGAATGAAGCATAACACAGGACATGACACAGGACTTTGCATCTTTCTCCACACTCTCTTTGCAAATCCACAGCCCTCAAAGATATGAATGCTCATTTTGCCTCTACTACGGTCCTCTCAGGGACAGCATGTATTGGGAGTGGTGTTCGGGGAATAAAGGAAGGATCTGACTGGTACAACACTTTTCACCACCAGCCAAGCAAGATCTTGGTGCCTGTTGATGCGATCTGGCAATTAGGCATTTCTGCTGATGGTCTGGACAATCTTCTCAAGGATCCAGCCCACTGCATCCATTGAGCTCTTCTCCTGTGGTGTCTGCAGGACATTGCATGCTGACTGATGGACTTGTAGCCAAAGGTGTAGGGCTGGAAGAACTTTTGCAGGAAGGATAAATAACGTGGCCATGTTCAGTTGACGGGAGCATTGTGAGCAACAAGGCCAGACCCATTTGAGTAATCTTGTGTGTGTATATATATATATATATATAGATTAGGCATTCCTATTTGTTTTAACAATTCATTACCCGTTATACATATAAATGCGTGAAATGTATACGCCATGAAGCTACCACATGATAAGTGTGCACTTCGCTTAAAGTAAACTCAAATTTAGACTCACATCTTGGATTCCAGTGTCTTTTTTTGAATTAGTATAATGCTTTGAAGCAGTAAAAACATATCAGTGGTGATAAGGTTTTGGTGATGGCTGCCACCTGTTGAAGTACAGTGAGACATTCAAACTTAGAAAAAGCTCAGGAAGGAATAGCAACTAAAAAATGCAGCCTAGCACATGCAGAGGCAGACAAGTTAAAAAAAAAATCAGAAAACAATGAATTCATGGGTTCAAAAAGAGTGTGTATCTGGTAATCATAATCATTAAAAAAGAGCAGAAATGGCTGTCTATATTGGAAAGATTGGTGCATTTGATTCCACAAGAGATAACTGGCTAATGTATCTAACTTAGTACTTTGAAGTAAATGAAATAGCTAATGAGAAATGAGTACCAATTTTGCTCAGTGCATTGGGTTTAAAGGCATATAACTTGCTTTGAATTTTGACTGCTCCAGTCAAACCATCAGAAATAAACTTTACTGATATTTTCAAAGTAATACAAGAACATTTAAAACAGAAGCCATTTTTGACTGCAGAACGCTTTACGTTTCATATATGGATTCAAAAAGAAGAGGAGTCCATTTCAGCATACATAGCTGAATTGAAGAGATTGTCTGAGCATTGTCATTTGGTAATTGGCTTAATAATGCACTAAGAGATCACTTAGTTTGTGGAATATTACAAGAAAGCATTCAAAAATGACTCCCGACTGAAGAACAACTTACATTTAGAACAGCAGTTAAAATTGCTGTTTCAATAGAAAGAGCAGATACACAATTAAGTTGCAGTCAGGAATGAAAGTCAGAGTGAACACAATGGCAAAGTCTAATCAGAAACAAAATAAATTCTGCAGATGCTGGAAATCCAAGCAACACACACAAAATTCTGCAGGCCAGGCAGCATATATGGAAAAGAGTATAACTGAGATTTCGGGCAGAGACCCCCCATCAGGACTGGAGAAAGAAAGATGAGGAAGAAGGAGGAGGTGGGAGGAGAGGAAGAAACACAAGGAGATATGTGAAACCGGGGGGGGGGGGGGGGAGGGGGATTGGTGAAGTAAAGAGCTGGGAAGTTGATTGGTGAAAGAAATACAGGGCTGGAGAAGGGGAGATCTGATAGGAGAGGACAGAAGGCCATGGAAGAAAGAGAAGGGGAGGAGCACTAGAGGGAGGTGATGGGCAGGTAAAGAGATAAAGTGAGAGAGAGAAATGGGAATGGGGAATGGTGAAGAAGCGGGGTGGGGGGAGAGGATTACCGGAAGTTTGAGAAATCGATGTTCATGTCATCAGGTTGAAGGCTACCCAGATGGAATTTAAGGTGTTGCTCTTCCACCTTGAGTATGGCCTCATTGCAACAGTAGAGGAGGCCATAGACCGACATGTTGGAATGGGAATGGGAAATAGAATTCAAATGGGTGGCCAATGGGAGATCCCGCTTTTACTGGTGGATATAGCATAGGTGCTCAGTGAAGCGGTCTCCCAATCTACGTTGGGTCTCATGGATATACAGGAGGCCACACTGGCAGCACCAGAAACAGTAGACCCCAAAATAACTCACAGGTGAAGTGTCACCTCACCTGCAAGGACTATTTGGGGACCTGAATTGTAATGATGGAGGTGGTCTAGGAGCAGGTGTAACATTTGTTCCGCTTGCAAGGGTAAGTGCCAGAAGGGAGTCAGTGGGGAGGGATGAATGGACCAGAGAGATTTAAAGGCAAAACTTGCGGAAAATGCAACAAAGTAAGACGTATACAAAGAGTATGTCAGGCAGATAAAAATAAATATACTGCACAGAGAAGAGAAAAAGTTAAAAAAATTCAAGTTGTAGTTTAAAAAAGAGCACTAATCTACATGCTGTTGATGAAAAATCTGTAAATGATGAGAGTGACACAGGGCAGTCTTGAGATTTATAATATAAAAACTAGCAATAGACAGGCAATAGGGCTTATAACAGAAATGAACAGCCATTTAATTAAAATGGAATTGGACACTTGTTTGGTTGTTTCAGTCATTCCACAAACTGAGTTTGAATGACATTTCAAAGATATCAAACTGAAGCCTGCAGATATCTAATTAAGAACTTGTACGGAGAAAGGATAACTCCTGGGGGAATGACATTTATGACAGTGAAATACAACAACCAACGAGCCACCTTGGGCTTGTACGTGGTAAAAACAGGAGGACACCATCATTGGTGGCTGAGTTGACTGCAGATTGATTGGAGATCCATCCACCATTTGCATGCCACATCTCCTACAATAAAGTTTACAGAAATTGAATTAAGAAATTGTATTAAATGATGCTACAACCGTCTCTGTACCAAACAGCATGAACCATTGCCCAAAAGAGAACAAACAGACATTGGTGCCAGTGACTGTGCCTCTGAATGGAGAGCAAATTGGATCAAGGAAGAACCATGCTCAGAGGGATCATGAAAGTGACAAAAGCAGTGGCCTGACTACAACAATTTTCATAGGCACATATTTGAAAAAACTTCCGATATGCTAATCAGGCTGTTACTTGTGAAATGTGACCATGGATTGGAAAATTATCTTGGAAGATTCAGAGGCAAAGTGTTGGGCTTGTGGGCCCTTCACTCAGCAATTCCTCCCTCACATTCTCCCCCTTGCCTGCTGAAGGAGAAGTTGCTGTAAGTCTGTCTGTATTTTGTTATTGCCTAGGTGCTCTGAAGCTAAGTGGAGAGCAGGAGGAATTGCATCCTCTGAGGACCTGATATGGCAGTATCACACTATGTGATCAGTTGCTTTCTGCTTACAACTTAGCATGCTTTGATTTATAAATGTAGGATGTTTATTTTGTATTACTGTCACTTAGGTACATTGACGTAAGGCAGCAGTATGGAACAATAGGTGAATGTTGAATTAAGTTTGTCAGTGGGTTTCGTAGTCAGAGAAAGTGATCATGGACAGTCTGCCAGAAAGGAGCTGTCTGGACCATTCCATCTTTCTCTTTTTACTCCTGCTCCAGACCTTCATCCTCCTGCCCTACTGCTACTTGTTGTGCAGCTCTCGGCAAGAACCAAGGTCTCCTGATCTGAGATTGTACAGCATGTAGACCATAAGAAATCTTTCACTAGAATCTGCAGAATCTTAAAAGGTTATTCTAGAAAGATATGGGCAATGATATCACTTCTTCATCACACTAACGGTTTTCTCTTTCACACTTTGCACAAAGACTGTTAGAAAGTCGGGCGTTTGGAGCGGACCCAAGAGCAGAACACAGGCACAGAGAGCGGGTTGGGATTCTTACGCGGACTTGAATGTTGACTTGGACTTGGAGCCTGGACTTGGACTTGACTGGAACACAGAGCCTGGACTTGGACTTGACTGGAACACAGAGCCGGAGCTTGGAACTTGGACACAGAGCTGGGGCTCGGAACTTGGACATGGACATGGAGATTGGACTTGGACATGGAGACGACAATACCATACGACGACAGACAATTCGTATCGCGGCTCGGAGCAGTTGCAAACGGCCTGCAATACTCAGCCGGACACAAGACGACAAAAGCAAGCAATGACAGACAATTCATATCATGGCTCGGAGCAGTGGCAAATGGCCTGCAATACTCAGCTGGACATGAGACGACAAAAATCAACAACGACTGTCCATTCGTATCTTGACTCCAGGTAGCACATGAAGCGGCAAAAGGCCGACAAAACTCAGCTGGACGGTAGGCTCTCAACTCGACCCAGGAACAGCGGATGACAGGCTCTCGACTCGACCCAGGAACTGCGGACGACAGGCTCTTCACCCGACTCATTCTGGGCAGCCCAGAACGAGCATAGCTGCACGGCTGAGGTGACGAACCAGCAGTGAGTAGATGTAAGCCAGAGTTTCTATGCTGCCGGTTCCGATGAGGATCAGGTGCCCTAATCAAGGATCCCAGTGGAACACGGGGAAAAGGAAATAAACTGAAATGAGTAGTTAACGGACCAGACCATGACAAAGACACGGTTTTCACATTCAGCACGTGCACTACACTAGTGAGCAACCTTCTTGTTGGAAAGCCCTGGTTGCCCAGGAGTCACCCTTGGTTTTGTGACATCGGTTCAGTTCCTGAAGACATAGGATGCAGCAGAATTAATGTATTGTGTAAACTCCAGACACTGGGCACGGACCTGCTGTGTCCATTCACAGCTGATAAGATTCAGGAGTGGAATCCCTGCCGTGAAGCATCTAACAGATGGAGGTTTGTGGCCATGAACCAAGGCAATCTGGACTTTGCTTTAGTGTGAAATTTCACTTGTTCCTGGATTGAGGTAGGTTTCAACAAGGATATTCTTATTTAAACCTGGACATCTAACACCGTTTCTTGCTGACCTGATCATTAAGCATTCTGCGTCTGGGCAGAATTGAACTGAATTGAATTGGCTTTATTGCTTACATCTTTCATATACGTGAGGAGTAAAAATCTTTACGTTACATCTCTGTCTAAATGTGCAAAGTACAATTTATAGCAATTTATAATAAACAGTATTTACAACAGGACAGTTAATATAACATAGAAATACAGTTGTGTCAGCATGAGTTCATCAGTCTGATGGCCTGGTGGAAGAAGCTGTCCTGGAGCCTGTTGGCCCTGGCTTTTAAGCTGCGGTACCGTTTCCTGGATGGTAGCAGCTGGAACAGTTTGCAGTTGATGTGTCTCGGGTTCCCAATGATCCTTCGGGCCCTTTTCACACACTCATCTTTGTAAATGTCCTGAATAGTGGGAAGTTCACATCTACAGATGCGCTGGGCTGTCCGCACCACTCTCTGCAGAGTCCTGTGGTTGAGGGAAGTACAGTTCCCATACCAGGCAGTGATGCAGCCAGTCAGGATGCTCTCAATTGTGCCCCTGTAGAAAGTTCTAAGGATCTGGGGGCCCACACCGAACTTCTTCAACTGTCTGAGGTGAAAGAGGCGCTCTTGTGCCTTTTTCACCACACAGCTGGTGTGTACAGACCATGTGAGATCCTGAGTGATGTTTATGCCGAGGAAGTTAAAGCTGTTCACCCTCTCGGCCCCAGGTGCATTGATGTCAATAGGGGTTAGCCTGGATCCATTCCTCCTCCAACCAGCTCCTTCGTTTTTGCGACGTTGAGGGAGAGGTTGTCTTCTTAACACCACTGTATCAGGGTGTTGACTTCCTCTCTGTAGGCTGCCTCATTATTATTTGAGATTAGGCCAATCAGTGTAGTGTCGTCAGCAAATTTAATTAGCAGATTGGAGCGACACAGTCATGGGTATACAGAGAGTTAAGGAGGGCTCTTGTTAAGAACCATTCTTTCCTCCCTGCAGCTGCCAGAAGCATACCCTTCTCTCCTCATTCTTCCAGCCCTGGCATTTTCTGGATCTACTGGTAGATCTGTGTGTGGGTCAGCAATGGTTTGCTCAGAAATCTTCAGTTGAGACAGGCTTTAAGAAATTTTAAAACAGCTCTAGAAACTATTAACAAACAAGAGAAAATCTGCAGCTGTTGGAAATGCAGAGTCCTGATGAAAGGTCTCGGCCCAAAACGTTGACTGTTTACTCTTTTCCACGGATACTTCCTGACCTGCTGAGTTCCTCCAGCATTTCGTGTGTGTTGCCAGAAAATCATTAAACTCAGAGCAGTGGGCAGCCAAAGTCCCTTTATAGTGCTGTTGGAGAACAGATGTGTTTCTATTACAAAAACAAACTGCTCCTGAGGGACATGATCAGAAAATGTTTGTTTATTGTTTAGTTCTCTTGCAGTTAGTTTTTACTTGTGTACTTGGCCTTGTTCTCTCTAAGTAAGATTTCAAGCTCTTATTCTCCGTATCAATCCCTTAATGGCCTTGCCTCTCTTAGCCTCTGTATCCTCCACCCTGCCTATACGTCTCTTTCCCCCCCTCCTCCGCCTCGTGCCCATTATAACACCAAGGATACCCCACGACTTCCGACATTTGACAACAGACATCCCTTCCCAGATCAACCCTTCTGGTTCTCTGATCTGCCCAAAGTTTCTCCTTTTAAATTCAATGGTTTAGCGACCCATCCAATAGACATCAGTTAATGACTGGAACTTTTCCGCGATCGTTACATTTTCAGACATCCCACCTCTCCCGGAAGTTCTGGGAGTCTCCCGCATAATGATAGTGGCTCCCTATCGCCCACAAATTATATACAATATCCTGGAAATAGATTTTTTTGAGAGCGAGCCGGGGGGGGGGGGCGCAGGAGAGAGAGAGAGAGGCAGAGACAGGGAGAGCGAGTGACAGACGTAGTGAGAGATTGACAGAGAGAGCATCCTGATTGGTCTCTCTTTGTACTATTAGTTTTCTCTGTGGGCAGGCTTTACAGTCGACCTCTCTCTCTCTTTCATTGTCCATCAATTCCATTTAGCGTCCTGCAGCACCATGGCAGAGTGTCCCAAAAAAAGAAAATATAAAATGTACTTCACCCCAGAATACCCTAAAGTGTACCCCTGCCTAATAGGGGTCAAAAAATAATGACAGTGTTGCTCACCGCACTGTTTGCAACAGTGACTTTTCTATTGCCCATGGTGAGTTAAATGACTGTAAAAGACATGTTGAGGTGAGTTTAACAGGTGTCATTCATTCATTTGCATAGCTAACGGTATATAAACTAGCTGGCTAGCTGCTAAGGAGCTACTCTGTTGATGTCCTATGTGATGAGGCCAGACTCCTGCTTTCTTAATTACTTCATCGTAACCCCTTTTCATGCTCTCTCTTTTCTATACTGTATTCCTAAACTCTGTATTTCCCAAATCTGGAAAAATCCGAAATCCGGAACATGTCTGGTCCCGAGCATTCCGGATAAAAGAATCTTGACTGTATAAGTACATATTTTAATGTCACATTTTCCACATATACCCAACTTGGTTTACAGATTAGACAAAATCACTAAACAAAGTATTACATAAGACAATATAATAAGGATACACCTTATGCTTTTATTTCTTTTAGGGACCACAACATATCAGGGAGGCTAAGTGCAGGGAAGGCTGCTCAAGTATTTCACAGTTCTTTTCAGCAGAAAACCAAAGTCTGACAGAGAAGGTCACTATTCACTAGAGTTGAGCTGTACATTACATCTTTCATCATTGAGCATAACCTGCCATTCCAGGTGTGTAAACACACAGGCAAGCTATTCAGGAAAATGTTTCCTGCTTCAGAAATAGCAAAAAACTATGCCTGCTCATCACCCAAGACAGCAGCTATTGTGAACACGGCACTGGAACCTGAATGTTCAGAGGATCTGTACAAGTTCATCCAGACAGAAAAAAGGCCATGCAGTATTTTGGCTGATGAAAGCAACGGTATCGTGTGTGAGAAGGAATGTGCCATTTTAGCCAGGTACTATAATGAAACACAGGGTGAGTTAACAGTTGGATTTGTAGACATGCCAAAGCTGAAAACATATTCAACTGTATTGCATCATCCATGCATGACAAAGGCCTTGAATGGTCTAATTGTGTAGGATTTAGCAGTGACAACTGCAATGTGATGATTGGCAAAAACAACACTTGTCTTATCAAGATTAAAAGCACAGGCCCCTCATATTTACAGCGTTAGCTGTCCAAGTCACCTGGTCAACATTTGTGGCAAAACTGCTGCTAAGGAGCTCTCAATGTCACCTGAGGAACTGCTCGTTGACATCTACTACTACTTTGAGAAAAGTCCCAAACGAAGAGAAAACGTAAAACAGTTTCAAGAGTTCTGCAATGTTGTCCAGCAGAGAGTACAAAAGCATTGTCCTACACGCTGGCTTTCTTTAGAAAAAGATTTGGACCATCTGCTCCACCAATGGTCAGTCTTTATTTCATATTTTGAGTCAAAGAGTGAGAATCAGAAGTCATCTCAGAATCAGAATAGGCTGAAAGACCCCCAAATGAAAATATACACATGCTTTCTCCATAATGTCACACAATGTTTTGACAAATTCAATTTGATTTTTCAAAACAAGGCACCTATCCTCTTCAAGTTGGATCAGAGTGTAGAAGAGCTCCTGCATGACATATCAAGCAGATTTATTGAGCCAAAGGTATTGAGAGAACAGAACATTCAGGAGATAGATGTGAGCAACCATGAAATTCACCGCCCAGATGAAGAGCTTTTTACTGGGTATCTGGCAAGGAGGCAGTGCTAAGCGAGGAAGCACAAGAGATCCCCCCCTTACAAGACAAAGCAGTTCTTCAAAGATGCCAGAGCATTCTTTGTCAGCAGTTTTCGAAAAATCTTGGAGAAGTTCCCAATGAGAGACCAAATCTTGAAAAATCTGTCAGTGGTCAATACAGAGAAACAAGATGAGGTGAATCCAGAGCAGATTTTGACTTTGGCAGAGAGATTTCCAAATGTGATCAAGGCAGATGCAAGAGAACAGCTCCACTTGGAAGTCCTGGATTATGTCTCAACTAACCTTGAAGGACTGGTGCTAAACTACAAAAGTTTGCCAGTTGATGAGTTCTGGGGGAAGCTGTCCAAAGTAAAATCTGTGAGCACAGGGCAGGTGAGATTCAAAGAGCTCTGCCAGTTGATGAAGCCGCTTTTGGTGCTGCCAAACTCTAATTGTGATGTAGAAAGGGCATTCAGCATGGTGCGTCACATTAAGCCAGAATTCAGAGGTCAACTGTCTCATAAAACACTTATGAATCTGATGTCTTGCAAAATTAACACATTCATTGACACAGACTGCTATGAGGTTGAGACTTCTGGCAAAATGCTCAAATCTGCCAAGCAAGCCTCATCACAGTACTGTACAAGGAAAGTTTTCAAAAGGAATAAAAAAGCTATTTGCATTAGCATTTAGCTATTAGCATTGAGACTGCTAACAAAATACTCAACAAGGAGTGTGTGTGTGTGTGTGTGTAAATAGTTTCAATATGTGATCAAAT
Source organism: Mobula hypostoma (assembly GCF_963921235.1). NCBI lineage: Eukaryota > Metazoa > Chordata > Chondrichthyes > Myliobatiformes > Myliobatidae > Mobula > Mobula hypostoma. The sequence goes on from NC_086103.1 coordinate 76,891,498, forward strand.
AAATTGTTGTGTTCTTTCATAATCAAATGTCCTGTATTCATACACCCTTGGAGGTCGACCGGGGAGGGGGGATATGGGGTTGCGGGGGGCGGGGGTGGTGGTGCTACCTCCCTGAAATGAATTTTTGCAGGGTGGGATGTCTGCATTTTCATGCCTGCCATTACATACACCGGCATTGTATTAATTCCGTGGTTTATTAACTCCCGAGCTGCCATAATAAAATTCAAAGCCGCTGCCACAAATCTCTGGCATTGCACAGATACTGAGGGAGGGAGAAACTGCAGGACCAGACAAAGAGATCTAGAGCATAGTATAGATTGCACGCTCCTACAGAGAGCCACATCGACGAGACAGCTGGTATCATGCTGTAATTCTTAAGGGAAACGCCGCGTGAAATCCGATTTTTGATACTGAAAGGCAGCGAGTTTACTCCAAACATCTAACCTCATAAGTTTCAATGGACAAAATGCATATTTCTGGTTGTGACCAAAGATCCCAGGCAAAAAAAAAACCTTCTACGGATACTGCAGCATCTATGGAAAAAAATGCAGTCGTCGGTACCTTTTTCCATAGATGCTGCCTGGCCTGCGGAGTTCCTCCAGCATTTTAGGTGTGTTGCTCGGATTTCCAGCATCTGGAGATTTTTCTCTTGTTTCTACGGGCACTACCTGACATTAAGAGATTCCAACATTTTATAGTTGTATTTCAGATTTGCAATATCTGCAGATTTAAAAAAATGTTCATTTATTATTCTGCGTTTCAATATACTTCGAACATAGAAAACCTACAGCACAATATGGGCCCTTCGGCCCACAATGCTGTGCCGAACATGTACTTACTTTAGAAGTTACCTAGGTTCACCCATAGCCCTCTACTTTTCTCATTGCAGATTTATTGAGTGCCATTCTTCTGGGGCAGAGAGAAATGTACATCCTGTCCTACGTAAATATGGTTGTATTTTGAGTGAACGTTGGTGACTTGTGCAAGTGTTAGGAATAATATTTATTTATACATACACCAGAAAGGAAGTGGGCGTGCACACACACTGTGCGCCGGGAGTACGATACAGGATTTTATTATGGGAGATACAGTCTCCGTTTCTGGTGTAAGTGCCTCCACCTTCTGCAGCCTAATGTATCGCTGCCCGACGCCAACCATTCTGGTTTATGGCTGTACTGAATGACGATAAGATAAACCCATCAAAATGACCTTCAGGACACACCGTTCTCATTTGAATTGAAATTGGATGACGCTCTTCCAAAGGACGTGACGGAGGTAACTATTCCGTGCGGGGAATTAGCTCAAATGGTAGAGCGCTCGCTTAGCATGCGAGAGGTAGCGGGATCGATGCCCGCATTCTCCAGTGTTTTCTTTTACAGCGATTTTCTTTTGTTATCGAAATATCATAGAAAGTGCTGTAGTCAACTTTTTTCCAAGTGTTCTTATACTATCGAAATAACATAAAAGTGCGTTTTTTAACTGAAACATATTTATACATGATTTTTTTTCCTGGATATTAAATAGATTGCAGTTTTATTGTAGGCACTAACATCTATGTGCAGTGTAAGGATTCACCTGACGCTTCACATCATTTTGCAGCGCCAACAGTATTTTGGTTGGTGGGAAAATACATAAGCGGTGTGCTTTTAAAATCTTCATGTGCCTTGCGCGTTACACGCTTGGGTGATCGTGGCTCTCCACATCGAACGATCCTTCGCAGCGTCAATGATATCTCGCACACTTAGATCCGTTAAGTTCTTTCACAGTGTCCATATATTTTCTTCTTTGCCTTCCTCTACCGCGTTTCCCAGGCATACGGCCTTGTAATGTAAGGCATTCTATTTCTCCCTTTCTGATGACATGGCCCAGGAATTTAAATTTCCTCTCATTTAATGTTCTCATTAAAGATCTTTTTGTATGGGCACGTTGGTGTACTGTCTCATTAGTTACCCTATCTCTATATGACATTTTCAGCATTCTTCTAAGAAACCACATTTCTGTTGCTTCTAAGTTTCTTCGGAGTTCTGGTGTTATAGTCCATGTTTCGGAAGCATACAGCAAGATTGACCAGATGTAACATTTTAGTAGCCTAAGCCTTGTTGTCATAGAAATATATCTGTTGGTAAAAATGGGTTTCATTTTTTGGAAATTGATTTTGGCAATGACAATTCTTCTTTTTATTTCTATTATTAGCATCTTGTGATATAAAACTACCAAGCAGGTCTTTTGTTCAATCTCTTGGTTACCGATGTACAATTGGCAGTTGGGAGTATCCTGCTGTTTTGATATTACCATACATCTGTTCTTTTTAGTTGATGGTTAGACCAAAATCTGCACTTGTTTGTACTACTTTGTCTAGGAGGATTTGTAGGTCTTCTGCAGCACTTGCTGTGAGGATGGTATCGACTGGATATCTTATATTGTTGATGTTAACACCTCCAATTTTTATCCCATTTAGGTCTTCTATTTCTCTGAGAATCAGCTCACTATAGATATTAAATAATTCCGGTGAGGCAACGCATCCCTGTCTAACTCCTCTTTGAATTTTAGTCCAACTGCTTATATTATCATCAATTTTTACCGCTGCCATTTGATTCCAATATAAATTTTGAAGCAGTTGTTGGTCCTTTCCGTCAATGTTTAGTTTAGTGAGAATTTTAAATAATGTTTCATGTTGCACTTTGTCGAATGCTTTAGTGAAATCATTAAAACATAAAAAGACATCATTTTGATATTCAATTGCCCTTGGGTAATTGTCCTGGGTGGGAAAAGCTATATAATCGTTATTGGCATTTCCTGATATTTAGTCAAGACCCAGCCACCCCATACACCCCATTTTTTAAATAATGGAAAAGGAAATTGTAAAGGTTTAGCAGAGACCTGTTGCTTAGTTTATGTCAGACGAAGATGTACAGCTTTTTAGATATTAAAGGAATCAAATAATTTGGGATAAGTGCAGGTATAGAAGCTATTGCATCAGTGCAGACATGAGAAGCTGAATGGCCTACTGTTTCTAATTTTGAAGTCGTGATAATATTAATTGCAAACAAGAGAAAATCTGTAGATGCTGGAAGAGCTGATTGTGGACTTCAGGAAGGGTAAGACGAAGGAACACATACCAATCCTCATAGAGGGACCAGAAGTGGAGAGAATGAGCAGTTTCAAGTTCCTGGGTGTCAAGATCTGAGGACCTAACCTAAGAAGGCAAGTCAGCGACTATATTTCATTAGAAGTTTGAAGAGATTTGGTATGTCAACAAATACACTCAAAAACATCTACAGATGTACCGTGGAGAGCATTCTGACAGGCTGCATCACTGTCTGGTATGTGGGGTGGGGGGGGTGCTACTGCACAAGACTAAAAGAAGCTGCAGAGGGTCAAAAAATTTAGTTGGCTCCATCTTGGGTACTAGCCTACAAAGTACGCAGGACATCTTCACGGAACGGTGTCTCAGAAAGGCAGCATCCATGATTAAGGACCTCCAGCACCCAGGGCATGCCCTTTTCTTACTGTTACCATCAGGTAGGAGATACAGAAGCCTGAAGGCACACACTCAGCGATTCAGGAACAACTTCTTTCCCTCTGCCATCTGATTCCTAAATGGACATTGAACCTGTGAACACCACCTCTCTTTTTAAATATATACTATTTCTGTTTTTGCACGATTTTTAATCAATTCAATATATGTCTACTGCAATTTATTTATTTATCTTCTATATTATGTATTGCATTGAACTGCTGCTGCTTAGTTAACAAATTTCACGACAAATGCTGGAGATAATAAATCTGATTCTGAAAGCCGAGCAACACAAAAGATGCTGGAGGAACTCAGTGGGTCAGGCAGCATCTATGGAAAAGAGTACATTCAATGTTTTGGGCCGAGACCTTTTGGCAGGATTTTATTTATTGAGTACTTTTCTTCAGAAATTTATAGAATTTGTTGGGGTAAGCTTTGATGAACGTATATATTTTACCATCTATAGATACTATTGTGGCCTTTCAGTGATACAGACAGTGCATATTCATGATTGATCTATTTAAGTCAAGTGTTGGCAGATGAGAAACCAGGAAACAAAAAAAAACTGATCAAAACTTTCGAACAGATGTGGTCTTCAAATACTTGACACCTCATAAACATACTGAAACGATGTGATTTGTGAAAACAAATAGTTTTGTGCTGTTCTAATTGTACTGACTTGAAACAATGGAAACACAAGACGCTGCAGGTGTTGGGATCTGAAACAATACACAGAAAGCTGGAGGAACAGTCTGAAATGTTCGTTTCCTGCCACAGATGCTGCCTGACCCGAGATCCTAGAGCTTTTTATCTGTGTCTCAAAGCAATGTATGAATGCGAAGAGTCATTAACCCTTCCTGTCTTCTCAGGGCTACCTGCCCAACTAAATATCTCTAGAATTTTCTGTTTCAATTTTAAGTGACCATCCATTAGTCAAGTCAAGTCAAATCACTTCTTATTGTCATTTCGACCATAACTGCTGGTACAGTACACAGTAAAAATGAGACAACGTTTTTCAGGATCACGGTACTACATGAACAATACAAAAACTACACTGAACTACGTAAAACAACACAAAACTACCCGAGACTACAGACCTACCCAGGACTGCATAAAGTGCACAAAACAGTGCAGGCATTACAATAAATAATAAACAAGACAATAGGCACAGTAGACAGCAGTAGGTTGGTGTCAAGCCAGGCCCTGGGTATTGAGGAGTCTGATGACTTGGGGGAAGAAACTGTTACATAGTCTGGTCGTGAGAGCCCGAATACTTCGGTGCCTTTTGCCAGATGGCAGGAGGGAGAAGAGTTTGTATGAGGGGTGCGTGGAGTCCTTCATAATGCTGTTTGCTTTACGGATGCAGCGTGTGGTGTAAATGTTTGTAATGGCGGGAAGAGAGACCCCAGTGATCTTCTCAGCTGACCTCACTATCCGCTGCAGGGTCTTATGATCCAAGATGGTGCAATTTCCAAACCAGGCAGTAATGCAGCTGCTCAGGATGCTCTCAATACAACCTCTGTAGAATGTGGTGAGGATGGGGGAGTGGGAGATGGACTTTTCTCAGCCTTCGCAGAAAGTAGAGACGCTGCTGGGCTTTCTTTGCTATGGAGCTGGTGTTGAGGGACCAAGTGAGATTCTCTGCCAGGTGAACACCAAGAAATTTGGTGCTCTTAACGATCTCTACGGAGGAGTCGATGTTCAGCAGAGAGTGGTTGCTCCGTGTCCTCCTGAAGTCAACAACCATCTCTTTTGTTTTGTTCACATTCAGAGACAGGTTGTTGACTCTGCACCAGTCCGTTAGCTGCTGCACCTCCTCTCATTATGCTGACTCATCATTCTTGCTGATGAGACCCACCACGGTCGTGTCATCGGCGAACTTGACGATGTGGTTCGAGCTGTGTGTTGCAGCACAGTCGTGGGTCAGCAGAGTGAACTGAGCACACAGCCCTGGCGGGCCCCTGTGCTCAGTATGATGGTGTTGGAGATGCTGCTTCCGACCCGGACTGACTGAGGTCTCCCAGTCAGGCAGTCTAGGATCCAGTTGCAGAGGGAGGTGTTCAGGCCCAGTAGGCTCAGCATTCCAATCTGTTTCTGAGGAATGAGTTATTCTCAACTACAGAAAAGCCCAAAGAGTTAAACATTCAAGAATCAGAATCCAACTTATTATCATTGACATGTCATTGTTTTGTGGCAGCAGTACGGGGCAAGATGTAAAAAAAATTACTATAAGTTACAATAAAACAGTGCAAAAGTGGAATAGTGAAGTAGTTTCCATGGATCATTCAGATAATTAATGGCTGAGGGAACAAAGCTGTTCCTAAAACATTGAGTGTGGATTTTCAGGCTTTTGTATATCTTCCCCAACGGTAGTACTGTAATGAGAAGAAGGTCGTGTCCCAGATGGTGGTGGTTCTTAATGATGGATGCTGACACCTTGAGGCACTGCCTTTTGAAGGCGTTCTGATGGTGGTTGTAACTGTGATGGAACTGGCCGAGTTCGCAGCCTCTCTTGATCCAGTGAATTGGCATCTCCACGCTAGGTGGTGATGCAATCAGTCAGGATGCTCTCCACTGTACCTCTGCAGAAATTTGCTAGAGTATTCAGTGACGTACCAAATCTTCTGAAAGACCTATTGAAGTAGAACCTCTGGTGTGCCACCTTAGTGATTGCATCGGTTTGTTGGGCTCGGGATAAATCCTCTGAGACGTTGATGCCCAGCAACCTGAAGCTGCTCACCCTCACAGAGGACTGGGGTGTGTCCTACAGACTTCCCCTTCCTGAAGTTCACAATCAATCCTTTGCTCTTGCTGACAATGAGTGCAATTTGTGGTTGTGACACCACTCACTAGCTGATCTAACTCACTCTTGTCATCATTTGAGATTCTGCCAACAATGGTGACATAATAGAGAAATTTATAGGAGAGCATTTAAGCTGTGCCTAGCCTATGAGTGTAGAGTTTGAAGAGCAGTGGGTTAAGCATGCATCCTTTAGGTGTGCCTGAGTTGAATGTCAATGAAGAGGTGTTATTACTGCTCAGAAAATCAAAGGGTCCAAAAATTTAAGGCACAAATATTTATTTTTGGAATAGAGTCTGTCATGAGCACAAATCTCTGAGGAATCTTTTTGTCTTTGTTTCAAAAGTATATTTTTTTTGTTCATTCTAAACTGTTTTAAAATTCTGAGTCAATAGATTTTATTACTAAATGATGGAAAAACAAACACAATTTCTCTATTTCCAGACAGGATTGATAAAAACCTAATTCAAATCAGTTTAGAATTCTAACACTCTTTTAATTCTTTATACTGTCATCAAGATAGAAAATGCTAGAAAAACAATGGAGGACAGGTAGCATCTATATGGATGGCATGCCAAGCAAAGTCTTTCACTATCTTTCAGAGAAATACAGCGAGGATAGAAACAGTTAACATACCAGACAGATGATCTTAATAAGTTAGAAATGATAGACATTTTATATTTGGAGATAAGAGGGAAAGGCAGAGAGCTCAATTCTGGTTGTCAGACTATAGGAAAACTGTGATTACAGGGGAGAAGTTAAGGAGATTCCCCGGGTGTTGCCTGGATTGCAGCTTTTCAGATATGAAGAGAGACTGGAAACAAAAACTAAGAGGAGCATAGATAGGGTAAGTACCTTTGCTACAGGGAAAACTTTCTAATTATGATCAGAAAACATTGATTTGAGGTAAGAAGTAGGAGGAGATTCAGAGTCAGAGTGTTTGAAATTTAGAACATACTGTCTGAGGGGAGTGAAGGCAACCATACTCAAAGCATTAAAAATATTTAATTGTGCATTTGAAACACTAGGGCACAGAAGGCTACGGGCCCATTGCAGGAAAATTACATTATTATAGATCCGTCACGGACATAGCAAACCCAATGGTCTGTTCCGGCTCCATAACACTCTGAGTCGGTTTGACTGTAATATTTAACTGCCTGAATGACCCACTTCTACGAAGCATTTAGGATATTTACATTGCGGCAGATAAATGCAAATTGTTGCTGAATCCACGTGCTGGCAACCTTTTAAATGAGAGGAGCGACTTCCGGTCGCCGTCATGAAAAGCAGTGCCACTCACGTTCGAAAAGGCACAACGTGACAGTGCGCATGCTCTAGAGTGAGGTCACCGGAAGTGACCGCGATTGGACGGTTTCAGGAGCGGCGCGGTGTTTGAAAAAGGCGAGTCGTTAGAGAGTAGCTCGGGTCGGGTCTTGCGGGCTGGATGAGTGAGGCCTTGTGATCCGGAGAGACTGCGGCTTCAGGTGAGGCTCGACTCGGGTTGGGTCCTGAGGTGGTTTGGACGGTTTAACTGCTCGGATTGCATCCTCCGTCCTCCGCTGCCTTCCCTGAGTGCGCGGGGTATGTTATCCGAGTGGGATGGGTCGGGCCCCGGCAATGAACTGAATACCTATCGGTACCAGGGTTCAGTGTGTGTGGGGGTGATTGTCCGATCATCAGTCCTATCGGTAAAGACGCAAGGAGTCATTGCTCAGAAGGCTGTGCAGTTTGCACTAACAATCTCCATTCAAGAATCAGGTTTATTATCACAGGCGTGTATCGTCGAGTTTGTTGTTATGCGGCCAGCAGTATAATACAAAACAGGAAATTACTTTAGTTACAGCATAAAGAAGTAGTGCAAAAGGCGAGTGAGGAGGACCATTCATAAATCTGATGTCGGAGGTGAGCACGGCTGCTCATCTCTCCGGGGTGTTGTATTCATCATTTGCCACTGGTTTTCTCGGCGCTCGGGGTTGGCGGCGATCCATTGGCTCACCTGGTCCATGGTAGCTCTCATAACAATTACTAATTGCTCTGTTATTTTCACACGTACGCAGATTGCGGGGGGGAAAAACACGTGTTTGCCTGCTCTACAGACGGATCATTCCGTATCTAGAGGTAGTAAAGAAAGGAGGGTGGACCAGCGGAATGCAGGGTGTAGAGTTACAGAGAAATGGCAGGTAAATGAATGAAGTGCAAGGTTCCGAACGAAATAGATTGACGAGTTCGTCTTTGTGCTATGAGTTTTATGCCAGCAATCCTATTCCCATGTAATCTGTTCTCTTGCTTTGCCATCGGTTCCACCCTGGTTCTCCTATCACTCAACTGTACTGGAGTAATTTACATCAACCGATTATCCTCGTACCTACTATGTCTTTAGGTTTGGGGGGTGGGGAAAGAAAGGATCGGGGCAACCTACATGGTCCTAGGGAGTTTGTCCAAACACCATGCAAACAACATTAATGTCGTATAACAGGCAGATGCAACCCAGCCTTATTACAGGGGTTTTTCAATGTTTTCTTCTGGAATGTATATTAGGGATGTGTATCGTAACATGTTTACAACATAATTATTTTTCTTTGGTGATCTGCCTCCTTGAACTTTATATTATCTTCTGAAGTGTTTGTTGGCTGTTTCACTTCTGAAAATTCTGTTTGCATGCTTGTTTCATTACTGGAGGGGTTCCTCGACCAGTAACCAGATGGCTTGTACAGCAGTTGATATGGAAGCAATTTGACAGAGGCCACCGCAAGGGAGGGAGGAAATAAGCTATAATAGAACCCACTAAATGTGCCATTCTGCCTGGAGGGAATGCTTTCATTCAGGGGAAAATAAAAGTGTTGACTTTTTTGGAGCATGTTTATGAATAGATTTTAATTGAGCGGATGATTGTGCCTGCCTGAAATTTCCTGATGTGCATCTTAGCAGTGAGTTTTCTAATATTTTAAAATGACTCTTAAATGGAGCAAGAAAAAAATCATTGTGCATGGCAACCTAATGGAATTTTGGAATCCAAAAGATGCTTTTACAAAAAAGCCTGTACTCTAATTGTTAGCTAGTTTACTAGATAGCTCTTCTGTTATGTTTTTACAGCATTTCTTGAATTTATGAGGCTCAATTTGTATGTGTGATTTTTTTTAAATTTCCAAATTCCTGAATCCACCCTGGTCCATGTATCAGGGATGGTTAGGCAATTTTTCTGTGTGGGTTTAAATGATGAGTAGCTAAAGTTTAGCTTTGGCTTGTATGTGGTTCTGACTATCTGATTTTGTTTGGAGTTTGGCATTTTCATGCTGTTGTGTGGAGAAGTGGAATCTAACAGCAACTATTTAGATTAGATTAGATTCAACTTTATTGTCATTATGCTGAGTACAGATACAAAGCCAATGAAATGCAGTTAGCATCTAACCAGAAATGCAAAGAATAGTGTTATTTACAAATAACTATGAATAAAAATTGCTACAGCACAAATATAAAAGTACTGAGACAGTACAATATGGGTGCAATATTGCTTAGCGCTGTGATGTGAGGTTCAGCAGGGTCACAGCCTCGGAAGAAGCTCTTCCTGTGCCTGCTGGTGTGGGAACAGAGGCTCCTGTAGCGCCTACTGGATGGGAGGAGAGTAAAAAGTCCATGGTTAAGGTGAGATGCATCCTTGATAATGCTTTTCGCCCTGCCCAGGCAGCATTTATAGTAGATGTTCTCAATGGTGGGCAATTGGGTGCCGATAATTTGCTGGGCAGTTTTCACCACCTGCAGGAGTGCTTTGCGGTCTGATACAGGACAATTGTCATACCACACTGAGATGCAGTTGGTGAGTATGCTCTAAATGGTACAGCGGTAAAAGTCCGTCAGTATCCTGGGACAGAGGTGAGCTTTCTGCATGCTCTGCAGGAAATAAAGGTGCTGTTGCACCACTTTGATCAGGATGGAGGAGTTCAGGGGCCAGGTGAGATCCTTGGAAATATGGACACCAAGGAATTTGAAGCTTGATACACACTCCACTACAGTTCCATTGATGTAGATGGGGACGTGAGTGTGGCTCCTAGCATGCCTGAAGTCCACAATGATCTCCTTGGTCTTCTGGGTGTTAAGGACTAGATTGTTGTCGGCACACCATGCAGCCAGGTGCTGGACCTCGTCCCTGTAGGCCGTCTCGTCATCCCCTCTGATCAGGCCAACCACCGTGATGCCATCTGTGAACTTGATTATGGAGTTAGAACCATGTACAGGAACGCAGTTATAGGTGAAAAGGGAGTACAGAAGAGGGCTGAGCACACAGCCTTGAGGCATGAGAATGTGAAGCAAAACGCAGTTTTTTTTTGGAGTAAGTGATGTTCTCTGGTATCTCCAAAAATCCTTTGCTTTGATATAGAGGTCCAGTTCTCTATGAACTGATGAGATTAATTTTGTTTCAGCTATTTTAAACAAATTCGCAAAGTAATTAAATGGATTACTTTTATGGGTTTATTCAGGCCTCAGATTTAGCTTCAGTGCTTCAAAGTATGGATGGGGGAAAATGGGGATCCTTTTATTCTCATTTCTTGGAATGAAGGTGTTTGATAAGCACGAAGAGCCACCCAATAAGATGCAATACTGTAAGTGTTTGTAAAATTGTACAGGCTACGTTGTGCCGAGAGCAGGATTATTCATCCACATCCACTTCTGGCACTATCCATCGTAACAGCAGATGCTAAGGGGAGGCCTAACTGAGTTGTTGGGTAGATCTATTCACCTTGGTGGAGAAGTCAGAGCCCAGTCACATAGATATAAAGTAATGGTCCAAAGATTAGAGATGTTCTGGAAACAAATTCATCTGGAGGGGTTCTGGAATTTGCTGGTAAAGACAGCTCTTGAAAGAATTTGAATTGTTTGTATGCTTACGTTTTAATTGGGTAACACTGGCGAGACTAGTCCTGATTGTCCATCCCTAATTGCCTTTTGTAATTTGGTGACTTGCACTTGAACATCTGGTGAAGGTACTCCCATGATACTCTGGGAGGTGGTTCTAAGATTTAGTCTCAGCAAAAAATGAAGAAATTTCCAAGGCAGTTTGGTGTAAAGGAACCTGCAAGTGTTTTCATTCATGCCTACAGCCCTTGACCTTGGTGGTAGGCATATGAGTTTGGGTTACGTTAGAGGTGCCTGCATGGATAACTAGTGCATTTTACAGATGGTGGACATTCCTAGTACTGTGCACTGACCATGTAAGGAATGAATGTTTCACATGCCAAGCAAGTGGGCTGCTTTGTTTGGGACAGTGCCGAGTATTTGGAGCTGCATTAATTCAGGCAACGAAGAGCATTCCATCAGGCTCCTGAGATGTGGTTGATGGGATAAATGGCTACTATAAATTGACTTTAATGTGTGATTGAGTGACGGAATTGTTTGGGGAGTGGAAAGGTTGTGGGTTGCATAATACTCGCCCTCTGACTTGTTTGGCTCATCCTGCGGATTTTCTGCTCAGTGTAAACCTCAGAAGCAGAGATGTGACCTGCAGGTTTACATCTGAAGTGTTTGAAAGTGGAATAAGGCTGGAGACAAGGCACAGTGGGTCATTTGTATTACAAAATTTCTAACTCAATTATATTGTCATTTATATCTTGCCTCCAATTGCCACTCTATTGCCTATCAATCTCAAATGTTTCAGATTTCCATGAAAATCAGTGCTTTTTTTAAAAAAAAAAATTAATTGGAGTTTGTTTACCACATATATAGACTCTTTGGCCCATTATTTTCATATTATTAATCCATGATCCCATTTGCCTGCATTCAGACCACAACCCTGTACTCCTAAATTTGGTTGAACTGATACCAGTTGCTTCTGTCAGGTTGTAGGTTCAAGAAACTTCTGTAATCCTGAAGGACTGCTGTCTGTTAGGTGTGCCATATTGTCCAATCTGATTAATTGGCAGAGCAGAAAGAACGCATATAAATGGAGCAGTTAATGAAGACATTGAGTTCTGTGTTCATTAGTTTTCTGCCGGAACCGATTTAATTCAAACTGTTTAGCTGAAGTCATGTTTCTGTTAAATGACCTATTGTCAAATATCTGGTCTTGTTTTGTCCCAGAAACATTATATCTACTTCCCCTGTGCTCACATCCTGCTTGACCTTGGGTTTGCTGAAAAATTTTGGAGCCTTTCAGTGCACAGGTCTTAGTTTGAGTAATAGAGAGAGATTACATGGAAATGGGTACTTTAACCATGCACAGACGCTAATCTTTCATTAATCCCTCTTTTCTCCATTTCTCTGCGCAATCTACTACTCGACTTCGTCTCAAAACAGGGGTTCTCAACCTTTTTTGTGCTGTGCACACCTACCATTAACTGAAGGAGGGATGTGTTCCCCAGGTTGGGAACCCCTACCCTAGAGGTAATTCACAATGGCCAACTAATTTGTTAATCCACACGTGCTCCAGTTATTGGCTTTTTAACCTCAGTGTTTACATTGCATTGCGTTGAAACATTTGAAAGAGTAACTGGCACAAAGCTTTTCTATATAAATGCTAAGACTTGGGGAAAATCAATAATAGCAAGCCTAAAATGAACAGAACTCAACACTTTAAGAGACAATGGTGATATAGCTAATTAAGAGATTCGTTTGGTTTTGAGTTTCCTGTAAGTTGCCATATTTTAATATTTTTATTTTATTTCACTTAAGTATTCTAACTTTTATGTTAAAAATTGTCACTTGAGAATGTAATTTTTTTTGTGGTAACATTCCCAAAATTCCAGTTGAAATAATTGTCTACGAGGATGCTTTCTTGGTGCTTGTGCAACTTTCACTGCTTTGGGTAGGTCACCAGCTAAAATTTAATGATAATCCCTGCATGAGCTGGGAAGGGGGAAATTAAGGCAAAGATTTAAATAGTCAAAATGATTTGTGTAACCACAGCAGCAGTGGTGTTTGAAGCCCTGGTGAATGGAATCCATTTTGCTCTCTGCATAGTAGCAAGTAACTGCTTCCTCTTGATTTTGAAGAACATAATTTGTGATAGGAGTGTTTACTCAAAATCATTATGTACCATCTTGAAGTTATTTAGAGCCCTCTGTTTACGCTTGGTTTGTAAGCTGATTGGGCTAGTTATAAAATGATCAGTGTCTGGCTTAACTCCAAAGCCTGTCTGGATGTGAAGTCCTGTATTCAGTGTTTGCTAACTAGGAGCATTTTTAGTATTTTGAAATTAATCATCAGTTAAAGAGGGAACTTCTGTGGCCCACTTAAACTCAATAAGTCAGTTAGAAAGCTGGCAAAGAATGCATACTCAGTTATAAGAGTTGTTATTTTTTTCATTCTTGCTGAGAATTATAAGTTTTGACTTTTTTTTTACAGATATTGTGAATTATTCTGCTGACCTCAGTAATTCTCAGTAAAAGCAGTTTTTGTGTGATTTAATGACATGGGTTTCAACTGAGTTCAGATTGAAATGATGAAGACCGTATGTGACATTGAATAAATGGGGTTTTGATATAAGTGCTGAAACCTTTAAGTTTACAGAATATTTTCAGTTCAGGGTGGAAGTCGAGAGCTAAATTTTGTTCTTTCATGTACACAAGGAAACCACTGATTATGTCCAGTAACACTGAGTGGTGTGCAACACTAACTTGACAGAACTTGCACAAATTTCTACTTTCGTACAAGCCCTTCAAGAATACTGAAGTAATGTCGTGTCTGGAGAGTTGAGGCCTGCTTCTGTGATGGTTAACCCATGCCGAAGTCATGTCCAGGAAGTCTGAGCTAGCTGCTTTCTCCTTGCTGCTAGTATTTGCTCAAAAACTGCATGAATGCTGACGTTAGGTGTGGCCAGAACTCCTCGTGTTTTTTTTTGTTGGCAGTTGTTTCTTTTGTGCCTTTTTTAGATGCACATTCAAATATGAAATCTTGAGCTCTGATTGGTTGCTTGTCCTGTTGAGCCACATGAGAAATTATTCAGCAACGTTTTCAGAGAGCCTCTAAAATTGCAGCAATTGAGGGAAATTATTTAGAATTATATACTTGCTATTGTTTTCTTTATTTTGACCTTTTGATTCTATTCCTGAGTTTGTAATTTTCTATAATTGGAGTTTGAAAGTTGTTCTTCAATCCAACACGTTATACAAATGTTGGTGCCAGTAAACTGTAGTGGGTGTAAATTTTGTGATCTATCTAAGAGCGAACTCTTGTGTTTACATGGCTTTATTTAAAGCAGGCACACTTTTGTCCTTTTTCTCAATTTCAATGCTTTTTTTTTGCCTGAAGGTAATCTCCACCTGTTCCACACAGACCTGAAGAGCTTGCGTTTTATTATAAATTCCCAGGTTCCTGATGTGGTTGGACTGAATCTGAGCTTCTAACGATGCTCAGTGATTTGAATGCACATTTCTTTAGTTCCTCTCATCCCAAGCTGAAATATAGTCTCGTGACTGAGTTTGCACATTAACATTACCGAGAATAAGGGAGTTCTTTTAGTCTTGCCCCTCAACAAGCATGACAAGTACAGTAGCTTATGGCATTCATCTTCACAGCTAAGGGCAATGCTGTTCTGTTTCATGCCATGCTTGTCCATATATTGTATGTGCTCCATACTGTTTCCTTGCCTGGAATAAATAATGCATAACATGGATAATTCTAAAGCTTTATTCAAAAATCTTGTGCACAATGAATCAAACATTTTTTTTTTGAAAAATCCCAGTAGCTTTACCCATTTCAATGCATTGTAGACCCACTTGTCTTTTCACTGCTGAAGGGCCAGCTCTGACAAAGATACAGAATAGCAAAACTTTTGTACTGTATATTCAAAGTTGACAAACTCTGCTGGTGGTGTAGTGGCAGCTGCACCGGACTTCAGGTGGTCCCAGGTTCAAATTCAGCTGACTCCTTGCACAAGTACAGGTGTCCCCCGCTTTTCGAATGTTTGCTTTATGAAACCTCACTGTTATGAAAGACCTACAATAGTACCCTGTTTTTGCTTTCAGAAGGTGTTTTCACTGTTATGAAAAAAAAGTTCAGCGCACGATAAAGAAATCAGTGTGCGATAAAAGGCAGCGCGCGCCCTGAGCAGCCGCTCTCCCCCGGATTAGGAACGGCATTCTCACTGGCATTGCTTAAAATGTGCCTGTGAGCAGTCCTTTGCAAGATGAGTTCTATGGTGTCGGAAAAGCCTAAAAGAGCTCGTAAGGGTGTTACACTTAGCGTAAAACTAGACATAATTAAGCGTTTCGATCTTGGTGAACGAAGCAAGGACAAAATGAGTTTGGCTTGTGGAAATTGACGAAGATGATGTTGAAGAGGTTTTGGCATCCCATGACCAGGAACTGATAGATGAAGAGCTGATGCAATTGGAAGAGGAAAGGATAACAATCAAAACCGAATGAGTAATGATAAAGTATGACTTTAATTTTGAAAGGGTATGTAGGTTTAGGGGATATTTGCAAGATGGTTTGAGTCCTTACAAAGAACTGTATGATAGAAAAATGCGCGAGGCTCAGCGGTCAAGCAAGCTTTCCACATCAGCCACAGCAGATGACAATCCTTGACCTTTGACATCGAGGCGGGCAGTCACAGGAGAAGATGAGCTGCCTGCTCTAATGGAAACAGACGACGATGACACCCCATTGTCCCACCACACCAACACCCAGGTCACGGACAGAGACTGTACTGATTCGCGGAGAATGCAGCAGTAGCCGGGGAGGCACACAGTACATCTTTAAGAAAAAAGCCGAAATAAACATGTTAATTAATTAGGTGCCACCCCACACGTAAATGTCGGCCCAGATCAGAGATGACGCAGTCGGAAATCGGCACTGATCTGGGCCGACAGCACTTGTGTGAGATTTTCACTACGGAGAACAGTTCAGCAATGATTGGAAAAATATTTCTACTTTATATAGGCTGTGTATTTATCATATCATTCCTGCTTTTACTATATGTTCACAACAGGATAGTCCTGACGAAGGGTCTCGGCCTGAAACGTCGACTGCGCCTCTTCCTATAGATGCTGCCTGGCCTGCTGCGTTCACCAGCAACTTTGATGTGTGTTGTTTACTATATGTTACTGTTATTTTAGGTTTTCTGTTATTTGGCATGATTTGGTAGGTTATTTTTGGGTCTGCAAACGCACAGAAAATTTTCCCATGTAAGTGGTAATTGCTTCTTCGCTTTACGACCTTTTGGTGTACGAACCATTTCATAGGAACGCCGTACCTTCAGATGGCAGGGGAAACCTGTATCACCATGCTGGGTTAAGTGTCGAGCTTGCAACTCGGCCTTGCAAAACAGACAAATGCTAAAGTAATGGCAAAGTTGCTGCCAGATGTATCAAATGAGGTGCGGGAGGAACTTTATGCAAAGTTACTGCAAAAAGCTTGTACTTTTTTTTGTATTTGAGACTAGTAGCTTTAAGATTTGGTTGGTTAAAGCTGTATGAATTATTACCTTCCCAAAGCATAAATCCTTTGTAACCCTTTTCTTCTCGGGTTCTGTTTGTCATGAGTGATGTAGAACTACTTGGCTTTGCACTTGTTGCGCTTTCTAAACTAGTAAGAAATGTATGAATCTAGGAATTGTTACTAAATGATTTGTATTTACAGGAGCAACTGAATGAAAATGGCAACAGGTATAATTTCTCCAAATGTGTACTCTGATGAAGAGGAGGCAGCCATTTGGGAATCAACTGCCCTTAACAGTGGTGATGTGAAAAAGCAGCTATTACCAGACTTCTCTGTCATCTCACCAACAAGCAATGTGCTAAGTTCTGATTCGGTACAGGCCTCTGCAGAAGACAGAATTAAGATCTGCCTCCGGGTTAGACCCTTCACAGAAGCTGAGCTTGAGAAAGGAGAGTCACAGGTCAGTAACAGATTACAAGATTTTTTTCAGTTTATATTTTTTCTTTTCAATTGGACATTGAATTTCATTTTATTGATTAGATGTTAAAATGATTATCCATCATTCTGTTGGGTTAGATGCAAGGGTTTTTATTTGTTTATTGAGATACAATGTGGAATGGGTCCCTCTGACCTTTCAATCCCTGTTCAATAGTTCCCTGATTTAATCCGAGCCTAATCACAGGTTAATTCACAATAACCAATTAGTCTACCAATTAACAGGAATTCTGCAGATGCTGGAAATTCAAGCAACACACATCAAAGTTGCTGGTGAACGCAGCAGGCCAGGCAGCATCTCCAGGAAGAGGTGCAGTCGACGTGAAGGGTCTCGGCCTGAAACGTCGACTGCACCTCTTCCTAGAGATGCTGCCTGGCCTGCTGCGTTCACCAGCAACTTTGATGTGTGTTGCTAGTCTACCAATTAGTAGGTTTTTGGGCTGTGGGAAGAAACCAGAGCACCTGGAGGAAACCCACACTGTCACAGGGAGAACGTACAAACTCCTTACAGCCAGCGGAATTAAGCCCTGGTTGCTGGTACTATGAGCATAGTTTTAACCACTGCGCTACTGGGCCATCCGAAATCTGCTGGGTACTTTGAAGACGCCTTGCTTCGTTCTACTTGCTGCCCTCTCAACCACCATCACTTAAATCTGCTATGGTTGTTATAATTTGTTATTCTTCCCTTTGGACCGTTTTCTTTATCCACCACAGTGATGGTGAGCAAGAAAGCTTGACAGTACTAGTTGTATACTGAGGAACAGCAATTCACTCTGGCTTATTGAAGAAACATTGCTTGGGAAGTCGGAGTACAGAGTATCTATATATGAAATACCTCACTAGTTCTGTTGAAGAACAAAATTAAGTTGGACACTTTAGCAAGGAGGAGTTAGTTATGGGAGAAATTAACTGTTGGATCTCCAGGTGAGGCTAGAAGGATTCACTTGTCTATTATGGTCACAGGCCAGCAATCAGGATAGAAGATTCAGACTGAGGTCTTTCAAAATGTGCAGTGAGGTTGTTGAGACCCTCCTAGTCGGGAGGGTTTGGAATGTCTCAAGGAATCTCAGCTGGTAGGCAATGGCTGAGAGGGATCCATCTCTGAGAGGTGTGTGGTGATCATGATGTAGATTGTTGTGCATAGGAATAGTTTCAAGTAGGAATTTATTGACAGCCATCCCACAAAGAATGTGGTTTGCCTGTGGAGATTGTAGTTAAACAGGAGATTTGAGGGAAGAGTCAGCACCTTAACCTACGCATGCATGTTTCACGTAATCAGAAAGCACAAGGAAATTTGCAGAAAAGCAATACATGGGAATAAGGTAGCTGCAGATGTGTGTTTGCAGTGAGGGTGAATGTTAACAAAAGAGAATGCCTTTGGCAATCCAATGCACATGAAGGGCATTCTTCAGAAATAGGAAATTTGCTGCACTAACTGTTTGGATTTGGAAAGTAATAGCTGGGAATATGACTTGTGCTGAGAGTCAACAGACAAAGTAGGAGATGTATCATTGTGAAACACCAGATGAAATATTAATTACAGGAGAATCTGCTGGAAGTCATTACAAGGTTGTGGATCAGATCTGCAAAAAAAAAGCTCGTATGGCTTGTAGTGAAGATCCTCAAAGTTCAAAGTAAAGTTTATTATTAGTACATGCATGTCACCACATACAACTGAGGTTCTTTTCCTGTGGGCATACTTGGCAAATCTATAGAACAGTAACTGTAAATGGGATCTGTAAACTAAATGTGTAAGTGACACCCAGGAATTTAAAGTTACTGACCCTCTCCACCTCTGATCCTCTGATTACTGGCTCATGGACTTATGGTTTCCCTCTCCTGAAGTCTAGATAGATACTTCATCGATCCCAAAGGAAATTAGTGTCACAGTAGCAAAACGAGTGTGTTGCTTGAAATTCCAGCATCTGCAGATTTCCTCATGTTGACGAGCAACTATAGGCCAGTTAGCTTAACATCTGTAGTTGGGAAAATGCTTGATGCTGTCGT
The DNA here is from genome assembly GCF_963921235.1 of Mobula hypostoma. Classification (NCBI taxonomy): domain Eukaryota; kingdom Metazoa; phylum Chordata; class Chondrichthyes; order Myliobatiformes; family Myliobatidae; genus Mobula; species Mobula hypostoma. The sequence goes on from NC_086103.1 coordinate 76,910,687, forward strand.
TAGGGAAGAAATAGCGAAACATTTAGAAAGGAGTGGTTCCATTAGACAGACGCAGCAAGGATTCAGAATGGGCAGGTCCTGTCTGACAAACTTACTGGAGTTCTTTGAGGACATAATGAATGCAGTGGATAGAGGGGAACAGGTGAATGTCGTATACTTGGATTTCCAGAAGGTGTTCGATAAGGTGCCGCACAAGAGACTTATAAATAAGATACGGATGCATGGAGTCGGAGGAAGTGTATTGGCATGGATAGTGGATTGGTTAACCAATAGAAGGCAGAGAGTTGGTATAAATGGGTGTTTCTCTGGTTGGCAGTCAGTGGTGAGTGGGGTGCTGCAGGGGTTGGTGCTGGGCCCGCAGCTGTTTACCATTTACATTGATGATTTGGAAGAGGGGACTGAGTGTAGCATAGCAAAAATTGCTGATGACACTAAACTGAGTGGAAACGCAAATTGTACGGAGGATGTGGAGAGTCTGCAGAGGGATATAGATAGGTTAAGTGAGTGGGCCAAGGTCTGGCAGATGGAATACAACATTGGTAAATGTGAGATCATCCACTTTGGAAGGAATAATAGAAGAGCAGATTATTATTTAAATGGTGAAAGATTGCAGCATGCAGAAGAGGGACCTGGGAGTACTTGTTCATGAATCACAAGAAGTTAGCTTGCAGGTACAACAGGTTATTGAGAAGGTGAATGGAATGTTGGCCTTCGTTGCTGGAGGGATTGGATTCAAGAGCAGGGAGGTCATGCTGCAACTATACAGGGTGCTGGTGAGGCTGCACCTGGAGTACTGTGTGCATTTCTGGTCTCCATACTTGAAGGATATACTGGCTTTGGAGGCAGTGCAGAGGAGGTTCACCAGGTTGATTCCAGGGATGAAGGGGTTAATCTATGGGGAGAGATTAAGTCATCTGGGACTATATTCTGGAGTTCAGAAGAATGAGAGGGGATCTTGTAGAAACATACAAAATTTTGAAAGGGATAGATAAGATAGAAGTAGGAAAGTTGTTTCCATTGGTAGGTAAGACTAGAACTAGGAGACATTACCTCAAGATTCAGGGGAGAAGATTTAGGGTGAAGATGAGGAGAAACTGTTTTTCCCAAAGAGTGGTGAATCTGTGGAATTCTCTGCCCAGGGAAGCAGTTCTTTACTAAATATATTTAAGATACAGTTAGATAGATTTTTACATAGTAGGGGAATTAAGGGTTATGGAGGAAAAGGCAGGTAGATGGAGCTGAGTTTATGGACAGTTCAGCCATGATCTTATTGAATGGTGGGGCAGGCTCGATGGGCCAGACGGCCTATTCCTGCTCCTATTTCTTATGTTCTTATATGCAAGTATTAGAAGAGAAGTAAGATAGAGTAAAAAATAAGTTGCCTCCAACAGTCTGCTTTCAGTTCCTTGGTCTTATTGACATTGAGTAATTGACAGAATAATTAAGTGAATGTTGACCAAATGTATAACTGTAGAAAAGTAGGAATAGTGTTAAAGGAGATGCAACATAGTATATACAAGTGTATGTATATCTTTTACTGAGTGTGCCATGTGATATTGTGATATGACCAAAGTTGTAGCAAACATTGGTGTTTAGTAGTTACTACCTTCAATAAGAGATTCTTAAGTCCCGTCTTTGACCATGCAAGGAACAACACAAGAACTTTCATGTGCTCTGCTTGTGAATGTATCGGCTACCTCTTTTTGCAAAAGTACTTAAGGGTATTTAAATTCAAATTTGTTTCATCTGTATGCACACTTGGCATTTTATAGAATCTAATGTCACCACAATGTTAAACCACATAAGCAAAGATTGTTATTTCAAAGGAGCCCAGTTGGAACTGAGTTAATTTTTCCTTTCTATCTTGTTTTAATACTTGAACAGTTTGTCACTCGTAGGCTTTCTGAATTTTCCACAGGGCTGTGTTGTCATTGAGAATTCTGAAACGCTTGTACTACGTGCTCCAAAGGATTCGTTTGCTATGAGGAGCTGTGAGCGAGGAATTGGGCAGGCCGTGCACAAATTTACCTTCTCCCAGGTTTGAACTAAAATTAGCTTTATTTAATGGATCAGGTTAAACTGATCAGAAGTGAGATATCCACTATCAGTGCTTTCATGACTTTACTGGAATTGATTTGTTTGGCTTTTTATTTCCTCATTCTTGCTGTCCTGTTTGGTGCACAGTCACCTCATTTAACTAGAAAGGACAATGAAAGGAAAAATAACAAACCTACCTGCTAGACTAGTACGAAAATAGAATGACCTTGTACAGCATGTTAATTTGTTGCATATTATGGTTGTATGTTTTGGTTGGTATGCTGACCTTGCTAGAGAATCTCAAGTTCACAGAACATTTTGTATCTGCCTTACTATTGTTAAGGAACAGAATAGGGTCCTCTAATGCACCTCCTTTTGTTTCTGTCCACTACTATTGGAAAAATATGCTGCGGTTTCCTTCAGTGATTCCCACTGACTGCAGCTAATTTGTGAACTTTGAATGCCATGTTGTCTGTATTGTTCTGATTTCAAAACATTCAATTATAATTAATATTTTTTCAATCTTCTGAGTAAGCACAAGAAGATATGAGCAGTAGCAGGCTACTTGTTCTGTCGGACCTGTCCTCTCACTCAATTTAATCCTGGCTCCTCTGCCCCTGTCCTCGACTCTTTTGTGTTACTGTCACATCGCCCAGCGTTTGCTGTGCTTTCAAAAATGAACCGTCCACTACCATGTCTTGCAATTATGCTCCTGCATTTGGGACTCTGCTACCTTGTAATCTACTTCGTTGTTGCCATCTGACAATCTTACACATTGCAAAAGATTGCAAATGTTGTTTTTAAATTATATGCTTGGTGTTATCTCAAGCATATAACTTTCACTCTTCCCAATTCACCATTATGTGCCTTGCCGTATTGATGTGGGCCATCATGGTCTTATCCATGACTGTGATTGTTCATGGTAAATTTTTCTATAAAAGTGGTTTGTCATTGCTGCCTTCTGGGCAGTGTCTTTTTAAGTTCGGTGACTCCAGCCATTACCAATATTCAGATATTGCCTGGCATTAGTGATTGTGTAATCAGGGCTTGTGATATGCACCAGCTGTTCATACAATCATCCACTACCTGCTCTCTTGGCTTTACATGACCCTAGTCGGGGGGCTAAGCAGGTGCTGCACCTTGCCCAAGAGTAACCTGCATCCTAGCGGAAGGAAGGAGTGCCTTCTACCTCCTTTGGTAGAGACGTATCTCCACTCTGCCACCCATCCTAACTGATATGATTGAACAAATTATTCATTTAGGAAGCATAAGGATTGTCAAATGGAAGTAGTCTGGCTCCTCCAAGTTTGTTTTCTACTTTCCTGATAGCTATATTACAAGGATAGTAGAATTGATTTAACATAGCTGAGTCAATGTTATGAGTTGAGGTAAGACAACAGCACTTATTTCTCTCCTTCGGTTATGATGAGGATCTTGGATCTGAAATATTAACTGTTCTTTTCACAGATGTAGCCTGCTGCTGAATTTTTCCAGAATTTTCTGTTTTTATTTGATTTCCACCACCTACCATTTTGTTTTGATTTTGATTTATTGCTCAAGTTGCCTGGGACTTCTCTCTAAATTAGGTGTGAAATTGTGTTTGCAAGGTCGAGCAGGTAGGTGTACCTTTGTTATGTCAATGGCATGGTCTATGCTGAATGTTTGATCCAGCTTTATTCTTGTTTCTACGTAGCAGTTTGGTGCTATAGAGTAGCTTTCTAAATTACCTTAGAATCTAAGAATCCACCATGCTGGAATCACACACAAGCTAAAGCTGATGAGCATCAGGTTCCCTTGCATTCTGAATGACATGTAGTAGCTTGCTATTGTTTTTAATGATAGCCTGAAAGCTTCATACTCATTGTTATTGATTCCTCTAGTTATATTTTTATTTCATGTTCTTAATTATATTGAAGTTCCTAACTGCTATGATGAAATTCAAATTTATTCTGATGTTTGATTGTTAGTTCAATGACTATTCAGTTGCTGTTCATAATCTAATCTAATATTGCTCATAACTTAAATACTTTGAAAATGCTTTTTACTTAGGGCAGGGTGGATAGAAATTGATGTTTTATGGAGATATTAAATCAGATTGTTGCAGGATAGTCAAATAATAAAATAGCAACATATGGTATTAAGAAAAAAAGCAACCATTATCAATTCCTTGTAAGTAAAAGCTTGCAGTCCTAATTAACAGAAACAAAACGGATGCATTTTGGGTTTATCTCTTCAGATATTTGGTCCTGATACAAGCCAGAAGTTGTTCTTTGATGTTGTCATGAAGAATCTAGTAAAAGAATCCCTGGAGGGGCAGAATTGCTTAATTTATACCTATGGTGTATCAAACTCTGGAAAAACCTACACCATTCAAGGTAAAATAAGTAGTCTGTTTTGCTGTAAATGGAATTGCATTGAACTTGCATGCAAGGGTTCTGCATATTTTGCAAGAGTGAATGTCAGGAATACGGAGGTGATGGTTATGGCAGTTAATTCCAATGTTTAAAATTAGTTTAGATACTTGAAATACGTAAAATGATGGGGGTTTAATGCAGGCAGCGGATTAGCATAGATGGGCACTGTGGTTGGTATGGACAGGCAGGGATGAACGGGCTTGTTTCTGTGCTGTATGTTTCTATAATTCTGTGATTTGGATCCTCCTCTATTTGTAGGCACCAGGCAAGACAATGGGATCTTGCCACGGTCACTGGCAGTAATTTTCAACAGCATACAAGGTAAACTGTATCCTAGGATGGACCTAAAGCCTAGCCTCTGCAATGATGTAATCAAACTGGATGACAAGATGGTGAGGCAAGAGGAGTTGAAAAAACTTTCTTTACTGGGCATTGTTCGAGAGGTTAGTTTTGAATTTTTACTACATCTGTAGTTAATGCTTAAGGCAATGTCTTTTAGTTGCTCCATTTGCTAGGCCATTCCTGAGTTCAATAAGCATTTTGTGCTGAAAACGCTTGGTCTTTCATGGTGCTTTTCAAAATATGATGCCATGATGCATGCTGGATTTGTACTTACTATGCATTTTAATTTTGTAATCCACCTCCTTTCCTATCACTTGTGCAATTTAGGGCAGGATACAGGTGTAAATTTGTGATTTTAAATTTGTTGACCTGCATTGAACATTATTTCTATCATGTATTTGAAGCTTCTTGTATAGAATAATAGATGCTATAAAAATTAAATGGTGGTTCTGTCTGACCAACAGGTGAACGGCAATTCCAATCCCACTCTGAACCCATATTCCTTTATTTCCTCCCTTTGAGTATTTATCTAAAATAATTAATGTTTGGAAAGTATTCAAAGAAACCGGATATGTAAGTACTTGGATAGGTGGGGATGGATTGGAGATGATCATCATGGCTTTGTGCATGGTAGATCATGTCTATCTAATCTTGCAGTTTTTTTTGAGAACGTTACCAGAAAGTTGATAAAGGTGAAGCAGTGGATATTGTCTACATGGACTCTAGCAAGGCATTTCTTCCACAAGGTCCCAGATGGGAGGCTGGTCAAGAAGGTTCAGTCAGTTGGCATTCAGAATGAGGTAGTAAATTGGCTTCATTGGAGAAGCCAGAGAGTGGTAGTAGATGGTTGCCTCTCTGACGTGAGGCCTTTGAGTAGTGGTGTGCCACAGGGATTGGTTAAAGGCATCCATTAGTCTTACGAAACCATGGATCTGCGCCTGGAAAGTCTTCACTCTCCAGGGCGCAGGCCTGGGCAAGGTTGTATGGAAGACCAGCAGTTGCCCATGCTGCAAGTCTCCCCTCTCCACAACGCCAATGTTGTCCAAGGGAAGGGCATTAGGACCCATACAGCTCAGCACCAGTGTCGTCGCAGAGCAATGTGTGATTAAGTGCCTTGCTCAAGGACACAACACGTTGCCTCGGCTGGGGCTCGAACTCACGACTTTCAGGTCGCTAGTCCAATGCCTTAACCACTTGGCCATGTGCCCACATACTGGATTGGTTATTATTCATCATTTTCATCCACTACATAATGTACTGGGTGGGCACAAGAGTACATTCAGCCAGAGACTCATTCCACTGAGATGCAACACAGAGCGTCATAGGAAGTCATTCCTGCCTGTGGCCATCAAACTTTACAACTCCTCCCTTGGAGGGTCAGACACCCTGAGCCAATAGGCTGGTCCTGGACTTATGCTCTGGACTTATTTCCTGGCATAATTTACATATTACTGTTTAACTATTTACGGTTTTATTACTATTTATGGTGCAACTGTAACGAAAAGCAGTTTCCCCCAGGATCAATAAAGTATGACTATGACTATCCAAACTGTTGAGAGTAAACCAGATCAGATTTGTGGATGACACTAAGATTGGGGGTGGAGTGGACAGTGAGATTGGCTATTAAAGCTTGAAGCAGGATCTGGACTAGCTGGGGGAAAATGAGCTTAAAAAGTGGCAGATGGAATTTAATACAGATAAGTGAGAGGTCCACTTTGGGAGGACAAACAAGAATTGGACTTAAACACTGAATAGTAGAGCACTAAAGAGTGGAGAATTGACAAAGCGATCTGGGAATACAGATCCATAATTCCTTGAAAATGGTGTCAGAGGTTGATGGGGTTGTAAGGAAAGTTTTTGTCATATTGGCCTTCATAAATCAAAGTACTGAGTACAGGAGATGGAATGTTGTGTTGAAGTCGTATAAGATGTTGAGGTCTAATTTGGAGTATTGTGTGTAGTTCTGGTCACCTCCCTACAGGAAGGATGTCAATAAAATTGAAAGAGTGCAGAGAAAATTTACAAGGACTTGGGGACCTGAGTTATAGGGAAAGGTTGAATAAGTTAGGACTGTATTCTCTAAAGTGTAGGAGAATGAGGGGAGATTTGAAAGAAGAATACAAAATTATTAGGGGTAAAGGTAGGATAAATGCAAGCAGGCATTTTCCACTGAGTTTGGGTGAGATGAGAACTAGAGGTCATGGGTGTTAAGGGTGATGGGTGAAATGTTTAAGGGGAACATGAGAGATTCTTCACTCAAGGTGGTGAGTGTGTGGAACGAGCTGCCAGCGGTAGTGGTGGATGTAGGTTTGATATCAACATTTGAGAGATTTTGGTAGGTAAATGGACAGGAGGGGTATGGAGGGCTATGGTTCGCATGCATGTCAATGAGACTAGTTAGATTAATATTTTAGCATAGACAAGATGTGCTGATGGGTCGGTTTCTGTGTTGAAGTGTTCTATGATCTATGTTGAGGTTTCTATTGTAGCTAGAGGTCTATTGGAATAAATAAAATGTGAAATAAATTGCAAGAATAGATGTTACATTGGGATCTTATTAATTGTGATTATTTATAGATCTATAGACCAGTGAAGATTGATAGTGGGGGAATCTAAGAAATTGCAGGTGTAATTGCAGCATTTACTTTATTATTGCTATTACTGAAGGTTGGTGTTTGCCCTTTTGTGAAGGAAACCCTCTATATAAAATTCGCTTTTATAAAACACCCAGCATTCAGTATATTATTGCGCAAGTAAAATGTATGGAATGGCAGAAATAATATTGTATGCCTTGAAGATGGTTTTGAACATTCTAAAGCACTGATTCCCAATCTCTTTTAGCCTAATGCCCTCCTAAAACACTTCAATACTTGTGCCTCTTGGGAACAATATGCTTTCTAGCGCCCCCATAGTGTAAAAAGTATCTACCATATGCTAACATGAGAAAAATGCGTTAAATTTTTATTTGTCTTCTAAATCTACCTTGCACAGTAGTTATGCACTGTATAGCAGCTTAGATATCAATATGGTTTTTAGCAAGAGTTGAAATATCTGGTTCTAGTTGTGACAGCAAAAGGTGTGTAACAAGGTCTAGCCCACTTATGTTTTTTTTTGTGTGGGTGTGTGGTTCATTGCATTAAAGCCTCTTTTAACAAGGTAGGAGGATGGAAATGCAATGAAAAGCAGTTTGGCACTTCTCCAAAGACCAGGAAAGTTCACTTGACAGTGTAATGACAAAAGCTGGCATTTTTGAAGAGTAGTTTTTTTTGCTTCATTCTGAATTTTGATAATTTCTTGCAAGCTCTGTTCCTGTTCTTCCACCTCGCAAAGAAATGGGTTAATTACACAGTCCGGAATTTCCAGATCGTTCAAATCCCTGAATCGATTCTGAAAATCCTTCTTGAGTGACTGCAGGTGTAAGCAGTACTCTTACAAATCACTGTCTGTGATTTTTTTTTTTTTTTTCCCCATGCAGGGAAGCTGGGAACCCAATGTTTTGCTTTGTTTCCAATTTTCTGATAAAAGTGCACTTTTTGCCTGGTTTAAACTGAAATTCTTGCCTTGGAGTTTCATATCTAAAATGTTCAATCTGTCATACAGATTGGCTTGGTATGCCACATCTCCACGTATAAGTTCAGTCTTGTTTCCCAAGTTGTCAACTTTGAGCAAAAGTTCAACCACAGTGTCAAACAGATCAAAGAAACGTTTTAAGCAGCAGCCATTTGATAGTCAACTCACTTCAGTGCAAAGAAGCAAGCATTCAAATTCCATCATTATCTTGGCATAACTGGTGAAATATTCTTACCAGAGTCATGTTTGAAAAAATTCACTGTCTGAGGTTTCTGGCTGTGAGATGTTGACGATGAATTACGCAATAGGTTGCAAACAGACTCGGAATTTCTTTTTTCATAAATGCCACTAAACCAGACCTGTTATATATGGATATTGTTGTACAAGAAATTGTGTTCCGAACCAGAATATTTTTATCCTAATGTATATTTTGAACTTGTTGATTGATTCTCTGATATTTGTTTTTCTTTTTTCAAAAGAGAATCTCTTAAACTTTTCAATTTTTGATAAACTACATATGCCATTAACAATGCCTTGTCTCACACAGTTGACTCATCCAGTTGTATCCCCGATTCTGTTTTTGGCTCTATGCATAGTTAATGTTCAATGTCTTCACTTATTTCATCAATACAATGAGCTGTAGAGTAGTTACTCAGCAATTGATTTTAAAATACTAGTATCCGTTTTGAGAACATTGAACACTTTTGATACAGCAGGCATTATTAATCTTTCACCAATTGTATGAGTTTTTCACACTTTGTTATTTTGGAAATGTTATGAGAAGCAATGAGACCACCATCAAGGCAGTTTTTGGCTTTCTTGGCAAATGACTCTAGTGTACAATGCTTTTCAAATGTTGCTTTCATCTTCTGGAATTGAGTAATACCATAAGTAACCTTTTCAGGGTGTCTTATGGAAATATTCCTGCAATCTTGATGGTTTTGTGGCTTCTTTAGAGAGTATAATATTACAATTAAGACAGGTGTTGCTGAATAAAACCATACTCCAGGTAATACAATTGTATTGACGCATTTTCTGTAGTTTCTGTTTCTCAGCAGGATTAGAATCCAAGGCTTCACAGCCTTCAGACTCAGATTGTGCTGTACATATTTATCCATCGTCAAAAGAGCTTAATTAAAGTTTAAAAAATGAACGCACCACCTGTAAATGTCTATCAGATGTTGATGGCAGTGAGTAGACATGGATGGAATGATGGTAGCGGCATGCAAAGGAATGAGGAGAAGGTGAAGACGATCACAGCAGCCAAAAATTATGTTGACAAGGAATCAATTGGAATCTTAGTTGGAATAGAGCTGGTGTTTGGCGAGCTACCATTATGTTTATACTATTCCAGTTAATGCGATTGACCAATCACGTAAGGTCTCTAATCCCCAAAGATGGGTTCTTGACTGCACATGTGAAGCAGAGACCATTTAAAACCCTCCAATTCGAATCCTCTGGCTCGGCTGCTAATTTATACATCCCCAATAGTGTCTGTTTGGTAAGGTCTGATGAGATTGCCGAGTTTCAGGCATGTTGTGATGACGAGTGCTCACCACTTGCAGAGCTATGATTCTTCCTGTGCTTTGCTGTTGTGTGTTTTATTTTTATTTGAAGTGCTTGCTCTTCTAGTGGTCAGTCAGGTCTCATTCGTCAATTTAGGGTGTTGTTCTCTTTCCCACCCCCAAGAATCTCGGAAACCCGACTTCTATTTCCCCCAAGGCACATAACAGCATCCATTGGGAATCACTGTTCTAAAGTATGATCAAATAGAAGTTGGATTACTTGCTCTTGTAGTAGGATAAATATGGTATTTATATAAAAATCACTATTGTTAGAGCTTTGTTCTGCTCCTTGATAAATGTAACACATTGCATTCTGATAGTTTAGAAAGTGAGTTTTCCTGAAATAAGGTAAAGTTCTGCTGTCTTTTCTACTCTTTAATATATTAAAGTTGGAAATTTCTTAATGCTTTGTGCTGAACACTTTGTTTCTGATCCTGGTCTACAATCATTTTTACTTAGGAGGATATACAGACTCCAATGAAAAAGAAATCAGAGTTTAGCCTAAGGGAAGGCCTCAGCTGTAATTCTGATAGTGGTATTGGGGGCATGTCATCTGTCAGTTCTTTAGAAGGTAAGAAGGTCACTCATTGAAGGTGATTTGTAAGAAGTGACCAGTGTTCACTTCTCTTGCATGTTGTGTGATTTGCCATATCATGTCAATAAGCTTTTGTAGTGTCGAGTAAAAAGAATCTGCATATATCTTGTTAAATGTTCTTGGAAAGCATTTAACATTTAATGAATAATATTTTGAAATCAAATGCTGTTTTGATGACTGATTTCTTGGCAAGCAAGTTTTTTTGCTTTTGAGGAAGATCCCACAGATAATTGATATATGACCAGTTGTTAATTTTTGCTAGGAGAATGAATATCTGCTGAGATTGGGGGTGATGGGGTGGGATGGGGTGTTCCTTGGTTTCACAGGATGCTTGATGTACTTTTGGGGATTTTTTAACTGCTTGCTGTATGTATGTACACAGTTGAAATTGCATGCTCACTTCTATGAAGAATGCAGCCATCACTATACTTTGCTAGCTACTAAAAATCTTCACTCATTTTTCTTTCTTTTCACTTGCTCTCCCCCAGAGACTGCATCCCGTTGGGCTGATCATGATACAGTTGTTCTCCAGCAGGGGGAGCACGTCCAGTATTCCATTTGGGTCTCCTTCTTTGAAATTTACAATGAACTTGCCTATGACTTGCTGGACACTACTTCTGCAAACCATAAACGACAAACCTTAAAACTATGTGAGGATAAAAATGGAAACACTTACATAAAAGGTGATTGCCCTATTCTGCATATGGCTTTTTACCTTTGTGTTTACATTTTTGGAAGAATATGGTTCATCTATGGTTTTTTTGTCTTAAACCTGGTAAAAAGGGAGGTAATGTGCTTCTTATGGCTCATTACTTTTGTTTACATTTTTGGAAACGTATGTTCATCCTTTTTAAACACTCAAAGGAAGGTAATGTGCTTTTTAAAATCAGTTATGGATGTAGTAAATTGAGAATATGCTGACTAGTACTCATCTGAGAACTTCAAACTTTATTGTAGGATTGAAATGGGACAGCTCTTCACAGGGAATCATTTCATTGCATGATCTTTGTAATAATTCCTTGCATGTGACTATTTGGCCTGTTCTGATTATGTGCTACAGTGAGGGTCCTGCATGCAAAGTTGGGATTATTTCTGGACTTTATTTTAAAGTTCTTGAAAATGTCCAAAATGTAACCCATGAATATTTAGATTTGTATTTGTATGCCAAATATTAGCATGTGGGCTATTCAGTGTCTTGTGGGCAGCCTCAGGAGAGATGAAGGTTATGGGAGTGAACCCAGACGGCAAATCCGGAGTGGAGCCCCTATGGTGGCTGGATGTCATTGACCATCCTTCTGGCAGCTCCTCCGGTCAAGCTGGTGGCAAATATATTGCTTCATAAGCTTTCCTTTGGACTACACTGGTGAGGCCGAGAGGGGGATCTTGACGACTGGGCATCTCAGGTTCTGTTCAGGCTTGTGGTGATCATCATCATCCATTGTCCTTCAAGACAGACGCTAACCAACATTCTCTGCTGATTTGATTTCAGGATGAAATTGACAAAAATAAGGCCCAACAGTTTAAAAATTGATTTGGAAACAAAACCAATTTCAGAAATCGTACATGTAATCACTCAGATTTTAAACTGTTCATTGATGAATTAATAATTTTTTTCCAGATTTGACCTGGATCAATGTGGGTGATGCAGAAGAAGCTTGGAAAATTCTTAAAATAGGCCGTAAAAACCAAAGCATAGCGGCAACGCATGTGAACCAGAATTCCAGCAGGAGGTGAGTGAATTTGTTTAGGATTTTTACCCTTCACTGCTTTAGAAATGGTTGCTGTGGCTTGGCTTGAAAGGTCTGAGACTGCATTGGGAAGTACATAATCACCCCGATCTTGATTCCCAAAAATTGTTCCCATTAATAAACATCCAGGGCTAATGGTTCTCTAAAGGTTTGTCTGTTACCTTGCTCTTGTGTGAGGTTTACTTCGTGTGATTTTTAAAATGTATTTGTGCAAGGTAATGTGCTTTTTAAAATCAGTTATGGATGTAGATTTTTGACTTGGTGGTTTAAAATTCCAAAGTTATCTACAGTTCAGACTTTTTTAAACTTTGTGCATCAATCTTTTTAAACTTAATTCCTTTAAAAGCATGATTAGATTTAATTTTTTTTTATTGTGAGTGAAGATTGAGTAGGATTTAAAGCACATTGGCTGTAACACCTGTATCTGATATACAAGTCCATGGATTTCACTAAAAAAAATATGAGATATCTTTATTCTCCTCATTCTTGTTTCCAGTCACAGTATTTTTTCTATTCGCATAATTCATGTGTCCGAAGATTGGAAATCTATACTACAAACAAGCGAGTGAGTATTAATCAATGCGATCATCTTTAATTCTCCTTTGACATGTCTGATCAATAAATACCTGTGGTATTCTGCACTGCCAGAAAGCAGTTTTGACTCTGTTAAAGCACAATTCAGTGGAGGGGGAAGAAGGGGAGATGATTTGTAAATTAGGCTGTGGTACATTATATAACTCTTTCTTCAATTTTTGAGTGTTCTCTAGTCTATTTTTATCATTATTTAAAAAGTAAAACAATTTGGAAATAACTGATTGGACCTTGAATTGGGAATCAAGTGTATATTTTATATTGTGTTAAATGGAGGTTCTACAGCAGCATTTGTGTCTGTATTGCATTGTATTCAGATTACACACGTCAGTGTAATGGAAGCACCAGACTCGGTAGGAAAGTATCATGTGAAAGTAGATTCACAGCCAGAATTGCAGACAAACATAAGGGTTTTAAAAGAATGAATTCTATTGTATAACTTTTTTACCTTGAAGTTAATGTGGGCTATCTGCTCTCTGAGTGAAGAAGGTGCATTTGGTTTACTGTCTCATGAATGTAGATACTGCTGACAATATTAAAGTCGACAATGCAGAAGTGCTTCAGGTAAATTTTGACAAAGCGCTGTTGGAGCAATACCAAGATCCATCGGACAAGATCGGTTTACTGGACTCTGATCAACTACGCATTTTCACTCTTCAAAAATTAGACAACGGGCTTCATGCCCCTAGTTTCTAGTGAACACAAATTAGATATACAGTACATATCTGATAACTAGGCATTGTTTTCCAAATTCCCACTGCCCTTTTTTTTTTTTGTTTCATTGATGAATTTGTTTGCCCTAATCTCCATGACCTCCCAAATGAAGCTTGAAACAAAAATTTGGCAGGTTAATGTGTTAGGAGAAATTTTTGTGATAAGTTAGAGACACAAGTCTGCTAAATAGTACAGTAATTGGTAATTATCTTCTAGTGCTGCCACCTAGAGGAAGTAATAGCAGAGTGACGAGAAAAGTTTCCTGATGCTGGAAATCCAATCAACGCACACGTGGGCACGCACACAACGGGCACACACACAACGGGCACACTTCACACCCTTCACAAGGGTCTCAGCACAAAACTTTTACTCTTTTCCATAGATGCTGCCTTGCCTGCTGAGTTCACACAGTATTTTGTGTGTGTTGCTTGTAGAGGAAGTAATGTTTACTTGCTGTAATCAGAAATACACCGGAACACAGCTTCATTCCATTTTTTTTTCCCAGATTAACTTTGTGTGACCTGGCTGGCTCTGAACGCTGTAAAGAACAGAAGTGTGGTAACAGGATGAAGGAGGCAACAAACATCAACACTTCCCTGCACACTCTCGGCAGATGTATCAGTGCCTTGCGTCAGAATCAGCAGATCAAGTATGTGCAGCATTATCTACTTTAAAGCAGTTTTTTTCCATTGTCCCTGCCCTTAATTTGCTTGTTGTCTTGTAACGTAACCACTAATGGAGCATCTTTCAAACAATTGTTTGGGCTAATTGACTGAAAGAAGTAAAACTGTCACAAAGATACAAAACATTTCGAAAGCAAATGTTTTAAAATTTATAACAATGGTAGAACAAAATATCAGAAGTTAACAAGAAAATTGACCTCTCAGATAATTATGGAAAAAATACCTTATTGTTTCTGATTTAGTTTGGTGATTTGGACACTACTTAAGCCCATCACCCCTACTGGGGCCTAGGCTGCTGATAGCAGCTTGCCAGAGTCATCTGTTCTGGGCCAATTTTTCAAGCTTTCCCAGGTGTAACCCATCTTGGTGCATCCTTCCTGTCTGAGGGATGAGGTCTTTGGAGCTTCTAACTCTGGTTTTTTTTTTAAAACAGGATGGGGTTGTTAGCATCATGCCCAACCTTCCTCTTTTTTGCAGCTGGGCTTGGGACCATCTATGACAGAGTTAATTTTTTTGGACACTGGGCACATGTTAATAAATATGCTGTAGTTGGCATCTTCCACTCTGGAAGTGGGCTGATCTCAAACCCTGAGGGACTTCCTGAGGAGAAGGTGAAGACTGCCACCTTGCAAACAGCTGAAATGTCATCTTCTGGTATTTGACCTAGTAACTTGTTCAGAAATACCAGGTTCTTGAAGTTTGTTTACTGCATTTGCAGATCAAAGCCCAATGTGGTGCCTTTCCGGGACAGTAAATTGACTCGTGTATTCCAAGGGTTTTTCTCTAACCGTGGAAAATCCTGTATGATTGTGAACATTAATCAGTGTGCATCCACATATGATGAAACATTACAAGTCATGAAATTTTCAGCTATTGCCAGCCAGGTGAGTAGTCCACAACTGTTGTTGATAAATGACAGCTCTTGTAGTTGATAAACATTAGTCTACTTGGAATCCTATCTATAATCTGCACATTAAGTTTTTTTTGCAGTTTGTGTGTAAACTGTAGTCTGTGGTTGTACAGTGGATTCCAGTTAATTGGGACCAATACATTTTGGCCCAATTGAGCATTTGCCCCAATTAGCTGCATTTTCATGGAAATGGTTAAAAAGGAATAAACACAGCAAGCTATCACCTAACTGGGTAACAAATTATGTATTTAAAATACAAAACAAATTAGAACATTACCAATACTACCACAGTACTATAAAAGTGTGTATTGGTTCCTGATAGTTATTGACGGAGAAATTTTGTTTTTTGAAGTTTTATTTTTATTTGGATAAGGAATTCACAAGTATCATGTACTTTTTTCACATGTATAACCTTTTCCATTTTTTATATGTATAAAACTATAATTATTTTTACATAAGTACACATTGAGATGATATAAAAAGAAATTACACTTAAATAATTATGTACAGTGGAAATTCTAATCTATTAGGCTAAGTAATGGTATTAATTGTTAAGAAAAATAGTAATAATAGTGGATTAGTAATAGTTTCCATACATCTCTTCTGGAACATTACTTCTGGTCCAAAATGTTGTATGTAAGCCTATGTAAAACCATTGTAGGTGTTTATATCCTAACTTGTTCATACTTGCTCCTGCCCCCAAACATAATTATCCAATCCCTATGTACTTATTTACTTAATTTTATCATTTTTTATCCCTTACCAAAATCTTTTCCTTGTATTAATTCTCTATTTTCCAAACAAAAACAGTAAACATTTAGACTAGGGGTGCTTACATTAGCAATATTACTGTGTTGATGAGAAGAGCAGTATAAATCATTAGGAGAGTCATCTAAAGTCTGCTCGCATTGGGGTTATATATTCAATCCATTTATTCCAGATTTGATAAAATTTTTCTTTTTGAATTCTCAGGGAGTAAGTCAACTTTTCCATTTTAAATATTTCCAAGATAATTTCGTGCCAATCTTCTAATGTAGGTGGTTTTGGATTTGGCCACTTTCTAGTGATTGATTTCTTACTTGCTGCTAAAAGGGCCTGCAGCAACTTTATATCTTCCTTCTGTTCAAGAAACAATACATGCCCCAAATAGAGTGTCTCAAAGTTCAGAGGTATCTGGGTCCTAAGTACCTTAACTAATGTTCTATGAATACCTTCCCAATATAGACTTAATTTAGGACAATCCCAGAAAACATGGAAATGATTTGCCTCCTTGGAGCCGCATCTTCTCCAACACGTCACATTTGTATCTTTATATTTTTCCTGATATGGGGTCTTGAAGTATCTTATAATATTTTTCCAACAATGTTCTCTCCAAGTCAAAGAATTATGACGGAGAAATTCATCCACTGTACTTTGCTGTGATATTCTCACTGTAAATGAACAAGATCAGTGCAGATAATGGACTGTCTTATAATATTTTTGACAGTTGCATCCTACAAATTTTCATTGCAAATTAAAGATGGTTGTCGATACCTTCAAATTCTGTCTAGTTCCTAATTTGTTAAAGTAGTAAAATAGTTTCCTTTTCACTCACGGCCATTCCTGGCATCTCCAAACCTGAATGCAGTGAGCAAAACAGCACTGAATTGTTTTGCTGCTTATTTCTTGCTATCAGTGACAAAATGTGCTGCATTTTGAACGAACACATAATTTTTTTTAAAAAAAAGAACTGTTCACTCGAAGCAGTGTAGTGTCTAACGGCCACGAAATGCATATGACTGACGCTATTTAGAGACTGTTTGGCAACAGTCTCTTGTCCCAATTAAGTGGCTTAGTGTCCCAATAAATGAAGGGAATTCGTATTTTCTTGATTAGCTTTTGTTCTTTAAGAGTTGTTTCAAATAAGCCGCTGCCCCGATTAACCGATGGCCTATTTAACCGTAATCCACTGTTTTCCTCATTTAAGCCCGAAGGCTGTGGGTTTAAGATAATTTCATAAATACAAGCAGTAATGCTAGGCTGATTTCTAGTGCAAAACTGAAGCTGAGCTGCAATATTGAACATGTTATCCACTCGCACAGATGTTAAACTAAAGCCGATTGATTGCTTTGCATGAATATAAAAGATACAATTGCATTCTTTGGATGAATGGTTGGTGTCCCGGTCAATATCTATCCTCCACTAATATGCCTGAAATGTATTAAATGGTCATAACATGTTCTTGTAAATTAAATGTCAGTCTGTTCATTTTAATTTTTCCTGACCTATAATTTGAAAGGAAATCAAATCATTGAGTATTTAAAATTTTGTTCTGTCATTCACTTATTACTGGAAGGCAAAGCTTAGAAAATAGCGTGATATGCTTCAAACTACAGTTTTTTACTGTGTAAACCCAGTTGAATTGGATATATTGATTGCTATTTCTATCACCGTAGTTGATACAAGCGCCTTCTATGAAGCTATATCCTTCCATCCGATCACTACTCCGAGAACAGGATGGATGGAACAACTGCAATGCACAAGAACCAGTTGAAGAACAGGAGGAATATGATGAGGAGGAAGAGAATGATAATGAAAGTGACCCTAATATCAGCACACTGGACAAGGAGGTGGGTTTACATTGCATACTGATGCAGAATCTCTGCTGTAACTGCTGTTTGCACTTGTCTTGGGTGACTCAAAACATCACCCGTCCTCTTCATTTGTCTTTACAGTTCTCATTTCTGCATTGGAATAAGCATAAATTAAACTGAATAATGTCACAATGGATGTTATGTTGTAGTAAAACTTCTAAAGGCAGCTGATATTAATAGACTTGCACAATTGTGTTTTACCTGATTTGTTAAAAGTATATTATATCATAAACTATGATATTTGGCTATTTATATCATAAACTATGATATTAGGCTATTTGGCCCTTTAATCAAATTGACTAACCCTTTGCCTTAATGCCGTTTTCCTGTACTAATCCAATGTTCTTCATAATCAAAAACCTATTGATTTTTCTTTGTTTTAAAAAAATATGGTGACTGAAACTTTGCAGTTCCTTATAGAGAATTGCAAGGTATTACTATCCTCTGGGCAAGGAAAATCTTCTCCCATCTTTGTCCCACCAAGCCAGCTCCTATTCTGAGATCATGACTCCTAATTTAAAATATTCTGGCTGGGGATAACAAAACCCTAACCTGTCAAGCCCTTTTATTTAATAATAAAAAAAAGTAAATAACTTGTATGAATCAAGGGATCACCTCTCCTTTGGAACTGAATTCAGGAATACACAGCCCCAGGCTTCATTGGACAAAGTAACTGGTTCAGTGAGTGTGTGCTTTACTAGTTCAGTTGCTATGGATGCGTAAATCAAATTGTGAAAGTGTTGTTAAACTGCTAACCTTTAATTAACTTGATATCTTTATTATCTCTGTGTACGCGATGTAAATTGTCAACAATTCTGCCCTCAACTAACAATCCTGATTTTTTTTTTGTGTTCAGTTTTTGTCATCTAATTAACCATGCAATTACTACTTAGTCATTGCAGAAAATTATTGAATGTCTACAGCAGCATCTGATTAAGGAAAAACAGGAGAAGCTGTTGATGGAGAGTGACATCAGGCAAAGTGTTGTCAATGAAATGATGGAACAATATAATGCTATGGAGAAACACTGGAGGTACTTATTGCCAAGTATGGTGTAAAATTGTTGTCTGTGATTACTTTTGTCATTTTTACAATATTAGTGAAGATTGCTAATATGGTAAATATATATTTTAATTGGACAAATCCAAACCTGTCAATATCCCTTGAGATTTAGTAATTTGTCAATTGAGATCCATCGTGTAGAAACAAAACAAATAACTTTCTGTGCTACATACAAAATGCTGGAGGATCTCAGCAGGCCAGGCAGCATCTATGGGAAAGAGTCAATGTTTCAGGCCTGCTGAAGGGGTTTGTCCAGAAACGTTGACTGTACTCTTTCCCATAGGTGCTGCCTGGCCTGCTGAGTTCCTCCAGCATTTATATGTGTGTTGCTTGGATTTCTAACATCTGCAGATGTGCTTTTCTAAAAGAAACGTTTTGCATTGTTGCATAGTGCTTAACCACTAATGGGGTTTGAGTTGTGCCCAGTTTCAGCTTGTAAGCAACAGGAACAAGTTGCTACAATCAGAAGTCTGAAGTGACAGCTGCAGGGCGAATAACAACTATGCATGGTGATTTGTATGTAATTACTTGTTATTATTCTCCATCTGTCCATTGTTCTCCATCTGTCCAACATCAATAGAAGCATATTGTACTATTAAACCTGCTTTCATAATATAAGCTACTTCTGTCATTATTTTAAAGTAGATCCTAAAAATAATAGCCTTGCATTAAAAATTTCTTATTTGGTCCCTGTTACATTGTGAACGATTCAGTTTGTTTTTTATTTTCCAGGGCAGTGAAAGTAGCATCCTTGTGAGATTGGGATGAATTTCACATTTCCCTTTTTATCCCCTCAGTGAACAACTTGAAGAACAAAAAGATCGTTTGGAAGATGCCTTTGAGGCAAAGATGAAAAATTACCAAGAATATGTGAAATTCTATTATCAGCAATCTTCTGCTGAAGAGGAAGGTTCTGAATCTGATGATGAAATGGGTGATGATAAAGCGTTGGTAAGATACATTCATCATTTTAGAATTAATAATATTGAATTGTCTGCAGTAACCCAGGATCTTGGCTTTGAAGCAAAGATTAAAGTCAATATGAAACATCCCTCATTGGCCTTAAATAATCTACTGCCAGTTGGGGCTGTTACGTATGTCTGGAGTTGCATGTTGCCCAGAGGACCAAAGAAAGGCAGTCAACTAAGTGGAATTAAATGAAAATTCTTCAAGTCATAAGATTTGAACTTAGGTCTCATCTTTAGTTCACGTCTGTAGATAACTATCCAATTACATAACCACTGTTATTGTTCAGTCTGTAGTGAATGGACCTGGCTACTGATTCCTCAATGATCCCATCTGGAAAGGAGTATGGATTAAGTTAGAGTGCTTGGTTGCAGTTGCTTACTGGACAGAAAAGCCTGGTGACTTCTCTGGCAAGAGCAACTGTTTGCTGCCACTCCAGAAAGGGCAGCTTCTTAAATGGCCACATTTTAACAAGCCAACCTCACTTTGGCCTTGCCAGTGATGATTGTGATGCAATAAATGCCAAAATATGAAGAATCTAAGGACGCAAACAACAGGAATTCTGCAGATGAAAAGAATCTAAGGAGTTGGATTATGAAGTTATTCGACTAGTCAAGCTGTTAGCTGAATGTAATGAACAAACTTTAATTAGAGTGCCCGGCTGGTGGGATCTCTAGACTTGTTCTTTGTCACATTGTCAGGATGCTAAGTGTACAACTATTATTTCTGTTCAGTTAGGCAGGCCATACTGAAACTTGTCTTCCAATTTCTGTAATGTTATTATCTTTCCTTTTGCATCTTTACAATACCCAGCATACTGTTCTCCAAACTGACTGAATTGTTCATGAACAAAATTAAGTGCAATTAAAAAAAAAAAAAATTTTTAAAAATCCTGCTTTTCTTTATCAGAGATGAGATCCTCAAATGCTCCCCTTGTCATTGGGAGACTTGATTACTAGGGGAATTGCACATAAAAGTAAGGAATGTAATGCTGCCCTCTATGTGCAATATGGTTGTGCAAGCCAGGATTGTATCAAGTCACCTCTGATTTTCTCCCCCCCCCCCCCCCCCACCGACCGTTCCAAAAAGCCCTAGCTTGCTCGAACTCTTCTCATAAAGCATGCTCTCTAATCTTGGCAACATCCTGGTACATTTTCTCTGCACCCTCTAAAGCTTCCACATCTTTTAATAAGGCGACCATAACTGAGCACATTATTTCAAGTGTGGTCCAGCCAGTATTTTACCTTGTGACTTTTGAGCTCAATCCCCCGACTATGAAGACCCACACACCATACACCTTAACCACCTTCTTATGAATTTGCGTGACAACTTTGAGGGATCTGTGGGAGGTGGACCTCAAGATCCCTCTGTTCTCTACACTGCCAAGTATCCTGCCATTAACCCCATTCTGCCTTTAAATTTGAGTTTCAAAGTAAATCACTTTGCAATTTTCTGAATTAAACTGCCTCTGCCACTTCTGAGTCCAGCTTTGTGTCCTATCATTGTCCCATTGCAACTTAAGATAACCATCTACACTATCCACAACATGCCAACCTTCACATTCATCTGCAAACTTGCTAATCCACCCTTCTACTTCCTCACCTGAGTTAATTATAAAATTCAAGAACAGATCCCTGAAGAACACCACTTATCATTGACCTTCAGGCAGAATATGATTCATCTACAACTACCTGCTTTCTTTGGGCATGATAATTCTATATCCACACAACCAAGATGCCCTGGATCCCATGCCCATCTTCCTGGATGAGCTTACCTTGGGGAACCTTATCAAATGCCTTACCAAAATACGTATACATTACATCCACTGCCCTGCCTTCATCGATGTACCTCCTCAAAAAAAATTCAAACAGACTCATGAGGCCATGCTGACTATAATTCTCCAAATGCTTGTGAATCCTGTCTTGTGAATCTTTAATTTACCCATCACTGAAGTAAGCTTGGATTCTTTTTTTCCTCCTTCCTCAAGTCAAAGAGAATACAGGAACTGGAAGCAACTATTCAGCAACTGAAGGCGGAACGGAAGTCCACTAGTCAGCCAAAGAGGCGGTCCACTCGTTTGGCCAGTGTGAGCCTCAGAAATGAGCTGCATTCTGTTCAGCTGATGCTGGTGAATACAAAAGCAGAGCTGGAACAAAGCAAGGCTGAAGCAGCTTTCAATGCAGAGGGTGAGTGTATTTGGTCTGGTAATGTTTTTATATCTATAAAATAGCTAAAGAGGAGAGAAATGTTGCAAGGATTGTCTAATAGGTAACCACTTTGTGGTCAGCCCTACTCTATTTCAAAATGTAAGGTGAATACTTTTGGAGAAACTGGTTGATAGATCCAATTTACTTTGGGACTTTGTTAACCATTAGCAGTAAATCTGGTCAGACTTTGGAATTTTACATCACTTACTGAAAAGTGAATAATTTACTCGATGTTTTAAAAAAGTGGTTTCAAATCATTTACAGAACTAAATAAACATTCCTTTATGAGGAGAGTTCAGTGCAGCGAGGCAGAAGCAGCAGCATCACTCAATTTGCAGCAACCCCTGGTTGCTGTCAGTCCATTTTGCATGATCAATGTCAGGTTGAATGGATATGATGTGTTAGAGTAGAGGTTCTAAGAGTGTAGTCACAGTAAACCATTTTCTTACTAGTGGGATAGGAGCAGACAGTATGTAAAAGTATGATGCTCGTAGGTAGGAATTTGGGAAAGAGAAATTATACAATGGAAATGTAGAGGTTGTTTAGGGTGCACTTGCATGGGATACCGATTTGTCCTAATTGAGGCAGGGAAAGGATAGTAGGGTGAAGGAACTCAGCTTGAATAGAGATCAAGAAGCAAGCCAGTCAACTTTTTGAGAGTTGTACGGTAGCCAGGAAGTGGCTTAAGAAAGGACTTGGGAGCGTCTGGAGGGAACATGCAGGCACTGGTGAGTAACATTAAGGAAAACCCAAGGTGTTCTACATGTATCAACAGGAGGATGACTAGTGACCAATCATCGATAAAAGAGGAAATGTGCATGAAGGTAACGATGGATCTTAATGAATACTTTTGTTTCAGTTGTCACCAGTGTGAGGTACCTTGATGAATGTGAGGGCAGTGTAGAATGGGCTAGTATGTCAACATTAAGAAGGGATGTGCTGAGACTTTAAAAACATTGGAATAGATAAGTCCCCGGGGCTGGATGGGATTATACCCCAGGTCACGAAGGGAAGTGAAGGAAAAGAGTGCTGTGCCTTTGTCTATATCTTTGCATCCACGCCAGCTACAGGATTAGAGGGTAGCAAATGCTCTTCCTTCACTCAAGAAAGGTCATGGGGATAATCCTGGGGAATTACAGACGTGTGAGTCTTCTGTTATTGGTGGGAAAACTATTGAAGAGGATTCTTGGAGATGGGATTTGAGTATTAGGAGCTATGGACTGATATATGGATGTTCATTATGACTTTATGAGGGGGCAGGTTGCACCTCATGAGCCTGATTGAAATCTTCGAGGAAACGATGAGGCATTGTTGAAGGTCGAGCAGTGGATGTGGTATATTTTGGTAACCCATTTGGCAGTTTCCCATGGTAGACTCCTTCAAAAGTTTGGAGGCATGGCAGTATAGATCTGGAGCTGGTTTTCCTCAGAAGGTAGAGGATGGTGGTAGAGTATTCCACCTGGAGGTTGGTGCCCAGTGGTAGTCTGCATGGAACTGTTCCGGGACCTCTGCTCTTAAGTGATTTTTATAAATGACTTGGATGAGGAAGTTGAAGGGTAGGTTAGTAAGTTTGCAGATGACACAGCTGGTGGTATTGTAAGATGGTGCAGAGGGTTGTCTTGGGCTACAATGAGACATTGATCTGCAGAGTTGGGCTGAGAAGTGGCAGATGAAGTTTAATCCAGAAAAGTGTTAAGTGATACACTTTGAAAGGTTGTACTTGAGGACAGTACAGGATCAATGCAAGATTTTTAGCAGTTTAGAAAAACGGGGAATCATTGGGTCCACATCCATAGATCCCTCAAAATTGCCATGCAAATCAACAGGGTAGTTAAGAAGACATATGGTGTGTTGGCCTAAAATAGTTGGGGGATAGTGATCAAGTGCCACAAGGTGATGTTACAGCTCTATAAAACTAGTTAAACCACACTCTAGCCACCTCATTAGATGAAGGATGTGGAAGCATTAGAAAGTACAAAGGAGATTTACCAAGATGCTGTCTGGATCGGAGGGCATGCCTAATAAGCAAAAGTTGAGCAAGCTAGGGCTTTCTCTTTAGACTGAAGGAGGATGAGAAGCGACTTGATAGAAGTGCATATTATGATGAGAGGCATTGATAGTGGACAGCTATCGTCTTTTCCCAGAGCAGAAATGACTAATGTGAGAAGGCATAATTTTAAGGTGATTTACGGAAAGTATAGAGGGAATGTCAGATGTGGGTGTTTTTCTTTAACATCATGGTGGGTGCATGAAATGTTCTGCCATGGGTGGTGGGAGCGGCAGATACATTAGGTACATTTAGGAGACTCTTAGATAAACACGTATGAGAGAAAAATATAGGCACGTGAGAGGGAAGCATTAGAGTGATCTTGGAGTAGTTTAATAAATGATTAGCACAACATCGTGGGCCAAAGGGCCTGTAATGTGCTATAGTGTTTTAAGGAACAATGCTTCCAACTTGAAGAAATTCAGTATTAAAGCAGTCTGCCATTCTGTCTTCAATTGGTCAGGAAACAAAATAGAAAAGTACCTTTTTAAACATCTACCCCTTCCAGATGAGTATTTTGAAGGTGGATTTCACTAGCACCTTTGTCATTTATCATTGCTATTTTGGACTAAAGGTTTGCCTGGTAGATTAATGAAGTACTTGCTTTTTGGCCATCTTAACAGAATTGAAGCGATACAAAGAAATGGTGGAGCCTCCTGCTGGAGTGAAACACCTTACAAATAACGCAGACCGAAAACTAGAAGAGGGACAGAAGGTAAGTTTTGGTTTTCCTCCTTGGTCTGCATTATCATATTTAACCTTCTAATTTTGTGGCTACAATACTGCATAATTATACTTTGAATTCCCACTAATAGCTGCTTCATGATAATAGTGAGAAACTAATATCTGATCTGCACCAATATAGAACAGAGCTTAATGAGAATGCTTGATTTGTATGATTAGTACAAGTAGATCAAGTTATTGGGTAACTGCTACATGTGAGCTGGTTTCTTGATGGTTTTGCGCAGAATTGAAAACCTTGCCTCATTGCCCTGATGAAAAGTCATTGATCAGAAATGCTTGCTGTTTCTTTTAGGGTTATTTTACAGAATTATTACAAATATGCATGATTCTACTCATTTGGTAATCTACGTATCTATTTTTCAGCATGCAAAAACGTTGCAGAAGGAGTTACAGAAAATAGAGCAGATATTGCAAACATCAGAGAGAGCATGTTGCCATAACACTGAAGCAGAGAAACTGCGACATACTCTAGCCAAATGCAAAGATCTAATGTTGAAACAGGTACGTTGGAAACCTGAGAATAGATCCCACCCACAGTGATCCTGGTTGTTCACACATGTTCAGAAATGTAGTTATGTGGAAAGCCTCGCAACCATGTCCGTATAATACTTCCGAACTATTTGCTCAGGTAAAAGTGTGAAGCCTGTGAAAGCTGCTTTTTTTTTTGTATTGGGAGGGATCTGAATGCAGTTATCTCAAAAGGAAAAAACTTACCAAATAAACCACAATAGCCTAAACAGATCTACTTGCAATCTTCTGCCTTTTATATTTGCAGTTGGTAGGTTCTGTTTTTAGCAATGTTTCTCTTCCAAAATAGAGAAAATACTTTGCATGATTTTTCCAGGTTCGAGGAGTGGTGGTGAGCTGTTGGGTTTGGCTTTGGCTTCTGAGCAACAAAGTAAACTAGCCATGAGAAATAGACATGGGAGCAGAATTGGATCATTTGGCCCATTTCATCATGGCTGCTCCACCCCAATCTTCTGCCTTCTCCCCGTAACCTTTCATGCTCTGATTAGATCAAGAATCTATCAATCTCAGCAATATATACACAGACTTTGCCTCCACAGCCACCTGTGGCAACGAATTCCATTTTCACCACACTCTGGCTGAAGAAATCCTGCCTCATCTGTTCTAAATGGGCATTGAGGCTGTGCCCTCTGGTCCTTGACTCACCAACTGTAGGAAACATCCTCTCCACATCCATTCTATCAAGGCCTTTCAGTGCCTGATAGGTTTCAATGAGATCCTCCTCCACTCTTCTAAGTTCCAGTGACTAAAGGCCCAGAGCCATCAATCACTCAATATACAATCAGCCTTTCATTCTCAAATCATTTTTGTGATTCCCCTCTGAACCCTCCCCAATGACAGCATGTCTTTTCTTAAACAAGGGTCTCAACTCTGCTCACAAATAGGAATAGGGCAACCGTGCATTGAATCTGCTCCGTCATTCAGTTTGACGTGACTAATGCTGTGCTCAGGTCCACTTTCTCTATTGGTTCCCAAATTGTTATTTTCTTAGTATCCAAAGCTGAGTAACCTCAACCACTGAATATCCACAGCTCCAACAAAGGATTAAAAGTATTTGGAATTCTGAGCAGAGGTCATGGGTTAAGAGTGAAAGGTGGAATATTGAAGGAAAACTCGAGAGGGAAATAAACTCAGCAAGTGTAGAATGAGCTGCCAGTGGAAGTGGTCGATTTGGATTCAATTGTAAAATTTAAGAGAAGTTTGGATAAATACATGGAAGGTGTTTTGGAAAGCTGTGGTCCAAGTACAAATTCCTCTGGGTCTCTGCCTCCTGCTTCTGGACACTTCAGATGGAGAAAGCATCCTATTGGTATCTGCTTTGGCAAAATCTCACTGGAGGCTGAGATATATAGTGAATACATAGTAATTTTCTGGTGGGGTAACATGTCGCGTCCTTTTCAAGACGGTTAGTCCACCTTTGGTCCCCACCTGGCACTCAGCTCTCACCTGTGGCTCCCCGTAGCTGTTTGCATGTGACAGCGGCCACACCCCAGGCAAGGGCTTCGACAAGCTGGCTAAACCAGGTGAGGGTAGCTGACGGGTCTCAAACCCTCGGTGAGATAGGGAGTTGTCTATCCCAGCATGTGAAGACAGACTCCGGCGGATTGAGCGGACGACACCAATGGAAGATCCAACAGTCAAGAAGGCGGTCTCTGCAAGCGTCGTAGAACGTGTAGAGCAGGACAAGACACAGAAGACGTCCTGGTCATCCACTGCGCCTAGTCCCATCTCCAGCCGTCTCGACTCTGTCATGCCACTGAATCCAGATGGGAATTGGGGAGACAGTGAGGCTGAGGCTGACGCTGCGCAACTCTCCCTCACTTAAATCCAAATCACGCGCTAGTCTCGACACCATCAATAAGGGTGTCGAGGTCCTCATCGACGTACGATGGACGAACAACAATTTTCTTCTATCTCTTGTTTGGGCAATTTAGGCAACTGTAGCTTAATTGACATCAAGCCATATAAATCTTTCTTGGGTGCAGAAACCAAGCAGCACAATACACTGAAAGAGCTCTTGTGAATCTCCCTGAACAAATTTAGTAACTTACTTTTTTTCTACCACTCCAACTCTCTTCAAATTACCTGCACCACCAGTGTTTCCTTTCTGTACCTTACTAACAGGCCTAACACATTTAAAGTGTGTCTGCAGGAACCCAGTCACAGAGCAAACGAGCTTCTTACAAACCACGGGTGTAAAATAAACCCAGGTCTTCTGTACTGTAAAGTGTTGTGCTAATCACCATGTTGTGCTGCCCTAATTTTTAAAAATCTTTTTCCATTGCTCCCATTGTTTTTGGGAAAAGTGCATAACCTTTCATTGAGTTCTGGTGATTTCATCTCGTGTTTGAATTTCCCCACTTCAAAACACCAGCTAAAGCTAGCATTTTTGTTGATTTGAGAATAAAGCTGAGTATTGAGTTGTAGGATCACTCTGTACATTGCTGTGGCAAGTCAATAAGTGTGAAACGGTGACTTGTAATAAAAATTGAAAGATTTGAGTAAAACCCTTGTTTAACTCTGGGTGTTGTTAAGAAACCTGTGGTCCTAGAGATGTAATTTAGCCTCAACATGCCAAGTCTTGCATTCCTATAAAAGTAACAGACATTGAATATGTTGAAGTGACCGTTCTTCCTCTTGGGTCATTTGACAGTTCAAAGCAATCATAATATGACTAAGTTATTAACATGTTAGTGGAAGAATTTCTATTTAATTTCAATGCTAATTCTCATAGATATGCTATCTATAATTGAATTAAATCAAAACAGATCAGAGATATGAACTGGGTTTTGATAGTCTGCATTGATTAGTATCAAATCTAACATGCTTTTATCAACTAGACTTTCCATTGGGTTCAGTCACTGCTCTGGGAAGGTGTGCAGCATCATATAGGCTGAAGGAGCTTGATGCTTTTTTTTTGTTTTTAGTGATTTGGATCAAATGAGCAAATTCCCTTAATTTGTGTCTGGCTGGGAATTTCTATGCAAGAGAAGCAAAATTCATTAATGTTTTAATGTAATGTCACTGTCCCTGGTAATTACTTTTGCTAGGAAACTTAATATTGAATGTCTTTCTGGCAGGATCACACATTGGCAGAGCTACAGAAACTTATGATTTTGCTGAAGTTGGACATGAAACGCAAAAACACCTGCATTGCAGAGCAGTATCACACAGTCCGTCACCTCCAGGAGGTTCCTGGCTGCAACAAGCGTCGGTGTGCTGGCAACATTGAAAATCAACCGCCCCTTGAAAAGAAGCCCTTCCTAGCTGGTTTCCTGACCCCACTGAGGCGTGCCAACCTGCAGCGTGCTGCCACTCCTTCCACTTATATTCTGCGTTCACGGGCAAAGCTGGACAAGCCACTACATCGTGTGGAAGCAAAATATCAAGTGAATTATTAGTGGGTCACAGTTGGCTTATGGACTATATTCCATTTGAAAATTAGGTTCAATGAACTATTTATAGTAAGGATTTTCTCCATGGTTTTTTATTTTTAGAATGAGTGGATATGGTGTTGGAAGACTGTGTACCAGAAAGTGTTTGTTTATGGCATTAAATGGTTTATAGGGAATTCATATATGAATGGGCAAGAATGATCACTTTTGGAAAAAGTAGAATTAAGAATTTCAATGAAGTTGATCCACTTGTTTTGTAGAGTCATGGGATGATCTTTTGTATTTTAAACATCTGCATTAAGTATTAACCTTGAACTTTTGAGCTAGTTATATGTAAAGCTCTCCTATTTTAAATAATTTGAATTAACCTTGTGCTTCCTATATATTCCAAAGAACTTCAGATTATTCAGTTGAAGGGAAACATTTTGCACCAAAAAATTGTAAACTGTCATGAGTTTCCACTTTCTGAGAATGTGAAGAGTTTTCTGTGCCTTACAATGTTGAACAAATCGATTATTTTTAATAATCCATAAATGTTCTTGTGGTATTTACATTAAATCATTTAATACAAATGCAATGGATAATGGTTACATATCACATCCCAAGCACTATTACTATTTTTATTAAGACGTGTTTACATACTATGTAATGAACACCTTGTGCCTAACAACCAAAATCAAAGCAGTTAAATGAAAAATTTAACTGTTCAATGAGATTTCTGATAATCTGGACAGGTAACCACTGCATTACAAAAAGTATGCTTTGGTTAGCTGAGATTTTAAAAAGAAAAGCATTTGTAAAATAAGACCCCCAGTCCTGTACTTCACACACTACTGTTGGTATAACTTTGTAATGCTTGCATCTTGCTGTGCATAGATATGAAATGAGGGAAATTAAAATTGTTTAACACTATAGTCTGTTCTGAAGTATATTAGCATGCATATCCAGCAACATCAGATAATTGCAATGAAATTTTAACAAACTTATTTAGCCTACAGTATATCCAAGTGAAGTTGTTCAAGTAGCTTTGGGTTTATTTTAACATAACAGTAGGAATGGAACTCTAGGCTCTTTTGAATCTAATGGAAGATTGGCTACATTTTACAGTTAATAGAAGCAGCCTTTTTAGATGGTTCACCCATTTTTTTACATAACCCAAACTTAAGTGAATTGTTACAGTAATGCCCTCCTCTAACCAGTTAACTAATGTAAC
Organism: Mobula hypostoma; assembly: GCF_963921235.1. Taxonomy (NCBI): domain Eukaryota; kingdom Metazoa; phylum Chordata; class Chondrichthyes; order Myliobatiformes; family Myliobatidae; genus Mobula; species Mobula hypostoma. The sequence continues at coordinate 76,940,651 of NC_086103.1, forward strand.
ATCTTGAACCTTGTATTTTGATTTGATCTGTTCCAGGGATTGAGTTCAGGTCATGAGTCTCAAATCTGGAGGTCCAGCTGAAATTCTTTCATTTCCCATCAACATTCATGAAGTCAATTAAGATGCTTAAAAGTAGATTTTAAGTGTGAAAGTAGTATATTTTACTGAGCAGAAATGGATGAATGAAAGTAAATTAAACTGCAGATTCAGTTGCCAGTAGTAGTCTTCATTCCAAACAGCTAGAGTCTGTTTTACTGTAGTTTCACGGTGTAATGGAGGAAAGATTGAGTGGAGGTAATTTTGTAGAGGGAGTGTTAACTCCAGGGCCAAATGTCCTTGATACATCAGCAGGCACAGTTGTTGGTGATGCATCAGCATGGTTTCGCAGTTGTGAAATCTGTCTGAGCAGAGCTTTTCCTTCTTCTCTAGTCTGGAAAAAAAAATCACTTAAAATCCAAAACTGTTCTTTTAATTCTTGTTTAAAAACAGAAAATAGGTCAATCTTTGAATATGCTGATCAGCTACTTGGTGTTCTCAGTGGCTTGTTAATCTAACCAACTGTACAGAAGTCATATCCCTTCATTCCCCTATCCTAAACCATCAAATGCATACTTAAAACCCAAATCTGGGAAGGCATATGTTAATTCAGTTTTCACTGATTACGTAGTTCTATCAACCTGCACACTTCCTGATTCTGTACCCACCAAATAGTAAGTTTCCTTCTACTCTAGCTTCTAAAAAGATACAGGATTGAGACTTACATCATTGTAATCGCAACACTTCTGTGCACAGACTGATGACTCATCCCACCGGTTACATTTGAAATAATATTGAGCCAAGGCCCGAAATGCAGTGCTCATTTCATGATGCTCCAGAATTTCCTAAAGATTTGAACAAAATTAAATTAGAATAACTTTAAAATGGAGCCAAAAGACATCTGAATTGTTCTGTACATATACTGAATTTACTCAACTGCAAATTACAAGACTAATATTAGAGGATGTGTAATTTGTTGCAGCAGAGCAAGTCCTTCACTCATGCAGAGCTGCATTTCCGCAACCAAAATAAAGTTACAATATAATGTTACTTCTTTCCTAACTTAATTTTCCACAACCTTCAAGTGATGCAAGAATATTCACTACATTGCACAGGAAGATGTTATGGGTGGATCAGCATTGTGCATTCTCATACAGCTTGTAACCTGGCTGAATCATAAAGAAAATACTTTCTACACTCAGGAATGTACCTCAATTAGGATTACCATCCTGATCTTTACCAGTGCTCACTGGCTCTGACATCATCTGTATCCATTTCCATTGAGTGACTGTATTATCAAAATTGACCCAGGCCTCAGAATTAGCTGCTATGGTTAAGAGGTGGTGAGGGGGGAGAACTTCCTTTCACTCAAAAACACCATCACGAACTAACAAGTCTTTAGATAGCTGGAATTGATTACTTGTTTTAAGAGTTGAATTCTGAAAGCTGGTAGCTCTATTTGTCATCAAATGTTACAAGAAAGCTTTTAAGTGATGTAGATGGAGTGTCAGCATCATAAAGCCCATCATGAATTCAAGGCATCAGATACTATATAATCAGTGCTGCTTTGCCTGTGAACCATGCAGAAGAAACTTACCCCACAATCACAGATGTCTTGGACATATTTGATGTAGCACTGAGCTGCTTGATCAGATTCACCCATCTGCTCATGAATTCTGCAAAATGATGAAAGAAAATGTTAACATTTGGTCACAGCAACACAGATCACTAAGTGAAACCCTGAATGACTGAAGACTGCAGTGAGCTGCTTGGTTTGCATTGTCTGGGCATTTCACATCTTGGCAGTTGAAAAGAATATTGAAAAACACCTTTCACAATACATTCTCTTAACCGTGAAGGATAACACCACACTACCCACTCACTGGTACTTACTTTGCTAGTTTCACCAAAGCCATTTTCTCTACATCACCAACAGAAAAAGCCCTCCAGTAACACTGGCAATTAGAAAGAAAAACAAATAATTAATTTTCAGATGACATTCAAAAGTAGGTTGAACATAATGCTATGCAGTTGTATACCAAAATAACAATCTTAATATTCTCAAGGCTAATCAGGCTGCTAAACAGTGTTACAAGGTTGTTTTCAGTATTGAACAGAGCATACAGAATGCTTAATTAGTTTCAATGTTCTTAAAAATGAGTGACCATTAGTTGTAAATAATTAGTTGAACATAATGCTATGCAGTTGTATCATCACTTGTAGTTGCACTTAAAAATTTAAGTCCTGAATAAAAACCTGGAAGTTACCTTTTTGGCTTCAGCTAGCTGGCTCAACTTTTCATAACATTCACCCAATGCAATGAGCATTCTAGAGTCATTGGGTCTGTGGAGAAAAGTCAATAATTGAGATGGTGATAACTTGGAGAACGAGGCAAAGTATTGGGATGATATTCATCCTTAATTGTAGGGGTGTAAATTAGCAAGTTAGTTAGTCATCGTAAATTGTCCTCTGATTAGGGTGATGTTAAATAGACCATAAGACAGGAGCAAAATTAGGCAATTTGGTCCACCGAATTTGCAATGTCATTCCATCATTGCTGATCTATTATCCCCATTCTCCTGCCTTCTCCCCATAAATTTTGAAATTTTCGTTATTTTTTTTCTCCAACGGCTTTCTGAGAGGCGGGACTGCGCAGGCGTGTGACGTCGGGCAGTGCAGCGCGGCAGATTTAAAAGGAACAGAGCCTCATAGAGCGGGCAGCGTAGTTTGCGGGCTGCGGAGTGAGCCGGGAGCAGAGTGAAGACTTAAGGGCTTTGGCTCAACGGGCTTAGGCGGAAGTGGGCGAGGCGAGGAAGGTTTGACATTCATTTTCTGTTGCTATTTGAGGAGAGGGGCATTATGACTGTGAGGGCAGTTTGCTGTTCTCGGTGTCGGATGTGGGAGGCCCTGGAGTCTCCAAGCCTCCCGGACGTCTACATCTGCGCCAAGTGCATCGAGATGCAGCTCCTAAGGGACCGTGTTACGGAACTGGAGCTGCAGCTCGATGACCTTCGTCTGGTCAGGGAGAGCGAGGAGGTGATAGAGAGGAGTGGAAGGCAGGTGGTCACGCCGGGGCCACGGGAGGCAGACAAGTGGGTCACGGTTAGGAGGGGGAAGGGGAAAAGGCAGGTGATGGAGAGTACCCCGGTGGCTGTGCCCCTTAACAACAGGTACTCCTGTTTGAGTACTGTTGGAGGGGACAGCTTACCCGGGGGAAGCGACAGTGGCCCTGCCTCCGGCACAGAGTCTGGCCCTGTAGCTCAGAAGGGTAGGGCAAGGAAGAGGAGGGCAGTTGTGATAGGGGACTCGATAGTAAGGGGGTCAGATAGGCGATTCTGTGGACGCAGTCCAGAGACTCGGATGGTAGTTTGCCTCCCTGGTGCCAGGGTCCGGGATATTTCTGATCGTGTCCAAGATATCCTGAAGTGGGAGGGTGAAGAGCCAGAGGTCCTGGTACATATAGGTAACAATGACATAGGTAGGAAAAGGGATGAGGTCCTGAAAGAAGAATATAGGGAGCTAGGAAGGGAGTTGAGAAAAAGGACCGCAAAGGTAGTAATCTCGGGATTACTGCCTGTGCCACGCGACAGTGAGAGTAGGAATGCGATGAGGTGGAGGATAAATGCGTGGCGGAGCAGGGGGCAGGGATTCAAGTTTTTGGATCATTGGGACCTCTATTGGTGCAGGCGTGACCTGTACAAAAAGGACGGGTTACACTTAAATCCTAGGGGGACCAATATCCTGGCAGGGAGATTAGCGGGGGCTACTGAGGTGACTTTAAACTAGAATGGTTGGGGGGTGGGAATCAAATTAAAGAGGCTAGGTGTGAGGAGGTTAGTTCACAACAGAGGGATGGGAACCAGTGCAGAGAGACAGAGGGGTGTAAAGTGAGCGTAGAAGCAAAAAGTACAAAGGGGAAAAGTAAAAGTGGCAGGCCGACAAATCCAGGGCAAGCATTAAAAAGGGCTAAGAGAGTTGTAAAAGAGCGCCTGAAGGCTTTATGTGTCAATGCAAGGAGCATTCGTAATAAGGTGGATGAATTGAAAGTGCAGATTGTTATTAATGATTATGATATAGTTGGGATCACAGAGACATGGCTCCAGGGTGACCAGGGATGGGAGCTCAACATTCAGGGATATTCAATATTCAGGAGGGATAGACATGAAGGAAGGGGAGGTGGGGTGGCGTTGCTGGTTAAAAAAGAGATTAACGCAATAGAAAGGAAGGACATAAGCCGGGAAGATGTGGAATTGATATGGGTAGAGCTGCGTAACACTAAGGGGCAGAAGACGCTGGTGGGAGTTGTGTACAGGCCACCTAACAGTAGTAGTGAGGTCGGAGATGGTATTAAACAGGAAATTAGAAATGTGTGCAATAAAGGAACAGCAGTTATAATGGGTGACTTCAATCTACATGTAGACTGGGTGAACCAAATTGGTAAAGGTGCTGAGGAAGAGGATTTCTTGGAATGTATGCGGGATGGTTTTTTGAACCAACATGTCGAGGAACCGACTAGAGAGCAGGCTATTCTGGACTGGGTTTTGAGCAATGAGGAAGGGTTAATTAGCGATCTTGTCGTGAGAGGCCCCTTGGATAAGAGTGACCATAATATGGTGGAATTCTTCATTAACATGGAGAGTGACATAGTTAATTCAGAAACAAAGGTTCTGAACTTAAAGAGGGGTAACTTTGAAGGTATGAGTCGTGAATTAGCTAAGATAGACTGGCAAATGACACTTAAAGGATTGACGGTGGATATGCAATGGCAGGCATTTAAAGATTGCATGGATGAACTACAACAATTGTTCATCCCAGTTTGGCAAAAGAATAAATCAAGGAAGGTAGTGCACCCGTGGCTGACAAGAGAAATTAGGGATAGTATCAATTCCAAAGAAGTAGCATACAAATTAGCCAGAGAAAGTGGCTCACCTGAGGACTGGGAGAAATTCAGAGTTCAGCAGAGGAGGACAAAGGGCTTAATTAGGAAGGGGAAAAAAGATTATGAGAGAAAACTGGCAGAGAACATAAAAACGGACTGTAAAAGCTTTTATAGATATGTAAAAAGGAAAAGACTGATAAAGACAAATGTAGGTCCCCTGCAGACAGAAACAGGTGAATTGATTATGGGGAGCAAGGACATGGCAGACCAATTGAATAATTACTTTGGTTCTGTCTTCACTAAGGAGGACATAAATAATCTTCCAGAAATAGTAAGGGACAGAGGGTCCAGTGAGATGGAGGAACTGAGTGAAATACATGTTAGTAGGGAAGTGGTGTTAGGTAAATTGAAGGGATTGAAGGCAGATAAATCCCCAGGGCCAGATGGTCTGCATCCTAGAGTGCTTAAGGAAGTAGCCCAAGAAATAGTGGATGCATTAGTGATAATTTTTCAAAACTCGTTAGATTCTGGACTAGTTCCTGAGGATTGGAGGGTGGCTAATGTAACCCCACTTTTTAAAAAAGGAGGGAGAGAGAAACCGGGGAATTATAGGCCGGTTAGCCTAACGTCGGTGGTGGGGAAACTGCTGGAGTCAGTTATCAAGGATGTGATAACAGCACATTTGGAAAGCGGTGAAATGATCGGACAAAGTCAGCATGGATTTGTGAAAGGAAAATCATGTCTGACGAATCTCATAGAATTTTTTGAGGATGTAACTAGTAGAGTGGATAGGGGAGAACCAGTGGATGTGGTATATTTGGATTTTCAAAAGGCTTTTGACAAGGTCCCACACAGGAGATTAGTGTGCAAACTTAAAGCACACGGTATTGGGGGTAAGGTATTGGTGTGGGTGGAGAATTGGTTAGCAGACAGGAAGCAAAGAGTGGGAATAAACGGGACCTTTTCAGAATGGCAGGCGGTGACTAGTGGGGTACCGCAAGGCTCAGTGCTGGGACCCCAGTTGTTTACAATATATATTAATGACTTGGATGAGGGAATTAAATGCAGCATCTCCAAGTTTGCGGATGACACGAAGCTGGGTGGCAGTGTTAGCAGTGAGGAGGATGCTAAGAGGATGCAGGGTGACTTGGATAGGTTGGGTGAGTGGGCAAACTCATGGCAGATGCAATTTAATGTGGATAAATGTGAAGTTATCCACTTTGGTGGCAAAAATAGGAAAACAGATTATTATCTGAATGGTGGCCGATTAGGAAAAGGGGAGGTGCAACGAGACCTGGGTGTCATTATACACCAGTCATTGAAAGTGGGCATGCAGGTACAGCAGGCGGTGAAAAAGGCGAACGGTATGCTGGCATTTATAGCGAGAGGATTCGAGTACAGGAGCAGGGAGGTACTACTGCAGTTGTACAAGGCCTTGGTGAGACCACACCTGGAGTATTGTGTGCAGTTTTGGTCCCCTAATCTGAGGAAAGACATCTTTGCCATAGAGGGAGTACAAAGAAGGTTCACCAGATTGATTCCTGGGATGGCAGGTCTTTCATATGAAGAAAGACTGGATGAACTGGGCTTGTACTCGTTGGAATTTAGAAGATTGAGGGGGGATCTGATTGAAACGTATAAGATCCTAAAGGGATTGGACAGGCTAGATGCGGGAAGATTGTTCCCGATGTTGGGGAGGTCCAGAACGAGGGGTCACAGTTTGAGGATAGAGGGGAAGCCTTTTAGGACCGAGATTAGGAAAAACTTCTTCACACAGAGAGTGGTGAATCTGTGGAATTCTCTGCCACAGCAAACTGTTGAGTCCAGTTCATTAGCTATGTTTAAAAGGAAGTTAGATATGGCCCTTGTGGCTACAGGGGTCAGGGGGTATGGAGGGAAGGCTGGGTTCTGAGTTGGATGATCAGTCATGATCATAATAAATGGCGGTGCAGGCTCGAAGGGCCGAATGGCCTACTCCTGCACCTATTTTCTATGTTTCTATGTTTCTATAACCTTTGACGCCCTGATTAAATATATCCAATGACTTGGCCTCCACAGTTGCTCTGTGGCAATTAATTCCACCGATTCACCACCCTCTGGCTAAAGAAATTCCTCATCTCTATTCTAAATGAACATCCCTCTATTCTGAGGCTGCGGCCTCTGATCCTAGACTCACTAAAGGAAGCATCTTTCCACATCTATTCCATCTTGGCCTTTCAATATTCAATAGGTTTCAATGAGACGTCCTGCATTCTTCTAAACTTCAGCGAGTACAGAACCAGGACCATCAAACATTCCTCATACTTAACCCTTTTATTCCTGAAATTCTCGTGAACGTCCTTTGGACTCTCTCCAATGCCAGCACATCCCATCTTAGATAAGGGGACCAAAACTGCTCACAATACTTCAAGTGCGGTCTGACCAATGCCTTATAAAGCCTCAGCATTACATCCTTGCTTTTATATTCTAGTCCTCTCGAAATGAATGCGAACATTGCATTTGCCCCTTTACCACCCACTCAACCTGCAAGTTAACCTTTAGAGAATCCTGCACAAGGACTCCCTAAATTGGGGGGTTGCAGGGCAGTGTGGCTTGTTAGGCCAGAAGGGCCTTTCCCATTCTGTACCTCTAAATAAATAAATATTGAGTACTCCTCAATCAGCTTAATATAGTATACACCAAGCTTTATGCTGTGAACACATTATATAAATTATGTAAATAACAAGTTTCACAAATCATTAGGCTACAGTTTGTTTTAGTTTAAAGTCATCAAGCTCTTGATCAGAATATACATATACAATTCTAATAAAATTGTTCGATGGCAAGTCCCCTTTAAAAGTAATGAGTCTGACAAAGTAAAGATATTTAACAAAATTAGAACCAATACAAAATTCTCAAAAAAGGCTGAAATGTAAAAAATAATTTCTCCCATTCCAATTATTCTTGCAAAGGCCTAGTTCAAAAAATCAGTCAAAAAATCCTACTGTGAAAATAAATCTATAACTGAATATCATCTTGGGCAAACTATGCAAAAGATATATTAATTTAAGTTTTCACTGAGTTGCAGTCTTGACATCTGCACTCCCTTACCTCAACTGATGAGCTCGTCTGTAATAATACAAACAATAAAATGGCATCTTGAGGATTTCATACGTCTGCCCAAGTCCATACCAAGCTCTGTAATCTCTTTTGTTCACCTCAATAGCATGTCTGCAATAAGACAAAGAATAATTAGTGCAAGCTAATGACACTTGAACTAATGACATTTTTTTTGACTTCCCACCTCAAGAAGAATATATGTGCCTCGAAGGGGCAAACAGTGACATTGCATCAAAATCAAAACAGTGCTAAAAAGTGAATATGCTATCATCACTTGTAGTCACACTTAAAAATCCAAGTCTTTTATACACTAAGATAAGAGAACAAAAGCACAAATGAACAAATACTTTGTGCTCAACTTCAAAGACGATGACACCAAAAATACCTCTTGAAAAGTGTGGAGAACAACAGGATAGGCAGAATGAAAAGCTGGAAGAAATTCGTATTGACTCCAAAAAACAAATTACTGAAGAAATGAATGGCACTGAAAGCCAATAAATCCCCAGGACTGATTATGTATCCCAAGGTTTTTAAAAGAGGTATCTTTGGAGAATCTGTCATCTTCCAAAATACTAGGAATTGCAAATGGCAACTGGCACTGTGTAAAAGGGAGGCTTTGCTTCAATTATATTGAGCATCAATGAGCCCACATTTGGAATACTGAGAACAGATGAGGTCTAGGAACCATGTTAAATGGAGAGCAGTGAACATTCATTAGATTGATTTATAGTTCGACAGGTTGATCATAAGAGGAGAGATTATGCAGACAGACCTAGCCTATAATTCAAATTTAAAGGAGAAATTATCTGATTGAAACATAAAAATTCCTTATAGGAACTGACAGGATAGATATGAGGTTGTGACTTTTGGTTCTAAAGATGGAGAAACAGCTCAAGGTATAGGCCACTCTGCACTGAGCGCCAAAGAAACTTATTCACCTAGTGGATAGGAGAACTTGCTTCCCATGGCATCTGTGGAGGCTAGGGTATATTCAACATAGAAATCAATTGAATTTTGGATGCTGAAGGAATCAAGGGCTTAGAACAGAAAAATGGTACTGAATAGCAGAGTTGAAGGGATTGAATAGCTCACTAACAGCTTCTACTTCTAGTTCTTAGCTTCTTATTGGCTTTTCAGAAGCAAAAAAATACTTTTTCCCAACCAAGTTAATGGAAACATAGTATTCAGATCCACCCTCCAAACAGCGGTATCAATCTAAGTACGTCTTAAAACCAACATCATTAGTTTACTTATTTAGAGTTGTACAGATTAGGCATGATTCAAAGAAACAGTGGACAGCTCAAAAAGCTGAATAAGCCACATGCGGAAATTCTGCATTTATTTTAGTACTTCAGTAAGTTTAAATTGCTGGATCTGATTTAATAACACAAACCATTTGTTGAGTTTGTAGAAGGCAAATAGGGGAAGGATGACAGAGAAGTTAGGTGAGAGGGCAGGGAGCAGGAGAAAGGTAGAACAGGGTCTGCAGGTGAGTGACAGGTAATGGACCAACCCTTGGTAAAAGAGCTGAGAGCACAGCAGCTGAGCCATATGATCAACGGAGCTGTAACTATTAACTTCCATTTGCTCTTTACGCAAGGGTAGAGAATAAGTTTATGGTAGATGAGCTAAAGAATAAGGAGAGGCTAAAAGGGAATCATGTTAAAAACAGGCACAAGAAATTAATGGATACAAGTATCAGTGGCAAAGATAACAATTTCTACCCATCCCAATTATTCTTGAGAAGGTATTAGTGTGGCATCTTTCTGTATCGTAGGAATCGTGAGGATGCTCCCAGAGTATTTTTGGGTAGGATTTTGTAATTCAGATTCAACGACAATAAAGCAAGAACATAATATTTCCAAACCAAAAACATTGTGGCACTTGGAAGGGAACCCAAGCTCCCTTGCACCCACTATTCTTGTCCTTCAGGGTTAATAGGGTCACCAGTTTGGAAATTACTGCAGAAGAAGCCTCCAAGCTGCTGCAGTGCATTTTGTAGATACTGCAGCACCATGAAAGTAGAATTGACTGCTGAACAAGTGGCCGCTTTGTTCTAAGTAGCATTCACTTTCCTGCATGCTGGTGGAGTTACGCTTACCTGGGTATTTGAATTTTTTCTCCAACACATACTGACTTGGATTCTGCAAATGATGGTCCATGGTTTGGGGAGATTTAAGAAATAAATTACACTACAAGATATTTGCCATTTAACCTATTCTTGTAGCCACAGTATTTGTGGGCTTGATTAATTTAGTTTCTGGAAGAGAAACTATGTTGTTCAATTTCAATAATTTTGTTGTAGAATGTCACTGCCAAATGTCAATTATCGCTTTTATGTCTGATTTATTTTCTTGGTATTGCAGCAGCAAGCAAGGATTTAATTATTTGAGAGTTCTGAATAGAATGGATAGCCTTACAAGTTAGTATTATTCTATGAATATTTGCAGACATTGTTGAATTGATTTAATTTATTATTTTCATATGTACCAAGATAGTGAAAAACCATCCACGCAGATCAATTCATCACAATAGTGCATTGATATGATATGATACAAGGAAGAACAACAAGCGTGCAGAATTAAGTGTTGGTTACAGAGATAGTGTGGTGTAGGTAGACAATAAGGCACAAGGTCATAATGAGGTTGAGAGTCCACTTTATACTTGGGAACTGTTGAATGGTTTTGCAATAGTGGGATTGAAACTGTCCTTGGACCTGATGGTACAAACAGTACTTTCAGGCTTCTGTATCTTCTGCTTGGTGGGAGAGGGGAGAAGAAAGAACGTTTAGGGTGGGTCAGCTCTGATTATGCTGACTGGTTTAACTGGGGCAGCGAGAAGTGTACAGAGTCATGGAGGGGAAGGTTGGTTTCCTTGATGAGCTGAGTCCACAACTCCCTGCAGTTTCTTGAGGTTATGGGTAGAGCTGTTACCATACCAAACTGTGATGCATCCAGAAAGAATACTTTCTAATGGTTCATCAATAAAAATTGGTAAGGGTCAATGGGAATATGCCAAATTTCTTTAGCCTCCTGAGGAAGTCGAGGTTATGGGGTTGATATGGTTGGGCCAGGACAAGATATGGATGTTCACTCCTAGGAACTTAAAGCTCTCAACCTTCTCTATTCCAGCACTGCTGATGTGCACCGTCCCACCCTGCCTGAAATCAATGATCCACACTTCCATTTTGCTGGTATTGAGGGAAAGGTTGTTGCTCTGATACTATGTTCGTGTAAGCTCTCCATCTCCTTCTTGTATTCCAAATTTGGCCACAGAGTTGGGATGTATAGAGAGTAAGTAGGGGGCTGTGGCCACAATCTTGTGTGGCACCATTATTGAGAATAATTATGAAAAATGTGTTGTTGCTTATCATTACTTATTGCAGTCTGTTAGTCAGAAAGTCAAGGATCCAGCTTCAAAGGAGGGTGTTGAGACCCAGATCTAGGAGTTTGGAGATACATTTACTTGGAACTATAGTATTGAAAGTGACTGTAGTGAATAAACAGTAGTCTAAATTTCATTCGGTGTATTTACAGTCCAGGGGCTGCAGAGACGAGTCTCGGCCTAGAAAAATGGTGTCTGGTAACCTCTCTCTATTCCTTTCTGAGGTTCTTAAATGCTTTAAGATGACCACTATCAGTCTGGTGTGAAAAAAAAAGATGCTTTAATGGCTACCACCTGGTAGCTCTAACATCCACCATCGTGAGGTGCTTTGAGAGGCTGGTCAGGACACACCAACTCCAGCCTCCTAGACAACCATGGCCCACTGTAATTCATCTACCATTAAGAAAGCTCCATGATGGATGCCATCTCCCTGGCGTACACTCATCTATGCAACATGCTGATAACAAAGACACCTACATGAAATTTCTATTTATGATCTACCGCTTTGCCTTTCAATAACATAATTCCCAGCAAACTCATCTCCATACTCTAAGATGTAGAATCCTGCACCCACTCCTGCAACTATATTTTTGACTTCCTGTGCAACAGACCACAATCAAAACAGTTGCCCTGCGAGGCTGTGTCCTCAATCTTAAAGTACTTCCCATGCATTCAGGATTGTGTTGCCAAATTCTTCTCTAACTTCATTTCCAAGTTTGGAGGTGTCCGGATCTTAAGTGATGACTAGACGGAGCACAGGAAGAAGATAAACTTAGCAGAATGGTGTTTAAACAACAATTCCCTCAATTTAGCTAAACAAGGAGCTGGTTATTGACATTAGGATGTTGGTATGGCAATTGCCAAGCCCAAGACTATAAGAAATTGCCAAGTGGTGAATGCAGCCCAGTCCATTACGCAAAACCAGCTTCTCCTCCATTAAATCTTCTTGCTGCCACAGGTAAGCAGCCAACATAATCAATGACCACCCCCACCCTGGTCATTCTCTCTTTGCTCCCTTCCTGTTGGGCAGAAGATACAACAAAACTTGAGAGCAAGTAACACCAGGCACAGGGACAGCTTCTATCCTCCTGTTATTAGATCTTCAAAGGATCTCTCATGCGAAGACTGGAACTCGATCTCCCAGTCTACCTCATCAGGCCCTTTGAACTTCATGTTTACCTGCACTGCACTTTCTCTGCAACTGTAACACGACATTCTGCGTGGATTTCCATTTTATCACCTTGGTGTACTTGTCTATGGAATAATCTGTCTGGAAGGCATTCAAACAAAAGCTTTTCACTGTAACTTGGTACACGTGACAATAATGAAACAATATAATCAAATATAGAAAAGTGAAGATAGTGTGAGGGAACAAATAGGAAGGATTAATTTAGGTTCCTGTGGTCTGCAGGTATGATTCTGGTGGAGATGGAACCTAATCAATCCTGGGGAGTGCACAGCCACAGAACCGGGATCAATATCACCCTGAGGTGTGCTCACTCATTTTGGAGGGGTTTAGTTTGCCAGGGCATGAGAAACAGTGTGCAGATTCAGAAGTAAGAATGGAAACAGAAGGTAAAGAATCAGTAAACAGGGCAGGAAGGCAGGCAAATAAAAAGGCTGGAAGGCAGACAGCAATAGCAGGCATGGTTTAAATACAAGCAAGTTGATGAATAAGGTGGAGAAGCCAAAGCCATAAAGTACCACAGCTTTAAGTAAAACATCAACAAAGAAAAAAGGTATAAAAAGTAGCTCTTTGTCTTTACTTACAGGAATTTCTGATAAGATGGTGATAATTAATTTAAAAAATTTACAACCAGATAAAGAAATGTCTGCTTAAGGCGGATGGATGATATATTGGAAGCTTCAACAAGGACATAAGAAAAACACGAAAAGAAACAAAGGACCAAATCATTCAACCCACCAGCATAGAGTAGTAATATGCAGATCCCTTCACCAAAAAAAATAGCCTATTTTACTCAACTGTAGATTACTTTAGCAAAAGTGGACCAAATATGTTTACTGGAAAGGAAATCTCCATTGAAGCAAATAAGCTGACACTGAGAAAATGGATGAGACCTTGTGTTTAAGAGCCTTACAGAGTAAGAAAAACAATTTTGAAAATCAGATTTAGTACTCAATAATGCAATGAAGTCTCAAGGCATATAAAAATGCACAAGGCATTAAAATATTTGCATGTAGATACACTGAGCAAGACAGTAACAGAAGGCAGGAGATTCCAACTGTTCAATTACTTTAACTATAAGCTCAAAATGTTAGGTTAACAAACTTACAATTCCCCAGTTTCAAATACCAGTACCACTGAAGAAGAAAGTTATAGCCTCCAGGGAGATATGAATGGACAAGTCAGGTGGACAGAAAAGCAGAGAATAAACTTCAATTTAATAAAGTGTGAGGCAACAGATTTTGGAGAGAACAAACCAAGGAAGGGATTCACAAACACAAGTCATTCTGCAGATGTGGGAAAGCCAGAACAGCACTCAAAATTTTGGAGGAACTCAGGTCAGGTAGCATCTAAGGAAATGAATAAACAGTTGACATTTTTGGTCCAAGACCCTTCACCGGTGTTGTAAAGAATTCATAATATGAATTGTAAACTTCTTTCACAATGAAGTTTATAGGAACCGAAGTCAAGGCAATAAATAGTATTTGAAATGCATAGAATGTTGTTCTATGCTAAGCCTAGATTAAGAGAGGTGATGTCAAGACTTTGAAACAATAAAACAGCTGCAGCTTGGTGATCCTTACATTTCAGTTCAGTTCACAGAAAGTACGATTGGACAAGGTGGGGATATAGAAGATTTTCAATGGTATTGACCGTATTGCAGAATTTTAACTAAAGAAAGACTAGATGTGTTGAGATTATTTCTGTGGGACGGAGGAGATCGAATTTGATCTGATTTGAGATATCTGAAATTATGTGAAGTCTAGACAGAGAAAATAGAACGGAGCTATCTGCCCAAGTAAAGAGGCAAAAGCCAGACCTCAGACAAATGGGCAAAAAAAATCCTCAAAGTGGTGGGGTTCTAGAACTCAGTGCCTGAACACGAGTTAACGCAAAAATGCTCAACACATTAAAAAAAGTGAAAGCACCAAAACTTTCAGTACTTGGAAGGGGGCAGGTAAAGGGAAGCACCAGAGATACATTGTGCAATGATCAATAAACTAGTTGTTTGGAATCAACTGATCTTGCCTGGTGTCTCAGGGCTGGGTGTGTCTGCACCTGCAGCACCCCCCACCCCGGCACTCTTTCCCTGCCACCTGTCCCACACCTCTCCGGAGGTACTCCACCCTTGGCATTCCCAACATCTTTTGCTCATGCCCGATTTACAAACTGGCTCCCTTAGGTGTATATATATCTATGCTAAAAAGGAAAACCAAGATGGCAAATTGAATGCTGGCCTTCAATTCTGGTGGCTATGCTGCAACTGTGTTAGGTAATGAAGAGGCTGCACCTAGTGTACTGCATGCAATTTTCGTCTCCTTATTTGAGGAAAGATATACTAGTTTTGAAGGCGGTGTAGAGGAAGTTTCAGAGATGGAGGGGTCAGGTTAGTTTACGAGAAGAGACTTGAGTCACCTAGGACTACACTTGTTGGAATTTAGAAAAATGAAAAGGCTTCTTATAGAAACATATACAATTAAGAAAGGGATAGATAAGATAGAGACAGTAAAGTTGGTTCCACTTGTAAGTGAGACTAGAATTAGAGGACATAGTCTCAAGATTCAGTGGAATAGATTTAGGACCGAGATGAGGAGAACTGCTTTTCCCAGAAAGTAGCAAACCTGGGAATTCTCTGCCTAGAGAAGCAGTAGAGGCCACCTCATTAAATATAGTTAAGACAGTTAGATAGATTTTTACATAGCAGGGCAATTAAGGATTATGGGGAAAAGGCAAGTAGATGGAGTTGAGTCGGTTAGATCAGCCATGATCTTATTGAATGCTGAAGCAGGCTCAAAGGGTCAAATGGTCTACTCCAGCTCCCATTTCTTATGTTATTACCTTTGAAGCCTGAGAACAAGATCTACTAATGACGCAGCTAAAATGATGCTTCTAGTAGTACATTTGCAATTTGTAATCAACTACAGATAACATGGGTTGGATAAACAGAGGGCTCTGGTGGTCAAATATATCCCAGAGTGTGAGGATGAGTGCGCTTATTTCCACAATGAGTGAATGTAAAAAGCACACAAGGACTGGATGTATACAGGTTTTAAAAGAGCAAGATTCCTAGTGCAATCAACTGGAAAGTACCTGTAGGCTTGAATTGCTGCTGATATGTTCTTCATCTCCATATACTCATGGCCCATTAAGGTCCAGGCACCAAGGTAACGAGGATTTAACTTTAGTGCTCGTTGGAAGTACAGGGCTGCTTTCTCATGTTGAGATCTTAAACTGTAGTAATTGCCTTGAATAGAAGAGAGAGAACATTCTATTGAAATTTAGATTCATTGCAGCAACTCCAAGCAGTAGAGACCCAAAGGCCTTTGGATGAATCCTAACCCACACTTAGTGAGGTAACTCAAGCTAGGTAATAGTCTGAGTACTGTTTTTCTGGGAGGTGAGATTACCACATTTCCTTTTACTGATGCCATCAATTGAGAACGGCTAGAAAGTGACAACACAATAGAATAAGATTAGGCTGGGACAATGGTTTTTATATTGATAAAAATTTCATTCTTTATACATGGGAAATGCTCAAGTAATGGAAGATATAAACATAAATGGAAACAGTACCAAAACTTTTAATACAAATGAAGGCCACTGATTCGATATACCCTACTTCTGTATTGCAAATTGACACAGGAATATACCCCAAAAATTACTAAAGATTAGATTAACCAAACAATTTGCCTTTTAATTCAAACCAAGATTAAATGCGCACCTTCCAAGCAGGTTTCTTTTTAAGTCTTCCAAATCCTTTTCCCTCATTCCCGTTTGAACATTCCTGCTGCAGCCAACCATAGTTTTGACAAGAAACTGCACAGCCCCCATAAAGGAATTACCAAAGATTATCTGTTACTTTGTATAAAGAGTAATCATCTAAAACACAAGAAAGTCTGCAGCTGCTGGAAATCCAAAGCAACACACACAAAATGCTGGAGGAACTCAGTAGGTTAGGCAGCATCTATGGAAAAGAGTAAAAGTCGAAGTTTCGGGCCAAGACACTTCTTTCTTCTATTTCCGGCAGTTTAGATGTATCTAGGCGTATTACTGCCCTCCGCAGGATGTATAATTAATTATAGAAATTCAAGGAACTCAAATTCTCGAATATAACTTAGTCTCACGTATAAACTGAATAATAAACTCTTCAATCAGATGTTGGTTCTCTTGATGGCCAAACAAACATTTAATAGAAAACCAAAATACATTTAAGCCAGATAGACTCTTGAACAACATGCTTCTTTCAATTTTGTATCGATTACAGCTCAGCAAAACATGCTGGATTGTCTCTGGACTACCACAGTTACATAATCCAGTAGGATGTTTTCCTATTATCTTTAAATAACAGTTTAGCCCACAATGCCCCAACCTAAGTCTTTTTAATTTCACCATATCTCTACGATTTAAAAGGTAACAGTCTGAGACCTTTTTAACTAATGGGTGACTAGAAAAATAATGCCTGCCCTTTAATTCATTTTCCCAATCCTCCTCCCACTTCTTCTCTATACCTTTTTTAATCTTACTTCTCAATTCTGCTCTGCCTAGGGGAACTCTAATTTCTACTTGCCTGCTCTGTAAGGAAGACTTTGCAATGCCATCCACAATTTCATTTCCCTCCACCCCAGCATGCCCAGGTATCTATGAAAATCTAACTGCACAAACCATCTTCCCTACTCTAAACAACACTAAGAGAATATCAATAACTATGTCAGGACGAACTTTTGATTTATTCCTTTTTATAGCCTCTAAGGCAGCAGCAGAATCCAAACAGATGATAACCCTACATGGTCGAGAATCTTCTATCCACCATAAGGCCCAGAGGATTGCTAATAATTCTGCTACAAAGACAGAAACACCATCTGAAACCCGGTGACCAACCCTAACTCCAAGTTGAGACACATACATCCCAAATCCTGCCCTACTGCTCTCTGGGTCCACTGAGCCATCAGTAAAAATCTTCAGATAAGATCCCCATTTATTCTCGGGAGGCGGGAGAAGATGGCAACGCGACGCAGTGTGCGCAGCTCTCTGGTGAAATGATATCGTATTTGTAAGTAGGATGCCGTGCACAATTCTAACTCGATCGGGACAGACATGAGAAGCACAAAGGAACATCTGGAGAAATTTTTGAAGTGCCCGGTTCGCTGCCGCTGCTACTGTGTGATCAAGAATCTCTGGAGGGAAGGCCCCAAAATCCCCGGCTTTGCCTGCTGCTGGCGACCGAGGCTGGGGTTGAAGCGTTCGGCAGGGATGGTGCTCGGTACTCAGTGTCGGAGGGCTGATCGGAGCTTGAAGTTTTCGGACGACTCAGAGTCGGACTGTGGTCAGGCATGGCAGGGAGAGTTTTCTTCCTTCTCCCGTCTGCGTGAGATGTGGGATTTTCCAAAGACTTTGAACTTTTTTACTGTGCCCATGGCCTGTTCTTCATCAAGTTATGGTATTCTTGCACTGTTGTAACTGTATGTTATAATTATGTGGTTTTTGTTAGTTTTTCAGTCTTGGTCTGTCCTGTGTTTTGTGATATCACACCGGAGGAATATTGTCTCATTTCTTAATGCATGCATTACTAAATGACAATAAAAGAGGACTGCATGTCCTCATGATCTAATCTAATATTCATTTATGATCAACGCTGATGATGACACTTCTCTAGTAATTATCTAAGCTCCTATAATGCACAGCCTTGCTCCAAAGATTTGGAAAATGTTGAATTCAATGGGCAAGTTGAAATATCTTTAATATCAGTGCAGGATTCCAGACCATCAAGAAGACAAGATAACAGTTTTAAATTCCCCAAAGAGAATCACTGTTCTCTTGTACATCTAAATCTTGTTGGTCTTAAATATAGAGAAACTTCAACTCTATATTCAATAAGGTACGAGTGTGCTGGACAATCTTTTGCTTGGTGTTTCAATATTCTCATTAAAAGTGGGAGAAAGAGAAAATAATAATGAACATGCTTATTTCACTGTGGATCTAAAATGCTGCTTAAATTCTTCAAAAAAGAACTGAATGGCACGTTTGGAGTCCAAATATTCTGTGCCATTGGCTGGCGACACAGACTGTAAGCATGAACCTTTATATCTGATTTTAATTCTCAAGCACAACGACAGTCATTTTTCATGGGAAGAAACGGGAGGAGGGTCAATCAATATCAAAGTGTGCCATGTTCTTATATGACTTACTGGCTGCAGGTGGGCACTGCAAAGTAGCAGACGCAAAATAGTGTAGAAACTCAACAAACAGAAGATAAAACTTCCTTCACAAGTCTCAACTAAATAAGAGGGTTAAATGGTCATTAACAGATCAAATTAGTATTTTGGTTTGTTTATCAAATTATTAAGCAACAATGCCCTGAAAAAGGATCTAGTGTTTTCCCAGCGTATATGACAAACAAACTCTTCTCGGGCTTCGACCCAGGTACAGGTATCGATTATAACCGACACTTCGATGACAGACTCTGCCATCTTCTTCAGGGACGTTCATCATCTAAACGTCGGTTATAATCAATACCTGCACCTGGCTTGAGCCCAGGAAAAGTTTATTTGCCAATAATAACCTGTCTGAAACAAACAACACTTACCTATCACACAACATGTTTCCACTCGATACTTGTCGATTTCACAGAGATTATGTGCCAGGTAACTCAGCTCAGGCTTCATGTTCTAATTGAAATATAAAAACGGGAACAAACATAATTATTTACTATCATTTGGGACTAAAGTCAACTTTTATTTACTTTATTTTGCTTTAATCAAATTTATGTAAGAAAATTCTTTTGGCACAAATACAATCTGAGATGACACTAACAGTCCTCACACTTTCACATCAAAGATAATTTAAATATGATGCTCTGGGAAAATAATTGACTTGGTACTTCTACTCAGAAAAGGAAAAGTATCCCTAGAATTACTAAAGGTTAGACAGATTGCACAATTTGCCTTTCCTGTGAAACCAAGATTAAATATGTGCATTTCCAGGTTTCTTTTCAGTCTTCCAAATCCTTCTCCCTCATTCTCCTGTTTTGATGAGAAACTGCACAGTCCTCCAAAAGGAATCACCAGAGGTTGCCATTTACTTGTTTCAGGATGGGGCTAGAGCGTGGTGACGCTATGTATACCTCAGTCAGTGCTGAGAAAGGGCCTTAGCCTGAAGCATCGACTGTTTACTCTTTTCAATATATGTTGCTACATATGGGTTCCTCTAGTATTTTGTATGTTTCCTCAGTATTTTGCTCTTCCTGCACAATTTATTTAAAAATTTTTCTTATTGTAACTTATAGTAATTTTAATGTATTGCACTGTAATGCTGCCAGAAAACAAATTTCACGACATACATCAGTGATAATAAACCCGAACTGATTGTATAAAGAGTGTTTATCAAATCTCCTTTAATGCACAACCTTGCTTCGAAGACTTGAAATATGTTGATTTCAACAGGCAAGATGAAATTTCTTTAATGTTAACGCAGGATTTCAGTGAAAATACGAGCATGCTGGAGTAATCATTAGCTGCCTGGATGAATGGAGTTCCGACGCCACCAAGCGCAATGTCATCAAGACACAGATTACTAATCAGGCATCCTATTCTTCACACTGAATCAGAGCACTCACTCTGATCATTAACGTATCGAGGCTGAATTTTAGTGCTTAATAGTTATTTGTGAAACTTGTATGGTCTTTATTCAATAAGGGACAGGAGAGAAGAGCAAAGCAAATAACTAAATTTTGTAAGAATTTAGATTTTGTCACATAAAATATCGTTACATTAGAAAAATTATTATTATTTGACAACATTGCTATCAGAATATGGCACTAGTTTAAGCATTATGCAATAAAGTTTTGTATCACTTCTAGGAAAAAGCAGAAACCATTAAGTAAATTATGTTAGATTTCTTCAACCACACAAGATGGAAATTAGTTGCTTACATTCTTAGACTTTTGAATACTTTTGAACATGTCTATTATGTCTTACCCGAACATACAGGAGATTGGATAGAGTGTCCATATTCTCTATTCTATATGGATCTTGATTCCGTAACTCATTAAAAAGGGTTAAAGCTCTATCAATGTCTAAGGATTGCAAAGAAATGAAAAACTAAATCAGCATTTCCTGAACTTATGATGCTCAAACATATCCAGATTGGAACATAATGAATCAAAAGAACTCTTCATCCAGCAAACATACTTTGTTCAGCAAAGCACACTGATAATTAAGAAGTCTTTATAAATCATAAAACTAAAACGAGAAATGTTTATATCATCTCAACTTCAAAACAAATATAGAAGTGCTCAATTTTTTTAAAAAAAGCAAAAATTAATCTTGGGTACACCTTGTCTAAATTAGTTGAGCCAATAAGTGGTCATCATCTCGCAGTTGCTTTCACACACCCAGTAACATACAAAACGTTCAATGAATTGGAGGGACATCAGACTGTGGTAGCACATAACTTCTTCAGCAAAGGCAGATGTCAATGATAAGATGTTAATTCAATTTTAGCCAGAAAAAACAAGAGATAGATTTTAATTTGAGTTTTGAATATTTATTTGGCAAGGACTAGTTTCTTGTTAAATAAACAAATTATCAGGACAGTTTAACAGGAACACAAATTCTGGAAGAACCCAGCCAGTAAAGCAGCATCTGCCGAAACATAAATCAGTTTTGGGTCAGAGACTCTCCTCAGAATTGAAATGTTAATTGATTCCTCATCCCACAGATGCTACTTGACTGGCAGAGATTTTCCAGCTTTTCAGTTTTTTGTTTCCGATTTCAGCATCTTCAATTTTTTTTTTTGTTTTCCACATTAGGAAACTCGAGCCAGAGCTTTAGCCTTCAATTTTAGCTCTTAGCTTATACACATAACTGTCTAAAAAGAAGGCACAATTTATTAAAACTGTCATAGAATATCAAGCATTCAAATCAACCTGAGTTTCCATGATCATCTAAACTTTTATTTTTAAATAGTGCTGGAAGTACACATCCCTGGTCTAAATTAATCAGCGCTGGAAATTGCTGCTAATTGCATGTATCTGACAGCCTCTTGCAAGCAAAGGAACTAATAAATATGTTTGAAAAGGTCTGTGTGTAGTCAAGTTTATTGAGAACATAACTACTCCTTTCTTCAACAATGGAAAATGTGTATTTTAGGTTTTTAAAAAAATAATTTAAAAGCAAGTTGTTCACGAATTAAAGATATTTTTTGAGATAAACTAATTTTGTCTGCATCTAATCAAATTTTAATGAGACACTGTTCTAAGTAAATCAGAAGCATTTTAAAGAAAAATCTGCATTGGTATTACTAAATAGACAAACTGTAAATCATATATTTCTTCTTTAGACAAATGGTACATCTGTGCCAAAGCCTCTTTTCCAGCAGATCAGATCAATGTGATCGGGTTCGATCAGGTAGATAGAGGGAAGCTGTTTCATTAGCATTTGGTTTTAGGATCAGTCACAGATACAAAATATAGGCCATAACATATAAAGGAGAGGATACAGATAATGCAAAGCAGTTATCGTCTGGAACTCAGAATGTTGGACTGTAGGTTTCATCCAGGTTTTAAAAACAGAAATGGATAGGCACTTGGAAGTGCATAATTTGTCGAACAGTGGAGAAAGAGTAAGTTTCAAGCTTTAGAAATGCTGCTACGGATAAAGTAATGGATGAGAAGGTTGAGAAGCTGCCTGTGCCATATCACAAAATAATATACAGCGATGGTTGGTGGTGGTGGTGGGAGACTTGGAGTTGATAGTTGGAAAGCACTTTATAATCTCCTTAGAGGCTACCAGGAACATAACTGCTGTCATGCCACAGAAGTGGGGTAGGCCTCACATTTAAAAAAAAATTTCCTGGCATCCTGCATGAGTAAGCTGATGTACTTATCTAAAACTAGGTTAATAGGACTCCCAGTTATGAAATACCCCAAACTTGTCTTTGTTCTTTTTATGTAAAAGATGAGCTGTTAGAAAGAGTGAAGCATTTCTGGAGTAACTGGGTCAGTTCAAAATAAGTTACCAAAGTCCAAAGTAAATTTATTATTAAAGTATATACATGTCACCATATACAACCCTGGGCATACTCAATAAATCCAGTAGTCATAATAGAATCAATGAAAGACCACACCAACAGGGCTGACAACCAGTGTGCAAAAGACAACAAAAAGAAAGAAGAAAATAATAAATATTGAGAACATGAGATGAAGGATCCCTGAAAGTGAGTCCATAGGTTGTGGGAATAGTTCAGTGATGGGGCGAGTGAAGTTGAGTGAAATTATCCCCTCTGGTTCAGGGGCCTGATGGTTGAGAGGTAAACATGAGAAAATCTGCAGATGCTGGAAATTCAAGCAACACACATCAAAGTTGCTGGTGGAATGCAGCAGGTCAGGCAGCATCTATAGGAGGAAGTACAGTCGACATTTCAGGCCTAGACTCTTCATCAGGAGTAACGGAAAAAAGAGATAGTAAAAGAGTTGAAAGTGGGAGGGGGAGGGGGAGACCCGAAATGATAGAAGACAGGAGGGGGAGGGGATGAAGCCAAGAGCTAGGAAGTTGATTGGCAAAAGGGATACAAGGCTGGAGAAGGGGGGTATCATAGGATGGAAGGCCTTGGAAGAAAGAAAGGGGCAGGGGAACACCAGAGGAAGATGGCGAACAGGCAAGGAGTTACTGTGAGAGGGAAAGAGAGGGAAAAAAAATTAGGGATGGAGTAAGAAGGGAAGGAGGGGCATTAACAGAAGTTAGAGAAATCAATGTTCATCCCATCAGGTTGGAGGCTACCCAGACGGAATATAAGGTGTTGTTCCTCCAACCTGAGTGTGGCTTCATTATGACAGTAGGGGAGGCCATGGATTGACATATCAGAATGGGAATGGGATGTGGAATTAAAATGTGCGGCCACTGGGAGATCCTACTTCCTCTGGTGGACAGAGCATAAGTGTTCAGCGAAATGGTCTCCCAATCTGTGCCAGGTCTGACCAATATATAGAAGGCCACACCGGGAGCACCGGACACAGTATATCACACCAGCAGACTTACAGGTGAAGTATCGCCTCACCTGGAAGGACTGTCTGGGGCTCTGAACAGTGGTGAGGGAGGAAGTGTAAGGGCAGGTGTAGCACTTGTTCCAATTACAAGGGTAAGTGCCAGGAGGGAGGTCGGTGGGAAGAGATGGGGGGACGAATGGACAAGGGAGCCTTGTAGGGAGCAATCCCTGCCGAAAGCTAAAAGTGGGGGGGGGGGGGAAGATGTGCTTGGTGGTGGGATCCCACTGAGAGGTACTTCAGAATCTTAATGTGAACTTTTATAAAGTATTAACTTCTAGAAATGGAAGTTGAAAAATGATAGGTTTTATAAATATAAATCTAAAATGAAGCCCGTCTCAATTGGATCAATGCAAAAATGAAGCAACTGCAATCCACTCCTAATACTGACCTCTAACATTGTGATAAGCCACAGCAATTTGAGAGATGATATAAGTACTTTTGGAAAAGCCAGCGTCAATCAGGTTTTGATATTTCTGAAGAGCCTCTTCAATTAACTGCAGCTCTGTGTAAATGTGAGCCAGGAAGAATTCTTTCATCCATGTACTGGGCAGAACCATGGGCTTGAGCTGCAAGAGAAAAAGCAAAGGGTACTCGGTAACAGCAATGTGTACAAGTGAACATTAAAATCATTGCAATCAGAACTTTAACAAGTATTTTACAGAAAAATAAATTTCTCTGCCTTTTTTCACGATAGAGAAAATCATCAGAAACAGTACACTGTTGTAGGTAACCTTTTCAAAGGCAGAGATGCCAACTCCAGATCAACAGTTCAACGAGAGGTCTGTCTTTCCTTTCAAATACAGATCAGAACTGAATAAGGGCACTTCTATGCAATGCAATGGTTTAATTTAGCTTTTATTCATTTTTAAATCAGCAACACTTCAGAAATATTTAATTTAGTTAAGCCCAAATCCCAATATTCTAAAAGCTTACATATTCTATGCTGATTTTTCCACTGTAGAGAAAAATGATATATAGCACAGAACAGTACAAATATATATAGAATACAGAACATTACAGCACAACATGGGCCCTTTGGCCCACAATGTCATGCCAACCAATTAACCTACTTCACGAGTAATCTAACCCTTCCCACTTACATAGCATAGACCCTCCATTTTTCTCATCCACAGGCATAACTTAGTCTCTATACATAAATTAAAGTTATGTAAATATATTTGTCAAGATAGATTCTCCGCAGAAAGGAAAAAAATTACCTACCATCTCCTTGTCAGTAATGAGGTTACAGAGTTCAAGCCAAGCTCCCCAATGCAGCGGCAAACTATGTGTAGCTTCCACAAACACATCAATGGCTTCTTTAATCAAGTCAAGCTTTCGTAGGACTACTCCATACCTAACATATAAATTCTAACTTAATGTCATTGTGTATAACAGTGTCAACCAATCTACGCTTGTGTCTAAGTTTAAATTAACAACTTATTACAAATAGCATATATCCCTGATTACAACTAAAACTCATTTATTGTTATTTAATGAGATGATATTGTGCAATTTTAAACAGTCAAATTTATACATTTCAATTACCATGCTAAAGTGAATGTCTTCTTCAAATTTTCTCTACCCCATCTCCACAAAAGGTACCGACTCTTACTTGCACAAGTCATTAAACTTTGGAGCTCTAAGAGTGCACCCAATGCTCACTAGTTAGTTAATTAATATTCATTTTATATTAAGGAAAAGCTATTGATCAGCAAGAAGATATTAATAGAAATACAGTTTTAATAAACTAACAAACTTGGTAATCGCTGAAGGAAGATATCATCTTTCATTTGACACTAAAAGTTCGATTCTGAAGGGGTTGTGCTTTGAGTTCAAGTAATTCATGCAAATGCACAAGGTCAAAGGAAGTATAAAATAAGGAAGAATATCAGACAGTATCATTCCAAAAGAACTGCTCAGTCATCCAACAGAATTATCTCCTACATGAATTCCACACTTCTGCCTTACTCCCATACTCTGTTAACAATGTTCTCTCATAATTCCAGACTCTTCTCATCACTACTCTGACCAGGAATCACCTTCATACAGATTATTTTTAGTCTGAAGAGGATCTATTTGACACTATTGCCAGGTTTATTATCCAGCCATCTACACTTGGGCCTCCTTCTTCAATCGTATGACTTGCTGTTTAGAATAATCCATTACTTTCAAAGATGAAAAGAACAATTCCCTCTAAACTTTCCCAATACCTTAGCACCAGCTACCAGTCCTACAGTTACTCAAAGGTCCTGAATACCTTTGTTTCCAGAATTGAGCACAGAATTAAAAATATGATCAAAGCAATGACAACTGAAAGCAAAACTTCAGAAAACTTGTTACCATGGTTTTGGTTCAGTCCTATAGTAAGGAATTTATAGACCAGTTAGCCTGACCTCAGTGGTTGGGAAGTGAACTGTTAAGGATGAGGTGATGGAGTACTTGGTGACACAGGACAAGGCAGGACAAAGTCAGCATGGTTTCCTTAAGGAAAAATCCTGCCTGACAACCCTGTTGGAATTCTTTGAGGAGATCACAAGTAGGATAGATAAAGGGAATGCAGTGCATGTTGTATATTTGGACTTTCAGAAGGCAAGTTAAGAGCCCATGGTATTACAGGAAAGTTACGAGCCCATGGTATTACAGGAAAGTTACTAACATGGTTAGAGCATTGGCTGATTGGTAGGAAGCAGTGAGTGGGAATAAAGGGATCCTTTTCTGGTTGGCTGCCAGTGACTAGTGGTGTTCCGCAGGGGTCGGTGTTGGGACCACATGTCTTTATGCTGTATATATATGATTCAGATGATGAAATAGATGGCTTTGTTGTGAAGTTTGCAGATAATATGAAGATAGGTGGAGGGGCAGGTAATGTTGAGGAAACAGGTAGGATGCAGAAAGGTTTAGACAGATTAGGAGAACGGGCAAGAAAATGACAAATGAAATACAATGTTGGAAAATGCATGGTTATGTACTTTGGTAGTAGAAATAAATGTGCAGACTATTTTCTAAACGGAGAGAAAACCCAGGAATCTGCGATGCAGAGGGACTTGGAAGTCCTTGTGCAGAAAACCCTGAAAGTTAACTTGCAGGTTGGTCGGTGGTGAGGAAAGCAAATGCCATGTTAGCATTCATTTCAAGAGGTCTAGAATCCAACAGCAAGGATGTGATGCTGAGGCTTTAAAAGGCACTGGTGAGGCCTCACTTTGAGTACTGTGAACAGTTTTGGGCCCCTCATCTTAGAAAAGATGTACTGGTATTGGAGAGGGTCCAGAGGTTTACAAGGATGACTCCAGGAATGAAAAGGTTATCATACAAGGAACATTTAATGGCTCTGGGTCTGTACTCGCTGGAATTCAGAAGGATGAGGGGGGATCTCACTGAAACCTTTTGAATCTTGAAAAGGCTAGACAGAGTAGATGTGTAAAGGATGTTTCCCATTTTGTGAGAGTCTAGGACAAGAGGGCACAGCCTCAGGATAGAGGGGCGTCCTTTCAAAACAGAGATGCAGAGAAATTACTTTAGCCAAAGAGTGGTGAATCTGTGGAATTTGTTGCTACATGCAGCTGTGGAGGCCGGGTCATTGGGTGTATTTAAGGCAGAGATTGGTAGGCTCTTGATTGGACATGGCATCAAAGGTTACGGGAGAAGGCCGGGAACTGGAGTCCAGGAGAAGAAAAAAAAAGGATCAGCCATGATTGAATGGTGGAGCAGACTTGATGGGCTAGATGGCTTAATTCTGCTCCTATGTCTTATGATCTTATGGCTTATACCTTAAAAGCCACCTCCAAAGTTTTGGAAATTTCCCACTGAGAAGTCAAATGCAAAAAACTCCAATGGTGTATTTCACATCTTAAATTAATATAAATGAAAAATGGCTTTACACTGGCATGATTTAGACCCAAACTGTTAGCTTCCACTTAGTAACCAATTTCAAAGTACAACATGTGGAGTAATACATGATTATTAAGAGAGGGACAGCCCATACGTTCATTGTCTTTTTCAACAGAATAACCTAGTAGTAGAGATACATAAACTGGTACA
The DNA here is from genome assembly GCF_963921235.1 of Mobula hypostoma. Taxonomy (NCBI): domain Eukaryota; kingdom Metazoa; phylum Chordata; class Chondrichthyes; order Myliobatiformes; family Myliobatidae; genus Mobula; species Mobula hypostoma. Next base: position 76,968,314 of record NC_086103.1, read on the forward strand.
TACAAATAGAGTCCAAATCCATCCAGCTCCCTGGCTTTGTGCTTTTTGCTCAACTCCACTCGCAATTCCCTCAAAGACTCATTCTTCACTTGTCCTTTCTCCAGAGGGCCTGCCAAGCAGCCAGAAAATAAGCATTCAGTCCCGGGATTTCAAATACAACTTTTATTCAGAGACCAAAGCTTAACAGACCAATAATGCTGTCACCTAGTGTTTCCCAGGCAGTTACATAAACACACAATCACAATGATTTTCCAATATTGTAATTAATGTTAAAACACCAGCATTGGTTATTTCCATGTAGCAAGAGGGTGAATGGAATCAGCACTAATCACAGTATTATAATGAGCAATTACAGTATTGAATGTGTTGCCATGTTGGGAACTAGAAGTGAACCCCTGCACTCTCCAGAGACACTCACCGCAATGAATCATTCCATGTCTCAAGTGCGGAGAAGCTGTCTGTGAGGAGCAGAACAAACAGTGTCGCTGCTCAGTGCTGTCACTTGAGGCTCATGGCTGTACCCTGTAGGGCACTGAGTGTGTGCCATTGCAGAGCTGCTTTGATTTCTTTATAACAAGCTCAATGACCTGCAACTGGCATTCATCTAATTACCACGGGAAAACCTCTGGGCTGGGAACATTGGTGCAGCCGAAGAGAGGGCAAGACAGCAGCTTCAACCACATCCGACATTAAAGAGTCTAAAGGAGCCGTGCAATCCCTGAGCAGGCGCTGCCTGTCTCCTGCAGTGATCTGTGTTCACTGGGTCAGAAAGCGTGTAGCCCTGAGCTCCACATCACGGTGTTGAGAGACTGCACTGCTGCCTCACCCTCCCATCACTAGCCCTCCAGGGCAGCCTTGCCACGTGATTCTTTGCTGAGGGAGGGCGAACACAGGGCAGGGGTTCACACCAGGTACCGGGCACCCAGATCCCTGGCACAACAACTTGCAAGGCTACAGGATACATCCATTTGATTGTTCAGAATGCAACACCAAGAGCACCAAGACAAATGAGTGCTGTGCAGAGCAGGGGCACCTATGTACAAGCCTTCACAACTATCATTAAATGAACCGGTGAGAAATATTAAAGTTTATTAAGTATTTAAGTTTAATCACTGTTCTCTGAACAGGTTAGTACCAATCCTGAAGATCAGTGAGATCAGTTTAGTTATATTTTAAACATACAAAAAGGAATAGTAATATACAATTAGATTCATTACCTGCATGGTGAGATAACCAATCTATAATGCTGCAGTTAAATTACAGAGAAAGAGGTTCATTTTCAACTAAACTCCATGTTTAGTATCTTAACTTTTAAGATTAATTTTTCCTAGCAACTGCAATGATGATTTCAGCAATTTGTTTATGGAGGCGGCAATGGATATTATTATCCAAATGGTGAAAGTCTGCACCATGCTGTTGTGCAGAGGAACTTGGGAGTGCCTGTGCACGAATTGCAAACGTTTGGTTTTCAGATGCAAGAGGTCATCAAGAAGTTAAATGGAATGCTGACCTTCATTGCTAAAGGGATTGAATTTAAGAGCAGAGAAATATGTTGCAACTCTATAGGGTACTGCTGGGGCAGCACCTAGAGTACTGAATGCAGTCCTCGTCTCTTTACTTGAGGAAAGACATACTAGCTTTTGAAGTGGCGCAGCTGGACGCTTGTATGGTTGATTCTAGTGATGAGGGGGTTAACCTCTGAGGAACACTTGAGTCATCCGGGACTATACTTGCTGGAATTCAGAAGAATGAGAGAGTATCTTATAGAAATATATAAAATTATGGAAGAGATAGATAAGATAGAGACAGGAATGTTGTTTCCACTGGTAGGTGAGACTAGCACTAGGGAACATAGCCTCAAGATTCAGGGAATAGTCTTAGGATGGAGATGAGGAGAAACTGCTTTTCCCAGAGGGTAGTGAATTCTATGAAATTCTCTGCTTAGGGAAGCAGTAAAGGCTATTGCATTAAATATATTTAAGACACAAATAGATTTTTGCATATCAGAAGAATTAAGGGCTCTGGGAAAAGGTAGGTAGGTGGAGCTGAGTCCATGGCTTAATCAGCCATGGTCTTATTGAATGGCACAGCAGGATCAACCAGCCAGGTGGCTACTTCTGCTTTTATTTCTTAAGTTCTTATAGATACTGAATAGAAATCTCCTGCCTTCTTTCTTGATCTGTGTGGAATTGATAGGAGAGAGCAGTTGCCATTGCACAGCAGAATTTCAAGGGAATGGGACACATGAAGAAAATATCCCAATATCCCAGCTGAAAGACAGCCCAAGACTATAATCAGAAAAAGGATCACATTCAATAGCTTGAGTGCTATATATGTTAAATAGCTCGTTTCCATCCCAACATTAAAGATGAATAATGAACAGATACAGAAAGAAACTAAACAGAAAATATTGCAAAAGTATACTTTACTACTGGTTAACAGGAAAAGCTGGGGCATTACATTGTTTAAACAATCATTTATTCATGTTAGGTTTTTTTTACCTAAACTGTCAACCGTTTCATCGTCCTTCTTCTTTTCTCCAGACTAGAATAAAAAAATATATACCTTTATAATCAGAGCTACAATATTACAGAGACAAGAATTGGGATAATCTTTGCAACACATATTCTGTTTTAACCATTTAACTGTTGTTTGGTGCTAAAACTGAAAGGCTAGATAAGCCACTTCAAACGGCTATTCATAGGCACTTTGGTATGGGTTTGGGGCGCTGTACGGGAGAAGCAGATCTCAGGTTGTCTGCTTTCCTTCTTGGCAATTCAAGGAGGAAATAAAGAACAAGCTTGCATTAAAAAGTACCTTGGTATGGAAACACCAATGCCCTTGAAATGGAAAATCCTACAAAAAGTAGTGGATACAACCCATCCATCATGGGTATAGCCCTTTCCATCACTGAGCACATCTACATGGAGCACCATCACAGGAAAGCTGCATCGATCATCAAGGACCCCCACCATCCAGGGCACATTCTCTTTTCGCTGCTGTCATCAGGAAGGTGGTACAGGAGACTTAGGACCCTCACCACCAGGTTCAGGAACAGTTATTACCTCTCAACCATCAGGCTCTTGAATCAAAGGAGGTAACTTCATTTAACTTCACTTGATGGCTGAACTGTTCCCACTAACTATGCCCTCACTTTCAAGGACTCTTCATCTCATATTCTGGATATTTATTGTTTATTTATTTTTTTTCTTTGTTTGTTTGCAGTTTGCTGTTTTTTGCATATCAGTTGTTTGTCCCGTTGAGTGCGGTCTTTCACTGATTTCACCACGTTTCTTGGATTGACTGAGTATGCCAGTAAGAAGATAAATCTCAGGATTGTATATGGTGACGTATATGTACCTTGATAATAAATGTACTTATCCTCATGTCATATCAATGCACATCATTAATACAGGTAGTTCTGCTGCAATGCGTGTTTCCATAATGCAGATCAGATATAATGAGATGGATGAACTATAATGCAGTTGGGACTAGAGAACCACTCAGGAACGACTTTGAAAACTGTTCGTGGCTGGATTCCTGAACTGCGAACTACTCATAAATCAAGCAAGTAACAAAGTTCCCACATGAAAGAAGATGCTTACAGCCCCACAACAGCCTGCAAATCCATACCACCAATCTCCCAAACATATATGGGCTGTACGTAAGTCAAGCATTTATCAGCTAGGGAGCACCTCAAGTCACTGCCGTGATATCAGCAGAATATTATAAAGCTGAGATTTGAGTGTAGGATAAAGAAATTTGAAAATCTGTGTAACTAAATGAACAAAAGAAAAATTCTCAGAGATCTAAAAGATGGAAATTAAGTAGGGGTTCATTGTGATTACTGTCACATTAAAACACACCTTCTCAAAATGGGGTTCTCCCTTTTTAGAATGTCTATGGAACAGGATAACTATTCAAGTAGAAATAACAGGAGATAACCTTCATTCTTGGCAGTGGAATGCTCCTCCTGAGAGATGTGGAATTTCAGGCTACTCAATGATCTCCCTAATGACATCTGCTTCAGCTCTTTACTGACAAGGTCAAGGAAACAGAGTTGGAGCTAGATGCACTCAAGACCATCTGGGAGACTGAAACCTTCATCGACGAGTCTTTTACTGAGGTGGTCACACCTAGCACGCAGGCTTCAGATAGTAGATGGGTGACCACTAAGAGAAGTGAGGGGAGTAAGCAGTCGGTAAAGGGGACCCTTGTGCCCATACCTCTCAGCAATATCTGCTGGAGAGGGGGGGAGGAGAAAGAGGTGCAACAGGAGCCCGGCCAGTGGCACTATGGCTGGCTCTGAGGCTCTGCAGGGAAGGATAGAGTCAGGCAGCGTGGCACTGACAGGGCAGGAATAGGATGACGGTACAGATGAATGAGTGGCCGAGGAAGTGGAGTAGAGGGCAGGCTTTCAGATTTCTTCTTCATTGGGATCTCTTCTGGGGAAGTTATAACCTGTACAAAAAGGACAGGTTACACCTGAATCTGAAGGGGAACCAATATCCCTGTGGCCAGGCTTGATAAGCTGTTGAGGAAGGTTTCAACTGAGTTAGGAGAGAGATGAGAACCAGAGTGATAAGGCTGAGAATGGGGATGTTGATATGCAAGTTGATGCAGTGTGCAGTGAGACTGTGAGGATAGATAAGCAGATGATAGGGGAAAATTGCAGTCAGTGGGATGCAGTTAAGTGTAACATGGAACAAAATCGAAAGTGGTTATGAATACTGAAAGAAAGGTGTTATATTTGAATGCACGCAGTACATGGATAAGTTAGAGATTGGCAGGTATGAGGTTGCAGGCATCGCTAAAAGATCATAGCTGGGAGGTTAACATCCAAGGATACACCTTGTATGGGTCGGGTAGCTCTGTTTGTCAAAATGAAATCAAATCCTTAGAAAGAGGTGACATAGTATCAAAAGACGTGGAACCCTTCTGTGTAGAGTTAAGAAACTGCAAGAATAAAAAGACCCTGATGGGAGTTATGTACAGGCCCCAAACAGTAGCCCGGATGTGGAATACACATTTCAACAGGAAATAGAGAAGGCACGTAAAAAGGAATTGGATAGATTGGGAGAAGGGGCAAAGAAGTGGCAAATGGAATATAGTGTAGGGAATTATATGGTCATGCACATTAGTAGAAAGAAGAAAGGTGTAGACTATTTTTTAAACAGGGAGAAAATTAAAAAATCAGTGGTGCAAAGGGACTTCAGAGGCCTTGTGCAGGATTCCCTACAGATTATCTTGCAGGCTAAGTCGGTGGAAAGTAAGGCAAATGTAATGTTAGCATTTATTTTGAGAGGACTAGAGTATAAAAGCAAGGTTGTAATGCTGAGGCTTTATAAGGCATTGGCCAGACCACAAGTGGAGTATTGTGAGCAGTTTTGGGCCTGTTATCTAGGAAGTAATGCGCTGATATTGGAGATGGTCTAGAGCAGGTTAAGGAGAATGATAACGGCATGAAAGGGTTAACATAAGAGGAGCACTTGATGGCTCTGGGCCTATACTCACTGAGTTTAGAAGAATGGGGAGGGGAGAATGTCATTCCATAATTGAATATCGGAAGGCCAAGACAGCGTGGGTGTGGAGAGGATGTTTCCTTTCGTCGGTGAGTCTAAGACCAGAGGTTGCAGTCTCAGAATAGAGGGATGTCCATTTAGAACAGAGAGGAGAATGGATTTCTTTAGCCAGAAGGTGGTGGCAATGTGGAATTCATTGCCATGGATGGCCGTGGAGCCAAGTCACTGAGTATATTTAAAGTAGAGGGTGACAGGTTCTTGGTTGGTCAGGGTGTCAAAGGTTACAGGGAGAAGGTAAGAAAATGGGGTTGAGAGGAATAATAAATCAGACATGGATGCTGCCTGACCTGCTGAGTTCCTCCCGCATTTTGTGTATGTTGGTTTGATTTCCACCATTTGCACAGCTTCTTAAGTTTATAAGTCAGCCATGATGGAATAACAGAGCTGCCTTGATGGGTCAAGTGGCCTAATTCTGCCCCAATTGAATTTACTACCTTCGCAGATAGAAGTATTCCTCAAGATATTAATTCACTGTTGATATCCTCAGTAAGGCAACACATGCATAGCAAGCATATTATTGTTTACAAACTTATTGACCCTAATGGGAGTGGAGAGGAGAGGAGAGATATGGATCCCTTTTATTACAACAAACAATGAAATTTCCACAGACTTTTGGAAAATGATATACATAAGGAAAGAACACAAGCTGTGAAATTTTTCCCAGGAATCTGGAGAACTAATAGGAGAGAAGCCCCAGAAAAAGAAAGACAACAACTAACCCACCAAACCACCCGGTCACACTGAAAGGTTCTCACAGGGTCAATGCAGGCTTGCAGCAATCTCATCATTAGTGAATGTATCCTTACCAGATATCTGGAATACATATACAGGAAGTAAGCCTTCTGACTCTGACAGCCTTTGAGAAAATATGCCGCTCGGTCATACTCCTTCAAATCAAAATATGATTTGGCCAAAGTGTAGGCATCTAAATCTGCCAGATCTTCCTAAGTACAAACAAGATTTTATGAAAGATATATCAGACAGAAACATGAAATCTATTATAAAATGCAGACATAGCTCCCATCCTTCATAGTGAATCTATTCAACAGATTTTCATCCTCAGGGTTTTGTTAATGAAAAGAGTAAATTGAACTGGAATTTTAATACCACCCTTTCCCCAAAGCAGACAAGTTAAAAGTACAAATATATTATTAAAACCTCTGTTCCATGTAAAATATGCTTCTTCTTTCTAAATAACCTAGTGTACCTAGTGTTAAGAGTCTTACTGCATGGTAACAGCTCTTCAGGCTACCACATCCATGCCAACCATTGCACCCATCTCTACTTATCCTGTTTACCCATTTTAGGTCCATAGCCTTCTATAGGTAGGTGATTCAAGTACTCATCGAGATGCTTCTTAAATGTTGAGACTCTTGAGGGGTATATATGGAGGAAATGCAGGCACTGAGGTTGCATGGGACCACAACAGAGGTTATGGATTAAGGGTGAAAGGTGAAAAGTTTAAGGGGAACCTGAGGGGAAACTTCTTCACTCAGAGGGTCGGGAGAGTGTGAGATGAGCTGCCAGCACAAATAGTGTATGTGAGTAGCTTGGATAGGTACATGGATAGCAGGGGCATGGAAGGCTATGGTCCTGGTGCAGTTTGATGAGAATAGGCAGTTTAAATAGTTCTGCACAGTCTAGATGGGCCAAATGGCCTATTCCTTTGCTGTACTTCTTTATGATTCTATATGCTTCCACAACCTTTTCAGGCATATTCCAGATTTCAACTACTCAAGATGAAAGAAGATCCCTTCAGATCCGCACTAAACCTCCTATCTCTCACCTCAAGCCTATGCCCTCTTATCTTAAACACCCCCAACATGAGGGAGAAAGATCTTGCTCTTGACCATACTGGAATCCTTCATAATTTTTATACCACCATCAAGTCACTACTTAGCCTCTCCTGCTCAAAGTAAACCAAACCTAGTCAGTGCAATCACCTCCTATAAATGAAATGCTGCAATTTAGCAACATCCTGCGACTACACAAGAGACTGCAGATGCTGGGATCTGGAGCCATAGAGTCATGGAGCAATGCAGCATAGACACAGACCCTTCAGCCCAACTAGCCCATGCTGATCGCACTGCCCACTCAGCTAGGTGATGCAGTCTTTACTCAAAACACTGACTACCCCCCTGGGTCCACAGTGTTGCCTAACCCACCATGTTTCTCCAGCAATTTACTTTGTGCTTGACCTCTTAGTGAATCTTTTCTGCACCTTGTAAAGTAGCCGCCAGAAGTGCACATAATACTCCGTGTGGCTTCATCACTGTTTTATAAACTATAACATGACATCCCAACTCAATGTAAACAGGTATTCACTGGACTTCTTCAGCATATGCTCTACCTACACTGGGTCTGTGTATATTCTATCGTTTGCCCTCCCGAAATACATCAACTCACACCTCTAAGGATTAAATTTAATCTGTCCACTCACTTTTACAGCTAATTTACACCATGCTGTAGCCTTTAATGCCCCATTTCCCCCAAGCAAATTCTAAAACACACAGATGTAATTTCTGGTCAACTGCATTATTACACTCTTTGTTCTGTGTCTGCCTAAATCAATTCAATCTTTGTTAATCTTTTAAACAAAAGATTGTCATACCTCTGATAATGGAGGGACAGGAGGCAGCTCATCCTTAGGAAGAGGATCCAATGAGAAAGCCAACTCTGAAGCCCTGGACAAATGACATCAGAATGTATCAAATCCAACACCATGTAACACACACGTACTAACACAACTTTTGCATGCAGACAACTTAAATGTTCAAAGTACAGTATTCATTTTGAGTAGCACACACAAAATGCCAGAGAAACTCAGCAGTCTGAGTGTGTTACTCTGGATCTTCAGCATCACCTCTTGGTTACTACTCATTTTGAGAAATATTCCTTTTCATCATCCAGGACTGCAGATACTCTATAACTACTTGTATTAGAAATATTTATATATTCTCTGGACTGAAGCACCACTGCCTGGTTAATTAACTGTAGTCCAACAAGCCACACCACCCAGCAATTTAACATTTGCAAAGGTGGTTGACACCATTAGAAAGAGAAGCCAGAGTAGACTGTTTGACCCCATCAGTCTGCTCAACTATTCAACTAGATCTTTGATGTCAACACCACTTTCCTGTCCTTTCTCGCATTCCTTGATTCCTGTCATCCAGAAATATACCAGTCAGAATCAGGTTTAGTATCACTGCCATGTCGTAAAATTTGTCGTCTTTGTCGCAGCAGTACAATGTAATACATAATAGAAAAATGTGAATTATATATTAAATGGTTAAATTTAGCAGAAAAGTTAGAATAAGAAAGTAGTGAGTTAGTGTTCAAGGGATAGTCATACTTTATTGATCCCGAGGGAAATTGGTTTTCATTACAGTTCCACCATAATTAAATAGTAATAAAACCATAAATAATCAAATAGTAATATATAAATTATGCCAGGAAATAAGTCCAGGACCAGCCTATTGGCTCAGGGTGTCTGACCCTCCAAGGGAGGAGTTGTAAAGTTTGATGGCCAAAGGCAGGAATGACTTCCTATGACACTCTGTGCTGCATCTCGGTAGAATGAGTCTCTGGCTGAATGTACTCCTGTGCCCAACCAGTCCATTATGTAGTGGATGGGAGACATTGTCCAAGATGGCATGCAACTTGGACAGCATCCTCTTTACAGACACCACCGTCAGAGTGTCCAGTTCCATCCCCACAACATCACTGGCCTTACGAATGAGTTTGTTGATTCTGTTGGTGTCTGCTACCCTCAGCCTGCTGCCCCAGCACACAACAGCAAACATGATCGCACTGGCCACTACAGACTCGTAGAACATCCTCAGCATCGTCTGGCAGATGTTAAAGGACCTCAGTCACCTCAGGAAATAGAGACGGCTCTGACCCTTCTTGTAGACAGCCTCAGTGTTCTTTGACCAGTCCAGTTTATTGTCAATTCGTATCCCCAGGTATTTGTAATCCTCCATAGCTGAGGGGAAGAAGCTGCTCCTGAATTGTGAGTCTGTTCTGTCAGTCTTCTGTACCTCCTCCCTGATGGTAGCAATGAGAAGCGGTTCCTTAATGATAGATGCTGCCTTTCTGAGGCATCACTCCTTAAAGATGTCCTGGATACTGTGGAGGCTAGTGCATGTGATGGAGCTGACTAAGTTTACAACTCTCTGCAGTTTACTTCAATGTTTTCAATTTTCAATGCAATCTATGATTTATTCTTGCAACACAAGAGATTGCAGATGCTGGAATCTGAAGCAAAGAAACAAACAGCTAGAGGAACACTGTGTAGAACACTACTGGAAGGAACAATATGTAGGGGGTTAAAGCATTGTTAATGTTCTGCATTGAGACCCTCCATGGTCTTTCACTGATTTTTCATGGTACTGTATCTGGTAAACGCCAAAAAGTCATGAAGTCTCCACATTTATGAATTCCCATTTATGTTGAGACTGCAATCCCTACTTGTAGATTTTCAACCAGAGAACAAATCCACCAATATCCACTATATCAACTCCTTTAAGAATCTGTCACTAGCTAATATATAAATGTTCACCCACAACAAACATAAATGTTTGAAATGAAGGAATATTCCACAAGCACACAACTTCATAAATTTATGAATTGATAATTTATACCTATATCTGGTAGAGGAATCTACTGCATAACCTTCTCCATTACACAAACAACAATCAGGCTTGTACTTACACTTTGCATCAGTAGCTTGTAAGCAGTTAATGTAGAATAGATTAGTCTCAGACAAATTGAAAACACTTTTTATATGATTTTTCTGTTAACATAATAGGTAAGTGGAGCATTGGAGAAAACCCAGAGTTGAATCCAATAGAGATCGGCAGATCAAACTTTGTCATCTGAAGCACGTCACTTCAGACAAAGTAACTTTCCCTATAACCCTGGACCAAGGTGCATTATGTTTCTCAAAGGAAAAGATTTATTCCCACCCAGCAGATACAGTCTCCAATCACCTTGGGACCCCCTCTGCCATTGGATCAGAAACTGACTTTATGCCTAGATCAGGGTTCTTACTCATCAGATTCAGCATCTGCAGTCTGTTTCCTTTCATCACCAACGAGCCTGTCTCTAATTCTTTGCTTCCCCCCCCCCCAAACCTGGTTGCATCTGCACCCTTGTTGCCCTTTTTCTTTATCTTTTTCTACCTATCACCCACCATCTACTGTCATCCAACTCCAGTCTGGCTATCTCTGCTCACCAACCCCCTCCTTACCTGGTTTCACCTATCACCTACTAATCCCTAACTCACCTCCTTACACTGACAATCTTCTGTCTACATGCTCGGTCTTGATGCAGGGTCCTGACCTTCACCCGCCTCACAAATGCGGATCCACTGAATTCCTTCAGCAGTTTCTGTTGTTATTCCTGGTTCTCTGTTTAGTCAGTTGTGCAGCAACTCGCCGTCTTCTGCAAGGTGCCAGCCCTGCTCCATCTCCCCTTGAGGACCCAGGAGTTCCAGCCTCCCACTCCCACCGCCCCTTCCTCCAAACCCGGAGCGTTCCGGCTCCCCACCGCCCCTGTCCCAGATGCCTGCCCCACACGTCGCCTCTCTCCCGGGAGCAGCAGAACATCAGGTCCGGGCACCAGAAAGGAGAGGCCAATGGGAGCCGCAGGGCGCAGGCCGTTAGCGCTCCCTACCGCTGAGACTCCGAGACTCACCACTTGGCGCTTTGCAACAGCCCTCGTTCCCGGCACAAACCGCTCACCGCCATCAAACCGCGCTTCACCTCCTTCAGCTCTGGAAACTCGACCGCCGCCGCCATTTTTCCCTGCAGCCAATCGCAACGCCTCTTGCTTCGCACCGGCTGATCCACTCCTCACCGACCAGCATCCGCTTCCTTGATTGGCCCCAGCACTTTCGGCTATGGAGCGCCTCCGAGGATGTTCGACAGCTGTCCATCACTGCTCCAAGTTTGATCACTGGCACTACAGATTGTTCATAATATTGATTAAGCATTAGCAAATATGCTAAAATACTAACAAATAAATGAGTTATCAATTAATATCCTCAATTCATCGCTGTCTTATCATGTTGAAAGACATGAGTTTAAAATACACAGTACAAGGGGGGTAATGGACTGCCGGAGATACCCAGCGGGTGGAGGTAAAGAGCTGGTCAAAGTTTCGGGTTGAGATCCTGCATTAGGACTCATCCCTTTGCCACTACAGCTTCAGCCTCACCTGCTGAGTTCCTGCAGGACTCGGTATTTCTTTGCTCCAGACTGTAACACCTGAAGACTCTCGGGTCTGAGGTTATGGACTAATCTTCAATCTGAGCCTGCTGTAATATCATGCAAACATTTTGCTGCAATTACAACAGTTATTGCAAGTCTCCAGTCTTTTATTTAGAAGCAAACGTTCAGTTTGTAAATATTTTTATTATTTCTGTTTTGCACTATTTTTAATTTAACTATTTAATATAATATATACTTACTGTAATTGATTTACTTACTTTTTTATATTATCATGTATTGCATTGTACTCCTCCCGGTAAGTCAACAAATTTCACGACGTATGCCACTGATATTAAACTTGATTCTGAGGTGCTTGAAGTATCTCTATTTAATCAACTGTCTAGTCAACTTTTTCCTGTTGTGGTAAATTGCACTTGAGGGTGAGAGATCTATGAGCTTATTTAACAGTGTTGGTATAGTCCAAAATTAAAAGTAATGGAGTTATTAACATTTAATTAGATTTTCAATATAAGAGGCCCAAGATAAACTAATAATATGGATAGCGAATACAGGGGACTAAGAGGGAGAATGGCTTTGGGACAGAAAGCAAAGAGTGGGGGGGCAGTGAAGTAACAATTTGCAACAAAAGAAAATGGGTAATGATGATTCACAAGAATTAATGTGCTGTCCATAATTTACATCAATAATCTATAAACTGCAATGAAAACACTATTTCTAAATTTGCAAAAGGCGCCAATGGTGAGAAGGTGATTCTTAGGAGATATACAATACATAGGAATTGAGGTACAGGGGGCTCTGGAGAGAGGTAGTACCTTTGATGTCTGGCATGCTGCTCCCTACCAGACAGAGTGGAGGGGCATCACTGCTCCTCATCCATCTCCTAAATCTCTCACGTGCTGGCTCCAAGCGCCATACCCTGGTAAGCTGCTTCAGCTGGCGGGCTAAACCGCGTGAGGAGGTGGTGTTAACACAGCACCACTGGGCGAAAGACTTCCATGATGAAGTCATCGGCCAGGGCAGAAAGGTTCTCAGATGAACTATAACGGCCACGTGTTTGCGACCAAGGCGAGCCACCTAGTTGGAGGAAATTGGCTGTGTTCAAACCTGGAGAGGGGCTCCGCCAGCTTTCAGATGCCCAAGACACACCGCATGATGAGCACTTCATACCAGATCGGTCGCAGCCCGGGTTACCAATGACGGCGCTATCCGTCTCACACCAGGGCGGACGCGATAAATGTGCTACTGGTGATCCAACACAGAAGATCCGTGGCAGAGAGAACATCACAATCACAACATGGAATGTAAGAATGCTGAATCAAGCGGGGAAACTCAAGGAACTCACGCATGAGATGGAAAGATACAACTGGCACCTCCTCGGGCTCTGTGAAGCCAGATGGAAGAACGCTGGAGAAGTGTGTACTGAGGAAGGACACATACTCTATTACAGCGGAGAAGAGAACAGACATGAAAATGGTGAAGGGTTCCTAGTCAACAAATCCATCAAGAACGCTGTCCTAGGATGCCAACCCGTGTCAAGCAGGCTCATGACCATCCGCCTGCAAGTAAAGCTGTTCAATATCACAGTGGCACAAGTCTACACCAACAACAGACTATGACGATGAACACATTGAAGAATTCTATAAGAAACTACAAGATGTCATCAACAAGGTGGACAAAAAAGATATTCTGATCATTCAGGGTGACTGGAGTGCCAAGGTGGGCAGAGACGCACAAGATGAGTGGGGAGGAATCTCATCGGCCCCTCATGCAATGACACCTCCAATGAGAGGGGACTACGCCTGCTGGAATTTGCCAGTGATAACAACATGGTACTGTCGAACACACTTGGAGAGCACAAAGCATCCCGAAGCTGGACCTGGCATGCCCCCAGTGATCAACTTCACCAGATTGACTACATCCTGGTGCAAAGACAGCACAACTCTAGTGTGAACAGACTGAAGACCAGAACATTCCCAGGAGCAGACATGGGCAGTGACCATGACCTTGTCATGATGAACATCAGAGTGCGCTTGAGGAGAATCAGCAAGCCAAGAAACAACCGGCTGAGATTCGACCTTGAAAAACTGAAAGACCCCACCATCTCTGAAGAATTTCAGGCAGTTGAGGGGAAGTTTGCACCAATACTCCCCTTTGATGAGGACCTGGAGACCACCACAAATAACTTTAACACAGTGATGACGGAAACAGCAAGCAAGATTCTGGGGAAAAGCTGCCGCATGTCTAAACCATGGCTCACTAACAAGATACTGGATATGTGTGACACAAGAAGGAAATTAAAGAAAGATAAAAACACAGCAGAGGGAAGAACAGAATGCCGGAATATCAACAAGGAAATCAGGATGGAAATGAAGGAAGCAAAGCAAAGATGGATAGCTGAACAATACGCAGACATTGAAGACAGCCTCTCGAACAACAACACAAAGAAGGCATTCCAACTGGTGAAAGATCTTACCAAAGAAAAGCAAGCCAAAGTGAACACCATCCAAGACGAAAATGGCAAAAGTCTCACAGAAGGAAAGGAAATAATGGAAAGGTGGACAGAGTACTGTTCAGAACTGTACAACTACCAGAGTAAAGGGGATCCAACTGTGCTGAATGTGCAGGAATCTTCCAATGAGGATAACTATCCAATCATGTGTGAGGAAGTTGAAGCTGCAATACGATCACCGAAGTGCGGGAAGTCAGCAGAAGTTGACAATATCCCTGCTGAACTGCTGAAGCATGGAGGAGTGGCCACGATAGACATGCTTATCGCCAACTGCAATAAGATCTGGTAGACAGGAGAATGGCCGATACCTTGGACTCAGTCGCTGATCATTGTGCTTCCCAAGAAAGGCAATCTCCAACTTTGCCAGAATTACTGTACCATCAGTTTGAGCAGCCATGTTAGCAAGTTTGTTCAGAATCATCTTGAACAGACTGAGACGTCAGGCAGAAGACATCATTGCCGAGGAACAAGCAGGCTTCCGCAAGGGCAGAACCACCACTGAGCAAATTTTCAACCTCCTCAGCCTTTGTTAGAAACACCTTTAGCACCAGAGAGAGTTCTACCATGTCTTCATAGACTCCAAGAAGGCATTTGACAGAGTCTGGCACGATGCCTTAGGGGTCACCATGAAGAAATTCAACATGGGGCAGAAGATGATTCATACAATCCATCAGCTTTATGCCAAGGCAACCAGTGCAGTGCTCGCTCAGGGCACCATCGGGGAGTGGTTCCATACCTCTGTAGGAGTCCGTCAGGGCTGCCTCCTCTCCCCCACTCTCTTCAACATCTCCCTGGAATGAATCATGAGTGTTGCCCTTGAAGATCATGTGGGCAGAGTCTGCATCGGGGGGAGAAACATCACAAACCTAAGATTTGCTGTCGATATTGATGGACTTGCAGGAAAAGAGGACGAACTGCCCAACCTGGTCAGCCGTCTTGACAGAGCCTCCACAAAGTTTGGAATGGAAATAAGTACCGAGAAAAGCAAGCTCATGGCAAATGCCAACGGTGCCATCACAACAGTCCATGGTCAGAAACTTGAGACAGTGCAGCAGTTCAAATACCTGGGGGCAATGATCAGAGATGAAGGATCGAGACCAGAAGTCCTGGCAAGAACCGCACAGACAATGACTGCACTATCCAAACTCAAGACAATATGGAGGGACAGCAACATCACCATGAAGTACAAGATCAGACTGCTGCGTGCATTGGTATTCTCCATCTTCCTGTACACATGTGAGACATGGACCCTCACAGCAGAGCTACAGAGGAAGGTACAGGCATTGGAAATGAGATGCTATCGCAACATCTTGGGCATCTCATACTTGGACCACATCACAAATGAGCAGGTCCGCAAGACCATCCGGCACCACATTGGCCCCCATGAAGACCTTCTCACAATGGTGAAGAAAAGAAAGCTGAGATGGTATGGCCACGTAACAAGATCCAGTGGCCTTGCAAAGACCGTTCTATAAGGAACTGTGGAGGGGAAAAGAAGGAGAGGTAGACAGAGGAAAAGATGGACGGACAACATTAAAGAATGGACAGGGAAAACATTAGTGGTGACCCAGGCTCTGGCACACAACCGCGACAGATGGAACAGGCTGGTGCAAAGCTTGTCATGATAGCGCCTTGACGACTCCACCAGGAGTTAAGGGTGCAATGAAGGAAGGAGGGAAGGAGGAATGATCAGAATCAGAGTCAGGTTTAATATGTCATGAAATTTGTTGTTATGCAGCAGCAATTCATAATAATAATAATAATAACTGCATCAAGTTACAGGAGGATGGTAAGAGTGGAAAGGTGCTTAAATTCAATGCCGATAATTGAGAGGGAGTGCATGTTGGGTGTAATGCTATGGAAAGATACAGACTTTTTGGCAAAGCTGTAACGAATTAATATTAATGCAAAGGGATTCATATTCACTTGCTGCAGTCTGGATGGATAAACAGATTGGAGCAAATTTATTGGAAGGCTACCGCTGCTCTTGAGAGACGGTTGGCAGCCATGTCCTGCCACAGATGTCATGCCTTGCTCCCGATCATTACTGTCTGTAGCTCAGCTCTGAGAGCGAGCAGTTTGACTGCCTTCCAGTGGCTGGTGGTGTCCCAGTCAGTAACCCTGGACAATGAGCTCAGCTAGATGATCCACCAGAACTGATAGCAAACTGGACAGAAACACTAAAGCTTCTGCAGATGCTGGAAACCGAGCAATACACACAAATGCTGGAGGAGCTCGGCACGCCAGGCAGTATCCACGAAGGATGATACAGAGTCCCGGAGCCCCGAATGAAAAGGTGACGACTGCGCGGCATCCTCTGCAACCCCGCAGGAACCTCCGAGGTAACGAGGGCATGGATGAGGGTTTCAGCAGCAGAAGAGCAGAGGGTGGTCTGTGTCAGATGAAGCATGGCTGGAAACAGGTTGTCTAAGCGATAGAGGGGTTATCTAGTGTGATGCACAAATTGAGATCTAACTTGATGATAAATAAGCAGGCTCGATGGTTTTTATTTCATGTGCTCCGGTTGCTCAGTGTTCATTGGTTCATATCGACCTGTCCCCATGCCACAAGTAGTGATACTCTGCAAGCAAGATACAAAACGAATCTCAGGGTTGTATATGATGATGTATATGTACTTTGATAATAAATTTATCTTGAACTTTTTTTTGTCACAAGAGCTTTCTGGGGAATTTAGGTGCAAAACTATTTCTGTCCTCTGGGTGGCAGAGCGAGTTTGCTACAATGGTGCCAGAGCTGAGAGTTGGGGGCCACTTCGCCAGTTGCAAAATTGGAGCCTTTGCTGTGGGTTATCCTGGACAGACCAGCGGGAAGATCTTTTAGGGCACCATTATACGGCCACCTTCGTGGTATCATAAATTGCAAATTATTCCAAGACCCGGCAGAACTGCTTCCGCTCCTTAAATTAAATAGCGCATGCTCCTAACCCAGCTGTCTGACATAATAACTCGAGGCCTACTGCTACTGACCTTAAGGCCTGCAGGTGGCTTTTGAACCTCCTGGGTACTTCCTAGACTCAATGGTTTTTCCCATTAATAATGAGAACTCTCTCCATCCTGCCCCATGTGGAAGGGGAACTAGACAGACTTTCTCAAAAAGGAGCGAGGGAAACATGGGGAATTATAGAGTTGTTGGCCTGATATTGATGGTGCAGAAATTGCTGGAGTTCATTCTGAAAGATGTAATAGCAAAGCATTTGGAAAACAATGACAGATCAGCAAGGATTTATGAAAGGGAAATTATGTTTGGCAAATTTTAAGGAATATTTTGAGGAAGTAGCTAGTAAGTGAGGATGGGGACGCAAAGTTCATGAACTTCCTGTTAAAATGGCACTACTGAACATGTGCAACAGCTTTCTGGTAGACAAAAAGCTAAGAAATCTGACTAAAACCTCACTAAAAATACCTTTTCTGAGGTAAATTATCATTGCAAATAGTGAAGGGACGAGTGATGGCGAGGCGAATTCGGGGGATGAGCTGAACTGGTGTGCTACAGAATCATTGCAGATGGAGTTCCAATGTCCATACGACTAGCCTGGGAGTGAAAGAAGTGGGAGCTGGGGTCGAGGAGATTCTGTGCCTGTACAACTGGCCCAGGTGTGAGGTTGGAACACTAGGCGCTGAGCTGATTTGAAGAGAGTGGCTTCAGGCTGGGTGATGAAATCTGGGCCCAGAGCGAGTTGCTGGGCAGCATGGTCTAGGCCCGGATGCCTTTTGCTGCACCCAGGTCCTAATGCGAGGTATGATCCGCTGTTTAGACAATTTACAGGAAGGCCCAGATCAGTCTCAAGAGCTGATTTCTTTCACTGGAGCCTTTAACTGTCTCATTGTTTGGTCAATTTAAACACCGGCCCAGGTAGACTGAAAAGACAGGGTGTCGGTCAGGACAAGAATCAATTCTGCAAGTTCTCTGCGATAGTCATCTCCATGGCACTGAGGCTATGAAGACTGCCTGGCTGCTGTGCTCCATTTTATGTTTGTTCTTGATAAAAGACAAACTTGTGTGGATAAAAATGCTAGAACTATTTTATTTATAGAATGACTTCAGCCTGACCACATTTTACTCGAGTACCTCAGCCTGCCTGAGAGAGCAGACATCCCATCCTGCAAAAATTCATTTCAGGGAGGTAGCACCCCCACCCCCCACAACCCCATATCCCCCCCCCCACCCCGCCGGTCAACCTCCAAGGGTGTAAGTAATACTTTGTTTAGTGATTTTGTCTAATCTGTAAACCAAGTTGGGTATATGCAGAAAATGTGACATTAAAATATGAACTTATATTATATTATTATGGAGTCATTTTTTTTATTCTATTACAACTTTAAGCAAGTCTGCAGGGAGTTTGGCCTCATCACATAGGACATCAATGGAGTAGCTCTTTAGCAGCTAGCCAGCTAGTTTAAATAACGTTAGCTATGCTAATGAACGAATGACACCTGTTAAACTCACCTCACCATGTCCTTTACATTTTAACCCACCATGGGCACTAGAAAAGTCACTGTTGCAAACAGTGCAGAGAGCAACACCGTCATTATTTTTGAGGTCGACTGTAAAGCCCACCCACAGAGAAAACTGATAGGTCTACTTAGCACGAAGAGAGACCAGTCAGGATGCTTGCTCTCATTCTCCTTCTCAAAAAACAATCGATTTCCGGGATATTGTATATAATTTGCGGGTGTCAGGGAGCCGCTATCAATATGCGGGAGACTCCCGGAACTTCCGGGAGAGGTGGGATGAGAGTGAGAGAGTGAGACACACACACACACACACACACACACACACACACACACACACACAAACACACACCTGGGTGAACCACCCACACTGCACACTGGGAACTGAAGTTCTTTATTATGCACCCACATTATAACACACTCTGTACCTGCTAATATGATGAACAGATAAACAAGGCTTTGGGCCTACTCCTGGGTTTGGATTTGAGGACTCATTTCTGGTTCGGGTTGTTGTTCGCTTCAATTGTTTGCATGATTTGTACCTTTTTCTTTTGCACACTAAGTGTTGGTCTTTTATTTGTATTTCTATTCTTTTATTTTCTTTAAATTGGGTTCTTTTGGGTTTCTTGCTTTGTGGTACTTGTGAGCAAGCGAATCTCAAGGTTGTATAAATATACATTCATTGATAATAAATATACTTGAATCTTGAATTGGTGGATGTGGCATATTTTAGTTTTCATAGGCTTCCAACAAGGTCCACAAAATATATTGTTTGTAAAGTTAAAGCTTGTGGGATTGAGAGTAATGTGCTAACATGGGCAGGGAACTAGTTGGCTGGCAGAAAACCAACAACAGGACTTGTCAGGTCCTTTTCTGAGAGGCAGGAACAACTAGTGGGGTACCACAGGGGTCAGTATTTTTTTCACAGCCATTCAAAATATGCACTCCGTGGCCATTTTATTAGGTACTGGAGTGGAACTTGGTGTAAGCTTCTGCTGCTGTAGCCTGTCCACTTCAAGGTTTGATGTGTTGTGGATTCAGACATGCTCTTCTGCACACCACTGTTGTACAGCATGTTTATTTGCATTACTGTTGCCCTCCTGTCAGCTTGAACCAGTCTGGCCATTCTCCTCCGACCTTTCTCATTAACAAAGCATTTTCACTCACACAACTGCCACCCACTGGATTTTTTTTGTTTCTTGCTTTAAATCTTTTTATTGAGTAAGTATACAAAAAAGGTAAGCCATATAAACATTAATACAATGTTAAAGTATAATAAAATTCCAAAAGATATCAATACCAAAAAAAATACTACAAACAATGTAATTTAAACATAAGAAACCAAGATAACATAATAGTATACTAAATTTTATATATATCAATGGAAAAAAAAAGAAAACCCCCCCCCCCAAAAAAAACCCACCGTGCAACTAACTAAAAGCAAGGCAAAGCAATGGGCTAACTTGAAACCAAACAGAGTTAAACTTAAAATCACGTCCTCAATCCCGACCTCCATTAAAAACAGTGAAAAAAAACAAGAAGGGTAAATATTACATTAAATGAAAATATCGAATAAAAGGTCCCCAAATCTGTTCAAATTTAAATGAAGAATCATAAAGGTTACTTCTAATTTTCTCCAAATTCAAACATAAAATCGTCTGAGAAAACCAAAAAAAAGGTAGTTGGAGCATTAAGCTCTTTCCAATGTTGTAAAATACATCTTTTCGCCATTAAAGTAAGAAATGCAATCATTCTACGGGCTGAAGGGGAAAGATTACTAGAAATTTTAGGTAGTCCAAAGATAGCAGTAATAGGGTGAGGAGAGATATCTATATTTAATACCTTAGAAATAATATTGAAAATATCTCTCCAAAAAGTTTCCAAAGTAGGGCAAGACCAAAACATATGAGTTAAAGAGGCTATCTGCCCCGAACATCTATCACAGAAAGGATTAATATGCGAGTAAAAACGCGCTAACTTATCTTTGGACATATGTGCTCTATGAACCACTTTAAATTGAATTAGGGAATGTTTAGCACAAATAGAGGAAGTATTAACTAATTGTAAAATCTGCCCCCAATCATCCACAGAAATGGTAAGCCCCAATTCCTGTTCCCAATCTACCCTAATCTTATCAAATGGAGCTTTCCTAAGTTTCATAATAATATTATAAATCATAGCCGATGCACCTTTCTGACATGGATTGAGGTTAATTATCGAATCTAAAATATATGTAGGAGGAAGCATTGGAAAGGAAGAAAGTATAGTACTTAGGAAATTTCTAACTTGTAAATATCTAAAAAAATGTATTCTTGATAAGTTATATTTATTAGATAATTGTTCAAAAGACATAAGGGAACCATCTAAAAATAAATCCAAAAACCGTAAAATACCCTTAGTCTTCCAAGTTTGAAAAGCGCGATCCGTAAAAGAGGGAGGAAAAAATATGTTACCTAAAATAGGAATCGCTAACCCGAATTGATTAAGATCAAAAAATTTTCTGAATTGAAACCAAATGCGCAAAGCATATTTAACTATCGGGTTAGAGACCTGCTTAAGATGTTTCGAATCAAAAGGGAGAGAGGAGCCTAAAATAGAACCAAGTGTATAACCCTGAACAGATTGTAATTCCAATGCTACCCATTTAGGAATAGATAATATGTCCCGGTCAAGTAACCAAAATTTCATATGTCGAATATTAATAGCCCAATAATAAAATCTAAAGTTAGGTAATGCTAAACCTCCATCTCTCTTAGCTTTCTGTAAATGTATTTTACGCAGTCTCGGATTCTTATTCTGCCAAATAAATGAAGAAATTTTAGAGTCAACTTTATCAAAGAAAGATTTTGGAACGAAAATTGGTAATGCCTGAAACACATATAAAAATTTTGGCAAAAAAAACATCTTAACTGCATTAATACGACCAATCAAAGTTAAATATAAGGGAAACCATTTAGATGAAAGTTGAGTAATATGGTCTATTAATGGTAAAAAGTTAGTCTTAAATAAATCTTTGTATCTACAAGTAATTTTAATCCCAAGATATGAAAAATAATTATTAATCAATTTAAATGGAAATTTATAATATAAGGGAAGATGTTTATTAATCGGAAAAAGTTCACTCTTACTAAGATTTAATTTATAACCTGAGAAAAGACCAAATTGTGCTAATAACTCTAAAACAGCAGGAATGGATTTCTCAGGATTAGAAATATATAAAAGTAAATCATCAGCATAGAGTGATAATTTATGGGACTTTAATCCCCGAGTTATCCCAGTAATATTTGAAGATTCTCGAATAGCAATTGCAAGAGGTTCTAATGCAATATCAAATAATAGGGGACTAAGAGGACAGCCTTGTCGAGTACCACGAAAGAGAGGAAAAAAAGGTGAGTTTAAAGAGTTAGTATGAACCGAGGCTACAGGGGAATGATATAACAGTTTAATCCAGGATATAAATTTCAAGCTAAAATTAAACATTTCAAGCACCTTAAATAAATAAGGCCATTCTACTCTATCAAAAGCTTTCTCGGCATCTAAAGAAATAACACACTCAGGAACATTTTGTGAGGGAGTATAAACGATATTTAACAATGTACGAATATTATAAAAAGAGTAACGACCTTTAATAAAACCCGTTTGGTCTTCCGAAATAATAGAAGGAAGTACTTTTTCTAGTCTATTTGCTAATAACTTTGAAAAAACTTTAGAATCAACATTTAATAAAGATATTGGTCTATAAGATGCACATTGAGCAGGGTCTTTATCCTTCTTTAGTATTAGAGAAATTGATGCTCTATTAAAAGATTCAGGAAGTTTCTTTAAACTCTAGAGACAGTTGTGCATGAAAATTCCAAAAGATCAGCAGTGTCTGAGATACTCAAACCTCCCTGTCTGGCACCAACAATCACTTAGATCACATTTCTTCCCCATGATGTTTGGTCTGAACAACAACTGAACCTCTTGACCATGTCTGCATGTTTTTATGCATTGAGTTGCTGCCACATGATTGGCAGATTGTATATTTACATCATGGGAGGCTAATCCGGAAGATTAATATGCATGGGATCTGCTGTTTGGATCCAGAATTGGCTTGCGCATAAAAGACAGAGGGTAGAGGCTGAAGGGACATTGGTGCTGGAGGTCTGTAATTAGTGGTGTTCTACAGAGATCTGTGCTGGGACCTTTGCTGTTTGTGATGTATATAAATCACTTGGATGAAAACGTAGATGGGTACGTTAGTAGGTTTATGGATGACACCAAGATTAGTGGAAAGTGTAGAAGACTGGCAAAGAATACAGCACAATATAGATCAATTGCAGATATGGGCAGAGAAATAGCAGATGGAGCTTAACCCAGATAAATATGAGGTGTTGCACCTTGGTTGGGTAAATGAAAGGAGACAGTACACTGTTAAGGGGAAGATCCTAGCAGTGTTGCTGAGCAGAGAGATCTTGAGATCCAAGTTCATAGCTCCTTAGAAGTGGCTACACAGGTCGATAAGGTGGTTGAGAAGACTCAAGGAATGTTTGCTTTTATTAGTTGAGGCACTGAGCCAAAAGTCAAGAGGTTATGTAGCAACTTTACAAAACTCTGGTTAGGCCACATCTGAGTATTGTATACAGTTCTGGTCACCCCACTATAGGAAGGATGTTGAGACTTTGGAGAGGGTGCAGAATAGGTTCACCAGGGTGCTGCCTGGATTAGGGGGCATACGCTTATCATGCGAGGTTGGATAAACTTGGGTTGTTTTGTCTGGAGCAGCAGAGGCTTAGAGGAGATCTGATAGAGGTTTACAAGATTACGAGTGGCATAGACAGAGTCAACAGAGAGTATCTGTTCCCCAGGGTTGAAATGTCTAATACCAGAGGACATGCATTGAAGGTGAGGGGGGTGGGTTCAAAGGGGATGTGAGGGGTAAGGTTTTTACTCAGAGAGTGGTGGATGCCTGGAATGCACTGCCTGGTATGGTGGTAGAGAAAAATACATTGGAGGCTTTTAAGAGATGTTTAGATAGGCACATGAATGTAAGGAAGATGGAGGGATATGGACATGGTGTAGGTGGGTGGGATTAGTATTAGGGTGTTTTTGATTTCCATTTTAGCTGGTTCAGTACAACATTGTGGGCCGAATGGCCTGTTCCTCTGTACAGTTCTTTGTTTGTTCTATTAATTAGCAGGTGTACAGATATACTTGATAAAGAGACCACTAAATGTATATTAATGACGTGGGTGAACGATTTGACACGGAACTTGTTACAGTGTGAGCAATGAGGAGGATTCAGGGAGGCTGAGGTTTGATTTGTACAGATCAAGTGAGTGAACAAGTGCATGGCAGATGCAGTATCACATGGATAAATGCGAGATTATCCATTTTGGTGGTGAGAAAAAGAAGGTAAATTATTACTGGAATGGTATGAGGTTCGGAAGAGGAAACTGCTATGGAACCTGGATGTCCTTGTACACCAGGATGTGGGCTATAAATTGCAACAGGAGAGAGAAAAGGCTTGTCAAAAAGGCAATGTTGTGATAATCATGGGGGATTTCAATACCTGAGCAGATTGGAAAATCCAGATGGTTCTGGATCACAAGAAAGGGAATTTGTAGAATGCTTACAAGATGGCAAGATGGCATATTGTGTGCAGTTTTGGTCCCCTAATCTGAGGAAAGACATTCTTGCCATAGAGGGAGTACAAAGAAGGTTCACCAGATTGATTCCTGGGATGGCAGGACTTTCATATGATGAAAGACTGGATCGACTAAGCTTATACTTGCTGGAATTTAGAAGATTGAGGGGGGATCTTATTGAAACATATAAAATCCTAAAGGGATTGGACAGGCTAGATGCAGGAAGATTGTTCCCAATGTTGGGGAAGTCCAGAACGAGGGGTCACAGTTTAAGGATAAAGGGGAAGTCTTTTAGGACCGAGAGGAGGAAAAACTTCTTCACACAGTAAGTGGTGAATCTGTGGAATTCTCTGCCACAGGAAACAGTTGAGGCCAGTTTATTGGCTATATTTAAGAGGGAGTTAGATATGGCCTCTGTGGCTAAAGGGATCGGGGGTATGGAGAGAAGGCAGGTACAGGGTTCTGAGTTGGATGATCAGCCATGATCATACCGAATGGTGGTGCAGGCTTGAAGGGCCAAGTGACCTACTCCTGCACCTATTTTCTATGTTTCTATTGCTTTTTAGAGCAGCTTGTGTTGAGCACTCTAGGGGTACAGCAATTCTGGACTGGGTGTTATGTAATGATCCAGATTTGATTAAGAAGCTTAAGGCAAAGCAGGGGTTTCCAACAGTTTTTATGCCATGAACCAATACCATTAAGCAAGGGGTCTGTGGAGCTCAGGTCAGGAGTCCCTGAGGCAGAGGAACCCTTAGAGTGCTGTGATCATAATATGATAGAACTCATCCTGCAGTTTGAGAAAGACAAGCTAAAATCAAGCATTTCAGTATTACAGTGGAGTAAAGGGAATTATAGATGCATGAGGGAGGAGCTGGCCAAAGTTGATTGGAAGGGGACACGAGCAGGGATGATGACAGAACAGCAATGGCTGGAGTTTCTGGGGGAAATTCATAAGGCATAGGAAAGATACATTCCAAGGATGAAGAAATATTCCACAGGGAGGGTGAGACAACAGTCGCTGGCAAGGGAAGTCAAAGACAGCATAAAAGCAAAAGAGAGAGCATATAATGTAGCAACAATTACTGGGAAGGTGGAGGTTGGGTAGCTTTTAAAATCCAACAGAAGGCAACTAAAAAAGTGAAAAGGAGAGAAGAGTTGAAATATGAAGGTAAGCTAGCCAATAATATAGAAGAGGATACAAAAAGAATTTTCAGATATATAAAGAGTAAAAGAGAGATGAGAGTGGATATTGGACAGAGAGATGAGAGTGGATATCGGACCGCTGGAAAATGATGCTGGAGAGGTAGTAATTGGGGACAAAGAAATGGCAGAGAAACTTAAAAATACTTTGCGCCTGTCTTCACTGTGCAAAACACTAGCAGAATGCCAGAAATGCAAAAGTGTGAGGTGGCAGACATGAGTGTCTTTGTTATTACGAAGGAGAAGGTGTCTGAGAAGCTAAAATATCTGAAGGTAGGTAATTCACCTGGAACCAGATGGACTGCACCTCAGGGTTCTGAAAGAGGTGGTTGAAGAGATTGTGGAGGCATTAGTACTGATCTTCTAAGAATCACAATCTTATGAAGATTGGAAAATTGCAAATGTCTCTCCACTCTTTAAGAAGGGTGGGGGGGGGGCAGAAGGAAGGAAATTGTAGACCAGTTAGCCTGATTTCCCTCCAAGAGGACCACAACCTTGTCATGGGGTTTGGAGGCTTGTGTACGTCAATGACCCAGAGAGCTATGTTGGCTAGAGTCAAAGCCTTGGACTTTGGCTCTTAGTAGGGTTTGCCATGCCAAACAGGTCATGCACTTTGGCAGAAGAAGTAAAGGCACGGACTATTTTGTAAATGGGAGAAAATTCAAAAATCAGAAGTGTAGAGGGACTTGGGAGTCCTCATGCAGGATTCCCAAAAGGCTAACTTGCAGAATGCATCAGTGGTAAGGAAGGCAATTGCAAAGCTACCATTCATTTCGAAAGGATTAGAATACAAAAGCAAGGATGTAATGCTGAGGATTTATAAGGCATTGGTCAGACCACACTTGGAGTATTGTGAGCAGTTGTGGGCCCTTTATCTAAGAAGGGGTATGCTGGCATTGGAGAGGGTCCAGAGGACATTCATGAGAATGATCCAGGAATGAAATAGTTAACATATGTATGAGAAGCTTTTGATGGCTCTGGACCTGTACGCTGGGGTTTAGAAGAATGGCGGGGGGGATCTCATTGAAGTCTATTAATTTATTGAAAAGTCTGGATAGAGTAGGTATAGAGACGATGTTTCATATAGTGAGGGAGTCTAGGACTAGAGGGTACAGCCTCAGAATTGAGGCACATCTATTTAGAACAGAGATGACAAAAAATTATTTAGATAGAGGGAAGTGAATCTGTTGAATTCTTTGCCACAGATAGTTGCACAGTCCAAATCATTGGGTATATTTAAAGCAGAGGTTGATAGGTTCTTGATTAATCAGGGTGTTAAAAGTATGGGGTTGAGAGGGATAATAAGTTAGTCGTGATGGAATGATGGAGCAGATGCAATGAGCCAGATGGCCTAGTTCTGACCCTAGGTCTTAGGGTCTTATGTAAGAATATCCTAACTCTTCTCCTGTTTTTTATTTGGTATATTTCTATGTTGCTGGTATAAACAAGGCCCAAGGAATTTGTGTGCTGGTTATGCCACACAAGATGCCCAGATTCCAAAAAAATGTGCAATATTTGTGTAAAATAGTATAATTTTACCCAGGGCACATGGACAGAAAAACCTGGTTGGAAAGTTGCTTAAAAAAGCATTGTGGTTGTATTAGGATATGGAGTACAAAATCAATGTTCAGTAACTATGAGAAAGCCTGGTTAAACCTTATCTCTGGTTTAATATGTACTTCTGGGCAGGATGTCAAGACCATTGAAATAGTGCAGAGTATTGAGAAGTTGCAGAACTCCGAAGGAACTTAAATTTTTTCACCTGGAAATGGAAAAAAATATGGGAATATAGAAGGATTTTGGAAAAAACGTAGTCAAAAGGGAGAAAACTGTGCTTTTGGTTGGAGGATCGGTGCTCAGAAGAACAGATTTAAGTTAGTAATCAAAAGATGTTTAGAAAATACTTTTTACTCAGCAATTTGTAATCAGGCGTATGTTGCCTGTAGGGTTGTGGAGGCTGAGTCATCGGCTACTTTGAAAAGCAAAGTAGATGAGAGGCCAGAAAGATAAAACAAAATGCAAGGACTAACCATAGTTTCTTCAAAAGGCCTGTGATGGTCTGAGAAAAGCCTCTGCAAACTGCAAGATTTCACAATTTAACAAAACAATTAAAAACGGTGAAAATTAAAATCATTCCTGTACCAGCTAGCCACGTGAGTTTGATGCTCTCACTGAGATGATACCACAGGGTGACAGGGGTAATATCGATAATCTTTGTCCTTGCATTGTGTATTACTTCTCTCTCCAGCTATGACGAGAGGCCTCGGCGAGGATGGTAGGGACACAAGTGCTAGACTATCTGAGACTAAGACGGGAACAGGGTTCCTGACTAGATGCTAGACGAGAATCTGATGAGACTAGATGAGAATCCAAATGAGACAGAAATCCACAACGCAATCGCAGGCTGAAGCAAAGTTGGGCGGACGATTGAGCCCCAAACCTGAGATCAGGTTGTCTTTAAATATCCAAAATCTTGGTGAGAAAACATGCCCGCCAATTAGTGGAGTGGGCCAGAACCTTTAAAGGGTCTATACCAGTAAACCGTACTCTGGAGAACTGGAGCGTCTAAAGCCCAGAGGCTGGCATGATCCGGTGCCAGCCACATCTCCCACAATTCCCTCCCTCCCCACTCCCAGACTGGTCTCTCTGTTGTCTGCTTTTCCACTGCTACAGAGATGCCAAACGCAAACAGGAAAAACAAAATCTCATATTCTGCTTGTGTAGCTGACAACTTAGTGGTACAAATATTGAATATTCCAATTTCAGGTAATCCACACCCCCTGATATTCTCCTCCAAAACATTCTCACCTAGCGTTCTTTTCCCTTTGTTTACCTTTCCCCGCTCCCCACCCACCACCACCACCAGGTCCCATCTGCCCATCATCCTTTTCCCATTAAGTTCTCCCTATCACATACAAGTCTCTAATCTTTTCCACTCTCCCATCACCACTCCCGCATACACTGACAATTTTATCTTCACTTTTAGTCATGATACAGGGTCTTGGCATGAAACACGGAATTACACCTCTTGCGTCCGGGGATGTTGCTTGACCTCTGAGTTCTTCCAGCATTTTGCTGTCCAGGTTCCAGCGCTGGCTTTCTCTTTTGTCTTCTCCCAAAATGCTCATAATTCCTGTAGCTCTGCACAAATACCAACAGAGGGTGCCACCTGCTAGCTTTTGGCTGCTGCAAACTCGCTCACTAAGCAGCAGCTACAGTGATTGCCTTCACAACCAACTAAATGCTCTAGATCAATTAATTGACTAAAATGTTTTTTATATAACCAGATGCATTTTTTTTATTTTAGCAAATTGTACTCATAGCTTCATAGAGAAGCAGTACAGAATCAGGGCCTTTGAACCATCTAGTCCATGCCAAAAGCATTTCAACTGCCAAGTCCCAATGACCTTCACTGGGACCATAGCCCTCCATGTTATCTCTACCATCCATGTACCTATCCAAACTTCTGTTAAACGCTGAAATCGAGCTCGCATGCACCACTTATGCTGGCAGCTCATTCCACACTCTCACTACCCTCTGAGGTAAGAAGTCTCCCCTCATGTTCCCCTTAAACTTCTCACCTTTACACACTTAACCCATGACCTCTGGTTGTAGTCCCACCCAACCTCAGTGGAAAAAGCCTGCTTGCATTTCTGGTTGATGTTCTTGTTGCCGTTAGTGTGATTTGTTTTTTTTGTGTGCGTGTGGGGGGTTGATGTTTTTCTTTTGAATAGCTTCCATAGTTTTCTTTGTTTCATGGCTGTCTGAAGAAGATGAATCGTGGAGTTGTATACAGCATATATACTTTGATAATAAATGCACCTTGAACTTTGGTAAACAGAACTAGCACTGATCTATAGTGAGCTCTTTATTAACCTATCTGAAAAACATACTAAACTTTTTTATATAGTGAAGTATGTCCATACAAATATTATTTTATTGCATGTCTAATTCACATTCCCCCTCAGTTATAAACTCACTAGCTTCTCTCCCTCAGGAATCATTCATTCTAATGGCCTTGTGTTTTCTTCACCTACGTAATCCACATTTTACTTATTTGCACACTGTTTCACACACTATTTCCATCTTGCACTATCACTTTTACACTCATTCCCACTATAGGAAGGATGTTGAGGCTTTGGAGAGAGGGTGCAGAAGAGGTTTACCAGGATGCTGCCTGGTTTAGAGGGTATGTGTTATTTTGAGAGGCTGGACAAACATGGGCTGTTTTCTCTGGAGCTCTGGAGGCTGAGGGGAGATCTGACAGAGGTTTATAAAATTATAAGAGGCAGAGATAGATGCAAGGAGCTTAGGAGGGTTAATGGCGCCTAACGGTGACTCCTTTGTTTGCATCTTTGGAAACAGCTCTGTTTCCATCTTTAATATCTCTATTTTTCCCTTTCAGGGTTCTTTTGAAGACGCTGACCTGGAGTTACACGCTGACTTCGGTTCTTTGTGGGAATGGGACCTGCTCTCGGGGTCTCACGACTGGCCGTTATTTGATATACCAAGGACGTGGCCTAGAAGATGAGCTCGCTTCGGAGTTTCTGGATTTCGTGGCTCTGGAGGCGGATGGACTCGAGGTCGGTGCCTCTGCAGGAAAAGGGAGATGGAAGATCTCTGGCTGTGTGCCCAGAGACCCAAGTCCTTTGGGCAGAGAGCTTGGAAAAGGTGACACAATGGATTTTTAATATTATAAATCAGCAAGTTGTTTGTTATGTCTCCCCTCTCACTGTGAAATGGGGACACCCTTTTCTCCCTTATTAGGGAGAGAGAGAGAGAGGAAGAGAGAGCCTGTGTATGTCGAATTACCAGGTGGAGTGAGTAGTCTTTGGGGTACTGCAAGTCTGTGTCTTTATTGATGCTTTGCTGCACGCTTGAGTGCTCGGTGGGGGTGATGATGCTTTTTTTCTGGTGGGGGAAGGGGGGTCGTTGCTTTGTTGCTGCTTATGCGTGGGGGGGAAGCTGGGGGTGCTTTGGGATTCTAATATTTAATTATCATTTATTCTTTGGGGCTGTCCTCTGTTTTTGTGGATGGTTGCAAAGAAAAAATATTTCAAAATGCATATTGTATACATTTCTCTGACATTAAATGTACCTTTGAAACCTTTGACAGGGAGTACCTTTCTCTCAGGGTAGAAATGTCTGAAACTAGAGGGCATGCATTGAAGGTGAGAAGTGGTAGGTTCAAAGGAGATGTGAGGGTAAAAGTTTTTCACTGATAGAATGGTGGATGTCCGGAATGCACTGCCTGGTATGGTGGGAGAGGCAAATACATTAGGGGCTTTTAAGAGACGTTTAGATGGGCATATGAATATGAGGAAGATGGAGGGTATGGACATTGTGTAGGTAGGAGGGATTTGTTTTTGGAGGTTTTTTGATTTACTTTCTAGCTGGTACAGCACAACATTGTGGGCCGAATGGCCTGTCACTGTGCTGTACTGTTCTATGTTTACATGTTGCACTCAGTTGTTGACTTCAATTTATCCAATCAATTCCCCTACCCCATGCAATACCAGAAGCTGTCCCAAAGCCTTGCACAGGTTTAGTTGAAATAACATCAACAAGGATTTTGCAAGTTTAATTGAAATAACACTGAGGAGGATTTCACATAAACTATATATAATGTGGGATCACTTGTGCTTTTACCATCCTGGAAGCTAATGGGATTCTGATTTTGAGAAATATCCACCAGCACATAATCTGAGCAAGAACGGTCCGGGTGAATTTCAGTCTTAACCCCAAGGGCTCAATCATTGATGAAGTTACTTTGTTATTTTATTGCACTATGTCTTCAGGCCTCTTCCTGACATTATTAGTGAACTGATTTTTCTTTTAACACAGAATCAATTCTGATAGAGTGAAAATTGATGTTCTTTCTGTACCTTAATTACTGTGATGATCCTGTTGGTCTCAGTCTTAGTGACATATGACGGCAATAACACGGCTGAGGATCTCGTCTGTTGTGTTTGTGGTGGTGCCGTTGCGCAGCCTTTTTATCCCTTTACTAAACATGGATAAATGCAGAAAGAAAGATAAATAGAATGTCAGCCTTCTTTGCAAGGAACTTGAAGTATAAAGAGAAGCAAATTTTTCTGCAATAAAATAGCACTTTGTGGAGATTATACCGGGGTGGTGGCTGTCCATCGTGTCCGACGATGACAGGAAACCCGTGCGGGAGAGTTTTAATGTGGAAAAGCCATCACACTGGGGCAGTTCCACTCTCTCGGCTTCAGAAGTTCTGGTTCAGGGGTATGAACAAACATCCCAAACTGGGGTTTTCCTTGGTTGCAGTGGATGGCCATGACGTCTTCTGTGCCTTGTCATTCCCTTTGCTCTCAATGGAGCGTTGCAGTGCTGCCTCCCTGGCCGTTGGATCTCAGTGTAGATCTCATCCGCCCAGTCCGCCAGAGCTGACTTCACAAGCTAGGACAGGCACGTCGCTACCTCACTGGGGTATGAGGCCATCAGTCATCCTCACCTGGTTTAGCCTGCCTGTCGAAGTGGTGAACCGGGGTGTGGCTGCCGTCACATGTAAACAGCTGCTTGGAGCCACAGGTGAGAGCCAGGTGTCTGGTGGGAACCAAAGCTGATTGAGCTGTCCCAGAATGGAAACAAGCCCCTTCACCAAAGGTGCTCCCCCTTCCTGGGCTCCCGATACACCCTCATACCTGTCTAAGCATTTCTTAATATCCCTAAGGTATCCCTCCCCCCATCACCTGCCCAGTGGTGTGTTTCACACTCTATGTAAAAAAAACTGCCCTGACATCCCCACCCCTGTACTTTACTCCAATCACCTTAAAAATTATGCCCCTTGTATTAGCCATTTAGCCCTGGGGAGAAAGGCCCTGGTTATCCACTCGATCTATGCCACATCAACTGTACATGTCTATCAAATCTCCTCTCATTCTTCTTCACTCCAATGTAAAAAACCCTAGCTTAATCAATGTATTCTCTTAAGGCATGCTCTCTAATCCAGAAAGCATCCTGGTAAATCTCCTCCACAACCTCTCTAAGGCTTCCACATCCTTCCTATAGCGAGGGGACTAGAACTGAACACAATACTCCAAGTGTGGTCTAACCAAGGGTTATGGAGCTGTTTATGTTACCTCACGACTCTTGAACTCAACCACCTTATTGATGAAGGTGAAGACACCGTACACCCCCTCAACCACACTATCAACTTGCACAGCAACTTTGAGGGATCTGTGGATGTGAACCCCAAGATCCCACTATTTCTTCACACTGCTAAAAATCCTACCGTTAACCATTTACTCTGTCTTTAAGTTCAACCTTCCAGTGTGAATCACTTCAGACTTTTCCAGCTTCTGCCACTTCACAGCCCAGCTTTGCATCTTATCAGTGCCCCAATGTAACTTATGACACCATCTGTACCATTCACAGCACCACCAACCTTCATGCCTTCTGCTAACTAACCCACCCTTCCTCTTCTCCATTCAAGTCATTTATAATAATAAAAAAAACGTCAGGGGTCCTAGAACAGATCCCTGTGGAATACCAGTGGCAGGATGCCTTCCATCTACTACCTGCTTTTCTCACAACACACTGGAGGAACTCAGCAGGTCGGGCAGCATCCGTGGAAAAGATCGGTCGGCGTTTCCGGCTGGAACCCTTCGTCAGGACTATAGAGGGAAGGGATAGAGGCCCTATAGAGAAGGTGGGGTGAGGGTGGGAAGGAGAAGGCTGGTAGGTTCCAGGTGAAAAACCAGTAAGGGGAAAGATAAAGGGGTGGGGGAAGGGGAAGCAGGGAGGGGATAGGCAGGAAAGGTGAAGAAAGAATAAGGGAAAACACAATGGGTAGTAGAAGGAGGGGGAACCATGAGGGAGGTGATAGGCAGCTGGGGGAGGGGGCAGAGTGACATAGGGACTCATGGTTCTGCCTCCTTCTACTATCCATTGTGTTTTCCCTTATTCTTTCTTCACCTTTCCTGCCTATTACCTCCCTGCCTCCCCTCCCCCACCCCTTTATCTTTTCCCTTACTGGTTTTTCACCTGGAACCTACCAGCCTTCTCCTTCCTACCCTCCCCCAACCTTCTTTATAGGGCCTCTGCCCCCCTCTCTTCAGTCCTGACGAAGGGTTCCGGCCCGAAACGTCGACCGATCTTTTCCACGGATGCTGCCCGACCTGCTGAGTTCGTCCAGCGTGTTGTGAGTGTTGCTTTGACCCCAGCATCTGCAGATTATTTTGTGTTTACTACCTGCTTTTGTTTTCTGTGGGCAAGTCAATTCTGAACTCACACTTTCAATTGTTTCTCTAACCATTGAACCCCCAATCACATGCTCTCCTCTTCACTTCCGAGCCACAGAGTGAGACTCAATGCCAGAGACCTGTTTGCTGTAGCTTTTTCCTTGTAGGTTGTTGCCCTGCCTCTCCCAACAGTATCCAAAACAGTATACTTGCATTGAGTGGAATGGTTTTTGCACTATCTGCCTATCCCCTTTCTTCCTCTTGACAGTCACTCAGCCACCTGCCTCCTGTAACCTAGGTGTAAGTACCTCCCTGTAGCTCCTGTCTGTCACCTCCTCATTCTCCTGAATGAGCCAAAGGCCAGCCGGCTCCATCTCCAGTTCCCTAACCTGGTCTGTAAGCTGGGCCCAGAAGCATTTCTTGCTGATGTAGCAATCAGGGAGTCCGGAGATCTCCCAGATATCCCACATCTTTCATGAGGAGCATACCACTGACCTGCGATCACTCTTCCACGCTTTCTCACTCCTCCAGCTCAGCACTAATAAAGAAACAAAGAGAAACTTGTCAGAAACCGAAACCTCTACCTAGCCTTTGCCTCTCCTTACCCAACTATCTCTATTTTAAACTCCCCTCTCCAGCTGGTCAAATCCTTTGGAGGGGGTAATTGAATAAAATGAGGGCCATGGAGTTAAAAAAGATAATTTAATGGAAGCTTTTTGAATTTTTCAGGGCTGTATCACCCGGCTGAAGGTTTGGAGGGGGAATGGAACAAACAGACCTGGATTGTGTATCCTCTGTGCAGGCCAAAGAATGGTCGACATTTCGGGTCATGACCCTGCATCAATTCTCGTTGCAGGCTCTGAACCTGGAACGTTGATCATCTCTCTGCCTCCACAGATGCTGATCGGCTCAGAATCAGAACCAGATTTAATATCACCGGCATATGTCGTGAAATTTGTTAACTTTGCAGCAGCTGTGCAATGCAAT
Source organism: Mobula hypostoma (assembly GCF_963921235.1). Lineage (NCBI taxonomy): Eukaryota > Metazoa > Chordata > Chondrichthyes > Myliobatiformes > Myliobatidae > Mobula > Mobula hypostoma. Next base: position 77,003,134 of record NC_086103.1, read on the forward strand.
ATAGAAAAGAACTGCGAATTACAGTAAGTATATTTATGTATTTCAAGTAATTGAATTAAATAAGTAGTGCAAAAATAGAATGAAAAAAATAGAGGGGTAGTGTTCATGGTTTCAATATCCATTCAGAAAATGGAATGCAGAGGGGAAGAAGCTGTGCCTTCAGGCTTCTGTATCTCCTTCCAGATGGAAACAATGAGAAGAGGGCATGTCCTGAGTGGTGGGGGTCCTTAATGATGGACACCGCCTTCTTAGGGCACTGCTCCTTGAAGGTGTCTTGGATACGACAGAGGCTAGTACCCATGCTGGGGCTGACTAATTTTACAGCTCTCTGCAGCTTATAACAAATGGTGCAGTAGTTTCCCCCCTCACCCCTCTATACCAGACAGTGATGCAGCCAGTCAGAATGCTCCCTATGGTACATCTGTAGAAATTTTCAAGTGTTTTAGGTGACATTACAAATCCTCTCAAACTCCAAAAAAAACCATTAGTTTGTCTTCTTTATAGCTGCATCAACAAGGTTAGGTCCTTGGAGATGTTAGCACCCAGGAACTTGAAATTGCTCTCCGCTTCTGGTCCCTCTATAGGGATTGGTACATGTTCCCTCATCTTTAAGTCCACAATTAGCTCTTTGGTCTTACTGACGTTGAGTGCAAGTTTGCTGCTACAACACCACTCAACTAGCTGGTATATCTCGCTCCTGTACGCCCTCTTGTCACCATCTGAGATACTGCCCACAATGGTTGTGTCATCAGCAAATTTATAGATGACATTCTAGCTATGCTTAGCCACACAATCAGAAGTGTAGAGAGAGTAGAACAGTGAGCTAAGTACACACATCCCTGAGGTGCACCAGTGTTGATTGTCAGCGAGGTGGAAATGTTATTACCAATCCTCACAGAAGTGGTCTTCCAGTTAGGAAATTGAGGATCTTTTGTTTTCGCGAGTAGTTTGCATTTTTAATGATACCCAATCAGATGAGATGACAAAGTACCTTCAAGCCACTTGCACAGATGAAAAGGAACAAAGACAGTTCCTCTGAAGAACAGAAGATTTCTTCCCATTATCATCGAAAAGATCTTGCAACACATATTACTGTAACTAGCAGCTGTGGAACATTGCAGTGTGCACTAATTATAACAGTGACAAATTTCAGAAATTCTTAATTGGCTATCAAGTAGCCAGAGAAAGTGAGTGGTGTAATGTTAAACCAGAACACATTGAACTGTGTTCCACAAAGGAAGGCAAATGTAATGTTAACTTTTATCTTGAGAGGACTGGACTATAAATGCAAGGATATAATGCTAAGGCTTTGCAAGGCATTTGGTCAGACCACATTTGGAGAATTGCGAGCAGTTTTTGGTCCTATGTCTAGGAAAGAATATGCTGGCATTGGAGAGGTCCAGAGGAGATTTATGAGAATGATCCTGGGAATTAAAAGGGTTAACTTATGAGGAGCGTTTGATGGCCCTGGGCCTGTATTTGCTGGAGTTTAGAAGAATGGGGGTGGGGGGGGGAATCTCATTGAGACCAATTGAATATTGAAGAGTCTGGATAGAGTACATGTTGAGAGGATGTTTCCTCTGGTGGGAGAGTCTAGGATCAGAAGGCGCAGCTTCAGAATAGAAGGGCGTCCTGTTAGAACAGAGTTGTGGAGGAAGTACTTTCCTAGAGGGTAGTAAATCTGTGGAATTCATTGTCACCAATAGCTGTGGAGGCCAAGTCACTGGGTACATTTAGAGCAGAGGTTTATAGGTTCTTGATTAGTAATGGCGTAAAGGTTATGGGGAGAAGGCCAAAAAATGCCGCTAAGAGGGAAAAAGAATGCGGCTCGATGGCCTGAATGGCCTAACTCTGCACCTATGTCTTATGGTCTTATGATTCAATGGTTCAATTTAATGTCAGGGAATGTATACAGTATACAACCTGTAATACCTACTCCGCAGACATGCACAAAACAGAACGAAAAAGATCCCAAAGAATGAATGACAGAAAACATTAGAATCCCAAAGCCCCCTCCCCCTCCCACGCACAAGCAGCAGCAAAGCATCAACCGACCCCTCCCTCTTCCCCCACTTGTTCCAGCAAAAAGCATCAGCATCCCCCCTTCCCACCACCCACCACCCAAGCTCCCAAAGACCATGAAAATTGAAAACTACCGTTCACCTCAACACCACGACATCTCAACAGGCCCACTCCCTAGTGAGGGAGAGAGGGGTATCGCTCCTGCAACAGCTTGCTGCTACAGTCTGCGGCATCACTTAATTCAAATCCCCCTGACCAGAGAATCAAGAGAGGATGGGGATCGCCTGGGTGCAGAGGCCTCCGACAGCCATGATGCCTCGATCTCCTGCGATGCTTCGTCAGCGGCATTGGTGAGGTATCAGGTCACCCACAGGGCCGGACAAGGCCACACCCTGAAGGCGCATGTCTTCCAAGCCGCTTCTGGAGATCCCAAAGAGCAAGAACCCACTGTCCATGAAGAATGTAGCTTGAGCATCTGTAGATCGTGGTCCCCTACAGGACCCCAGCCACTTTGTAAAGGAAGACAACTGACATGAGAACAGGAAATTTAAACTGTTTCACGGATGAACTGGAAGAAGTTGCCCAGGCCCACAAAAACCGCTGACGCCACCTTTAACTCCTCACACACCTTCACCCCATTATGGAAATATATCTACGGTCGTGATGTCATCATTCCTGCTCCTGATTTGTGCACCTCCTCAATCAATCTACTGCTTCAGGAAAATATCGAATGGGTGTAGTTCGACGGTGGATATTACCCATGAATCATAAAAACAGAACATTTATTGCTGCTGTGGTTTCTCAATACAAAAAGAGTGGGATTATATGTAGTAGAGGATTCCTTTCTCCTGTGAAGTGGGTATTCAAAAAGCACATATGAATGTTTTATGAACTTGAATTGTTTATTGAACAGATACAAAATTAGAGGATAAATATGCCAAAATGGGTTATTTTAACACAGCTCTCACACAAACAAGTTTTTGTTACATTGCTCCAGTCTCTATCATTCTAATGTCTTTGATGTGCTCACGTATCAGTGTAGTGGTAATCACTGTGTAATCTCATCACTGCCTTGTGTCGGTGGGACACCCAATGTCAGACCTTACAGTTGTGCAAAACACTTCTCCGTACAAGGGGAGGATCTACCTGCGTCTCCACTAAAATGGTGTGGTATATTGCGTGAGGTCAAGGAAATGACTGTGGACATGCACATCAGTGGAAGAGGAAGTTGTGACTGAGTGCATGCAGGACACTGGTCATCTGAATCAAAGGCGTTTATGCGACTGCGTCCATTTGTGTCCCATTCCTCCCTTCAAACTTACCCCATGGTTCGAGCTTTTATAGCCTCAGGCCATTGACCAGGCTCAGTCAGTCACTGATGGATAGAGTTGCCACATCTGCCGTTAGCTGATGAAAAGCCTGTTTAAAAAGGACGCTGTTTAATATTATGCTCAGTCAGTCTCAGCAGCAGTTATCAAGTTCCATCAGACAAAGCCAATTACTGCCAGCATATCAATGTGGAAAGGCGAGCCAATATATTAAAGGGAAATGACTCCATGTTCAGTGGAGTGATCATATCATTTCGGAACAAGCCAAAAGAAAACATCACTTCTTGCTAGGCTGAGCCTCATCTTGTTGCCAGGATTAGAGCTTACTTTCCATACTTACGTAGGACATCGAGTAGTCACTTATACACCATGGGCATTAGAGCTTACATTCTGTATTTACATAGGACACCGAGTGGTCAATTATACACCATGGACACAGGAACTACATTGTCCCAGAGTCAGAATCTGAATTAGGTTTAATAACACTGACACATTTCATGAAATATAGCCACTGTTGTGCCTTGTTTGTAATCATATCAGGAGCCTGAACCTGCTCACCCATTCTACTGTTGATCCCTCAATGTAGACTGCTCAGTGTGTACTCCCTTGAGTTCCCCTTCTTGAAGTCCAGAGTCAATTCCTTAGTCTTACTGACATTGAGTTCAATGTTCATGTTGCAGCTCCACTCAGCCAGCTGATCTACCTTACTCCAGTTCTCCTCGTCACCATCTGAAATTCTGGCAACACAAGTTGTGTTAACGGCAAATTTATAGGTGGTGTTTGAGCTGTGCCTAACCACATGAGCATGGGTGTAGTGAGTAGAGCAGTGGGCAAAGCATGTACCCTTGAGGTGTACCAGTGTTGATTGTCAGCGAGGTAGAGGTATTATTTCTGATGTTAAGAATGACCAAATCATTTGTATAAAAGTTTTAATTGATGGATAAATATTCATCTGAGCATTGGGGCAACTTAAACCTCTTCTATGAATAAAGTTGTTGTCAAAGTACTTATACAGTAAGTTGCTCTATACAACCTTGAGATCTATTTTCTTGCAGGCTCATGCAGTAAATCCAAGAAACGCAATAGAATCAATGGAAGACTGTACCCGACATGATGCTCCAACAGCCAATGTGCAAAAATCAACAAACTGTGCAAATGCAAAAAAGGAAAATAACAACAATAAATAAATAATCAATAAATATTGAGAACTTGAAAGTGAGTCCGTAGCTTGAGAGAACAGTTCAGTAAAAGGCAAGTGAAGTTGGGTAAAGTTACCCCCTCTGTTCCAAGAGCTGAATGGTTGAAGGGTATTAACTACACCTGAACCTGGTGGTGTGAGTCCTGAGGCTCTTGTACCTTCTTCCTGATGGCAGCACTGAGAAGAAAGAGAGGATGGGAACCTAATGGCAACTGATCAACTCCCGTCCAAGGGCACCAATAGGGTCAACCATAGTCACTTGTTGGATAGAGAACTCTATGCACAAAGAGTGTAATATTTATGAAAACAGCTTGTCAAACCCAATCCCAGAAATATTCACAAGGGCATTAATTTATCTAGTTTATTTCTGAATGTTTTATTGATCCCATACCCAGATTCAGCCCCCATACCAACGTAAATGTGTACAACACAATTCATTCAATGCGTCACGTGTATTTTTATTTGTTCATGGATGTAGATACCAGTGGCAATGGGAGTATTTATCAGCCATCCCTAATTACCCCCGAACTGAGGAAGCAACTAACAGTGACATTGCTGGGGCTGGAGTCACGTATTGCTCAGAGTGGGTGATGATACCAGATTTCCTCCCCGGAAAGATATTAGTGAACCAGAAAGGGTTTTTCCAGCAGTTTGTTAATTTCATGGTTACTGCACTGAGATTGGTTTATTTCTGCTTCTGTTTAAAAAAAATAATTATTTGAACTTAATTTCCACAACTCCCATGCTTTGAACTTATGTCACTGGGTCAACAATCCAATAACTTAATCAATACATTATTCTGACCCCACGTCTACTTAGGAATGACCCAAAGGACCCCAATAATGAGTTGATGGCAGTAGGTATTATAACAGGTGGCTAAAGAAAAAAGGATTTCTCTTAACTTTAAACTTTTGCATCACATTTTGTATCTCATTGACATTTCCCACTTCAATAACATACGAATAAAACTACAGAGCCTGGGGGAAAGTGATACGTGGCACCCTTCAGTCTTACACAGATTTAAAACTAAATCATTTCCTGTCAGCATCAGCTGTTGTAAAAGGCAGCTTTCCTGTTTGTGGAAAGGACAGCTTGTTGGATCTCAGACCAGGGGAAAACAAAGTGTTCATTTCTGTCAGTAATTCAGCCACCCAAAATGTATTTTAAACCAACCATTTGAGTTCTTATTGTAAACTGCAGGGAGTGGGGCCCACACTGTGATCTTCATTCAGCTGAACAACTCTAAATCCTAGAGGCCAATTGAGACTATAAGACCACAAGATATAGGAACAGAATTAGGCCATTTGGCCCATCGAGTCTGCTCCTCCATTTTATCATGGCTGAACCAATTTTTCTCTCAGCTCCAATCTCCTGCCTTCTCCCCATATCCCTTCATGCCCTGACCAATCAAGAATCTTTCAATCTCTACCTTAAATATACATAAAGACTTGGCAGCTGCCTGTGGCAAAGAATTCCACAGATTCAACACTCTCTGACTAAAGAAATTCCTCCTCATCTCTGTTCTAAAAGGATGCCCCTCTATTCTCAGGCTGTGTCCTCTGGCCTTAGACTCTCCCACCATAGGAAACATCCTCTCCACATCCACTCTATCAAGGCCTTTCACCATTCGATAGATTTAAATGAGGTCACCCCTCGTTCTTCTGAATACAGGCCAAAAGCCATTAAATGCTCTTCATACGACGAGCCATTCAATTCTGGAATAATTTCCGTGAACCACCTTTGAGCTCTCTCTGGTTTCAGCACATCCTTTCCATCCCAAATCCCTTTGCACTTCAGATTTTTGTTTTTTTTCTCCTTTTAGAAAATAGTCAACCCTTTCATTCCTTCTACCAAAGTGCATGACCATACACTTCCCGACACTGTGTTCCATCTGCCATCTTTTTTGCCCATTCTCTTAATCTCTCTAAGTCCTTCTATAGCCTCTCTACTTCCTCAAAACAACCTCCCCCTCCACCTATCTTCATATTGTCTGTACACTTTGCAACAAGGCCATCAATTCCACCATCCAAATCATTAAAATACAATGCAAAAAACTCGGTCCCAAAACAGACCCCTGTGGAATACACTAGTCACCAACAGCCAGTCAGAAAAGGCTCCCGTTATTCCTACTCTTTGCCTCCTGCTAATCAGTCACTATTTTATCCATGCTAGAATCTTTCCTAATACCATGGTCTCATACTTCTTTAAGCAGCATCATGTGTGGCACCATGTCAAAGGCCTTCTGTGAATCCAAGTACACATCATCAACCGCTTATCCTTTGTCTATCCTGCTTGTTATTTCTTTGAAGAACTCCAACAGATTTTCCCTCGAGGAAACCATGCTGACTATGACCTATTTTATCACGCACCTCCAAGTATCCTGAGACCTCATCCTTAATAATTGACTCCAACGTCTTCCCAACCACTGAGGTCTGACTAACTGGCCTGTAGTTTCCTTTCCTCTGCCTCTCTCCCTTCTTGAAGAGTGGAGTGACATTTGCAATTTTCCATTCTTCCAGAACCTAGTGATTCTTGAAAGGTCATTACTAATGCCTCCATGATTTCTTCAGCCACTTCTTTCAGAACTCCGTGGTGTAAACCATCTGGTCCAGGTGACTTATCTACCTTCAGATCATTCAGTTTCCCAAGAACCTTCTTTCTAGTTATGGTAACTTCACACACTCATGACCCCTGACATATGGAACTTCCATCATACTGTTAGTGTCTTCCACAGTGCAGACTGATGCAAAATACTTATTCAGTTTACCCACCATTTCATTGTGCCTCATTACTACCTCTCCAGCATCATCTTCCAGTGGTCTGATATCCATTCTCGCCTTTCTTTTACACTTTATGTATCTAAAGAAACTTTTGGTATCCTCTTTAATATTATTGGCTAGCTTACTTTTGTATTCCATCTTTACCTTCTTAATGACTTTTTAGTTGCCACCTGTTGGTTTTTAAAAGCTTCCCAATCCCCTAACTTTGCACTATTTTTTGTTCTATTATATGCCCTCTCTTTGGCTTTTATATTGGCTTTGACTTCTCTTGCTAGCCACGATTATGTCATCTTTCCTTTAGAATATTTCTTCTTCTTTGGAAAATATATATCCTGTGTCTTCCAAATTGCTTCCAGAAATTCCAGCCATTGCTGCTTTGCCGTCATCCCTACTAGTGGTCTTTTCCAAGCAATTCTGGCCAACTCCTTTCTCATGCCTCTGTTCTTTCATTTACTCCACTGTCATACTGATACATCCGACTTTAGCTTCTCCTTTTCAAATCTCAGGAATTGATCATATGAATTATGAATTTGATCATATTATGATCACTTGCCCCGAAGGGTTCTTTTATCTTAAGCCCTCTAATCAATTCTGGTTCATTGCACAACATCCAATCCAGAATAGCTCTAGTGGGTTCAACCACGAGCTGCTCTAAAAAGCCACCTCGTAAGCACTCTAGAAATTCCTCCTCCTGTAACCCAACACCCACCTGATTTTCCCAATCTACCTGCATTTTGAAGTCCCCCATGACTATTGTGACATTGCCCTCTGGCATGCATTCTCTATCTCCATTTGTAATTTGTGAGCCACATCCTTACTACTGTTTGGGGGTCTGTATACAATTCCCATCAGGGACTCTTTCCCCTTGCAGTTCCCCAGCTCTGTCCACAATGATTCAACACCTTCTGACCCTATGTCACCTCTTTCTAATGATTTGATTTCATTTTTTTTACCAACAGTGCAACGCAGCCCCTTTGCCTTCCTGCCTGTCCTCTGATACAATGTGTATCCTTGGCCGTTAAGCTCCCAGCTGTAATCTTCTTTCAGTCATGATTCATTGATGTCTGCAATATCATGCTTGACAATCTGCAATGGTGCTGCTGTTTCAGCTACCTTATTCCATAAACTGCGTGCATTCAAGTACAACACCTTCAGTACTGTATTCACTCTTTTTCATTTTGTTTGCTTTTACTTTGCAACTCATTCTGTTGACTGCAATTTTGCCCTATCAACAGCCTTTCCCCACTGCATCTTCCGCACTATTACCTGCCTTTCCTACAATACTCCTTGCATTGAAATACTGTATATGCAGCTTAGGACTCTAGTTGCACCATGCTCAACCTTTTGATTCCTAACTTTGCCTGAGTTCTTACTGACATCTGCCTCCACAATCTCTCCACTCACTGTTCTGGCATTCTGGTTCCCATCCCCTTGCAACTTTAGTTTGACCCCACTGTGCAGCATTAGAAAACCTTCCCGCTAAGTTATTAGTCCCCCTCCAGTTCAGATGCAAGCCGTCCCTTCTGTACAGATTCCACCTTCCCTAGAAGAGAGCCTGATGATCCAAAAATCTTATGCCCTCCCACCCACACAAACTCCTTAGTTACCTATTAAACTGCATCATCTTCCTAGCATGTGGCAAGAGTAGCAATCCTGAGATCACAACCCTGGAGGTCCTGCCCTTTAACTTAGCACCTAACTCCCTGAACTCCCTATGCAGAACATCTTCACTCTTCCTATCCAGTTATTGGTACATACATGGACCATGATTTTGGGCTGTTCACCCTCCCACTTAAGAATACTGAGGACGATCCGAGATATCCTGGACCCTGGCATCCAGGAGGCAACATACCATCTGGGAATCTCAGTCTCACCCACAGAACCTCCTGTCCGTTCCCCTGACTAACGAATATCCTATCACCCCAGTGTGCCTCTTCCCCCTTCTCTTCTGAGTCACAGAGGTAGACTCAGTACCAATGTCCACAGGGGTACTCTGCACTGATTTCTTAACCCCCTTCCCCTTCCTGACGGTCACCCAGTTTCCTGTATCTTGCACCTTGAATGTAACTATCTCTCTATATGTCCTATCTATCACCCCCTCAGCCTCCCAAATGATCTGGAGTTCATTCAGTTTCAAGTCCAACTCCTCAACACAGTTGTTAGAAGCTGCAGCTGGATACACTTCTCGCAGTTGTAGTTGCCAACAACACTGGAGGTCTCCCTGCCTTCCCACATCCCGCATGAGGAGCATTTCATGATCCTGCCTGGCATCTGTACTGTCCTAGCTGAGCAGATGTAAAGAAGAGAATGAAGGAAAAAGAGCTTTTCTTTCCTTTGCTTTCTCTGAGTGAAGCTTCTCTTCGTGAAAGCCTTGAAGAGTCAAAGGCTTAAAATCACCACTCAGACTATATCCCCTCAGGCGACGGCTGCTGTGACAGTGGCCACTGCACCTGCCCCTGCTTTCCTTTAATTTGTTCTTACTAATCAATCCCAAACGCCAAATGGTTGCTGATCAAAGCTCTATTCATTAAATGCCCTGGCAATCTTAAATTGAAGAAATAATATTTGTGCTTGCAGTAAGTGGAGTAATCATTAATATTCTTTTGATTAAACTCAGATTGCCGTCGGCTGCTGCAGAGATAATTACTCAACTTCTCAATGCCCCCAGCTCTTAGTGGCATTTCAGATTTTAAATCGCTTCCAATTTAGATTTTTTTTTGGTTGGTTTTAACCCTCAAGGGCAAGAAGAGGCCACCACTATCTATCTCTCTCTTCTTCTTGAGCTGAAACACATCATGGTATTGGAAGAAGGAAGAAAGCCCTTAACTGCAAGCGGAGTCATCGGGACGCCATCATGATGGTGTATTTTTTAAGCGGGTCTTCTTATTGTTACAGGGCCAAGTTGCTAGCTCGACACTCAACCCAGCACAGATGGAAAGTGTGCAAGGGAGCCAGTTGGATTCCAACTCAGGAGCCTTCGCTCCGAAGTCCGGCGTTGATGCCACTGTGCCACCAGCCAGCTATTGTGAATACTGCATGGGTATTAAATATTTCTCTTTGTGCAAACTGCCAGAACTTCTTAAGGTAATCCACAACTAACTGATAAAGTTTTATGCACCTGCAACTTTGTAGTGTGTGACTGCTGAGAGTACAATTTTTGGGGATGCAGTGAACATTTGGCAACCAGTCAGTACGTATCTGAACAAAGGACCCATTCCCATTTCTCACACAGGTGGCAGTCCTCTGGATGAAATATCTGATGTCCATATTTCTGATGGAAATGAAAAAATGCTCAATTCTGAATAATGTTTGACAAGTAAGGAAAATGCACACAGCTTAGTGAGAAGTATTCCTGCAGAGGTCTCAGGGTTCAAGGTTCAAGGTACATTTATTATCAAAGTATGAATGCAGTATACAACTCTGAGATTCGTCTTCTCCAGCCAGCCACGAAACAAAGAAAGCCATGAAAGCTGTTCAAAGAAAAACATCAACCCCTCCCTCACCACAAGAAAAAAAACAAATCATGCAAATGATTTCGTAGGCTCATGATAGCAGGCATTAAAGATATTCGTTGTCTTTTCCCAAATGTTAATAGTGTCATTGAAAGTAAATTTTTAAAAATAGCTAAATTTTTGATTATATGAATTTCTCAATTTTGCTATCATGACTAATGAGGTGTTGTAGCTGAGTTATAGTTTCTGAGGAAGCAAGAGTGCAAAATGGGATTGATACTGCAATGCAGCATGAAGGGGTGGCTGCACTCTCAAATGTGTAACCCCTTCACTGGGCTCATAAGCAAACTTGGCTTGTTAGCCAGCTCTGCTAACAGCCATTTATGTGGTGAAAAGGCCACCTTTCATAAACAATATATGTCTAGGGTTGGTATGATTTGGGGTTCAACCAAACAGGAAAGTTAGGATGTTCTGATTAATGGAACCCCGATTTGAACAAATGCTGTGTAAATACTGCCCATACACAATTATCAAATAGTACAGCGGTCCCCAACCACCGGGCCGCAAAGCATGTGCTACCGGGCTGCGAGGAAACGATATGAGTCAGCTGCACCTTTCCTCATTCCCTGTCACGCACTGTTAAACTTGAACATAGGGTTGCCAACTGTCCCGTATTTGCCAGGACATCCCGTATATTGGGCTAAATTGGTTTGTCCTGTATTTCCCCCACTAAGGTAGAGCGTTCCTCTGAAACCTTTCATGCCGAAATGGTGTAAAGTGAAGAAGCAATTACAGTACCATCAATTTATATGGGAAAAATTTTTGAGCGTTCCCAGACCCAAAAAATAACCTAACAAATCATATCAAATAACTCATAAAACCGAAAATAAATAACATTAACATATAGTAAAAGCAGGAATGATATGATAAATAGACAGCCTATATAAAGTAGAAATAATATATGTACAGTAGTTGGGAAGATGAACGCAAAATGGATTTGTGGGGGGAAAATCGACACGTATGCGCATGCGCACATCACATATGCGCACACAGGTGCCCGCGCAAGGCTTCATGGTCATGGTAGTCTTTCCTGGGGTAAAGTGTCCCGGGATTTGACTGCTACTTTTGTCCCTTATTTGAGAGTGGAAAGTTGGCAACTCTAACTGTAAAAGACATGTTGAAGTGAGTTTAACTCTACTTGAACACACCCCCTCCCCCCACCCCGGTTGGCTGGTCCGCAGTGCCAAAAAGGTTGGGGACCTCTGAAATAGTATAGCGAGTATCTGGTAGCTTTTTGATTATGGAGACACGTAGTCCTCTTTTATTGTCATTTAGTAAAGCATGCATTAAGAAATGATACATTATTTCCTCCGGTGTGATATCACAAAACACAGGACAAACCAAGACTGAAAAAACTGACAAAACCACATAATTATAACATATAGTTACAAACAGTGTAACAATACCATAACTTGATGAAAAAGTCTGTGAGCACAGTAAAGTTCAAAGTCTCTCAAGTGTCCCACATCTCACGCAGACAGGAGAAGGAAGAAAAACTCTCCCTGCCATGCCGACCACAATCGACTCTGAGTCATCCGAAAACTTTGAGCTCTGATCAGCTCTCCGACACTGAGTACTGAGCACCATCTCTGTCTGAACGATTCGACCGAAAGCAGGCTTCATTCTGTGAACAGTTGTAGCAGTGTACCAAATGCCCAATACGTTGACTCCACTTGTTCTTTTTGCTGATTGCAAGGTTCCAAGCATGTCTAACATGTCCAGTTGAACCTTTCAGGCTGGGGATCACCCTGTGGGTGATAAAGCATAGTCCTTGACTTCTGGACTCCAAGCATGCCTAGTAACTCATATATGAGCTGACACTCAAAATCCCTTTCCTGATCACTGTGTATCCTTCTTGGGAGGCCACAATGAACAAAATACTTCTCCCACAACACTTTGGGCATGTAGATGCTCTCTGATCCTTTGTGGGGAGGGCTTGAGTATATCTGGTGTAGTGATCCATGATGACCAAGACATCTACAGCATTGCTGGGATCAGGCTCCGTGGAGAGGAAACCCATAAACACTAAATCCAGTGGTCCTGTACTCTATAAGTGAGATAATGAAGCAAATCTCAGAGGCAGTGTCTTCCTCCAAATACATCAGATGCATGACCCACGGTACTCTTTGACCTCAGGTTTCATTCAGGGCTAATAGAACCAATCTCGGACCAATCTGTAGGTCTTCTCAAACCCCAGATGACCTGAGTCATCATCAAGTGACCTCAACACTTCCTCTGATGCTTCTCAGGCAAAAACATCTGGGAACGCCGAGGACATGACCCTGTATAAAACCTGGTTCCTCAACTCCAATTTGTCCCATTCTCTCATCAGTAGGGCTATGGTAGGGTGTTTCCTCTTTTCATCTTGGGCCTTATCCCCTTTTGCAACGGATGACCAAATGGCACCTATACAGGAATCGTCTTGCTGGCCTGCTGCCAATTCCACAAGACTCAAGGCAGGCAACTGCTTCATATCCAGAGCAGTCGTTGCAATAAGCTTGTGGAATGGCACAACCAGAAGCTCCAAGATGATCCACAGTTCTACCATGCCATGGCCTTGCCTCTGATTTCCCCACCGTAGAAAACTGGCACATTGCTTTAACACCAGAGGCAGGAGCGCTCTCCCACTCTCCGTCCACTTCCAGCCCCTCATGCGAATGTCGGGACAATGAATCCCCATCAATGTTCCTGCTCCCTGGCCAATATTTCAGGCTGAAATCATGAGCAGACAACCCAAGATAACCTGTGGCATCCAACTTCACCAAGGTCAGGATATAAGTCAGTGGCCTGTTGTCAGTCCTCACCGTGAACTTGGCACCATATAGATAGCCATTTAACTTATCCACCACAGCCCATTTCAATGTCAGAAACTCCAATTTGTACATAGGGTAGTTTCGTTTGGAGGGTGACAGACTCCGGCTGATGAAAGCCAAAGGTCTCAACCCTTTGCACTGGTCCTGATATAGAACACCACCTAAACCCTCGAGACTGGCGTCACTATGCAGTACATACTGCAACTGGGGGTTTTCAAAGGCCAACACAGTTGCTTTAGTCAGCAACTCTTTCAGTGGCGGAAAGGCCTCTTCACATTTTGCATCCTATCTGTCTCTAAAGGGCTCTGAAGGCCTAAGATAAACTTTACCTTCTTCTCCTTTTGTTCTCCTCCCTTTCTTCCCTAAAGGAGGGTAACCACACAAAAGCTGATTCAAAGGGTGGCTCACTCTGGAGTAGTCCTTCACAAATCTCCATTATCCAGGAAAGAGAGTAAGGCACTCACATTCTTGGGCCTTGGTCATGTGGTCACCACCTCTATCTTGGACAGATTTGTGGCTACTCCATCCTGTGACACCATATGCCTGACATAGTTGACTGAGGCCTTGCAGAACTGGCATTTGTCCAAACAGTCACAGAAAGTTATGAAGATATGAGGCCCATGCACAAACCTAGCTAAGTACCTGTTTGTTGAATGTTTGTTTCGTACTTGTGTAACTTGAAGAGTCTTAACACCCTGCCCCACCTTCTTTATAGGGCCTCTGCCCCTTCCCTCTACAGTCCTGATGAACGGTTCCGGCCGGAAACGTTGACTGATCGTTTCCATGGATGCTGCCCAACCTGCTGAGTTCCTCCAGCGTGTTGTGAGTGTTTTCAAATATTTCTCTCCATTTCCCTCCTTGCAGGGTCCCACGAGTCTTCTCACAATGGGATTATCTGTTCCACAATAATGGAAGCTTCACCTTTTTCAACCAGATCCGGACAGACCAACACTAGTGTATCAACGGACTCAGCTACTCCAACAGCTGCTTCCGAAAACTCCAGCTTCAACCACAAGCAACCATCATATGGGTAAGGCCCCAAATTTCTACTGCATTGGGTGGCGTCAATGGTAAATGCGTCAAGTGCCGGTTGTAAAAGGATCTGTAGAGTAACCTGTGTCAAGCATGGCTCTAGCACAATTATCCTCAATCCATATGGATACACATGGTTTGGTCCCACTAAGCCCTCAGGAATAGGGTTCTGTATTTTAATGTTTTCCTTGATACATTGATTGGAACGTGTTCCATCCGAGACACCCCGCCCTTCCCTTACTGGATCTCTCCAACATTTCCCGACTTCCTTTTCTGTTTAATAACTGTTGGGTTACTTTCCTGTCCTTCACACTTCTGCTTGAAATGTCTAACCTCACCACAATTGTAGCAGAAAATATCGGCTGCTTCCCTTGTCCAGAGACCCCTGTAAGTAGCATTAGTATGTCCTACCCGTGGGTCCGGTTTCCTATCAGTCTTGTCACGCTTGGTGGCAGCACCTGCTGACATCAACCAAGATGCCTTGGCTTGCAGGTTTATCACCACATCCCACAAAACCCCTACTTGTGTGGCATCTCGCATCGCTTCAGCAATGGGGACTACCACTGAGGACTTTGCCCTGCTGATGGAGGCCTCCTGCTCCTCCAGCATGTTTTCCTCTTCTCTTACTTGTCTGATCAGCTCAGCAAACTAAGACGTCTTATTGAGACATTCGAATGCTTAAAGCAATCACGTCGCATGGCAGTGCGCCCTTCACAACTTGCCCCATCCTTAATCGACTTATCTCAGCCAGGTGAATGGCCCCTTTCCGGCACAAGCACTGTCACTCTAGCCTGAAAATGTAGGCAGAAAGTTTCTCCCTTTTCTCCTGGAATGTGTGCCTGAACCTCATCATAAGCTCCGTTGTGCCAAAAACATTTTCTAACGTTTGCAGTTAGCCTATGGATGTGACCAATGGGTTTTCTGCCTTTAGGGACTTCACCACCTCAGCAGCTGGACCTTTTCAACACTTTAGCAGTCACCGCCTTTCCTTATTATCTGAGCATTGCCACTCATCCAGTCCCTGAGATGTTTGTCCATTCAATCTCGTACTCCTCCTCCCCACTGGGGGTGGGCTTGTCTCCAGAGGACATTATCAGCCAACGATAACTTTGTCTCTCCACTGGTGCACTTTTGCATTTATGTGCCAGTGATGTAACTGCTGAAACCAGCTCAGAATTTCCATCACCCGCTGAAGGACCTTTCACATCAGACAACTCCTTCAGCTCACTTCGCAGAAACAAGAACAACCTGTCTTTAAAATTTTCACCCTTAGTACATACAATTTGTCTTTAACATTTTCACCCTCAGTTCTCTAAGAATATGGACTGTCCATGGCCCTGTCTCTCCAGGTGTCCATACCTTATTAGGCAGTGTGACTTCAGTCATGTCATGGCTAGTCTGGACTAACATGGAATCCTTGCCTGCTGAGTGATCAAACCGCTGTTCACCAGCATAACTTTCCCCAATACTTTTACAGAACTCAGCACTCTAATTAGCTATTCATCAGGGCTTTGGCTATCCACCCCGCTCAGAACACCAGCATTATTTGTGGGTAATTACTTTGAATTGCACCAAACCTTAATCCCTGCAGCATCCATAATAAATACTTTAATCGCTTTCTTTGACAGTAGTTTAAGCACAGGTTTAAAGACACAAACCACTTAATCAATTCTTAACTGCGGTTACACTGCATTCTGCGAATCCCGGATGAGCCCCCAAAAATGTAACCCCCTCACTAGGCTCGTGTGCAAACTTTGCTTGTTAGCAGGCTCAGTGGTGAGAAGGCCACCTTTCATAAACAATATATGTCTAGAGTCAGTATGATTTGGAGTTCATCCAAACAGGAAAGTTAGGATGTTCTGATTAATGGAACCCCGATTTGAACAAATGCTGTGTAAATACTGCCCATACACAATTATCAGTTGGCAAGAAATAACAGATTGTACACCGCATACAATTATAAAGAAAGTGTATTTACTAATTTCAGCTTTATCAAACAGTTATTAAGAGAGAGAAAAGCAAAAATAGATAAAAGGTCCCATTACAAATAAACCAGTCTAAATGGAGCTCATATTGTCCAAAAGAAGGGTACGACCATTATTCGCAGTGCTGATTTCTCATCTCCAATCACCAGTAGAGTTTAACATCTTGGACTCTTTTGTGTTGCAAAGCACTCCTTGCAATCATGTCTTCCCTCCAGATTAAATTCTATGGCCATCTCTCCCGATCTTCTCTTCCCTGCATCTCCCACAAAAATACCATAAACCCCACCAATATCTGTCACAAATTTCTCCCCTCCCAGCTCTCTGTAGAACCGTCACCCAATTCCACCATCCTGATTGGCTGACACACATTCCCAAGTCGAACATCATAGTTGCTTATCTTTAGCCAAAACCAAAACATTTTACCAGGACACACTGCTTTTACAGAAAGCTGCTAAGTGAAATATTCCACAGCATTAACAGTAGAATTCTTAACCAGGGCATTACAAATGTGTCCTCTTCCAGATGAAATGTTGAACCAAGCTTCTGTTTATAGTCTCAGGTAAAACAAAAAGATCAAAATTCAAAGTTCAAAGTAAATTTTATTATCAAAGTACATATATGTCACCATATACAACCCTGAGATTCATCTTCCTGTAGGCATTTTCAGCAAATCTATAGATGAGTAACTATAACAGAATTAATGAAAGATCAGCCAGGGTGCAGAAGACAACAAGCTGTGCCAATGCAAATATAAATAAATAGCAATGTATAACGAGAACATGAGATAAAGAGTCCTTAAAGTGAGATCATTGATTGTGGGAAACATGTCAGTGGGTGGCAAGTGTGGTTATC
Organism: Mobula hypostoma; assembly: GCF_963921235.1. Lineage (NCBI taxonomy): Eukaryota > Metazoa > Chordata > Chondrichthyes > Myliobatiformes > Myliobatidae > Mobula > Mobula hypostoma. The sequence goes on from NC_086103.1 coordinate 77,020,656, forward strand.
CCCTTTTATTCAAGAGCCTGATGGTTGAGGGGTAGTAACTGTTCTGGAACCTGGTGGTGCAAGTCCTGAGGCTCTTGTACCTTTCACCTGATAGCAGCAGCGAGAAAAGAGCATGGCCTGAGTTGTGGGGGTCTCTGATATTGGATGCTGCTTTCCTACAACAGCGTTTCATGTAGATGTGCTCAGTGGTTGGGAAGGGTTTTCCTGTGATGTGCTGGGCAGAATCCACTATCTTTTGTAGGATAAATGATACAGTTTGTGAACTTGAGCAAAACTTCATGAGAAGCACAACAACGTTTAGTGTTTGTATATGCTCTGCAAAGGGATCTGTACCCTTTCCCTCTGTGTGAAAGGCTCACAGTGTCTGAATCCCTGCCTCACTGATCACTGGCAGATGAGTTGGACTTTGAGGAAATCACCCACAAATAACTGAAGAACAGCTGGATAAAAGTTTGCCAGGGAAGTGAAGGAAAATGCCGGAGAAGAGAGTAACATTATCCATTGCCGTGTGTCTGTGTGCTCCTGGTGTGATACTCTACTCCGAGTGGCTCCTGTGCTGGGAGCGGCCCCATTTTGCTGCAAGGTGTGGGTGAAGAAGGGATGTACAGCTTAGAAATGACTTGCACAAGAGACTGCAAACAGTGAAGAGGGTCCCAGTGCCCACTTACATTGCACTCTTTATTAAAAACAGAAGCTGGCTGATGTTGTATGGAAGAGTTCCACATCACAGAGCAAGTGCTTTGAGAGTGGTCTCATTACACACCTCAATGCAATGAGTTCCTGAGTTTTCAGTGAGTGATCAATGAGGGACATAGGTTGAGCCTGAGATCTCTAACATATGTGAGCAATGCAGGAAATGTGCAGACATAACCTGCAACATCATTAAGCACACTTCAAGAAACATTAGCCAGAATAAGGTGATTCACACATTGCAAGGCTCTGTTTGCAATCTCAGGTAAAATTAAAGGAAAAACACATGATACATCTTGTGTGATTGAGCAAAAATCCACTGAGCACAATGGCATATTCTATATGGAACTTCTGCACTTCAATAAGACCTGTGCTTTCTCCCTCAGCAAAAATGCCAGGCCAGTTTCCCAATGGCTACAACTTGACCTGGAGATGGTCCAGGTCTGTGCATGAGGAAGATGAGCAAAGAGATTCAATTTCAAGGGTCTCAGCCCGAAACATCGACTGTACTTCTTCCTATAGATGCTGCCTGGCCTGCTGCGTTCCACCAGCATTTTGTGTGTGGTGCTTCCATTTCTACGCTTGCTTATTTACTACATTATCCTAGCCTTTGCTTTGTTACAACTGCAAATAATTTAATAATGGTCAAACTGACCCTTCCCTTCTGCAATGAATGTTAATCACTGCCTGTGATCTTCTCATTCTGTAGCTGTTTTTCTGTTGTTGAGCAAACATCTTTCCTACCCTCTGTATTAAACCACAGGCCTGCAGTTCCTTGGAGCTAATATGGCTCCCTTGTTAAAGCTTTGAATAATTTTATTTCTCTGCTAGCCCTCTGATACTATGGAACTATTATATAATTGTAGCCCTGCTATTTGTTCTATGCTTCTTGTAAATATGTGTACACCTAGCTAGTCTATAACCAAGAAATCGCTTTACTACTTTTCAGTGTAAAAATAGCAGTATTTTTTAAAGTGCCAGAAATTCTGCAATCTTCAGTCGCAAGCTTCTCGGTATCTATCGTTAAGTTTTCTTGTTAAGTCTGTACCTTTGGGAGATTGTCCAAAATGGAACAAATGCACACTACAGGCAACACTCTTCCAGTTACTAGACAGATGCTGCTCAATAATTGAAGCTGCGGTGATGAGAGGAGGAACATTGTGTGTTTCTAGGACCTGCAAACAGGTGCAGTGTTGCTCTACTGGAGGAGGAAGCTATTTTCAAATATATTGCACCATTCTTTTCAGCCTTTGCGAGGTACGTCTAGATTAATGTAGCCTGGGGAAAAAGGACAACAAAGACTTTTTTGGGTTTTAATTCCCTTATCGGTTTTCGATGTTTAATTGCCAGAAGAGGGTTGCAAAACAAGACGAACTAATTTACAACCAGTTCTTGCCGTTACAATCTCAGTTTAACTTCCGATTCACACCCTGTGTATGAACAGAATTGCGTATGCAGTGTAAAAATACCAGAACCAATACGGTATAAATATGGTAGTGGCAATCCTGAAGAAACACAATACAAACAACATTAGAATCCCAGCCACCCTGCATCTTATACATAACAACGAAAAATGTAAGTGAATACATCTCATCTAAGACGTACACATGTGCTGAACTTCCGAACAGAGACTAAACATTCACGTTACGCAGTTACATGCACAATCAGTCCTGATACAATAAAGTTAGACAAAAGGTACACTTTGGCACAACTTTTACAAGGTATTGCCTGGTAGTTAAATTACAGGAAGACTGACCTACTTGGATGGTGAGGAACTTGGTGTAAGCCACGCTACCCAGCATTGATTCATTCACTTGAGAAAATCTTTCCTCACCAGGCCCAGCACACTCTGGGAGAAACCAATTCCAACGCCTTACCACGTTTTCAGCAGAAAGCAAAATGGTCTCCCCACTATCCTGCGCGTGCGTAATGACATCACCGTCTCCCTTAAAGGCACAGACAACTATTCTAGCATTACCTGGATGGTTGCCTAAGTACACTTTTATCGATACTGAATAAGATCCGACGGTCACCCGGTTACATTAATATATTGCAACTTACGCTATAGACTTAGTGGTCACTCTATTAGGTATGCCTATTCACTAATGTTAATGAGAGAGGTCAGAGGAGAGTGGCCAGACTGGTTCAAGCTGACAGGAAGGCAATGGTAACTCAAATAATCACATGTTACTTTGAATGCACAACACATCGAACTTTGAAGTGGATGGGCCACAGTAGCAGAAAACCAATCTGGGTTCCCTCCTGTACCTAATAAAGTGGCCACTGAATGTATGTCACACACTTATCCAATCAGTTCCTAAGCTATGTGCCACACAAGGTCCGTATATCTGGCAAGCCTGTTTTCACATTTTGCAAAATTAACCAGCTTTCCGTTATATGCCAGTGCACTCCACTGCACTGGTCTTGTGTAATGTATCGTTTTTAATAGTAAGTATTTAACTCATGGTTTGGTTTTTGTTTTGGGCTGTAGTCAAACCTGGATGATTGATGGTTAGGTAAGTCTAGGATAGAGTAACTTTCCTCAAATGGTCCCAGAAGCAAGCAGTTTGGACAGAATCATTAATTAAATGACATAGGTCTTCAACAATGGTTATATGTACGTCAGCTTGCAAGCCAGTAACATCAACAATAACTAAAAGTAGGATTTAAAACAAAGCAAGAGAATATGTATTAAATCCATCTTTCTCTGTAATATTCCTTACTGTGCCATACTCTTCCCTGGTAACATTTGTTTACAGGTCTTAGTGGATTCCTTGTGTCAACACAACTTTACAACACATAATCTCGTCAATATGTCCCTGGGTATTTTTGTAGTGTGGTGACGCACATTGACACATTTATAGCAATACGAACTGTGCAAACACACCAATAAGCTGTAAAGTTGTCTTAATGATGTTTATACATGTGGGCACTAGCTTCAGTCAGGTAGCTTGACTACTGTTGTATTGAATGCAGTGTGTGGGATCACCTATATTTGTAACTACAGATACATCTCATTTCTCATCTTTATAACGTATTAGGTGGTGCATACAGCATGGATTCAATTGACTTCAGGGCTAGTTTAACAGAGCTCTATGATATCCAAAGCAGATATTGAATGGCAACGTGCCCATCAAACAGTCTTTGGTTACCATGCTGGCCTCATTATCTGCCTCAGAACCCTCCAAACTGGAGTGGAAACACATCATCGGAAGAAGAGGAAGATCCCTTATGATAGCATGCAGATTACCTGGTCATTGTCATCTTGTTGTTTGTGGCAGCTGCTGTGCTCTGTGCTATTTGGTTTAAACAGTACTTGAAAGGCTATATAGATGTAACAGAAAGTTGCTGTATCTGCTGAAGAAACATTGACTCAAGGACAGCGAAGGAATAATGTTTCAAACCCCTTCATCTCTGATTGTCCAATTTATTTTAATCTGTTTCAGTCTATAGTCTGAATTGGTTAAAACATTATTCTGAAAGTAGTTATGGAATACATACAAAAGGGAAGCTGTGATCAAAAAATGAAAATCTTTTAACTGCAAGACAAATGTTACTTAGAGGAATTCCTGTCATACTCAGAAACTGCTTTGTGTAGCAGTCCTTGACATCATGAACAGAGATACACAGGGCATGTCAATGGAACAGCTTAACATTGAATGTCCGCACGCACATTGCTGCCAACCAGCTGTTTAAAATGTACAAAAATATACCAGTGAAAGACGACTGGCAAATGTCACCAAATGCTAAATGCTTCTGTTTTCTCAAGGTGAAAACTGAATATAAAATCTTTTAACATTCATCACTCCACATTGTGAAGTTTGTGTTATTTATAATGAACATATTAGCACTTTTGAACACTTTAAATTTCAGGCTCATTAGAGTCATCAAGTCCTACAACAGACAAACAGGTCTTTCAGCCCATCACGTCCATGCTGTTCATTTACATCAGGGGTCCCCAACCTTTTATGCACCACGAACCGGTTTATTATTGACAATATTCTTGCGGACCAACCAACTGGCGGGGGGGTGGGTAGGGTTGCCAACGGACGAGAGTAGCAGTCAAATACGTTGTGTTTACCCAGAAACCATGACCATGAAGCCTTGTGCGGGCACCTGTCTGCGCATGCGTGTATGTGTCGTTTTTTTCTACAAATCGTTTTTGGCGATTCTGTTCAGTGAAACTACACTGTACATACATTATTTCTACTTTATATAGGCTGTGTATTTATCATATCATTCCTGCTTTTACTATATGTTAGAGTTATTTTAGATTTTATGTGTTATCTGGTAGGTTAATTTTTGGGTCTGGGAATGCTCAAAAATTCTTCCCATATAAATTAATAGTAATTGCTTCTTTGCTTTATGCATTTTGGCATGAAAGGTTTCATAGGAACGCTCTGCCTTAGCGGAGGAAATACGGGACAAGGGCGGTTCCATATGGGACAAACCAACTTAGCCCAATATATGGGATGTCCCGGCTAATACGGGACAGTTGGCAACCCTTGTGGGGGGGGGGGTGTTAATCACGACTGAAATATAGGTGATAAGTCAATTATAAGTCACTTATAAGTGACTACTGCACTCAATTTCGTTTCTAAAAGGGTTTATCTAACGGATTTAATATTAAACACACAGCGCATATTTTCCTCGCATGAATATAGTGATAAGTCAATTATAAGTCACTTATAAGTCAATAGCATCATAACATTTTAAGTAATGTTTAGATATTAAACACGCAGCACATATTTTCCCCGTATGAACATATAAAATCATTGCAACACACCAATATCGCTGAATCAGTGGGAGCCCTGGGCTTGTTTTCCAGCAACAAGACGGTGCCATCGAGGGGTGATGGAAGACAGCGATACTCGAAGGAGGTTCCTTATGTCCAGTCTATTCCGCAATTTAGTTTTCATTGCATTGATTGCAGAAAACACCGCTTCGCAGAGATATGTTGGAAATGGAAGCAACGTTTTCAGTTCTTTCGTGGCTATCTCAGGATATTCAGCCTTGATGTTGATCCAGAATGCTGGCGGAGGTGTTATGTCAAACAGACTTTTCAGCCCGCTGTCATTTGCAAGCTCAAGGAGTTGATCTTCTTCCTGCGCTGACATGGATGACACGTGGGTAATGACCTCGCGTGCGTTCAAGTTCAACAGTGCGTGACAGGGAATGAGGAAAGGTGCAGCTGACTCATATCACCAAATCATATCGTTTCCTCGCGGTCTGGTAGCACATGCTTTGCGGCCCGGTGGTTGGGGACCGCTGATTTACATGAATCCCAGTTACCAGCACTTGGTCTACAAAGCTTCTATACCTCAGGGATTTAAGCCCTCATCTAGTGCTAATATGTTGTGAGAGAACCTGCCACCACCACTCACTCAAACAGTACACTCTAGGTTCCATCCATCCCCTGGGTGAAAAAGATCTCCCTTCCTCTATACCGCTCACCCTTCACTTTAATATTTGCCATTAAAGGTTTAGATACCAGTGTGGAAGAGTTTCCATCCATCTATCCTAACTGAAAAAACGCACCCTAGGCAACATCTGGTGAACCTCTGCACCCCTCCACTGCATCCTGTGCCCTTCCTACAGTACGGTGACCAGAAATGTAAACAGTACCCCAGCCAAACCAGTGTCACATAAAACTGGACCATAACCTCCCTGCTCTATCCACACTAATGAAGACAGTATCCCAAAGCAAAACACACTAAAATGCTGGAGGAACTCAGCAGGACAGGCGACATCAATGGAAATGAATAGACAGTTGAAATTTCGGTCCGAGACCCTTCTTCTGGACTGAGAAAGAAGGGAGAAGATGCCAGAATAAAAAGGATGGGGGAGGGGAGGGAGGCTAGCTGGAAGGTGACTGGTGAAGCCAGGTGGGTGGGAAAGGTCAAGGACTGGAGAAGAAGAAATCTGATAGGAGCGGAGAGTGGACCGTAGGAGAAAGGGATGGAGAAGGGGACCCAGAAGGAAGTTGGAGGCAGGTGGGAAGAGGTAAAAGGTCAGAGTGGGGAATAGAAGGGAGGGGTGTGGAAATTGTTTACAGGAAAGATAAATCGATGTTCATGTCATCAAGTTGGAGGGTACCCAAACAGAATATAAGGTGTTGCTCCTCCACCCTGAAGGTGGCCTCATCGTGACACAAGACCAACACGTCAGAACGGGAACAGGGATGGAATTTAAAATGTTTGGCCACCGGAAAGTCCCGCTGTTGGTGGATGGAGGGGAGGTTCCCCCAATTTTCAACAGGTCTCGCCAGTGTAGAAGAAGCCATATCAGGACCTTATAGACAACCCCAGCAGATTCACAGGTGAAGTGTTGCCTCACCTGGAAAGACTGTCTGGGGCCCTGAATGGAGGTGAGGGAAGCAGTGAATGGGCAGGTGTAGCACTTTAGCTGCTTGCAGGAATTAGTGCTGGGAGAGAGGTGAGTGGGGAGGGGCGAATGGACAGATGGGAATTGCAGATTCCATTGCAGGGGTAAGTGCCGGGAGGGAGGTGAGTGGGGAGGGGCGAATGGACAGATGGGAATTGCAAATCCCTGCAGAAAATGGGTGAGGGAGGAGGTAAAGATATGTCTAGTGGTAGGATCCCTTTGGAGATGGTGAAATTTGCGGAGGATAATATTACAGGATGCAGGGGCTAATAAAGTTGTAGTTAAGGTCAAAAGGTGGTGGGAAGATGGGGTGTTTGGGAAATGGAGGAGATGCCGGTGAGAGTAGCATCAATAGTGGAGTACAGTATCCCGAATGCCTCTTCTCCACCTCATCTACATGTAAAGCCCCCTTCAGAGATCCTTGCAATTGTACAGCATGATCCTTCAATTCCTTAATACTTCCCGAGGCTTAATCATTCATGGTGCATGTCCTACCCTTATTAGTCCTGCTGTAATGCATCACTTTACACTTAGAACAGTCAGAATAGGAACAGATGCTGTTCCAACATGATGCCAAATTAAACCAAATCTCTTCTATCTGCACAAGGTTCATATCACTCCATTCCTTCCACATTTATGTGTTTTCTTAAAAAACTTCTTAAATTCTACTATCATGTCTGCTTCCATCACCAAACCTGGCAGCCCGTTCCAGTCACCTACCACTTAGCTCCTTTAAATGTTCCCATGTCACCTTAAATGTATGTCTTCTAGAGTTTGACATTTCTACACCAGGGAAAAAAGTCCAACTGTTTACACTATTTATGCTTCTCATAATTTTATAAACTTCTACCCTGTCTCCCCTCAGTGCCTGACACTCCAGAGAAAACAACCCAAGTTTGTCCAGCCTCTCCTTATATACTCTAATCCAATTAGCATTTTCTGTACCCTTTCGAAAGCCTCCACATCCTTCAATCTAATAGGATATCCGAAATTGCATATAACATTAGAATTAAACTCCATTGTTCTGCCCAGCTTGCTAATTGATAATATTATCCAAAACATGAGGAAATCTGCAGATGCTGGAATTTCAAGCGACACTCATAAAAGTTGCTGGTGAATGCAGCAGGGCAGGCAGCTTCTCTAGGAAGAGGTACAGTCGACGTTTCGGGCCTGACGAAGGGTCTCGGTCTGATACGTCGACTGTACCTCTTCCTAGAGATGCTGCCTGGCCTGCTGCGTTTACCAGCAACTTTGAGGTGTGTTGCTTGATAATATTATCCTATGGTTTACAACTATCCTCCACACTATCAGCACCACCACTGTTTTTGCTGAAGTCCTGAAGAAAGCTCTCGGCCCAAAAACATCAACTATTTATTCATTTCTGTAGATGCTACCTGACCTGTTGAGTTCCTCCAACATTTTATGTGCTTTGCCCGTTATTTTTGTGTCATCTTCAAAGTTATTATTTGTATCCTGTACATTCATATACATATTATTAATGCACATAATAAACAGTAATGATCTCAGCACTGATCCCAATAGGACACCACTGGTTACTGGCTTCCAAACACAAAGCAATCATCACTCTCTGCCCCCTATTACCAAGCCAATATTGGATACAGTTTGCCAACTTGGTCTGAGTTTCATTGTCCCATGCGGGATCTTGTCAAAAGCTTTACTGAAGTTCACGTAGACTACATCAGATGCTCTGTCCTCAACATATATGTTGCTACCTCATCACTGTCTTTCCAAATGCAAATTAATACTGTCCTCAGAATTTTTTTTCTAATAACTTTCTGACCACAGACATTAGACTCACAGGCCTATAATTCCCTGATTTATCCTCACTGCCTTCTTAATTAAAGGTCCCATATTGGCTGTCATCTTTCAGTCATCTGGTGCCTTAGCTACTGTAAATGAAGATCAAAAAATCTCCATCAGGACCCAGCGATCTTCTCACTTTGAGACGCAAGCGACTCTAGATGCTGGAATCAGGGCTTCTAACAATTTTCTGTCACTCATTCTTCGGAGTTTTTCTTCTGTTTCATGGGTGTCTGTGAAGAGTAAGAATTTCAGGTTGTATACTGTATACATTCTCTGATATTACGTGGAACTATTGAACAAACAATCTAGTGAAGGATCTCAGTTGGTTGAGCACCTACGAGAGGAAAGGATTTATCAAAGTTTTGGGTTGAAACCCTGCATCAGACTTGATGCTGCCTGACCCACTGAGTTCCTGCAGCAGATGGCTTGAAGGTCCTTGCTTGCCTCTGATAACAGCCTGTGATATATGTAACATAGATATTGTGATTCATCGACTAGAGATTCACCCACTAGAGTATTCTCCTTTTTAATAACAATATATCATAAAATTACACTGTCCACTCCCCCACTATCATCATCACCACCATTCTGAATTATTCCTTTAAGACCTTGCCTCTATCTTCTGGCTCCAGGCACTGATTGTCTATTTTGGCACTGCCTCCAGATCAGGGAAGTTTTGTTTGGATGCAGAAAGGAGATCCTTCATTTCTATCCCAGGAAACCTCATGAAAATGATGCATTGTTGCTGAAGATTTCATTAGGTTTTGACACTGTTTTGAGGAATGGTAATGGATTTATTGGATAGACTCTTGGGATGTGGGAGAAGACTAGGAATTCCTGGAGGAACCACACATGATTCCTGGTAGAAAGTGCAAAATCCACACCCAAAGTCATGAATGAACTCTGGTCACCGGAGTTGTGAGGTAGCAACACCAGCATGGCATTGATCTTGACAAACCAAGGCTACAACAGAAAGTAGATGTGAAAAGGCAGCTAGAAACCTCTTGCACAGCAAGATACACGATGATGCAGATGTTGGAATCTGGAGCAAAACACAAGCAGCTGGAATAACCCAATGGGTTGGGCAGCATTTAGGGAGGGAAATGGACAGTTGACTTTTCCAATCAAGACCACTCATTTTGACTGAAAGAGCAAAAGAGAGGAGAGATATAGACAGCGAATTGTAAGACCATCTCTTTTACAAGCACAAGGACAGAACGGACCCAAAAAGTCTCCAGCTTGCCATTGCTAGAATGAGAGTTCCTGCTTTAATCTCTAGTATCTGAGTAGTTTGAGGGGAGTATGCTTAGTTAATATATCAGTGCATGGATGGTTTAATATATAACCATAGGGACCTTCTGTGAAATTATGTTCCTGTTCATCTGAAGTTTTGAAAAAGATTGACAGTCAGTTTTCCGGCGATATCGATCGCTGTGTCATTATTATTAGTACTACTGGCCACAACATTTACATCAATAGTCTGAGTTTCTGAAGAACACACCCACAGAATGCTGGAGGAACTCAGCAGACCAGGCAGCATCTATGGAAAAGAGTAAAACAGTCAACGTTTTGGGCCAACACCCTTCATCAGTACTTAAGACCATAAGACCATAAGATATAGGAACAGAAGTAGGCAATTCGGCCCATTGAGTCTGCTCCGCAATTCAATCATGGACTGATCCAATTCTTCCAGTCATCCCCTGTCCCCTGCTTTCACCTCATACCCTTTGATGCCCTGGCTACCTGAAGAAGGATCTTGGCCTGAAATGTCGACTGTTTACTCTTTTCTATAGATGCAGAGTTCCTCCAGCATTTTGTGGGCATTGCTTTAGATCTCCAGCAACTGCAGATTGTCATGTGTCTGAACTTCTGAATTTGTTTGTATGCTTGTAGCTGACTTTCAGTGTCCATTGGTCCATCTATATACAAGCTGAAAAATAACCAATTCTGTTATTTCTCTATAAAAGTTCTTAAGTCTTGATAAAACAATTCATAGAACAGAGACTGGGAGAATGGTATAGTCTTCAAACAAAGGCTGGTACAGCACAAAATGTTGGTACCATCTGGCTTGCAGCACTAGCCAAGGAGTACAGATATCTTCCAAGCATTGTTCCAAGCCAGATAAATCACATCCACACCAATATTTATGGAAGACAGTCACTGTCATTCATCACATTAAAACTGGCCAGAGAGGATCGTCAATTAAGAAGACAGACAGTTCATATACACAGGTCACCTTAAGAGATGACTTTATCCTCAGTCTGAAATGGCGACTGGTCAAGAGAGTGAGAATCATGTAGAACAGATGGAGATAGGAGCAAACTAAAGGGGAAGTTAAGGGTACCTGGTCATCCAACTGAAGTAGGTTACTGTACTTCATAATTGATAGTATAGCATAAAACTTGGACTTTTGAATGTTTATTTAATAAACATCGGTTCAATGCTCATTGAAGCACAGGGCAAGATAAAGAATGAATTTGAACAGAAACATCAGCTTATCATGTCCCCTGGATTGTCTAACAAGCAACTGGTTTGAAATAAAACGGTTTGGGTCTTCCACTTAAAAACCCTGCATTTCGACTTGGAACTGCCGACCTTTACCTATGTAAATGGATAGAAGTTTGTGATACCTGATCAGAAGAGCATCCCAAACTCTGGATGAGTGTGGTTTAGTATTCAATCATGTGGGGCACTGCAAACCTCTACTGATGTCCCAATACATTGGCTGAGATGGTCACTTACTGAGCTTGTGCAGGGTTAACCTGGTGCAGTCTCCGCAGACTGCAATAACCGAAAAATCATCAATATGAGGTAACTTTCCTTTTTTTGACCTAAATCTGTTTATTTAAATCTAATTATATAAATATTTTCTAATACTTTAATGGTTTTAATTAAAATATTATATGTAATATTTTTTAAAGGATTTCAATGTCTGTGAAAAAGCTCAGCCTCTCAAAGTCTAACACTACATCTCTGTTGAGAGAGGTGGGAACAGGTGAGGCTGGTCAACAGGGCTCTGGTGAAGATGTATAGGACAATCCCCTGTACAGTGGATGCAATGGACTGCAGAAGCATACATGAACTCCAACCATACCATCGACGATGGAGACGGGAGGTTGTCAATGGCCTGTGCTCCGCTGGGAGCTATGGGGCCCAAGCAAAAAGATGCTCAATCCCCTGACAGCTCTGATACTGGAGGCGGGCTGAATGGGTTCTCAAGACAGCCCTGGAGGTGGGGTTTGCCAGCCTGGATTAGAAAGGCCCAGCTCTGCAGCAACAGCTGGTACCACATTGAAGGAGAAGGGAAGATGACGGCGCGATGTAGCTCACAGTGGTCACTCCGGTGGTGATGTCTGTTATTTGCCAAGCAGGGTGCCGTGCACAATCCTGATTTGATGGAGACGGATGTGAGAGCACGGAGGAACATCTGGTGAAACTTCTGAAATGCCTGCTTCGCTGCTGCTGCTACTGTGGGGTCCAGAATCTCCAGAGGGGAAGGTCCTGAGTCCTCAGCTTTGCTTGTTGCTCGGTGGCCGGGGCGGGGTCTTGGTGCTCAGCAGAGGATGGTGCTCAGAGAGGCTATATTGGAGGGGCTGGTTGGAGGCTCGAAGTTTTCGGAGGGACTCAGAGCCCGCTGCAGTCGGGTGCTTCCAATGGTGCTGCATTGACAAGTTTGTGGCGCTGGAGGTTCATGGCAGGGAGAGTTTCTCCCTTCTGCTGCCTGCATGAGATGATGAGGCTATCGGGACTTTGAGACTTTTTTTTTACCATGCCCATGGTCTGCTCTTTATCAAATTACGGTATTGCTTTGCGTTGTTGTAACTATATGTTATAATTATGTAGTTTTGTCCGTTTTAGTTGAGGTTTGTCCTGTGTTTTCTTGTGATATCATTCTGGAGGAACGTTGTATCATTTTTTAATGCATTCATTTCTAAATGACAATAAACGAGGACTGAGTGTCCTCATAATCTAATCTAATCTTCCGGGAGGAAGTGGTGGAAGACCAAAGACAACATGACAACTAGTGTCTTTTGTCAACAATGGTTGGCTTTGGTTTCATTCAACTTAAATAGTCTTGCTATTTAAAAAAAGTTTTTCAAAGTTCTTTTGCTGCTCTATTTTTAGTACTGGGTCTTTTTCCCCTTGCTAATGGTTTTGTTTCTGTTTGTTTCTATCAATGTGGAGGACCGATTTAAGGGCATTTTTCAATGTTTTTCTTCTAATTAAGCTGTCTAGCATTGAAGAACAGAATAAAATGAGTAAGTCTTTTGAACCCTTGAGCCAGCCCCAACAATCAATAAGCTCATGACTCACCTAGCTTGGGGAACTGGAAAGAGAGTCAGGATGAGGTCAGATCAGCTGCTGTCACTGAGGCAGATGGGGAGGATCGTTTGAGGCTGGGGATGTGATCTGGAGAGGGTCAGTCAGGGCCTGTGATCACTGAGGTGGTGGTATGGCAGCAGTCAATGGCTCATATTATTGAGTTGAAGTGTTGGGCTTAATCAGAGCCTAGGTTCAAGGAGATGGGAGGACAAGGCAGTGGTGGTTGAATGGGCACACTAAAATCAGGGGCTGGGGTTGCTGAGGTTGTTGGTAGTGGAAGTTTCTGAGGGCCTGGGAACAGTTTGTTCTTTGAGGTGATTAGTGAGAGGCTGTGGGAACTGATGAGTTAGGAGTGTTTGCTGGGATGTGAGTTGGATGGTGAGACTGTGATGCTTGGGAGTTAGGGTGTTGGTAAAATTGAGGGGTTTCCAGTGCGGGTGAGGGTGATCCCAGGTTCGGTCTGGGAGCAGTGCCACGCAAACCTGCTGCAACTGAGACAGCAACAAGCTGAATGACATTCAATAATTCCTACCGGCAATTTGTTACCCAGAGTGCTCAGAAGGTACTTTGTCAGAATGACGTGATTTGAACCAGAGCCACCGTAATTGCTTTACCTTCAGGGCTCTAATGGGAGTGCTACATGAATATATTTCCAGCCTAACACCCCCTCAAATCTGCTGAACATTATAATTCTGTATGAATTATTTTATACAGTGCATTTCATAATCTTAGGTCATCTCAAACCACTTTACAGGTAATAAAGTACTTTCCAAGTCTATTGTAATGCAGAAGGTGTAGCAGATCATGTTTCAAAATCAGCAGATGAAGGAAGAGAAAAGATTTGTGTCTCACAACCTCAGGTTGTCCCAAAATACTTCACTAGTCAGGCATTTCCTTAAGTTGTTCAGTGTTAGACCAAAGGAAGTTTGAACCAAGTAATGTTCCCTCAGTGCTGCAAAGGTTGGATTTAAATTCGGAACCTTCTGGAATAAAGGCAAGCATGCCACTGACTGGGTCATAGCTGAAACAGCCTGAGAGGAGTTTTTTTTCCACAGGCAGAATGGTGAAGCAGACTGGTGAGGTGATGGAATATTCATGCCAAGCATTTGTCTGATAGAATGGCTGTGGAGGGTTCGAATAGGCTTGCAAGCGAAACACTGAGCAGTCACAGTCAAAGTCAAATGCTGAGTTACTGTCTTTTGCAAAATTCTATGTGTACACAGTTGCAACAAAAAATTACTTGCAGAAGTATCATTGGCAGATACCATTACACAAACAGCATTCACAAGAAAAACTAATTAATTCAACTCAGCCCTTGACTTTTCCCCATGTTTATTAGTGATTTAGATAACACCACGTTCCCATGTTGGGTTAAGTGGTGTGGATCAGAATCAGAATCAGGTTTAATATTACCAGCGTATGTCGTGAAACTAGTTGTCTTTGCAGCAGCAGTACACTGCAATACATAATAATAGAAAAATGTGTATTGTATTAAGTGTGTGTATATAATAATAATAATAATAATAATAATAATAATAATAATAATAGGCATCTGTTAGTCTCGTGAGACCATGGATTTGCACCTTGGAAGGTTTCCAGGGCGTAGGCGTGGGCAAGGTTGTATGGAAGACCAGCAGTTACCCATGCTGTAAGTCTCCCTTCTCCATGCCACTGATGTTGTCCAAGGGAAGGGCATTAGGACCCATACAGCTTGGCACCAGTGTCGTTGCAGAGCAATGTGTGATTAAGTGCCTTGCTCAAGGACACAACACACTGCCTCAGCCAAGGCTCAAACTAATGACCTTCAGATCACTAGACGAACGCCTTAACCACTCGGCCACGCACCAACACATGTGTGTGTGTGTGTGTGTGTGTATATATATATATATATATATATATATATATGAAATAATTAAACAAGTAGTGCAAAAATAGGAATTAAAAAATAGTGGGGTAGTGTTCATGGGTTCAATGTCCATTCAGAAAATGGATGGCAGAGGGGAAGAAGCTGTTCCTGATTCATTGAGTGTGTGCCTTCAGGCTCCTGTACCTCCTTCCTGGTGGCAACAGTGAGAACAGGGCATTACAAAACAGCACTTATTAGATTCATTGCGTTGACAGGAGGAGATCAACATATGTATGTGAGGTTACCTCAGATGGACCAACTAAGGACAAATCCAAATATCCTCCAATGGATGAAAAGATAAGAACAGTGGAAGCTCAAAGAAAATGAGGAATTCAGGGTCACAGATTATTGGTCCAGGAATCAGGTACAAAAGGTAATAAAAATACATGGGATGTCATTCTTCGTGCTTGGAAAGCTGTAATGTAAAGGGGAGTAAATTGTACTGTGGTTATATTTTCTTTTCAGGCAGCCCCTCTGGGTTAAGAGGTTTTCCTTCCACCCTAGCTCTGTGGGTCCTGAATGATACTAAGGACCCTTAGACTGGGGTCCAGGTGTGGCAGGGGTCTGCAGAGTGCCCTGACTGAGGACTGCAGGCCCCATTAGAAAGGACCCATTGGAGGAAATACAGTTCAGCCAGAATTCCCTAGAACATGGCATTACACAGAGTGGGTGATTTAATTGAAGTTTCTATAAATTTGAAGTGGAATTGCAGGGTGGTAATTATAGAGCCACACACACAAAAGGCTGCGGGAGATGTGCAGTTCAGGCGGCATCTATGGAGGGAAATAAATGGTCAGTGTTTCATCAGGACTGGTTATTACAGAGACCCTCTCTCTGCAAGTGGGGAGAACTCAAGGTTTAAATGTAAAGCTAGATTCTAGTCACTCAGTAAAGAAGTCAAGAGAAGTCTAATCACATCCGGAGTGGCTGAAAGTGTGCAGATGTTACTCAGTGAGTCACATCTGAGATCTGAACACTTACATCAGTGCAGTGTATTAATGGAGACAGAACAGGTAATGTACAAATCCGCCATGATATCTGCAGATGGCAGTTCAGGCTTGGAATGCTGAACATCCAGGTCTTGCCCCTGTGTGGATTTGTCTTTAAGGAGTAAAGAGCAAATCACTGATCTTCAGGTCCCAATGCACAGCATGAAGGAAAATGTTTACTGTAAGTGGCTGATTGAGATCTGCAAATGTTGTCTTACAACACTGCCAAGGAAGATAATTTAGTTACAAAAGGGGCCATTTCTAAAATGTACTTAATAATCCGGATATTCTGATCACAGATAGTCTTATTAGCAACCCTACTCTCTAAAAGGCTGCTTATGATTGAGAGCAACTGTTAGCGGGCTTTCTGACTACCAAACTGCCTGCGTATTCAATGACTTTCTAAAGTACAAACAGAGAAATTGGGTGTCTGAGGTCTTGAGGGGTTGAAATACGGTAAAACTCCCCCACAGCCTGTATCATTGATATGGATGAATCTGGATCAGCAGATTTGCAGATGATACAGAGAGCGTAGTGGACAGCGAGTGAGGCTATCAAACGTGCTTGTTGGAAAAATGGCAGATGGAGTTTAATGCAGACAAGTGCGAGGTGATGCACTTTGGGAGTCCAAACCAGAGTAGAACTTACACGATGAATAGTAGGGGCACTGAAGAGTGCTGTATAGACAGAGGGATTCTGGGATAATTTCTTGAAAGTGATGTCACAAGTAGATAAGGTCATAAAGGAAGCTTTTGGCATATTTGCCCTCATAGTATTGAGTTCAGGAATTGGGATGTTATGTTGAAGTTGTATAAGGCATTGATGTGGCCTAACTTGGAATATTGTGTGCAGTTCTGAGCACATAGCTTACTTACAGGAAAGTTATCAATAAGACTGAAAGAGTACAGAGGAAATTTACAAGGATGTTGCTGAGACATTATGGGGAAAGGCTTTATTCCCTGGAGTGCACAAGAGTGGGGGGAGATTTGATAAAGATTTATAAAATCATGACGTGTAGATAGGGTAAATATAAGCAGACTTTCTCCACTGAGCTTAGGTAAGACTAGAACTGGAGGTCATGGGTGAAGAGTGAAGGGTGAAATGTTTAAGGGGAACATGAGGGGTAACTTCTTCACTTAGAGGGTGGTGAGAAGGTGGAATGAGCTGCCAGCAGAAATGGTGGATGTGAGTTCAATTTCAACACTTAAGAGAAGTTTGGATAAGTACATGATGGAAGGGGTATGGCGGGGCGCGGTTGTCCAGGAGCAGATCAATGGGACTAGGCAGTATAACAGTTTGACATGGACTAGATGGGTCAAAGGGCTGATTTTGTTCTGTAGTGCTCTATATTTGCTTAGAAATAAAGAACATTCTCCTGTTTAATTTTTGTAGGTTTTCAAATCAGATTTTTTACTTCCATTGGAGATGAGAGACCTAGGCCTAAAAATTGAGAAGGGGGCTTAGAAACAGGAAGAGGAGGGGGAGAGGCAGGGAGAAGGGGGGAGTGCGGGATGGAAGGGGGAAGGCGGGGGTGAAGGAAGTAGAGGGGGAGGGGGAGAAAAGATGGGGAAAGGTAGGAAGGGGACTGTGTGTGTGGTCAGATGGACCTAAACAAATTGGTGGAGAGCAGTAGCCAGAGGAAGGGTCCTTCTGCGAAGGGTTATGGAGAACCTGCACCTCCCAACCCTGCCACAGAACTACAGCATGGGACTCCTACTGAGAGTTATCGGAGGAGAGGCGGGGCTGCAAGGATGGCTTCAGTCTGCAATGCTTGAACTTCAGGGAAGTCTACAATGGGATTAAATCTCCATGTCACTTTGCCTACTCTTGTGGGTTGAAGAATAAATGACTGGACTCTTCTCTCACCGTACACTGGAGCTCTGTGACCTCCCTGATGCAGCAGTGAGCAGCGAACTGTGAAATGTGGAAGAATTCAGCAGCTTAGAATGAGCAGGAAGGTAGGAGCTGAGAGTGACCATGGCCTGGCTCCCAGCTACAGCCCTCCTGGCACAAGAACATCTGAAATCCTAGAAGTTCACAGATTTAAGTGAGGGTAAATAGTAAAGTTTGAAGTAGTCTTGGGAAAACAAAGTTTGTAAACCTAGTAGTTTAATGAATAAATAATCAATAATATAAATTAGACCAATAAGATTGAAAATCAATAAAGAGATGATTTTTCCAGTATTTTTCAGTACTGATCATTTTACACTAGATAGAAACGCCTGGATCAAATGAAAATCCCTCAAAGTCAGGAGTCAGATTTCTTGATAGTCCCTAATACATGCAGAAGTATGTCTGAAATTCTTTGATTCCATGTTACTTTCAACATTATTGGCACTGTTTTGTTTTAAGAGGATTATGCACAGGAATTGAACTCAGGGTACAAGGTGAACGCCTCATCAGAAAGATTATACCTATAAAATGTAGCACGTACTCCTAACTGGTAAACAGCCACCAACCAGAAATCTTACCTTCGGTTCTCTGCCAGACTTGCTGAGTGTTTGCAACATCAGTGGTTCTTGAATTTTTGCCTCATTAGAAGTTCCTCTATAAATGGTGTAGTCAAGTCACTGGGGTGTGTAAAAGTAAAAAGAAACTGCAGATGCTGGAATTCCAGAATGAAGATTTAGAGGTAAGAATGCAATTGACTGACCAGATTTGACATCATACAAAAAAGAGGCACTGGACAAGTTGAAAATCTAAATAATTTGGGTGTTGTTGACAGAACGTGCATTTCCGCTGCTCCCTGTAAGGAGATTGTACGTTCTCGCCGTGACTGCATGGGTTTCCTCTGGGTGCTCCGGTTTCCTCCCACAGTCCAAAGACGTCTCGGTTGGTAGGCTAATTGGTCATTGTAAATTGTCCCGTGATTAGGCGGTGATTAAATTGGGGGTTGCTGGGCAGTGTGGCCAGAAGGGCCTGTTCCACACTGTAAACCAATAAATAAATAAGTAAACAAAGAAACAAACAAACAAATAAATAAAGGCCACTATTTCAGGTCAGACAAAAAATTGTTATTTTTACTTTTAATTAAAAATTTGATCAATAGAAAATAGACAATAGGTGCAGGAGTAGGCCACTCAGCCCTTCGAGCCAGCACCACCATTCACTGTGATCATGGCTGATCATCCACAATCAGTACTCTTTTCCTGCCTTATCCCCATATTCCTTCACTCCGCGATCATTAAGAGCTCTATCTAAATTCCTTGAAAGAATCCAGAGAATTGACCTCCACTGCCTTCTGAGGCAGAGCATTCCACAGAATGACCAGTCAACATCAAAAGCTTAAGAAACACATTTTAAGAAACTCAACCTGAAGTCCTGATGAAGTCAAAACATCAACTGTTTATTCATTTCCATAGATGCTGCCTGACCTGCTGAGTTCCTCCAGCACTTTGTGTGGTCAGCCTGAGTAGTTCCTGGTTTATCATTCAACTCCTGCTGTGAAGGTTGCAACCTTACATCAGCATGTCAATAGGTACTTAAATTACCAAGTCACAGAATACTGTAGGAATAGTGTTGATAAGTACCAGGTGACTGGAATCAATATGTTGGACTGAAGGGAGTTTTTTATGACTTTTGATGGGTGACTGTTGTGACAGTCTATTATTAACTAGAGGACTGTGAATGACTTGGGACGGAAAGAATTCAGGAGCTGGGTGTGTGAGGCAGAAATAGACCATACGTGGGAGAAGGTAATGATGTATGATTGTGGAAAGGTGGACAGACTGCGGAGTAGATGCCCAAGAACAGAATGAACACAGAGTGCCCATCAGCACTAGTCCTCTCCCCTGGGAACACTACAAACTGCAGGCACTGGGCTTAGTTTAAATAATCCTTCGGTAAGTAATTTATGTGGTGTAAACAACTCAATAATCTAATGTTGGAGTTGTTTATTAAAGTCCCTGGGTGACTGATGATGAGGCAGAAGATATTTTTTTTTAATGCTTGTTAAAATGAGTGATGGTAGCAACGTTAAAGCTTCCCTTTGGGAAGGCAGGTTGCAAGCAGCCTACAGACAAGAGCATTATTGGCAGATTAATTCTATTTCTCGTAGAAATCTGTGCCTGTGCAAAATCACTGTGGTCCATTAGGTGGTCACATGAGAAGGAAGCTACATTGATTTATCATGGCGTTCGGATATCTCCATATGCATTATAGCTAATAAGCACAGTTCCTGTTTCAGTTCAGGTAAATATGGGAATGGTGGAGTCCCACAAACAGCAGCTCACCAGTTAACTGGTTTTACTGGTGTTGTCTGAGGAAGACATAATGGTTAGGACACTTGAAGGACTTTATATTCTTTCCCCAAGTTGTACTGTCAATTTTTCATGTTCAACTGAAAAGCCAATGTTGATTTAACATTTATAAATAGAATTAAAACTTCATCCAGAAGCTGATCCACCGACAACACCTCATACCCTCAATATCTTTCTGAAGTGCCAAGTTCAAATCATGTGGTGAGATTTATTCCCACACTATTCTGGATAAGCACTGAGGTTAGCACCAATTCAGATAAGCTGGCGAATGTGCATCATCTTTATGTTAATTATTTTCTAGGTTGTCTATTTTTTACTTGTTAAAGTTATTAAGTGGTCACTAAACTATGCTGCAATTAATCAGAAGGGGTTCAAAGTTACTTCACGGGTTTAACAGAGTGAACTCAGGACTATATATAACTCAGGCAAAATGTCACAGCAACATGAACTGATATTGCAGTAGATGTGGTACTTTTAGAATAGGTGCCTAAAAGCTTGGTTAAAGTAGTAAAGTTTAAGGAAGGTCTTAAAAGGAGAAAAAAAACCAGTGTGGGTGGAGTTTTAGGAAGTGAATTCCAGAGCCTATGACCTTAATAGTAGCTGGTGGCAGAGCCAGCAGTGGTGGAACGATTCAGTCTGGGAATGAGAAAGAGTCCGATGTAAGAGGAGTGCACATAACTTGTTTAGCTACAGGGCTGCAATGTATTAGAGAGATTAAAATCAATAAGGTCTCGGAATTTAATAAAAGAACTCCCAGGCCTTTTTCTCCAGTAACAGAGAGTTTAGAGACCTGGAGAGGGTGGTGATTCACTAAGGAAAGAGGCATTTTTTAAAGTTGGAACAAATCCTCCATATAAAACCACTGAAGAGCACCAATAGTGAGGGCTGTCCAATTTCCTCCAACATGTATTGCTTCCAGCATGTTTGGACACAGTGGCTTCTATGGGGCCAACCAAAGGTGTCGATCGTTTCCTGATCAGTCAGGAGTGGGATCCGGGATCAGCCAAGATGGAATGGAAGAGCAGACTCGATGGGCTGAGTGGCCTAATTCTGCTCCTAGCTCTTACAGTCTTATTGTCTTTTTTAAATGTATTTTTCATGATCACAAGACCCCGCTGGACATTAAGAACTTAGAGTACTGCAGGCCAACCCCAGTTGTTCGTTGCTGGGGAGACTGAAGGAGCTGGATTATGTGTGGATCGTGCGGCTATCTGCATTGGAGAG
Organism: Mobula hypostoma; assembly: GCF_963921235.1. Taxonomy (NCBI): domain Eukaryota; kingdom Metazoa; phylum Chordata; class Chondrichthyes; order Myliobatiformes; family Myliobatidae; genus Mobula; species Mobula hypostoma. Next base: position 77,042,255 of record NC_086103.1, read on the forward strand.
TTGGAGCCGGTGTGCGAAGGCAGTGCACAGTCTAACAGCGAGTGGCAGTATTCACTGATTTGTTGGCGAGTGGCAGGGGCCGGTGGTGGGGGAGCTGCGTGGCTGTGGTCATGGTGAGGGCTTGGCATCAAGCCACAGCGTTGCCTGTTTGTGGCTGCCCATCGGGGAAGTGTAGGAGTTGGTGCACTCCACTGGAGTGGCACGGCACACATGTTGGAGTCAGTGCGGCCTCCTGGTGTTCCCCTGTAGACAATATGTAGTATATTCGACTGCAGATTGCTCACGGGGTCAGGGACTTGGACTATGTATATTCTTCGCATTTTAGTGCTGTCTTTTATGTGCCTTGTGCTGTGTATGAATGTTGGTATTGTGTTTTGCACCTTGACCGCAGAGTGACACGAGGAAATCTGCAGATACTGGAAATTCAAGCAACACACACAAAAATTGCTGGTGAACATAGCAGGCCAGGCAGCATCTATAGGAAGAGGTACAGTCGATGTTTCAGGCTGAGACCCTTCGTCAGGACTAACTGAAAGAAGAGACAGTCAGAGATTTGAAAGTGGAAGGGGGAGGGGGAGATCCGAAATGATAGGAGAAGACAGGGAGGGATGGAGCTAAGAGCTGGAAAGTTGATTGGCAAAAGGGATACGAGCCTTAACAGTCGACTGTACCTCTTCCTATATATGCTGCCTGGCCTGCTGCGTTCACCAGCATTTTTTGTGTGTGTTCCCAGAGTGACACTGTTTCATTTGGCTGTGCTCATGGGTATTCATGTATGGTTGAATGACAACTGAACTTGAACAAACTTTTGGAAATATAGGAGGATTAATGTTTGCCCATGTCATATCAATGGATGGCTATTTCTGCCCTTTGTATCTGTGCTGAAGCCACTAAATCTCTTACAAATGTTGTCAAGGAGATAATATTTTCTCTACTCATATAGCCTCCTCATGAGGCTAAAGAAATTTAGTATATCCTCGTTGACGTTCATCAATTTTTATCGATGTACCATTGAAAGCAGCACGTCATGGTTTGTTACGGCAACTGCTCTGCCTGAGACTGCAAGAAACTGCAGAGAGTTGTGGACAGCTCAGCACATCATGGAAACCAACCTCTCCTCCGAAAGACTCCATCTACGCTAAACCGCCCCGGTAAAGCAGCTAGCATAATCAAAGACCCCTCCTACCTCAGAAGTTCACTCTCCTTCCCCTCCCACTGTGCAGAAGATACAAAAGCCTGAAAGCACGTACTGCCATGCTCAAAGACAGCTTCTATCCCATTGTTACAAGCTTATTGAATGAACCTCTTGTGAGATAAGATGGTCACTTGCCCTTCCCATCCACCTCATTATAGCCTTGCACCCTGTTGTCTGTTTGCATACACTTTCTCAGTAACACCATATTCTGCATTCTGTTATTGCTTTTTCCTTGTACTACCTTGGTGTAGGGATGAAATGATCTGTACGGCAGGCATGCAAAACCAAGATTTTCACTCTACCTCAGCACATGTGACAATGATAAACCAATTTACTATTTCCCTCCCCACAAACTCACCACAGACCTCTCAAATTACACCAAGCAGAATTGATACTTCCCTATGGAGTATTCTCTTGTTACTCATTTTCAGTTATCTCTCGTACGTATCCATCAGGACAGAACCGTACTCGTGATGGTTCAGTCAGCTCACCGTATGCAGGTCCTCCAAATAAAAAGAATGAAGAGCACATGGCAAGGAAGTGTGGTAACTCAACAATACAAATCTTTCTGCAACCTTATGTTCTGTTAGTACTGCAGACAATAGCCAGCACTGAGTTTAAGGCAGATCCCACGAGTGATATCCTGATTCTTATAAATCAACTAGATCAGCCACAATCACCTTGTTTACAGCTGAACCAGAAACCTGTGATTGCATTACAGCACTGACCCACTGTCAGGCAACTGGTTTGACATTCGATACTAAACCACATAATACAAAATATGAAAACAATAAAGCTTAATGTTGATAAATGAAAATGATTCACAAATGAGATTTACACATTTAGAATGAAAGCATTAGCTTTACAGCAATACATAACATCTGACTGAAATTGAGAAAGCACAGAATTGTGAGGTATTGTTTGCTGTTATCCAACACAAATAGAGTATCAGCTACAGAGACACAAACAGCTCAGGCAGCACAAAGAAACATTATATCCAGTAACATTATTAATAACATGCAGAGGTATTGCACCCTGTAAAGTGCAATTTAATAATAGTATGTGCAGAATATTAGATCCCACAAAAAGAGAATATGTTTGTATACAATTGTGTATGTGATATATGTGTGTATGCATTTTATGTATGCATGGGTGTGTATATATATATATGTGTGTGTGCGTGTGTGTGCGTGTGTGTGTGTGCGTGTGTGTGTGTGCGTGTATGTGTGTGCGTGTATGTGTGTGTGTGTGTGTGTGTGTGTGTGTGTGTGTGTGTGTGTTTGTCTCATACCTATGGATCCCACGTGTATGACACAGGCACACAATAGGTAATCTGTTAGTAGATTTTGCCCGTGGGTAGTCTAAGATCTAATTTGTAAAGAGAAGACAATATCTCTGTGTAGAGGTCCACACATCTTTCTCTGTAATGGCTTGTACACAGATCATTAATAACAATGGCGCATGCAGACAATGTTGTGAGAGATCTATCGGTGAAAGAAGACCACAAGGATAATAAAAGTGGTCCAAGTACTTGGATGTAATCATATCATTATAGTGGCAACTTAAAAAGGTTTTTAAAATTTTATTTATTTGTTAAGAGTAGGCCCTCCCGCACCGCCCAGCAACTCCCAATTTAACCCTGGCCTAACGATGGGACAACTTGCAATGACCAATTACCCGACCAACTGGTACGTCCCTGAACCGTGGAAGGAAACCAGAGCACGGTGAGGAAACCAGTGGGGCCATGGGAAGAATGTACAAGTTCCTTACAGGCAGCGGTGGGATTTGATCCTGGGTTGCTGCTGTTGTAGGGTGTTGTGATAACTACTAGGGTTAGTAATTTACATAATATGAAAGGACTCCATGCATTTTCCCATTGTAACTAGCTATGAAAACGTTGCAATATATAGAGAAAGGTGTTGCAAAGCTTACAGGAACAGTTTCTGATATCCACCCACAAGCCTGTTCTACCTTAATCTAAGGTACGATTTACTTATCTTTGATCCATATCCTTTCACCTGACTGCACTTGCTTTTCTTTGACTGACAGATTTCAAATTCAAATGAAAGTCTGTTGTATTCAGTATTGAACCTGTGAAATGATCCAGCATTCATAACCTTTCTGAAGAGAGTTAGATGTTTCCCTTAATTTTTTTGTGTGACAACAACCTTCCTAATTTCATTGCAAAGTGACCTGGCTCTGATTTTACATTTGAATGTATTTTTAGGGGAATCAGAACAGGAGACTAATTGGTCCATCCCAGCCATGCTGGTGGTTGAAAGATCAACCCACTCAATCCCGCTTATCTGCAAAATGCTGCTAGTGATTATCCATCAAGTATTTTTCCAACTCCTTCTGAGAACCCCAATTAATTCTGTTTCCACCAGCTTCTTATACCTAGTGGGTTCCAAGTAGTGACAGATATTTGTCAGATCAACTTCAAATTGTTTCACCAGCACTTCAATTAAACCATTTATTAACAAGACCACTTTCTTTCTATTCACCTCACAAACACATCTATCAAACCTTCTCTCAATTTTCTACGTCTCACGGAGAACAACCAGTCTAACCTTCTGGCTGAAATACCTTGTCGGTGGAACTAATTCTTGTATACGTTGATGTGTGATGGTGCATGTAACGTTAGCAATCATTTCGAGAGGGTTAGAATATAAAAAGCAAGGATGTAGTGCTGAGGCTTTATAAGGCATTTCTCAAATGGCACTTGGAGTATTGTGAGCAATTTTTAGGTCCCTTATCTAACAAGGGATGTGCTGGCGTTGGAGAGGGTCCAGGGAAAGTTCACGAGAATGATCACAGGAATGAAAGAGTTAATGTATAGGGAGAAGACTAAGGAAATCATTGTGGACTTTAGGAAGGTGCAGAAGGACTTTCCCCCTCTGTGAATACATGGCTCCTTCACAGAGAGAATTAAGTGTTCCTGGGAGTTCACATCATGGATGACCTCACCTGGTCCCTTAGTATCACCTTCCTGAACAAGAAGGCACAGCAGCACCTCCACTTCCTAAGGAGATTGAGGCAGACGAGGCTCTCTCCACATCCCCGCTCCCCCCCCCCACCATCTTAACTGAATTTTATAGAGGGAGCATTGAGAATGTCCTGACAAGTTACATCTCCATCTGGTACAGGAGCAGTCGAGCATCGGACTGGAAATCCCTACAAAGGACTGTGAGAACAGCCGAGAGGATCATAGGGGTCTCCCTTCCATCCATCAGGGACATTTATCAGGAGCGAGGTGTACACAGGGCCCTTAGTGTTATTACGGATCCCACCCATCCATCCAGCATCCTCTTTGACTTTCTACCATCAGGCAGGAGACTCCAATGCATAAAAAACAAGAACAGTTAGGATGAGCAATTGTTCCTTCCCCCAGGCCATTAGGCTTCTGAACCCCCAGCCGCATCGTATTTGAAGTGTCACTGATTAATCTGTTCCATTCCTTACGATATTTAATGTTAATGCTCTTTAGTTTGTTATTTATGTGTGAATTATCTGTAGATTTTCTTTACCTTCATAGGTTATCGTATGTTATGTGCATTACTGTGCTTTACGCTCTGGTATGGAGAAACATTGTCTTGTTTCCATATACATTAAATGATTATATATGTTAGATACGCGTATATAGTTAAATGACAATAAACTTGACTTGACGGCTCTGGCCATGTACTCACTGGAGTTTTGAAGAGTGATGGGGGATCTCATTGAAACTTATCAAATATTGAAAGATCTAGATAGAGTGGACGTGAGAGGATGTTTCCTATATTGGGGGAGTCTAGGACCAGAGGGCACAGCTTCAGAATAGCAGAACATTCCTCTAGAACAGAGATAAAGAGGAGTTTCTTTAGGCAGACAGCAGTGAATCTGTGGGATTCATTGCCACAGACAGCTGTGGAGGCCAAGCCATTGGGTATACTTAAAGTGGAGTCTGATAGATTTTTGATTAGTCGGGGCATCAAAGGTTCTGTGGAGAAGGCAGGAGAATGGGGTTGAGAAGGAAAAGAAATCAGCTATGATTGAATGGTGGAGCAGACTCAGTGGGCTGAATGGCATAATTCTGCTCCTGTATCTAATGGTCTTACCTTTTCTGAATCTTCCCTGAGACTTTTACATCCTTGTAATAAAATGCTGTGACCAAAAATGAGTGTGATACGTCTGTGACCAGACAGACACCGTAAAGGTTAACTGAGAGGAAGCCAGGTGGGATTTAGGGAGACAAGCTGCCTTACCTATATTGCCCAGACTAATGTGGCTTGATTTTTAACTACAACTGCTGAGAGGCTTAGCAAAACACTTTATTGAGTTAAATTGCTGTAAAGGAAGACTTTGTGGAAGTATCTAAATCACACAGACATGCAGAATTGTGTGATTTTAATTACCAGATCATTAATCATTTACTAGCAGGAAATTAGATTACAAGGTAATCAAAGTTTATAATCCAAACAACACACACAAAATGCTGGAGGAGCTCAGCAGGCCAGGCAGCATCTATGGAAAAGCCTAAACAGTTGATGTTTCAGACCGAGGCTCTTCAGCAGTGAGACCAGCCTGGCTTCTGCAGGTTTTCTCTTGTTTGTTTATAAACAGAAGACTTAATTTCTGTGTATTGATATCGATAAGCTCACAACACCTTTATAGATCATGAAAGCTCGACGTTAATGCAAGGGAAAGGGTAAGAAGAAAATGTTTTTATCTCTAAAGTGATTCTACCATAGAAGGTTTTGGTGTTTCCCTGACTGAAACTCATGACCTGGCTTGCAGTCGCCAAGGTCAGATACATTCTTTTGCAAAGTGGGCACAGTGGAATGGTTGGAACAATAGTGAACCCTGGGTTGTTGTCTGTCCAGATAAAGAGATAATAAAGGCCTGCATTAGTGGGAGTTATTCAAATGAAACGTGGAGAGGTGACCTGAGCACAGCTGGATATCATCCTGAGGCAATTACTAATCCCTCAGAGAAGGGTCTTTTGGTTGATGGTTGGTGTATGACAGGCGATGGTGTGTATGGTTCCTGAAGTTTGGTGGCCTTGCTTTAACACCTCTCCCAGAATGAGAAGATGACACCAGCTGCAAGCTTTTGAAGAAGATGGAGAATCGAAGCTGGGAATCCAAGGGCTTCTGAGCACAAAGATCCATGCTGAAAGAGACCCAAGCCATGCTGCAACCCCTACAGTCTGGCACGCAGAGGAGTAGAGTGCACAGGATGTAATTAATATCCCTAACAAACACAGGCCATTGCAAATGTATTGCACAGAAGCATCCTGCAGATTTGGGATAAGGAATAAGCTATTTAGCACTTTGTGACTGTTCCACCATTCAATAAGATATTGACTGATCGCTTACCATGGTTCCCTTTTCCTGTACCAACTCTAGATACCCTCATTCTCGTGTTATCCAAAAGTATATTGATTCATGTCTCACTCAAAAATATACTCAGGATTTGAATAGAACTTGAACAGAGTGCATTCTTCTTGAGCAGAGAATTTCAAAGATTTTCTACCACCTTCCTGAAGGAATGCCTTCTCATCTCAGCCCTGCATGGCTTTGAGACTATGCTCCCAGTTCTAGAAACTCCCATTAAGGGACACATCAATGGTATCGAGGCCCATAGGAATTTTGTATGTTTCAGTGAGATCACTTCTCATTGTTTTAAAATATACAAAATATAGAACTGGACTGTTTCATCTTTCCTCATCAGATGAAAGACACCCCAGCACTCTCGTAGGGAGATCAGACTTGTACATAATATTTCAGGTGAATTCACATTTGGGCCCTCTGTAATTCCAGTGAATTGTACTCAAAATCCTCTTGCTGTGAGGGCGAACATAGAGTTTGCTTTCCTGGCCATTTACTGTGCCTAGGAAGCGAATGTAGATTAGATGTCCTCCTCCTGCATATCGTCCATATTGCCCCATTGCTTTCATATTCACGCGTTTATCTAAAAGCCTCTGAAACTCCACTATATTCCTGACTCCACGACTACCGCAGTAACCCATTCCAGGAACCTGCTACTCCCTGCATAAAAATTACGCCTCACATTATACTTAAACTCTCTAATCCAGGCAGCATTCTGGTAAACCTCTTCTGCACCCTTTCCACGTCCTTCCTCTAAAGCACATAATACTTCAAATACTGTACAACTGAAGTTGTACATAGCTGCAGCACTTCCTTGCTGTTAAACCCCTAAGAATGGAAGCAAGAATGTCAAATGCCTTCGTTACCACCTTACCTACTTGTGTACCAGTTTCAGTGAATTACAGAACTGGACCCCAAGATCCTCCTGTACCTCAACGATATTAAGGGGTCTATCCTGAACTCTGATCAATCATCTTTAAACAGTTCCCATATATCGGATGCGGACATGTCTGACAGCAGCTGGTCTCAAACAATGGCCCCTAGCTCCTGTCTTCTCCTGTTGAAATTTGCCCTCACCCCATTAGTACCTCCCTCAAGATCCAATTATATCTGTACTCGTAAATATCTTAAAACAGGAGTTGCGATCACTGTCCCAAAGTGTTCACCCACTATCAGGCTTGTCAACTGACCTGGCTCATTTCTCAAAACTAGGTCCAGTATGTTCTCTCCTCTAGTTGACTGCCCACACTGTTCCAAGAACTTCTCTAGGATGCACTGAAGAAATCTTGTCCCATCTAAGTATTAAGGAAATTCCATTCAATTCTGGGGAAGTTAAAGTTCCCTGCTATGTCAACCCTGTTGTTCCTGTACTAACCTATCTACATATCTGTTCCTCCATCTCTTGGTGACTATTGGGGCATCAATAGTAAAATCCCATGACTGTAATGACACTTCTCTTATTTCTTACTCCACCCAAATTGCCTCTTTAATGAGGCCTCCAGCATGTCCTCTCTGGGTACTGCTGTGGCCCTCTCCCTTGGCAGTAGAACAACCCCTCCACCCCTTTTACCGCACCCTCCCCATATCACATCTAAAACAGCAAGACCCAGGAATGGTGATCAGCCAGTCCTATTCCTCACGCAACCAGGTCTCTGTCATGGTAACAGCACCATTACTTCATGTACTGAATCACACTCTAATTTCATCCTCCTTACCCATAGTACATCAACCATTGGAATAAACATATTTTAGCAAATAATTCCACCACATTTACTAGCCTGCCTGTTGCTGACCTTTCTTTCAGTCTTACTTGTCATGCCATCTCTCTTGCTCTCATTCTGGCTCCATTCTATCGGTCTGCCTCTCAAATTTAAGCCCATTGAGTAGCGCTGGAAAACCTTCCAGTGAGGATACTGGTTCTCCTCCATTTCAGATGCAAACCGTCTTGTAACGCAGGTCCTACCTGCCCTGGAAGAGAGCTCAATGATTCACGATCAATGACCTGGAGCCCTCCTCTCTGCTCCAGTTCCTTTGCCACTTACTGAACTGCACCATGTATCTACTTTTTATCTCATTGGCACTTGACATGCGTAGTAATCCCAAGACACAACTCAGGAAGTTCTACTTTTTAATTTTCTTTCTAGCTCCCTAAAATCCCTTTGCAGGACCTCAACCTTGTTACTGCCTATGTCATCGGTACCTCTGTCTGCTCACAGAATGTCCTATACCCAATACTACACATCTTTGACCTTGAGACCATCCTGGAGTCTTGACTGCAGCCACAGCATCACCTGTCTGTGCCCCTCACTATCGAGTCCCCTATCACTATCACTCTGCCTGACCACCCTTCCCTCCTTTGCCTCAGAGCCATTGACCCATTGACCCGAAAAGCCTCTGAAAGGTCATTCCTCCTCCCACCACAACAGTGACCCATTACAGATAGGAATAGCCACAGGGGAACCCTGGGCTTTCTGCCTACTCCCCTTTCTTTTCCTGGTGGTCACCCATCTCTCTGTAGCCTGCACCTTAGATGTGACCACCTCACTAAAACTCTCACCTGTAATACCCTCAGCATCCTGAACGATCCTGAGAATATCTAGCTGCATCTCCAATTCTTTGACCTATCTGTCAGGAGGTACAGCTGGGTACATTTCCTACAGATGTGGTCATCAGAGAGACCATGTGTTTCCCAGGCTTCCCACATCTTGCAGGAGGAGCATTTCACTGTCCTGACTGCCATTTTGTCTGACGTCAAAGTTCATGGGTCAACAGGAAAGTAAAGTTCTTACCTGGCCTTACTTGTGACTCAAGTCTCTTGAGACAAAGCCTCAGCTCTCCATCTTACATTGGCCCAATCTCACAGTGGCTACTCCACTTGACCCTATCTTGTGTATATTGGCAGAGCTGCCACACACTTAACCAATCATAAAAGAGCTTTTAAAAATCTTTGAGTGATCTGTGGTATGAGGAATTTAAGGTCTCTCAGAACACCGAACCCTTTCATGTTTCATTCCATCTACCATGTCCTCACCAATTCACTGCACCAGTCTACATCTCTGAAAGCTGTCTACATCCCCTGGTGACTTGTACAACCAACAGCTTTCTGTCTTAAGCTGATATGAATGTTTTGAATACTTCAACAAAATGATTTGTGCTGCGCTTTATCAAAGGCCTGAACATTCAAAAATGCTACATCCACCACTTTCCCCTTTATTCTGCTAGTTACAACCTCATAAAAATGATATTTGTCAAACATTATTTCTGTTTCAAATATCCTTGTTGAGACTGCCTAATTGTTATTCTCAAAATGTCCTGTTACCGCTTCCTTAAAAATATATTCAAGCACTGCTCCTCCTACTTATACCAGACTGCCTGATCTGTAGAGGTGAAGGACCTTCGATGATTCTTCACGTTACTTCCTATTATCTGGAGCTTCTGGTACTTATTCCATCAGCACACACAAAGAACAGCATTTCCCCCCATTATCATATCATAGAAATGCATGTCAGTCTTGTGCGTGTGACACTGTAACTCTCAAACACCTGATGACTGGTTTCTTTGAGACTACCGGAAAAACAGAGACAATTGGTTTTCCATTCAAAATAGAACAGTACAGCACAGCAACAGGTCCTTCAGCCTTTGATGTTGTCCCAAATTAACTAAAGTCATCCCTTCTGCCTGCATTTGTGCACATTCTTCCATTCTCTGCACATTCACAGTGTCTAAGAGCTCTGTGGTGAAAACTTGTCCTGCACATCTCCTTTGAAATTACCCTCACATCTTAAATGCATGCTCTCTAGTAAGAGGACCTAATGGGAATCTCTAAACTTAGTAACTAACATTCCAGTGAGGAACCATTGCTTTTCTATAATCTGCAGATAAAACTCACTTACTTCAGGTCGCAAGCAAGAGGGATTGATATTAAATGGCACTGCAAATAATGGCAATTGACGGTAAAGCTAAGTGGAACTCAGTGGGAAACAGAACAAGAAGCACAAGTCACGCAAAACCAGGCATGAAGAAACTTCAGCGTTTTCAAAGCTGATGGTAAAATTGATGTCCTGATGAAGGAAGCAGTTATGAGTTTAGCTTTTATCTGTATCTTGGGTAGGTGCCCTGACAGTTTTGACTGATGCCTTGGCAAATAATCTACTTAAAATACTTTTGCAGATATTTTACTCACCCACAATAAACTTCAAGTTACTCAGCTCTAATTAAGCCTAGAACTACCTTTGAACTTATTAGGGCTCTGCCTCCACATTCCTTTTAAACTCACTGGGATTTTATTTTCCATAATCCTCTTAAACCCACTGGATTTCCTTCTGCCATATTGCTTTTGAACATGCATGACATGACCTCCCACTGATGGACTAGTTGTTGGAGGGTGGTTGGAGAACCGTTGTTGACATGTGTATGTTCTTCCAAGAGACTTCTGTAAAATTGCATATTTTAAGTTTGAAATCCATGAAATAAAAGGGAGTCTGGCTGTACAGATAGAAGCTTTATAAATATGAAAGAACGTAATACTGAAGGGTTACTTTACAGACTGGAGGGAAGTGTCGGGTGGAGACCCCTAGAGTTCAGGTACTGGGAAAGCTGCTTTTCTCAATATATATTAATGACCTGAACTTGGAGATGAAATGATTTCCAAATCTGCAGAATCTACAAAGCTTGGCGTTGTAGTGAATGATGGGGAGATGGGAGAGGTTGAAAGGAAATATAAACATGGCAATAGAATGGGCAGTTAGCTGGCAGACAGAAATGAATGAGAGATGTCAAGGGCTACATAGTGATAGGAAGAAAAAGAAAAGGTGATGTAAACTAGAGTGCAAAATTCTGAAAGAGGCAAAGGATCCAAAAGGTCTGTGGGGAGTACAGTACGTGAGTTCACATGGCAAATAACCAGGCAGGTTGAGAAAATGGTTAAAATGTTATTCAGATCCTGAGCTATACAGACATAGAATACAGGAGCAAGTTAATCTGAACCTTTTTAAAATATTGCCCTTGCCACAGCTGGAATACTGTTTCCAGTTCTGGGCACCACACCTTCAGAAAGGGTGCAGAATGATGCCAGGGATGAGGGGCTTTGGTTTGTCAGTTTGTAATTTTAGGTCTGGAGTGGAACGCTAGGCATAGTAGTGGAAGCAAGGAAGTCAGAGGAAAGGAAGAATTTACAAGGCAATGCTAAAGAATGGGGTAGTGGAATTAGGGAAATGATTTCACACAGACAGTACTGGATCAAAGGGTCGAGTGGCCTCTTTCCAAGCTGTAACCATCTGTGATTCTGAAATTCCCTTTTGGAATTAAGCAGCTTTTTGGTATTGCACAACTCTGTTGTGACATCTCCAAACGTAAATGTGTGGGGAAACGATAAAGGAGTGCAATAATCCCAGCCTAACTCTTCCCAACAACTGGTGGCTGTGCCCTTCATTCTCCTGCTTCCCACGTTCTGGAATTCTCTTTCCCAAGCTCTCCATCATTTTCCTTAAATACCACTTCAGTCCCTAACTCTGGTAAAATGCGTGGTCGTCTGTCATCACCTCCCTTCCTTTGGGCCAAGTATTTTTCAGATGACTTTGATGAAGAATCTTGGGACATTTTCAGTGTTAAGTATAGTCTTATAAATGCGGGTTATTGCCACTATAAATCAATTATCATTTGGAAAGAGAAACTTTAATGATTCTCTGATTTTGCTTTGAGCATGAATGCTATTGATGGGAATTCTAATATTGAGTCGTGCCACTGGTGCACAATGTTGTGGGCTGAGATGTTTGATGCACAAGTTTCCCAAGCCCAGAATGCTGAGTGATCCTACCAAGTATTTTATGATAATGATCACAACGTTGCTATTGATTCCACAGTAATTAAATCCAGTGTAGAGCAAGCTGGGAGGCAGACGGTATTATGAGGGTTTAATGATTCTAATAACCATAATATGTAAGGGGACTGATTGGTTTGTTCCCTGCTGGCAGAGAGATATTCATGACAGTGAATGATGGAATTCATAACACACTTAAATGAATAATTTAGTAGTCCAACCACCTGAAGCTGTCTACAACTAAATGGAAGAGATCCAACAATTACTTGTCCCCCTGCCAAGACTGTCTGCCTAATCAGTATTAGTGGAACTTGTATATTAACTTAAGCAGGAGAAAACAGTGGGAGGATTTTTCTTTTATCTTCTGAAGTATCTTTCAATGGCCGATGAAGACCCAAATCAGTTTACAGCCAATGAGCTACCTTTGGAGAGGGCATTGTTGTAATGTTGGACTAAAGACAACCAATTTGTGTGCACCCAACAGCAATGAGACAAAGGCCAGATAATCTGCTTCAGACGTTGACGGGTGAATGATGACGAACTAATTTCTGTTCAGCCACCAAGATAATGTGAGTTTTCCCCCTGGGGGGGGGGGATGGGACCTCAGATTAATATTTGATCCAAAAGCTGGTACTTTTAACGATGCATCAACCTCACGACCCCCCCCCACCCCTGTTAAAGAAAGAAAATCAAAATTGTCACCCCTCATGTTCTACAACAATAGGATTGCTTTCAGTTGCGGGTGAATTAAAGTTGCATTCTTTATTTCCCAGGAATATATTTTCCCCTCACTCCAGGGCCTTCAAGCAAGTGGCAATAGTTACCTGACAAAGAAACATAAGAAATAAAAGTCACTCAGCTTCTCATACCCACTTCAACAGTTAATAAGGTCAAGGCATATTAGCACCACCTTCCTGTACCAAGTCCGTTATCCTTAATTCCCTTGAAATTAAAAAAATCTATTAACCTCTGTCTGTGCAATTCCAGACAGGACATCACTCAATTTAGGTGTCAGCAGTTAAAGCCGCACTCTTCAGGGCAGGAGCACAGCGTGTCTGCCAGAGAAGGGGGTGGGAAGCAGCTTCCACATTCACTCAAAGAGCCAGTGCATGTCCTGGTTCCCAAAATGCATACCAAAATCAATGTCCTGTGTACCAGGTGTCAAGAAAACCACCAGGCCCAGGAAAAGAAGAGCCCGGCAGGAACTGGTTACACTTGTCTCCCTGGGATGGTCAATCCTCACCCTATATAAGCCGGGCAGTTAAAAAATATAGAGCCATTGGGCAACATCCATGTGGTTTGATGAAGGGGGAAATCGGGCTTTACCAACTTATTTGAGCCATTTGAAGAAGCAATTTGTGCTGCTATATAGGGAGTCCAGTAGATGTACTTAGATTTCTAGAAGGCTTTTGATAAAATGCTGAATCAAAATCTTGCAGAAAATAAAAAAAAATCATGACAAAAGAGATAGCAAAAGAATGGAAGATTACCTAGCTTATCTTAAATTAATTAATCTTAGGAAGCAGCAAGCAGGGATAAATGGTAAGATATAATGAGGGATGTGCCACAGGGGCCTCAGCTTCTTCATCATCATCATCATTCTGTGCTGTGCCAAGGGACTTAGGTGATCATGGTCTATCACCATGATTGCTCTTGGCAAATTCTACAGAAGGGGTTTGCCATTTCCTTCATCTGGGCAAGACGGGTGATCCCAGCCATTATCAATACTCTTCAGAGATTGAATTCAGTGGACTTGTGATGTGTACCGGCTGCTCATACGATCTTCCACCACCTGCTCCCAAGGCTCCATGTGACCCTGGCTGTGGGGCTAAGCAGGTGCCACACCTTGCCCAAGGGTGACCTGCAGGCTAGTGGAGGGAAGGAAGGTCTTACACCCACTTTGGTGGAGACGTATCTCCACCATCCACCCATCAGCTTCTTACAGTTTATATAAATAACCTGGATGAAGCCAGTGGAGATGTGATTGATAAGTGTGCTATTGACACAAAGATAACTAAGAAATGAAATCATGAAGAGAATATTAGGAGCCTAGAACGGAACATGGATATGTTTAAATAAGTTCAATGGAGTTTAATAATATGGAATAAGGGAAATTATCTATTTTGGCAGGGAAAACAGAAGATAAACATTTACTGTGAATGATGAGTAATTGTAGAGCTCTGAGGTGCAGAGGGAGCTGGGAGTCCAGTGCATAATTCACAGCAGGTTAATAATATCAAAGTTCAAAGTAAATTTACTATCAAAGTATACATATGTCATCATATTCTACCTTGAGATCCATTTTCTTGCAGACATTCACAGTAGAACGAAGAAGTACAAGAGGATCAATGAAAAACCATACGCAAAGACTGACAAACAACCAATGTGCAAAAGAAGGCAAAACGAGCAATTTCAAAAATAAATAAATAATAACCAACTAACTAAATAATTAATACTGAGAAGAGTGCTTGAAAGTGTGTCCGTATGTTGTGGACCCATTTCAGAGTTTAAGAATAAGGGGTAGGCTATTTCGAACGGAGTTGAGGAAAAGCTTTTTCACCCAGAGTTGTGGATCTGTGGAATGCTCTGCCTCAGAAGGCAGTGGAGGCCAATTCTCTGGATGCTTTCAAGAAAGAGTTAGATAGAGCTCTTAAAGATAGTGGAGTCAAGGGATATGGGGAGAAGGCAGGAACAGATTGGGGATGATTAGCCATGATCACAGTGAATGGCGGTGCTGGCTCGAAGGGCCAAATGGCCTACTCCTGTACCTATTGTCTATTGTCTATTGTCTAAGTTAGCCACACTGGTTCAGGGGCCTGATGGTTGAAGGGTAATAACTGTTCCTGATCCTGGTGATGTGGGAGCTAAGGCTCTATTACCTCCCTCCTGTTGGCAGCAGCAAGAAGAGAGCATGGCCTGGATTTTGGGGGACCTTGATGATGGTTGCTGCTTTCTTGTGACAGCACACCTTGTAGATGTGCTCAGTGGCGGAGATGACTTTGCCTGTGATGGACTGGGCCATGTCCATCATTGGAGAGAGTCCAGAGGAGATTCACGAGGACGATTCTCGGAGTGAAGGGGTTAACATATGAGGAGTGTTCGTCAGCTTTGGGCCTGTACTCACTGGAATTTAGAAGAATGTGAGAGAATCTCATTGATACCTACTGAATGTTTAAGGGCTAGATAGGGTGGAAGGGGAGAGGAACTTTCCTATGGTCGAGGTACCCAGCACTAGAAGGCTCAGCCTCCATACTGAGGGGCGACCTTTTAGAATGGGGGTAAGGAGGAATATTTTAGCCAATGAGTGGTGAATCTGTGGAATGCTCAGCCACAGACTGCAGTGGAGGCCAAGTCTGTGGGTATATTTAAGGCAGAAGTCGATAGTTTCCTGATTGGTCAGGACATCGAAGGATATGGCGAGAAGGCAGGTGTATGGGGTTGAGCGGGATCCAGGATCAGCCACGATAGAATGGTGGAACAGACTCGATGGGCTGAATGGCCTAATTCTGCTCCTGTGACTTATGGTCTTATGTCCACCACTTTTCTCAGGCTTTTCCATTGTTGGGCATTGGCGCTTCTATACCTGGCTATGATGAAACCAGTCAGGGTGCTCTCTACTGTGCATCTATAGAAATTTGTCAAAGATTTCAATAACATGCTGAATCTGCACAGAAACTAGAGGCGCTGTCGTATATATGAGTACAGTGAGGAATCAGGAATGTTAACAGAATGAAGCTGTTTAATACAGAGCTAATTAAACAGGAAATAAGGAAGTCAACCCTACGATCTGTGGGCCAAGTTCACAACTGGAGTACTATGTACAGGACTGATCTCCTTATTTAAACAAGGTTATTGGAGACGTTCAGAGAAGGTTGACTAGGCTAATAGAGGTGGAAGGTTTTGTCGATGCTGAAGCCAGGAGCAAAGAAAAACAGGATGTTGTAGGCAGCATCTGTGGAGGCAAATGGACAGACAATGTTTCATGGTGAGATCCTTCATCTGGACATCCTGACTGGACATAGCTGGAATAGTCAGGCAGCCTTTAAAGGAGGGGCTGGACTGCCTGGCTTGCTTTAGAAGAGTGAGTGGTG
The DNA here is from genome assembly GCF_963921235.1 of Mobula hypostoma. NCBI lineage: Eukaryota > Metazoa > Chordata > Chondrichthyes > Myliobatiformes > Myliobatidae > Mobula > Mobula hypostoma. The sequence goes on from NC_086103.1 coordinate 77,058,728, forward strand.
ACTTGATTTCAACGTACAAGATGAAGAGGAATCTTGATAGGTTGGCTATGAAGAAAGGTTTCCTCATCTGGGAGAATCCAAAATTAAAAGATCATTGTTTTTAATTCCCTGTTAATTTAGAGATGAAACAAAATATTTCCTCTGAAAAGATCATGGCTGTACTGAAATTTCTTCCTCAAATGGCAGCGGAATCAGAATATTTTTAAGGGAGAGGGAAAGAGATTGCTGATAGACAAGGAAGAGAAAGGTTCCTGTGAGTAGGTGGGTGCTACATTCAAGTCACCCATGTTCCTACTCCTGTTTCATGTGTTCTCCAGTCTCTGTCTGACTGTCCTTGACCTCAGATCTCCAGTTGCTCTGCTTTTGGTTTCAGCTGTAGTATTTTTTGCAAGATTATGCAACGTGGATAACATCTGGATGAAGTCTCTACACCCATTTGAGGCTCTTGGGCTGATCGGGCAGTCTGCTCACATCCTGAAGAGGCCTGTGCCATTTCTCACCTCCATCTTCTCACTTGCACGACCCATATATCTCTGCTCCACCACTATAACTGGAGAGTGTGCTGGTGTCAGGAGCCAGAGAAGCAGTGGGTAGCTATTTTCTCCTGGGATCCATTCTTCCAGAAAGTGCGGGCCATTGAGAATATGAAGTACCAGCTCCCTTTCTGTGAAAGCTTCCCTGGAATATAACTTCCCCGATGGGAAAATTATTCTCATGATCCAAATTATTCTCATGCTCGGTGAGGAAGTGGAGACATATTCTGTTCATGGATATTTTGAGGTTATAGAGGACAGTCTGTCGGTTTCATCCACCTGTAATACTGGCTAACCACTGTGTTCCATACTGAGACCAAGAAGATCTTGACGATGGGCCAGATGGCCTCCACATCACAGGGCCAAGTAGTTGTGAGGCAGGGTGTGAATCTGCTGCAGGTACTTGGAAAGTTTAGTTGGCAATAAATTCGAGAGTCAACACAACCTGAACTTCCACAGAAAGTTCAGGCATAAGCTGATCTTTCTACAGAATGTTGCCTATCTCAGGGTTGACAGCCTTGGAAAACTTAAGCTTATCATGATGATATTCATTATCAAGGCTCACCAGGACACACTGTTCCTGAAGACTTGATGGAGATGTCAGCACCTCCTGCCCTGTGGTCTCCAACCCATCCTAAGTACCAGCTAAGAGAGTGATACAAACTCTATCATGATTGGAAAAAATACCCCCGTTAGTTTAAGCATATTTTGTGAAATTGGGTGAAACTGTCTGAGCAACTGAAAATCAGTTCAAAGGTGTCTGGTCATCTTAATGTTTCATTAAAAGAAAAATGATAAAATACGCTGCTGGTTCATTGAGACTTCTTACGTAATGTGAAGTATTGAGCCCAACTTGACTGGAGTTGGGGGAAATATCTGGAGTGGAACATCAGTCTGTGTATAACCGATGATACGGAGAGGAGCATGCTACAGGGAGGCTATCAGATCTGGAGATTTTAGGTTTAGTTTCACAGTTGCTGCAATTACATCCAGAGAGATCACCAGCACTATACTGGGGTAAACTAAACCTTGCACCATTACATGTAAGATACAGGCAGTGAATGAACTGTTTTCTCGACTAATGTCTCCCCATTTTGTAAATAGAGGGCCCCACTAACATGCATCAGTGAATCTGCAATTACATTAGCTCCTCCTTTCACCACAACCCTCATGAAAGAGAAGCAGGCTATTTAAAGTTAATGGTAACCATATAATTCTGGTAATTGGTGTTAACTGGTGGGTGTCATTCAGCTTTCTCTTTCATCCATTGTTGGCAAGAACGAGTTTGGGAAGAGGAACACGAGTTTGTCTTGGGGAAGCCTGTTAGCAATGTATGCCTCAATAAACAGAGCCTTGTTAGCAAGTGTGGGTGTTCTCGTAACCTCTCTCAGCACCTGGTTATCTGATCCAACCTCTTTAGATTCACTTCACCAGTTAATAACATAAAAAGCAGATCTACATCTTCATTTCTTTGCTTCCATGTCTCCAGTATTCCAAAATGTTCATAATTTTCAGTCTTGGAAGCCCCATAGGATATTTCATTTCGATTTACCTTTGTATGAGGAAGTACTTGCAGATTTGAATCCTGCACAGTCAATTTTCTGTGGTAAGGTTACACCTCCTCATTCTTGTTCCCCGCACCGAGAGGGAGCAGGTATTAGAGCACTATCACATCAAGCCATTTTAAGATCTTACTCACACCATCCCCTCACAGGTTTATGATCCCTTCTCACCATGGAGGGAGTACCTAACTCAGACCAGCATCCCCAGAACATCTTGTGCTCATGCAACCTGCCCTGACAATTTAACTCAGCAACAATGCTTTGCACAATGCCAAAGATGAAAACAGGAAGGACATGGGAATAAGCTTCATGCTTATGCAGGGTTGTAGAACAGAACAGTGGGCTAGGTGTGCTTTAAAATCTGCAGCACAGGAGACAGCTGATGCTGGGTTCTGGATCATTTCCCCTATTGTAATCTGTAGCCCTCATCCTTACTATTGTTTGGGGGTCTGTATATAACTTCCATCAGGGTCCTTTTACTCTTACAGTTTCTTAACTCTACCCACAAGGATTCTACATCTTCCAATCCTATGTCACCTTTATCCAAAGATTTGGTTTCATTTTTTACCAACAGAGCAACACCACCCCCTCTGCCTACCTGCCTGTCCTTTCGATACCCCAATGTGCATCCTTGAATATTAAGCTCCCAACTATAATCTTCTTTTAGCCGCGACTCAGTGATGCCCACAACATCGTACCTGCCAATCTTTGACTGTGCTACAAGAACATCTACCTTATTCTGTATGCTGCACGCGTTCAAATATAACACCTTCAGTCTTGTATTCAGCGCCTTTTTTTTTTGATTTTGACCTCCTGTTGCTCTTTAACTCATCCCACTGAGTGCAACTTTGCCTTATCAACTGCCTGTCCTTCCTCACAGTCTCACTACACACTGCATCTAGTTGTTTATCCTTAGCCTTATCACCCTGGTTCCCATTCCCCTGCCAAACTTGTTTAAACCCTCCCCCACATCTCTAGCAAAGATATTGGTCTTCCTCGGGTTTAGGTATAACCCGCCCTTCTTGTACAAGTCATACCTTCACCAAAAGAGATCCCAGTGATCCAGAACTTTGAGACCCTACCTCTTTCACCAATTCTTCAGTCATGTTTTCATCTGCCATATCATCTTTTCCTACCCTCACTGGCACGTGGCACTGGCAGCAATCCAGAGATTACTGCCCTTGAGGTAGCACTATTCAGCTTTCTGCATAACTCCCTATATTCTCTCTTTAGGACTGCCTGCCTTTTCCTATCTATGCCATTGGTACCAACACTTCTGTCAGTTCCCCTTTCCTCTCCAGTCACCCAGCTACTTGTCTCCTGCAACTTAGGGGTGACTACCTCCGTATAGCTTCTATCTATCCACCTCCTCACTTTCCCGTGTGAGCCGAAGGTCATCCAGCTACACTCTAGTTCCTTAACATGTTAGAGAGTAATGGGAACAAAGTAATCATGAGTGAACTGAGTAAGTATTTTGTGTAAGTCTGCACTTTGCAAAACACCAGCAGGATGCCAGAAATTCAAGAGGGCCAGAGAGCTGGAGTGAGTGTAAAGGCTATTACTATGGAGAAGATGCTCGGGAAGCTGAAAGGACTGAAGGTACTAGGTAAGTCAGATAGACTAGATGGTCTAGAGATCCCCAGGGATCTGAAAGAGGTAGCTGAAGAGGTTATTGAGACATTAAGAAACCTCAAGAAGCACTAGACTCTGGAATGGTTCCAGAGTACTGAAAAATCGAAGTGTCATTCCACTCCCTAAGACAGGAAGTTATAGGCTAATTAGTCTGACTTTAGTGGTTGGCAAAATGTTAGAGGCAATTATTCAGGATGAGGTTTTGGGATACTTAGAGTCACATGATAAAACAGGCTGATGTTGGCATAGTTTCCTTTTGGGGGAACCTTCCCTGACCTTTCTGTTGGAATTCTTTAAGGAAATAGCAGGCAGGATGAGCAAGGGAGAGTCAATGGATGTTGTTTACTTGGATTTCAGAAGGCCTAGATAACGCTGCTGAACAGATAAGAGCTCATGGTATTACAGGAAAAATGCTTGCATGGACAGGAGATTGGCTAACTGGCAGAAGGCACAGAGTGGGAATAATGGCACATTTTCCAGTTGCTTGAAACATAGAAACATAGAAAACCTACAGCACAATACAGGCACTTTGGTCCACAAAGTTGTTGCGAACATGTCCCTACCTTACCCATAGCCCTCTATTTTTCTAAGCTCCATGTGCCGATCTAAATGTCTCTTAAAGGACCCTATCGTATCCGTTTGCCAGTGACTAGTGGTGTTGCACAGAGGTTGGTGTTGTGTCCATGAATTTTCACATTATATGTTAATGACCTGGATGATAGAATTTATGGCTTTGTGGCCATGATGGCAGATGATATACAGATAGGTGGAGGGGCAGTAGTGTAGAGGAACCAGGGAGTTTGCAGAAGGACTTAGACAGATTAGGAAATGGGCAAAGAAGTGGCAGATAGAAAACAATGTAGGGAAGTGTATGGTCATTCACATTGGCAGAAGGAAATTACCAGAAACTATTTTCTAAATGGGGAGTGAATTCAGAAATTGGACACGCTGAGGGGCTTGGGTGTTTTAGTGCAGGGGTCCCCGACCTTTTTTGCACCGCGGGCCGGTTTAATATTGACAATATTCCTGTGGACTGGCCGAGCTGGGAGGGCGGGGGGGAGGCTGAGGTGTTCACCTAGGGTTGCCAACTTTCTCACTCCCAAATAAGGGACAAAAGTAGCAGTCAAATATCAGACACGTGCTTACCCCGAGAAAGACTACCATGACCATGAAACCTTGCGTGTACGTGCCGATTTTTTTTTCTATAAATCGGTTTTGGCTTAATCTTCCTGTTCTGTTAAGTGAAACTACACTGTACATATATTATTTCTACTTTATTATACTTATCATATCATTCCTGCTTTTACTATATGTTAGTGTTACTTTAGGTTTTATGTGTTATTTGGTATGATTTGGTAGGTTATTTCAAGTTCAACAGTGCGTGACAGGGAATGAGGAAAGGTGCAGCTGACTCATATCGTTTCATATCGTCAAATCATATCTTTTCCTCGCAGCCCGGTAGCACATGCTTTGCGGCTTGGTGGTTGAGGACCACTGTTCTTGTGCAGGATTCTCTAAAGGTTAGCTTGCAGGTTGATTTGGTAGTAAGGAAGGCAAATGCTGTGTTAGCATTCATGTTGAGAGAACTAGAATAAAAAAACAAGCATGTACTTTTGAAGCTTGGCCAGATAACATTTGTAGTATTGTGAGTTGTTTTAGGCCCCATATCTAAGAAAGGGTGTGCTAGCACTTGACAGGTCCAGAGAAGGTTTATGAGAATAATTCCAGGGGGAGCATTTGCTTGGATGCAGTGGCTGTGGCTAAGGTCCTCATGAGTACTTTCCAGCAGTATTACCAAGGAGGAGGATGTGGAGGATAGGGAGATCAGTGTCAAGGGTATTTATATATTAAGGCATTTCAAGGTAAGGATGGAGGTAGTGTTGGGTTTCTTAAAGAGCATTAAGGTTGATAAGAAACCAAGACTTGATGGGATATACCCCTGGTCATTAAGAGAGGCAAGGGCGGAGATTTCTCGGACCTTGTCTAATATCCTGTGTCCTCCCTAGCCACAGGCAAGATCCCAGAGGACTGGCAAGTAGCTGATGTTGTTCCACTACTCAAGAAGGGAACCAGGGATAAACCTGGAAACTACAGACCAGTGAGTCTCATATCAGTGGTAGGTCAGGTACTGCAGAGGATTCTTAGGGACAGGACTTATGAGCATTTGGAAAACCATCTGGGAATGCCAGAGTTAGGAATTATTCTGGAGCTATGTGAATGTAGCAGATATTAATTCAAGCAAGAACCTGTCTTCAGTTCTTGATGTAAATTGCAAACCGTAAAGTGAAGTTAAAAAGCCAGGCTTCCCTACAGACTAAGATATGGTTTGCAAAATAGTGACTATAAGACATTCCCATATGCATCAGCCAAACATTAAGACAATTCCCCATTCTCATTTCCCTCTCTCACTTATCTCCTTACCTGACCATCACCTCCCTCTGGTGCTCCTCCCCCTTTTCTTTCTTCCACGGCCTTCTGTCCTCTCCTGTCAGATTCCCCCTTCTCCAACCCTGTATCTCTTTCATCAGCCAACTTCCCAGCTCTTTACTTCACCTTCCCCCCATCACCACTGGCTTTACCCATCACCTTGTGTTTCTTCCTCCCTTCTCCTCACTTTCTAACTCTGACTCCTCATCTTTTTTTTTTATCCAGTCCTGCTGAAGGGTCTTGGCCTGAAATATTGACTGCATGGACTGTTCCTCCAGCATATTGTGTGTATGTGTGTGTGTGTGTGTGTGTGTGTGTGTGTGTGTGTGTTGATTAAGACAATGGGGTTGTGTTAATTGGCTCGAATCAAAACCAGGCAACATGGCTAAGTTACTTTCACCATTGTGACTTGAGTCAAGCTGGCAGACCAGACTGACATTATCACTTATCATTATCAAACCTGGACACAGGTATAGTTGCAATCAATAATTATTCTATTGTGTACTAAGAGAGTCAGCTTGCACAGACACTAATCTTGGGCATTTGGCTCTCCATCTTCAGAAGTTTTTAGGACATCTGTATCAATAAGTTTGTCCCTGTAGGGGTATTTGGACATTCCGAGGTGTATCCCACTATAGATAGGTAATTCAAAGGAAGCATTGTCAACCCAATATTGAAGTAAACAATGTCAATATAACTATTGAAATTGTATTGTATCACCTGCTGTTACCTTTGATGTGAAGGATATAAAAATGTTTGAATTTGTGAGACTCTACCACCAGTGTGTCCGTGAGAGTGCCTGCTTGAAATGCTGAATGAGAATGTCTATATCAACACCTTCAGAGTCTCTCTGGTGACTTTGATCACAGTCGGAACAACAGCATCGCTTTGAGTGGGGTAAGTCGTGTCTTACTAATTTGAGCACTTTGAGAAGGTGATGAGGGAGATTGATGAAGGGAGAGCTGTAGATGCTGCTTACATAGATTTTAGAACAGTATTTGCCAAGGCCCCACATAGGAGGCTTATCCAAATGATTAAGATGTATGGTGAATTGGCCATTTGGACTCAGAACTGGCTTGCCCATAGAAGACAGAGGGTAGTGGTTGAAGGGACTTATTCTAGCTGGAGGTCTGTGATTAGTGGTGTTCTGTACTGGGTTCTCTGCTGTTTGTTTTGTTTATAATTGACCTGTATGAAAATGTAGATACTTTAGGGTAATTTAAGAGACATTTAAGAATATTAAGGGCATTTAGATAGGCACATGAATGTGAGGAAATTGGAAGGATGTGGACATTGTGTAGACAGAAGAGTTTCGTTTGATTATGAATTTAATTGGTTTAGCACCAGATTGTGGGCTGAAAGATCTGTTACTGTGCTATGCTGTTCTGTGAAAGGGTTTATGTATGAGGAACATTTGGTTGTTCTGGGCCACTACTTGCTTGAGTTTAGAAGGAAGAAGGGGATATCGTTGAAATATGTGATGGACAAAAAGGCTCTGCGATAGGTAGTGAAAACTGCCCAGCACATCACCAGCATCAGTGTACCTGCCATCAGGGATGTATAGGCAGAGAGGTGCTGGGAAAGTAACTTCCCAGCTTATAGACTGTTTGTCCTACTCCCATCAAGGAGGAGGCTATGTAGCATCCATGCCAGAATCATCAAGCTCAAAACCAGTTGCTTTCCCCAAGCAGTAAGGCTGATCAACACCTCCACCCACTAACACACCCCTCCACACCCCCAACCACCACTACCTTATCGTTTCCTGTCAGTCACCTTATGTACAGATATTCCTGTGCCCAGCATCGCTTTATGGACATAAAATCAATCTATGTATATAAGTAATCATATATTTATATTTATATTTATTGTGTTTTTAAAAATTATTGTTTTCTTTACCTTATTTTTTGTGTGTGCTACATCGGATCCAGAGTAACAATTATTTCATTCTCTTTTACACTTATGTACTGAAAATGATATTAAATAGTCTTGAATCTTGAATCCTGAAATATGGTTAGCACAAGACTTTACAGAACAGTTGACCCAAGTTCAATTCCCGCTGCTCTCTGTAAGGAGTTTGTACATTCTCTCCATGACCGTGTGGGTTTCCTCTCACAGTCCAACGACGTATTGGTTAATTGGTCATTGTAAATTGTACCGTGATTAAGCTCGGGTTAAATAGAGGGATTTCCGGGCAATGTGGCCTAAAAGACTGGAAGAACCTAATCCACACTGTATCTGAAATTAAAAACATAGAATAAAATATCGAAAATTGTGGTTTCAGTGCCCATCTTTCCCACTCAGATCTGATCAGATAAATGGAATACAATTTACACTCAGCTACAGCTTTAGTTCCTCACACTACGGTGGGCTCCAATCAAAAACGCAGAACAACAATACATTATTTTTATCAGCACACAGAATGCCTTCTATATCCAAAGAAAATTGTGACGAGTGTACAGTATCATATTATTCACAGCTGAAATATGATAGGCTGGTAAACAAGCAATAGATACTCAATTATCTCCCAGCTATTAAACTACCACCCTGTAAACAATGATTAACCATTAATAGTCAATTAAGCCACTGATTCAGTTGAAAATTATATCAATGTAAATGAAATATGTAACTCAGCAATCATCCAGACTCAAATGACCTTTGTTAATAGTTACATTTTGATGTTTAATCTAAATAAAATTGTCAGTGGCAAAGGTTGTTATGGATCTTTAGACAGCAGAAGTTAAAGTATGAACAAGCCTAGAATGAAAGGGAAAAATATAGACTGCAATGTTGCCTCCTGTCCTGGGACTTCTATTGTGTAGCTCAATGTTTGAATAAAAGAAAACTGATCAGGAAAAGTGGGGTTTACAGTGGGTTTAAAGAGCAAAAGTGATATTCTGTTGATGCAAGGTGAAGAACCAGGAGCTGGATGGAGGAGAGGATGGCGACACTGACGGCTGGAGAAGGGAAAGTGGAGGGGAGGAACCATGTGATCCCAGCCCAAAGGTGCTGTTGATTGAGGGATGGTGAGAGGAAGAGAGAGAGAACATCTGGTGAAGCCTCATCTAGAGTATTGTATACAGTTCTGTTTGCCCCACTATAGGAAGAACGTTGAGGCTTTGGAGACGGTGCAGAGTAGTTTTACCAGGATGCTGCCTGGTTTGGGCAGCATGAGAGGCTGGACAAATGTGGGTTGTTTTCTCTGGAGGGAGATCTGATAGAGGTTTATAGGATTATGAGAGGCAAAGATAGAGTAGACAGAGAGTATCTTTTTCTCAGGGTAGAAACGTCTAGTACCAGAGGGCATGCATTGAAGGTGAGAGGGGATAGGTACAAGGAGGATTTGAGGGGTAAGTTTTCTTAGTGGATGCCTGGACTGTGCTGCCTGGTATGGCGGTAAAGGCAAATCCATTGGAGGCCATTGGTAATGATTAGATAGGCACACCAATGTGAGGAAGATGGAGGGATATGGACATTGTGTAATAGGGATTAGTTTTGGGTGTTTTTGATTCACTTTTTAACCAGTTCAGCACAACATTGTGGGCTGAGGGGCCTGTTTGTGTGCTGTTCTATTCTATGTCCCATCAGATCGTAAGTTGCCTCTTCCCCACTCAGCCCTGCTCTCGGTATACCCCTCTCACAGCTAACACCCTTGCACCTGGAAAATATGAGGGGTCACAACGGCTATAGAGGGAAGTGGTAAAGAATTGATTCCACTACGAACTTTCCTCACAACCAACAGAGTACGCCAGGCATAAGGGGCTGGCTGGTTTTTGCAAGACATCACACTGTTTCCTCCTTCTAGGACTATCGTCTTTGATTTGGCTCCAAAGACACCATGAACCCTGAGTTCTCTGTTTTTTTGTCAGATACATCCTTCTTGTTCTGCCTCAGAATGTTTCTGAAATAAATACTGGATACCTGTTTGGAAAGATTTTTAAAGAACAGGTTTAATGTTGCCTTGAGTGGGATTCCGATGCACTGGTCTTACACAACTAGGAGTTGGCTTGAGAGGAGCTGCTGTACGCACTGTTGCTGGGTGAGAGGGGCAGTCCATGTCAACTTTTCAGCAAATGCACACGATCTGTGTGGTCAATTTCACCTATACACACAATCCAATGTATAAATTAAAAGAAGATTTGTACTCAGCCAGGGCACACTCATCCTCACCGAGGCACCTGGTGAAAAGTCTCGACCCAAAACATCGACTGTTTATTCCTCTCCACAGATGTTGCTTGATTTGCTGAGTTCCTCCAGTAATCTGTGTATCTACCTCCAAATCTGTTCATAACCAAAAAGGTCTTACAATGAAATGGCTGAGGAAAAATGAAAGAAGGGGGGGGGAGAAATGGGGCAAGAAAAGGGTGAATCAGATCTCAGAAGCTGAAAAGACACCTTGGATATGTATTGTATATGTACTGTATAGGTAATGTATATGTATTGTGTATGTATTGGATGTGTACTGTATAGGTATTGTATATGTATTGTGTATTTATTGGATGTGTACTGTATAAGTATTGTATATGGATAGAGAAAGTTCAGTCCCATACTGAAGCTTCAGCCTGGATTGTGTGTTAAGGTCTCTGGAGTGAAATTTGACCCAAAAGGATTCTGACAGAGGATTCTCAGAATCCTGGTCAATACTGACACATCATTTAGATTTATGCTGGTTTGGCAGAGGGTTGAGGGGGGCTCAGTCAACAGCATCTCAGGCACAACCTTCCTCAACATCGTGGACATCTTCAAGAGGTGGTATCTTAGGAAGGCAGCGTCCATTGCAAAGGACCCATGCCATCTGGGAAATACCCTTTTCTCATTGCTACCATCAGGGAGGGTGCCCAGGAGCTACAGCAGCCTCCCCTCTGCCATCAGATTTCTGAAGAGTGCATGAACCCATAAAGACTACTGCATTATTCCTTTTTGTCACTATTTTTATACCTTGAAGTAATTTCTATATCTTGTACTGTACTGCTGCTGCAGAACAACAAGTTTCATGACACTAGTGTCCTTCCTCTGAACTCAGCAGGATACAGGTCCAGTTTACTTGTCTCTCCTCATGTGGTATGCCTGCCACTCCCTGAGCCATGCTGGTGACTCTGTTACATTCCTTATGTTGCAGGGCTCTGACATCCACCATCAGGAAGTGCTTTGAGAAGCTGGTCAAGGCATGTGTTAATCCCTGCCTCCCAGACAACTTCGACCCACTGCAATTCACCTACTGCCAAACCAGGGCCATGGTGGATGTCATCTTCCTGACCCTACACTCATCTTTTGCAGCATTTGACAGTAAAGACACCTGTTTAATGACTATAATTCCACCTTCAGTACTATTATTCCAAGCAAGCTCATCAACAAACCCTGGGAGTCAACGCCTCCCTCTGTCACTTAATCCTGACCAACAGACCCTGATCAATAAGGATAGCACTAACACTTCTGCCAAAGTTAGTTTAAACACTGGTGCTCCTAAAAGTTGCATCCCAAGCCCTCCACTCCTCTCCCTGTACACAAATGACTATGTGCTCTGACTCCATTTACAAGTTTGCAAATGATATCACAAGAGTGGGCTATATCTCAAATAACATTGAGTCAGAGTACAGGAAGGAGATAGAAAGCCTAGTGAGATGGTGTCATGGCAACAACTTTTCCCTTAATGTCAGCAAAACAAAAGAGATGGTCATTAACTTCAGGAAGGGGCAGAGTGCATGTTCCTGTCGACATTAACAATGTTGAGGTTAAGAGCATTGAGAGTAAGAGTACTGAGACTTTCAAGCTCCTAGGAGTGTACATCACTAAAAGCCTGTCCTGCTCCAACCATGTATACACCACAGCCAAAAAAAACTCATCCGTGTCTCTACTTCCTCAGGAGGCTAAAGAAATTTGGCACATCCTTGTTGACTCTTACCAATTTTTATCAATGCACCATAGAAAGCATCCAAGCTAGATACATAACTGCTTGGGATAGCAACTGCTCTGCACATGACTGTAAGAAACTATAGAGCATTGTGGACACAGAACAGCACATCACTGAAACCAGTCTGCTCTCCATGGGCTCTTTGGGTCATTCTTACAAATATACTTCTTGCTTCTTATAATGTTACGAGGATAGGTGGAGCAGTAGGTAGTGCTGAGGAAACAATGTGATTGAAGCAGGACTTGGGCAAATTGGAAGAATGGGCAATAAAGTGGCAGATGGAATACAGTGTTGGGAAATGTATGATAATGAATTTTGGTAAAAAGAACAATAGCGCGGACTATTATCCAAATGGGAGAAGGTTCAAACATCAGAGGTTTAGAGGGACTTAGGAGTCTTTGTGCAAGACTCCCAGAAGGTTAATTTACAGGTTGTGTCTGTGGTAAAGAAGGCAAGTGGAATGTTGGAATTTATTTCAAGTGGAATAGAATATAAAAGCAAGGAAATAAAGCAGAGTCATTTTAGATATTAGTCAGGCCACACTTGGAGTATTGTCAACAGATTTGGGCTCCATATCTCAGAAAGGATGTGCTTCAATGGAGAGAGTCCAGAGGAAGTTCACAAAGATGATTGTGGGAATGAAGGGGTTAACGTATGAGAAGCGTTTGGCAGCTTTGGGCCTGTACTCACTGGAATTCAGAAGAATGCAGGAGGATCTCATTAAAATCTACCAAATATTGAAAGGACTAGATAGGGTGGATGTGGAGAGGACGTTTGCTATGGTTAGGCTATTCAGAACTAGAGACACAGCCTCAACTTCAAGGGGTGACCCTTTAGGTAAGGAGGAATTTTTTTAGCCAGAGAGTAGTAAATCTGTGGAATGCTCTGCCACAGACTGCGATGGAGGCCAAGACCATGAATATATTTAAGGCAGAAGTTGATTGTTTCCTGATTGGTCAGGGCATCAAAGGATATGGCGAGAAGGCAGGTGTATGAGGTTGAGTGGGATCCGGGATCGGCCATGATGGAATATCGGAGAACACTTGATGGGCTGAATGGCCTAGTTCTGCTCCTATGTCTTATGGTCTTCTTGCTCCCTCAGTAAATTAACCAGGACCTCACCTACCCCAGACATTCGCTCTTCTCCCCTCCTCCATTGGGCAGAAGATACAAAAGCCTGAAAGCACGTACCACCAGGCTGAAGGACAGCTGCTACCTCACTGTATAAGATTATTGAATGGTTCCTTCGTATGATAAGAAGGACTCTTGACCTCACAATCTACCTCATTATTGCTTACCTGCACTGCACTTTCTCCGTAGCTGTTACACTTTAGCCTGCATTCTGTTATTGTTTTACCATGTTCTACCTCAGTGCATTGTGCATTAAATTGACCTGTATGAACAATATGCAAGAAAACCTTTTCACTGTATCTCAGCACATGTGACAATAATAACAATAACTGTAATAGACTAAAGCTAAGCACAATACTGCAGATATGGTCTCACAAGGTCCAAGATCTATCTGGTTCCTACTATGGGAAAGATGTGATAGGAGGAGTTCTAGGGAGGGTGTGGAAAAGATTTGCAAGGACGTTGTTAGGACTGGATGGCTTGAGTTGTAGGGATAGAATGGACAAGCTGGGATTGTTTACCCTGGAATGAAGAAGGCTAAGGAGAGACCTTATAGAGACCTTTTGCTTTCTTGAAAGTTCCCGGTGTAGGAGAGTCTAAAACCACAGGGCAGATGTTTAAGGAGAGAGGGGGAACATTTAAAGTTCCCAGTGTAGGAGAGTCTAAAACCACAGGGCAGATGTTTAAGGAGAGAGGGGGAACATTTAAAGTTCCCAGGGTAGGAGAGTCTAAAACCACAGGGCAGATGTTTAAGGAGAGAGGGGAAACATTTAAAGTTCCCAGGGTAGGAGAGTCTAAAACCACAGGGCAGATGTTTAAGGAGAGAGGGGAAACATTTAAAGTTCCCAGTGTAGGAGAGTCTAAAACCACAGGGCAGATGTTTAAGGAGAGAGGGGGAACATTTAAAGTTCCCAGTGTAGGAGAGTCTAAAACCACAGGGCAGATGTTTAAGGAGAGAGGGGAAACATTTGAAGTTCCCAGGGTAGGAGAGTCTAAAACCACAGGGCAGATGTTTAAGGAGAGAGGGAAAACATTTTAAGGGATCTGAGGAACAACTTCTTCCACAGGAAGGTGGTGAATATGTGGAATAATCTTCCGGGAGTCATTCTAGAGGCAGGAACAATTACAGTGTTGAGGCACTATCAATTACTCCAAAAGATTGGAAGTAGAGTAAATACTGAAAGGCTTTTATTAACAGTAAATGGTCCAACGTCCATGCTGAGTATCTGTCCTGGACTGAGGGAGGAGCAGTGACACAACTGTCTTTATTCAGGGGTCCGTGGGAGGAGCAGTCAGCAGAGGGGTGTGTCCAGGCATGTCCAGCCAGGTAACCCAGTTACAACATATATACATGGTTTACCTCAAGTATGTCAAAGACAATGGATTGGTTCAGGGTTAGGAAAGGCCCAGAGGGATGTGGGCCAAATGCAGGTAAATGGGACGAGCTCAGGCAGGCACCTTGGTTTGATGGAGGAATTGGGTTGAAAGCCCTGTTGCCATGCTGAGTAACTCTGTGACTCCAAAACACCATTTCTGCACCTACTTCTACCTTCTCACCTACGTTAGTTTTCAGTGATTTGGATTGCCCAGGTCCTTTGAACATTAACATTTCATAATCTGCCACTATTTTTAAAAAAAAGTCTCCATTTCTGTTTTGTGTAGTGAAAGGTTTAACCTCATAGTTCTACTCATTATATTCCATTTGCCAAATTCTCACTCACTCGGTTTGACTATATTCTCTTGCAGCCACATCACAGCCTCATATCAACTTACAAACCACCTGATTTTGTCTCAGCTCACTTGAGAATATTTTGTTCTGTCTCCCCAGCAACGTCATTAATATAGATTATGAATAGTTAACTAGTCAACAGCTTTGATAGGAGAAGCTCGCATGGTCACAAGGAGAAACTGCAAGCTGCACGCAGATTACACGAGAGGTCAGGATTGAACTCAGGGGCTGGAGGTGTGAGGCAGTACTTTACCAGAGGCACCAGCATGCTCCCCTGTCAAAACTCAGCACTAAGCCATAAAAGGAAATGGTAGCACCGATGACCAAATGCTTGGCTGAATGGGTGATATTTCAGAAGTGCTTCAGGGAGGGAAGGTTTGGGAAGGAAGGGAGGAGTTCGAGACCTTAATGTACTGGCAGTGGAGAAATAAGGGATTTCCAGGACACAAAGAACAAATCAGCAGGCAGCCACAAAGTTGATTATTGCTACTTCAACATGCCAATGGAATATTCTGAGGAAAGACCTTCATTATTTTGGTGATTCTGATAGAAGTTTATTTTATTGATAAACTTTTTGCATTTCCCCATCTTCAAAGTTGCAGAGTATCCATTATAAATAATTAAGTGTACATTTTCCAACACAAATTGATGTACGATTTCAATTACCAAGCTAATCGAGTTATAAAGTGCTCTACATATCATAGCAGACTTTTGCCCTCAAGCTCCCCAACACAAATTCATTTAAAGATCAGACAGGCTGCGCACTGCAAGACTGGAAGTCAGACTCATATACCTGCTGATTGATGTGAGCTCAGCAAAAAGAGAATGATGTAAGCACTGATCTGGTATTGATGGTCCTGATGTGAAAATGGTTGCCTATTAATCAGTAACTTCTTCCCAGAATTTCTTCCTTGTGCTCCTTTGTTCACCCGTGATGAACACAAGAAGGCAGCACAGATTTTTTTCCTGAATCATCCCACCTCTATGAGTTGTAGTGAATTGTTCAATTTTAATTCTGAATTTTAAAACTTCTGAAATGCCTGTTTCGCTGCCACAGCTACTGTGTGGTCCAGAATCTCCGGAGGGGAAGGCCCTGAGTCCTCGGCTTTTCCTGTTGCTCGGTGGCCGGGGCGGGGTCGAAGCGCTCGGCAGAGGATGGCGTTCGGTGCTCAGTGTCGGAGGGCTGGTCGGAGGCTTGAAGTTTTCGGACGGACTCAGAGTCGGCTGCGGTTGGGTGCTTCCAATGCATCGGCAAGTTTGCGGTGCTTGGAAGTTCATGGCAGGGAGAGTTTCTCCCTTCTGCCGCCTGCCTGAGATGATGGGGCTATCGGGACTTGAAACTTTTTTTTACCGTGCCCGTGGTCTGCTCTTTATCAAATTACGGTATTGCTTTGCACTGTTGTAACTATATGCTATAATTATGCGGTTTTGTCAGTTTTAGTCTTGGTTTGTCCTGTGTTTCTGTGATATCATTCTGGAGAAACATTGTATCATTTTTTAATGCATGCATTTCTAAATGACAATAAACAAAGACTGAGTGTCCTCATAATCTAATCTAATCTAATTACTTTCTTCAAAAATAGTATCAAACAGATTTGCAACAGTAGAAACTCCAAGTGCAGTAAAGTTCCAATAATCCAACATCTGACTGGTCAGAAGTACTGAGAGTTTAGTGTCCAGCTCACTCAATGCCCTGGAATGTCAGACAAGAATTCAGAATACAAGCAGAGCGTGCAGCAGAGTCATGCGTCCAGATTGTAACTGCAGCCAGGGCTGGGGTTTGAACTCCAGGCGTCAGAAAGGCTGTGTTTGGAGCCTGAATCCCAACAATATTTCCTATTCCCTTGAAGTTCACTGGAAAATCTATTACACTACTGTGAGATGTAAAAAGAGTTAAATGTTTAACCTTTAGTATTGGGTGACATCCAATAACTGGAAAGATCTGCTTGTCCAGCACCACCAAAGTCTCTAGGGTGTTGGATTATCGGAGTTTTACTGGCAGTTCAAGTCTTCCCACCATGCCCACCACCAGTCAGATTTATAAATAGTGTTTTTCTCAGCAAAATGGCCTTTGTAGGGCATTCATTAATTGGATGATAGAATTTTAAACCAGTACCCCATCTGCATAAATGCCTCCTGCAATGAACATCTTTTTAATGGCTGACTGAGTTCATTCCACAAAAGTATACTGTAAAACAAGGATATCAATTACTAGTTTCACCAAAATTAAAAAGTAATGAACTTTGAGATTTTGGAGATAGTGAAGGGGGGAATTTCATAACTGAGAACACATGTTCTGAAAGGCAGAACCTAGATTGACCTCCAGTCTGTAGAAAATTTACAAGATTTTATTAAAAAGAGAGATTCTGAAGCTTTGATAACCAAGTAGCAGAAAGATTTCTATTTAATGTTTCTACTTGTCATTTTTCAATCAAAACCAAACTCCCAACTCAGTCACTCTATTCCAGGCTCTGTAATGGGAAAAGGTTACGAGGAAGACCAAGCAAAATAGAAGACAAGGAATTAGGAGAAGGAATAGTCACCAGGTCCCTTAAACTTGCCTTGTGTTGAATATAAACTTGGCTGACCTCAGGTTTAATATCCCGGCATATGTCGTGAAATTTGTTAATGCAGCGGCAGCAGTACAATGCAATACATGATAAATATAGAAAAAAATGAATTACAGTAAGTGTACAACTATTATGAGTATTACAACTGATTGTAGAATTCTGAAGGGGGAAACCAGAGATCCACGGGCCTCATTGGAGGATCAGAGCTGGAGAAAGTCAGTAACTTTAAATTTCTCAGTGTTACTATCTCAGAGTACCTATCTTGGACCCATCATATAAATATAATTGCAAAGGAGGCACGGCAGACTTCTTGAGGGGTCTGCAGAACCTTGGCAAACTGCTGACTGGCTGCATTATGTCCTGGTATGGGAACACCAATGCCTTTGAGTGGAAAATCCTGCAAAAGGTAGTGGATTCAGCCTAGTACATCATGGGTGTTACATACCTCATGGATATCTTGTGACTGTCTAATGAGGATGATGTAATGGTCTTGTGGAGGTCACATGATGTAAAATTTCCCGCCGATGTGAGGTCACGTGATGACCTCTTCTCAACAGGTATATATAAGGGTAGACCCCTGGTGACGCAGTTAGTTTTCCCAGTTGAGTTTTAAGTTTAGTTCGTCAGTTACTCCGTATTGCTGCGTATTTTTTTATGAGGCAGTTTCATTTTAAAACGGAGTTTTACTTTCTATTGTAAGGTACAGAAGTGTTGGGCCAGTAGTTTCACCAATCACTGCCAGATTTGTTGATGTATTTTTTCAGTCATATTGGAGAATGAAGACGGGAACCTGAAGGAGTCGTTCCGTGGTTTTGGAAATGATCGACCATTATTGAATTCGTTCAAGTAAGTGTGATCTGCATGAGATAACCTCTGCTAAAAGCAGCAGAAAAGGATGTGCGGTACCTAGTCTATGGAGGAAAAAGGTCAGTGCCTTTAAACCACTTTATTTCTGTCGTCGTGAGTCCTGTGGACAAGGCAGGTTCCAGCTGGGATCCACAGTAACGTTGAGTCTTCGAGGAATTCTTTACTTCAGGGAAGTCTCTCCTAATTGACTGTATAAATCTCTTGGACTTTCAAATTTACCATTCTAAGAACTGTGTTCTAATTTACCACTTTAAAACTGTGTTCGCATTTACCACTTTAAGAACTAGTACTGAGTTTGGTGGTTTGTTAAATGGCCGCATAGCAGTTTACTTCTGGTTAAGGGTTTTGTTTGTTTATCTTTTTACTAATTTTGAGCAGAGTTTAATAAATGTTTATTTGTTTATAAAACCTGACATTGCTATATTCATTGTTGCCAGTCACATGACAATGGGTAAAACCCTCCCAACTATTGAGTACATCTACATGAGATGTTGCTGTAGAAGAGCAGCATCCATTATCAAGGATCTTTACCACCCAGGCCATGCTCATTTCTCACTGCTGCCATCAGGACTCAAGAGCCTCAGGACTCGCACCACCAGCTTCAAGGGCAGTTACCACCCTTCACCCATCAGACTCTCGAACAGAAAAGGATAACTACACTGATTCTATTTCTGGTGTTCTCACAGCCGATGGTCTCACTTCACGGACTCTTGTTACTTCATGCTCATTACTTACATGTGCACAGTTCGTTGTTCATTGATCCTGTTTACAGTTACTGTTAGATTTGCTAAGAATGGCACAAGAAAAAGAATCTCAGAGTTGTATGTGGCGACATGTATGTACTCTGATAATAAGCTTTACTTTGAACTTTTCAACTTTATATATATGTATATTAAATTGCTAAATTAAAAATAGTAGTTCAAAAACAGAAGTAATAAAAAAGTGAGGTAGTGTTCATGGGTTCAATGTCCATTTAGAAATCAGATAGCGGAGAGGAAGAAGCTGTTCTTGAAATGCTGAGTATGTGCCTTCAGTCTTCTGTACCTCCTTCCTGATGATACCAATGAGAAGAGGGCATGACTTGTGTGATGGGTGTCCTCAATAATGGATACCGCCTTTTTGAGGTACCGCTCCTTGAAGATGTCTTGAATACTCTATGAAAGCTAGTACCCATGATGGAGCTGACTAATTTTACAACATTCTGTAGCTTAGATCCTAAGACCATAACACATAACAGCAAAATTAGGCCAATCTGCCCATCGAGTCTGTCCCGCCATTTCATCATGGCTGATCCCAGATCCCACTCAACCCCATACACCTGCCTTCTCGCCTGATCCTTTGATGCCCTGACCAATTGACTTCTGCCTTAAAAATACCCATGGACTTGGCCTCCACAGCAGTCTGTGGCAGAGCAGTCCACAGATTCACTACTCACTGGCTAAAAAAATTCCTCCTTACCTCTATTCTAAAGAGTCACCCCTCAATTTTGAGGCTCTGCCCTTTAGATCTGGATACCCCCACCATAGGAAACTTCCTCTCCACATCCACCCTATCTAGTCCTTCCAACATTCAGTAGGTTTCAATGAGGACCCCCACATTCTTCTATATTCCAGTGAGTACAGGCCCAAAGCTGCCAAACACTCTGCATATGTTAACCCCTTCATTCCCAGAATCATCCTTGTGAGCCTTCTCTGGACTCTCTCCAATGACAGCACACCCTTTCTGAGATATGAGGCCCAAAACTGTTAACAATACTCTAAATGTGGCCTGACTAATGTCTTATAAATCTCAGAATTATCTCCTTGTTTTTATATTCTAATCCCCTTGAAATAAATGCCAATATTGCATTTGCCTTCTTTACCACAGACTCAACCTGTAAATTAACCTTCCAGGAGCCTTGTATGAGGACTCCTAAGTCCCTCTGCACCTCTGATGTTTGAACCTTCTCCCCATTTAGATAATAGTCCACACTATTGTTCCTTTTACCAATATGCATTATCATACGTTTCCCAACACTGTATTCCATCTGCCACCTTTTTTGCCCATTCTTCCAATTTGTGTAATTCCTGCTGCAATTGCATTACTTCCTCAGCACTACCTACCCCTCCACTTATCTTCGTATCATCCGCAAACTTTGCCACAAAGCCATCAATCCCATTATCTAAATCATTGATAAACAATGTGAAAAGCAGTGGTCCCAATACTGACCCCTGAGAAACACCAGCAGCCAACTAGAAAAGGGGGCTTTTATTCCCACTTGCTTGTCAGCCATTCCACTATCCATGCCAGTATCTTTCCTGTAATGCCATAAGATTTTATCTTGTTAAGCAGCCTCATGTGTGGTACCTTATCAAATGCCTTCTGAAAATCCAAGTAAATGACATCCACTGCCTCTCCTTTGTCCACGCTGCTTGTCACTTCCTCAAAGAACTCTAACGGATTTGTCAGGCAAGATTTCCCTTTACATGTTTCGATCCCACACAGTAGCCCCAACCTTCCATACCAGACAGTGATGCCGCCTGTCAGAATGCTCTCCATGGTACATCTGTAGAAGTGTCCAAGTGTTTTAGGTGACAAACCAATTCTCCTCAAACTCCTCATGAAATATAGCTGCTTTGATATGTTGGGACCAGGTTAGATCCTCAGAGATCTTGACACCCAGGGACTTGAAACTGCTCACTCTCTCCACTTCCGATTCCTCCATGAGGATTGGTTTGTGTTCCCTCGTCTTACCCTTCCTGATGCCCTGAAGTCTATACTGGACTCAACTCTTCTTCTGTGTCAGTTCCCCCATACTCCTCAGTTCTTTGATCTTTCAATTATTTACACAGAGAAATTCACTATCCTTTGGGAGAAGTATCGACACACCTCAGCTTTAAACGAGCAGCGCCTTATTTTGCTGCTGTGTCCCCTTTTTCTGCTTGTGAAAGCATCTCAACATTTACTCTGTCAAACGCTCTTAGAATCTTGTCACCCCTCATTCTTCAAAAGTTCAAGAAATTCAAAAACAGACTGTCTTCCTTGTCTTCATAGGACAATTCTCTCATTCTAAGAATATAGCCTGGTGAATCTTCTTTGGACTGCCTCCAATGTTACTATATCCATTTTTAGGTAAGAGGACCAAGACTTTGCACAATATTCCAGGTTAGTCTCACCAACACTGTTACACTTGTGAGAAAATCTCCCTGTTGGTAAACTCCCATTCTTTTGTAACAAAGGCCAACATTATTTGTCTGTATAATTCCTTGCTGGACCTGCCCGCTAACTTTTTGTGACTATGTACTAAATGAAGTTCATTCATTTTTTAAAAACTTTTTTGAAGTATTGGGACTCCTGGGAATCCCAGGCCCTCGATCACTCTGTGTGAACAAGCATTCTGGTTGGCTTTGAGAACCTCTGATCTATCTGTCTGGAGCACACACGAGCGCCACATCAATTTAAATAGGGGAATGGATCTCCACAAAACCACTACTCACCCACCCTGTCAGAATTTTCCTAGCCCATCTGCCAAAGACTAAATGGTTTTAACTCTGGTCTCACCTGTCACCTCAGCACCCACTAAGCTGTACTGGAATCAAGTCAGCTTCAGTCCTGTGGGACAGCCCGAGTTGAACTGATTGCAGGTGAGGATCCACTGTTGAAATAGAGACCCTTGCACCACTCGCACATCGGCAACACAGCAGTGGAAACAGTGAGCAGTTTCAAACTCCTGGGGGTCCACATCTCACACAGCCTTTCATGGTCCCAGAACACGCCTTACACAATCAAGAAAGCTCACCAACGCCTCTACTTTCTGAGGAGACTGAGGAGAGCTGGATTATGCGTCTCAGTACTCTCAACCTTCTAAGGATGCACAGTAGAGAGCATCCCAACATGCTGCATCGCTGGATGCTGAGGAAACTGCTCTGCAGTGGGCAAGGAGGCTCTACAATGGGTAGTCAAAACTGCCCGGTGCTTCACTGCTGCCAGCCTACCTGCCATCAGGGGAGGGGTACAGATTGTGCCATACAGAAAGGTGCTGGATCCCACCCACCCTGCTCATGGATTGTTTGTCCCACTCCCATCAGGCAGGAAGCTACGTAGCATCCACTCCAGGACCACCAGACTTAGAAACAGTTACTTTCCCCAAGCAGTGAGGCTGATCAACACCTCCACCCACTAACCCACTCCTCCACACCCTGAACCACAACTTCTTTATCAATTCCTATCAGAGTCACCTTATGTACAGTCACAATCAATACGTATTTGTATTTTTTATTATTGTGTTCTTTGTCTTATTATGATTTTTTTTTGCGCAGCATCAAATCCGGATTAACTCTTGTTTGCAAACAAGTGAAAATTTGCAGATGCTGGAAATCCAAGCAACACACATCAAAAAGCTCCTCCAGCATTTTGTATGTGTGGCTTTAACTAATATTTTGTTCTCCACCATACTTGTGTGCTGGAAATGGCATTAAACAACCTTGAATCTTGGACCTTGAGCAGTTCCCTACCATTCTCAGAGCAGTCATCCAAGGCTGAAAAGAAAAGAGCAGTCAGGTGTAAGTTCAGTCTAACGTTAGAAACTAAAGGCTCAGCAGCAGTATTGGTATGGAGTTTGCGCTGAAGCCTCTGCAGTGGGCCTGAACCCAGAGCCTCCTGGAGCAGAGGCAGAGGATTTATCACTGAGCCACAGCTGATACAGTTGCTGCAGGATTCAAAGAGAATCTGCTCCCACACTGTTACCTTATACCACATCCTCAGTTCTTTATAACCATATCATATTTTATTAAAAAATCCCATCGGACAAATTTTTCCGATGTCTCCTGGCAATGCTGTTTTAAATTTCAACCGTAAACTCAACAATTCTGGAAAGAGTGTGGTGTTTGCACACGTCTCTGGGGATGTTCTATCTGTCTGCATCAACTCCAGTAAATGTGACTAATGAGAATCAATTCATTGAATTTCTGATGATCTGGGAGGCTTAGGCATCTTGTCACTGCCGCGTAAACACATGATTTATCAAAGTAATGGTTAATTAAATTAATGTACGGCAATAAAAAAAGCAGTTATAATGAGTGTTTTGTCCCTTTTCACCAATTGCAGCTGCGACAGCAGTTGCTGGTGGGGGTGGAGAAGTGGCAGAAGAGGAGATGAGAACAGGCTGAGGAATGAACAAGTGACAGTGTATCTTGTAATTAAACAGCATTTCAGTTTATCAGCTTTTGGAAGTCATTGGAAGAATGAATCACCATGGTCTAAAGTTTGAAATTCAAAACTGGCATAGAGTTAGATTCACCAAATTCTAGCACCCCAGATCATTATGGTTGACATTCACTCAGTGGCCACTTTACGGGTACACCTGTACACCTGCTCGTTAACGCAAATATCTAATCAGCCAATCATGTAGCAGCAACTCAAAGCATGAAAGCATGCAGACACGGTCAAGAGGTTCAGTTGTCCAGACCAAACATCAGAATGTGATCTAAGTGACTTTGACTGTGGAATGATCGTTGATGCCAGACAAAGGTGGTTTGAGTATCTCTGAACCTGCTGATCTATGATTTTTACACACAATACTCTCTTGAGCAGGGTTTCCCAAACTGGGGTCCATGGACTCCTTCGTTAATGGTAGGGGTCTGTAGCACAAAGAAGGTTGGGGACCCCTGCTCCAGGGTTTACAGAGAATGGTGCGAGAAACAAAAAAAAAATCCAGTGAGCGGCAGTTCTGTGGGCAAAAACGCCTTGTTAATGAGGGAGGTCAGAGGAGAACGGCCAGACTGGTTCAAGCTGACAGGAAGGCAACAGTAACTCAAATAAACACATGTTACAACTGTGACGTGCAGATGAGCATTTCTGAACACACAACACGTCGAACCTTGAAGCAGATGGGCACAACAGCAGAAGACCACAACATACACCCAGGGGCCTCTTTATTAGGTAGAGCAGGTAACTAGTAAAGTGGCTACTGAGTATAATGGTGGTGAAATTGCCCACGTAAAACCGACCGTACTTCAAAATAAAGCTTTGCTCATGAAGTTTTTGTGCATCTATATGTGTGGACATATTGAGATTGTGTTGAACAGAAGAGAGATATGGTGTGACAGATTCCTAACAATATTAAAAACAAACATCTGGAGGAACTCGTGAGTTCAGGCAGCAGCTGTATGGCAGGCAGCAACTTTATCAATAGCATGGTACTGAACATACTTCCATTTCCTTATATCAACCGATTTCAAGTGAAGCCGCTGAGACGTCAGTCAGGATAGTTGAGTTCAAAGAACATTTATTACCAAAGTATGTATTTGTTATACAACCTTGAGATTCGTCTTCTTACAGGCAGCCACAAAACAAAGAAACCCTAAAGAACCCATAAAAAAACTGTCAAACACCCCAGTGTGCAGAGAGGAAAAAAAACAAATCATGCAAACAATAAGAATAAGCAGGTGGTGTTTAGAAGCAAGTCCACAGAGATGAAGCCCGGAGCAGTCAGAGTAGGGCCACAGCCTCAGTTCAGTACAGAGCTGGATTATGTGTCTGAACACTGCCTGGGGATTGTCCCATCAATTGCCCGACATTGTTGCTCAGGATCTTGGACTATATATATGTTTTTTTTTGAGTGACTATGCTTCTTTGCTTGCTATTCTGATTATGTTACTCATTATTTTTGTGTGTTTGCTTGCTATTTTGAATGTTTTGCACTTTGGTCCCAGAGGAACACTGAGTCATTCAGCTGTATCTATGCAACACACATCAAAGTTGCTGGTGAACGTAGCAGGTCAGGCAGCATCTCTAGGAAGAGGTACAGTCGACGTTTCAGGCCAAGACCCTTCGTCAGGACTAACATCGACTGTACCTCTTCCTAGAGATGCTGCCTGACCTGTTGCGTTCACCAGCAACTATGATGTGTGTTGCTTGAATTTCCAGCATCTGCAGAATTCCTTGTGTTTGCAGCTGTATGTATGGTTTGAATAATAATAAAATTTGATTTGATTTTGATTTGACATGGTCAAAGGACATCCATGGACTGACGAATGGCAAGAGCTGTGGATGTAGAGCAGTGAGGACGTAGGCTCGGTGGTCTGTGCGGGATGGAGGCATGAGGGCCAGTGACTCCATAGGGATGTGTGTTGGCCTGGTTCGAGGTCTGAAGTTTAGGGTCCCATCATCGGTGAGTTTGGAGTTTGTGGCCTCAAGTTCAGGTCCTGTCATGGTGACCCCTGGGGTCAATACCCAAGGTCAATCAAGTGTCCGCAAGTCAGCACACGATGGCTGAAGCCCTTGGTCTGCAGGTCTGCGATTCCACTGGGGAAGTCAGAGGCCTGATGTCTGCAAGTCAAATGGAGGCTGAAGGCCTGAGGTTGCAAAAGTGTGTGTGTGTGTGTGTGTGTGTGTGTGTGTGTGTATGCTGGTACTAAAATGTGGGAAAAACTTGTGGTCTATCCCAACATATCCTTGGGTTATTTTGTTTGTTAATGCATACAACACATTTTACTATATGCTTTGACATACACAATAAATAAATAATTGGAATCTGAATTTGCATCTGGGAAATTTGACCTTGTGGAATTCACAAATACCTAGCCAAAAGTTTGAGATAGAGAATAAAACTTGCTTTCACAAAATCTTTGCATAAACTTTTGAATTCCACCATGATAGGGCTTTGTGCATCTGACAGTAGGAATTGTGCCCATTGCCTTAGGAGTTTTATATGTCAATGATAAAATATTGTATCTGCAAATTACCTTTCTGTTGACTGGTTTAGTAGATTTCTTGCAGCAACAAGACCATAAGATACAGTATAAGAGCAGACCTGGCCATTTCACCCTTTCAACTCTCTCCGCCATTTAATTATCGCTGATCTTTTCATCCCTGTTGACGCACCTTCTCCCTGTAATCCTTAACCAACCCTTCCCCTTATAAATCAACAACCTACCAATTCCTGGCTAAAGTACACCCAAAGGTTTGGCTTCCACCACCATCTGTGGCAACAGATTCTTCAGAATCACCACTGTCACTTCATCACTTAAATTTCAGTATCTGCAAGGTTTCAATAAGATCGCCAACTGATCCTTCTGAACTTCAGCAAGTAAAATCAGACATTTCTGATGTGTTGTGCCTTTGCTTCCAGGGGGTGCAGAATTTAATCAAGCTTTGGAAATGATACTTAACAACAGGACTGACAGAACACTCACAAATAGATGTCAGTGACCAATGAGTGAATATGTCTAGTGTTGGTCCAGAGTGAGTACGCTAAGGGTTGGTCCAGAGTGAGTATGTTTAGCACTGGTGTAGAGTATGTTTAGTGTTGGTCCAGAGTGAGTATGTTTAGTGTTTAGGGTTGGTCTGGAATGAGTATGTTTAGTGTTTAGGGTTGGTCTGGAATGAGTATGTTTAGCGTTTAGTGTTGGTCTGGAGTGAGTTTGCTTAGTGTTGGTCTGGAGTGAGTTTGTCTGGTGTTGGTCTGGAGTGAGTTTGTTTCATGTTGGTCTGGAGTGAGATTGTTTAGTGTTGGTCTGGAGTGAGTTTGTTTCATGTTGGTCTGGAGTGAGTTTGTTTGGTGTTGGTCTGGAGTGAGCTTGTTTCATGTTGGTCTGGAGTGAGTTTGTCTGGTGTTGGTCTGGAGTGAGTTTGTCTGGTGTTGGTCTGGAGTGAGTTTGTTTAGTTTTGGGTTGGAGTGAGTTTGTTTAGTGTTGGTCTGGAGTGAGATTGTTTACTGATTCCAGTAACAATAAGAGAATCAATGAAAGACCACACCAAATAGGGTGAACAACTAATGTGCAAAACGTAATAATCTGTGTTAATACAAAAAAAAGAAATAATAATAATAAATATATCAGCAATAAATACCTAGAATGTGACATGAGGAGGAGTCCTTGAAAGTGAGTCCATAGTTAGTATGAACAGTTCACTGGTGGGACAAGTGAAATTGAGTGAAGTTATCCCCTTTGGTTCAAGATTTGGATGGTTGAGGAGTAATAACTGTCCCTGAACCCGGTGCTGTGAGTTCTGGGGCTCCTGTACCTTCTTCTTGATGGCAGCAGTGAGAAGAGAGCATGTCCTGTGTGGTGGGGCCTTGATAATGGCAGCTGCTGTCCTGCCACAGCACTCCAGGTAGATGTGCTCAATGGCAGGGAAGGCTATCCCTGTGATGGACTGATATCACTACTTTTTGTAGTATATTCCATTCAAGGGCAATGGTATTTCCATATCATGCCATGAAACAGCCAGTTGATATATTTTCCGCTGCACATCTATAAAAGTTTGTCCAAGTTTTAGAAGTCATGCCAAATCTTTGCAAACCTCTGAGGAAAGAGAGGTGCTGCTGTGCTGTCTTTGTAATTACACTTACATGCTGGGCCCAGGACAGGTCCTTGGAATTGATAATATCAAGCAATTTCAGGTTGCTGACCCTCTCCACCTCTGATCCCTCAATGAGGACTGGCCCTAGGACCCCCAGTGTCCTCTTCTTGAAGTCAATAATCTGCTCATTGGTCTTGCTGACATTGAGTAAGAAGTTGTTGTGGCACCACACAGGCTGATTTTCAATCTCCCTCCTATCAGCTGACTTATCACCACTTCTGAGTTGGCCTAAAACCACGGTGTTGTCAGCAAACTTAACTTTGGCATTGTAGCTGTGCTTAGCCGCACATCATATCTGTAAACAGAGTAGAGCTGGAGGCTAAGCCTCGTAGTGCCTCTGTGTTGATGGAGATTGTGGAGGCGATGTTGTTGCCAATTCGAACTGGCTGGGGTTGGCAATTGAGGATTCAATTCCACAAGAGGGATTGTGGCCAAGGTCTTGAAGCTTGGTGATCAGTTTTGAAGGGATGAAAGTATTGAATGCTGAGCTGTAATCGATAAAGAGCATCCTGATGTATGCATCTTTGCTGTCTAGATGTTCCAGGTTTGAGTGAAGAGCCAATGAAATGGCATCTGCTGTGGACCTGTTGTGCCGGTAGGCAAACTGGAACAGATCCAAGTCGTTCTCAGGCAGGAGGGGATACAAATAAGTTTCATCCTCATCCTCTCAAAACATTTCATCACTGTGGATGTAAGTGATACTGGATGATAATCATTGAAGCTGGTAACCACATTTTTCTTCAGCACTGGAATAATTGAAGCCTGTTTCAAGTAGATGGGTTCCTCAGAATGCTGAAGTGAGAGGTTAAGGATCTCAGTGAACACTCCAGCCAGTTGATCAACACAGGACTTTAGTACTCAGCCAGGTACCCCAACTGGGCCAGATGCTTTCCGTGCACTCGCCCCCCCGAAGGGTGCTCTCACATTGACCTCAGGGACTGAAATCACAGGGTCATTGGAGGCTGTGGGAGTTCGTGATTGTTCCACCATGTTCTGATGGTCAAAGCGAGCCTAGAAGGCATTGAGCTCATCTGGAAAGAATGCCCTGATGTCATCTATGTCGATTGATTTCACTTTGTCAGAGATGATTGCATTCAAACATCCTTCATTGATCCAAGTTTAGTCCAGAATTGCCACCTTGCCCATGTGATAACTTTGCAGAGATCATATCTGGACCTCTTGTAACTTTCTTGGTCACCAGACTTGAATGCCTCTGATCTGGCCCTCAGCAGATTGTGGGTTTCATGCATCATCCACGGCTTCTGGTTGAGGAAGACTGAATGATTTTGTGAGAACATACTCATCTACAACTGTTTTAATAAAGTCTGTGACAACCATGGTGTGTTTATTCAGATCCACAGATGAGTCCTTAAACATGGCCCAGTCTACCGACTTCAATCAATCCCAGATCTCTCTGCTGCCTCCTGCAGACACCTCCTTGTTGTCCATATCTCTGGAGCCTTGCTCTTTAGCCTCTGCTTGGGTGCAGGTTAGAGAAGGACAACCAAGTGATCAGATTTCCCAACATATGGTCTGGGCATGGAAGGGTAGGCATTTCTTATCTTAGTACAGCAGTGTTCTAGTATGTTGGGACCTCTGGTGCTACAGGTTATATGCTGATGGTAAATGGGCAGGATTTCTTCAAACAAGCCTGACTGAAGTCTCCAATTATGATTTGAAATGCATCGGGATGGACTGTTTCTTGTTTGGTGACAGCAGTAGCTCAAGCGCTTGATTATAGTCGGCCGCTGGTGGTATGTAAACTGCAGTCAGGATCAGGGAGGAGAACTCCCTTGGTAAATAGAATGATTGTCATTTGATTGTTAGAGGTTTAAAGTTGGGGGACACAAGTACGACAAAAATGCCACATCGGAGCACCACTGAGAGTTTATCGTGTAATGCACACACCCACTTTTGCCTTTTCCGAATCAGCAGTTCAGTCCATCCTGTGTATCGAGGAACCTTTGGGTCTCTGGCATACTCTGAGTAACCACGTCTCTGTAAAACGCAGAACACAACTATTCTTCATTTCCCTACGATACGACAATCTTCACCTTCTGTCCTCAATTTTGTTCTCAGCAACTAGATCTACTAACAAGGTGCTGGGCAGAGGGTGCCTCAACATGGCTCGGAGACCCTCTTGCTGCCTTGTTTCTGCCCATGCCAAAGAACCTGCGTCCGTTTAAAGGTGCTGTACCTGCTGAGTGCTTGAGAGTTACGTCTGCCAAATCTTTCAGAAGGTCATGGTATCTGGAGAACATAGAAACATAGAAACATAGAAAATAGGTGCAGGAGTAGGCCATTCAGCCCTTCAAGCCTGCACCGCCATTTATTATGATCGTGGCTGATCATCCAACTCAGAACCCTGCACCAGCCTTCCCTCCATACCCCCTGATCCCCATAGCCACAAGGGCCATATTTAACTCCCTCTTAAATATAGCTAATGAACCGGCCTCAACTGTTTCCTGTGGCAGAGAATTCCACAGATGATTCAAAAATGTGTTGCTTAAAGGGAAATTACATGAGACTGATTGAAGTGAGAGTTATTTAAAAGAGGTATATTTAGAAGTTTATGTTTAGTTTCACCTTTAGAAGAGTTGGTCTGGAGTGAGTTTGTTTAGTGTTGGTCTGGAGTGAGTTTGTTTAGCGTTGGTCTGGGGTGAATTTGTTTAGAGTTGGTCTGGAGTGAGTTTGTTTAGTGTTGGTCTGGGATGAATTTGTTTAGAGTTGGTCTGGAGTGAGTTTGTTTAGTGTTGGTCTGG
Source organism: Mobula hypostoma (assembly GCF_963921235.1). Lineage (NCBI taxonomy): Eukaryota > Metazoa > Chordata > Chondrichthyes > Myliobatiformes > Myliobatidae > Mobula > Mobula hypostoma. The sequence goes on from NC_086103.1 coordinate 77,089,191, forward strand.
GGTGAATTTGTTTAGGGTTGGTCTGGAGTGAGTTTGTTTAGTGTTGGTCTGGAGTGAGTTTGTTTAGCGTTGGTCTGGGGTGAATTTGTTTAGAGTTGGTCTGGAGTGAGTTTGTTTAGTGTTGGTCTGGGGTGAATTTGTTTAGAGTTGGTCTGGAGTGAGTTTGTTTAGTGTTGGTCTGGGGTGAATTTGTTTAGGGTTGGTCTGGAGTGAGTTTGTTTAGTGTTGGTCTGGAGTGAGTTTGTTTACTGTTGGTCTGGAGTGAGTTTGTTTGGTGTTGGTCTGGAGTGAGTTTGGTGTTGATCTGGAGTGAGTTTATTTAGTGTTGGTTTGGAGTGATTTTGTTTATTGTTGGTCTGGAGTTAGTGTGTTTAGTGTTAGTTCAGAGTACTTTGAGAACATGGCAGACATACCAAAACCAAAAGCTATGGATAAACCAAGGGATTTGAAGTCTGCTGAGGGCTAGATTTGTGGCATTCAATACTGGTGATCTAGAACTATGCAAGAAGTCCTGTTACAACCTGTGAAAAAACAATTCCAAATGAGGTTAGAGACGGAGTTGGGTGCACATCAGCTGTGGCAGATTTTGCAGGCTGTTATTTCCTACAAAGCAAAACCTAACATCACGAATTTTTAGATTATGGGAACACTCGGTCCTCTTGTATTGTCATTTAGAAATGCATACATGGATTAAGAAATGATAAAATATTGCTCCGGAGTGATATCATGGAAAACAGGACAGACCAAAGACTAACACTGACAGAACCACATAATTATAACATATAGTTACAGCATTGCAAAGCAATCCCATAATTTGATAAAGAACAGACCATGGGCACAGTAAAAAAAGTCTCAAAGTCCCGAGTTGATCGACTCTCGAGTCCCCAATAGCAGGCGGCAAAAGGGAGAAACTCCCTGCCATAAACCTCCAGGCACCGTCAACTTGCCGATACCTTGGAAACAGCCGACCCCAGCCGACACTGAGTCCATCCATCCGAAAACTCGATGCTTCCGAGCAGCCTCTCCGATACAGCCTCCCGTGCGCCATCGACCTCTCCCCAGCCGCTGAAACACGCAAAGCCGAGGATTTCGGGGCCTTCAGCTCCAGAGATGCCGGTTACCACACAGTAGCAGCGGTAGCAAAGCAGGCATTTCAGAAGTTTTCCAGATGTTCCGCTGTGCACTCACATCTGTCTTCATCAAATCAGGATTGTGTATGGTCCCCTACTTGACAGATAACAGATATTCATCACCGAAGTGACCGCACGCGCTGTTGTCGCGCCGCCATCTTCTCCCCGCTCCCAGATGAATTGCTATGATGATTCACTCCCAGATGAGCTAAGTGCCTTTTATGCACGCTTTGAAAGGGAAAATAAAACTACACCTGTGCAAATCCCTCTGGCATATAGTGACCGTATGATCTCTGTCTTGGAGGCTGTCATCAGAACATCTTTGATAAGGGTGAACCCTTACAAGATGTCAAGCCCTGATGGTGTACCTGGTGGTGGTCTGAAAACCTGTGCCAACCAACTGGCAGGAATGTTTAAGGACATTTCCAATCTCTCACTGTTGCAGTCAGACGTTCCTATTCTGCCAAAAGGGCAACAATCGTACCAGCGCCCAAGAAAAGCTGGGTGAACTGCCTCAACAACTATTGCCCAGAGGCACTCACCTCTACTGTGATGGAGTGCTTTGAGAGCTTGGTCATTTCTACAATCAACTCCTGCCTTGCAAGGTCCTGAACCTGCTGCAATTTGCCTATTGCCACGATAGGTCCACAGCGGATAGGATCTCACTGGCTCTCCACTCGGTCTTGGGTCACTGGGACAATAATAGTGCCTACATCAGGCTTCTGTTTATTGATTACAGCTCACCATTTAACAGCATCATACCCTCAGTTTTAGTTAGCAAGCTCGAAAGCCTGGACCTCTGTACCTCCTGCTATAACTGGATCCTCGTCTTCCTCACTGGGAGCCCACAGCTCTGTGCGGATGGGAATTAACATCTCTTCCTCGCTGATGATCAACACTGGCGCACCTCAAAAGTGTGCCCTTAGCCCACCGTGTTACTCTCTCTATATCCACAACTGTGTGACTGGGCACAGCGCAAATGCCGTGGAAAGGGCGAGCAGTTTCAAGCTCCTAGGTGTCAACATCTCTGAAGATCTACCCTAGGCCCAACATATTGATACAACTACAAAAGGGGCATGACAGTGGCTATATTTCATTTGGAGTTAGAGGAGACTTGGTATATCACTAAAGACACACAGGTTTCTACAGATGAACCGTGGAGAGCATTCCAAGTGGTTACATCACCGTCTGGTATGGAGGGGCCACTGCACAGCATCAGAAAAAGCTGCAGAAAGCTGTAAACTCAGCCAGCTCCTTACTGTCTGTATTATATTGACATTTGCATTGCACCATCTGTACAGCTGTAATTACCGGCTAAGTTTGTTTTCTCTCCCATTGACCTCCAGCTGCAGAGAGTTGTAAACTCAACCAGCTCCATCATGGGCACTAGCCTCCCCGGCATCGAGGACTCCTTCAAAAGGTGATGGCTCAGAAAGGCAGCATCCATCATTAAGGGCCCCCATCTCCCAGGACATGCCCTCTTCTCTTTGCTGCCATCGGGGGGAGGTACAGGAGCATGAAGCCACACACTCAACGCTTCAGGAGCAGCCTCGACCCCTCTGCCATCAGATTTCTGAATTGGCAATGAACCTGTGATCACCACCTCACTACTTTGTTGCTCCCTTTCTGCTCTACCTATTCAATTTACTTCTTATCTGTATTTCATAATGTAATTCATACTATTTTGATTATCTTGGATTACAATGTACTGCAAAACAAGAAATTTCATGGCATATGCCAGTGATATGAAACCCAATTCTGAGCATTGGTGGGGAGTGAGTACATTGAGTGATGGTCTGATGTGACAGAGCTCTCAGACATGATTGTAGAGATCAAAAATTCCGTGACTGCTGCCACGGAACATTGACTTATTACTGGTAGCAAAATGTTTTGTTTCATTCACACAATACAAACTAACTGACAGAAACAAAATAAACTGCTCCAGCTTGCAAAGGCACAAAGATAGGGGACTGTCTTGTCTCCCTTTCTCTTCACCATTTACACCTCGGACTTCAACTACTGCACAGAGTCTTGACATCTTCAGAAGTTTTCTGATGACTCTGCCATAGTTGGATTCATCAGCAAGGGAGATGAGGCTGAGTCCAGGGCTACGGTAGGAAACTTTGTCACATGGTGTGAGCAGAATTATCTGCAGCTTAATGTGAAAAAGACTAAGGAGCTGGTGGTAGACCTGAGGAGAGCTAAGGTACCGGTGACCCCTGTTTCCATCCAGGGGGTCAGTGTGAACATGGTGGAGGATTACAAATACCTGGGGATACGAATTGACAATAAACTGGACTGGTCAAAGAACACTGCGGCTGTCTACAAGAAGGGTCAGAGCCGTCTCTATTTCCTGAGGAGACTGAGGTCCTTTAACATCTGCCGGACGATGCTGAGGATGTTCTACGAGTCTGTGGTGGCCAGTGCTATCATGTTTGCTGTTGTGTGCTGGGGCAGCAGGCTGAGGGTAGCAGACACCAACAGAATCAACAAACTCATTCGTAAGGCCAGTGATGTTGTGGGGATGGAACTGGACTCTCTGATGGTGGTGTCTGAAAAGAGGATGCTGTCCAAGTTGCATGCCATCTTGGACAATGTCTCCCATCCACTACATAATGTACTGGTTGGGCACAGGAGTACATTCAGCCAGAGACTCATTCCTCCAAGATGTAGCACAGAGCGTCATAGGAAGTCATTCCTGCCTGTGGCCATCAAACTTTACAACTCCTCCCTTGGAGGGTCAGACACCTTGAGCCAATAGGCTGGTCCTGGACTTATTTCATAATTTACTGGCATAATTTACATATTACTATTTAACTATTTATGGTTTTATTACTATTTATTATTTATGGTGCAACTGTAACGAAAACCAATTTCCCCCAGGATCAATAAAGTATGACTATGACTATGACTATAGCGATTTCGTTTGGAAAGGGCAGTATTTTTAACACTGGCTGTGTCAAACACAAAGGAAGGATGTCAGAAAGTCCTGCATATAGCCTGATCTTCTTTTGCATATTTCTCTTTGAATTGCCTTATTTATTTTATTTTAAATGATTTATGTTTCTGTTTTCATCAACGTAGAAATAAAACTTACAGTAGATTGCTGACAAGAGAAAATCTGCAGATGCTGGAAATCCAAGCAACACACACAAAATGCTGGAGGAACTCAGCAGGCCAGGCAGCATCTATGGAAAAGAGTGCAGTCGACGATTTGGGCCGAGACCCTTCAGTAGATTTCCAGTCCTGCAACCCATATCCTGACACACAACAAAACCCTTTCACTTGGTGTGCTCACTGACTCTCATTTTCAAACGTCTATATTGTATATACTATTCTTGAAGCTGATTACCCTACCCGGCTCTGAAGTCTCTTCCAACCATACTGTCCTCCAATACCCTATGGTTTGAACCTCTCCATCATTCATGGTCACCATCTTCAGTTGCCTGAACTTTGTAAGTTCCCCAAGTCCCTTCCATCTTAAAACTTATCCCCTGGTTCATTTGCCCTACAGTTGTCTTCTGTTAGAGTGCCAAGCTTTGACAATACACCTGTGAAACACTGAGGGATGTTATTGGTGCTATATCCACTCAGTGGTCACTTCATTAGGTGCCTCCTGTGCGCACAGAAATAAAGTGATAACACCACTGAGTGCTGCCATAGCCCATCCACTCCAAGGTTTGACATGTTGTGCATTCAGAGATGCTCTTCTGCACATCACTGTTGTAACACATGGTTACTTGAGTTACTGTCTCCTTTCTGTCAGCTTGACCCAGTCTGGCCATTCTCCTCTGAACTCGATCATTAACAAAGTGTTTTCACCCACAGAACTGCTGCTCACTGGACGTCTTTTGCTTCTCCCAACATCCTCTGTAAACTTTAGCGACTATTGTGCGTGAAAATCCCAGGAGATCAGCAGTTTCTGAGATACTCAAACCACTCCATCTGGCACCAACAATCAATCCACAGTCAAAGTCACTGAGATTGCATTTCTTCCCCATTCTGATGTTTGGTTTGTCACCTTGTCGTGGTGGAGAAGCTTGTGTGGTCCTGTGATTCCGAGAGCATTGCTGTCTGGAGCTATGCTCCTGGTAGGGTCACCCATGGCGGTAAGGTTGAAGGTGAGGTCCCTGACAAAGAACAATCCAAGACCTCAACGTGGAACAGGCAGACGAAGTCACTTCAAACTCAACGGCTGTGAAGGCGGATGAAGGCTGCAACAAATCCATCAGCTCCAATTGTTGTGGTTTCCATGCCATTGGAATTAGTTGGTTGATTTGTGAAGTATCGTGTGCTTCTTGGAGTGTAACATCAAGTACACGTTAAACAAATACACACACAGGCGTCTTTGCTCTGTGGGCCACTTCTTCAGAACAAAGACCATCATCCTCGACCTTTGGTTTGAACAACAACTGAACCTCTTGACCATATCTGCATGCTTTTATACATTGAGTTGCTGTCCCACGATTGGCTGAATAGATGTTTGCATTAATGAGCAGGTGTACAGGTGTACCTAATAAAGTGACCAGTGAGTGTATGTGTGTGCATGTGTTGCTCTCACAACAGTTAAAGGTAATCTGGAGCTCTGCCTCATAAAGCGGTTGAGGTTATGTCAGTTGAAATTTTCACGTCTCAGAGAGGCAATCATAACGGGAGTGAAAGAAACAAGGACAGTGAGAGAGAAGCCTGGTGGATTGAGTTATTAACTGATCAGCAGACAAGAACTGAGGGGCTGAATTGGGCAGTTTACCTTGGGGAGGGGGACATTCACCCCTTGCCTCTGTTAAATATAAATCCTCGAGATATGAAATTTAATGCATCCAGAATACCTCCACTTATTCCTAAGTAGCAGCAGTGTCCTGTATTCATCGACTGGGGAGGTGCTGGAATATCAATTGCATGCACCAGCTGTCCATATGGAATATCTGTAGCACAATCACTTTCAGGCACTCTCACTCTAAAGCCGAGGAAATCAGTTAATTCTTTGACCTGTGCACCAGTTAATCACCTTTGCCCTGCGGTTAGCATTAGGCTTTGAATGCCAAAGCCCCATAAAACCATCAGATTAGGATAATTGCAGTTGCAAAAGTGATGAGCAGTGCAGTCGTTAGCATTTGGGCTGTATTAGCTAATCCCTTTAAAAACAAAACCCACCCTCGGAAACCACAGTAAACACACTAATCTGGAGTGAGATAGCTCTCAACCCCTTTGTCTCATTCTCCAGTTCTCATCTGTTAAGGGAGTATTTACCTCCAGCAGATGATCAGGCAAGACAATAAATTATCTTTCTGCAGAGGCTGCTGGACAGCTGTTAGTGAATTACAAGGCATTAATCCAATCAAGGAGTTCAGGTGACTATACAAATTGTGAAGGTGGGTACTCGATTTACACATTCTGAGACCATCGTCGTAATTACAGACCATAATTCACTAACAGCAATCCCATGCTCAGCAATAATATTTACCAGATAATAATTATTCTGCTGCACCATTGATGGGCAATCTTCCAGACATCAGGAATTCTCACAATACTACTGCGCTGTACCTCCTCTTTAAGAAAATGTTCTTAAAGATATTACTCTGTGACCTTGCCCCTGACTGCTGACTCACTGCTCCACATCCCTTCTCATCACCAGGCATCTTGCGAGACTCTGCTGTAAAAGCAGGTGATTAATATTTAGTGATGGTCTGGATTACATGGACACTGGCTGATGTCAGCCAAGTTCCCCAATGGTGCCCTAGGAATGACAATCCTCGGGAACAACAGCCTGTTGAGGTGGCAGCGTGTATTGAACAGTGCGTAACGAAGAGATGCAAAAAACAATAGACTGATAGCCAATTGAGTTGTCTGTGTTTACAAGAAATGAGATAACAGATAAGTTATCAAGGGATGTGAACCAATGTTTGACATCACTGGGTTATCAATGTTTCCCCATCTCATGTTTTTCAAAAATATGTTTTGTTTGTCTGCTTCCAGTAAAATTATGGAATGCATTTCCTTTGCTGGGGCTCGCATCTTATGATCACAACCCGCCATGAACTCTTTCTACCAGCACTCCCACTTGCCCAAGGTCCCTCCATTCTGCTTACGGGATTCCTTCCCGATACAACTCCACTGCAAGTCAAGCCTGGCTTTGACTGAGAGTCTTAGCAGGCTATTCAATTACAGAAGCAACCACAATTTTCACCCCGTTCCCTTGCATCTATGCACCCGCACATCAACAGCATGAATCCAACTGAGGTCCATTAACTTGGCGTAGCCGACGGGTTTGATCTAGGGTTTCCAGTGCATGGACACAGGATAAGTGCTTGATTCCTGAGGGAACTCACAAGGAATTAGAAAGCAGATGAACCACAGGGAAGCTGCCTAATGCAAGTTAGTTATTTCTTTTATTCCTTATGTACTTACTTATTGCTTGATTGAGATACAGCATGGAATGGGTGAGCTCTGCTATCCAGCAGTCCAGCAGTCCGCCGATTTAAGCTTTGTGCTAACCACAATGCTAGCATGCCACAAACAGTCTTCTTTTACACACAGTAAAAGACTCCTTTCCACCCTCCCCCACCTTCTTTATAGGGCCTCAGCCCCCTCCCTCTTCGGTTCCGGCCCGAAACGTTGACTGATCATTTCCACAGATGCTGCCTGACTTGCTGAGTTCCTCCAGCGTGTTGTGAATAATGTACACTTACTGTTACTGAGATAACCAATCAGATGGTAACCCCAAATCAAATTCTTCCCATTTACCTGGCTTGTGTACCATGCGTAGAGCACTAACAATGAGGTGAACTGCCTTATTTTACACCCCTGCACGACAAATGCTGGAACACAATTAACCCACAGGATTCAAAGCAAGGATAGCTCGTTCCTCTCAACATTGAAATCCTGCTGAACATAGAGTGCCTTTTTAAAATTCCATGCTCCAAGCGACTGCTCTTTTTGGGAGCACAAATTGGAAATACAGAGTCCTTCTCCTTCGACCAAAAAGAGGGAGTGGAGTCCTCTGTGTTGTCTCAGACCGACAGGTAGGAAAAGCCGCAGAAGAATAAAACAATGGTGCAGCAGGTCTTTCCTCCCTGTGCTCGACATTAGAACATGAAGTGAAGACACTTAGAGAAAATAGCATTGAATTGTGAGCAAAATGGCCTAAGGACTTCTACAGTTGGCTGACCCTGAGAACCTTCAGGATCATAGGTGTACATGCAAAGCAGGGGTAGGTGTAAATGTAGGGCTAGAGATAAGGAACAGCCATCCCACTCTATGATGATTCATAATAATCTCAAGTTGCCAGCCCATGCTTACTTTCATAGATTACCAGCAAAGTCAAATGCAAACATCTCCTAAGAACAAGGGCCAACCTTGGTATGAATAACTTGCTATCCTTCCCTGGGGCATGTGCAGAATGCACTGACAACTGCATTGCCCAGCATTCAATGCAAGAGGCCTCTCTCATTCGACCCTGCAGCTTGGTCAGAGTTGACAAAAGGGTTAACAGACTTCTTTTTTTCCTTCTTCAGCACAGTTTATCTGTGAAAAGAAAAATGATGGCTCTGAATTTGATAGATGTGGCATAGTTGGAAAGCAGCAAGTGGCGTGATTAATACATCTGTATCTGCAGCTGCAGAGAGCAGTTCCAAATGATTTTCTGCTCCTGTCTGCCTGATGTATATTGAATTTTCACTAAACACAGCCCTGGGCGTTCAATGGAAGAGCACCAACCCCGTGCAGTGATTGCATTGCCATCGATTGCAATGACAGCAGTGCCCCTTCCACTGTAATGAACTGACTTGTGCATTAACAGTAATCGGTCCCTCCCTGTAGAGGCAGCCTTTTACTTCCATCCCTGCACCAGCCTAATGTCATCAAACATCTATTGGGAGAAAGACTTTCTTTACTTTCTTAACGAGAGAATTATCAAATTAAAGCCAACCTAATTTCAGGCCCAAGCAGGGCCTCATATCATGCTCTCAGGGGATAGGTAGCCGCAGAATTGTCTCGCCTTTGACCTCAGTCCCAGCATCAGCCTGTTCATTCAGGAGTCAGCTGTTGGCCAGTTGTTCTTCCAGTTTGCATGCAAAACCTTCCCAGTTGTACTGGGGAGAGGAGCCCCTGTGCATAATCAGGAAGGGAAGAGGTCTCTGAGGTCCCATCCCTGATGGAAATCTTATGGAAGCCCACCAATCCCTATAGTTTCATCCATCAGTTTATATCTGTCATCCACCAGTCCTTGTCCCTCATCCACCAATCCCTATCCCTCATCCTCCAATCCCTGTTCTTATTCGCAATCCCTGCCCCTCATTCACCAGTCTTTATCCCTCATCCACTAATCCCTGTCCTTCATTCGTCAATCCCTGTCCTTCATCCACCAATTCCTGCCCCTCATTCACCAATTCCTCACCTCCATCCACCAATCCCTGTCCCACATCCACCAAACCCTGCCCTTCATTCACCAATCCCTGCCCTTCATTCACCAATCCCTCCCCTTTGTTCACCAATCCCCGTCCCTCATCTGCCAATCCCTGCCCTTCATTCACCAATCCCTGTCCTTCATCTGTCAATCCCTCCCCTTCATCCACCAATCCCTCCCCTTTGTCCACCAATCTCTGTCCCTCATCCACCAATCCCTATCCCTCAGCCACCAATCCCATCTCCTCATTCACCAGTCTCTGCACTTCATTCACAAGTAGTCAGCTTTCAAGGCTATAATAGCTGACCATTAGAAATCACAATTAGAAACATCCTTACAGAATCATCAGTGAAATGTTTCATTTCTGCTGCTTACCTAACCTTCATCTGCACTGTTTTCATGTGAGATCAACAGCAGGGAACATAATGGATTTGTACCCCTCTAGACCAGGGGCAGTGCTCACCAAGTCTGGGGCCTTTGCTTTCATCCAGAAACAAAGCCGGGCATGTAGACCCTTGTGGCCTATTTCTGCCTTGTGCCACTGGAAGCCCACTCCAGTCTTTGAATTTCTAACCTCTTGCTCCAGTGTTGAGGACTGTTTGGCTGTAAATATTGACGTGGTAACAGGTTGAATGGATCCTTCTCAATTACTGACAGTTCTTCAAATCCTCAATGCCTGTACACACTTTCCCGAGTGTTGGGATTCTGACTCCATCTTCCTCCCATTACAATCTCCACACTGTAGCACAGGCGAACTCTGGATCAGCTCATCATTTCATGTCAACACTCGTTGCCTTTCCTCCCGATAGATTTGATATGACAAAGATTTCCTCCTTCCACTCTCTGTAAGCAAACTCACCCAAAAGCTGCTCTCCTCCTAACATTCAACAAATCTCACTCACTGGTTGCTCCTGTAATTGCTGACACAAACACCAGCACCCAGTCATGTAATAGTTCGACTTCCAGGTTCCTGTTTTCTTTCCAGCGCTTTATCCTTCTCGATCCCAGAAATATCATCCGGCCCTAAAACTGTCGGAGAAATCAGGATTCCTCCGGTTCTGCCTCCTGTGTATCTAAAATGTTACCGCTAATCCCATTCCGATGCCAAGCACCAAAGCTCTGGAATTCCTTTCAGAAACTTCTCTGCTGCTCCACCTCTATTTTCTTTCGTTAAAACGCATTTTTCCACCGCATTAATATCTCCTTGTGTAGTTAATGCTTCCGTGAGGCATCTTCTGGCAAACCAGCGGCACGGTAATGCAGTGGTTTTCATAACGCTATCACTGCACCCATGAGCAGGGTTCAATTCCACTGCTGTCTGTGAGAAATCTGTGTGTTTTCCCTTTACCGTGTGGATTTCCTCCCACATTCCAAAGATGTGCTGGTTACTAGGTTAGTTGGTCACATGGGTGATTGGGTGGCCTGAACTCATTGGGCCAGAAGGACTGGTTACCGTGCTGTATCTCTATATAAATATAATATAAGGCATCTGTTAGTCTTGCGAGACCATGAATCTGCACCTGGAAAGTCTTCACTCTCCAGGGCGCAGGCCTGGGCAAGGTTGTATGGAAGACCAGCAAGTCTCGCCTCTCCACGACACCGATGTTGACCAAGGGAAGGGCAAGGGCCGATACAGCTTGGCACCAGTGTCGCTGCAGAGCACTGTGTGGTTAAGTGCCTTGTTCAAGGACACAACACACTGGCTGGGGATCGAACTCAGGACCTTCAGATCGCTAGTCCAGTGCCTTAACTACTTGGCCACGTGCCCACACTATCTCTATATAAAAACAAATAATTAAATGTGACACTGTTAATATTGGTCTGTTGCATAGTTATCTGTTACAGTGTCTTACACCAGCACTCTTTAGTAATCAACACATGCAGAAAGTACCCCTGGATTCTTGCTGTGTTGATCTTTGTCCTCTCAGGCAGTCCTTTTGGCCTGAGATGGACTTGCTTCCACTTTAACTTCTGATGAGGTGAAATGAGGAAAATGAAGGCTCTGAGGAAAGGGAGGAGGGAAGCAACAAAGGATGACCATTCCCACTGTGCATAGACCAGGTCTGAAAGTACAGCTACTGAGAACCCTGGCAAAGTACGGTTAAGTATTGTGGATGGCAGAATTTTAAACCAATAAACAGCCACCAGAGTTGTCACAGGGCTTCAATCTTGCAGAACCTCAGTCCCTGAACTTCATAAAAGTGAATCAATTGACATGTCCAACAGATGAGGGAAGAGGACATTAGAGGCTGTTGTGAAGCTAACACGAAGGGGAGATCTACCCACAAAAACTGGATGGTACATTACACAGGGGAGTTCTACAAACAGAGCGAAACCCAATATTATTGTTATTATCTGGAAATTTCAAAAGCCACTTATATTCCTATGTACAGAGTTGCTGGTACAGTCTTATAACTTGAAAAGTATTAATAAATCACTATTTCATTTGGAAGGGAGGTTTGGAGCATTGGAAGGTTGGAGGGAATAGATGTTACGTCCATTGTTCTTGAGTTGACTGTGGAATGGGAAGGGGGATGGGAAGGGGGAATTGAGTGGTTGAATGGTGAATGAGAAATGAACCAGGATGTTCCAGAGGGAATGTCCCTTTGGAAAGCTGATAGTAGGAGGAAGGAGGATGTATCTAGTGGTCGGATCATGCAGTAGATGTCTGCAGGTGTGGGTATGCAGATTGGGTGGATGTGGTGGCTGCTGAGGTAGAAAATGAGGACAAGAGAAACCATATTGTGGTTCTGTGAGGAAGGGGAAGGCGGGGAGGGCAGACCTAAGGGAAAATAGAAGAATTGTGTCCAAGATCTTATCTGCTACAGTGGGGGGCAATCCTCAGTACAGAGGGAAGGAATTTTGTTGTGGAAGATGATACTGTTAGAACACTTGTGACTAAGACATTCAGAGAATGAAATGGAATCCTTTCAGGAAGCAAGATGTGAAGAAATTTTCTTTAGGCACCCTGTAGTTGTTGGAAATCGTGAGTTTCAAGGCTGGTTATATAAATTGTACAGAACATTAAGACTGCAAGTGCTCAGATGGAGCTAACAAAGCACATGAGAGTTGACTAAACTGAACATAGTGTTTATGAGAGGAGTTAAGTGGCCCTAATTGTATACTAAAGGAATACATGGAGGGGAGTATATGGTGTAACATTGACAAGAGGAGAGGCATACGATGAGTGTCTATTAATCAGGGGAACGAGACAAATCAATAAGTTACAACAAGTAATGTAAATGATACAACCCGCAGAGAGAAGGAGATGCCTGGGTAAAACCAAATCAGAGTCATAGAAAAATACATCACCAAAACTGGCCCTTCGGCCCATCTAGTCCATGCCTTCAAAACCATCTGTGAAGGATCCTGACTCATAACATTAACATCCATCTTCTTCCACAGATGCTTCCTGACCCACTGAGTTCCTCTGGCAGCTTGGCTTATTTTTGCTTTGGATTCCAGCGTCTACAGTTTCTTATGTCTCTCTGAATAGGCAATCAATGGGACTGTGCTGAACAGGTGAGAATGGATCCAGTCACGATTGGAAGTGCTTTGGGTATTATAAAATATTACAGCTGTGCAACAATTTTCCAGGACTGTAAAACTTTATTTCCCTGACTCAGCAGGTGGAATTATTGACTCTGGAATGAAAGACGTTTTACTGTAAAGTCTGTGCAATTTTTCCAATGAAAGACAAGCAGCTTTTAAGACTTAATCTTCCAATAGATCTGTTTAATTACTGAAACAAAGAGCAGTGGTATTCAGGCCAGCTACCAGTCACCAAGCAAGGGGATAAAAAGCTTAGACATTTACATCATTAGATGTAGTTTATTAAAATAACTGATGCAGTACAATTGGTGATATGTCCAAATTCATCGCCTGATCTCAGTGGTGGGGTAGGATGGCAGTAGGGGTGTAAACCTATTTCTACAACGTAAATAAGAACATTTCTAATTTCCCTTTTCCGATTAGGATTCAATACTCATCTCTGGGCACTCATGTCCCTATTCCAGTGTAGTATAAAACAGGGAGGAGCATCAGTTGTTTCACTCCTTTGCTCAACATTCATGCTCTTTTCCCCGTCCACTGTAGGAGAAAGAATAGTGGGGGCCAAATAGGGACGTGGATTGTGCAAGGTGGTAACAGAACTGTGGACAAAAGTAGAGATGTGGAATGCAGCAGCAACGACACCCAAACTTCAGGAATGTCATTGTTTATTTATTCATTGACATACAGCACGGACTTAGTGCGACCGGCGCTTCGAGCAGGCTGTCCAGCAATCCTCCGATTTACTCGTAGCTTAATCACAGGACAAGTTACAATGACCAATTAACCTACCCACCAGTACATCTTTGGACTGCGGGAAGAAATCGGAGCACTCGGAGGAAACCCACACAGTTACGTGGAGAACGTACAAATTCCTTACCGTCAGCGGGGGGGAATTGAGCCCAGGTCGCCTGTACTGGGAAGTGTTGTGCTAACCACTATGCTACTGTGTCACCCCAATGTTATAGCGTGCACCCATTAGAAAAGTGGATTTACTGTTAGACCTGTGGATAATTATTCTATTCTGTAATCAGGACTGAATCTATCACTTAACTACGTCTTCTTGTAGCCAGCATTCTGTTATCTGTTTTACTGGTAATCTCATCAATTGAGACTGTAAAACTTCTACCAAATTCATGTTCAGGTGGATCAGCTTTGGCTGGTCTCCTATGTGCACCAGTTTTTAACAAATCGCCCGTTACTTTGACCACCAACTCTGTGTAACCTTTCAGTTTGCTCCCTGAGTCGCATGTGCTTCTTTCTCATTTTTGTATATTGGTTTACGGGCTGTGAACATTGCTGGGCAGGCCACTTTCATTACCCATCGCTAACTGCACCTGAACTGAGGTGGTGGGAGAGAGCTAATCCGTTAGATTTAACCACATTATCTGGATGGCAACATCACAAAGCCGAAGACCAAAGACCAGTGATGATGCTGTTTGTACATGTAGGAATAGAGCCTACATGGGTACAAACTGGTAAAACCCACATGCAAGAGGGACTGGGTTTTGCTCATCTATTTGGTGCATTTATATTTGACCTGGCCTTAGTTAAGTTAAAAAAAAGGAAGAAAATTGGAAGCTGTTTTAGTTTCATGGTAGTGTTGGATGGGAAGTTTATCAGCGTCTCATAGAATGTCAAGGGGATGTGATTAGATTCTCTCCTTTCAAAGCCTGATTCTTGCATTCCACACACTACTTAAAACCCAGTCTGTTTCTTTTTATATAGAAGGCTCTACTCTAGAAACCTGTAATGAAAGGTTTTCTCTGACTTTTAATTTCAACCTCAGAGAGCTGAGCAGGGAGATCCAGACTGTTCTTTCAATGGAGTTGTGACTACACTGTCAGAGCTGCTAATGTTTGGGAGAGATGTTAAACCAAGGCACATCTGCCCTCCAAGGTGGATGTAGACTAAGATCCTAGGTCATTTTTCTGTGCAAGAGCCAGGGAGTCATAAGGTGTCCTGGCCAGTATTTATCCTTAAATCCAGTACAGTATTCGTTATTTATCCAGGTAACCTGAGAATTGTCCCATTGCTCTTTGTGGAAGTCTGCTGCTTGTATTTTGGTGGTAAGTTCCAACAGAGACTACACTTCAAATGCCTGCAAGGCACCTAGAAACATATTAAAATATGTTATACGAATTCACACCCTCTTCTTCACTCTGTCAGTTTTTGCCTGGTTAGTGGAAATTTCACTCCTCATCTGATGTCAGGGAGATTGATTGTGCTGGGAATCCGGCCTCTCAGGGAGTTCATCATAAAGTTAACTGAAAGTTATATGGGATGATTATTTAAAGTCAAACATTAAAAACCCTACAAGGCTAAAAAATAGGCAATTAAAAAGCTATATACTTGAAGAAGTTAAGAAGGTAGTCTCCCTTTATCAAATAGATTTTGCAGTCAGCTGATGTATCACGTGAAAAAATGTACAATGTTTGCAGAAGACAAGCTTATGTTGTTCTATTGTGCTAAACCAAGTTATCTAACATAGGTGGACTTAAAAAGACTTTTCAATGTGAGCCTGGTGCAGTAATGACATTTTTTTGCTTATTCAAAGGAAAATAAGATTATATTGCAACAGCGGGATTGATGTTATCAGTGTGGTGGGCTCTGTACAAAACTTTCAAAGCATAGCCAGAAGTTAACTCAATTGTTTAGTTTAACCCAGCATGGACCATTTCAATATATCATTCTGGTTTAAATTAATTCTTCCAACCACTGGGATGAAAAATTCAGCTAAATTAATCTCAGGTGTGAAACTGAACCCTCCTCCTCTTAAAAATGGAGCAAGATTGAGATTGCCATTGAATTTCCTTTAATGAGACAAAAACAGAAAGTGCTAGAATCAGAGAGGGTCAGCAGATTTAAATTCCTCAGATTTCTCATTTCTGAGGATCAGTTCTGGGCCCAGCACTAGTGCAATTACAAAGAAAGCACCTTTACTTCCTTAGAAGTTTGCCAAGATTCAGCATGACATTTAAAACTTTGAGAAACTTCTATAGAAGACTGGGAAAACTTTAAAAAGCAACAAAGAACCACTAAGCGAGCAATAAAGAAAGGGAAGATAGATTATGAAAATAAACTAGCACAAAATAAAAAAACGGATAGTAAAAGTTTATATAATTATATAAAGCGGAAAAGGGTGGCCGAAGTAAACTAGGTACCTTGTAGGACGAGAAGGGGGTATTGATATTAGGTAATGAGGAAATGGCCGAGGCTTTGAATGACTATTTTGTGTTTGTTTTCACTGTGGAGGACATGTCTAACATGCCGAAGAGAGATGTTATGGATACGATGGGAGGTGAGGACCTCGATACAATAGCTATCAATAAAGAGGTAGCGCTGAGAAGACTTGTGGGCCTAAAGATAGTTCCCTGGTCCTGTTGGAATGCATCCCAGGGTACTGAAAGAAATGGCAGAGGTTATAATTGAGGCTTTGGTGATAATTTACCAAAATTCTCTGGACTCTGGGCATGTCCCAGTGGACTGGAAGAAGGCAAATATCACACCGCTGTTTAAAAAAGGATGTAGGCAAAAGGCAGGTAACTATAGGCCAGTTAGTTTAACTTTTGGAGTTGGGAAAATGCCTGAAGCTTTCACTAAAGAAGAAAGCGTGAAGCATCTGGAGAGAAATGGATCCATCAGGCAGATGCAACATGGATTCAGCAAAGGCAGGTCCTGGTTGACAAACTTACTGGAGTTCTTTGAGGACATAATGAGCGCAGTGAATAGAGGGGAACAGATGGACATGGTTTACTTGGATTTCCAGAAGGCGTTTGATAAGGTACCGCATAAAAGACTTATCCATAAGATAAGGATGCATAGAGTTGGGGGTGATGTGTTAGTATGGATAGAGGATTGATTAACCAATAGAAAGCAGAGACTTGGGATACATGGGCGTTTCTGTGGTTGGCAATCAGCAGTGAGCGGTGTGCCATAGGGGTCGGTGCTAGGCCCACAACTGTTCACGATATACATTAATGAAGAGGGAACCTAGTGTAGTGTATCTAAGTTTGCTGATGATACCAAATTGAGTGGAAAAGCAAATTGTGCAGAAGATACGGAGAGTCTGCAGAGAGATATTGATAGGTTAAGTGAGTGGGCAGCAGTCCGTCAGATAGAGTACAATGTTGGTAAATGTGAGGTCATTCACTCTGGAAGGAAAAATGGAACATCAGATTATTATTTAAATGACAAAAAATGCAGCACGCTGCTGTGTAGAGGAACTTGGGAGTGCTTGTGCATGAATCACAAAAGGTTGGATTCCAGGTGCAGCAGGCTGTCAAGAAGGCAAATTGAATGTTGGCCTTCATTGCTAGAGGGATTGAATTTAAGAGCAGGGAGGTTATTCTGCAACTGTACAGGGTACTGGTGAGGCAGCTCCTGGAGTACTGTGTGCAGTTCTGGTCTCCTTACTTGAGAAAGGATATACTGGCTTTTGAGGTGGTACAGAGGAGGTTCATCAGGTTGACTGCAGAGATGAGGGGGTTAGACTATGAGGAGAGATTGAGTCGTCTGGGACTGTACTCACTGGAATTCAGAAGGATGAGAGGAGGTTTTATAGAAACATATAAAATTATGAAAGGGATAGATAAGGTAGAGGCAGGAAAGTTATTTCCACTGGTAGGTGAGACTAGAACTAGGGAACATAGCCTCACGATTCGGGGGAGTAGGTTTTGGACCGAAATGCTTTTCCCAAAGAGTGGTGAATCTGTGGAATTCTCTGCCCAATGAAGCAGTGGAGGCTACCTCGTAGATATATTCAAAACCAGGTTGGAGAGATTTTTGCATAGTAGGGGAATTAAGGGTTATGGGGTAAAGGCAGATTGGTGGAGGTGAGTCCATGGTCAGATCAGCCATGGTCTTATTGAACGGTGGAGCAGGCTCCACAGGCCAAATAGCCTACTCCTGCTCCTATTTCTTATGTTGCAAGAAAGCAGTGTTCCCCTTCAGATACGTGCTTGTGTACATGCACACACCTTATGCTACTGGAGCACAAAGGAATTTAAACTGTGCACAAAAGGTTGTCACGCTCTGCCTCGTTGTCATGTTAAATATATATCATGATAATACACAACCACATTTCCTTTTCTGGTTTCTGATGCAGACAGTGTTGACAACGTGGAGTTTACGATGATTTGTCTGCAGATTTTAGAACTGTCTTATTTTTACTGTTTTTATTGAAAAAATTATTGGTTCACTATGTTGAATTCCAAAGGGGCAAAGGAACTACTAGTTAATTTAAAGCAGTCGACATTTTGACCCGAAACGTTGACTGTACTCTTTTCCATAGATGCTGCCTGGCTGCTGAGTTCCTCCAGCATTTTGTGTGTGTTGCTCGGATTTCCAGCATCTGCAGATTTTCTCTTGTTTGTCTTTTAAAGCGAAATGGCCTAATGAAACAGTAGAAGCTGCTACACTGAAAGCTCATGAGGTCAAGAGCGTGCAGTTATGAGAAATATTTATGTACAAGTAAACTCTTCTCGGGCTTCCAGCTGGGTACAGGTATCGATTTTAACCGACATTTTGATTACAGACTCTGCCATCTTCATCATGCCTGGGCACATCTAGCCTGGTGGTATTTATACCTGATGTCCGGACATTGATTTAGGTGCCGGGCTAAATTGAAAAGACTGGGGTGTCGGGGCCCAAAGTGAGGGATGGGCTTTTTCAGATTGCTAATCCACAGCTCGGTTCTGCACTGAACTATGCTGAACTAGGTGACTCTCTTTGTGGACTTCAGTTAAGAACACTATATTCTTGTGGTTATTATTCTTTATGATTTTTTTTTCTCTCTCTGCACACTGGATGTTCAATGGTCTTTTTTTTAATGAGTACTTTTGTGTTTCTTTGTTTCGTGGCTGCTTGTTAGGAGTTGACTCTCAAGGTTGTGTAATGTATACATACTTCAATAATAAATGTACTTTGAATTTTGAGATACAATTGAATGGTAAGGCTGATGACTCTGTATGCGCACAAGGCTGAAAGGGAATATTAATGGCTACAGCTTTGAAAAGGAAATTGGATTTATCTCTGAAATAAAATGTTTAGAGTGACTGTGGAGAAAGTACAGAAGGGTGGGAAAATTAAAACTACCTTCTAAAGAGCCTGAACAGACACAAAGGACAGATTCACTACCTTATATGCTATGATATTCTTGCCTACACATTTCTCTGCAACTCCCGTCAGTAGCTATATTGTGCAGTGTCAGAAATGTATTGTACTCCGCTTCTATAATTAGGCTTCATTGATTTCCGTAGTACGGTGTTTGGGAAATGGATGAGAACTCACTATAATCCACTTCTCAGACATAGAAGTCAATTGGACTACTGACCAGGGATTAAGCTCCATGCATCTCCTTCTTCCAGCATTTATTGCATCTTGTATTCATGAAATCTCTGTGCAGTCTTTGAAAGCCTAACTCAGCACCTATTCTTCTCTTGTCCATTTCAGAAGGTATTGGCTCAGCTCCCAATCTTTTAGGGTGCTGTGAACCGAAACTGCTACCTCTGCAAATTATCTCCCCCAACCTTAAACCTTGTCATCCCGTTCCTTGAAATTAGATTAAAATAATGTCATATACATAGAACATAAGAAATAGGAGCAGGAGTCGGCCATCTGGCCCGTTGACCCTGCTCTGCTAATCAATAAGATCATGGCTGATCTGACCATGGACTCATCTCCACGTATCTGCCTTTCTCCATAACCCTTAATTCCCCTACTATGCAAAGATCTATCCAAACTTGTCTTAAATATATTTACTGAGGTAGCCTCCACTGCTTCATTGGGCAGAGAATTCTACAAATTCACTACTCTTTGGGAAAAGCAGTTCTTCCTCATCTTCATCCAAAATCTACTCCCCTGAATCTTGAGGCCCTCTTCGAATTCTAGTCTCTCCTACCAGTGGAAACCTATCTGCCTCTATCTTATTTATCCCTTTCATGATTTTATATGTTTCTATCAGATCTCCTCTCATCCTTCTGAATTCCAGCGAGTACAGTCCCAGGCGTATTAAGGCAAGTTCAAACCCTCGACAATATAAATATTTGGCAGGAGCCCCTGTATTGAGATAAGGATTCTTCAGTATTCTCAGTCATAATGATTAGCTATGTTTATGTCTAGTGTTGATGCAGAATTTCCAAAAAACCTGCATATTTTCTTTCAGAAATAACCATATAACAATTACAGCACAGAAACAGGCCATCTTGGCCCTTCTAGTCTGTGCCGAACTCTTACTCCCACCTAGTCCCACCGACCTGCACTCAGCCCATAACCCTCCATTCCCTTCCTGTCTATATATCTATCCAATTTAACTTTAAATGACAGCATCAAACCTGCCTCAACCACTTCTGCTGGAAGCTCGTTCAACACAGCTACCACTCTCTGAGTAAAGAAGTTCCCCCTTATGTCACCCCTAAACTTTTGCCCCTTAACTCTCAACTCATGTCCTCTTGTTTGAATCTCTCCCACTCTTAATGGAAAAAGCCTATCCATGTCAACTCTATCATAATTTTAAATACCTCTATCAAATACCCCCTCAATCTTCTACGCTCCAAAGAATAAAGATCCAACTTGTCCAATCTTTCTCTGTAACTTAGGAGATGAAACCCAGGCAACATTCTAGTAAATCGCCTCTGTACTCTCTCAATTTTGTTGACATCTTTCCTACAATTTGGTGACCACAACTGTACACAATACTCCAGATTTGGCCTTACCAATGCCTCGTACAATTTCAACATTACATCCCAACTCCTATATTCAATGCTCTGATTTATAAAGGCCAGCATACCAAAAGCTTTCTTCACCACCCTATCCACATGAGAGTCCACCTTCAGGGAACTATGCACCATTATTCCTAGATACCCCTGTTCTACTGCATTCTTCAATGCCCTACCATTTACCATGTATGTCCTATTTTGGTTAATTTTACCAAAATGTAGCACCTCATATTTATCAGCGTTAAACTCCATCTGCCATCTTTCAGCCCACTCTTCTAAGTGGTCTAAATCTCTCTGCAAGCTTTGAAAACCTACTTCATTATCCACAACTCCACTTATCTTAGTATCATCTGCATACTTACTAATCCAATTTACCACCCCATCATCCAGATCATTAATATATATGACAAACAACATTGGACCCAATAGAGATCCCTGAGGCACACCACTAGACAGCGTCCTCCAATCTGACAAACAGTTATTCACCTCTACTCTCTGCCGTCTCCCATCCCAGCCACTGCTGAATCCATTTTACTTCTTCGATATTAATACCTAACGATTGAACCTTCCTAACTAACCTTCCGTGTGGAACCTTGTCAAAGGCTTTACTGAAGTCCATATAGACAACATCCACCGCTTTACCCTTGTCAACTTTCCTAGTAACCTCTTCAGAAAATTCAATAAGATTTGTCAAACATGACCTTCCATGCACAAATCCATGTTGACTGTTCCTAATCAGACCCTGTCTATCCAGATAATTATATATACCATCTCTAAGAATACTTTCCATCAATTTACCCACCACTGATGTCAAGGTCACAGGCTGATAATTGCTAAGTTTACTCTTAGAACCCTTTTAAACGATGGAACAACATGAGCAATACGCCAATCCTCCAGCACCATCCCCGTTTCTAATGACATTTGAAACATTTCTGTAAGAGCCCCTGCTATTTCCACACTAACTTCCCTCAAGATCCTGGGGAATATCCTGTCTGGACCTGGAGACTTATCCACTTTTATATTCCTTAAAAGTGCCAGTACTTCCTCTTCTTTAATCATCATACTTTCCATAACTACCCTTCTTGTTTCCCTTACAATTCAATATCCTTCTCCTTAGTGAATACCGAAGAAAAGAAATTGTTCAAAATCTCCCCCATCTCTTTTGGCTCCGCACATAGCCGTCCACTCTGATTCTCTAAGGGTCCAATTTTATCCCTCACTATCCCTTTGCCATTAATATAACTGTAGAAACCCTTTGGATTTATTTTCACCTTACTTGCCAAAGCGGCCTCATATCTTCTTTTAGCTTTTCTAATTTCTTTCTTAAGATTCTTTTTACATTCTTTATATTCAAATATATGCAAACTAATATTTTAAAGCCTAGCGCCTAAATGTAGCCCACTGATGACATTTCTGGAAGTAACAAACACAGCTATAAAAACTATTTTTAAAATGAATGCAAAATATTCTGCAGATGCTGGGGTCAAAGCAACACTCACAACATGCTGGAGGAATTCAGCAGGTCGGGCAGCATCCGTGGAAAAGATCAGTCAATGTTTCGGGCTGGAACCTTTCGTCGGGACTGAAGAGGGAAGGGGCAGAGGCCCTATAAAGAAGGTGGGGGGAGGGTGGGAAGGAGAAGGCTGGAAGGTTCCAGGTGAAAAACCAGTAAGGGGAAAGATAAAGGGGTGCGGGAGAGGATAGGCAGGAAAGGTGAAGAAGGAATAGGGGAAAGCACAATGGGTAGTAGAAGGAGGCGGAACCATGAGGGAGGTGATAGGCAGCTGGGGGAGGGGGCAGAGTGAAATAGGGATAGAGGGTAGGAGGGGGAGGGAATTGCCAGAAGTTGGAGAATTCAATGTTCATACCAAGGGGCTGTAGACTACCCAGACGGTATATGAGGTGTTGCTCCTCCAACCTGAGTTTGGCCTCATCATGACAGTAAAGGAGGCCATGTATGGACATATATGAATGGGAATGTGAATCAGAGTTGAAGTGGGTGACAAACAGGAGATCCTGTCTGTTGTGGCGGACGGAGCAGAAGTGCTCGACGAAGCGGTCCCCCAATCTGTGGCAGGTTTCACCGATGTAGAGGAGGCCACACCGGGAGCACCGGATGCAATAGATGACCCCAACAGACTCACAAGTGAAGTGTTGCCTCACCTGGAAGGACAGTCTGGGGCCCTGAATGGTGGCAAGAGAGGAGGTGTAGGGACAGGTGTAGCACTTGCGCTTACAGGGATAAGTGCCAGGTGGGAGAGCTGTGGGGAGTGACGTGTGGACCAGGGAGTCGTGGAGGGAATGATCCCTGCAGAAACTGGAGAGGGGTGGAGAGGGAACAATGTGCTTAGTGGTGGGGTCCTGTTGAAGGTGGGCACGGATGCTGCCCAACCTGC